>NC_135137.1:31870203-33175828 GCF_051014445.1 Colletes latitarsis
CTTGATTAAAACCAAATATGTCACCAAGAAGACCAGTAGTGCTTTGAGACACTACAGGTGCACTAGTTCCAGTATCAGTGCCACCCAAAATTCCATCCAAACCACCACCTAACAGGTCTAATCCTAATCCTGCTTGAGGAGCTGAAGCTGGAGTAACCATACTTGGACCGCCTATAAGAATAAATATAATAAAAGACACGGTCATGTTTCACGTCAAGTTTACACACGAGCAGCGAAACATAACCATGTATCTTAACGCGAAGTACTCATAAGGAAATGTCGCGAACGGTCCGGTTCCGATTTCAACGAAACTTTGCAGGTTTGTAAAATAGTAGATACGTATTTTTGTTTAGTTATAGTAACAAGTTTATGCATCTTCCAAAGTGCTAACTCGAACACGATTAGGGATAGAAAAAAAAGTTTCAATAAAAATTGATGTCTTTTTTTAAGAAAGGTAAGTTTGCACGCTTCAAATCACAATAAATACTTACCAATATCCATACTAAGAAGATCACCTATTAGAGAATCTTGAGCAGGAATGACTTGAGCATGAAGTTGTGTTGTTGTATGTTGTCCTGAATCTTCATTTGAATTACTTCTAGCAGGCAATGATTTTCTGGCCCCCGCTGCTCTACCTTCAACGAAGGCAGTCGGTGGTTTGTGATATACAGATGCCAAACTTGAAATATGACATATTAATTCATCTAATAATGTTGGTTCTAACAAATCCGTTTCTTCTGAAATAAGAGGTTTCTCAGCAAGTACAACCTCTTTGGCAGCTGCTGGATCAGTGCTAAGTAATCGCCAGTAGATGAAACCTCGATCTCTTAAATCAGGATTATCAGAATCTTGTGTTGCTAAACTAAGAACTTGCTGAACCAATTCTTGGGTATCTGTAGGTCTTTTAAGAAATAGTTTAACAATTGCCGTAAGTAATTGCAACTGTACTTGGGTATTTTCATCGTGAAATCCCTCTAAGAAACTTTCAAGGAGTTCATCTGCATTATCAATACGTTCAGCGTATTCACCAATAATCCATATCATGGAAGCACGTGCTTCAGGTTCGTCAAGCGTATCCAAATTTTCACAAAGAGTTGAGATAATACTTTCATATTTGTTTGGATATTTTCGGAAAATGTCTTTTATAACTACAATAGCTTCTTGAACAACGTAATTGACCTTTGTTTGTATCAGATCCAAGAGTGTTGAAACGCACCGTTCAGCAGAAGGTTCAACTTTGATGGCACAACGACCAATAGCTCTGACTGCTTTTCGTACGAAGTCTACATCAACTTCTGTAGCATATTCTTTCAATTCAGATAAAACCTGAGCTATGTTAGCTTGAGATGCTAAACGAATCATAATGTCTAGCTTTTCAAGTTTCACGTATATTGGATCATTATATTTGACAAAGAAAACTTTCATTTCATGTTTTAAAATATCTGGGCGTTTCTGAACAATAAGATTTATATTTCTTAATGCTACATATTGAACTTCAGGCTCAGAACTAAGTAAAGTTACAAGAGGTGGAGCTAATTTTTTTGTTAAAGTGCCAACAAAGTCAGATTCTGATTGTAACATTTCCATTAATTTCATTAATACCTATAAATGAAGAAAATTATTTTAACAAATTAAAATAATTATACAATATTTTTAATTGCAAACATTAACTTTTATTTGATATGCTACCTTAACAGCAGACAAGACAACTGCGGCGTTAGCATGAGCTAAACGTGGAGTAATTCGTTCACATACACTTTGTGCTTCGCGATCGTCTTTAGGTGAATAATTTGCAAGTGAATCCAAAATGAAAACTTGACCCCATTCTGTACATTCATTGAGGGCTGTTAATAATTTGTTAATGGTTTGTGCATTCATTTCAACCAAAGGTTGCCCACTTGGACTTCCTTCATTAATTTCAGATAGAGCAGCTACCGCGTTTGCAACAACCTAAACGTATAAATTATGTGTAAAGGTAAGTATGTATTTCAATATTTATATGATACGTAAATTTGAAACATTTACCATAGGATTACTGTCTGATAAAAGATCTTTCAACTGATCCAAAAATCCTTGATCCTCTACTAAAGCTGCATTAATATCATAAAGCTTGGCCACGCAAACAGCTGCAGTCTTACGAACATATGGGTCTTCATCCTTCAGGCATTTCCGCAGTGGCTCACAGAGGTACTCAGTAATCTTGTCCACGCGTATACAACCCATTGTGCGAACTGCTAATGCTCGAATCAGCGGATTTGGGTCCTCGCAATCCTGCGCAAAAATCGGGCAAGCCAGGGATTCAAGTCTAGTCACAGCAGTGGCTATCTATCTCAACCCATGAATTTTAACGAAGTAGAAAGTGGTATGGTACCTTTGTCATCGGAGATGTCGCTAGCTCCTTTTGCGTGTCAGAACGAAAAAGGTCAAATTGGTCACCGTCACCATTTTGATTAATTGTTAAATATTATACTTATCAACCATTTAATGTAATGTGATGCAGAACTGATCATTTTTTAAAGAGCACGAGATATTCTTCATAATTTCTCTATTTATAGTTCTTTTTTTTTTATAATAATTTACAAATTAAAATTAAATTATAACTTCCACATTAATTGGTGTCATGCACATAAGATTATGTTACATGATATCTATTCAAACATTAACAAAATGTACATCCACATGTTTATAATAATCGCATTATGAAATATTAATTTGAACATTGATTACACTTATTAATTAACACTAAAGTTCTGAAAAGAATAAAACACTTTGCGTGCAGATAATATAAATATGCACTGCGTACAAGTAGCAATTTATAATGCAGTCATACATATAAAATGAACATTTAAGGAACTGTTTTATTCATGCTGTTTACACATTAGACATTATGACTAAGGAACAAATTTTTGTTTCTACCACTGAGGCTGTTTCAAATACAATTTTTAAAAGACCAATTATATTTTTATTACAAATATAGCTGTGCTTTTATTATACAAGTTTCTACAAGCTATTTAATTGTATATACTATTTTTATGATTTGAAAAAGTTCCATGCTCTGTTTTGAGAAATAGCACAAATTATACTAGTGCATTAATATTAAAGAACTAACACATATATTATTCAGTTCTTTGGACAATTTTCTTAATTATTGTACTAAATGTTACAACTGTCATAATTCCATTCCTGTTTTTGATGCTAAACTGAACTGAAAAAAAGATACTGGAATTTGGTGACAATGAAACAATAGAATCATGACAGATTGATGGAAATTATTAACAATAGTATTACGATCTAATTTAAAATATAGGATAATACGAATTATATTTTATTTAGCCAAATTCCAGTCTCGTGCCCTTTGAAAAATAAGCAATTCATTAAGAGAGAACAAAAGATACATTCCGTCCCATAACGCAGACAGCTCTGTGCAAACTGATGTAATTTGCAAAGCACGGTCTGTACATGATGTGAGGCAGGCTGTAAAATTAATGTTCAATTTATTTGACAATAATATATGTAACTTAAAAAACTTCTACATAAAACTTTTTCCAGCTTGCCTCTTTGCAGACAGAGACTCTCAACATCATCCAAGTGTCATTAAAATATATAAAGGGTAAAAGTGCATTAATAAAACATGATAAATATGTATTGAGCTTCTAGGCTACATTACCTTGACAAATGTGTTGACAGCCATGATGGCCATGTCTGGTTGACTTTTGGCATAATTCATCAGATACAAATACACCAGCTTTTTGAGTTCCAAATTGTCTGTCTGCATACAATTGACCACATCTGGGAAGAGGGCTGATACATCTTTACCCACAGTCATGGAAGCAATCACCTAAACATAATTGACTACATTTAAACAACTACTTAATAAAATATAATTGCAAAAGTGAAAATAGTAATATTTGTATTACTTTAAAAAAGTATAAAAACATGAACATAATTTACATTGACTTTAATTAAATAATGTTTTGTGGGACTCAATAGAGAAGTATACATATAATAAATAAACATTAATATCATTATGATTTCCCAATTTGAAGAAATTTTATTATATTCCTTTAATCATCCTTTTTTTTATGCAGCATGAAACAGATTTGTTGACTTGATATTTATGAAATAATAAATTCTTATGTATAAGAATGATATTGCAAATCGAAGTTTAAATTTCAAGAAATAAAGAAAATGAAATGTACAATATAAATGAAGAATTTATACAATTATCTTAAAAAAAACTACATTATCTTTTAAAATTACATTTTAGCTGCATAGAACTATTTACTAATTCTTTACAAAATATGAATACAATCAGTGAAAAGAGATTAAAATCAATGTCAATTTGATATATTACACAATTGATTTTTAAATTTATATTACATAAAGTAATAAGTAATTAAAAGAATTTATTAATACATTGGCTCACCTTCTTCACAGCTTCTTTCTTCTTTTCTTTCTTGTCATTATTTAATTCTGATTTAAGTTCAAATATTTCTCCTTTTTTTGTAGTGGTAAAATACTTGGAATCTGTCATCTTAAATTTTTGAAATACTTTGAGAAATGATAATGCAAGTATCAAATATGTATTCTGAAAAAGAAACAACTATACATTGTGGGTGCAGTAGGGTGGCAAAATTAAATAAGGTTTCAATATAGTAAACCACGATTGGATCAATGTTCAAAGTATATAGTGTCATTCTACTAACTCTAACCAGAATGTAAAATGTTAACAAAATATACTTCAATTGAATTGCAAATAAGAATATCCTTTATGACTTTAGAATTCAAAAGCATTACAACGTTTGAAATATAATATTATAATAATACATAGTGAAAAATATCATTATATGCAAATTTTTTACAAATTCCTACCACGAAATTACAAAACAAATCGAATGATTTTTTAAACATGTTATTTAATAATACTTATTTTTTATGTACCTCAACTGTTTTAAACGATCAAGAAATGTAAAAAAATCGTTAGTTGACAGTACATTGACAGGTCCTTACGCAAAACGCCCTTCTAACCATGGGCTATAAACACTCACGATGGATTCATACGTTCTTCTTGATGCTGATGCGTACCTCACAAACGACTGAAGCGGCTCTAGTGCTAGTCTCTAGTACGAGCTATAGTGGGAGAAAGAGCCAGAGATGCCAGATTCAGCACCCGGTGCACTACTCACTATGCCAGATTACGCGTACGTGAGCTCGTGAAGTTTCGGAAAGTCGACAAAGGCAAACTGACACATGCTCTCATTCCCAACACACCCAAGTTTGGCGTGGAATAGTTCGTTATTTTCAACGATAGATGGCGCTCATTTTTCGACCTCAAACCCTCTGGTGCTAAAACGCCCAATTTTGTCGTGGAATAGTTCGTTACCATCAACGCTAGATGGACTTCTCGACAAGCTTGGGCGTTTTAGCACCAGAGGGCCTGAGGTCGACAAATAAGCGCCATCTAGCGTTGATGGTAACGAATTATTCCACGACAAACTTGGGCGTTTTAGCACCAGAGGGTTTGAGGTCGAAAAATAAGCGCCATCTAACGTTGATGGTAACGAACTATTCCACGACAAACTTGGGCGTTTTGCCATCCGGATTTCCAAAGTGCCCAGAACATTTCCAAAATGCTGGCGGTCTTGCGAAGAAGTGGCATGTATCTTATAGCTAAGGGAATAATAGAGAGAGGAAAAGAAAGGTAAAAATGATGAGAACACATAGAATTCTTTGAAATTATATTATTTATTGCCATAAATTTACATTATACAAAGCTTTAATACATATATATCATGTCAGTAGTTGTTAACGAAAGTCAGCAGTGGTTAGAAATGGAATTCTTTGAAATTATATCATTTATTGCCATAGATTTACATTATATAAAGCTTTAATCATATACAATATCATGTCAGTAGTTGTCAACGAAGGTCAGCAGTGGTCAGTAATGATCAGCAGAGGCCTGTAGGAGAATTCAAAAGTACTTAAAGTATTTTGATTTTGAAAAATCGTATTAATAATATACATATGTACGATCATACATAGGAATAATAACAAAAGTTTCTTTTTTTTCAATAGTTAAAATATGATGGGGGGGGGGGGGAAACTTTGCTTATGGTAACCTACATAAGTCGCAAAGTAAAAATGCCTGGGCAGTCGAGATTCCAAATCGTATGCCGTTGACGTGAGTTCGGATTTCAGTTGTTCAAAAGCGAGAAGGCAAATGTTAGCCTTTCTCTCTCAACTCCCACGGGGCGGTCCGAAATTACTTCGGACAGCTTCAGAGGATCGAGAAAGAGGGCATGTGTCAGTTTGCCTTTGTCGACTTTCCGAAACTCTACGAGCTCACGTACGCGTGATCTGGCATAGTGTGAGAGAGCACCTTCGGTGCACTTCTGGCACCTCTGAAAAGAGCCAGTAAAACTACGAGAGTCCGATTTTGCATTGGGTAGGCCAACACACAAACGCTTCTTGTTTCGTCTTGCTTTCGGTTTAGATCAAAATGTCGGGGGCCAATGAAATAGTTGAACGTAATGCTGAATCCCTTCCTAGAGGATCTCTAGAGGAATCATTCTAGTGTGTTGCCATACAGTGTGACCAGATTCGACGGCAACACTAGTAACGATGAATTTCCTTAACGTTTAACGAAGTGATGGGGAAAACAGCATATCCTACCGCACGAGCCACATGTTACGCCAGGTCGGCACTTCATGCAACTTCGGGAATTCGATAAAGAACGTAAACGGGAGACTGTCCAGGCATTTTTACGTTTCGATTATAGGCACATTTATGTATATGTATAGTATGTAATACTTCGTTGGATTTTGTTATTTCTGAGATTAATTAATATTCTTATTTTGTACATTTCTTTAGGTCTTTCGTTTTGTCCATTCGTTCATATTATTAGTATATGTATCAATATTTCAGCATTATTTCTCTAATCAGTTCAATTGTGTTGATATTTGTAACATTGCATGAAAATAATAATGAAATATCGTTTTCTTTCATGTGTCATGATTTTTATTTATATCTTTTATTTGTATTTGCGATTAAATAGTATTTTTACTTTGTATATTTCGTTAGGTATTTCCTTTTATCTATCTTACAGATTCTCACCTAGTGCATGGTGTTTGATGCATTTCCTTTTATATGTTTCAATATAACTATTATTTTTTATTTCATTTTTTATATAGATTAATCGTAAGAACATCAAAGGAAGATATCGCATCCGCCGAGGAATTCTTAATTCTAAATCGATTAGACATAAACTTCATCACGAATTTCAGAGTTAAAATTCTTTTTATTTAAAAATTTTAAAATTTGTCCACCTATCGATTTCGTAAAGAATTTTTTTCTCGAAAGTGCGTAGGATTTCGGGAGTATGTGTATTCACCAAAAATTATTGTAATTGACCCCTGCAACCAAAAATAATTTTTTTAGAACGATTTGAAATTTTGTAATTTTGCCGACAAATTTTCAAATTATAAGTCAAAACGTAAAAATGCCTGCGAAGCCGAGTTTTGAAATTATATGCTATTGATGCGAGGACGGACTTTAACTGTTCAAGATCAAGAAGGAAAGGCTCGGATTCGCCTTCTTTCTTTCTTCAAAGTGCCGAAGTCCTTTAATAATAGAACATTTCTTTTGGTACAATAATTTGCTGTTTTGGCAAATGACAAGTTTGTAATCACGATACTATTCAATATTATCTATTTTATGATTAAGTACGCAGTTCGTTTGAAATATTGTAAAATTTGGATGTATCAAGAAACAGTATACTTATTAGACTCATGATCTCATCCTATGAATCTCATGCAAATCCATGAACAAATATAGGATGTTACAGCGTGTGTAACCTGTTTTAAACAGTATATACCTAACCTTATTGGTTGTGTCACGTGGAATAACTCGGAGTTTATTCAAATCAAAAGAAAATAATATTTTTAGGTACTACTGTTACAGTAGACCACCATAATTCATTTTTTAGTTATTAAATGTGTTAAAAACTATTAAAAGATTTATAAACGTAAACAAAAGTTTTCAAATATTATAGTATCCTAATGAGTTTTGATAACATGAGTATCACTGAAATATTTCTTGAAAGTGCTGCAGATGCAAAAGTAGTATTTACTGTTGCAACAATAATGGGATATTGTTTATATAGAATAATGACAATAACAAATAGGAGAAAATTAGAAACTTTTGAGGACTCTAATGAATCTTCAAACAGTATAGTAAGACATATTTTAATGTCTACAATGTCATTATTTTACAATATGTGGAATTAAGATAATAAATAATTTTGTTTTTTGTTATAAAATAGGTATATACAGATGAATGTGATAATTACAAGCTTATTTTAGTCATTAGAACTGATTTAAAAATGGGGAAAGGAAAAGTTGCAGCACAATGTGCTCATGCTGCTGTTGCAGCATATAAGGCAGCTATTAAAAATCCTAAAATTTTACAAGCTTGGGAAGAATGTGGTCAAGCCAAGATTACTGTTAAAGTATGTACACTTTTATACATTTAATGAAATGAACTAAGATTTGTATGATAATTATTTGCTTTAAATAATATAATTATGACTGAATAAATGCCTAGGTGGATAGTGAAGATGCTTTAAAAGAGGTGGCAAAGCAAGCCAGAGCTGTAGGACTTTTAGCAAATATGATACAAGATGCTGGACATACACAGGTAGCACCAGGAAGCAGAACAGTATGTGCAGTTGGTCCAGGTCCAGCATCACTAATTGATCAAGTAACTGGACATTTAAAATTGTTTTAATAATTTACTGAATAAAGGTACTTCTTCTTATTTAAGTTTTAAATCAATATTTTAATTTTTTAAGCCCAGTATTTTAATCCAGAAATTTCATTTACATTAGAAAAGTTATTATGTATTAAGTACAGAATTATCAATATATACTTCAAATATTATAATTAGAAATATAACTATGTAGCTTTTGTAAAAAAAAAACAACACATAAAAAATGTGACAATATATTTATGAAAAATAGAATAAGTACAAGTTAGTGAAATACATATTACAATCTTAAATTCATCTTCAGTCTGCAATGCATACCTTTAATTAAGTAGTAATGTTTTACACATAGCAATGTTTTCATTTAATAAATTTCAATGCAATATTATCTTACACATTCATCTTAATAATAATATAATACATTTTTGCATTAACAAATATAGGTATAGCATTGGGTGTTATTGTAAACAGTATATCTTTTATATTAAATTTTATTAATCGTCAGTGTAAGTAGAAATGGCATTTACTGATATCATGTTGTAAAATAGATCTAGTATAGATCTAGAAATAATATCAAGTAGAATCATACTGCTATGAAGTAAGCAATTATCATGAATTAATTGTTCCCCGTCTAATCACAAAACATTGAAAATTTGTTTCCAATAAAATATCTTCCATTCTTTGGTACCCAGTACTATTATCCACATTTAAAATATTATTTAATGCTTATAAATATTATATAAATAATCTATACTGGTGGAGGAGGTGCTTTTCGATGTATCTTGTTAGAGCTAGTAGCACTGCATTGTGATTCAGCAATAGATCTACCATCAGCCTCATCTCTTCGACATAATTCAGATTCACTTTGTATCCAATTTTGAGTTTGATTATGATTTACTCGTGTTGATTGAGTTTCTTCGTTTTCGGGAACAGAGCCTACTTCTTCCAGTAGCTTTGATAAAGATGGCGCTAATCCTAATCCTAAATTTCGCTCATGATATACCTCTGATATTGTAGGTGTTAATTCGCGCGTGAGACTTGTGAGAGATGTGGCTACATTTCTTAAATTTTGATTATGTGTTTCTGCAGGCTGCGTCGAGTCTGATTGAGAACAAATATCCTCAGTTGCTGTAGGATGTCGAGGTTTCCTCGGAGAATTAGATCCAATTTCTGTTCTGACGCTTAATCTTTCTAGGATAGTTGCTGGTAAAGGTGGCAGTGGTTGTCGTCTTAAAACTGTTGCATGACCGTTATCCCAATCTGTTACCGAACTACTTGAACTAGATCCAGGTCTTATGCTTTGATCAGGATAAAGATTTCTAATATGTGTTTGGTGATTTAAGTTAAGTGCTACAGGAGGGCTAGGAGTAAAGGCAACGTCTGATTCACCTATAAAACACAAATATACATTTTTAATTTTATGCCTAATATTTAAGTAAACTTAGATAGATTTTGTATGTACCTCCTCCATTTTGACATGGTTGTCGTGATGTAGGGATTGGAATATTTGGTGGTTCCATAGTTTTTCCATCTGGTTCACCTCGATGACGAACATAGTTTGCAAATGCACCTCCCAGTCGAGGCCGTTCTATGACATTCTTTTCAGTATGAGCAACAGAAGCTAAGCTTTCCATCGAGCTACTAGAGTCTAAACTCAAACTTTTAGGTGCTTCTTGCGTGTCTAATAACATATTCATATATTAGTATATCTTACCGGTACTTTTGTTTGCATAATCAGTTTGCATAATTTATTTACCGAATAAAGCAAGAAGAGCTTGTAAAGCAAATTGAACAGCTCTTCGTGATGCTTGTTTTCCAGTTCTTAATATAACTTCTGATTGACCAACTTCCATAAGGTCAAAACCTAAACTTGCAAACAATTCATGAGATCCTGATGCTCTCCATACCTGTACTGGTAATGTAACTTCTTGACCTTCTGTTGCACAACTAGCTCTTCTCATTGCAGAAATGACATCTTCTGCAGCTTCTGGTGCCTATAAAATGTAGAGGGATTATCTTCAACCTAATACATAATATATACATTCTCATACTGCAATGAGTCAAGTGCTGTTTATTACTTGTAACAATCGAGCAAGCGCATGTAGTGATGATGATCCCAATCCTAGCAATGCTTGTAAACTTGCACTACATCTTGTTAATCTTTCTTCGGGATCACTTTGTGGGAAAAATACAGAAGATGGTATTCCGTTTCCGGCTGGTTCAAATCTAAAGCCTACCGACATTAATAGTTCTCGCCAACCCGTAGCTGCTCCAACTTTATTTTCAATACTACGCTGAGTTGTATACATAGCATTTTTTTGCCCACGGTGTATTCGTTGTAATGATTTTTCTACTAAATGAAGCGTTACGCGTAGAGCGTCACGACTTTGTTCAGGACCACCGCGTAGTAATTCGGCAAGCGCTTGTCCCATTAAAGCGACCTAAATAAATAATTAGTGAATTATTACGTGTACATAAATATCTCTATTGCGTTGAATTTGGATAGCTTACCTTGTTTGATAATCTTGCATCTCCTCCAACAAGCAGCCAACCAGCCCAATTTGCAGGATGTGCGAAGTGTCTCGTATGCTGGACTGTTTGCATGGCTTCTGCCAATGCTCTTGATGCTCTAGCTCCTTGCAACATAGCACTATAAAATGCTCGTAATAAAATACTGCCAGCTGTAGGCGGAACTGCCCACATTCCTATAAGTACACATTGTGCTCCCGCGTTTAATAAAGCCTTAGCTAAATTTTGCACACCATCTGATGTAGCAGTTGTATTTTCTGTACTACTCCAACAGTGACCACACGATATTACGACTAAACGAGCAGCTATCCTTAATTTTGAGATGTCTGAATAACTTAGTAAATACTCTGGTCTTTCAGAGGGCTCTTCGCATTGATCAGCAGTTAATACTAAACTGCTAGAATTCCAAAACACTGGTACTGTCAAGTGCACACATTCTGCGTCAGGTAGAGATCTTAAAACAGCTGACCTAGTTGCTTCCGCTCCTATTAATAAAGATATAAAAAACATTTTATTATTAAATATCTTATTAATGTTCGCTAGTAAATTTATATTTACCAGTTAATGCACGAGCTTCTAGTAGTTCAGCAACAATCTCAGATTCCGTTTCAGTAGAAGCGACACTTTCGGACCAGCCATATTCTTCTTTAATTTCTTCAGGAAGTACAGGATTTCCTGCAACTAATGCAGCTACTGTTGCACCACCTTCTGGCATAGGAGTTTTTGATCGTTTTCTTAAAGCTGCAAGAGATGGTACAACTAATAAAGAAAATCTTTCGCATAAATAATCTTCTCCAGGATTTGATTGTAAAGCTGGAAGTGGTGCCAAATACAGCGACTTTTCCACTACCATGATTAATTCCTTCCTTGCAGGCGGTAAAAGATCTTCGAACGGGGCTAAAAGTAGATCGTAAAGTACTTGGATCGGCAACGGTGGTTGCCATGTAGGTCCTTTCGTTCCCCGACCCCATCGTGCACTTCCTGCTCGTGAACTAACCGAGCCCACGCTAAATAAGCTACTCAAACTATAAGAACTAGCATTAAGATGATGTCCTCTTGATGGTATTTTCGTTTCTTCAACAAGTTCATTTGTTTCATCCAAAAGAGCTTCTCGTGCTTGCAAAACTCGTTTTTCTAATCCCATACCATCATCCAAAGTAGTAGAATGAAATCGTAACAGTCCCCGACCCGGAGCTAAACACCAAGAGTGTAATTCACATCCAACTTCACTAAAATAGTATTTCATATTTATTAACAGTTTTATAGAATTGAAGTTCATTGTACATACTGTCTGTTGATAATTTTAACTTACCTATAATATAAAATAACACCGCGTTGCCTGTCAATGATTTCTGAATAATGCGCAGCATCATCCAAACAGTTACTTTTACACCGTCTTGATCTTTCTGCCCAATTTAGAGCTTCTTCAGCTCTGTTTAGACTGATCAACACTTTTTGTAACATTCTATACGTTTCTGATAGCAATTCAGACTTATTTGGTTGCCCACAAGTAAGAACCGAAGAGGTTCCGTCTAATGATTCTAATAAATTAGCCGCCTTTTCTAAATGTTCTACGGCAATTACTGCTTCACCAGCTTCCCAATGAACAAGACCAAGTCTGTGTCTCAATCTAGCTGCTTCTTCTCTTCTTCCTAATCCTTCAGACAATGATAACCCAGATTGCAAGTAACTCAAGGCTCGTGATAAATCACCACATAAATGATGAAGTCGTCCTAAACTAGAAAATGCAGCTGCTCTCGCTGGTTGATCTCCAGCTGCCGCTGCGAGGCTCAGCGATTGTTCTTGTAATCTTATAGCTTCTTCAAATTGTCCTAATGCTTCTTGGGTTACACCCAAATTTGCGCAAGCTCTAGCTTGTAAACCAGCTGCATCTAAGGCTTCAGCAATTGAAAGTTCCAATTGATGGTGGCGCAATGCAGAATTTGGATCATCCATTAATAAGTGAACAGCTCCTAATCCACTGGCTGCTTCTGCTTCAGCAGCTTTATCTCCAAGTCCTCTGGCAAGAGCAAGTTGATGCGATAAACAGCTAACAGCTTGTTCGTGATTACCTAATGCAGCATGTACCCTGCCTGTAAAATTAATGTCAGCAAATTCATAACATGCGCAAAAAGTAATGTATTTAGAGTTTGTATATGAAGTTTACCTAAATCTCCATATGCTGCGCCTCTTGACTCGGGGCTATCGACTTCGTGTGCAGCCACTAACCTCTTTTCAAAGCAAACCAGAGCTTCTTGTAAATTTCCAGTTGCTTCTCGAGCTCTGCCCAATCCTCGATATGCCCTTTCTTGTTCTCTTATACTTTTCAATTTTGTAGCAGCTGCTAATTGCTGTTCATGACATTTAATAGCTTCCTCTGGATCTCCTAAGGCTTCGTAACAGTCACCTAGATTTCCAAGCGCTCTAGCTTTGTCTAATAAAGCTGTTCCTGTAGTTAATGGCTCTAAAGTTGCCAACTGTTGTTCAAAATATCCAATTGCATCTTCATAATGTGCCATATTAAGTCTAGCTATCCCTAAATTTCCTGTTTAGAAGGAAAAGTCGTTAAAACTGTAATTGTAAATTAAAATTTTTGTAGACTATAAGTAAATTTTACCTAGAGCTTGTGCTTCGACTCCTGAATCCGCTAATTCTTTCGCTCTCTCAAGTTGCTCCTGATAACATTTTACTGCATGAGTGTATTGACCCAATGCCATATGTACTGCACCTAAGTTTCCGTGAGCTCTACACTCGCCACGCAAATCTCCAGCTTCTTGCCTTAAAGTTAATTCTTGAGTATGAAATCCTAGTGCCTTATCAAGATTTTTTATTGTCCGATGCGCGATACCCAAAGCTCCGTAAGCAGCAGCTTCTAAACTCCGATCACCTGCCTGGCGCGCTAAATTTAATTGTCGTTGATGCATTTTTATTGCTTCCTCAGCTTCGCCAAGACGTAAGAGACAATCACCAATATTCCCCAAAGCTCGAAATTTTCCAGCTAAATGCTTAGTCATATGCGCAATAGCTAGATATATAAAAATAATATATATTTCCAAATTTTTTTGTTGCAATTAAGATACAAATATAATAATTTCTTACCCAAGTAATATTTTTGGCATTCTAATGCTGTGTCTAAATTTTCAAGAGCTAAATGTGCTAATCCCAAATTACAATAAGCTCTTCCCATTCCGGACTTATCCTGTAAGTCCTTAGCTAATGCCAAATCTTGATCGTAATATCTGACAGCTTCACGATGATTACCTAAACAATAATGAGCATACCCTAAGAAATGACACGCTTTTGCTTCTCCTTCTACATCGTGTAACTCCTGGGATAACATAAGGTAATTTTCATAATATGGAACTGCTTCTTCAAATCTGCCACGTGATGATAAACAATTGGCGAGATTAAGTAAAGCACATGCTTCCCCAGCTGTATCTTTTAATTCGCGTGCTATAGCTAAATGAGCTCTATAATGCCTTAATGCTGCTTCATGTCCCTGTACAGCTTGATATGCTACTGCTAAATTCCCATGAGTACTAGCTTCTGAACTACGATCATTGACCTATATTGAAAAATTGATTTTACAGTATAGATAAAATATCTTTATGTAGTTTAAATATAGCACTAACATTGCTTGTTATTAAATACTTTAAATAATTTACCTCTTTACTTATTGTTAATTCTTGTTTATGATATTTAATAGCTTGTTCGTAATATCCTAATGCATTATAAGCATTTCCGATGTTTCCATATGCTCTGCCCATACCAGCTTTATCTCCTAACGATCTAGCAATTCCTAAGTGAGCTTGATGCAACTTAAGTGCAGCTTCATGTTCACCAAGTAATTGATAAACTATTCCTAAGTTGCTGCATGCTCGTCCTTCTGCTACTTTATCTTTTGTAGCTAATGCAACGTCAAGTTGTCTCTGGTGCCACAGCTTGGCTTGTGCAAGATCGCCTAAATAAGGATATATTTGAAAGAAATTTTATAATAAAATTCATTTCTTCATTGGTTTCCTCATTATTTTTCGTTCCGAAAAGTTTTTCACCTGCACATCTTGCAGCATGACCCAATCCAGCATAAGCTCTCATTTCTATTGCTCTATCGCCGAGTTCTTGAGCTATTCTTAGAACATTTTCGTGATAAGCCATTGCTTGACCGAAATTTCTTCGATAGTGATGAGATGATCCCAAGTTACTAAAAGCTCTTGCTTCCTCTACACGATCCCCTAATCGTCTTGCTATTCTCAAGTGCTGGGTATGACAATCAACAGCACTTTCAAATTCTCCCATTGCTAAATAAACTGCTCCCACGTTACCTATTTCTCGTGCTTCCTGAAGTCGATCTCCCATTTGTTTTACTAACTGTACGCATTGCTTATGGGAAGCAAGTGCATTTGGTAAATCACCAATAGCTGTATAAACGTGACCCAGGCTAGTTAAAGCAGAAGCTGCAGCCTGAGTGTCTTTGCACTTCATAGCTAAAACCAATTGATACCTGTGTGCTGTTAAAGCTTCCTTAAAACTGCCTTTGCTAAAATATGCAGAGCCCAGATTTCCATGAGCTCGACATTCACCCTGTGTATCTCCTAAAGATCGTGCCACACCTAAAAATATTTTTACTCAAAATTTAAAAAGACTAATTAAAAAAAAGTTTATTACTTTATTCATTTTCAAACTAATACTTACCTAAATCCTGTTGCATATAATTGATAGCTTTGTCCAAAGAATTTAATGCCCAATATGCACTAGATAAAGCAGAAAATACAGAACCCCTTAATTTTAAACTACAAGAACCAATATTAAGTGCAGCTTCTAATACACCAGCTGCTGCTTTATACTGCCCTGCTCCAAGAAGTTCTTGACCAACAACAGAAATAACAACAAAAGGAGATTCATCAAGTTTCATTGCACGTAATTGTTGAAATGTTGGTTCTAATGTTGAACGCAGTGGAGATTTTAAAGATGCTTCTACCAAACCAGATAATAATTGACAATTAGAAGGATCATGTGCTAGACCTGTACTGAAGGCCACAAGGGCCTCCCCATGTCTCCCTAAACATTGTAATGCTACTCCTTGACGATAATATGCCTATCAAAAAAAGTTTTATTAATTATTTAAAGAATAATAAACAAAATGCATAATTCTACCTTTGGCCATTGAGGACTGAGTTCAGTAGCTCTAACAGCATCTTGAAGAGCAACTGCGAATAAACCCATTTTGAGCCGAGCAGCTGACCTATTTGAATACAGCACATGGCTGAGTGGGTCCAAAGCAAGAGCTTCTGTGTACAAGCTTGCTGCAAGCGCATAATCACCATTTTGGCATGCTGCATTGCTACGGCGTACTGTTTCTAAGAATAGAGATCTTGATCCAGCAGCCAAGGCCGACGTACCTTCGGGTTCCACCTTAAACATTTATAACAAAGTACTACTTTAAATTATCATTTATAATTTCATTTATTATACTGTTAGTCAGATTTATAATATTATTTATTGTAAAATAATTAAATTACATCAAATGATACACATGATCTAAATTAAAAATATAAGATCTTTGTCATTTACTATTTTAATTAACTAAAAATTAAAAATGAACATAATACACATTGCAATATATATTAAGTATAATTATAAAAACACAATTTATTATTAAGCTTGAAAATATTAAGTCAAGTTTCATAACAAATGACAAAATAAAATGTACAAAAGTCTATAAAATCAAATAATTTTTATTATAAAACACAAAATGGATAGTACTCGTCGAGACATATACTGTAAAGGATCGTGTTGTTACCTCAGAGATATCCCTATGAGACATTGCTTAAGACGAGCAGGTAGCATCCTCCTGCATGAGCATTATCTGCGGCGAGGAAGCACCATTAGATAAGGCCACGCATTTTAGAGTATAGGTCCTTTCTAGGACTTCCCGCAATACCTTCTTTTTTCTCACTCACATTTATTCTCCGCAAAGTGCTACTTTCAAATTTTTACGACACTCACCGGATAGACGTTGACATTAACTACTTCGTCCTAGTAATCGGAGTATTTGCTAGGATAAGTGAATTGGTTCGATTAATAAAAAGGGAGGGAGGAAAGCGTCGTAGGGGGGCACCCACTGCATTCCTCAGGTACAGCCATCTTGGAATGTGACCCCGGGTCCCCCCTTAAGGCCCAGAGTGGGGCCGGCACTGTCTACTTCTGTACCCTTCTCATATTGGGTTTCATATATGTACCTACACACATGGTAAGTTTATGTTCTGTGTAAAAATATGCATGCACAGAAATGAGACTGTTTGCAAATCAGACATCCAGAATTTTGTTGATTTTTTGTTTCTTAGTTCAATTTTTTGAATTATTTTTTACTTTAATTATAATTGTTTCATGCACAGTGTTTTACAAAGTAAAATACATTATTTTTTTATAATAATTCAATACTTGTATACCTATATAATTTTCAATAGATCTTTACTTACTATAATACTTGAGTCAATCTATATTATGTAACATAATAAATTAACTTAAAAAATTAGAACTAGTAATCATATCCTTCATATACATTAAAAATATACTTTATTGTTCCATATGTCACAATTATTTACATTCATAAAAGATAACAAAATCACTTATTTTATTCACAGATATGTACAAAAATATAAATTGCTTTCCATGTACAGTGTTTCAATTGTAGTATTAAAAAATTATTATGTTTCTAGAAATACTATTCTCTTTATATATAAAATGCTTAAAAACATTACTGTAAAAAGAAATAATATGTAAATAATATAAAATGTTATGGGCAGGAATAGTTTTCTTTAATTGAAGTAATAAAATAGACATTCTACATTTGTTATGTGATTATGAGGTTTCTATTTTGAAGGAACTTTTATAAATCTATTTGAATGTCACAGCCGCTACAATAAAATGTTAACGTTCGATTAATTTTGGAATAAATTATAATATTTGAGTGAAGATTATCATATTTAAAGCAGTGTATATGTATCTGTAAACTGTTTTAGTTAATGGCATTTTTATTATGTAGATCAGGCATGTCCAAACGAAAGTTTAGACCTTAGGCGCCTTCCTTCACGCTCTGTTCCATTAACATGATACCACAGGCCGACTGATATCGCGTTATATGATACACGTTCAATATGAACATTAGCGTATCGTCTTTTGCATTATAAGTGAAATTTCAGTAAAAATAGGAACATATGGTAACATAACAACGGTATATGGAAAGGGAACGAGTCGCGTGAAGGACTCTGCCGATGGACATGCCTGGATGACTGTCAATAAGTTTTTAATAACCAATAAGTTTTTAAACCTCCGATTTCACTACCTATATTTATTTCATTTGAACTTTGTTAATATGTATATGATAATCATTGAAAAAAAGTTCATAAAAATATCAATCTATTTCCCTTCGAACAGGTCAATAAACATTTTATTTTGTACTAAACTGTACACCATTATTTCTTGAAATAAATGATATACAAAACTTATGCATATCATGTACATGTATAGGAATGTTAAGTATTTAATAATATTTTAAACTACATTAGAGAACTGATGGAACACCATTGAAAAAAGCAATATCCTCAGATAGAATTGAAATCACTATAAATTAAATACACTTTAGAATTTCCCTCTAACAAATAAATTGTACATTAAATAAAAAAAGATGTATACATATGTATACATATATATGTATGTATGTGTGTGTATATATAACAGAATTTGCACATAATGCAACTGTAGCTTTCAGTGTTGTGATTAATTACTACCAAAAACGGTAGTCTTTGAAAAAACTTATGTTTTACTTTAATTTTCGTTGATTAAATTATGTATCATAATAACATACTTATGAATCGCATTTGAAGTAAAAACATTTCTAAAAAAATATTGCTATAAATATATTTTACAATTACAAAATGTATTTAATTATGAAAGCTACATTTGCACTATTGTTATGGAATATATGATTATACAAATTTAACCATTTTCAAGGCCAGATTCGATTGAAAAGTTCCATAAAGGAATCATAGATCATAAATGTGATGGCAACGTCTAAACATACTCTACTTAGTCTTGGAACAGTTCCTTTATAAAATGCGCTTGGGCCTTCATTCTTCCATATCTGAACCACGCAGTCTATACTATTTTTGTATTTCGAGGCCTCTAAACCCTAAAAACATATTCAAATTAATAATCCATACTTGTAAAAAAATTATAATTTTATGAAAGTTCTGAAATTCATACCTGCATTCTAGTTTTTACTACATCAATAGGAGTGTTTCCAAAAACTGATAATGCACCAGCACATGCACCAAATGCACCAACAAATAATTTTGGTATAGCTACATCTTTGTCTCCACCTCTATACCAGTTTTGTAATGTGTTCATAACACAAAACCTAATTGCTTGATTTGATCCTTGTTTTAAAATTGTAGGCGTTAATCCTTGATATATACCTCTAAATCCTAAATAAAGAAAATTGTATGTGTAAACAATATTTGTGTTTAAGTTTACAAGCCACCTTGATAACTTGTTTATTTTTAAAAATAGAAAAGAATGTTTCAGATAGAAGTTCTTTGATATTTTGGCGGATATAGAATGGTGGTAGTCTTTTAGAAGTGGAATATTTGAAGATCACTTTTCTTTTTTAATAGAACAACATAGTTTTTTATTTACCTTCTAACAAAGGTTCGTTAGATAAATACAATGACCTACATATCAATATTCTGTTCAGGAAACAAATTTAATAGTTTAAGTATTTATATCTTTGAAGTGATTATATTTATTTTACAAGCTTTTATTAGAAGATAAATAAAATATATAGTTTCATTAAAGAAAAAAAATTACTTGAAATATCTGATGCTTATATTTGCAATAGAAAAGATGTCACCACAGTATATCCCCTATGAAATCAAATAACTTCCATTCCAAACATATTTTTCTATCTTTAAAAGCAAAATGGATTATCCAGGTACTCTGTTTTAAATATTTGGTTAAATACAGTCACAAATATACAACATAATATGACTAGATATTGTAGGCACTAATGTACTATATGGTCACGTGTGTAACCTGAGAACTAAGCAATATAACTTGACCTCTTTACAAAGATGATTAGGTTGGTTATGCATACAATTCAAGACAAGTTCATTACATTTGTATTTAGACTAAAAGAAAATGACTAAATTTTTTTAGTTTTCTTTGATATTATTGTATTGAAGTTTTAATAAAATTATTATTAAAGATATTAAACAAAAAGTTATTTACCATATTCCTTAATAATCATTCTTACTCCATGTAAGAATCCTCTATATTTTGGATTAGCAGAACGTTGGTCATTAATGAATTTTACTTTAATGGCCTCCATAGGAGTAACTGCAAGAATAGCTTCAGATACACCGGCACACATTCCTGCTAATAAGCTAGTTCTAGTATTAAGTTTGCCATTTTCATCTACCAATACTCCTTTTATTGTTTCAAAAGAACCAAAACGTACTGCTGATTTAGGTATTGAACCATAAACTAATACTGAAAGGCCTTTGTATAGGCCAAAAAATCCACGATTTTTTACAGTTTTTGTCAAACAATTCCATACTCCAGTATATTGTTTGCTAGCACCAGATTTCCCATCAAGTTGTAATTGTGTTTTTACATATTCAGTTGGATATGTAATACATATTTCTATACCACCAGTTATACCTCCTAAGAAGTAAATTCATAATGTGGTTAATATTTTACTCTATTGATAGTAAAAAATGTTTTAAATAATTGCAAGTAAATAAGTTTCATGGAAAACTAACATTTTTCTATGTATTTAAACGAAAAATATGTAAAACCATTTCACTCATGAATGACGATACACGTGCCATGAAATTAAAAATAGTTTTACTACATATTGTCAAGGTTAAATATTTTTCAACCTTTGAAACTATCACGCGTTTGAATGCGCTGGCTCAAAGTTTATCTTTCTCTTTCTCTCCTTTGCCTCTATTCGTTCGCATGTTTCTCACACTCTCACTTAACATGTTTACATTTTATTGGTCTATTTCGACAAGTGGCAAAGGGCACTGGGCACACATCATTAAGAGGCAGAAGACTGTTCAAGAAATATCATATGTATATATAAAAAAAAAAGCCTACCAGCTATAATTCCCTTTAAGCCACCGCCAGTAACCGCTGCTGCAGCTCCAGTGTCCGTCAACCAAGGTCTACTGGGAAAAGGATTATGGAACAATGAAATTGTTCTTGGCTCTTGTAACGATTTATAGATTAACCAACTGAAATCCATTTTCCAGATTCGTTTCCGTTTGTCCGTAGCCTTATCCCGTTAAACGTCAAACCTGGACTGAGTCGATTAATAATTGTACGTTTCGATGCGCGTAGCAATGTTCCCCTTCCTTAAAGAACTTCTTTTACTCGCGCTTTATTCGTTATCTCGCAAATTATGTTTAATATCAAAGAATTGAAAGAATCAAAGGGCTGATAACGGGTGGGGTAAATGAGGTCTCTGACATCTTTTTAGATGATATAATCAATGGTTCGTCTGTTTTATGAATTTTATATACTTATCACAAAATTCTACTTCTTTAATGATTGTGTGCCTCATATACATATATATATATACATGTATAATTGTTTTATATTACTTCTTTTTACTTAATTATAACAATCTTCTCTGTTAAATACTTTAAATAAAACGTCTTTTCTACTTACTAATGTTACTTATGATCCTTATTTTTATTATTCATTTTATTCAACTTACATATATAAAATACTATGAATTTTAAAGCAATTAACACGAATCAGATTTAAGTGTATAATAAACATTTTTATTCAAGAAATAAAACTTTAAATCGTATAATTTTGTTTAATATACGATTATTAATCTGTGAAATATTATTTAATATTATATTTTATGGTAGAACTAATTAAGGTTCAATGATTAGGTAAAAATAAAGTGGATGTAAAATTAAAATTTATATATAATCTATTTACTCACATAGTAAATATTGTATTAAAATTTATAAAAATTGATCAGAACTTTCTAGGTCAATTTGTTTTTAATTTAACAGTTCAAAATTGGTAGAATATTTTTAATTTCTCTTCGCCATTGTAAATATTTCTTTATAATAATTATGATATGACTTACATTTCATGAACAGTTGAAGTATGGCATACTATCAGGAACGTTTTTATTTTTTGTATTATGTAACAGTAATAATGAATACAGCCATGTGTAATCAAGAACATGAAAACAGAGATTGTCTATAATGAGATAACAAATGTTTGAATGGCAGACTATAGATCATAGATATATTTTTACATTAATTTGTTGTATCGTACTTCTGGTAAATATGCAAATACTTGCATATCTGAATGCATTTTATTTCCTGTCTAAAATTTAGCATAAAAGTGTTGTTACATTTATGGTTTAAGAAAATTAAAAAATGGACAAAGTGAACGTTCCCTGAGCAATTCTATTCAATTACATATAGCAGGGCTGACGAATTTTTTATTCGCCGTGGACCGCATGAATTTCATTCTGAGTTAGTCAGATCTCTCACTATCAGCATGTTAGCTACCACTTGTTGCATTTACTTTCTTTTAAAATTTGAAGAGCGTAATGGTATGATAGGAGTCAAACAATTGTAGAGGGGTTTGCTTTTCTATAAAGTAGGAGTAAGGGCTAATACTGGCTCGCGGGCCGCCAGTTCCTCACCCCTGACGTATAGGATGCCATATTCTGTTATTGTTACCATTTTAATTTATCATTGCAATTTACATGTTTTACCATCCTGGAGTAGTATTTGCTAAACGTCTCATACGCCTGAAATAAAACACAAACATTGCAATTAACTGTTCACTTTTTGTATACAATTGTGTAATATAGTAATCATTACCGCGTATTTCGATCTTGGTCGCGTATTTTCTTCTCCATCTCTGCATCTGTTAATGTTTCTAAAAACGGTGCCCATTGATCAGCTTCTGAGGGTGGCCTAAAGGGTACTTCCACTGTAGGCAAAGGGGCTTCAGAAAATGCATATGTTCTTTGATGCCATGATAGTTGTCCGCGAACACTAAAAACCATTTTGATTTATATTAAATCACTTACAAGTAATCTATATAAAAATATATAAATGTAAATTATTCACACTTACCTATAAGCAATTGCAGTAACAAATTCTCCACCAAGTCCCAACTCAGCACACAGTTTCATTGCAAATTTTTCAGGATTATTTTCTTTCTCAGACATATCCCATTCTACTTGATCTACTAAAGATGTATTACCCACATGTATATTTAACTTAATAATAACTCTCTGATCGCATTGATCTTCTAGAATGGTTTCTTGTGGGAAGGCTTCTATTTGTTGTCTTATAGCTTGTGCAATAGCTGGCACAAAGGTTAATGGATTTAAATCTAAATCATCACATAAAACTTCAGCAAATTGTTCTGGTGTTATAAGGCTTTCTGTAAGTAAAATTATTTTATTGATGTACGTAACACACTACTATAGTTATTTTTTAATATATAAATTACATTGCATAAGTAAACATACCATTTTTATTCCATGTAAAAGTATCTCTCAACTTTTGTCCCTCAATCTCCATATCTAAACGAATTGGAACCAACATCTCCTGTTGAGCTGCATTTTCTAAATTTGCTGATGGATCTGTATCGTCGAAACTAGGCAAATGTTTTGTATTCACATATACAATTACATACAATGCAACATAAGACTACATTAATTTTACATTTATTATTATCTAAGATAAAGACTTAATTACACATATCTTTCATATGTACAATGCAAGTTTTTATTGAGTCAAAAATCATATTTGAATATCATTTTTCATATAAAATATAAAACATTAAAATATAAAATATAAAAAATATAAATATTAATTTAACAATCTGTAGAATGTAACACTTACCACAAGGGAAATGTTCTGACTTTCTTATTATGTACTCTATTACGATTAATAGGTGTGGCTTGAGGCACAGCATCTAGGTGTGAACTATTTGGTAAACTAGGCACCCAAGGCATTGATTTTTTTGATTTTCCTTCTCTGGGGGCTGGAGGTTCTGTTGAATGTACTGATACAGCTTTATATTTATCATCATTGCCTTCAATAATATCTTCTACTTCACTAGCTCTTAAAAGTGATACACTAGATGCAAGTACATGTTGGCTTAATCCAAGTTCTACTAGCTTTTTACGCTCATCATTTGTAATGGATCTCCTAAACATTCCAGGATAACGTTTGTATAATGATCCTCGAAATAGGCGTAAATAATTGCCCACTTCAGATCCAATACAATAGTACTCTCCATTTTCTTCTACTTGAAAACTTATAGGTTTATCACCATATGTGCGCAAAGCCATATTTATGGTATCTAAACAAACATATACAATTCACACATAATGCAAATATTTAAAAATTGGCATATAAGAAACGAAACATTTGAAAAAATCAAAGTTAGGCAAACAAAAGATTAATTTCATAAACGATTAAAATATAATTTTCCTCCTGACTAAAAACCATTGTCATATTATTACATTGTAATAATTTTCAATGATTATTTTTCTATATTTTTTTAATTATTGTCAAAAATATAAAAATTATAGTAAATTAAACAAGAAACATTGAAAATGCTTAAATAAGTTTTTTTTATAAAAGTTATAAAATGAACAAATTTATAACCACACATCGAATAATTCAAAATATTGCATTGTTTATCACCACTATTATTGTTTACATGTTGTATTGTTTACCTATCTGTGTTGCCGGTTGCTTATCACTTTACATCTGTCATACGTTTATTAATTATTGGCATAAATGCAGCATAAAGCATTGCTTTTGTGATTGGTAATCTATAATACACTATTTTTTGTTAAAGTGTACTTATGTAAGGGATATAAACTCACCTCAAAGAATAAACGACCAATCGTTTAAATATTTTAGTCAATTATTGCGTCGGCTTCGCTAAAATAACAATAAAAATCTTAAAGGTATGTTTTAAAGATAACTACTAATAATTATCAGCACAGCCGACTCCAGTACTAGCCATGCTGAACGAAAAACAGTAAAACTGTAAGAGTCTGATTTTGTATTTAATAGAAAGAGTATACAGCATTTGTGTGTCTCTGTCTATCTGGTGCAAAATCGGACTCTTGCAACATAGCTCGTATTTACTAGAGTTGGCTGTGCTATCAGCATTGAATGTATTGTATCCGGTTAATCCGGCGCCAAAACTTTGATCTGTTTTCAATGCTACATCGAGTTGTTAAATAATTTCTATATAGTAATTTATAATTAAAAAGAAGTGTATGATGATTAAATTTATTTACTCCTTTTATACCGAGTATATTAACATTTTTACAAAAATATCAACATTTCTGTTGTGACGTAAACATCCCTAGGAAATCATGCGTATGTTACTGTCTTTCCCTAACAATTATTCTGGAATGTGGTTACAAGACAGAGGGGGTGGGGAATAATAAACGTTAGGCGTGTCGGCGTCTGTTTTTTAATACGTTAATAGAAAATTGCATTAAAAAAGACAACCTTGTCATAATATTTATTTTGTGGATGGTACAAATTCGATTTTTCAAGAAACTCACTGCGTATTTTAAGATGTCGGAGGTGCAAAAAATTGTATGCACAGAGAATGCTCTTAAGATTCTCTATCCATAGCGTACTATTTTATAATTCGACAGTTTCAATTTTACAATTGTGATATAGTACTACGTATATGTGGCTGGCGTTCGGTTACGAGTGGAAGAGGGTATGTTCTTATGGGGTAGTAGGAAGGCGGTAGCCTTTGCCGGGGAATGGAGACGGAGAGCGTAAAATCGGGGGCTAGCGAGCATAGCCATAGCCATCATAGCAGGACTTCTCAAAAACACCATCGGACTCATAGTTCGAAATCTCATCACAGACAACATTCGCATCGTAGTACCCGGTATTTTAATCTATTTAAAATTGCATTACTTAAAGCACGTTCAATACAGTGTCATTTGTACAATTGTAATATTCGTGGATGAATTTTTTGTCCTCTTAATATGAATATCTTTTTAAAAGGACCAGTCGTAGTCAGAGGAAAGAGAGGCATAATTTGGATACTAGCGAAATGGCTCCCTTTCAAACAACTGTTAATGTAAGAGGCGATAGTGTTGATAATTTGGGTCAAGAAGTTATTGAAGTACAGATCTTGCCTCAGGATGAAAATTGGGGTGAAAATACCACAGCTGTTACTGGAAATACTTCCGATAGATCGGAGTCAACTGAAGATGTGAGCCATTGGCCAAATGAAAATGATGGATCATTTAGTTCCTGTAATCGGTTTGTGGGTCCTGTTATAGCAATGATAATCGGACTAAGCGCCTTTCTTAGCCCTATAGCTATGGTCATACTGCCTAAATTAGGATTTTTTCCTGACTCTACAACAGTTTTAACAATGCAACAAAAACTACAGTTGTTGTCATGTAATGCAGAATGTAAAGGCCAATTGCTAGGTTTAGCCTTTAAACTGGTGCTACTAGGTATTGGGAGTTGGGCTGTGTTTTTACGTTCACGAAATGCTACTATGCCTCGTATATTTTTATTCAGAACTGGAGTGTTACTTCTTACTACATTGTGCATTAGTACTTATTGGCTATTTTATGTCGTTCAGGTATATGATTTTATTAAGTATTCTGACACTGTTCATTAATCTCGATATATATGGAACATTATCATAAATTTTAGGTCACTGAGAGTGCTAAGACTGCTGCTAATGGTGAAATAACAGAGTACAAAAATTTAGTAAATTATGCTGGTACTCTTGCAGATACTCTATTGTTCATACACTATATTGCTATATTACTCATTGAAATTCGTCATCAACAACCTGTGTTTTATCTGAAAGTATGTATATTTAAGTTTTGTATTGTATTTTATATTTTCCCTAATTATTATAATAATGACATGTTAATATTTAAGGTTGTAAGATCACCGGATGGTGAATCGCGATCTTACGCAATTGGACAATTGTCGATACAACGGGCAGCAGTATGGGTTTTAGAGAGGTATTATACAGAATTTCCTATCTATAATCCATACTTGGAAAGACTGCCTGTATCAAAGTCTGGTAGAAAACAATCGAGCTTCAAATTTTACGAAGTTGATGGAGGAGTAACAAGTGGCGTTCAATCACGAGGAGGTAGCGGTGATAGAGCAGTTATAACTACGCAAACTCGTCGTAGGGATTCTAGCCATAATGAACGTTTTTATGAAGAACATGATTACGAACGTAGAGTAAGAAAGCGCAGAGCGAGATTAATCACTGCTGCCGAAGAAGCATTTGCACACATTAAACGTTTACATTCAGAAGTGGAATCAACTCCAAATCCTGGTCCCATGGATCCTATGGAAGCTGCACAAGCAGTATTTCCATCTATGGCAAGAGCACTACAAAAGTATCTGAGAGTGACACGACAACAACCGCGTCATTCTGTTGAATCCATTTTAAATCGACTAGCACGGTGTTTGGCACAAGACGCAGCGCCACGTGCATTTTTGGAACCCTTTTTTGTAACTAGCCCTGTTCTTTCAAATGAAAAGGAGAGACAAAAACATTCGCATCATTGGGCCTTAGTCTGTGAGGGAGAATTACCTTCACGATCTCTTGCTAACGGTTGCGAATTTCAATTAAGACAAGGTGAAGTAGCCCTTTTATGTACAGCATACCATTTACCACATTTCCATCTTACAGAACAACTTGCACATCCGAAATCTAATAAATTCCTATTAAGATTAAATTCTGAAACATCGGTCTAGTAACGCTTTAAAATAATTATAAATTTTCAAGATAATTTGCGATTAGGTATTTATAGTTTTAATGAATGTAAAACTCATTAAAAACGAGTAGTTTTTTACTGTATATAATTAAAAGAACTCCACAATAATAAATTTGTAAGTATTGTGAATTGAATATAATTATAGCAAGCAAATACATTAAAGCATATAGTATATATTGCATACAACAATGACAAAATTTTTTTAGAGTATATTTTCAGATGAATAGTAATTTTGCAAATAGCAAAATAGTTTTCTATGCGCTATCATAAAAATGTTCACATTAATGAAATTATTTATAGCTTTTTTGTTGCTATAAATAATTGGAGAATAAAAGACAATATAATTTTTACATTTGTAATTTCAGATAAAACGTTCAATTTTTCATATCATAAACGCATATATATTTATTTATTTCATTATTTTGCATATCATTCATAGAGAATCAAAATAAGTTTTTGATATTTTATATAAATTTTGCCTAAAAGAAATCAAAACTAATATGTTAGTTTTTAGTAGATGTATAATAATTGAAGGATATTTCATTATTCTTGAATAGAATACTTTTGTTTTAATTAAAAACGGACAAAGCTACAACACTGTTATAAACATTAAGCAAATACATAAAATTATAGTCGAAACAATAGTGTTCTAAAAGTGCATTGAAACTATAAACATTAACACAATACTTATTATGCGTTTAATATTTGTAGACATTTGTCACAAAATATTTTTTTTATTTATTTAATTCCATTATGAAAAGAATTTTTACAAATGTAGGGGAAAAATGTCAAAGCGAAATATTCTAAATAGGGGAAAATGTACATTCCTGTAATGTATTTATATAATGTTCTGTTTGTGAATATAATTATGCATTTATAAATCCTGCACATTAGACATGTGACATCTGTATTTTTAGATACAGTACAAAGATTGAAAGTTTCTTCCATGACATCTTATTAAGGTTTTTTCTATTTTATTTTACGTATTTGAAGCTGAAGTTATTTTGTAATTAAAATTTTGTACAATTTTTAAATTTGGTTATGTTTAATATTATTTGTAATAATTAATAATTTTACAATTGTTAAGGAAATATTTCAAGTACTTAAGGAACGTCCGTTAGTTTTAAAATATACGAAAAGCTCGCAGTTGTGATAAACAAATAAAATTTTAAACATTTGTTTACACAAATTTACATTCTCAAAATTTTCAACTACATGTTTAACAAAATGTATG
This sequence comes from Colletes latitarsis, assembly GCF_051014445.1. Taxonomy (NCBI): domain Eukaryota; kingdom Metazoa; phylum Arthropoda; class Insecta; order Hymenoptera; family Colletidae; genus Colletes; species Colletes latitarsis. The sequence goes on from NC_135137.1 coordinate 31,899,591, forward strand.
TTATTTACCGTAATAGACTATGATGATCATAACATATTTTCCTGTTATAAGGAAAAACATTAACAAATATTTTTTTTGAAACATTTGATAAATTTGTTCCTTTTGTTTTATTATACTAATACTCTGACGTATGCCTATTATGATTAGGTATTAATTTGCTCATTTCCATTATTGGACACCATACCATAGTCATTATATGTACCTCTTAAAAGTATTTGAATGTTTTACATTGTTCATATGTAATTTTATACATTCAATCATATTGAGTGTGCCGATATTACTCAATGTAACTACTGATATTATGTTATCCTTAATGTATGTCTTTTGTATTGAATTGTTATTATTTTACAACACATCACTTTACAAGGCTGATAGTATGTTACTGTATTTGTGACTAGGCTTGCTTGAGATATATGTACAGTAAATAATTAGAATACTATCCTACATTCACATTGAAATATGTACATATGATATGTATATCATATAAATGTATAATTAGGAGATCATTGTAGCAGTGGACTTGTTATGCAAAAAAGTTTTAGTGTGATAGTATTCATTTACTGCATTCTTGTTCGTTACTTCAATTTGGATACTAAAAATTAAAATAATTAAATATGAAAAGTGCAAATTGATACATGCCTAAGAAGTATTTAACATATCACAATTTAGTAATAAAAGAATGTATATCGCTTGCCTCTGCTCATAAATTATATTATTTAAGATTGTAGTAAGTTAAACATACTTAGGTCGAATAATATAAACATTGGTTTATATAATTTTCCATTCTTATAAGTATGCAATGTTACTGTTGTGTGTAGCTATCTACAAACTTTTTATTTATGTGTGAGTATGATGAATGTATTAATTGGTAAACAAAATATACATTTAATGTATAAATATTAATTTTCTGATATACTTCTTTTGGATATGGTGTACTGCATACTTTATATTCTATGTAGAATATGTTAACGACTTAATTTCGTAACTTATTACCGTACTTTGTATAGATTCATACGCACAAATAGAATTTTAATAGCATAGGATGAAACGTAAAGAATAAAGAAATAAAATTGTTATTTCAAATTTTATTTATAAATATTAAATCGCTTTACAAAAAAGTATTCGAGTGTAAGGTGTGTGTTTATAATAATACATGAAATGTAAGAAACATATTTTTTTCCCATATTTCATTTATATGTCCCTTCTCAAAAATAGCTTTTCTGTATAAACTGAAAATGTAGTTTATTTTTATTGTAACGATATTGATTAAACTCAAAATTCGTATCTTTTTATAATATAAAAATATTTTATTCCAAATTAAACAGTTTATTTAACTCGTAGTATAATAATAGTCCCTTTCCTATAACGACACATCGAAGAGTGTCGTTCATATAAAATATGCAGATGGTGTTCGAAAGCATTATTTAACTTAATTAACACATAAATAATGCTCGGATAACTATACAGATTTTATTTCTAAATCATCCTTAATACTATTTATGTTTTTTTAGTTGAAGCGGCTAGCATTCGTGCAAACAGAAATCTGGTTAGCTACGCATAATTAAAATTAATCCGAATACGGTCTCGTTTAAATTTATTTTTATTGATAATCATCAAAATCTTACGAGTCCGCTGTTAATATTTTCATATAGAATGCAGCGACAATTTATAATATAATTTTTAGTTTGCAGTAATAGTTACTGCTCTGAAAAACACTACGTTTTCTGGCAGCAGAGAAAAGAAAAGGAGTTTAAAGAAAACGCTACGTGCAATAACACCAAAGGACTTAGCTACAGTTAACTTATTTAAAATAATTATAGTAGTGCATCTACTAGCATTTACTTTGAGCATAAACGGCGTTTGAACTTTGAATAATTTTTTGGCTGATGGCGTTCTTGTATTTGCTTATTCCTATGACGTCACAGTAACTTCGCTCCTGGCTCCCGGTGGTTACAACCGCACCTAGATGCAACGTCTAATTTTATCATGTGTGATCATTGTCACTTTTACATTGTTTATAACCTTATCTGCTGTTAAATTAGTGGGAATGATACATTATATGTAACATAGAATTTACGTATTTGTTGTGTGTAGATATCGAAATTAGTAGTATATTTGCAGCAACATGTCGTTAACTATTGAAAAACAAATTGAATTATTATTAGCTGGAAATCCTTTAGAAATTGATGACACGCACGAAGCTAGCCACGCTGCATCGAATGACATACTAGGTAAAAATATATGTATTTTCTATATGTATTCATATTCTTGATTAAGAAAAATTATTCTTTTGTATATATTTTGAAATATTTAAACTTTAATAAAAGTCTATATTGTACAGTATTGTCAAAACTGCAAGTAAATTTAAAAAATATGTTAGAAATCATACTGTATGTAGTTATTAATTATTCATACATTTGTTATAATACAGTTATGTTCATTCTTCCTATTTCGTTTTTTTTATAATAAAATTTTATTATCGTTGGTTTGTAAAAAAATGTATACATATATTATAGGTACAAAAGGAGTCCAACCATTATCTAATTATGTACCAATTTGTAAAAAAACTGTAACATATATTGTTGCTGCTGTTGTCATAAATGATCAGGACAAAGTATTAATGATGCAAGAAGCAAAAGCTTCTTGTAATGGAAAGTGGTATTTACCAGCTGGTAGAGTAGAACCCAATGAAAATTTAATAGATGCTGTTAAAAGAGAAGTTTTAGAGGAAACAGGTCTTATATTGGCACCGGAAACATTGATAGTAGTTGAATGTGCAACTGGTTCATGGTTTCGATTTGTTTTTACGGGCAAAATAACTGGTGGTAAATTAAAAACATTAGAAGAAGCAAATGAAGAATCATTGCAAGCATGCTGGGTGCATAATGTAAATGATCTTACACTTAGATCGAATGATATTATTTCTTTAATAGAAAGAGGTAAATATTATGTTACAAACAAGGATATTTTGCACCATCCACATTTAATTCCAGTTAATAAATCATTGTGCAAACTTATGTTGCGGCTTACAATTACTTCAAAGAAAAGAGCAACGTAAGTTGAATATATTTCAAGTAATTCTTATTAAAATTTTATATTATATTCAAATTTTAAGTTTATTTTTATAAATGTATTGCTGCCTATGCTTGATTTTCCTTTAGTACTTGCGCTTTCAGCATCAGGTCACTGGTGGTAGTTTTCATAACAGAACAATGACAATCTAATCATGACTGTGATTATGGATGAAGGCTTAGGTTACTAGGAGTATACTAGGTACACATGCACACATATGCACTTGTACATATACATTTATAACAAAGGTTTTATTTACTTATATATTTTCCTTTTCTTCAAAACTTTTAGTACTAACATTTACAAATCTTTTTTTAAATATTAATTTTTATTTATATTTTTATATTACGTTATTTTATACTGCAATAATATTTTGTGCTACATTAATATAACTTATAATATACTTTTTAAACTATGTGCTTGTTAGCATTCTATCTAAAATTTGATCATGTAATATGCATAGTTCTCTAAATGTTATGTTCAAAATTTCATAATAAAAAGTGCTAACAATTTATCTTTGTGTTAACAATTTTATACAAAATACTCACACAATTAATGTATATCAGAAATTTTATGGTATACTTTATTGACAGGAATCAATTACATGTTGTGATATCAGATACAACACCATTTCATTTGCCAATTTGTGAAATTAATCCAAATCGTAGTCTTCTCTCTACCCTACATAACTTTATGGAGGTGAGTTATTATTTTGTATACAAAGTTATATTATTACAAAAATTTTCGATGTTATTACGATATAATTGTGTGTAATATTACTTATTTTAGGAACTATTTGGTAGTGGAGTTCCACAGCATAGACCACATGGCATATTGTCTATAGAATTCAGTGGGGGTGAAGGAGGAGATGGACTTTGTGTAACATTATTAATATCATTCAAGCTGCCTGTAGAAGATGTACCTACTATTGGAAAATACATTTGGTATGAATTACCTGAAAATATAGCCGAAAGTATAACTTATCGTCTGCCGCGAAACATGACCGTGCCTTTAAGCGTCATACGGTAATTTAATATACGTACATTAATTGCACATCATAAGCATTTCAAATTTTACATATAAATTTTTGCTCAAAATATATGGTCGATTAAGTGCTAATTTTTCTTTACATCCAAAATTGAAAATTGTTTATTAGAATCAAGATACTATAAGCTGAAGTACAAGACAGTAGCACCTTAAAGTTTCAGAGGTTATTTCCATAATATTCATATATATAAATTATTGCATATATTACTACAAATCCATATTAAATTTGATTTGCATAACCCAGATATATCTAATCAATATTAATACTCAACAATGACAATTTACACAGATTTTCATGATTATGAATTTACATTTATCCTAGTCTAAACCAATGATTTTTTTAACAAATGTGAGTATATATTATCATGTTTTATAAAAAATATATAATATAAACGAATTAATATTAGATTTAAGCAAACTATATGTATTTCCGTATTGTTAGAAAAGAAGCTTGAAAGTATTTCGAATTGTTACCAAAAAATTTTAGAGATCTTTGCTTCAATTTTAAAAATTATAGATAAACAATGTTTTATATCATTAAATTTTAATAAACAGGTTTTAGGCAAAATCGAACATTGATATTTATTTATTTTTATATCACTATAAAGTATTATAAACAAACATTATTATTATTATTATTTACATTCCATATAGATAATATATAAAACAAATATATGTAATGTATCTGGAAATTCATTAAGTATAAATATTTATATACACGAGTATATATGGCATATAGAAAGTAATCATTAATCAAATTTGAAAAATTGAGATACACATATTATATAAAGTGTTTCAGGGTTGAACCGAAAAACTTTACACATGAATTTAAGACTGTAACACAAATTTTTCCTTTGGAAGCATGCTCGCAATTGCTTCCTTTAAGAGATATTTACTACTAAAATTAATAAAGGTTATTGCTTACTTAAAGTAAGCAAAGCTCCTTTCATTTGTTCTGAGTAACTGATTATAATACAAAGTCTAAAATAACTTTTAAAGTTATATCAAGCAATTCTTTGTAGTAAATAGAATATTTATTAAATAAGTGTGAAATTAAGGCAAAGAATATTAGTGTAACTTAAAAAAAAAAATATATATATATATAATGTAATTGTTATATATTTTATGGTAAATAAATATTTTACTAAATCAGTGTTTTATCATAGTTTATTTTATCCACAGTTCAGGAGTAAATAATGTTAATAGTAAATATTTGGTAAGATGCATTTATAATGCATCAACATTCGAAAATATAACAAAATTACACGAATATTTTGATAAATCTTTAAATATACTTTTAATTTGTCCTCTATTTACACTCATGTTTAATGGAAAATTACTTTAATCATGTATACATGTGATCATATCGAAGTATTTTATGAATTATATATATAATATTAATAATTATTATATCAAAAAAATAATTTTAATTAAGCTAAAACTTTGTTTAAAAAGAAACTTAAAATTACTTAAAATTACTGCTTCAAATTTTAGAAATCTTATTGATTATTAGATATTAAATTCAAATAGATAGTTTCCTATACTTGCAGTAATATTTAATAGTTTTCAAATTGATTTATTCACATGTATCACATCATCAAATTTTATTTATATAAATTAATTTATATTTTGAAAGTATCTTAGAAACAAACCTTTAACAATATTATACATTAAAAAAACTTGTCTTAAAATATTTTATACATGAAATTTATTTATTTATCACGTTAAATTACTTACAACAAAATAAAAAATATTAGTAAAACACTTTATTAAGATGAGCATTACAAATAGTAAGCAGAGCAAGAATTTTAAATAGAAAATTATTTCTATTTATCAATAATGTTACCTTGTAGTATAACAATAAATTTACAATAGTTTAATTTACATGAAATTGCACATATTACAGACTGTGTTTTGCATACATATCATGTATGAAGATTTTATTGTTATCCAATGTAAAACTTATACATAATTCCAAAAATATATGTTTATACATTTATAGTCCTTTATTTGATTGTTGATGAAATTTGAAGTAAATTTTATAAGCAGAATCACTATTGAAATATTAAATTATATATATACATTTATGTTGATGTCAATATTCCAACTGCACTTGTTAATCCTTCATTATTTCTTTCATTTTTTATAGGAACAATATTGTTTGTATTAGGCATCACTTTCATATCATTAGTTGGACTCAATGGTAAATTATTAAATGAATTTAAAGATGCAGTATCATTAAGATTCACTGCAGCACACATTGCATGCCTTTCATTATTTTCACATAGATTAACACTAGTGTTAATATTTACATTATGTTTTTTCATGTGAGTTGTTAAATTTCCACTATGATAAAAATCTTTTCCACAAACTTTACATTGAAACGGTTTAATTCCGGAATGTATCCTTTTATGTATCGATAAATTTCCACTGTGCCTGAATTCCTTACCACATATACTACATTTATAAGGTTTTATGCCTGAATGAGTCCGCAAATGTGTTGATAAATTTCCACTGTGACTAAACATTTTTCCACATATTTGGCACCCATAAGGTCGTTCACCTGAATGTGTTCTCATATGAATAGCTAAATTTCCACTATGCGTAAAACACTTTTCGCATTGATTACATTTGTAAGGCCGTTCTCCATTATGAGTCCTCATATGTATAAATAAATTACTTTTATGTCCAAATTCTTTGAAGCATATCTCACATTGGCATTTAAATTTTTTCCCTACATTTGTTTTGGAAGAACTTTTAGGTGGTCTTCCAGGACGGTTTGACTTTATTGAAGATGTTGGCTCTGAAGCTGTCAGTATTTGATTTACAAGTTTTGATTGCTGTATGTCTTGAGAAAGTTGTGACTGTTCAGTTTTTTGGGTAGTGTTTATATGACATTGTTGATTTAGTTGGCTGTGATCTGTACCTCCCTCCTGATTAACTTGGAATAACATACCATTTTGTATACAACCTTTCATGTATGCTAAAGAACCATTTTCCTAAAATATTTATACATGTAATTAGCTTTTTAACAAACATTGTGCTATGATAATTTGATTAATAAAGTATCAGAAATAACTAATAAAATATTAAAAATTTTTAAGTAAAATTGCATATAAATTATATTTATTTAAATTATAAAACCCACTTCCATTTGGAATAAACACTGTTGATTGTGAACTTCATTCTTTGGTCGTATCTCATTTGATAACTGTGTATGACCCCAAAATTGTGGTAATTGATTATATTTATAGTCAACATCTTCATTAATGAATATTGGATACTTAGTATTATCAGAAGTATTAATTCTATTACCACAGTTAACATCTTCTACTCCCATACATTCATGTTTTATCTGTATAGGACTAAACATCTACAAATATACATTAAGGAAACAATAGCAATTAGTCAATAATTTTTATACAATTCTATATTAATTATAACAGGACTAATTAAGTTATAATTGATTCATTTACGGAAGTAAAATTGTCAAAATTGCATTTCAAAGAAAAAGGACAATTTTTATTAGGAAACATAAACGGTTGAAATTATGAAACATTTGTTCGAGAATTAAAATACTGGATAGACAAAGTCTATGCAAAAACACCTACATTTTTATTAATATATTCTAGAGCTACCAATCACTATGCAACTAATTTGCAATTCTTCATAATTTAATCAAATGTTGAAATAAACAACATGACAGACACACATTATCACTTCACTACGATTATTCATTATGCTTATGTGTGTATTAATGATTATTTACATTTCTTAAAATATTATCGGATACATTAGGTAACGGGAGGGTTGCTTCTGTGTATCAGGACATTCGATCTCTTTGTTCCGTAAACGACATAAATTTTTTATATAGTCAACAATGCCATCTATGAAGACTAACAATGGTTGATTCCCATTCTAGAATCAAATGTTTATTACTATTTGGCACAGTTCTACAAGAGAATATGTCGTACAATTGTACATGTTTAAAACATAATTTATATTCTAAAAATTATTAATATAAAAAAAAAACTATTTTGATGAAATTTTTTGGACAAGACCAAAATTTTCTAATTAATAACGTTAACATTCCACATTTTATAAAAGTATTACTATAAACAATTCATTTATGATATTATAGCGAGTCAAAAATGATTCGATTAGTATGTACGTGTGTAATGTACAGAAGGTATTGCAAAGGTATACAGTATCGGAACATTTATCTGGATTGGGATCGGAGGTCACACGAATTTTTGGATATTCCGGTTTTCTGGACTAAGATTTACTATACAAGTTGGGGTATTTAAATGAGATCGCCTAAATATCCTCGTTATTTATAATCACATGACAAAATTTTTTAAAATAAAGTTATACTATATTAAGAAACATATGTTACGATAGAACAAATTTTTCATGAGATTTTGCGGTAATGTGTGTTTTTTAAAAAAAATATGTTTGGGATATTCCACATTGCACATTTTGCTATCGCCAAAATTTTTTTGGGGGATTGGGTTTGCAAGAGCTATGCCAAAATAGTTAACAACATTCTGTGAGGATTGTTCCAACAAACCATATTTTTGCATTAATAATTTTAATAAAATATATTGCAAAATCAGATTATAAGCGAAAAACATTAAAAAATACATATTATTTGTTTCATGTCCCTTTTGCACGTTTTTCTTCTATATGTTCCCTTTAATAATTCATCATCTTGTTAAACTGTTATACGATGATAAGTAAATGTCATTTATTTACGACAAATGAAGACAATGGGTTGGATATTTTCAATGATCATTTTAATTAAAACGCATTAGCATTAACGCGCTTACAGTCCCCCAATTCATATTTTGGTCAGCATACTCCCTATTTATACGTCTCCTGATCCACATGTGTGTTATGTTTACATTGGAACCGGATTTTTTTGTAAACGTATAGAGATTTATATATTTAAGAATTTGTTCACTGTTGCTAAATGTAGGTTCAGTATGGCTAATACTAGAATAGGCTGTACTGAAGTATATTCCGCAACTTATTTTCCCCTGCATTTGAGGTTTCACAACCTTTGTCTATAATTTTAACTTCTATACTGTCTTTTAAGCTCATGTTTTTCTGAAGTATCCGAAAATGTTAAAATTGATATATACTATTGCATGAAAACAATAAATATTTAAATTACTTTATACATAAATAAATCATAATTGAATCCATAACTCTTAAAAACAACAGATTGTTATTTGTAGCCCTCTATTGGTGCAATTCGAAAAGTGTTGGTATTTGCGTGAGTACTCAATTTTAAATTTTCATAGGCAGATCTATCTATGTATTTAATTGGTATATGAAGCAATGTACTTGTTGACAATAAATTTAATGTTTTCGTACAACAGGAAAGAATTGGTTATGTCAATTTTGACATAATTTTTTTATATTAGAATTCTTTATGCATTTTATAAATGCTTGAAAGTGGTGTTAAATGCAAGCATTTTAAAGTATATGCACTTTAAAGAGACAATTATTTTCTTCCAATTATTACGATTTTTAAGTATTAGAAGTTTAATAAAAGTCAAAGCTTTGGTGGAAATTCGTTAATATCGTATTTTCGTTAAACTCGTTTGTTGTTCATTTGAAAAAGTAATTTACTGAATTAAGAATATATAAGAGCAATAGTAAAACTTAATTATTTGGAGAGGAATAACTGAAATGTAAGCTTATACACTATGCCTGGTGGACGACGTAATGCTGCCAGTCGTAATGGTCAGACAAAGTCACAGACTAGCTTTTCTGCAACAACAAATGTTGCTACAAGAAGCAATAGCGGAGAAAGAGTAGCTGTGGATGATAAAAAGTCAGAGGAATTCTGTGAACCAAAAACGTTGGTACCAAAACATGTACCTATACCAGTTGTACCTATAGATGGTCATCTAACATTTGAAGCTTTATCTTTGGTTGCATCGATTATTGCAGCTTCTCTTCAAATGCTTAATTTATATAGAACTGTGTGGTGGTTACCTCATTCTTATAACAATTATAGTATGGTATGTTGTTCGAATTAATTTATATTTAGCTAATAAATATTATATGATTGTATTTTGTATTATAATCTTTCTACTTTCAGAATTTTTACTTAGTAGATCCATACTTGCTTGTATTCATTGTAACTATGGTTGCACGGCAATTTATTTATTCTTTACTATGTCGGTTAATTGATATTTCATCTCCAGTACGTTGGTTGTCTGCCGCTCAAAAAATTATGAGGTCTATATATTTGTAAATTATGAGGTTTGTGTATTGTAAACTATGTACATGTAATTTTAAATCTATCATTTACTATTTTTCAGGATAATTCTGTTAATTGTTGTGATGAGTGTATTGTGCTGGTGTCTCTACCATATGGCTGAAAGACATAATTCTATGAAGATTTTCTATTTATGCTATCCGTTTGTATATTTTTTATCAGATTTATTATCAGTTTATTATCAGATTTTAATGCAATGTATGTGAAGTAATCGTAGCAATGTTGTTAATTCTATGTACTTTGTTTCAGAAGTTTATCCGTGTATTTTGTAATGTTTGGTGTGAGTGCAGCACCTTTCTTCGATATATCAACAGTACCTTTATGTAATAAAGATGTAAAGAAAACAAAATTTCTTTTGGGTATGCAAGTTATATTTTTAGTAGCAATATTTATTATCATGTCTTTAAGTTGTGTTATTTACTTTTTGTATAGATAAGCCACTACATAATTGCTCATTAAATGCATCGGCAATCAGAGCGGAAGTTTCTACCTTGAGATCCGACTTCAATCGTCGTCTGAAACGAGCTTTATTTGCATCTTCTAGTAGTGCTTATGTATGTGGTATCGCACCGATTATATTTGTGCCACAACATTTACATTTTAATGTTTCATGGGTTGTACAACATGTCATTATGTTTTGGCTTGGAAGGATAAGTGCACACTTTTCTCAGGCTTATCCAGTTAGGTACATGATATATGTACTAGTTCACGTATATCTGTTATATTTATTAAATTATATTATTATTTTGTTGTTTTGAAATGTGAATGTTGTATTCAAAAATTCATTTCCAGACATCTGATGAATACCCTACTTATTTAGGTACTGTGATGTCTTACATAGAGCAGCATTACATCTAGGCCGTTGGGTTAAGATTGAAAATCGCAATAATCATACCTATGCTCAAACATGGAATGATTCAGTTTTGTGGCCTCATGGCTCGATAGTGAGACACAATAAGGAAATTTACCGTTCGGAAGGTTTATGTACAGTGGCAGAACCAGGAAATTCAAATCACTACAGATTTTATGTATAATCAAACAATATTAACTTATTTTATTATGAATTATATGATTGCACTTTAGTATGCATATATTTTTTTCTATATTTTTTCCAGGCTTTATTCAGTAATCCCACCATGCTGCTTTGTTCGTTACTGGGCTTACAGCTACTTCTCGTGGGCGTTCAGTTGTTCATTTTACTACGTACTACTGATTGGTATCAAGTATTATCAATAACATTACTTCTTCTAATTAATTATTATACTTTATTTAAAATAATTCGAGATTATCTCATTTGTTCAAAAGTGTATCACGCGGAGCAAATAATACAAGAAAAATCTCAAATATGTTCGTATTCTACCATTCAATAAATAAATAAAAAAAAAAAAAACCAATTTATGTGATATTATATTTACCCTCTTACACCTTTAAATTTCATTGTGAAAATAGTACCACCTTCGCTGTAGTTTATTAATTATAGCGCATCATTTTTTCCATTGTATTACCACCTATGTCTTTTATGAAGGTACAATTCGATATTTCCGGGTTCCGCTTATTAAGTCATAAATGAATAATGGAAATCAATGGTTAGCAGGCCTATAAGGGTGGTAAAAAGGAGGGTTCAGGATTTTCAGAACAGATAGTACTTATTACGTGGAAGAAAATGAGTTGAAAAATTAATATTCCCGGAATTATAATATAATTTTCTATTTCGGTCAAAGCGCGCGAGTTACTTGACTTAATATTTAAATCGGAATTTCGTGTTTATTAAAAATTTATTTCTCCATTTGGCGAGTCTTATCTACTCTGGAAATTTCGAATCTTCTTTTTTTTTTTACACCCCCTGTAGAGAAAGAGGAAAAGAGAGATAATTTTTAAAATATTTAACATTTACAAGAGCACATCTCGCAAATCAGATAACCGTGGGTTGGAAAAATAACTTTAACTTTGTATCTTGATATATGTGTGTTTAATAAAAGAACAAGAGTTTCATTGTTACGTTTAAGAAGTTAATAATGCGCGTAACTTTAATATTTTTTCCGATGACAAATATTTATAATAAACTGTTACAGTAAAATGGCAGGAAATTCAATGCGGAAGACTTTTAGATTAGATTAAGTCTGATAGACTGGTAATAAAAATATCAAGCGACAGAATTGTGGCACAATGGCTCTAGATTTCTCAAGGTATTGTTTTCGAGAAAATTGACTTTGAAAACGCATGGTTACCACGTGTAATAGAATACGATCTCGATATCAGTATAAGTAGAAACAGTGAGTAATGGACAAACGTGTCAGACAAATCGTATTCAATCTCACGTGCATCTGAAAAATTTTCAAATTCAATTATCAGGTGAAAAAAGTTTGTTTTATATTTTCGATTAATTTTTTCATTTAGAATCGCTCTTTTTTTTCTTGTACCACGATTACCGAGGCACTCTGTATAAGTTCAAAAGGACCATTTATTATAAGTTTAAATGATCTCGACAATATTTCTGAATCAAATACAGACTGGATATTATCATAAATGTATCAACACATTTCTACATATAAACAAAGGTAGGGAGATTCAATACTATGAAACAGCTAGAAAAAGTGTAAAAAATTGTTCTGTCTGTTTAGAAATGCTCCCAGCTTTGCTTACATTATTTTCAAAGATATCATAAAAGATTGATGTAATATTATATAATTTTTTTATGTATAAATTAGTTATAAGTTTTTTACTATCAAAACACTTTCGTGAATTATTTGAAAAGTCCTACTAATTTCATAAAAACATTTGGTTCTGAGAATCATCCATGAAAATGTTTGGTCATTCTGATAATTTCTGATGGGTTTGAACCGTCCATGAAAGAACCTAACTCGGTTGAATACGCACGTGTTTATTTGTTTCACGCGTGCGAATGTCTTGATTTCGAGAATCAATAAACTCCTGAAGAGCGGATTCAGTGTACTTCTGTTGTTGGAAGTATAATTTTTTTCAAAGAAGAGACAAAGGAAAAAAAAAAATAGGTGGGGGTGGAGTGGAGACCATATGACGGATGAGGTAAAACTTTGGTATCTAGTTGGAGTAAATCTTGCGATGAGGAACTGCTTATTGAACTTTTGCTGTCGTCTCCATTTCAAATAGACAATTTCAAACGCTATTAGGTAGATCATCAAGATTTAACTCTTGGGCTAAATTTACGTGAGTTTTTTAAAACATTTTCTTTCACTAGTTCTTTCAGCACATTGTAGAATTTAAAGGCGATGCACTACTAGGCATCCTCAAAGTTCACATCTTCGTGTCTGAGCTTAACAAATTATCCTTGTACTGAGTCTGTTGCGGATAATGTCGTTACAAACAAGGTAATTAGTTGCTTATTGCATTATATTATGTATTTCGCGGTGGAATGCAAAGGATTAAAAATATTTCGTCATCCAAAGCGAGGAAGCGTAAACCCGATAAATTATAGATCCCCATTTTAGATCAATTCGTGAGATTGGTTCATTGATAAAAACCAAGACCACTTTGTGAAAATTGTAGTTAAATTTTTTCCTTAAGAAATTAACACAGTATATAAAATTTTTCTATACTGTTTTTTTGTTTAAAAACGCTTTGTGTGTATTGTGTATCTAGAGGGACTTAAATATCGCTACGAGTTGCATTGATTCTAGTTACGCCGTTGTGTTGTAGTCCTTGAGATGAGAAATAAATAAGTCCTTTATCATTTTGTATTATTTTGTATTAAAAAGTATCGCAATAAACATCTATACAGTGGCGATCTTTGAAGATGTCGCGAGGTCACGCGATAGATGTAAAATGGCGGCGCGTGTTTCGTGACCTCGCGATGGATATAGGTGTTCACCACAACTTGCAAGAGCCATAGTTGGGAATTATTTAATAGCTTCGTATAAATATGCATCTAGATAGTTAAGAGCTAAAATTATTTTATTCCGATGTTGTGGATTTTGTACAAATTAAAAGATGTTATGGTCCACGTGACAATAGTGGAGTTTGTCATCGTTTTATTATTAAACAGACAGATTAAACTACAGATTCCCGTGGGTAACAGCTTTCACAGATTATCAGTGCTCTTTTTAAAGGGATACAAACAAAATTTCTATAGATTTTAGTATAGCTTCGTATAAATATGCATCTAGATAGTTAAGAGCTAAAATTATTTTATTCCGATGTTGTGGATTTTGTACAAATTAAAAGATGTTATGGTCCACGTGACAATAGTGGAGTTTGTCATCGTTTTATTATTAAACAGACAGATTAAACTACAGATTCCCGTGGGTAGCAGCTTTCACAGATTATTAGTGCTCTTTTTAAAGGGATACAAACAAAATTTCTATAGATTTTAGTATAGCTTCGTATAAATATGCATCTAGATAGTTAAGAGCTAAAATTATTTTATTCCGATGTTGTGGATTTTGTACAAATTAAAAGATGTTATGGTCCACGTGACAATAGTGGAGTTTGTCATCGTTTTATTATTAAACAGACAGATTAAACTACAGATTCCCGTGGGTAACAGCTTTCACAGATTATCAGTGCTCTTTTTAAAGGGATACAAACAAAATTTCTATAGATTTTAGTATAGCTTCGTATAAATATGCATCTAGATAGTTAAGAGCTAAAATTATTTTATTCCGATGTTGTGGATTTTGTACAAATTAAAAGATGTTATGGTCCACGTGACAATAGTGGAGTTTGTCATCGTTTTATTATTAAACAGACAGATTAAACTACAGATTCCCGTGGGTAGCAGCTTTCACAGATTATTAGTGCTCTTTTTAAAGGGATACAAACAAAATTTCTATAGATTTTAGTATAGCTTCGTATAAATATGCATCTAGATAGTTAAGAGCTAAAATTATTTTATTCCGATGTTGTGGATTTTGTACAAATTAAAAGATGTTATGGTCCACGTGACAATAGTGGAGTTTGTCATCGTTTTATTATTAAACAGACAGATTAAACTACAGATTCCCGTGGGTAACAGCTTTCACAGATTATTAGTGCTCTTTTTAAAGGGATACAAACAAAATTTCTATAGATTTTAGAAATATTAATAAATTCGTGTTACGAATACCTAAAAAATGATCAAAAGAGACCTAAAAGTACTCGGTTTTACAATAGAATACAGTAGAATCTTCTTAAAAAAATAATCATTTGAATCTGCTATCCATGTGGGTCTGTATTTTTGAAATAATTTTGAAAATTACAAAATGATGATTTAAACTCTACTGTTATTATATGGACAATATATTTTAATTTTAATAAAATCCACATCAGGATGAAAGTGATCGATTTAGCGCAGAATGAAACAATTTTACCTGGATAATTATCTAGATCAAGATTTAGGCGAAGTTAAATAATGCCCAATTATGGTTCTTAGTAGAACAGTGGGTTGTTTGTTTTACATAAATGTGTATTGCGAGGTTACGGGACACGTGCCACCGTTTAATTCATTTTCCCCTGGCCTCCCGTTAACTTTAATGAGTGTTAGTGTACATTTGTAGAAGGAAAAGTTGACAAGAAAAATAGAACATAAATTTCAGTCTGGCGCAAGTGATGACACTTTTATTAAGCACGATGATACTGCTACGCTAATGAGAGAGGCGCTTCTTTACTTACATTGCATTGATTGCGAAACTCGCGTTATCCAAATGACTCGACGGTATCGCAAAATATTCAAATATTACTTTTCTTTTTTAAATTAACGACTAGACTGCTTTCACAATTTGGCAAATTCGAAAAAAATATTTTCAAACACCGTTTCCCTTATTTGTTTTGCACTTTGTATACAAACGAAATATTTCAAATAAACATTTATATTATTCAAATAAAATTAATGCTTTTCATTCTAATCCTCGCACTAGCAGTAATAGCATTTTCTGCGTTAATATGTAATTTTTAATGCAGTTAAATGAACAAATGTTACATTTAGTAGACAAAAAGAATATTCGAAGGTTAATTTTATTTAACGAATGTGGTCGTTGTACCGTGTCAATAAGAACTGTTTTCCTTTATTTTCTAGTATTAATGTAACTGCAATGTGTCCATTTATTTCATTGAGTTCCATTTGTTTTATGTTTCTGACATGAATAATATTAATTCTAAATGAGATATATCTGTTTACTTGTAATGCCATATATTATGATTAAAAGAAAGACATTCTATTAGGTTAGAGTATCGCGCGTGCGTCGAAGCTATTCAAATAATTATTATTATTTGCCTTTA
Organism: Colletes latitarsis; assembly: GCF_051014445.1. Taxonomy (NCBI): domain Eukaryota; kingdom Metazoa; phylum Arthropoda; class Insecta; order Hymenoptera; family Colletidae; genus Colletes; species Colletes latitarsis. The sequence continues at coordinate 31,916,233 of NC_135137.1, forward strand.
ATATATAAGAAGAAATTTTTAGATATGACGTGGATTCTTAGTTGTATTATCATGATGGGTTTCATACTGTCGATTGTTCTCTGTTCTACGCTTATCCTTTCTGGTATGAACAATTTATTTTTAATTGCTTCTTATCTAGTTTAGAAAACGTTTCAAGTTTTCTTGTCGAAAAATACAAGTTAAAATTAATAAAAATAATTTAGTGTTTTTCTTATAAGTCGTAAACAGTAAAATGAATATAGTAAATTATAATAAATTTGAATTGTCTAGTATTTAATTTCTTACAGAAGATGTTGAAGTGATATTGGGATTAAATATAGTAGCTGGCTATGTACCCGGAATCAGCGGTATTCCAAGAATTAACAAGACAAATTGTTTAAATTATGAGATTCTCAAGGATCGATCTCTATCGGATGCTCTTGAATGCGCTCGCACATGTCGCAAAGGAGACCCCCCAAAAACTTGTTATTACCATTTCGTGATCGAACGTTATCCTGTCAGTGGCGAGTAAGTATTCTCGATAAATTCTAGTTTTAATAAATTTTCATCGAAGAAACGTAACCTTTAATTTTTTAAAGTCTCATCTGTCGTTTACGAAGTTATTCTTTATGACGAATGCAAGCGTCTCAATGACTATTCAGAGTAAAGAAGCAAAAAGATTCAGTTTTATTTAGTTTATTATTTCAACGTACGCGCGATAATTAAGAAGGATGACTCAATCTTTTTCAGAGCTTGCCAATACTGTAATCCAAACTTTACCAATACAATGTGTGCCGATTGTCAGTGTATAATCGCTAATGGAGTGGAGCGAATGGGTTTGTCCGTGAACAGAATGATCCCAGGGCCAAGCATACAAGCGTGCCTCAGAGATCAAATCGTAATCGATGTTTCGAATAATATACAATCTGCTGCAATAACGATCCATTGGCACGGAGTTTTTCAACGGGGCACTCAATACAACGACGGTGTGCCTTCCGTGAGCCAGTGTCCAATCCAACCTGGAACTACATTCAGGTAACGAATATTATACTCCAGATAATTAATGTGCTTTATCGTATTATTCGTAAAATAAATTAGGAATATTAAGCGAACAGTGGAAACAACAAACGTTCCTCAGAGATTCTGATACATTATAATACTTCAACAGTAGAACTATCGACGATCATAGTGTATTTATTTGTACCAAAGAAATTAAAGTGATAGATATATAACCCAATGGGAATAAATGTTTATTCAGTCTCTTATAGAAAATTAGAAAAAAGACTATTTTTATTAGACATTACGAAAATTTTGATCGGTTCTCCTTACGAATATGAACATTTTACTACAAATAAATTAGTGATTGATGGACCTAATGAATTTGTGTTGTAAATCCACTAATTACTAGTTTATTCGTAGTAGAATGTTCATACTTGCAAGGAATAAATATAAGTAACTTTCGTGGAAATATTAATATTCAGATAGAACGTTGAAGTAAAGAGTAATGTTTCTCGCAGGTATAATTATTATGCAAATAATCCTGGTACTCATTTCTGGCACGCACATACGGGGTTGCACAAGATGGACGGTGTTTTCGGATCGTTAATATTCCGGCAACCGGAAGAATATGACCCCAACTCGTGGCTTTACGATTTCGATTTAGCAAATCACGTGATTGTTATTAACGATTGGATGAACGAAGAAGCAACGGAGCGATCACCTGGTCGTAATACTGGCGCTACTCGTCAGCTTCCTGATGCGGTAATAATCAATGGAAAGGGGCAATCTCAGGTAAATATATTTTTCTTTTAACCAGGCGATTAGTCTAATTTGTGTGTTTCTTGAATTGATTTTTTTTCGTACAAATAAGATTGTCTTCCAATGTTTTAGAATCTGATTATTTACATTATTCTGTAAACAGTTACTAAATACGATATTAATTCCAATTAATTTCGATTATAATTTATTTTGCAGTACGCTAACGGCAGCATGACATCCAATAATGTGTCTGTTATCACGGTGGATCCTGGTAAACGTTATCGGTTCCGTTTAGTTAACTCTTTCTGTAGTACCTGCCCAGGTGAATTTTCTATCGAAGGACATACTCTTACTGCCATCGCGACAGATGGCGAGTCTTTCAAACCCAAAGTAGTGAATTCCATCATTTCGTTGCCAGGTATATCTCGAATAAATAGTTTGAACAACGTTATTCATTAAATCGTATTAATTCTATTCCCATATGGGTTATTTTATGAACTTAACATTGCAACCTTTTGAGTTTTCTTAGTTCTTATCAAAAATTTCTTTTGATTTCACATGCAGGGTGTTAAATGGGAGAATTTAGTTCACATTATTTTAATAGGAGATTCTAGAAGACAAAATAATTTCTAGAAAAAAATTCGAGAAGGTGTGAAATTTTTCGACAAAATTAAAAAATTTCAAATCGTTCTAAAAAAATTATTTTCGGTTGCGGGGCTCAATTACAATCATTTTTGGTTAATACATATACCCTCGAAATCCTACGCACTTTCGAGAAAAAAATTCTTTACCGAAACTACAATGTCTGACCCTGACATTCCGATTCCCCTGAAATTTCAAAAAGTTTCAAATCATTCTGGAAAAATTATTTTCGGCTGAGGAGGACAATTACAATTACTTTTGGTGAATGGACATATACCCGAAATCCTACGTACTTTCAAGAAAAAAATTCTTTACCAAAAATATACTGGGTGGCCGGAAATGTGTCTATAACTTTTTAATGAGGCCTCAATCAACAAATTGGTACTCTTGATTTTCGTCTTATTTTGGCCTCTAGAATCTTCCATTAAAATTTTTTCAGAAGTGGCGGATCACCGTGTAAATGTAGTTTTCGAAGAAGTAAGTTCCTTTTCAGAATGTGCATTTTATTTTTTTGCAGGAGAACGATACGATTTTGTGTTACACAGCAATCTACCCCCCGGTTCTTATTGGATACAACTTCGTGCGTTAGGCGATTGCACAAATTCGAGTATTCAATCGCTAGCTATATTGAAATACACTGGTATTTCTGTGAAACCACTCTCAGCACCGCCATCTTACAATAGAATTTTCACCGGAGTCGTAAGTAATTTATTACTAGATTGTAGATGTTTATGCATTTATGGGAAATTTTAATTTTCAAAAAACTACAGATTAATATGCAAAAATATAAGAAATACTTTCAAGATACGAATTATTATATTTAGGAGTTGAGACAACTCTCTGCAAAGTTCCCATTTCATTAATTCAATTAAAAAATATGAATTTGCATAAAGATCCGCAGCTCATTTATTACACATTATTGATTTAAATACTGAAAAATGTATTTCTTCGAAGACTATCGTTTTATTTTTAATACGAGGGAATTTCTTTTGTCGATAGACTTTGAATGCAGTACAGAGCAGTTGCAATCTTTTGAATCCCACTCAACTTTGCATCAACGCCTTGCAAAATGCCAAACCAGTCCATGGGGCTATCAAAAGAAAACCGGATCTACAATTTTATTTACCAATAGGATTACTTAGATATTCGCCGCAAGACATATTCAGGCCTAATACGTACAATAATTTCCAAGGTGAATTTTGTTGGACAACTTTTCTAAATTGTTTCCCCAGTCACAAAACGAAACTGTCGATTAATACTTTTTTATTCTGACTTGTTAAACAGTACCTGTACCTTATGTGCCTAGTGCTGCATTGGTAGATGGAATATCTTATATGCCAGCGCCTTCTCCGCCGATTTCACAAATGCAGGACCTGCCACCTGATCAATTCTGTGATTCTCATAATTTGCCATCCAGGTGCAGAAGAAATAATACGTGCGCGTGCACGCATATGCTACGTGTCCCATTGAACTCCGTCGTAGAAATCGTCATGGTCGACAGTTGTAAGTAATACTCTGCGTCGTTCAACTATAAAACAAGCAGAACGTTTCGAATAAGATTTAGGAGGAAAGAATTTTTTATTATCAATTCCAAATAAATAGATATGCTCTCCCTCTTCTTTTTTTCAATTCAAAATTCAATTTGTTTCACGAAACGGTTAAATTTGCATTTGGAATCGAACTTTCTGAAACTTCTCGAACGTACGTTTCATTTGCGATGAAATAGTAAAATCTCGTATTGTGTTATGATTACAGTTAATGTGTCAAATTTGGAGCATCCCTTCCATTTGCACGGATATGCGTTCAATGTTGTTGCAATGGGTCAGCCTCTTGGTCCCATTATTAACGGTACCAATGGTGCCAATTTATTGACTGTGGATTACGTGAAGAGACTTGATGCAAATAATCAGATACAAAGGAATTTGATCGATCCACCTGCCAAAGATACCATTGCAGTACCAAATAACGGATACGTCATACTCAGGTTCCACGCGACAAATCCGGGTACGTAATATGTTTTCTAATCCATTTTTGTTTCGAATTAGTTCGGTTTAATCTAATTACTAATTGTGTATTGTTTATTTGAAAATTTTGTATAAGTACTAATAGTGTATTTTAGATTCACGGGATATCTTTAATTTTTCACATGTAAGTTATCTTGAAACGTCCAAGGAGAAAATTCACCATATGTTTTAAAATTCAGGTTTATTCATGTAATTATAATTTAATTATATTTAATATAAAATATAAAATTTTATTCAAAGGCGACAGTTTCAAGACATCATACATTTTACAAATGTTACATTACATTTTCTACGACGATATTTATATGTACACTAATCGCCAACAGACTTATTGAGTTTGAGTCAACGTAGACACTAATAATAGACGCGATAATATTATTTTATTGCAATTATCGTCATTGTCAATGTTAATTCACGACTTTCACGAAATAGTGTTATTTACATTAGTTGTCTATTCGTTACTTTTACGTACGATTAATCACTATTTTCCGTTTGCAGGATATTGGTTCTACCACTGTCACTTCGTTTACCATCAAATGGCCGGTATGGAACTAATTATACACGTCGGAGAACAAAGCGATCTGCCGCCAGTGCCGACGAATTTCCCAAAATGTGGCAATTTCAAACAAACGGTTCATCAACCGGTTTAAAAATAATTTAAATTATTCAACAAAATTAAATTACGCTCAATGAGAAACGAACGTTTTTCGCATACAAAATGTTTTTGGTAACTGCGTTCATCACATCATCGATTTATCGTTATTGAAATTTCATTTACATAGATTACAGTCGACATTATACAGTCGATCGTTATGGCACGTATTACTTAACTGAAAGCCATACACCGTACGACGAGTCATACTTGTAAGATTTTATAAATACACTCATCTTTTCGTCCCAGTTAGGTTTTTATATTGAATAAAGTTTATTTTGACTTTATTTCGTTTTTCAAGTAAATAGTACACCCACTTTACTTGCGACTTCTTACCACATTCCCACAAACACTTCATTCTCTTTTATTGTCTTCTGTCAAACTTCCTAAATCTTCCCCTAGCCCACCATTATTCTTTTCTATTTAAACAATTTTTTAAGTGCACTTCCTTGGCTCAAGTTGAATTCCAATTTACTTTTATATCGAAACGAAAGAGATTCGGTTTATTTGTTGATGTCTAATTATTATATTTTTTTTAAATTACTCTATCGTTCGTTCACTTCCGGTTCGAATCTTCATTACTATCTTTATTAGATATCGCGTGTACTATTGAGATACGAGATGATGGCAAACTACCTACGAACTGAACGGCGCGAGAGGCAAAGGGAATCATCATCTCCTCTACTTTTTAGGTTTCTGGTTATTATGGGGTAAGTTGATCACGATAAAGTCCCTAAACAAACCAAGAACCTAAACATTGGAGCGTACGGATGATTCTCTTTCCCCCTTGCGTCGTTTAGCTTGTGGGTAGTGCGCCAACATCTCGTTTTTTAATAGTGCACAATTCTTCTCACAACGTTTTAAACATTTATCGTATCAGATGCATCATTGTCAATGGTACTTAACATTGTTGTAATGTTGTTCGTTAACATACGTTGTCTGTATCTGAATCTAAGATTAAACGAAAAGTGATTTTTATAAGGTCAAATGTATGTATGTCAGGATAAAAATTGATTTAACGTATCATTGTCAATGCTACTTAAAATTTTTGTGATATTGTTCGTCAACATACACTATTTGGACCTGAATTTAAGATTATACGAAAATTTTTATAAGACCAAATGTAAGTACGTTACGATAAAAATTGATTTATCCTATCATATATATGTTAATTAAATTTTTTGTGATGTTGTTCGTCATCATACGTTGTTTGAACTACAATTTCAGATTATACGAAAATTTGTATAGGTCAAATGTACGTACGTTAGGTTAAAAATTGATTTATCGTATCATATGTGTCATTGTTAATGCTAGTTAAAATTTTTGTGATGTTGTTCGTCAACATACGTTGTTTGGACCTGAATTTGAGATTATACGAAAATATTTATAAGGTTAAATGTAAGTATCCCAGGAGTGTTGATATTGCGAGTAACAGTGTGGACCACTTGTTTGAGCGTACGTTGACTGCATTCCCTGTAGTATAGTTTCGTGATATGTTATTTATCCAATCTATGTAAGGATATACTCTGGTGTACACGTCAGGCCATCCCATTGCACATGGAAAACCGTACGAAACGATTCCGACTTGTGAGCCACTCACGACCATAGGACCACCGGAGTCACCCTGTAATAAATAAAGCTAATTAAATAATTCGAATTAATCAGCCAAAATTTATTAGGAAATTCTAGTAAATGTTCCGCCAGTGCAAAAATAATCGTAGTGGTATAATTTCGTTATCTAAGATAAAATTCGTGCGATAGTATTTGCTGACCAGTATCAGTGAGTTTTACTTTATTTTAGGAATGACTTATAATTGCTCATTTTGTATCCACCGCAAATAAAATGATAAACGACGAAAAAAATTACACGTGCAACGTTTTCATGTAGCGTAACACCTTCGTCGCGTAAATATATTTGTTTCTTTAATTAAGCAAGTCTGGAGAAAACGTTGTTATTAACAGATAAATTTGGTTGCTTAAAATATGAAGCGCAATACGTACATTGCAAACACCCTCGTTCATCTTGGTCAACGTACAGATATTATTTTTTGTCAATATCCAGTACATACCCTTGCATTTGTCTTGTGATATTACAGTCAAGTAAATCTCTTGTAACGAGTTAGGTATTACACCATCAGTCTAGAAAAAGAAATTTTATTCTTTTTCTCCATTTTCGCCTTTCTTAACTCGATCCTACGTTTCTTATGTAATCTTGGTACAACAAAGAGACATTTATTACGATAAATAACTAATAATGTTACTTACAGACAATCTTCCCCAACCAGTGACAACGGCAGTTTCGCCTGGATTAATATCATATACAGGCGCGAGAAGGATAGGTTGAACTAGTTCGTTGAATTCAATGTATCTATTTACGCGTATTAATCCGATATCGTCAATAATTAAATCGTTGTTGTAGGTAAGAGGGTAAAATAATTCTGCAGCTTGATAATATACTCCAAATTCGTTTAAATAATTACTTCCAACGACGACTTTGATTTGATCGGCAATTGTACTGTAAAATTTGATCGTAACGTTAATAAAATGATTAACAGTTATTGTAAAGTACTGTTTACTGTACTTTACAATATAAGTACTGTTTACGTTTTGGAAAGTTGTTAGGTCGATTACAGGCAGGGTGTGAGAATTTCTTCTTGGTTTTTTATGGTCTCTATAATCTTAAATTTTCCTTATATACGTATAATACGCTGGTTAAACAAAACTTACTAATAAATGCAGTGAGCAGCGGTGAGGATAAAGTATTCGTTAATAATGGATCCTCCACATATGTGTCTAAACGATTGTCTTATTGATACTTGGTAAGGATATTTACCCCGCGTAGCAACTTGACCGCCAACGATACGTGGATCCAGCTTGCCTGAAAGAGTAAAAGAGCAGAATTAATAAATAAAGAGCAGAAATAATAAATAAAGAACTTACTATTGGCAACGATAACCGAGCCAAGGACTAAAAGAACAGCTAACGCATTCATGGTCATAGAGACAGAAAGACTGCCATATTTTGCTAATCTATTTACACTGTATATCTTGAATTCATTGATTGGCACGATTAAAATGGACGGAATGATAAAATTGACGCTTATCACTCGGTTACAGTAATCAGTTTTTTCCTAAAAATATTAAAAGTATTCGACTACTATTGATAATTCTTTTTCTCTTCACGTAACATTTAATTTTCTCTTAGATTTATTTGAAACATATTTTTAAACGTTTATACGTTCTTATCAAACAAACCAAAGAAGCTACAAGAGTAATCTAAGAATCTAAACTAATCAGATAATACATGTTTCCACTCCTGAGTTGAATAATATATCCAATATAGAGAAATGTTTCTAGAAGTTCAGCATAGTATGTGTTAGTGGATAAAACGGTTAGACTATTAGCAGTAGGATAAGCCCTGGAGATCCCAAATTAGAATTTCTTAATTAGAAGTCTCAAATTTAAATATAAGGTTTTCAAGTTTTTAGCAGAAGATGTTAGCTATGGAATCTCTAGTTTTAAGGTGTTTAGATTCTAGTTTAGTCTAAGCTAGTCTTAAGGTCACGGTATACCTCTATTTTTAAGGGAAGCAAAAGGTGCATGTTATAAAGGCCCCGGGCGTTGAAACATCTAGGTACAGCCTTAGAATATTTGCTAATACTGGTAGTATCGATGAAGTATCCGATAAATCGGAGTTTTAATGCGAGTTATCATTAGGTATTAATGGTTTTGCAGCACACTCTGTGCTCAAAAACGTTGACTTTCAAAATCACGATCCATCCAATCACCGAAGTCGGTAACTTAGGCAAATTCCAGTGTCTTGTTTGTGAAATATTAAATTATCATTATTTGAATATTTTTATATTCTTGTTCCAACCGTTGTTGAAAACAGACGCGTGAAATCTTATAAAATTTACAACAAAACTAATCATAGAAGTCGTGGAAACAATTGTGGATACATTATAGATGTTATATCGATGTTTATAAAAAATGATTATATAAACGAAAGCACCGATAATGCGTTTCGTTTACGTCGATTTCAATATTTGTTGAATTATAAGGAAACGAAAAGAAGATGATAATTTGCGAAGAAAATATATAATTTATTAAAGAAACATTGGCAAGATTATGCGAAACAAATTAGTAGAGGATAGATTCAGGTTATTGTCCAAACATATAGTCAAGCTCTGGCTCAACGTATTCCATATCAATTTCTTCAGATTGTGGCTCGTCATCATCTTGAATGAAAGACTGTTGTCCATTGATCCAGGACAAGTAGGACGATACTCGTGTGTAGACGTCAGGACTTCCGACACCGCATGGTCGTCCGAAGGATACGATACCAATTTGTTTACCGTTTGCAACAAGGGGGCCACCAGAGTCACCCTGTGATAGAAGGAAACAGTAATTGTTTATAAATTCCACATGGAACGTTCAAAGGATCTTTAATAATTTATTAATAATTTCCACCTAGAATTTCAAGCGAATAACTTTCACTGTTATGAATGAAAAATGTTTCAGGAACCTAAACTCTTATTTATTAGAACGTAGTGTCTTAAAAATAATCTCTGAAACTTACGTTGCATGCTCCCTGTCCTACTTTGGTGAACGTGCAGATCTGAGTGCCTTGTACATTGCTCCATGTTCGTTTGCAGCTTTTCTGAGGCTCGACGCGTAAATCAGCGTACTGCAGTTTGTTGGGTACATTTCCGCCAGCCTGAAAACAAAATCCACATTGAATAAGCTGTCTCGTGCACCTTATTAAATTCATTTCCATTTTGTATGAATAGATAGAAGTAAAATTATTATCGCGTTAGATTCTTTGATAATATTAGCGTATACACAATTATATTTGCGATAAAAGTAATTATCTTTATTTTGTGTTATTCTAACGGGCAGTCAAGACTCGATTTTCGTTTTCTTTATCTCTAAAATATTGTTCAGGTCGCGATTAGAAAATTCACTTCCGGTTGCGATGCAATCAAGAATTTATCAAGGTTGTAATTTAGAATCTATAACTGACCCTTTGCGTTCCCCATCCAGACAGAACGCACGACGATCCTTCAGCAACGTTGCTCGAAGCCAGTGGGATTGCTCTAACCTTCGCGTTAAAGGAAATAGCTCTGTCGACACGAATTATGGCAACGTCATTGGCAATCGTACGCGAGTTGTAGTTGGGATGGGCCACACCACTCTCCACTGCATAAGCATCTCCTCGTTCGCTCAAAAGGTTTGTTCCGGCGTGGACAGTAGCTTTACGGATGTCGGGTACTCTGTAAACAGACGGACGTTCACAATGCAAATGGTAATTACAATTAACAATCGAAAAAGAACAAACACGAACAAAAGACTTGTTAGACAAATCTATTCTAAAAAAGACTAATCAGTCTTCTGTTCTTGTTGTTGATGTTGATTCGATTTGAAAAGTACAATTTAATACGTAAAAATATAATCTTCGCTGTTTCGATATAATATGATATTGATAGATTAATCGTTATTGTCGTTGATTAGTAAGTTTCGTGATACTTACCCCTTGACGCAGTGAGCTGCAGTAAGGATGTATCGAGGGCTGATGATAGATCCGCCGCAGAAGTGGTTTCCGTTGTATCGAAGAGAAACTTGGTAGGGGAACTTGCCGTCAGGTGCATCGAAGCCTCCGACGATCTGGCTTCCAGGGAATCCTAAATTCACAGAATCACACTATAGTTCTGCATTTCGATACAGGCATTTTTAATTAGTGCTCCGTATTTCTATCCAAACACTACATTTTTGTGCACATTTTATGTAATTCACGCTGACCATTAGCTTAAATTTTATAGGCATATAAACTGGAACTAATATAGTGACGAACCTTAGCACTTTACAGGGCTGTTAATGAGCTTTGTGAGTAGATAGTCGAAAAATAAGAGCACGTAAGGCATGTGTACGTATGTGCAAAACAGTTCGACATCAAATAAAATAGAAACTACAATTTATAACAAAATTTAAAATGTTTGTATGCTAGATCGTGGAATTTTATATTATATACAGGGTGTTCGGCCACCTCTGGGAAAAATTTTAATGGGAGATGTATTATATGTATAGGTGTTTAAATGGATTTTATTGCAATAAGAAATTTTTAAATCTAATAGAACGTTGAAGCTTTTAAAAATTTTCCAATTAATTGTTTTCACTTACCGTAAGCGGAAACCGCAAGGCAGAGAGTTATAGCTAGGCTTATCGCGTGCATGTTGACAAGATTCGCAATGCTAGATCCAGCAACAACGCGGATCAATTTATATACCCCCAAAAGCGTATATTCTAGAGATAAAGATAAAGAAAATACATTTTTTCAATGATACGAATCAGTACAATTATAGGGTATGAGGTTTATGAAACTTAAAAATTCCAGAGTTTTGATTGTAAAGACAAGATGGGATCTAGACGATCAAGTATAAGATTTTTTTAAAATCAGGAAGTAATAACTCTGATAAGAAGTATAATTCATCGCGTTTATTGAAGTTCTTCAATAGAAATATTTTGTGAGAATTTCAATCAATATTATCTTTCAATTATAGGCTCTTGTAGAATATCTTCTACCAACAGTTTAATTAAGATATATATGTGTACGATTAAAGCGTAATTGATAGGTTTAATTAATTTTTCTGCGATAAAATAAATACGTTTGTCATAGTTTTTGTTTCTGTGTATGAAAAATATTTTGATTTCTTGTTAACGTCATATGCTATCGGCTTCCAAACGTCTTTAAACTGTAACTGTTTCTGGAGTCTTTTGTAAGTATCGTAGAGAAAATCAGTTGAAGTGAAAGTTCGTGCGTTTCTATTTTAAATAAATTATTATTTTTACAAAAAGTGATTTATTTAAACAGTGCTAAAATTTAAGACCCCTAAATATCATTTGAGTTATAAATCTTACATATGATCGAGCATTGTCTTAACTGAACAAGACCCTTTTTTTTATTTTCGATAGATTTTTATCAATTGGTCGACAAACTTGTCCAACTACTCGAATTCTTTGCTCGAAAGTGCGTAGGATTTCGAGGGTATGTCTATTCACCAAAAATGATTGTAATTGACCCCCGCAACCGAAAATAATTTTTTTGTGAATGATTTGAAACTTTTTAAGTTAATTTTTTAATAACTTTTTAACGAAGCCCCAATTAACAAATTGACATTCTTGATTTTCATTTTATTTTGGCCTCCAGAATTTCCCATTAAAATTTTTCCCAGGGATGGCAGAACAGATGTCCTGTATATATTTTAATGATTATAGGAATACAATTAATATGTTCATTACTAATATAAAAATATAAGTTTTATTTCAGACAAATATTTCTGTATACAGTATCACTAATATATTTTACTCAAGCCAATTTCAACATTTGTCAGTGGCAAAGTTGACTTATTTACTAAATGTAAGAATATCATCGACGATAACAAGTTTTCACTAGAATTTGGTATTTTTTAAAGACCAATAGCATTTAAGAAGTACAATCAGACAAGTTAGACTGTATCATCATTAGTCTGTTCCTCGTGTAAGTCCAGAGTCAAAGATTGCTGTTGCTTGATCCAGGACAAGAATGATGTTACTCTCGTGTATACATCAGGGCTTCCAATACCGCATGGTCGTCCAAAGGATACGATACCGATTTGCACACCATTTGCAACAAGGGGGCTACCAGAGTCACCCTGTAACATAACAAAAGGACATTTAATATTTTATATATTGAGATATTCAGAATATATTTTTTCTCAAATTCTGCGAGGGTTCCAAATATTCACTATTTTTTCTGATAAATGAATTCGCGAAATAAAAACAATTAAACTTACGTTGCATGCTCCTTCTCCGTATTTGGTGAATGTGCAGATGTGAGATTCACGGAGATTCCAGTGATTCTGCTTGCATTTTGTTTGAGCCTCAACGCGCAAGTCTATGTATTGCAAATTATTGGGCAAATTTCCTCCAGCCTGAAAATATAATCAGTTTTGAATAAAATTGCTTGTATAGAATCATATTAAATATATACTTGATCTAAATAAATAGGCGAAAGTTAAATGGGTACCACATTTCTCTCATCGTTAATATTGTCATAATTGTTTTCTTTTCTGTTGGTCAGACAGGATATATATTAGATATATATTACATTTTATTAAATTAAGTAGGTTAAAATCTATTACTGCACCTGAAGCCTTCCCCATCCTGATAAAATGCAGGATGATCCCTCAGGCACATCCTTCGAGGCCAGTTGAATTGGTTTAACTTTTTCATTGAAAGAAATTGCTCTATCGACAAGAATTACAGCCACGTCGTTAATCAATAACATCGAGTTGAATCCCGAATGGGACAAAATTTTTTGCGCTTTATAAACAGTTCCAGCTTCGCTCAAACGGTTTGTGCCGGCGTGGACGGTTACCTTATTAGGCGATTGCCTGTAAGTAGATGTTCATAATATTAATGGAACTGTATATAACAAAAGAAACAAAATAATGTGAAGATTATTATTTGTTACTCGTACACTTTTGCCAGTAATTGTCCAAAAATGTAAAAATTAACTTTCAATTGGTGGTATTTACTAGGATAGAAACTTGAATTTAACCTTTGCAATTTTATAGATCATTGAGTTTAATTATTACAATATACGTTACATTGAAACCAATATTAAACTGTGATAGATATCTAACGAAAATTTTATTGTTAGATAGAACATTATTGTCTTCTGAACAGGACAATTAGTGAAACATACCCTACGACGCAATGAGCTGCAGTGAGGATGTAGCGACTATTCAATATGGATCCACCACAGAAATGGTTATTATTTTGTCTGAGAGAAACTTGGTACGGAAACCCTCCAACTGGTGCATCTTTGCCACCGACGATCTGAGTTCCAGGGAGCCCTAAATTAGAAAAATCACACTATTCTTAGTGTTGTCCTATATAATCTTATCTTTTATCTAAATACTACAGCTCAAACTGCAGATTTACTTTTACTCATTTCTTTTCAGCATTACACATCAAGCCAAGCGAACTTAAATTGATAAATCAGAGTGCGTTTAATCATAAAAGAATTTCAAAGTTTTCACAATGGTAAATTCTTTCGTAAGGAAATTCGAAACATTATCTCTGTATTTTTTTTTTATACTTACCGTACGCCGTGACTGCGAGACAAAGTACGAGAAGAATGTTGAGAGCGTACATGATTGTGAATATCCCAATACTGCAATTGACAACTGCATACATCAATTTATATACCATCCGCAGACAGATGTTGCATCGATAACGATAAAAGAAATATTAAATGTTTACCTCCGATGAGATTAAATACAGCTACAAATGACCACAATAACAATATTTAAAAATACGGTTACTTCGACAGCCACAAGGTGAAATCCATATTGCCGCGTATTAGATTTCCTTTTGATTAAATCTCGCCAAACGGTAGTTTCAATTCTTACTAGACAACAATAGTACTTGTAAAAGTAAATGGTGGTAATAAACAAAGAATTCAGAAATATATTAATGAAAAAATTCAATGTAAAACCTTACGTAGAAATGCGATATAATGAAACTTAGATTCGGGTCAAAATGGACCCCGAGTCCACCGTTCGAGAATTTGATGCTTTTGTTGCAACATTCCTTTGTTAGAAAAAAGATATATGACTTAGTTTTTGTTTTCATATAAAGATAATACTTCAGTTCTTTGTACGTTATACGTCATTGGTTTCTAAAATACTTACCTCAAAACTATCTAGTGTATCTTTTGTAGTCGTTCGGAAGAAAATTACGATATTTGCTTTTTACTTTGTTAAAGATGTCTTATTCGTTCACAACACATCCTGGAGAAACTTTCTGAAGAACAAAGCGAGCCGCGAATCGACATTTTCGAATCTGTTGTTCAATACTTAATTAAAGTGAGGGTTAAAGATTCTTGTAATATCTTGTACGCGTGTAACAAAGTAAAAAATGTATCGAATAGGATACCAGTCAGTAGTTACAACAGTGCTAATATTATAAGACTAGAGATTTCGATAAAATCAAGATTAGAGGTCTTGATTGACGGCTCGAGACGTTATTACGGTTTTAAGAAGTGGTCTTAAAATTGATTCGTCTGAGATATGTAATCGCTTTATGCGTCATGCGTATCAATAATCAATTTGAAATCAAAGACGCAGTTTATAGTATCTCGGAAATGATTTTTCACAGAAACATAATGTCCATCGTTTATCAGGGATTTCTTTCAGTAGCTCATAAGAATTCGATCGGAACGTGTGCTAAGAGTAACTTCAAAAAATTCCTATTTACATATTTATGTAACAGAAACAATTTGTACACTTATATAATTTTACTTGATTCAAATTATTCAAAATATCAGACTATATAGAAATGTTCGACACAAATTTCGAGTAACCAAATGATTTTTATTCGAAGATATTAGTAGTGATGGGTTTGTATTGTTTCCTTGTAACAAATGAACACGATTCAATTTAGAAAATAAAGTCTTCATATCCGTAGTTCTAGTTTAACTAAATAATATTCAAACAACTGAATAAAAAGAATTGTCTTTCTTTAAACGTGTATCTGAAGATCAAAAATTAAATGTGTGTTTTTTAGATTTTGATTCAGCAAGTCATGTGACCGTAATTATGAAGATGATAACAATTGATTTACGAAGAATTTGATGTTAGACTTCGATGATAATTTAGGAGTGAAATTACTCTTACAAATTGGGGGTTGGAAAACTGTTAAGTTAAATAAATCTAAAATAAATAGAGATAGAAGTAAATGTTAACTATGAATTTTATTTGGTTTTATAAATCTTAACGAAATACAAGTAGAGTACATTTTTAACAAATATTTCTCGTACAGCGTAATTTTCCTTTTTGACAATTTGTCAACACAAATAATAAAACAACATTCAGAAGCATGTACCTTTTCCAAATTACTGGGGAATGAAAACAGTGAATTCTATTCAGAGCGAACACAGTATATCATATAGTTGTCTATAGAGCTTAACGGATGAATTTTTCGGTTGAAAAATCTGGAGTTTAGGATTTTAATTGCTTTCTTTCTTTCACAAAACGAAATCCGTGCATATGATTTGATGCTCATGATTTTAACTGATGTATTGCGAACAATTGACCTTGTTAATTGTTCATCTTGTGCTTAATTACTTCTCAAATGATACATTTTTAACGATATTTATTGCAAATATATAGAGTGAGTCACCTAAATTCTTTATTACACGACAAATGTTTGAAATAAAAGATGCATAGTGTCAAATGAGACGTAGAGTAGAATAATTGTAGTTTGATAAGATAAATAAAGTTTTTTATTATTTTAACTATTAACAGTACAATTTGAAGCAGTTTATATCTTCAAGTGTCGTTGGTGGTTCGAGATAAATCCCATTTTTTAGATGGCCCCTAAGAAAGCAATCAAGCGGTATCAAGATCCAATCCATTAATTATATAGGTTTTCTAATTAGCCATAGCATACAAGGTGCTCTTTTTTATCTTGCACATCTTACTATTTTCGTTATTTATTGTAAAATAAATAAATTTTTACAGTAACCCAAACCTTTAGAATTTTTCAATTGTCTTTCAACTAGAGAGACGTTTTCATTTGAAGTTATTTTAATACATTGTATTTAACAAAAGAATACACGCTAATCTTATGTTAATAAACGAGTCTCCGGGGAACTCTTTCCAAAATTTAAAAAATTTTTTATACTTTCATTGAAATATCACCAAATGAATCTGGATCCTCATTGTTGGATAAAATAGTTTTTTCACGCGTGGTTTAATTCTTTAAATTAATTTCTTATGTGGACAGAGGAAAAGAATGCAACGATATTTCTCCATTCTTCCGGCAGACGCTATCACATACTGCGATGCGTATTTCATTGAATCCCATCGTTAAACTTTTCTTCAGTTATCGATGAAAATAAATATTTGTACATTTATCAATATAAGGAAACATGGTTAGTATATAAAACATGTTTTACTCCAGACAAATGCGGATATTTATTATAGTCCAACGGAAACCATTAGTATAATCAAACAAGTTAGACATCAATGGGCTCTACAGCAATCTCAGGCACTTCCATGTCATCATCTTGAAGAAGAGTTTGCTGTTGCCTGATCCAGGACAAGAATGACGTTACTCTCGTGTATACGTCAGGGCTTCCAATACCGCATGGTCGTCCAAAGGATACGATACCGATTTGTACACCATTTGCAACAAGGGGGCCACCAGAGTCACCCTGTAACATAATGAAGAGACATTTAATATTTTATATACTGAGATATTCAGAATATACTTTTTCCCAAATTCTGCGAGGGTTCCAAATATTCACTATTTTTCTGATAAATGAATTTGAGAAAAAAGGACACAATTAAACTTACGTTGCATGCTCCTTCTCCGTATTTGGTGAATGTGCAGATATGAGAATTACGCAGATTCCAGTGGGTTTGTCTGCACTTTGCCTGACCCTCAACACGCAGGTTAATGTATTGCAGATTGTTGGGCAGATTTCCTCCAGCCTGAAAACAAGAACAGTATTTAATATTAAACACATATTTGATTTGAATAAACAGGTAAAAGTTAAACTTATATCACACACTTTTTCTGTTGATGAAATTCTTTAGAAATACACTGTTTGGTAGGTCATACTTTACACTCGACTATTTTTGTGATTTTACTTGTAATGTGCATTCCATTAAATAAATGTTTCATTGGTAACTTCTTTGTTTATAATGCATTTAAATTATAATATACACAGGAGTTTATTTTTCACTGGTTATAATGTAGCTATTAAGTTAAAGTATTAAAAATATGTTACTGACTCTGAGCGTTCCCCATCCTGATAAAACACAGGGTGCTCCGTCAGCTGCATCCCTCGTGGCCAATGTAATCGGTTTAACGTTTGCAGTGAAAGAAATTGCTCTATCGACGCGAATCACAGCCACGTCGTTAATCAGCAACAGGGTGCTGAATTGTTTATGGGCCGAAATTTTTTCCGCTCTATAAACAGTTCCAGCTTCGCTCAAACGGTTTGTACCGGCGTGGACGGTGATACTGCTAGGCGATTGTCTGTGAAAACAAAATTGTAACGATTAGTATACATAATCGTGCAAGATGCAGATGTGTCGTTAAGATGAAAACGGAATGAAAATAAAAATCTAGTAGTTGAGTTTGAATTCGTGATACAATATTTCAACTTGATTGAAATCTTTGAAACTATTTGGACAATTGAATGCCATTCACGCAATATACTTTGTATTATGTCATGTATTAAAATCAACACAGTTTTGAATTTGTGATACAATATTTCAATTTGACTGTAATCTTTGAAACTCTTTGGACAATTGAATGCCATTCACGCAATATACTTTGTATTATGTCATGTATTAAAATCAACACAGTTTTGAATTTGTGATACAATATTTCAATTTGACTGTAATCTTTGAAACTCTTTGGACAATTGAATGTCATTCACGAAATATACTTTGTATTATGTCATGTATTAAAATCAACACAGTTTTATATTCGCGAGGTTTCAGTAAAACAAACCTGTTCTGATTTGTGAGCATTGCATGTATGAACAAATCGAAGCAAAATTAAATGGTATAAATTTAAAAAATTACTTGTAACACCTGAGAAAAAATGTTGTCTCGTGCAACTGACGTCGATCAAATGTTAAGAGTACAATCTAATATGTAAAAATACGAGTTTTGCTATTTCAATATGGTAATTTAATCGATGGATTGAATAGCATAATTAAATAACATACCCTTTGACGCAATGAGCTGCTGTGAGGATGTAGCGATTATTGAGTATGGATCCACCACAGAAATGATTTCCATTTTTTCTAAGAGAAACTTGGTACGGGAATTGTCCAGCATTTGCATCCTTGCCACCGACGATTTGGGATTCAGGGAACCCTAAATTAACAAAGTTAATTACTAGTCTTTTCTATATAATCTTATCTTTTATCTAACTACTATTGCCTGGATTGCATATTGTTTCTCCCCTTATTTTATTCAGTTATTTTGAGCGTTTCGTGCTCAAGACTAAAAAACAGTGTTAGCAAACAATAGTCAGGGTCAGTTTGAGCAGGTCAGGGTATTGTTAAGATAATTAAGTCTTCCTTTTAACTCTTGTGGCTTTAATTATTTCTACACATGAGTGTTTGATCACATTCAAATTATGTAGAATGATAAATTTGTCATTTAAACGTGTTCTTCTGTATTTGATTTTACTCACCATACGCCGTGACTGCCAGACAAAGTACAAGAAGAATGTTGAGAGCGTACATGGTACCTGAAATCCCAATACTGTAACTTTCAGCGAGGTGTACCCATTTATATAAGCGCCGCGAATAATTTTTGTATCGATAAGAATGTACGAAATATTCGATTTTTATCGACACCGAGGATAAACAAAGCTGCAAATAACAACGATCATGATACTTAAAAATCCAGTAGCTTTGATTGGTAAAGACAAGGCCTAAAATCTATATCGCCTGTATCAGATTTTTTGCGGATTAAGGAAGCAATCAGTCTCAAAATGATTGCAGATTTTATATATTTGTTACAATTTTTTAATCTATATCGTATGTTAAAACATTTTATAAGTATCTCCCCTTAAAATTATTAATTTATATCTAATGGGAAAGTATAGTTAGGAAACTGAATTATCATATGCAGCTTCTCAGTTTGGAAACAAGTTGTTTCAAAACTCTACATTATCAAAAATAAAGGAAACACGAAACGGAGTTTAAGCTTTGTCTAAAGTGTCTTTTTGTATACATAGTTTCTATTTTAGTTTATTATAATTTCCAACTTGTTTTAATGAGAAAGCATACATCGAATAATTCTACATTTACCAGGTAGATGCCAGCACGGGGCGAGATAAGCGTTGCTTTGAATCTGCATTGATTGCCATGGGACACCCTGTATATGTATAAGATAGAAGTATGAATCAGCTGAAAAAAATTGTACAAATAATTTATATAGTGTTAAATTGTGGACTTGTATTGTTTTAAATCTCATGGTTTCAATTGTTTTCATTCACTATAATATTTTAACGCACATAAACCCATTAATTTTTTTGTTGGTGGCTCAAATTATCGATCTTCTTGATTCGTGAATTTTAAATCATATAAAATAAAATATATATAGTGCATGTCATATGCATTTTCAGAATTATGGAAAGCTAACCGTCATTGTAAGTATTATCATATTTGAATAAACAATTATTATAGAATGGTGTCATCGATAAGTATGGGTGTTGTATAATTAATAGTTAAATGTGAAATAGATACGTTTGGTATAGTTTTAATTGATAGCAGACATCGGTTGATCAAATTTTAGTTAATCATACAAATCATTTATCAATTGTTTAATCAAGATCGTAAGTGATATTCGATTATAGTATAAAGGACATATTTAATCGAAGTATTTCTTATTAAAACGTGACATTGATAGTAGTTTCTATTTTGTGTACAAATAATATTTGACTTTCCTATATGCTGTGTCACTGATTCAAAGATAACTCAAGATAAAATTATCAGAAATTTCGTTTATGATTAGAGTTAATATACGAATTTTTAAATATAAATACAATTGAATGATAGTGGTATTAATATTTCATTTATTACTCCACTCAATTATATCAGACATATTTTTGGACACTACTCTCATATACAATAAATATGTAACTATTTACTTAACGTGTAAAGAATCTTTATCATTTATACACTCTTCAATTGCATCAGTATGTTTGATAGTTATCAAAGCTGTTGTAAAAATCGTTTGCAAATTATAGTATAAGAAACATAAATATCCAAGCCTTAAACCCCCGCAAAGACAACTATAATCCTCTACTCTTTGCACAAGGAGCCAAGGATTATCCACGATTTTCGCAATCTGTAACTGATTATCTGTCGAATGATACATTGTATCAAGAAACAATGTCTGTAGATAGGCATGATATGCAAAAATTCGAGATAAGTGGAGTACCAAGTTTAATCATACTTTAATATTTCGTTAATCCAAATATAGAAACAGCCAATTCGCGTGAGAATTATTTGCAATCAGTTGACATTCGATGAAACACAATGCACGGTATCGCGAAGACGACTTTGTGCGCGAGAACAAAATCCAGAGAGTGGAGGCTTCGAAGGAGACGTAATATCTAACGTCAACAGTCAGCCACATCGAGAAAGGACTAATAAGTATAGCGGTGGCAAGTAATTTCGTTCATTGTGTATTCTGCAAATGAATATATCCAGCCGGTTCCTGGTAATTCTCAGAGCATCCAGGGGGATTTCGTGTCCCTAAGGATCAGAGGAGAAGGCGATTGCGAATAACAAGAACCCTTCGTCTGCCACGAGTCTTGATCCTGTTAACGGGATCATCCGAGCACCACCGATAGAATCAAACACCGTGAGATAAAACTAAACTCCCTTGAACTTCTCTTTCGTTGTTGTTCGTCGCTGGATCAATCTAAACTGTATTCATCCTTCTAGTTTCAAAAAATGGTCCATCTTCCTTAATACTCTTCTATAGGCAGCATAGCAAAGACTATGTCGATTTCCATACACATTATCTTTGATTTATAAACGCTGTCAATATACAGAATTTTCCCCTAAAATTGCAGTATACTTTAAACAGTCACGTTCAGATAAAATGTTGACTGGGTTGTATATTCTTGGAGATCAAACTGAAAAGAACGCAGATTATAAATTTCTGAAATGTTCAATAATAAAATATGCTTATATTTAACGTTCATTTAAAGTCTCGTGCAATAAAATCAAAACAAGTAAATATGTTATTACATATAATTGTTGTTTATCGTAAAAAATCCGTGTTCCAAAATAATTGAAACAGGAAATAGTTATAGAGGACTTCGAAAAAAGTATTATTACGATTATATAGACTACTGTAGGCAAGAGAGTATTCGTAGAACGGTTTGCAAATCAGATTTCCCGGCATTAGGCCGATTCGTAATGCTCGGTCACCGTATTTACATATGCATATCATTTGTCGTATCACAGGGGAGAAAGCTCTGTGCTGGTAATATCCCACAGGACTCTCCATATATCCAAATCGCATTACTGCGCTGCCTATTTCGTGCTAAGGTACGTCGTGGACGATTTGATATGCGTGCGCTATAACCGAGTTAACAATCCGCTATGACAGATGGTGATCCGAACGATTTTCGGGGCTCTCTATTACCGTTCCATCGATGCGTTTCCGGTCTTCGTGTAGCCGCAATTAGAGTGCATTTTAGAGAATTTTAGATCTACTCGCTTCGTATATTCAGCTAGAAAATATTTATTTTTCTGGGCAAACATAATTCGAGGTGTTTGAGGGAGTAAGGGTGAACCCAACAAAGGCACGTCTAGCGAAAAACGTGTTTTAAACATTTTCCATAAGAGTGAACACAAGAAAAATAAAAATAATTAGTAATGCGTTAGAGTAAAATGAGATACAAGACCTTTTTGCTCTAAACGCCTCGATTGCTGGATTTTCTAGGACACAATAAGCTACATTTGACACGCTTTTCAGAGTACAATGTTTTAAAGTTATGTTATGAAAAGCACGAAAACAAAACATTGTTACAGTTTAACAAATGTATTTTATCAAGTCTGATAAACATAGTTTGCAGAGCTCTGAGAAGTTCAGAAATTACACTTACAATGATACTGAGTAAAGAGTAAAATTGATGTTCTATCATAAATATATCATTTTAGTGAAAATGAAAATCTAGAAATAAAATTCTATAATGCATATCTTTCCTGCAACTAATTAATATCTTGTATAATTCGAATGGGCATACTTATCTTTTATTTTATTGCAGTAAAGACGTATTATTGTTATCGCCATTTTTTTTTTCGTAATGCCATAAGCTACTAGGACTTTGTGGCGTGATATAGATTATTCTGAAGTATCATCCAGTGTTTTCATCACAGTTAATTCTACTAAGCAACTATTTTCTCACGTGACCACCAATCTTGAAAGAGTTAACTGCTTTCCATAATTCGTAAACAGAATTATATTATTTGCAATTGCCATAAAATTGTTTTAGAAATGCCACCCAGTCATTCATAGAGCTTCATAAAAATGTCGAGCTTATTCTACCAAACAAGCATTTCCTTATGTGACATGTATCCAAATGTTCTATCAAGTTATAAAGAGTTTCCTTCACTGTCATTTCCATAATTTGTAAATAGAATTATATTATTTCAAATTGCCACAGAATTGTCTTACAAGTGTCATTCAATTATTTGTAGAGCTTTATGAATCTCTTACGTTTCACATATTTAAATGTTCCATTAAGCTTTAAAGACTTTCCTTCACTGTCATTTCCATAATTCGCAAACAAAATTATATTATTTCAAATTGCCACAAAATTGTCGTCCAAGCGTCACCCACATTTTCATAGAGCTTCATAAAAATGTCGAGCAGAGTAACAATATCAACGTTCGAGCTCGAGTTCCCTGCGTAATCGTTCGAACGGAAACACGCGAGCGTTTCCGTGTTTCGCGGAACGGAATTACCACCCATTGGAAAATGTATTCCCGTTTATCGGGTAAAAAAGGTGCAAAGGACGCCCGCGAGCGTCCACGCAGAAGAACTCGAAGATTGCCGGCTCGAAAGCGGTCGATTCCTCCTCCACCCCCGACTCGCGTTGAAATTCCGCGAAAAGAAACCGAACGCGGGAGTTTCTTCGACTTCTTCTTCGTTGTCCACCGGTCGAAACCGTTCTTTTTCTTGCCTTATACTTACAAGGAACAATTTTACAGTGCGAGACGGGTCAGGCGAGCTTGGCTGCTGGTAATCACTCTCGAAAAATTGCCGAACATCGCCTTGGTCCGGGTCCTGGTCGGTTCCGTCGAGAGATCGATGGGAATCCGCTTTGAGTCGTGGGTGCGACGAACCCGAAACTCGGGGAACGTCGTTACACACGGGGCACAAAACGAAGTGCTCTTCGAGTGGGCGATGGTTATTTTTATGCCTCGTAATTATACATTTTTCTGCCCGGTGCTTTCGGACTTTTAAGGGTTACATTTAGAACGGGTCGGATCGACGCGCGTTTTCGCACGTGTTTCTCCCACGATACCTGCGCGAAACGACGTTCTCGCAGTGAGAAAACAGCGCGAGAAATTGCCGTCGTTCTTAGATATTGTTCTTCCAGCGACGAGGCGCTCGCTTTTTTCCGTGGGAGTTCGAAAGTCCCTTTTTTTTGCGCCTGTCGAGACTGTTGGCTCTTTGTCGTGAATAATATTCGAAATACGAAGGGATATCCTGGAGGGACGAATCCATTTTGTACGTTCCGATGCATTCAACAATGTACTCTTTGGCGAATAGGGTCGTTAACTTCATTATGTTTTCATTGCGAATTTCGGGTTTCGTTTGTTACTCGCACTTGGGTATTGATTACTGTAAATATTTTTATCTGGAAGCATACGCGGAAATAAATATTGATATTACGTACCTTCGAAGCCGTTTAATGTTGGCTTTCCGTGATAACGAGAGAATTAAATATTCTTTTTGTTACCTGTTTCTCGAGATACAATTGATAAATATGTCGTCAGATTTATCGCTAATAAATCATACTTCACTAGTCATTGACAATTAATATACATGTTCTATATTTCTTGCGATATTTGCAATAAATACTTAAAAAGTCAATAATCGACAGAAGTTAGAATTAAAAATTCATTTACATTCTAACGCTCGAGACGGCAGAAACCGTTCCAATTAGTGTCGAACGAAGTTATCGGAAGTGCTCGAAATGCAGTTTTTTAAATCGCGTTTACTCGATTTATCTCTGAAACGTCGACTGGAAAATCCGAACGAGATAGTGGAAGTTAGAAAAAGTCTGCGATTAGTATCGTTGTTCAGATTTTCAGATCGGTATGATGCAACTTCATCGACGAGCGCACGGGTAACGGCGTACGCGAGTATAGTTACGTGGAATACGATAATAATTACTAGCGTAGAAGCTACCCTGTGTTTACGAAGGACCTATTATTAGTGCAAACACGTATTACCGTCCGGTTGTTCTCCGTTTATGGCTGGTAAGTGATTTCAACCACGGCCACCCGTAGAAAGTGCCGGCAAATTGAGCACTTGAACGCAAAGAAGACGTCAACGCGCGAACAGCCTCTCGCGTTACAAGAATACAAAGATCACTTTGGAGGATATTAGTTTGCTTACAGGCCATTCGGCTAACAACCGCCAATTCATTTACGTTTATACTTTTGCTGCCAGATCGTGAATTACAAATTATCGGGGATATTTGTTGGTCGTTCCTGAACAAGTGTTTTCGAATTTCTAAAAACGATATTCAACTTTAATCATAGAGTTCAATGGTATGATTCGTAGAAGATCGAAATCGTTGAATTTAATAAATGGTAGACGAATCTTTGGCTTCTTATAATTAAAAGAAGTATGCAATGGCTGAGCAAGCAAAAAGGAAGCTGCTTGGTTGAGGCTTCTGGGTGTAAATCGTGTCCTTAGAGGAAATCATGTGAAAGCTTTTTTAAGGATCAAAATACACTCTTTGCCTGTAAATTAACGAGATACATTCCTTTGATAGTTTACTGTTCTTCTAAATTTTTATCCAACGCCAATCTGTAGAAGATAACAAACTACATCGACGCGAAATTATTAGATAAGACGTTTGATTAGAAATCAGCTTCTATCGATTGCACAACAAGGCCAGAGCGACAAACATTCGTGAAGTAACGAGAAAGTAAAAGCACTATACGATTAAATAAAATATCGTAGATCGATGTCAAAAATATAAAAAAGAATATTTAGTTCAAAGTTCAATCGTCTCAGCGTGCAACAATCTCAACAAGTAACTCTGTCTTCCAAATAAACATTCAACACTGCCTTCTATGGAATTTTCCACTTGAAGTGTCTATACCTTCGATCGATTCTTTCAGCATGGCTCGCGCAATTTCGCCACAATTTTGGGGGCACACGCAATTCTCGTCTCGTCGATGCATTCTTCGACGCAGTCCCCTGTGTCCTCCCCAACGAGCAATCAGTGTCATACATCGAGGCTTCGACGTGAAAAGGGTACGTAAAACGGTTCGCGTAGGTCGAAATACGAAATCTTATTACGCAACGACGCGCACCAGGACCGATCTCGTCGATTAAAGGGTTACAGTTCGCACACGTCGACCGGCCCCGACGGATCCAGGGGCCGACAATCGGAGATCGTGATTAATGGACTGCCCGGTAGATCGTCGGTACGCGCCGACGAATCGGGCGACCGCTTATTGTTAGCGTGAAATTTACCTGATGAATTGTTCTCACAATTATCATGATCTACGGGTTCGTGGATCCGAGAAACACGAAAGTCTCGGGCAGTCCGCTAATCTTTCTTCGGCGAACCCTTCACTTTGGCCCCCAGCATCCCCTCCGTTCCCTCCTCCCCGCGGGGGCAGCCTTCTCACCCACACTCGTGGCCCCCATAACGATACTTTTGTGCGGCGCAGAAAGCGGCTAGCTCCGGCACAGAAATCTCGGAAATTTTTACGTCGATCGAGAAACTATAATTATCTTTCTGGGCTATGCGGTATGCAGCGAGTAGGTACACCAGAAAACAAAAAAAAAAAAGAAAATACGCAGACGCCGACGCATCGTCCATTTTTCTCTCCCACGATCAACCGTGTCTGTCGTCGGCTTTTGGTCACGGAAGGATCACGTTCGAGTCTAACGAAAAGAAGAAGGATCCACGAACGGTGTGGAGAAAGCGAGAAATCGTACGTTTCTTTTTTTCACCGGATTACACGTAGGCACGATACGCCACTTAGCGAGGGATAAGCAATAATTTCTGGCTTCCAGAAGTTTTGATCAAGGTAGATTCAGGATAAACGAAAAGATTATTCTTTTATATCATTCTTTATACTTACTCGTAATGTTTACGCAATTACTTTCGAACGAAGAATAAAATTATCCAATTTGACACAACTGAAACAAGACCAAAGCCTCCTCTTTGCAACGACACCCTTGAATCTACCTTAGATCCCTGATATTTGTCGATCAATAAAATTATATCTGTTGGCAAGCAAATAGAATATTATTCGCCTTCGGAACTTCTTATCTGCTAATCGTGTGCAGAGCAAACTTAGATGTATGGTACGATTAATAAACGAAGAATTTAGACAGATATTGCAAATATTATATATAACGTAGTTGTAGGAGGCTGGTTACAGACTAAATTCGACGGGTCTAATAGAAGCCACGTTTTTCATCCATAGTGGAGGGTTAAGGGATCATCTTGGAGGAATGCACCAGCTCGGGGGAAGGGTTGCAACTAGGCGGCCCTGGTGGTTCCTCTGAAAACGCTTTACAAGATTGCAGAAGAATTGCGGACGTCTACGAGACGTGATTTATGGAGGACTTTCGGACGAGGTTGGAAATAACTCTAACCGCAGCCTCGCCGCGATCACAGTCACGGTGATTTTATCTAATCAGCGACGTGTTATTACCACGGATTAAGGCAAACAACGTGAATTATCGAGATGTAACGAGAACGTGCCAGAAAAGAAATTTGCTCGACGTCGAGTAGATGTACGCGTATTTTTACGTAATAATCGTTATCTAAAGTAGACAATCGAACGTTCGAAAACGAATCGCGATAAAACGAAACTCCGGAAGCATTATGATCACCCGAGATAATCTAAGCGTGGCCAATAAATCATTGCAATTATTTTCGCGCTTATCGATCGGGCTAAATTTAATATTGCCGGAGCCATTGAGATTGGGTGGTTTATTAAAGAATTTAATTCCAAATCGTTACTGTGTTCGACGTTTTGACCATACGCTTCGATCGTGACGTGGTTCTCGATAAAATAGCAATATATATTATATAAATACCAGTGCGTTATAAAATAGGAAAATAATTGTTACTATTATTATTTACAATTTAGAACTGTGCCAATTTTTTTGCTTAAACCAGGGTGCAATTAGGGTAGATGAAACGAAATTATTAAAGTACACATTCGCTAGTCGAATTAGTAAAGGTATACTGACACTTTTAAGGTAATTTTTTTAAAAAAGTAACTCGATTCGAACGTTGTTGTGCATTAACACTAAAACGAATGACACATTCGTAATTTCTAATAAAAATTGTAAAATATTTACTCGATTGGAGTTTTGAAAATGTACCGCAATATAAGATAATGACTAAACATTTCGTTTTATCGTTTTAATTTCTTTGATACAAATAAATACACTATAATTCTCACTAGTTCTAAGGTTAAACTAAGGGTGCTGCTATTTATAATATTATCAACATTTTCTATATTTAGTAAAGATCTCCTTTTATAATTAAGTGGCTCCGTTCTTTTTCGAGATATTTGTCTCAAAATCGGTATCGATGACCGTATCGTCTAGACTCAAGGATTTCAAAATCGCGATCGGGCAATCAAAGGAATTCAATGTCAATCCAATAACCGGGCGTCGCGTCGCGCGTACGCGTCTCCGAAACCAGGGATTGATTATTGCCAGCCATGGGAGCGTCGAGGCTACTTCATTTAGAGTGTCACGCGGATAGCCCAAATTAGGGTTATAATCCCCCCTTGCCATCTGATACGCGTCCGTCCCCCTCGTTCCCAGTCACTATTTACCGATAGTATTTTAACCCTCGATTTGTCGTCAACAGCTTTTGGAGTCCATTGGGACTCTCTCTTGGTTTTTGTCCAAGCAGCCGCGGGAACGACATGTGCTGATTATCATCGGTAGACGTTTTGGACCTGCGGCGGTCCATCGCCTCGAACCCTTTCCTTTAAGTATCGATAATTCGTTTCTTACAGCGGTTACCGTGTTTCGTATTCCGTCATAATTGGCACGTTTGCGTATTGATAGCCGCAACGTTACGCTTAATAGCCGGTATTTTCGGCCGTTTGATCCCACGGATGCGCCACCTTTGGGACTCGTACGCGATGTTGAGAAATACATCTCATCGATGATAAACGATATTCAATAAATAGTACCGATTACGCTCTAGGGGTTGTAAACTCTTCCATTCCTCTTTTCTTGTTCTCGATGCCTTCGATTACTCGCGACGCTTAGAAAATGGCGCCATCCGGAGGTACTGGAAGGTGGAGTCATTCTGTTGTATGTTAATTGTGTCTCTAAACATGGTATTTGTATTATATTTTAGTATAGTCTACAATAGGGGCTTGAGCCATCTTCAGCGACTAACAAAATTTATTATCCGAGTTTGAATTATTTCTTAATTCTTTATTTCTATTTATAATTTCTAAAAGAAAAAAATTCATAAAGATACGTCAATTTTTAGCGCTCCAGACTAAAGAACTCTCTCAATAAAAATAAAATAGTGATGAATATAATGAATGAAAATATTATTGATGTATGTCTTGTGTTTCTGGTGACACTGTATTTTCGTGTTAATAGTTCGCCCATGGAAACACGCAAAAGTACGAAACGTACAGTTTTTGAAAGCAAAGCTGCAAACGATCAAATCTGCTAGTCCCATGGCGGTTGCGTTGTCCATGGCGCGTCAGCGGGTAGACCGGTAACACAGGTGGAATATTTAAAAAGAATACCGAGAAACGATTCGAAACGATGAACAGAAAGACAACAAAGAGAACGTCACGGGATGATATGACCCTAAGCGGGTATCGATCGCCGTTCTTTCGCAGGAGCGGACGCAACCAGCCAGGATATTTTGATAATTCCCTTTTTTGTACGCGATACTCCGCAGCGTGTAATGCGGAAGAGATCAAAGGCGTCAGTAGCACCTGTCCTCTAACCCCCGTCTTGTCATCCAGCAGAATTACGCCAGGAGGCTGGGGTTCCCAACGGATTCTCTCTTTCCCTGCCCACGCTCTTCTCTCTTCTCTCTCCTCTCTTCTCGTTTCTCACGTCTCGCTCTTTTGCAAACAAACTCTGTACCGCTCGAAACTTTTCCTTCCGTTTCTCAGTTATTTCTATTATCATCGTCATTCTTCGTGCCTCTTTGTTTCTACCCTGCTACGATTTTGGTTCGTTGTTTCCCTCTCCTTCCTTCTATTTTTCTCGCTGCCCGTAGACTCGGTTCGATCGAGTCCCCTGCACGCCAGAGATTGTCTTTCCTCGTTCGCGTTGCATACGTCTCTCTCGACGGTACACGGATTAAACTACAATTATCTTTATTGCGAAACCGATGTCCCCTAGCAGCTCGCTGAGCACTTACTCGCGATCACAGGCATGTATTCACACTTTGCTCAAGTTCGAAATTGACAGAGATCGAGAGCACGTTCCGTGGAGAAAAAAATCGAGTTACAACCAATAGGAAATAAGAGTACAGCGATTAGAAAGCTGTACTGCGACTAACGGCTGACGAATAAACTACGGTCGAAGGGGGTTGTTACGGCGTCATAATTCCAACGGCTGCAGCTATTCATATTTCAGACTTGCCAGTAATTTCTGAATGCCTGAATTTTTCAACCACGTAAATTTACAACCTTACGTATTTTTTTAGGAACAGGCAAGATTTCCATGCTCGTCAGTCAGTCATTCGCGATCGCGATAGAGCCCTGTCAAACGAATAGTTACTATGTTTTTGTTTTCTATCGATCGAAGTCTTACGGTTTAATTTCGAGTCGCTTAAAGTACTTGATTAAAATTTTGTTCAAGAAACTGAAGTATCGGATGACATTACGGATAGGATTAAGCTTTAACGGATGATAAATAATGATCGAATTGGTAAGACAAAGACGGAGAAGAAGACTGACAGCGTCTCTGGGTCGACTAGTCGACGACACAGCGAAGAATAATAAGTTAAGCGTTTCCCTTTCGCGTTGGAGTCGCGCTGTTTCGCATTCAATTTCGCCTGGTGAGATCTCCCGTTCTACCCCGAGACAACAGGACGAAGTTCGCATACGTCTTGTGTGCTAACATTTACACAGCACATCGACAAAGACGTCGAGGACGATTCACGGTGCCACCCGATGCACCGAGGAGTTCAAATAACTTCAGCGAGCATAAGTCATCCGTAAGGCCCGAGGGCTCGCGGCCGGGGCACCCTAGAATTATCGCTAAACGTTATTGCCTAGGCTCTATAGATCTTGCGTATAAAATGCTAGGTTATCCTTACCGTTTATGTGTGGTTAGAAGCGAGGGTGGACCTATGGCGGCCGTTCTAGAATTTCGTTGAAGTGTTTTGCGAACCATCGCGATTTTCACCGCCTTTCGTCCTTACTGGCTATCCTGCGAACGTTTTCGTGCAAGATGGACGCGAAATCTAACGCTAAAAACCTTTTATGTTCAGACTTCAACGCGTCGAAACAGTGGGCAAAACTTTTATCTTGATGCAAATTTCGAGTGGCGAATAAAACTTTTTCAATTGTGAAGTGAACAATTTCAGATTATTGTTTTCGTTTTATTCTTTTCTCACTTCTTTGTAATGCTCGAATTTTAATAATATTTAAAATTTTCTAGGACAACCTATTAAGAGGTAAAAAATTCATGGGATTAAAGTGCAGACACGTTCGAGTCTAACGAAAAGAAGAAGGAACGAAAAAGTAACTGGAATAGTGTTTGGGGGGTTGAAAGTTCGATCGGTTTTAGTTACTTTAATGATCTTTGATTCCTAAATTCAAAGTGAAACATTCGGATAAGCCCTTCAAACGCGTTAAGCGATCGTGTCGCCATTATCCACTTCGTGGCCCCCCTCCTCTCTTTCGCGGTAAATGACATAAAGCACGAGAACGCTTTAGCTCCTGCCGCTAGACATTAACTCGTTTTTCACCTTTTTCCGGAAGAACGTAAAGGGACGATAGAAACTCGCAGGACGCCAGAATGGGAAAGAGAAACCAGAGAGGAAACGTATACCAAACGAAACAGGTCGCTTTGTTGTTCAGCGACAGGAGTTGGAGGGTATTATTCACTGTTGTAACAGACTTTGAGCACCGTTACGTACAAAGATCAAAGCTAGCTAAACCATCCGAACTCCGTGCCAGCTGGAGTCATGATATTTTGACGTATTTAATGTTCGTTTCTCGTTAAATGTTGCGCTGATATTAACCGTCTATGCGCAGGAATAACCGATGAAGAGATATTTCACGCGTAATGGTACGCTGTACGCGAATATGTTGCATTAGTTTAGGACAAGAATTCATTGATGTTTATATGTATAGTTGTGATGATCGAATGCACGAGCCATTCGATGATCACTATATTATGGATTTTTAGGTAAAAACTGGGAATTCAACGGTCTAGTAGTGATCTGATAATAGTATTTGGTTTATTTATTCATAGGAGGCCAACTCTGTGAAGTACACAGCGATAAATATAGATTTTAATAATATAGTAATTCCAAGGAAAGACACAAATAAATACGTGTCAGAACTTACAGTCCAAATAATCTATCGTCCATTCTGTCATGAAAAGAACGAACTATAATTTTAAAATACTCGATGAAATACAATTGAAAGGGAAACATTACTAATATGAATCGATTTTAAAAATCTAAACTTTAAACTTTTATTTATTTTTCATTCAATGACTATTATAAATATATAATGTTTTGTCGTACTTGAATTTATACATTTTCCCTTGATTACAGCAAATGAAATCGTTTAAATGAAAAATAAATAAAACAGTTTAGAACTCATTAAGGAATCATTTGTTATTCTCGCTGGATTTCGGTATACCGTTAAGGTATTAAGTTTAGGAAGAGAATTTAGAATATTAAATAAAATTCAGAGAGCGATAAGCATCAAGAAAATTTGTTAAGGCGTGCAAACAAAGAGTATGTATATAAGTTGTCTTTCATGGTTTCCGCTATTCTATACGTGCGTTCGAAAGCCCGAGTATTAATCAATTACGTTCTATCGTCATACCAATAATCTACCCACGGTGGTGAGAGAAAAAGGGGTTTCTCATGGGACGTATGAACGCTGTAACCGAGGAAGACATTCTGAGTGATTGTGGTTGCGGCGATCTTGACATCTTCCGGAAATCCTCGCCGCTTTTCATCTACATTTGTTTAAGAAGAACAGATTTATTTCACGTACTGCATTGACATCAGCCGGTTTTCAAAGTCGACATTTTCGACGTAACTTACGGAACGCTGCCTTTAGTGCATCAGCGAATCATAGTTAACGTATCGAGCTGATAATATTTTCTGTTTCTGACACAAGTATTGTCAAATTATTGCACGCCAACGCAGAGAATATTTACACTAGATGTAAGAAAAAGATTGACGTATCTTAAAGCGTTACTGGAATTCGAGATTAAAATTTGTTTACTTTCTGCAAACGCGGCGTATATCGAATTAATTTTATCGCCAATTAGTAGAGTTGTCAACGTTAACGACACACTCGATATTTGATCAGTAATTAAACGTATTATCGATTAATAATATTGAAATACTCGATAGAAAAGGTACGTCAATTGTTCTTTTGAAAAGTTCTTAATTCCTACTTGATATCCAGCTAAAAAAATCGAAAGCTTTCTATAATTGAGCCCTTAAAAAGTAGTTTCGAAGAGGCACGTTTCATGATACACGAGTTTAGAAGATCCTTTCAATGTTTTAACGACGGACGCTGGCTGGCCTCGAGCGCGTCGCAAGGTCTGCTTTGATAAGCTTTTAATTCGGTGTTTCAAATTATCAAATAATGGTTTTCCATGAGGAGGAGATTACGGTGCGTAGATCTGCTTTGCGGTGCAGCGGACTGTATGATTACCGAAGTTCGGAGGCTATAGTGTTTCAGACGTTTCGTGGGCACCATTCGCTTCAGACGCCAAGTCAGTTTCTGTTGCTGTTCACGATTTTTGTTTAAATTCCAGACACCAAGATTCACAAATACTCTCATCATTGCTGCTAGGAAACTTGAGAATACCATTTAAAGATTTCCATCAAATATACAAACAATTGGGAAGAAACACTTTATTGATGATTGACCTGAATCTCTTTTTAAACCGACGTATCCGTTGTTAGAGCAAAGGTGTTCTCAATTGGATTTCACGGCTAGGAAATAGACGAAAAAAACCGACAGGTTATTAAAGTATACGAGCGATCGAAGCGTTACAGATTTAATTTAACGAGTCCCGACAACTTCCTGACTTTTACGCGTCGTCGGGTTATCGCTTCCGGAATCACGAAAGAAAGCACTCCCGCGCGGCGGAGTGATTTGCGATTTACTTACAACGAGGAGAAGGAAAATGTAAAATCAGGATTTTCGACAGATGGCCGGAATCTCAGACCTCGGGCCGTGAGTACGCGGATACTAAAGGGAGAGCCAGACCTCACGATTTTACGCCCCCCGGGCGTACTGCCGATGGAAAAGTTGCGCTCTGAGTGCTTCGGCTTGCTTTTTTGCTCTGAGACGTTCCTACCGAGCTCGAAATTTTCGAAACATTTCCGACGACGTTTTGTCTACCGTGCCTCGCTCTCTCCGTGTGCTTCCTCTTGTCAACGCGTTCGCAGCCGTTAACGTAATTTCACGTTTCAAAAACTACGATTGCCACTAACGTCATTCTAGCTATTATTGCGAAAGATCTCAAAATATTGAATATCTTTGAAGTTTGGCTCGCCCGACCCATTGTTTTCTGAATTCTTCAGAGAAATCGTGATGTTCTGACATAGAATCTTAATATACTTTTTGATATCAAGAAATGTATAGCAGTCAAAGGACAGAATCAGTTTCCACAGTCTAATAATGCGTATTAAAAATAGTCAAACTTTAGACGCGTACAGTTCCAAAGCTATTAATGCTTTCTTCATTATTGAGTTATTGTTGGAAGCGGTAAACCTTCCCCTTTAAAATGGCTTTTCGTTTTTGTCGATCCGACTTTCCATTTCGGAGATATCGTAATTTATATAAAGGCGTAATTTTTTAAATTCCACTCTCCGCCTTACGAAAGCCTATTAAAGCGTATTAAAAATACTAAAACTTTAGACGCGTGCAGTTCCGAAACTATTAGTGTTTTATTAATTATTAAGGCGTTGTTAGCGGCGGCAAAGCTTCCTCTTTGAAATGGTTTTTGGTTTTTGACGATCCGACTATCCGTTTTCGAGATATCGCAATTTATGTAAAAGGTAATTTTTCTTAATTCGACTGTCTCACTGTCCGGCTTGCGTATAATAGCCTACTAACGCGCATTAAAAATAGTAAAACTTTAATTACATGCAGTTCCGAAACTACTAGTGTTTTCTCCATTATTGAACCATTGTTAGCGGCGGCAAAGCTTCCTCTTTAAAATGGTTTTTGGTTTTTGACGATCCGGCTTTCCGTTTTCGAGATATCGTAATTTATGTAAAAGGGTATTTTTCTTAATTTGACTATCTGTGTCTCCGTCTGACGCGTCGCGTCGTACCTCCTTGTCGCACGTGAGTCGAGACAGTCGTGACTAGGAAGTCGTAGTATTTCCAAGAATTTACTACGCACTGTTTACTATTTTCACGCGCGAGATGAATGAACTCGCGCGAGCGTAACAACGAGACGTCAATAAACTCTTCGAACCCTTATATCTCCGCAACCAGCCACCGCATCGACTTGAAACTAAAATTGCTATATCTCCGGAACTAATTGAGCTATCGACTCGTACAAACGCTCATTTTAAAGGGCTTTTCATCCTCTATCCAATGACTATACCTGCTACTATAATTTTTGCTCTCTTCTATGTTTATTTTCATATTTACTTTGACGCTACATATCCAAAGTAGTTTCAGCACTTCCTATTGATCATACGACTGGTGTGCGATGAAACTGGATCATTAATTGTTTATTTAATTGAAAAAGAATTTAAATTTGTAGACAGGATGTTTATATAATTACTAGCCAGCATTTTTTTGTAAATAATCATTGGAGTACTGTTATGATGTTACGAATAAAATTGTTATTATTATTTATGCCGTCTTCTATGTTTATTTTCACATTTACTTTGACGCAATATACCCAAAGAAGTTTCAGCAATTTTTATCGATTATGCGATTGTTATGCGCGATAAAACTGTATTATAAATAAATTTATAAATTGAATTTATGAATTTAAATTTATATACACGAAGCGTCGGTAGGTTTAGTGTTAAACAAACACAAAGGCGACGAAGTACGGAAATGCTCGACGATGTAAAAGAATTGAAACGCGACGCCGATAACGTTATCAGTTTTCTCCCCGTGGCCGCGATCCGTCCACAAATTTTCGTTGAATTAATCCAGAAAAAAGGGTCGTCAATTACCGTGAAAGTTTTACAGATCCACCCCACTGGGTACAAAAGACGGCACTCGGCTCCGCTCTTCCCGGGCGTATTTATCTGAAATTAAAAGAAAAGCATTTTTCCTTACGCTCCCGCAGTTTAAAACTTCTTTTCAAGCCCCTTACGTTCTTCCCGAGCTCTCGCGAAGAAATAAAAAGGCCACGGACCGCCCGAGAAAGATACCGCTGGTTATCCAAGCTTTCAAAGAAGCGTTTCGCGATTCAAACGACGTGGAATAATGTTTTTATACTCTAATTGCGAGAATTGAACCTTATAGCGTGCAATTTGCAGGACAGAATTTATAAATCGAGTCCCGCCTTCGCGAAGCGGGACACGAAATTAAAAGTTTCGAAGAACTCGATAATCGATGCGCGACACAGCGAGGTACGCCTTCCTTTCAACGCGTCCTCCATATTGCGACTAAAAGATTAAATTATTTATTGCAATCGCCTTTAATGGCGTCATTACGATTCATTTTATCGCGATTCAGATATTTAAATTTTTGTTCGCGCCTGTTAGTAAACTATCGTTACGAGAAATATCTTTTTCGTCGCAGTATACACATATCTTACGAGAAATTAAATTTTATTAATATCGTACCTTTTCAAGACGAACGAATAAATCCAACATCGAACGTAAAATTATTTCTTTCCTACGAGAATATTCTATACGTTTAGAATTTTATTTTCCGCGGAATATCAAATACGAATATTTAATTTACTCCCCTTTTAGATAGAAAAATCGTTCTCAAAGACAATTCGAATCGATTCTCGACAGAAGAATGTTTTTATATTGTAACGTTTAATAGTTTTGGAATTTATTTTTTTAGAAATAGCGTTTGATTTGCCAACGTCAATTCAAGCCTATTATTAATCGGAATATTTCTATTTCTTATTAACGATAGACGTTCGTTTCTTCGTTCTTCCGCCAATGCTCGAATTCAATGAGTTCTCGCACACTAACTTAAAGGAGGCCTCGCGTTTACGAAGTATGGCCAAATTTTAGGGGTCGCGGAAGAGTTTGTGATTCGGTTCGAATCACGACGAAAATTGACGTGATCCCGAATGATGGCACATGTGGCGAGCCAAACCGTTCATTTCAATTGCAATTGACTATGGGCGCTGTATCGGCATTATTCCGCGCGCAGCCTCGGGCTGTATAGAAAACTAAATTCATGGTTTTAGGCGAAAATCGAATAAGGAGTGAGAAGAGATACGAAAGTTATCGGATATCCGATGTTTGAAGCTATGGTTACACAAATATGAAATTTAAGTTTGAAACGACGACCTTTTCTCAAAGAATCTTTAAAAAATATGTTCAAAATTTGGTGTACACTTTCAATATATAAATAAATGCTTTCGCTATATGTAACCTGAGTTATTCGACGTTGTGCTATGATATTTTTGAGTAAAAACCTAAGAGCTTTATTTGCTTCAAAATAATTTAAGTCTCTCAGCTTCTATAACCTTGTTTGATACTTTTGTGTAAACACAGCTGTTCCAAGCGTATTCCGAAAATTTCGAACTCTCAGAAACGACCTAATCTCGATTTACCGAGACAGCTCGTGTCGCGAGTAGCTTGGGATTGTTTTCCATAACGAGAATGAGTAAGCGCTGCCGGAATCGCTTGTTCTTAACTGCGTATCGCGCCAGTACCCCCGGTATAACTATACAAGATGCACGTAGAACGAACGAGAGGCATAAACAATGCAAGTATCTAGCGGCGAAGGGGTTTGAGCACTTGGCACGTAGGGCTCCCTGCAAGCCAACGTCCAATTACCAGCTGGGCGCGTATCTTCATGGGGGGTCCTACACGCAATTGTTGTATTTCGTCATTGTTCCGCAGCGTGATTGAGCCCATTGTTTTTCTTGTGATTATTAGAAAAGGAGACCAGAAAGGATCGTGCATGGAAGCTCAAGTACGCGAGCCACACCTTCGAATCGCGAATGTTCCACTAAAAATATTAGGAAACTTAGTAAATAACGTACTAAAAAATTTTCCTATTTTTATTATTCCCTATAATATACATATTTATAACAAATTTTTAACCTTTTAAGCTTCCTTTAGCCTGCCATTGTAGTTTGCAAGAGAGTATTTTAAGGGTCGATAGAATACCTATTTTATGAATAATGCAAACGAGCCACAACCTTCGAATCGCGAATATTCCACTAAAAATATTAGGAAACTTAGTAAATAACGTACCAAAAAATTTTCCTATTTTTATTATCCCCTATAACATACATATTTATAACAAATTTTTAACATTTTAAGCTTTCTTTAGCCGGCCACTGTAGTTTGCAAGAGAGTTTTTTAAGGGTCGATAGAATACCTATTTTATGAATAATGCAAACGTTAACATCGAGTTTGCGATTCGGTAAAATACGCGATCGTTTCGTACGGCTTTTACACGTATTGTTGCCTCGCGACGACTGCAGCGGACGTATTATCGATACAACGGTGACACAGACATCGGACTTTTTACGGGAGCTGTTACTAAAATGGCATAGGATCGTTTTGAAGTCATTGCGCGCTCTGGCGATACGGTGTCGCCCGATTCTGTGTTTCTGGCTGTGATTCCCATCGATCGCGCGCACGGAATGGATTTTCGGTGCGATGTACGATGTTGAAATTTCTGAAAATACGGCTGAACGTCAAACAAAATGTGAGGCTTCTGTCCGCGGCAGTCAGCTCGCCGGGCGCTTCAAAGCCCTGACGTTTTCAATATTTAAAACTGGAATTCAACTGCGCTCGGTCTCGCATGCGCGATCAACTAATCACATATACGCGATGGCGTTCGTCGGAGTGGCGTTGTCTCATCCATAAAATTGAAAACCTCGAAAAACTGGGTTTGATTAAGGGGGATTCGAAAATGTACTGCTAAAATATTAAGCCGAAATTCGCGAGAGTAATCGAGCAACAGAACTTTCTACTTCTCTAACGAAAAGTGTTTTCAGTGAAAGATTACAACATATGTAAGTACAAGAATTTATAGAGATTTAAATATAATAGTTTACAATTATCAGAACGGTGTTTGAAAATACCAAAAAAGATTTCAAGTCGTGTATGGTTCAAACGGTACCACATTTATTTGTTTAACGATGGAATTAAATCAAAGCATTTCTGAATGTTTGGGAAAGTAAATTACAGAACTTTCGATGGCACTTCAGAGCAACAATTATTGCGTTTCGTGTCGGACCAGCTTCTCGGTGAGTTATTTTGTCAAATCTGGCTTTAGAGGGGCCTATTATGTGG
Organism: Colletes latitarsis; assembly: GCF_051014445.1. Taxonomy (NCBI): domain Eukaryota; kingdom Metazoa; phylum Arthropoda; class Insecta; order Hymenoptera; family Colletidae; genus Colletes; species Colletes latitarsis. The sequence continues at coordinate 31,955,774 of NC_135137.1, forward strand.
TAACCGCCTCTTATGTGTGGAGACTTTAGATCAAGCGTGTCAAACACGCGGGCTGCGGGCCACGCGAGGCCCGATCCATTAGACTTTGCGGCCCGCTTGTCCACTTTAGTTATTTTCTTTTTATTGTACGTCATCTTGTCACTGGCATAGTTGGAACTTTTAAAATATCAAATCTCTTGTGGAAAAGTGCAGTTAAAATGAAAGTGAAATCGATCTTGAAATGGCTGCTAAATTGAGATGGACTTTTGGAATATTTGTGAGCTTCGTGAAATTTCTTTCGAAGATCACGACGTCGATGAAGATCGAGAAAATGGGAGATGCCGCGTGGCAAACGCAGCCCCCTTGAATTTATCGTTGCAGGCCTTGGTGTCACAAATAATGTCGGGAAAAGTGGCCTGGTGACGATCTTCCTCAACGCGTTCGTGCGTAATCGAAATTTTTGCGGTGTGACACTCACCGTATCACGTTTCCCTTTTGCTCGAGGCGCAATAGTGTATTATACGTCCACGTAGAATAAAGATCCTTTGACAAAATTCTCCCCAGGGAGTCGCTTTAGGGACGGCTATATGGCCACCAGGAAATGACTGAACCGCGTTAGGATATTACGTTATGTTAAAGGCGTTTCCCCGTAAGAAAGTTGGGTAGTTTTCGTCGACCTGCCACCGATGCTCCTGTATTGTTTCACTTTCTGCAACGTCGTCGTTTAAGCTTCACAACACTCGATAACATTCGTTGCTAAAAGAAGAGTCCTCGTATTATTGAAAATGTTACCAAGAAACTACGTCTGCTGTCAAACTATTGTTTTTACTATATAATAAAATATCTTTTATTACTAAGATATCATTTATAGTCGCAATGATTCACTCATTGTTTTTTAAATATATTCTACTCAAAACATTGTATACTAAACCTAGAAAAATGATAGTTGATAGTCCAAAGATGTAATTTTTAAAGTAGGTCATAAATGGCTGGGTACTTTAACAATGCTTCCCTTAATATTTCCTTAAACCCATAACAGTATCATTCAGATGAATAAATGAATTTTTGACAACTGCGAATATTGATTATCAAAACGAATCCAGTACTTTATCATCTGCATATTTACCAGTTTTATCAGCATTTACCGTCGATAAAACAAAGCGAATTTGTCTTAAATTACAAATTACAATACTGATCGTGGGTAACGATCCAATTAAAGCAACTCTCCCTAATTATACTTCGTATAATAATATTTTATAATATTTATAGTCGGTCGAGGAATAAATTTTTAATTCCGGAGGACGCAGTACGTTACAAATAATTATAATCAATTCAGTAAATATCATTAATCACTCCTATTAATTAAGCATACGTTTTACATGATTCACATCCTCCAATCGCCGACTCGAGAGGTTTAAAAAAAAAAAGAAACGAAAGGTTCGTCACGATTTTCATCGAACGTGATTCATCGATTACGCATCGCGCGGAACGAAAGCAAAAACAGGGAACACCACGCATGCCAGGTTGAACTCGAAAGTAATTAATTAACCCGTGCCGCGCGATGCCTGTTAATTAGCAACGGGATAAAAAGCCGCGTACAGAAGAGGCAACGGTTTATTCCTCGTTGAACGTTTCAGCCCCGACCCGTTCCGCTCGTGTCCGACGGGTAACTATGAGCAGCCTATTTTTTTACGCGCCCCGACAATTTATTCGAGGGCGACGAGGGGGTAAAAGCGAGAAATATATAATAATAAAGCTCCGGGAATAACCGGAACGTCAGTTCCTCGGAGACCGGTCGTTGGTTGTAACCGATGAAGACATAAACCCATGTCCACGCGTAATTTAGAGTTCTTAACTCCCAGTAGGTGGTTGGCCATCACCCGGGGCTCGAGACACCTTATCGCGCCCACGGCTACGGACGCTGCTCTCTTCTTTCTTTATCCCTTTCTAGTCACCGTGCACGGGGATGGTCTCCTTTTTCGTCTTTTGCATCGTTTCCCTCCCCTCCGCGCGTCGTCCTTGTTCGTAGTCTCGTTCGATGCCGAAGTACGATGTTGTTTTACAAGCTGCTGTGCGTGGCAATCGCAGCACGCGCAGTCGGATTAAATAGTACACACGATTGCAAAAATTCGTACCAATCAGGGAAACATGCCTACTTCGATGCTATCTGTTCCCTGTCTCTGTCCACTTATCGGTCTCAGAAGCTGGAGGTTCATTTAACAATACTACGCCTGAGCATCATCGAATTGATATCAAAATATAGTTAATTCAATTGTCACAGCCGCCATATTTTTTATTTGCTTGTTCGAGTCGTGTAACATTTGTATTTAATAGTGATTTACGAGCTATCATGGTGAAATACACGGTTGACCAATGCGTTGTAATTATTCAAATTTATTATCAAGTCAATCATTCTTATACGATTTAAACAATGTTTCGTAGTGTAAGAAGCGAAAAGAATTCATTTTCCATGCATGTCTTGTAACATAAAATACCCTCCTTCAAAGTGGAACAAAATGTTGAAGAAAATCATGCACAAAATTGTATTACTTTCATCTTTGACTTCGTAATTGACGGTTGATTCAATGGTTCAATTTAGTGGTCAATAATGATCACCAACGGGGTTGACATGAAGGTGTCAATGATCCAGTGAAAATCCAGGAATAGCCAAGAGGTAGAATCAACCAAAATTGTCTTTCTGTAAATCAAAGAGTCAAATTAACTGGCAACTCCTTAATGTCTCACCTATTATCCTACAAAGGATTTTAAATACAGCTGCTAATGGTGAAATATGTCAGTATCGTTGTTGATTTCGACCACTGCAGACCACTGTTGACCATGGTTGACCACTACAGACCACCATTGGCCATTGTTGGCCACTGTTGGGCATGGTTGACCACTACTAACCACTGTAAGCCACTGTTGACCATGGTTGACTAACTACTAACCACTGTAGATCACTATAGACCACTGTTGATCATTGTTGATCACTGCTGATCAGTGCCGGTCAATGGTGACCAGTGGTAAGTACTATTCAGAAATACAGGCAATGCTGAACGTGCATACTGCCTTAGTCGTATGTACACAGGTATATTTCTGAGGCATGCTTGCAGTTTTTAAGAACAAGAGCTCATTTTTACGAACTGTACGACACTTTTATCACACTATGTGAAAAGCCGAAAGTGCAGAATAAATTAATTGCAGGTGAGACTTCGTTTGAAAATCTGTCAAGTCGACGGACATCAGTTTCAACAACGTTTGCTAACACTGCTACTTCTATTAAGTACTATTACTAAAGAAGGCACATTTATCAGCTATCTTTCGAACCAATCCGTTTAACGAAGAAAACATTTCCACTGAAACCAAATAGCTTTCATTTATCGTAGCAGAGCAAAAGCGTCGCTGGGGGCGTACGGCTCCTTCCGCCCCCCTTAGCTACGCTACTGCCTTTAATCCCCTAACTTGGCACGAATTTCTGTAATCGTGTGTACACGGTGTTCTGGTCGAACGACATACCGCGGCTCCTCTTCTGACGAAGAAAAAGGCCCTGGCTTTCGTGATAGGACAACGTTTGCACCGTCGGGTCAGAACCGCCGCTGCGAGAGGCGGCCGGTCAACCGGCCACGATGCACGTCGACATCCGACCTGACACGTACACACCGAGCCATTACTTTCAATTTATGTTCCCCCTGATCCTTAAATCGGCAAACTTTCGGGTACCGCCCGCGGGGCGGTCGAGCGTCGCTAAAATATATATATCTATATCCTCGCGTACAAACACGTAGCGAGAGAAAGAGAGAGAACAGCCCACAGAACGCACAGGTAACACGCGTTCCACGGACGGGAAGAGGAGGGTGAAATATGCTTTCGGGGAAGGTGGAAAAGGAAGCTGAAGATCGACTAGAAGAAAGAGGACGCGACGGAGGCAGCGAGGAGGAGAAGTCAAGAGAATTTAACTCGTGCGTATACGTCCACGTGCGCGCGTGATCGCGCTGGGTGTGCTACGTACCTACCGTAATTTTTCTTTCGGCTCGTAACTTTTCCTTTCGTGCGACCTGGCCGGAACGACGTCACGTCGAGTACCGCTGGAGACGCGTCGATACCGGAATCTTGCACGCACGTCGCGACGTGGTCCGCTTGCATCTGCTTTAGTTCTAAGTCCAACGATTTACCAAATTGCGCACGGAGTCTCTCGTTTCTTTGCTGTTCTTCAGAATTGGGCAAATTTAACCTGATTACGTTCGTCAAGTTGCGATTACAGAGCTCAGTTTTAAACAAAAATCGCGTGTCATAGAATTCGAGTTGGTCAGCGGTGTAAGTAGAAACAGCGAGTAATGAACAGACGAAGTGAAATTCTATTCTTTCGATAACGAAGCATTGTCAGAGAAAATTTTTTTGTACTATTTTATTTATTATTTCTAGAGCGAGCTATATAAATGTGATCGAATCGTTGAAAACGTATTTGACGTTATTGAAATTATAATGTAATAATTCAGACCCCTCAAAAATGGAAGAATTCTCGTCACTTTATTTTGAAAAATTACGTGACATTATAATCAATCTCTCCTATAATTTTTGGCAAGCTCGTGCATTAAAACCTCATCGTTTGTTTTGTGTTGCATATTGATTTAACAATAAACACGCATAAATATACAAAAAAAGTGAAACAATCGTTGCTCGCATAATACAACGTTTCAACAATCGCATAAAGATTTAAGACTGTAATTTTAAACTGAAGTTCGGCTTGCTGGCAGTAATCAAAAATATATGCCCCGCGGCGACGATTGCTCATGAATTTTCATTTATTCACTCGATGCCGACGAAAATTCAATACGTTAACTACTGAATCTATATTTTCCACGATTCCTCTATAAAATAACGCGACCAAGCAATTAGCGTGTTAAATAACATTTGGTGGCGTTGGCTTCAATTTCTTTTTTTTTTTTTTATTTAACAGTTTCGCGGTTCCGCGTAGCGTTGAAAATCGTTCGTTAGTTATACCGCCGTTTATTGTACAAAAGTAATCACTTAATTTTTTTTTTTTTCATAACTAATGGACTATTCGATTCTACAAGTTAAATATGCGCGCGAATTCAAGCAATTAATATAATGCCGACAAAATGAAAAGCGATATATGACTTTATATGCATTAATATTTAGATATCGCGGTTAAATGCCGTTCGTAAGGCTTCGAATGCAGTAAGAGAGCAATGGGGAAGAAAAACAAGGAGAAATTAAACGTAATACGAGAGGAAGAGGATATATTTCTCCATATAATATACATGTTTAAAATATATGTGTGGTTAAATGTCATTAAAAATACTCAATTCGTGTTATGAAATGAAATAATAAATATCCAGCTATAAAAATGATATCCTTTATAAAAATATCTGCAGTACATGTTGATTCAGACGTATTTGCAAATGTAGAGGAAATTCGTACGGAAAATTTACTTTTTCATTCAAATAATATTTCACTATTTGAATATTTGTGTATGCATATACGCAAACCATTCTGGAAAATATCGAAGTTTTATTTAAAACTAAAACTATCAAAACAGTCAAAATGACGCGTTCGTAATTTTTAATAAAATTTATACAAAATTTCTTCGACTGATTTTTGGAAAATTTACCGTAATTTTCTATAAGAGAGTGAATACACATTTATTTCCATTGCATTATATATTTCTTTATCTATCGTTTTAATTTCTCTGATACAAATAAATATTCCACAATCAAACGTAGAATACTAGGACAAAAATATGTCATATACAAGCAATATTAACGTAGTTTTTGAGTTTTCTAGAAACGCTCACGCAACTATTAAGCCACAAACCCTCTGTACAATCTCTTTAAATATTTTCTCGATCGTTAAGTAACGTTTCTATGCTTTCAAAAATTAAATACACGTTTTACACGATCGACGAACAGTTGTATTTCCTCCTACAGTAACCGATAGTTTCAACTTGAATTTTTCAACTTGTTAACACCACGGCGGGCAAGCAGGAGCGTATAGACGGTGAGCAGGGCGTTAAGTGCGCGGTAAAAGTTTAATTGGGCCGGGTCGCCGAGTCGCAAAGGGCAGAAAATTGGGAGGAGTTGGTGCATCCCTTTCTTCGCGGACGGTCCAACGGAAAAGGGGGCAAGTTCTCTCGAGAAAGCATGGCTCGTTCGCGTATCCGTCGGTCGGACGCGTGGCCCTGTGTGAAAAGGAAGAAGCAGCTACGAAACGACGAGGGCAGACGGGGAGGGGAGGGGCTGGAAAGGGAAAAGATAGAGAATTGTCTCCGACAATGCGATCCCTTCCAACCTGGTGGATCGAAGTGAGTTTTGAAAATGTATGCGCACACGGCCAGATTCACAAGGAGGGCTGTAAACCCCGCCTTAGGCCAAGCTCGGGAGGGTCCCTTATATTCCGCACTAAATTTCACCCTATACCCGGCAGACGACGGCCAACCCCTCGCCCCTCGACGTCCCGCGCCCATTCCGTTTTCCCTCCGTTTCTTCCCTCACCGCCGCAACCATGTGTGTACGAGTTTCGTGCCAAAGCAGTGACCCACGAACCAACATATTGGCGTTGTTTGAAGAACGAGAATTGCTCGGCGCTGTTGGGGTCCCTGCGACAGAGCGGAACGATCGATCGGGGCGGCCGCGATCGTGCCCGTTCGTTGTAAATACCGCAGGCCTCCTTTTGATCGTCACGTAGCCGCGTAATGACGAGAGCATTCTTCTCGTCTCAGCAACGGGGGAATCCCTTCGCGATAGAATCGCGGTGAATCGTGTTCGACGAACGGGGGACGATTTCCTTTCTTAAGTAGTCACGAGCCGCCGTAATGCCGTTGTTTGCCGCTCGATCGCGATTCGAACGCTTGTTTCGATCGCTCGTACTCCGTGGACCCCTTTCATTCTTCTTGCAGATTTTTCTGCAAACTAGAAATTAAAATTTATTAACCTTATTATTATTTACAGGGGATGAAATTCAAAGATTCTTTTGGGGATACGCGGGATATACAGGGTGTTCGGCCACATCTGGGAAAAATTTTAATGGGGGATTCTAGAGGCCAAAATAAGACGAAAATCAAGAGTACCAATTTGTTGATGGAGGCTTCGTTAAAAAGTTATTAACAATTAAATTAAAAAATTTCAAATCGTTCTGCAAAAATTATTTCCGATTGCAAGGGTCGATTATAATAATTTTTGATAAATAGATATACCTCAGAAATCCTATCCAGTTTCGAGGAAAAAATTCGAGAATGTGTAAAATTTTTCGACAAAATTAAAAAATTTCAAATCGTTCTAAAAAATTTATTTTTGAATGCAGGGACTAATTATAATAATTTTTGGTCAATAGACATACCCTCGAAATCCTAACCATTTTTGAGAAAAAAATTCCTTACCGAAAATATAATTTCAGGCCAAAAATGCTTCCCGTAAATTTCATGCAAATCTTTAAAACACTATAACTTCTGAATGGATTGGACGATTTTAATGTTCAAAAAGCCAAACGCCGCGTATTTTAGTGTAGAATATGTAGAAATTATAAAAATATTCGAAAGGTTGTTCCTTGACCCCGCAAAATGAGAAAAACCCCATAAAAATGGTCCAATTTTCAAACAGCCATAACTCCTACAATTGTGAATATATTTCAATGAAACTTTTTTCTGAATTAGAGCTCATGGGTACCTACAAAAAAGTATGAAACAACTTTTCTGTAGAGCGTCAAATAGAATTATCAAAAATGAAAAACTAATATTTAAGAAAAATCGACAGGGGGTAGGTGCCTAAATTTTTCGGCGAAATTGAAAAGTTTCAAATCGTTCTGGAGAAATTATTTTCGGTTGCGGGGGTCAATTATAATCATTTTTGGTGAATAGACATACTCCCGAAATCTTACCCACTTTCGAGAAAAAAGTTCAGTATTGGCGGAACTTTAAACGTTAATAACTTCTTAACGAAGCCACCATCAACAAATTGGTATTCTTGATTTTCGTCTTATTTTGGCCTCTAGAATCTCGCATTACAATTTTTCCCAGGGGTGGCCGAACACCCTGCATATGTAGGTATATGCATTACGCAATTTTTTTGTGTAGAAATTCACTCGAAGGTATGGGTGGAATTAACCTTCAAACATTATTATAATTTGCAAATTGCATAATGTGGAAGAAAAGATTTGTACAGTCATATTGAACATTGAATAGTGAGGACATATTTGTAACTCGTTAAATTCCTACTTGAAGTTTAACTTTATGTTAAAGTCTAAGAAAAAAATTGGTATATATTTGAAAATTAGAATATGGAAAATTTATTGTAGCTGCCTGATGGCGGGAAACTCTAATTGCCGGCATGAACGTGTTAAACAATGGCAGTGATAATAAAATTGTAATAATTTAGACATTATGACAATCTGACGATAGTAAAGAAAGTGAAAGAACAACGAATTTCTCATAAATTGAGATTCGTAGTGTCTATCGTTTCAATTGAGCTATTCAAGTTTGATCCATGGATCGCGATCGGCGCGTCTCTCGTGGAATCTCCTTTCCACATCCATATCTACGAAGGATTCTTTTTCCCAGTGTCCGATCGGCGAATTTCTGGCAGATCTCCGGGTTCTAACCTCGAATTTATTCGGCGCCCACCGTCGGGATTCCATGCTAATTGAGGTCTAGCCTGGCGCATAAGGAGGGATATTTGTTCTCTCCACTTAAAATCAAGCCTCCACGCATTCCCATATTACGCGATTTCGTGCCCCACTTCGGAATGCCGTAGCGTGCGCGCCGCCCACGCTGCACCTTCGTATCGTGCGCTCGGTCAAGGGAAGATACTGATTTGGGAAGCCTAACAAATCGAATTTGTTTTCTATTTTGTTGTATTTATTAAAAATTAAAAACGAATTTTTAAGAAAAATCGCCAGGGGTTAGGTGCCTAAATTTTTCGGCAAAATTGAAAAGTTTCTAATCATTCTGGAAAAATTATTTTCAGTTGTGGGGGTCGATTGCAATCATTTTTTGTTATTACATATACCCTCGAAATCCTACGCACTTTCGAGAAAAAAATTCTTTACCGAAACTATAATGTCTGACCCTGATATTCCGATCCCCCTGAAATTTCAAAAAATTTCAAATCGTTCTAAAGAAATTATTTTTGGTTGCGAGAGTCAATTGCAATCATTTTTGGTGAATGAACATACCCCCGAAATCCTACGCACTTTCAAGAAAAAAATTCTTTATTGAAAATGTAACGTCTGGTCAGAAATGTTTCACTTCGTCTTGTATTCATTTCTGTAACCTGTTAGTAATTTTTGTAAGTGACACGAAAACGGTAATGGCCCGAAAAAATACATTGAATGTAAGGTCTGCTTGTATACCTCGTCTGGGATTATATTCCTCGTTTTTATCACTTGATACGTAGGTATAGTCCAATCATACAACATATTTGATTTTCTGGCATTCCCCAGTCCCGAGTATTCCGGATAATCGGAATTTTACCATAAAAAGTTATGTATTTTAGTAATTAAATTTGAAATATTTCAAAAAGTTAATCGATTTGTCCTGTGAGCGATTCGTATGATCATTTGCAATTGTCAAGAATAGACTGGAATGTGGCTTTAGCTGATCGAAGCCTGAAAGCCTGCATTGTCAGAGTTGGGCAGATCTGGTTGAATAAACTAACATCCCTTTATTTTTCGTTTCTATCCTTCGAATCTATCGATTATGGGTGAAACGGTAGTTAATAAACGAATGAAAAGTTCGCTTAAACTCCAGGTCGTTGGGCGCAGGAAAAGAGGCAGATACGCGCAACGGACAGACACGCGTTACCAACCGACGAACGGCGTTCGCGTTCACGCATACACGCGCTCGCGCGCACCGTAGAGATTAAACTCACGCACAGGCTGGCCCCGGGGGCGGCATGCCAGCCAACTAATGAGAGAGGCGAGCGACCGCGATGATAAAGTCTCCGGGTCTCGGAGTTCTTCGGTACCAGGACGTCCGAATCTTTTCTTCTCCCCGCCGCGAGTACCTTCCTCTTTCCTCCCCCGATCGACGAGGACCGCGTTTCCGAGGATACGTAACCGATCGATGGAATTTTGCATCCCGCCAATGATACATGCGCGGTTAATCGTATCGGAAGCGAAACGAGTGCGCGACTTTAAGTGTTCCTCAAGGCGAGGACCCTCGCCCCGCGACTTTCCTCCCCGGTTTCATTACGAAACGGCTGGAAAAATCGTTTCCCCGTGGAAGCAATTATGCTAATGCGTCGTTTGGTCGTGCAACCGAGGCGCACCGGTTCGAATACGGAACGTGCGATACTCGTTTCCCTTGGCCTTCTTTTTTCTGGTCTGGATGGCGCGCACCCTTTCCAGCTTCCTCCGAGGCATCGGAATCCGAACAAGCTTTTAACATGCATCTCGTGTATGTCCCCATAGAAATTCCAGGCCAGGGGGGTAAAGGATGTCCGGATCGTGTTCGCGCCGTGGGTGCACCGGCGAAACGCTCAATAAGGACGGAACCAATGTTTTATCGCGAATTAAGAGTTGTTGCCCGGTGCAACGGGGGAACGTGCCCCGGCCCCTCGTTTCGTCGAGGTTGGAATTCGTGCATCGGCCACCGCCGCTGACTTTCAAACGCTACTCGATCACGCTACGCCACGGGCAAACGGTCCAGCGAGCGTAGGTACGGCCACGCCACCCAGACCTCTCTGGCCCCGGTACTGAAATTGGAGGGAAATTGACACGCGCTTATTAGAACTACGGTAATGGCGTAAACGTGTACAGCGGCGTGGTTTATTTCTGCGTACCCGGTAAAGACCACGTTACCCGGTCGTGTGCCGTTTTCAAATGCTACCGGATCACGCCACGCTGCGGGCAATTCGGCGCGGAGATACGAGAACAGGTAGAACGTCGCTCATACTAGAACGAGGAGCCTTGGCATACTGTTATTAGAATCGGAATACCGATAGGAAGGCGTGGGTACCCTATTCCTAGCCGAGTACGTCTTTCCGTGTTCCACTTTGCAAGATGGACGTTAATTCCGAAATGGCCGTGGTCCGTCGAGGATCGAGACGTTACGAGAAAGTTCCCCCCCTTTGGAGCAGAAATTATTATTCGAACCGTCTCCGTAGGATACGTATAATGGGCGAAAGAGAATTTGCATTCTTAGATGTCGGTCGCGTTCGATTTAATTGCACACAAACTTGCGGGGGCTTTATTCGAACGGACAGTACAACGGGGGAAAAAATATTTTCTGCTCGAGGAACAAGATTTTGTAATTGCATATTCGTTGGAAAGAATAGCGGTCTTGTAATTCGGTTAAAGTTTAATTGCTAGGCTTGTCAAACGCTCCGTCAATCTCGGTCAGTGCGTAAAAGTAATGCGTAATTTAATTCTTGGGCAGCCTCGAGGGGGACTTGTTTCCATTGGAGCACATTATGCGCAGTTGCCTGATACAAATTGGCTGGTTTCTAATTAAATTAATTAGCACAAGCTACATTACTGACACGATATAAAGAAAAAAACTCCAGCCATTTATATGTAATTAAAAAAAAAAAGAATAAATTACGAATTTGGTAGGTCACACCTACGTATATTATTAATTTATTATAAAAGTTGCATAATTTTAAATTTGAACCACATAAAAGAAACGAAGATTCGTTTGCTAATTTCTAGCAAACTTTTATCGTACACTATTTGTTCGAACTTTTTATCCAAATAAGAATTTTATTTACAACGATACGATCTCTATATAATTATTTTGTATCGCTAATTTACAAATAAATTGTAACGGGCGTAAATCTTGGACGGAAGAATTTTTTGTCGCGTTGAAACAAATCAGCAGCGACATCGTGCTCGATATTTCGTCGTTGCAGCGAGACAGCGACCCTCTCGTAAAAATATCGCTGGGCTTCAAAGGGCGGCAAACCCCGTTCGGATTCAAAGTAGTAAGAAATCACATTTCGAAAGAACCCACGGAGTCCAGACGTTAGGCAAGCCGACAATTTGCATGTTATTACCGTCAGGCGTTTGTGGCTTATAGCGGGGCGATTTACCGCGGCAACCGGGGCTTGTTTATTGTAATTATGAAAGTTTGGCTTCCAGCTCTTACCTCCAGTCTTTGTCTACCGTTGAACCCCCAACGAGAAGAAGCCAGAAAGAAAGTTCCGGATATTTGATGGAATAAATTGAAATTACTTGACTGCATTTATTCTACCGTTGTCGTAATTTACACGTACGAACAGTCGTTACAGGGTGTTGCAAAAGATGAATTTACCTATTGAAAATTAAAACGTAACAATACCGCTTATTATTTCTTTCTTAAGTGCAACGTTTAGCATATTATTATCTGCACGTAGGTGCTTATTAGCGACGATCGTTTAATACTTTAGGTCGAGGGGCGTGACACGAATCAATACTATTGAGAATTATTGTTTCTTTCGAAAGCGATATTTTTAATCATCTACTAAAATAGTGAATGCACAGACAAAAGAATCAAGTGATTGGAGAATTATTTATATAGAAGGACAGATTGTAAAGGAGTAAATTATATAACTTCGTAGAAAGAACACTTTGAACAAGGTAACAAAGATGAAGAATCTATTTCTGCTTTATATTCGGTCACTCAGACTGATGGAATAGAACTCGTCTCGACGTACGTATGTATGCATTTCGTCAATATACTTGTTGACAGTGTTTGCGCTGAGCGCAGTTGTCCCAAAACAGTTTTGATTCGCTCGTTCACTTTCGCGATCAAAAAAGACATCTTGTTTCGAGAAAAAACCGATGACAAAGGAGTCCGACGCAACAATGCGACGCAGCATCTCGAACCTATTCGTGGGCGTAATCCTCGTAGCAGCCCAGAGTGGGCCGTATTTGCGGAAAAGTACGTTTGAAAAGATCAAATTTGCCACGCGCTTAAGTCAACAAGCTCTTCACCGCCCGCGGAGGTAAAAAAAAGGAGAGGTTATTCAACGGGCTTTCAAGATGCACGAATGTTTTCAGAAAAATCAGCTCCAGATACGCACATGTTTCTGGCCGTAGCCGCTGGTAGCACCTGACAGCCTCGAGCTTCTCGTGAAACGTGAAAGGATAGACGAAGGACGCGTCGCGTTTGCGGTCCTCGAGATCAATAGGGATCAGTATCGATCTTAGATGATCTGTTTATAACAGTGGAAGGATCATCTGGGGGATCTATTGATTCTGTCGTACCGTCGATCGGGTTCTCCTTTCACGTTTAAAGATGCTTACGCGTAGACAAAAAATTGTTATCGGTAAAAAAACGACGGTGAAAAGAGAATCATGTCGAGTTTCTTAGAACGACGCGTGTAATACCGCGTACGAGAAGCAAAGGTTTTAGGTTGTAACAATTTTTACATGCACAGTAGTTAAAATCGTTCGCCATAGACCACGTTATATTTGTAGTAATTTTATTAATTATAAATGAAATGTATTTAGTAGGCCAACCAAGTATTTCAGAAACTTTTTCCTTTTTGACAGTTACCCAACAAAAGTAAGAGTGTTTGGAAGAAGAATAAAAATTGGTATGCATCTGAGAACTGAATATTTATTCATGAAATAATACAGTAAATATTAACGTGCCGTTTAAAAAGACTGCAGCAATCAACGTGTTAAATTATTTCGTTTAAATATTAAAACATGAAAGAAATATATATAAAATTAACAGAAAGTAATGCATTATTAAGTAGTTAGCAAATAAATACAAATTAAAATCAAGTGGGAGCTTATAGAGAATATTGTTGGACGTTTGGCAATGAGCGATATTTAATGGTGAATCTCGCTATCGAAGCATCAGATTCGAAATTTGTTTCAGACATGGAAAGGATATTACACGGTAATGAAATTTGCACGCGGTACGAGTACGTGTATTAGAATTTGCCGGAGTTATAGACACATCATTCAAGTTGCTGCGACGCGGAAACCACTTAGACAGAGCCAAAGTTAGGTCATCGCTTCGGATTATTAGGTAATTAGGGTAAGATGGTCTCCGTGACCATCTCGATGATGAAGGGGCCACAGTATATACACGCCGACTACCTACCGATAGATAAACACATGGGCAGATTACACAGCGCTCTCGGCTCTTGCATGGATATATGCAATTTAACTAGTAATTTCCAACTTACACCGGCTTAACTTTGGGAGTAATGATGTGGTAGTTAAATTGCATCACACGAGCGAGTTATGGCGTTATAATGTGATGTGCTCTGGAACAAAGTGGATTATAGTAGATTTCTTAGCGAGTAACTTCTCGCTTAGCTGCTGAAGCTTCGTTACAGGAAGGATTCTGTCTTTGATCGTACGTATACCGTCAAACGAGGTAAATTAATTCCTTAATAGCCCTTCGTGAATGCAAATATTAGAAGGTTCTATATTTTTTCTCAATATTTCTTACATAATACAATATTTTGTTTCATAGAAACGCATTGGTACATACTACGAAACGAAACCCATATTTGTATATTTTTCCAATTTTGAAAAACTATCAGGAAATGAAAAATATCGATTTCTGTTGGACGCGGGTGTAGCGTTGCACGGTCAAATTTGGAGTTAGAAAAACGAGCTTACAAACCTCTATTCGGGATTGACCACCGTTTCGTTGCCCTTAAGATGGTGTCAATCCAACATCTTTAATGCAAGTATACGTATAAGCTAAGGATGATCGTCTCTGACCCAAACAGATCACTGTTTCTCCTTAGAAAAGCGAATTAACACAGATTCTTGCGCACTGTTTCACAGAAAGAGAAATTAAAGAAAAGAAAGTTGAAAATGCCTGAAATGTTATTTATTATTGTAAGGTCTGTGAACGTAGTAGAGAAAAATTTGCATTCATTTAAAGACGCAGCAAGTATCTTTTTCCTCTTCTTCCTATTCTCGTTTAAAGCTATCATTTACAACATTCCACAACCTCTTGCTTTCCGCCTTTCATTCACTACTACCTTTTTACACGCGAGCGTATTTCCTTGCTTCTCGAGTCAGTTTCTTAGAATCGTCTTGATTCAATGACCTTGATCTCATCCTCTTCCTATTAAGAAAATCCCTTACTCACCGAGTCGAAAGAAAAATGCAAATACTGCAATACCTGATCTCGTGCAACATTCTAGACCAGTGATTCTTAGCATCTCCTAGAAAGAGATTCTTCCTTTTTTATTATTATTGTAAGAAACAGCAGAATCCTCCGCGACTTTTTGAATTAAACTTTAATTTCTGCGAAATTTTTGGTTCTGAGATCGACAAATTTATTCTTGGCTAGGTCTGTTTTTGAGATCTAATTTAAATTAAACAGAAAAGGATTGCAGGTTCCCAAGTTAAGAACCACTGTTCTAGATGTTAATTCATGCTTTCCAGCAAGGAAGAGGATGGGTAACAAGCGGCCAATGACACGTAAGTAGATACAGAGCAACGAGAAGTTTCATCTCCCTCGAATGTCCATCTCGTGGAAATGTTTGTACATCGAATCGCGCTATTTCGTTTGCATGATGTACGCTGTTCCCATCTCGCAACTACTCCGAGGGTATCGAATATCTTTGATATTGTACCGAACTAGCGATGAGTCGACGTACCTACTCGACTCGATTTGACCCGTTCAATCCACCCGACTATAGTCGAGTTAGAGCCCAATCGGCCGATCTCGTTAATTGCGCAACGCCGACCCGTTGTTTGTCGATCTTGCATTTCTTGCTTCTTTCTCCATGAGCGATTCACGAACCACCGTGGATAGCCCGGAGGATCGCATCAGGTTGTTCCTGGGCGCTAATATAACACCGGTACTCCTTCCTCCTCGATCGAGTCACGACTTAACATAGGCGTGGTGTGGAGCGCTACGGCAAGAAGATGGACGGTTTGACCTCTCTCGTGAGTTTCCAGTTCGTTCGCGGAAGCTAGTACATCGCCTTTCTCTTATAGAAATCGCCATTTTGGTATCGAGTTTTGGGAAATAAAACGGACGATTCCGTGTATACAGAAGGTATGAATTTTGTTTAAAAACCACTAAGTTACAGAACTAATATTAATAAACATTAGAAGTATGTACGAAACCAATTAGCAAGTATCTTTTAAATGGAAGAGTTGGTTAAAGAGAGAAAAGTTCGATCTTCCATCGGGGCATAAAAAGAGAACCATCGCACTGGAGGTCTATCGAATCCGAGATTCATGGTGTCTCTGGCAAGGGAAAAGGAGCAAGGAAGTGACGGGAAAAAAGCCGCGAGGAGGGACGGAGCCAAAAGACAAGGGGATGAAGAAAACGAGAAGAAAGGGAACGGCGACGGCGTGAAAACCTGCCGAAATCTCCAGAGGGGAAAACAGAAGCCGCGTCTTGGCGTGCTCGTGGAAGGCTCGTATTCACTCCACCTCCGAGCGTTTCTCCTCCTTCAGCCGTCACCCTTCCCTTGATCGTTCTCTCCTTCTCGACGGGGGGGTAAAAGTACGGGTGGGTCGGGCAGCGGAGGTAGCGACATCAGGGGCGTACGAAGAAAGGGGCTGCAGCGTAGTAGTCCTACATAGTTCGCCGGGGACAGGGTGGTGGGGTGTACGGAGTCATGCTACGTACAGTAGTGGTGTAGTAGTCGCTCGTCAAGAGGGGTTGCAACGAAGGAAGGGGCATCGATCGGTCATGCGCAGCAGCGTTAAGCGTTCGTCGTTCATTTCGTGTGTTGGTGGCACACTGTTACATGGCATAGGGGTGCAGAGGGTGTGGTGCGCGGAATTCGGTCCTCCGTCCTCTTGGTGCGCACGTAGCTACGCGACGACGACGAATATATGACGATAAGGTACTCGATCCGCCACTTTCGTTTGTACTTTTGATCTCTTTCATCAACCCCCTACGCGCCATTACCGACGATGCATCGGTACGTATCGATAATGAGTACTTTCTAGTTTACCAGCGCTTATCGGTACATGTTCACCAACGAGCCACACGAAGACAGGAGAGTACGGTCCTTTCGAAGCGGAGCAGAGGGTACGCGATCGCTAGGTCGAACCTCGGCGCGTTAAACGAAGCGCGCTCGTATAGGTTGTATCGCTGTAGGTTAGGTTAGGCTATCCCCGCCGGCGGGCTAGAGCAGGGAAGCCGCGCAGGGTCCGTCATGTGACTGGAGGCGGAGGCACCACACCCCCGTGGGGTGCAACGAGTAGGGGGAGGTCGGTGGTGGACGCGCCGCAGGTGCGGGCGGGCGGGCTGACGAGGCGAAAGGGAGGACGAGGAGGGTAGGGAGCGTGGTTTACGAAGGGTGGTCGTCGGGAGGAGCAGGGGGGCGCCGCGGCGCCTCCGTTGCCTCGAGCGCAGTGCGACGTCGCGACGCGCCACGTGCGGTGGCAACACACACCGGGGGAGGTACAACGTACAAAAATCACTTTCTTCCTTCCCGTCGTGTATCGTGGCGCACGTCGTCGTTTCCATCCTCGTCCTCGTGCTCTCCGGGCCTTTATCGTCTTGCCAGCCGGGGTACCCTCGCCGTTTCAAAAATTCCGCGGTGCCGGGCCCGATTACGGGCCACCGTCTAAGTAGTCGCCGCGAGGCTGTGCGTTCGTGTGTGCGAAAGAAAGAGAGAGGAGGGGAGGGGGGAGACGCACAAAAAGAAGGGGTGGGAAAGAGAGAGGCACTTCGAAGGACGGAGCAATATCGCACGAGAAAAGGCGAACGGTAGGGAGAGGGGGAGGCGAGTAAATGAGAGGACAAGAAGGGGATCGAGAACTCGATGAGAAAGAGAGGAAGACGCGGGTTGCATTTCGAATTAGCCCCTGCTAATCTAGCCGAGGATTAGGTTACCAGGACCACCCGTGTAAAAACGCGCGAGATAGTGCGTACGGAACAAAAATTTTCCGTAAAGTTCCAACCGAACGTTACGTATTCGATTTCGCGTTGTTTACCGCGTTGTCCTTTCGCGCGATCTCGAGGGCGAAAACTTTGGAAACGTCGCAACGTATCCGGCACGAGCGCGACCACCGGTGACCGCGGTTCGCTGTCGCGTCGCGACGCGCGCGCTTCCCTTGTGTTTCGCGAGTCGTCGACGCGGTGGATCCTCGCGAGGCCACGGGCACGAGTGAGAGGAGGTGAGTTGTAATTTTGCAGTCGTGTTTACGCGGTCCTGGGCGCGAGTCAAACGACGTGTACCAGCCACGAAAAGTGGTTCTCTTTTTTTTTTTTGTATACGCGATCGGTCGACGACATTCGCTTGCGTGTGCCACCGCGCTGTTTTCGCGCTCGACGGACGTTCCGAAAGGGCACATTGTGACGCTGTGATCTTGAAACGACTTTGGTGTGTTCGTACGTGAAAGATCGAGTCATTGTACGAAGACGATTGTGGTGTGAGTACGCTGTTTACACGTTTACTTTCATTATCGCGGTACCGTTCTCTTGTTACGCGACCAGTGGCGTTTTAGGTTATGATGGTCTGATAACAGGATAGTTTTGGTGTAGTTTTCATCTAATGTCGTACTCTGTTCTCGTGGGGAATGATAACAGTGTGTGTTTAAGTAAATTTCAAAATAACTTTGGTGACTCGTTGTCTTCTGCTCGAAAATATTTGCGAGCTTCATGATTAAGAATTACAGTACGTAATTCGGAGGTTATGTTACCATTACTCGTTGCTAGTTTTCTTATCGGTGTACGGAATTTTGATCGCGACGACAGCGTCGGTTTGATACGATTTTCCATATTAATGGAAACGAAAATAATAAATGCTGCGTTTAAAAATAGAAATAGCAAGCGAGAACGGGGAACGATTATTCATGTCGCCTCGGGTGTTGCGATACGAATAGCGATGAAATAGTTCGATGAAATGCAGCCCGATGCGGAGTCATGATCATCGAGCACCGGACAGCGCTGGTTATCTTTTCGTTTTGTGAAAGTGCAATTAAAAAGCGGTCGTGCCACCTCGGGGAGCCGTATTTAACTTTTCTTAACTAAGTTCTCGATCCGTTGACGGAACGCCCGAGGGACTTGAAACGACGAGAGTGTAATTCACATTTTTTTTTTCTTCTTTTCCTCCGACTTTCAGTTTTCGTCCTTACCGTACTCCGTATTTTTCTTGGCCATTTCCATCGTTCACAGCGAACTTTCCGCGTTCTTTTTGTATTCCTGTTTATAAATTTTCTTTCATTTCCCTTGGCCCTTTAGACGTTACAAAGTTTCGTTTTTGATCGTCTTAACGCGCGAGTGGAACGGAGATAGATTTATCTTTTTCATGAATTAATGGCGCCATTGAAGTATTTAACCCCTTTGGGGACGAATTATTTTGCTCGAAACAAATAAAACTTCAAGCTGATGCCGATCCAGAAAATCTATATGAATATTGTCACGTTGTATCATCGAAAGATTTAATTCGAAATATTTATTCACAATTTTAGTACTTGCTTTACGTATTACAATATTTACAATTGTTCCATGTTAGTTAGCGTTCGGAATACAGAATCATCATCGCGTCTCATATTTATAATCTAGAAAAATATAAACAATTTGTATATACGTTGACTGTTTCATTACATGACTTTATTTATGGTGCTTAATTGTATTGTACCATACCATATCTTGAGCTTTCATACTCTTTTTAAATTATTCTCTTAATCTTTAATATCTGTTGTGTCTGTATCAATACAGAATTAAATCAATTCTACTGTGTTTATTGTATAAGAGTAAATAAAGTTTATCTTGCACATTCACACGCGTGGAAGATGAGAAGAAACTTTGGTTAATATTTAAAATATCTTAAGAAAGGTTCACGTGGACGCGACAAATAAATGTATTACCACTGCAAGAAAATCAACATATAACAATTAATTCTGGGAGAAAAGATACAATTCTTTGATCGTTGATAATTTTTCAACGTCCATTGTACCTTGAAAATATTTATTTCGAATCTAAATCTCGGTTTAATATATTGCGTGTAAAACTCAAATTTTTAGAAGAAATACGATACAAAATTATTTCTTTAAAAAATTTAATCGACGGTCAGAGTATTAAGTGACAGTATAGCTAGGCTATTTTATTCATTAAATACGTAATAGAGAATTTTGTTACATCTATCTAACAATATTTTAGAACGTTTTGCACGCTGTCGAAGGCACCGACGGAAGATGCCGCCCGCCGATCGTCTCGGGACGTGAGTGAGAAGGCAGCTATCGATAAAGTGCTGATCGGTGACGGGTTCTGAGGGTCCACAACATTTTCACAACCACGGAGGACACTAACAACAACATGTCTTACCTCGCTCTGGACTCCAACGCTTGGCAGGTAAGTGTCAAATTTAGTTTTACCTGCGTTTTCATCGAAACGCGTGCCAGGAAGACACTTTAAAACATAACAGTGGTAACAGAACATGTAGAGCTTAAAAATATTAGACACAAGAGAATATAAGATAGATGTAATAATTATTTTATCCATGCATATCAAAGAATTTATCATCTTTTTACTATATAATAGCAGACGCGATTCGTTCTATAATTACACTGTTTGAAAATCTCAATTAATTTAATTCTTTTAATACTACGAGAGCTACGAGAGCACAAAGAAATGTTTAAATCGTCACAGTAACAGTTCACTGAAGCAATAGTATTTTAAACGATAATTACAAATGCAATCTGAAAACAGAAGTACAATGTTTTGCGAAGAGAAAAAGTAATACAAATACTCGTGGAAATTGTAATTTATTAAGAAATAATTTATTGTCGAATAGATTGTTTTTATATTCTATCGAATCTGTTACCACTGACGTGGTTAAAGTAGTAATAACATTAAATATCTACTTCGAGATCACGTTTTGAAAGTAGAATTTAGTTTCTGCGAGGCACAGTCGAGATAGAACATTAAATAGCTCAGATAAGGAAACTAGAAGAAATTTCTAGAATGTGGTATACATTTCTCGATGAAACTTGTAATAGACGTAATTTTCTCAAACAATGCGATCATGATCGACGATAAAATATGTAATGTGTTCCAATACAGGAAGGTTTCAATCCGAAACTATTCACGATATTGCTGATATTAAAATGTCTTCCATCAAACTTCGGTTTAAGTTATTAAGTATAAATATCAGCAATTTGTGCTTGCAAATGGTACTAGAAATTTGTATGAATTCGTATGACAGAAATTGTTATACTACGGTGTTAGAGTGTTTAATTTCAAGTCCTGATACGTGTTCCGACGGAATCATTTGGGTCTGATTACCAAACCAATTGAAAATGAGGTAGCTAATGAATCAATGAAACTAGGTTTATATTGAACGCTACAAAGTCGAAATATAATTGCAATAAATGTTTCAATAATCGTCACATTTTTTGATAGTCGTCACTTTAAATGAAAATAAAAAATTTTTTATCTTTAGTCTCCACTATGATATAGGATAATAATATTTGTTACTTTCTTTATAGGCATTATACCTAATTTTATATTTAAAATCCTAAGGAAAAAGTAGTATTTTAGAATTCGACTGTAGATCGTCAATGTACGAGTGTATTTTTAATATTTATTTATTAAAATTGTTTATGACATTTCGGGAACTCAGTCGTCAGGATCAACCAGGTTGATTTTACGCCTGAACTATTCAGTTTCAATTTTATTACATTGATGTGTCTAAAATAAAAATCATATCGATGTTTCTTATTTTAAGCTATACCATTTGCCAATAATAAAAACTGTAACGATTTTATCTAACAGTTGACAATCATATCGATAAAATAACTGCATACTCAAACTAGGTTCGTCTCGCGGTTAATCGCAACAAAGCCAAGTGAAGTAACAGAAAACTAGTCGCGTTCAGCTTTTCGTAAAAATCGCGATATTATCGAGCGTCGCTCAGAGCAAGTTTTCCATGATTGCCAGTCGCGTGCCCCAATTTTACGCTATTAGCATGGAGGGCTCGTAGTCGCGATATAAACGCAGTCAAACGAAACAAACCGGTGCGGCCTCTTACCTCGGGCATTCCTAATAAACGTCGTAGATCACGGAGGATAGATCAATCTTCTTCCGTGATCGCGCGACGATCACCGAGGATCCCTCCCCATTCATAAAGCAGCCAACCAGGCGTCAGATAGAGATCAGGCTATGGCACCCCGATTTCCTTCTCGCCGCTTAATTCTCCGCCGTGGTTGCAGTCATTACCGAGATAAATTAGCGACGCTTGATTCGCGTCCCGACGTTTCAGCGTACGACGAGGGGAATGGAGGCAGCGCGATTACGCCTGCGTAACGTTAAAAAAGGAAAAAAGCGACGACGTGCACCGGAGGTAACCCTAACGTAGGCGCAGCACGCAATCGCGAGGCTCAGGGGGTTGTTCTTTAGGGGTAGGAGATCCACGCTCGCCGCGAAACGAGATCAGGAGTCGTGTTTCTTCAATTTTCAGACGCTACTAATTTAGACACTTATCCTATTACTGTGTCTGCTTGTTATGTATTACTCCTCCACCCTGCTGGTCTTAATAACCCTGAATTGCCACTCTCAGCAAATACCCAATTAATACCACTCGTACACGAAATTGATACGTACTTTTTAGTCAGTACATAATCAGAGATCTCTGAGCACATTGACTGTCATGGCGATTTTCTTAAATTTTTATATTTTACGGTCAGTTTCTCTATGCATTAGATTTATACAGGGTTAGTCAACTAAGTCGACCATTTTAATTCTCGTAAAAAGAGCTTTCCATAGTAAATTTCGATTAAATTTTTGGAAAACATCTTTGGTGGACGATGATGATCGTATCGAGACTGAATGAAAAAGGATAAGGGCTCGATTAGGAGAATTTTGAAGGATTTTGAAATATAATAGACTAAAAAATCAATTTCACTCGCTCAGATAGCTTGTCGATATCACCATGAATGCCAATCGAGAAGTGGTATATATACCCACGTTATCCTCAAACTATTTTAGTTGGATGAATTAAAAATTATGGATCGAACTGTTACCTCAAAAATCATTGTGCATTTCAAAACTTTAATTTATTAAGTCAGTAGCTATAAAATACAATTTTACATCTCAAATGCACGCATATTTAACAGAAATTCGCAGTCGATATCCTCGAGAACAAAGCCTTGTAAAAAATTATCGTTCTACGTTTTCGACTCACTTTTCCCTGAGAAATTTTTAAATTAAAATACTGCAAAGAATATTAGATTTCAGATTTCAAATATTTTGTATAACCAAAGCTACAATTTACAATCGCAATGTACGACTTGTGACAATAAATATTTACAAGTGAACTGTGGGAGGTTACAAACATTTGGTAATGGCGGAGATAAATCAGCCGCGGATTGTTAGGTATTGAATCAAAGTCGTCCCTTAAAAATTTATCGCACACGCCGGATTTCACGCGACAGGGGCAAAAACGCGCGTCACGGGCAAAAAGCTAATAAGACCGCGGGGAAACCTAAAAAAGGTCGTTCGAGCGATGAAAAACATTGGTAATCGTCGAGACATATTCGACACAGTATGGCGTGTATCAGGATTCCCCTACGGTAGCCACGGAAATCACATAGTGACGGCAGGAAATGTAAGACCTCAACCATAGCGGATAACGGAAACAAGCTTAGGCAGACTCGGCCCATATTGAATTATGTTGTTAGAGAACTTCACTAGCTTTGCCCAGGTTACCTAAAAGACGGTAGTTTTGGCGTTGTAACCATCCCTTCCGGGTCCAGAGATTATACAGAGTTAGAGTACATCTCTTGATGTTACTACTTTAACTCATGTTCTCGAAGATATTACAATCTGTTTCTCGAAATTTGCTATAACACTGTAAATCCCATAGTTTCGATTTATTTACGAGCCACAGAATTTTTAAATCTCTCAGAAATATTTAAAACACTTTGGCACGATCGACTTAGCCTTTTCATTGTCGAAATAAATAATACAATAATTCAAATTAAAAAGTTCTGCGTTACGATTCTCGCTTTCAGAAATTGTAAGATTCATGATTCAGTCCATGATGTGATTAATTCTTACGTTAAGATGGTTAAAAATACGTGGCGGTGAAACGGTAGAATTTTTTAATTACATTATGTGGTCTGGAAAGTATAATTAAATACAATTTGTAGAAACATTATCGATCGCTATCCAACGGAGCAAAAAGATATTCCTTTCGTACAAGTTCAATGAAATAAAACACGTTTGTATTCGCGTCGACGATAAATTGCTAATGAATTTCACGCTCACTGACCTTCGTATTTACAATCGAACGCAGCAGCTTATAAATATAGTAATCCCACTGTTGCGCTTTATACGTTAAAATGCGGTATTTTCGAAACATGTAATAAATTTGTATAGAAAATGCGTCTAGTTCCGATAGGGGAGGCAGGGAGAGCCGTAAAAAAATAACAGTTTGCGAAAAAAAAGGTGGAAAAACAGAGATGCAAGTATCAGGAGAGGGAAGGAGATTGTTTGCACATTTTCCAATAAAGTATGATGCGAACGCGTGGCAAAGGCGAGTGGCGGGTTGTGTCTTTGCTTGAAATAACAGGGGCGCACCGTACGTGGAATTAATATTTCGCTCCCACGTGTCGGATTTGTTGTTCCCTCTCTCTCGATTTTATTCTTCCGACTGTTCGGTTCGAGACTCGCTCTGTCTTTCCTCCCTCGATGGAAGCAAACTCTAGGAAAACCACGAAACCACGCGGTGTCGTTCGAATAACGCGTCGTTAATATTTCATCGGTGTGTTCGTGAGCGCGTGCACGCACGTGCAATTCGTACACGGGTGTGCTTTCCGCCCGGATCCAGAAGAGTTAAGACTCTCGAACGTGCTTTCGTGTTCCCCGCATATTTGTCTTCGCTATCCACTCGACTTTCGCGCTCGTGTCCGCGCGTTAAATCGTGTCGCGGGGAGAGGATGCGTGCTTCGGGTTCGATTAAGTGAACAACGCTCGGTCGAGTTTTACGATTTCCCTAGAATCCCTTTGACGGTGTCACAACTTCGTCATAAATCGTATCCGGTATTGTGAGAGCCTGAGTTATTCGCGTCTTCGTTTTAATTTTTTATTTTCCATGAACATGCTGGCGAGGGGACCAAATCGTCCTGCCGCGATGAATGATGCGTCATCGAAACGGGAGTAATTCAACGAGTCGAAAACGGGGAATAAAATTCCTTGCAGGAAGTTTTCTTTCAAAAAATCACTCTCGAGTATCCGTATAACCTTTCTTACGTGCTTCAGAGATTTCATTCCTGTGAATTCTTAACAATCTATCTCAATATGGAAACACTATAAAAATAGATTCTCGCGTGAGTTATATATGCTCTTCGATCGATCCATTCGAAGTCATCTAGCAGCGTATGAATATTCAATATTTTTCTCGTTTTTTTTTTGTATATTTTATTCAATTTCCTTTCCACGTAATTGCGTGAAACGTTATCGATATCCTTTTTATTCTAGTATAGTAAAAAAGAAATATATTAGAATAGTAAAAGAAATATAGTATAATGGAAGTGTAACGCAAACATTTGTTCTCCGCGTTGGACGGTCGATTACTTCGATTATTTGTCGCTCCATCTTAGCTTAATGCGTGATTCAGTGCTTTGCATGGCGAACGAGGCAGGAACAGTTGGCGGGTACATCAAAAACCCGACGCACTTCAAAGTTGCTCGATCCGTAGGACGGCTCATGAGGCAACGCGGAGAGGGTTGGGGGTGGCAGCCAGGAGGTTCGTTTGCGCGGCGAGCGCAATGGAGGGTAAGAAAGAAGAGGAAGGGTGAACGAAAAATAAATGATACCCGAATTAGCGTAATCGTGTGATGGTTTCACGAGGGAGATCCTCGCGCAACGAAGGGGCATCGCGGGGGGGACAAGAAATTGAATTTCGATTTCATTCTGGCGTTTGACGTTCGCCGGCTCGGAGATTTGTAGATTGCACGATTGCCAAACCTTTTGACGGGAATCTTACGCGTCTGTAAAACATTTCAACCCCAGAAATGCGTATAACATAAATCACAAGACAGTATATAAAAAATTATTGTCTTATTGTTTCAAAAATCAAAGTTTAAATATGGTTTGTAGACGTGAAATCTGTATCCTTCCGTTTTGATGTTTCGATCTCAGTCAACGAATAATTACACGAGGGAAGTTTGAACATCGCAAAACTATCTTTAGCTTCGATAGTGAAATGTTTCTTCGAGCAACGATTTATTTACGTTTTGTCGAGCGCGGCGTTGTTGAAAACATAAACAGAAACGTTGCCGAACAATCCGCGGGAGCACTATTGATGCCGTTTTTATTTATTTTGCTCGGCCCCGGAGAGACACGTCGCGCACTATGCTCGCTTTGTTAGCGTTCAAACTTCGACGCAGAGCGAAACAGGAATTCTCTAAAACATAGGTGGCTGATGTCCAGTAATTACAGTTCCACGGGCGAGTCACGTTCGCAGCACGCCGCACGCAAAGGGTTGAATAAAAGATGATGAGCTGATGTTGGCCGAGCCACGGCGATGCCAAACATCCGCGATACCCCCTGAAAACGTTGGTTAACCCAGTGACAATGCGGAGAGCGAGTTCCATTGTCACCCCCATCGAGCACAAAGGGCTGCGGCACTTTGTCCACGCGCGCTTATGTACACCGAGCATGTCACGAGACACATTCCTCTATAATGCAGAAGGCAAATTCAGTCGCGCGTGTTCCGTGCCGTTGCAATTCCGCCAGAGACAACTTCCGTGACTTTCGACCTAATCGAGAAGAAACGCGTAAGGAAACGTTCCGTTGAAAATGTACAAAATCTTTTATAAATAGAAGTCGATCGATAGACAGGGGAACAAAAGTCTTTGGGATAGTATCTAACGAAGCTTAGTTAGGGGTGGTAATTAGCTATTCGAGCATTATAAATTTGAAAATCAATCGAGATAGTTTTAACAGAGTCTCAGATCGCTTAAATAAAAAAAGTTTCACGGCTGGTAGTTCGTTATTTCTAGAGCACCATTATCGGGAGAAAAATTCTTCGTCCAGCGAGCAACTAAAAATTTACAGAGTACGTGGACGCGAAAGGAATTTCACGGTCGATTAAAGCGTCGAAGGAAAATCAAAAAAGGAAGGAGCCGGGCAGGTGTCACGTACCTTCCGCAATAATAATTTTTCTAGACCGTTTTCATTTGGCACGAACGTCAGACGCGACGCGCCGTGATCAGTCAAGCGACGTCGGCTTGTGTTTTAGTCTTTAACCCGTTCTGCTTCCAGTAATTAAGACTCGAGCATAAAAAAGGAGCGAGAGACTCGAAGGAGAAAGAAGAGGAGAGAGGAGAGAGGACGCGAAGCGAACGTAGTCGAGGGAGAGAAGAGCAGAAATAGAGGAATGGGTGGGTAGTAGGTGGCATAGGGTGGTTAGAGATAAAGGTGGGGCATCGAGGCGAAGGAAGGGCAGAGGAAGGGAGAAGGTGAACGTCGAGGCAGCAGAGGGGGAGGGGGGGAGAGGGTAGGTTGGCTGTACGATGACATGCTCCTTTGTTCTGCCCTTTTGCGGAAGACACCGTAGCGAGTAGCATTTGCAAGCACAAAGAGAAATAATGACTAGTCCAGTGTTCAACTAATATTTGCTTCCAACTTTTCCCCGAGATTTTTTCTCCGAGAATGCTTCCCTTTGTCATTCGGTGAGAGCCGGTAGACACGACGTTGACGACGCTGGCCCGGTTCGGCTTGTCAGAAAAGTGCTACGCTCGTAGCGAAAGATCCGGGCGTCGTTGCAGAAAAGCTAGGCTTAAGATGGCGAGTGCCACCGTCTGTTGTCGTCTTGTGTACCGTGGAACAAAGGATTTTAGTTTCGCCAGTCGTAAGGTTGGCCCTGTGTACCGTCTTCCTTTTGCATATCTGAGAGACGCCCGCCTACTACGCGCGACGCTCTTCGTTTACGTTCGCTTCCGTTTAATTTTTTCTTCTTTCGGCTCTCAGGACTAAGGAAACGTTGCTCTTCCTCCAATTTTCGTTATCGTGACTAATTTGTCTCCGGCACGTGAACATTTCAGAATTATCGAGAATTTACCGACGGATAAATATTATCAAAACTCATTTATGTGAACAAGCTTCTTTATCAGTGATTTGAAATGGAGTACGTTTTTCCTCCCCAACTTTTCATTTAAATTCAACAATTATTTACTCCAAACAGTTCTGTCGTATTTTTATAGATAATTTTCGACAGATTAATTTTGGAAATATTAATAATCCTCAGCGTTGCGTCAGACAGTAAATTTCAAAGTTCTTTAGGAACGCTCAGTGACCTTTTTACGTCTCTCGGAAGCAGGAGGTTGCAAACTATGCGTCGGTAGAAGGGTGACCATCGGATCCACCCTATATCTAGTTTAGTGGTCCTGGTTTTTCGAGGGTGGTAGTTGCTGGTCGCGATGGTGGTGGTGAAATCGAGTTAGCCAAATTAACCATGAAATAGACTCCCTCCGCCCTAGTGTCTGTCTATCTCGTCAGCCGCTCGTGTCGTTCGCATCGTTCCACGACCACTAACCAAAGCTAACCAGTCCCGCAGGGCTTTTTAGGGCCACTGCACGCAAAATTGAAGTATCGAGTCCAAAGAAAACGCGTAGGTATCGTTCTGCATCCAGTTCCTGGGTACTTTGAATCATCAATGCTCCCATCTATGGTAAACGATTACAATAATCGATTAAAAATTACTCTTACTAATATAAAATTTGTCGTGCAAAGTTTATTAATCTCTTAAAACAATCGTTTTTTCGTACTATGTTATAACCTGGGGGTTTTCATTTTTCTGTACAAAGTATTTATTATGTTCTTGAAGTAGTTTTTGCAAAAATATCGTATCTCTTACCTCCTTGTTTTATCCTTACTATCTTCTTTACTGCTATGAACAATGGAAATTCTGTGTAGGTCAGAATTAAATTGAAAGCTAAAAACAGTTGTAATCGTCAGGTAGAACATAAGAACGTTTAAATTCTATTTCTTATAGCTTCCCATTGGTCTTTTTTTAGAATTTGGAATAAAACGAAAGAAATTTTACTACAAGGATTTAACAAACCCTGAGTCAAATAAAAATTTGTAAAAGAATTTGAAATTGCCAGCTATCTACGCTGATACTCTGATATTTTTCCTAAAAGAATTACTTTTAGTTCAGAGTTTAGTTTTCTTTTTTAATTGTTTATTGGAATTGTTAATTACATGATGGTAATGTTGGAACTATTTCGCGCGGTCTGCTCCGAATTAAAGAAGTTCTAACCAGTTCAATAACCCAAGTGAACATCTCTGCCTTGATTCATGGGCACGATGA
The DNA here is from genome assembly GCF_051014445.1 of Colletes latitarsis. Taxonomy (NCBI): domain Eukaryota; kingdom Metazoa; phylum Arthropoda; class Insecta; order Hymenoptera; family Colletidae; genus Colletes; species Colletes latitarsis. Next base: position 31,984,954 of record NC_135137.1, read on the forward strand.
TCCCATTGACAAATAAGAAGGACGCGGGTCGGCCTTTTTCTCATTAGCGGCACTTTGAACTAACCCGCCCACGTTATGACAAACTAGATTAATTTTCTGTCCAAAAGGGACCGCCTTCTCGATCGTTTGTTACGAAATTTCAACTGTCAGAAATTGCTGCCTCGCTGACCGTAGCGCTCGTAATGTAAAAACCGGCGTTTAACTGGCCGCGTCGCAAACAAAATTGCTCGTATTATTTGTGACGGTTCGCTTTATGCGTTTGTTGTAACATTTTTACGCGAATTCGACGACGCTTCTGCCGATGAACGCGATCGTTTTAATTGAACGGGTCACACGGACGAAAACTCGACGTAAACCCCGCGTTAAATATGTCTTTTTTTTGGCGACAGTTTTCCGTAAAAGTTTTATGACTCTAATTCTATGAAAAATAATGTTGGTAATTTTTGAAAAGAATTTTCAGAATTTTCATTTTCAATGCCCCACGTCTAATGCTTTGTTTGTTATTCAATATTTTCTATTACTCGCATTTCATCATTTACTTTGGAGGGAAAGACAAATACGAAATACATCGTTACGAGTATTTTTCAAAAGAAAAGTTGTAAGGTCGTTAATACTGATTTGGAAGACCTAATTATTATCGTGAAGACACATTTTACGGGGCGAGCAGACGGATTTTTGTCGTGTCGCGAGCATCACTCAGGGGCATTATTATTTGCTCCTCGCGGTGAACGTTAGTATCAAGATCAGAATTTAAACACGTATAGCTTGCAATAAAACCGTCGGTGCACGTTAACGTGGTCTCGATACGTTTTAAATCATTTCGTCGCACGTGTCGTTGGACGTCGTACGCCGGTGCGTTTCTAATAACTTTAATTAACTCCCGGAGTCGTTATCGACGCTTTGGCTTAACTGTAACGTGCACGCAAGTACGACCGGGGAATACCGAACGTCGAATGTTCCCCGTAGCGATACTAAACTCGGAGCAGCGACGCTGTAAAAGCGGGCCCACAGAGGAGGTGGACGTTTTCATTGTAAAAATCGGGATCCGGTTAAAAATATTCAAAGGTGGGAGCGATGGCCGTAGAGGGGTTTATAACTCACGTCAGGCAGGTAATTAGCCGCTTTTGCCCAGCTGTAATGGACCCGCTAAGGCACTAAGCGAGACCCTTAACTTATTTAAATGAACTGGTAACCCATGTCCATGTCCAACGTGAGCCAGACACGAGGCAATATAGAAAAACCATTTATAAGGGCACTATTCCGGATGCCTAAGATGCTTCTTTTCGTTTTGCTATACTTTGGACTTCGCAGCCATCAGGCGATCTATTTTTTCGTGTCGACAGGTACGCAACAACGTGTACAGCGTTGGTCGCGTTTAGTTGGTTTTGCACACGAGTGGCAGCTCGCTTAGGTCATTTTACTTACATTAAAACCGCCTTAACGATCTTGGACACGTTGAAATCTTAATGAACAAATTATCGTATCGCGGGCTAAATATCTGCTACGCTCGGAACCGCCGCGTTCGTTCTGTTTTTGCAAAACATTCCGCCGCTTTGGTAGATCGCGGGCTTAACGAAGACATTATTGCTTCGCGCGGTTATTAACGATCTTGGGAACAGTGAAATATTAATCGTTGCGACAATTATATTGTTTACGGAACATTTAAACACTGTGAAAGCAAATTATTCGAAGACATCGTGCTGCTTGCTTAGAAAATTTTATCTCTTTCGATACCCTTTGGAGTTTCTGGAAACCCAATTTTTTAAATCATTCATCTCGTTACGAGGGATTGTAAAGATGATCAAACTCATGATAGAGTCGATGAAGGCTCAATATTATGTACAGTCTGTAAAAATTATAGAAATATAAAATAGTAAGCAATAGAGGTTACGATTGCAGCAAAGTATTTGCAGAGAAAAGAAAAGAAAAAATTGATTTTCTCGAGCATCCATGATCGTCTGTTATGTCCATTCATAATTTTACTGAAAATTAACTCTGCGACGTCGAAAAATGGTAATGTTTATTTTCGTTATTGTCGTTTGATACGGATACTTGTTGAGCCGTAAATTTATTCTGCATGAAATTTATAGTATTTGGTATTTGTTTGTTGGTTTCTCGTCTTTAAACGCGCGGGTCCGTGCATTGATTTGTTTTCGATGGAATTTAGGGACGTGTCCAAAGGGCGAATATTGATTTTATGTTCGGCTGTAAAAGTGTGATTTGAATTTTGATTGCGGGCTGGGAGAGATCGCGTAACAGGATAGTGCACGCTTTGCCAGACGCACAAGAGCCCTTCAACCGACGCTTACTCGACTGGAAAATTGAAGGAATACACTTTTAAAGTGCCGAACTTGAAGACCTCCTGACCGAATGGGACTTGCATTTAAGTGGAAAAGCTGCGTGTATCTTTCAATCGACGAAATCGTTTACGTCCGAGCGATAATATTTATATTCCCGTCGTATATATATCGTAACGATTTTTTCGATACCAGAGAAACGAGGTAAAATTCCTTGGTCGTAAATAACTGTTTACGCATTTATTTTCGTCGAAAGGATCGGTATTATGCATAATAATCGTTTCTTTGATCACATTAATTATAGTAACATTCCCGGTCGTTCGTTTGGTCCCTTTGTCTCATTTGATATTCAGAGTGTTTTATTTTTATGCATTCTTAATACGAAAATAAAAAGGAAGTGACCATCACGACGTAGGCGTTTTTCTAGGTGAATCATCTCGGTCTGATTACGATCTTCAGCGAGGCATAATTCGATAATGATACGAGAGCACCGATTTTATCGTCAAAGCATGCTAATTTCGCTTTTGTCGTAACCCACGATGCCTATAATCTGTGGGAACTTAAAAATAGGCATTAAAATATCATCGTAGATCTCTTTCATTACGGGTATCGGGTCTCTAGTTTTCTATTGTCAACTCACACTTTGTAATGATACCTCACTCGATTTCTCTCACCGCATTTTCCGTAATTATCGTCAAACTATCGTCGAGCGTTTCGTTCGTGAATTAAGAAAAGGCAAACGCAAAGTAAACTCGTAACACACGTCGACGCTCGAAATTTATTCGGAATTAAAATTTATTCGAATACGAAGTGGACGTAATGCGTAACACGAACGCAATTATTTTTCCAGATAGCAACACGCGTCGCGAGCGTTAATTTATTAATTTGTCTCATCGTAATACTACCTTTTGCATCAATAAGAATTAATTTCGATACATGTAATTTAAAGATTGATGGAATAATAATAAGGCTCAAGTGGGTTAACAGCAAATTATTTCATTTTTAGCTGTTACTTTATTCATTGGTGTCAGTCAACATTCGTTATGAGACACCGAGATCCATTTCTGGGACATTTGCATGCAAAGCTAACACAAATAAACGTAACGTGTGACCAGTACATCATTTCGTTCAAGGTTAAAACTACATTTATGGACGTAAGATGTTAAATACATTCGTACGGAACTGTTTAGATTTACTTTTTAATAGCGATGTCTCTATTACTCAAACTAATAGAAAGATAAAATCGTTCGCTCAAGGGGTCTTTTTGTAATAATGGAATACATTTCTCTGACGATGCTGGTGATTTCGTATTCGAGGCAAAGTAACATTAGGAAATTAATTATATATTATTCTTGAATTCTACGTTATTTTTGTCGTCAGATCCCATAAGATTTTATAACATTTTAAATCATTCAAGTATCGATATCAGAGCAAAATTTTATTTGACGTTTACTTGTCCGAAGAGGTAAATTTTTATTCGTTCTATTTCAGGGTTCAAACTTTTATTCTTATTCTGTGAGCGACAAATAGAAATTTGTGTTTTTATTCGAGGCATTGTAAAAAATAAGTAAGAAATTTAGAAAGAAAATAATAAGAATATTCACCTTCATCGTTACATCCTTTGCAATTGTTCGAAGACGTATTACATATATCAAAATCAAATGCCTTCGTAAGTAATGAGTACTCCTGAAAAGGCTCTGATACAAGTCACTTTTGCCGCTGAATCTCTGTAAAAATATTTAACGAAACGTTGTCTTCGTAAGACACGCTTATCCCCCAAAAACGAAACGTTAAGGCGAGCACGATTTATCCGTGGCCCCCGTAGGAATATTTCGTGACGGTCCACGTAACGAAATGAAAATATACTTCGGCCGATTTGCATTTTCGAGAGCGGATCGAGTGTCCGTCGCGAAAGTTCCGTCAGAAACACCTGGGCGTAATATCGTTAAACAAACTCATAACACGGACGAACTAGCTGTTAATGTGATCACCCGCTGTTCGATCGGTACACACCCATCTAATGATGCCTTCAAACACCTTTCTCCCCGAACCACCCGAGCCGTTACCCCTTTTTTTCGTGCGGCATCAACCACGTCCGCTTCCTCTGTCTCTTCACCCTTTCGTCTCCTTTTGGTTCTCTTAATATCTCGTGGCTCCAATTAGTTCTGAACGCCGGACCGTCCGATTGTCCGTCCCGTCCATCCTCGTGTCTGTCCATCCATTCGTTCGTTCGTTCGTCTGTCCGTGTGGTGCCGTTTGCGCCGTACGTTCCTGCGTTCCGCTCGTTCGTTGCCTCGGCTCGTTCGTATCCCTCAGCTTCATTAAGAAACGGTAATGCGTTTTGTTTCTCTTTTACGCTCTCCTCTACCGAAGGGGAACGAGCTCGGGACTCTTTTAATAATCCCGCAGCACGTTCAGAGATTTATTATTTTCGGACTACGTTGCTGGATAAGTCCATATGGCCGACCCTCCGACCACCCCCTCCCCCTCCTTTTGTCTTTCTCCTTTCCACCGATGACGAAGATCGTCCACTTTTGCCTCTTCTCCTTTGCGTCTCCACCCTGCCCGCAGTCCGCGAACTTCTGTACAGGGTGACCTAATAAAGCGCGAAGGAACCCGGAGAACCTCTTTTCTTCCCTCGTGGAGGATCGATCGCGGAAACTTTCGTGTTAAAATTGAACTTCTCGCTGGTGAGTCGCAACGGACGGGATCTTTTCCCGTTAATGCGTGTCTCGATTGCGTTCGATTTGAGATTCGTGCTCGGAAGAAGACATTCGGAGGTGGCTGAGAGTCGAAGACCGTACCAAGACACGAAGGGTTCTTCATCGCACCGGCGTATTTCACGAGGCGGAGAAGCTCAACATGCCGTAAATTATAGCTAGTTTGGCGCCAACATTATTTACGATTCGATAGAGCAAGTGAAGTCCTAGCACAACTATTATATTTTCGCTGTTAATTGTCGGATAGAAGAGCGCGACGCGACCGCGGATCTCGCGTAAGATTTGTATTCGTTCGTACGAACCATATTTGAAAAATTAGGAGAGGACAGCATAATAATTAGTGGTTCTTCGAGACTATTTCGTAGAGTGACACTGCAATTAAAAAATAGCGCAAGTTTGGAGTTGCATTGCATATCAGAGACACGAAGGGTCAAAGTGGTTGAAATAAAAAATAATAATGATGTCGTAAATTAGTTGTCACCGATCAAAGAAAGGTCTTCTTTTATGCGCGTTTAAGATCTAACAAAGGAAGATCGCTTTTTTATTTTAAATGGAAGAACGTCGATCGTGAGATTGTTTTTATAATCGCAGAAAGTTTATTTTCAAGTTTCTATTGGTCATCGTTCAGGTACCATTCGCACCGACCACGGTGGCTCGATCGAGCCAGAGGATGCTTCTCTCGTTTGGTTATAATTCTTAGGGGACGTATAGCTATGAGCATATTCCGGTCCTTTGATTTAACGAGGTGTGGTGTCGGTTATACTATAAACGGTACATCGGAGCGCCTATAAACCAAACGGGCGAGTCGGTAAATTAGGAACTTGAGACCTCTCGTAGGAAGCCCCTAAAAATACAATTAACGAGTCGTTTAGCGGATATACCTGGCGTAGCTCGCTATTCCCGAAGATGCTTCAGCAACCGTGCAAAATGATCGAAACTGATTCCTCTCTGGTTATTTTCTATCGTAGGATAGCTCGACAGAATTGTTTTCCAGTGCACGATAGAACTGAAATTTCATTAGACAGAACAAACTACCAAAACTTTGTCTCCAAAGTCCTCGTAATCGTAAGTTCTATTAAATAAATACAATTCACGATAAAAAATATGTGTTACGTATATTCTAAAGGAGAGATTTTTTCGTAATATTTTTGTACGTTAATAGAGTATAACACGTTTAAACCAAAACTAGTAAATGCCTTTATACAGAGTCCGGAGCGATACATGCAAACACAAATAACCATCAGGTGCATAAATTGATATTTACTGCATTTAGTTGCATGGTTAACGCATGTCCACGTGTTCTAGACGAGTGGTGCTTGTAAAGTACATCCTCGAATACACGTCTTGTTTATTAATTAAATCATTCGTCGGGTACGTGTAACCACTTCCGGTACATATCGCGACCGCTGGCTAGAGGTTCGAAATCGATTAACTCGAGTGCAAGACCGATCCCTTATAATTCGTCCCCAACTAATAAACTCGCGAGCAATAATTGATCTTCGGAAGCTCGTTAACAGCATATCGATCGAAATAACTCGAATTTAAAACTGATTCCTTGTAATTCGTTCTCGATTAATAAACTCGCGAGTGGTAATTGATCTTCGAGAACTCGTTAACGGCGTATCGATCGAAACAACATATTTATTTATATAGACGATCGTTGCTTTGACGATACACCTTTTGATATTCTCCGTAGTTCGATTTTATGGAATGTCGATGTCGGGATTACGATTCGAAGGGAAGATCGATACCGTGAATCGATAACTTTTTCAAAGACAATATCGTCTCTGTAGTAAATTATGACTAGCGTAGTTTAATATCGCGTCCATAGTGCAGCCAGTGAATATAATTCACGATAAATCACCGCGAGAATCTGTAGCTTAATGAGTTTTTAGTGGCGGGTTTCACCGTCCGTGATTCATTTTGTTTTTTAATCAATTCATTAACGCTGCGCTCGGATAACCTTTCCACCCGGTTCGCTACTGCTCTCGAATCCGTTCCAATGTTCGGTCGACTTACATTTTCATCAAAACCCGTGTACCCCTCTCTCATGAGAATAATTTCGACGGTTTTAATTAATTTTGATGGCTTTGAATAATAAAACATCTAGTTATTGTCGCTACGGCGACGGTCCGGCTGGTATATAATTAACAACAGCAAATTAGAAAAGCGGTTCATTTCGTATCGATGTTTATTTATATCGGTATCGACGCCGCGTAGAAAAGCAATCAGAACGGAAATTACGCGAACCGTGTTTCGACGTTAAACGAAATTATTTGGGGATTAAATGGATGTAAATTTTTCGTCGCGCGTATTATTTCTCGCACAAATAAATGAATTTTATCACGACGTTGATATTTCAATCGAACGTTTACCAACAATTTAAATTACGTAGCAAAATACTTTCATGAAGTAATCGTACCTGGAAATTAATTTTAATTAATTTTCACGAGAATTGAAAACCATCGATCGTACGAAAAATTGTTACGATTCGAAGAAATTAGGAGAAGGGAGGGCGCGATATATCGTTATTTGGATCTAAAAATTCGACTTTCTGAAAAGCGTTCGGTAAACTTGCACGTAGTGTTTGGCAAACGAAAGCGGAATATCGCTGGATTCCAAACGAAGAGAGACGTAATTGTTTCGTAGAGTCAGGACTTGTACAAACGGCGAGGGGGTCGCGCGAAACACAAAGGGTTCGCCGCAAGACGCGAGGAATTTTGAAATTCAAAGTGGCGAGAAAAGGTCTGTCGACGACTTCGGTCTGCCAGCAATCAAATATTAAAGTATCACGCGGCACCAAATATTATCATTTCCGTACGAACGTTATTTGGTGTTTACATTACGCCTACCGTGTTGCAAACAAGTAGACGGGGGAAACCGGAATAAATGGCCGACGAAGGGGTAGTGTGGAAACGTCGAAGACGAGCAAGGACCATAGTTTCGTGCTCGTTGTACATAAATAGGAATACGAGGAAGTAAGAGACGAGAGGGCCACGAAGGGCGAGAAGGGTAGAAAGAGAAGCAGAAGAAGGTGTCGGTGCTGAAGCCCTGCGGGATACGACCCCCGTGGTGAGCACACGACTCCCGAAAGAGCCTCCGTTTGGGAATCGCGCCTGCTCGTCGGACGAAGTCAACCTGTCGACCGTTTCTTCTCGAGTCGGTGGCCGAAATTGATGAAGAATGCCCCCTCGGAACGAGATTATAGATTACGACCATTATTAACCACCGATATATCACTTCCGCCGGAGTCAGGGCTACGTCTGTCGCGGACGAGCATTAAGTCGAGTCGGACAAGTTGGTTTTAGCATTTCTCTTAACCCATCGGGCACCATTATTATTCAGATATTCCTTACGATATCGTGTGAATTTTTAATCACGAAGTTGAAAAGTTCTCAACCCTTCTTGATATTTCGTTCCATCGAGTACTCAATTCCGTGTAATATAATATTTATAATCAGTCAAATTTTTGTGATTAACACTAAACCTACCGCGAATGACTGTTTTTAAAATTACGTTTAAAATTTCTAACACACAATAGTATTTTAGCGCCATTTAACTTCGCGACTTTTCTTATAGTATACGTGCAATGAATTTCATAATATTCACTTCTATTTTTATTGTTTGCTTTCTGAGAAAAATATATAGTCTGGGACATCTGACAGGTTAAAGGATTTATATTTTTTTTGTAAAAAACTGGACAAATTCTGGTTAGCTTCCGATGTAAATAGAAAACATATGTATAGCAAAGACGAAAGGAGAGAATCTACAACGTGTATTAAAAATAGTTAAACTTTAGATGCACGCAATTCCGAAACTATTAGGGTTTTATTAATTATTGAGGCATTGTTAGAAGCGACAAGGCTTCCCCTTTAAAGTGGCTTTTGGTTTTTGTCGATCCGACTTTCCGTTTCGGAGATATCGTAATTTATGTAAAAGGTAATTTTTTAAATTCGACTACGATTTCTCTCGGCGCCTCAGAAAGGCCTATTAATGCGTATTAAAAATCATAAAACTTTAGACGCGCGCAGTTCCGAAACTATTAGTGTTTTATTAATTATCAAGGCGTTGTTAGCGGCGGCAAAGCTTCCTCTTTGAAATGGTTTTTGGTTTTTGACGATCCGACTTTCCGTTTTCGAGATATCGCAATTTATGTAAAAGGTAATTTTTCTTAATTCGACTGTCTCACTGCCTGGCTCGCGTGCAATAGCCTACTAACGCGCATTAAAAATAGTAAAACTTTAATTACATGCAGTTCCGAAACTACTAGTGTTTTCTCCATTATTGAGGCATTGTTAGAAGCGGCAAAGCCTCCCCTTTAAACTGGTTTTTGGTTTTTGTCGATCCGACTTTCCGTTTCGGAGATATCGCAATTTATGTAAATGGTAATTTTTTTAATTCGACTATATCTGTCTCCGTCTAACGGAGTCGGACCTCTTTGTTGCACGTGCGTGGTGCTGACCTACCCCGCGTACGTGACTGTCGTGACCTAGTTTCGAGCGTAGTATTTCCAAGAATTTACTACGCACTGTTTACTATTGTCGCGCGCGCGAGATCAATGAACTATCTTCGAAACTAGCCACCGCATCGACTTGAAACTAAAAACGCTATATCTCCGGAACTAATTGAGCTATCGACTCGTACAAACGCTCATTTTAAAGGGCATTTCATCCTCTATCCGATGACCATATCAACTATTATTATTTATGTTATCTTCTATGTTTATTTTGAAATTTACTTTGACGTTACATACCCAAAGAAGTTTTAGCAATTCCTACTGATCGTACGACTGGTGTGCGATGAAACTGGATCATAAATTGTTTATTTAATTGAAACTGAATTTAAATACAGGATGTTTGCGTAATTACTAGCCAGCACTATTTTTTAAATAATTATTTTCTCTAGAACTAACTACGATATCGACTTGGAACAAAATTCGTTTTCAAGGGCGTTTTATCTTCTATCCGATGAAAATTGAAAAATTTTTTAACATGAAAAAGAATGATATCTCACGAATAAATATCAAAACACAACTTTCTATAGATATAATGCAAAAATTAGAAGTACGTTGTCTCGTAAAAGAGAAAAAGAAATACTGGTCATTTGACCAGTTATGGTAGGGTATACACGAAGTGTCGGTAGGTTTAGTGTTAAGGGGTCTCGAGAAATAGAGAATGTAATTTCATCTTGCATATTACGATTTTTCATTAAAACGATGTTTATCGAAGCGAAGGAAACTGATTTCCTCGAAGGGTATAACATCCTGTCGATATCAGGCGTCAAGTATCGTGGATTATTTTCACCCAACACAGATACACTATTATCATTAATTTTGATTAACATTGCGCTTTGCTCTCGAACTACCGAACAAAAAGGCACCGTTTCGAAACTTTCTGAAACCATTTTGGAACAGTTCGTTCGCCGAACATACTGCCACCCGTGTCGCAAAGTTTCGTTCGCTCTCTGCATCACATTTTTCTCTTTTTGGAAATAAAAATCCATCAAACGACGAGAATATGAATATGCAGATGAACTTCGTCGCTTTAGACTCGAATTTACACGTGCATAGTGCTCTTCGGAGAATTATTTATTGATTCGATTAAAGGGTGAATATCTTATTAATTATAATAATTATAATATAACAACGGGTTCGTGGGCGATATAAATCAAAAGTATTTTTACGTGAATTTAAAAAAAATTAAAGTTCCACTTAAACAATTAGTACATATTACTGCGATAGGATCTCTATTGCAAAGATTATTATAATTTTGTTTGTTAGTAAAAAACATATTTTATATTTTATAATTTGCTTCGATAAAACGTATTTAAAGTTCGAGGAAAATTATTATTCGAACCGATATTCGAATTTTGGTCACGATCGCAGAGACAGTGGCATTGATATTTATTTATAGCAGCGTTTCTCTTCGAAAATCGCTGGCGGCTCGATAGAAGCAACGTTTAACGAGTCACTATTGTTCGCGATGGAGTTTCTTAGTTCGTTGTTGCGATCGGGGCGAAATCGAACCATTAAGATCGCAGATAAGACGAATTGATAGCAATAAACGACGTCGATCGGTAATTATTGTCTATTTGAAATAATTGCAATCACCGATACGAATGATTTATCTTTATATTAACTTGTGCAAACTGGTTAAACGCAGTAATACTTTACACTCGTGGAATTTATGTAAGATCGTTACATCTGGATTTCGATTAATGCTCGATGAACGATGGCGACGCACGATAGCGAAAGTGAATACTTGATAAAACCGTCAATTGGCCGAACGAGATCAGGGCTTATGTCAAAATTTAATTATTAATGATCAAATTTTTAGATATAAGCTTCGTATACCAGTATTACAATAACCGATGCGTTTTATCGATGGATTTTATTACTCGACCAGTTCCCGAGTGAATCTAAAACATTGTATTATTCATGAATAAAAATGTAGATTTCATATCAAACGACAAATAAAAGTTTCGTACCTTAGTAATTAGAAAGGGAATAAACAAAAGTTTGTGTAATATTTAAAAATATTGAATTACGATTTCAGTTCGAAAGTTATTCAAATAATGCACAACTCTGTGGTTTATCTACCAGGCCTTCGAATTACACAATTACGTTTCACTGGTACCAGTAACTTATTTCGGGTTACGTGTTCTTATTTTTGCCAAAGATTTGGTTTTATTTTTGCAAATTATCGATGTGATCGTAACGAATTAAGGCTGGGTGGTTAATACGTGTGTTGTCGGATGGCTCCCGTCGCTGGTAACGTTGGTTTGGTCGTCGTAAAGTTGCAAAAGTTCCCGCCTAGCGTGCGATGAAAGCGAGAAATCAACGAGCAAACGTACAGGGCCGCTCGTCGAAAGACGGATCTATTAAGGCCCCGACCGTTGGGCCCGCGGTGCGGGGTTAGACCTGTAATTAACCGGTAGCTCTTTTACTCGCGAGAGAGCGTACTCCTGGCGGTTTAACGGTCTACTTTTATTGGTCGCTTATTGGTTATTTTTGGGCCGTGGCAGCCCGAGGCGCCGACCGCCTCCGGCCAGCGTGCCGTGTAACCGGAAGCCGGAAGTGATGGAGATCCGACACGGATAATGGAAAGTATCATTTCACTGACACTCAATCCTATCTGTCCATACGACGTTATTGACTTCGAGCTTCATAATTTCCCCATAAACTTTCGAACGATTTCATCGTCAACGTTTGAAGATACGATAACAAGCGACATTTCGTTACTCGAATTCGTTTCTATCGGATCGAAATTATCTTATTGCATGTCGTTTCAAATTCTGTAAAGTATTTCTCATCATGTCACGATATGCTTGCGTAATTGATAGTTTCAAATACAAATGGAAACAAATTTTTGTTCGTCGGATCGTGAGAGTTGAAAGATTCGTTTCTAAAGTCTTTCGTTTGTCTACTGGCAAATGAAGGTTTTGTTTGAGAAAGTATTCCCAAATTATAAGAGAGCTATAGAATAAATAATTTGTCAGTGTTTTCAACTGTGATGAATAATCGATTTACAAAAGTAATTTGGTATTTTTAAGATATGTAAAAATCCCTGGGAAATTTTTGAATAATTTATATAAATGCTACCTAAATTTAAAATTACGTCGATATCATCAAGAAATAGTACGAACGTTTGGAGCGGTATAATGCTTGACCACGAAGTCGAAACTCGTATCGAGCTATCGAATTTGGCAGTGATTATGGACTGCGAATTAATGGCTCGTTCGGCGGGTCGGTTAATTTGCTCGTCCGCGACAATTATCGTTGGCCTCGCGTCGCTCTATTTTCTTTTTTCTTCTAAAAAATATTTTTGTTCGACTTGAGTGATGATCGATTGCCGCGATTGGTTTTTATTTCGTATTTACGTTTAATCAAACTACACAAATTTGGTGGAAATGCACCGCGTGGATGACCACGACATCCGTTTATTTCACGGATATTATTTTCATCATATGTATACATAAACTCGTAAAAGTATTTGAACGCTTTCAAACGCTCGATGCTTGAAACAATGAAGTTGCATTACGATTTTCGAAATACTTTTATTACAGAGATAATATATGAGCGTCGGAATTATACAATTTACGTTCGAAAAACATTCTGAGATTTTTAACAAGTGAATACCGCAGTTAGTTTCAGAGAAAATTTTTATTTACGAAAAAATGCTGATTAGTAATCATGCAAATATCCTGCATACAAATTTAGATTCATTTTCAATTAAATAAACTATTTATAATCTGCACATAACAGTCGTATAATTAATTGCTGTAACTTGTTTGGGTGCATAGAGTCAAATTAGATTTCGAAATAAACATAGAAGACAGCATAAATAATAATGGGTTTTTAAATGATAGTAAAAAAATATAAATTAAGTAAATAGTTTTTTAAATAGATTTTTGTAAGATCGTAGAATAGAGTGTTCCGCAATCGAACGGTTGGTATAGTCCGGGCCAAAATATAGCGAGGTTATAAACTCGAGTGGGTGTTAAAGTTTACACGCTTCAGCTCCCGAAACAAATGAATTGACAGAAATACGAGTAGCTAAGGGCCTTAGACCATAGTCAGGGCCGTACGAAGAAATATTTTACTTAGTGTCGCCATTTTTAGAAAGCCATTTTTAGAGGTATAGTAACAGGTAAAGGTCTTACTCAAGTCTTTAATTTCTTAATTTACCTGCTTATAATACAGGGTGTTCGGCCACCCCTGGGAAAAATTTTAATGCGGGATTCTAGAGGCCAAAATAAGATGAAAATCAAGAATACCAATTTGTTGATAGAGGCTTCGATAAAAAGTTATTAACAATTTAATTAAAAAGTTTCAAATCGTTCTGGAAAAATTATTTTCGGTTGCGGGGGTCAATTATAATCATTTTTGGTCAATAGACATACCCTCGAAATCCTAACCATTTTCGAGAAAAAAATTCCTCACCGAAAATATAATTTTAGGCCAGAAATGCTTCCCATAAATTTCATGCGAATCTTTAAAACACCATAACTTCTGAACGGATTGTACGATTTTAATGTTTAAAAAAGCAAACGACGCGTATTTTAGTGTAGAATGTGTAGCAATTATAAAAATATTCGAAAAGTTAGTCCTTGACCCCGAAAAATGAGGAAAACCCCATAAAAATGGTCCAATTTTCAAACAGCCATAACTCCTACAATTGTGAATATATTTCAATAAAACTTTTTTTTGAAGTAGAGCTCATGGGTACCTACGAAAAAGTATTAAACAACTTTTCTGTAGAACGTCAAATAGAATTATCAAAAATGAAAAACTAATTTTTAAGAAAAATTGACAGCTGCCTAAATTTTTCGGTGAAAAAAAAAATTTCAAATCGTTCTGGAAAAATTATTTTCAGTTACAAGGATCAATTACAATCAATTTTGGTCAATAGATATACTTCCGAAATTTTACCCACTGTCGAGAAAAAAATGCAGTTCTGCCGGAACTTTAAACGTTAATAACTGCTTAACGAATCCACCATCAACAAATTGGTATTCTTGATTTCCGTCTTATTTTGGCCTCTAGAATCTCCCATTAAAATTTTTGCCAGGGGTGGGTGAACATCCTGTATATGCATGTAAAAAATGAAAAAAGATGCAGTTACGGACACAGAAAGACATTCAGAAAGACACCCTCAAGCAAAATGTCATGTACGGTCCTAAGTGCCGCAGCAGTAGTCGGCCCCAACTCTCAAGAGTTTAGTTTACGACCTCGCTATATTTTGGCCCGGACTATACGAACGTTTATAGTCTCCTCGTAGATTAAAACAATGTTCTATTTGAAATTTCGACTAGAAAGTTCGTTTCTATATACACTTAACCGAGGCATCTTGCATTTTGCTCGTCTCGAAGAACCGATAAGCGATCAATACCGGCGAAACGAAGCTTCCGCTAATAAAATCCATTATCTATACCGAACGAAATCACCTAACGTAAATTGGATCACCGCTTCGCTTCAGTGTTAGCCTACCTACTCGAGGCAGTATACTTTCGGGTAGGGTCAGCGTAACAAAAGTGAAGCTTACAGTATCATGATTTTAGCTTCGCACGTGTCCAACGAGCCTGTTTTGTTTGCTAAGCGAAGTGTTCTGGAGTACCCGTTGTTTATTAGACGGCACTATTAAGCGCACTTCACGGCCCGTTCGAGTTCGAGTATTCTTACCACGTGCTCGTCGATTTCAAACCAGAAGTATCGCCCGCTGTCAGCGTGCCCGGTCTTTTGATTAATTAATCGGTCGAAACGGTGAATACGCCTCGGTTCAGTGGGCGTCTTGTTAAACCACGCTGTCCAATTGTTTTCTTAATATATTCGACGCAACTATTTCCATTTTGTAAGCATCTGACTATGAGATACATTTGGAGTTACTTCGTTCCTCTTATAAACTTCTTATTTCAACGGATTATATTACGCATGCACGAATTGTTTATATTATTATTTATAATGCGAGGCATGTTACGCGAAATAACCAATCTTCCATTTCCAGGAGATTAAATTTAAATTTAACTTGACGTTGAAATTGATATTTTGCGAGTTTTTGAAAATCATCAATTTTTATAAAACAGATATCGATAAATTAATTGTGCGATTCTGCGATAGTCGTGGGTAAAGTGACGAACAAAATAATTTTATTTCGAACGAATAAGTCGATATTCTATTTTTTCGAGAACAGATATCGTTTAATGGACCATAGGACTTCGGTATGATCGAATGGTACGGTTGAACGGTTTTACAACTATTATCTGGTTTAATGGTTGCAGCTCTCAGGTTTATGATTATACGTAATTAACGCCATAACGACCGCCTTGGTCAAATTGGATTATTTTTTTCCAGCAACATTTCAATCAAGCCCGTCAACGTCCCCTTGAGCTATATCGAAAGATTCGACCCTGCAATTACTTTGCTAATTAAATCACGATCGCTTCCGCAGCAGATGTTCCTTCGGTCAACGACACGCGACAAAAAATCGGTTCAAGTATTCTTGGAGGAACTTAAACTAATATCTTCGAGACACGAAACTTTTTTGCATCGGAAACTTTATTCCCACCTATTAAGATCGTTTCGATTTTTATTTTTCACGCGCCTTAATTAACATATCTTATAGTACCATCGCGTCGTCAGATTTCAACGCGTAAATTCGTCTAATTTAAAGGAAAAAATTACCTCGCGAATTTCAATTCTCTCTGAAATAGAACACGAATACGAACAAAGTAATTGCAAAGAAAATTGCTCATTCTCGCACATCTGTACGTAAACTTCGATTATTTTCGATTCATCGAGGCGGGCTGCACGAAATTATATTATTCCAACAGACACCATTTTTATCTTCATTCAATTTAAATGTTGCAATTTAAAGCATGCAAATGAATTACTTTGTAGCAAGAAAGAAATTGTCACGATCGTATCGTTCGAACGCACGCAATCTACTAAAAACATGTCAGAGAAATGACACATCTGATCCAGCAGTTGGTAACGAGACACGCGTAAAGATAGTCGATTACTTTTTTTTTTGCACCTTGGTTAAAAAGTAACGTATGGATCGCGTTTTGCAGAGAACACGAATGCTCGCTAGTCGTTTACGACATCTATATATGGAATATTCTTATCTGTGCATAACCGATGCAATTTGTTGTAAGCGATAATGTTCGGTCAAAGAACATGAAATGTTTTGCGAATCCACTTAATGGTCATCGTTCCCTTATCTGCTCGTATTTATACTTAGACTTCCGTTCATAAGCTATTAGTCGCTTAGCAACTTCAGGGTACGAACCAATTTACATTACGAAAGTATAAATTACAGAACGAAGCTAACATTTTTTCCAGCCGTATGTTTTACATCGTAATAAACTACAACTAGGTTATTAACAACAATGATTTATTATTTTACTCGCGGAAGTGTAATGGGGATCAAGTACTTTTAAAAGCAATATTTGTGGTTATCGTTGAAAGTGTTTTTCAGGATTGGCTTTAGTATTTCCTTTACTTTATCGGAGACTTCCATCTTTATTTTGTCCAAATTTACTATCTTTCCACAAAATAATAACAGTATTTTATTATTTGATAAATTGATTGGGGTTTACAAATGTACAGGGTGGTCCATGCAATTGTTTCAGGTCATAACTCCGTTATTAATGCATTTATGAAAAAATGCGAAAAGAGAAAAGTAAATGCTCATAAATACTACATCTGTAGAACCCTAGATTTTTTTTCAAAATTCAACACGTGCAATTAAGAATTGCATCCTTTCTTTAAATGGAAATACATATCTTTCGTTGCACAATATTATAAACAAGTTACGAATCGTCTGATGATAAAGACGTTAACTCTTCATAGTCCAAATAAATTTTCGCAAATACGACTATCGATAAATACTAATAACGAGATATAAATTGTAAAGCAAAGGTGATTACAAATTTTCTGTAAAAAACTGTACTGACCTTAGTGTGAAATATTGTAAAATATTTGTTTTATACTAATTGCTTTCACTATCGCTCTAATACTTTACATATCGACAATCAGATTTAAAAAATATAGATAATGGGTACGCGAGTTTAGAGGGGTTTAATTTGCATTTTGAATGATGGTACCCCCCGTATCTCAGGACGTTAATACAAAAGTGAAACTTTCCACGTCCATAACAGTATTCTCGTTTCTCTCGTCTTGTTTATGCAGCTCGTTCGACCAGCGAGATGTATTCCGCCTTTCCGGCTGCTCCGCGGCCCTCCCAATCCATTCCCCAGCCCTCTTTCGTCGTTTCCTCGTCGGTTCTGTCCGCGTTTCTTTCTCTCCCCGGATCCCGCTGGAACAAGGAGGGAACGGGAATACGCGGCGGGGTGTTGTTCCTCCGAAGAAACCCAAAACTGATGGTTAATTATATTCGTCCCGCAACTGAACTTCGGACTCGAGAGCACGAAGGGTCTTTTTTAGTTTGCGGCACGCGCCGCCACGTGGCAACCGCCGCGGACTTGTGAAGAGGAAACGAGCAACCGGCGTTCGGACCGAGTTAGTGTTACTGATACGCGGACAAGTACGTGAAAGCCTCTCGTGCCTCTGTAAAAGACGCATGCACGCCGATACGGGAACACCGGTCGTCCATTATCGCCCCGTGAGATCGAGAACAATGACACACAGCGTCGTTGATTCGAGTCTCGCGCGAAATTCGCACGTACGGAATCGGGTCGCAGACGATCGTTAAGCATTTCAGAAGATCGGAGAGAGATTTTCGCATTTTGAGAAAAGCGCTAAGGACTCGAGAATCCTCTGGAAATTATACGTGAATATAGGAATAAAGTTTGGACGATCGTGTAACGAGTAAAGAAATCGCCCGAGGGTATTAAAATTTAGATAATAGAAGGGTTCGAACTGTTGTAGACCCTCTGTTATTGACTTTGTTTATTTTTCGCATTTATTTGACGCGGCAGATGCTCCAGTTTCAATGTGTTGTAACTTTCGTTACATTTTGAAGTATAAACTTACATCGTCCTAAAACACGAAAATTTGATACGCAACGCGAGAAGAAGAAATTCAATATCGCTACGAGAGAATTATTGTATGTATTAGAAAATATTTAACGCGGAAGGGGAGTTCGGAAAGTGAATTTCGCGCGATTATAATATTACGGGGCCTCTTTATAGCCACTTAGCCACTCCGTTCGCGTTCCATTTGTTTCAATAACTTGACGTTCAAATTTGTTCGTACGTTGAGAAACCGCGTGATTCATAGCCGTTTTATTGGATCATTGACGCGTGACGACCCTTACGAAGTCGGCAGCAAGGAAATACCAAGGTTCTGTAATGACTCTCACCTTCAACTTGCAAAGAGCAAGGGAAAGGGACTGGCGCAAGGTAACGCAAACCAGTTACCGTGTCTTCTGAAACTAAATAACTTCATGTTTATCAAAGAGACTCTACGAACGCCGCTAATCGGACGCCATGATGGGTCCTGCGAAACTCCTGTAGCCTGAACCGATACTGTATCGCTGTAAGTAGCAAAATACTGACAAAAATTAATACTCCAAATATCAGCAATGGTCTAAAACACGAAGACATCCCTCTAATATTTTTAAATAATTACAAATACATCGTAAGTAATAACATCGTGTTGTATGGATTCATACTTGGAAAATACCTGTTAAGTTTGTGTATACTGACTTTTAGAGGATTTTATAGTCCAGACGTCAATTTCTTATGTGTTCTTTAAAATAAAAAAAAATTGGGTTTGGTCTATATTTAACAAGTATACATAATTTTTTCATGCAGGAATATTTGAAATTGTCGAAAATAGCCACGATTCTGATCCTTCTATTCGTTTAAAATAAATAAACCAAAACCCATTCTGTACTTTAAAATGTAATTTAAAATTAGAAAAAATTTTTATCATATGGTTTTTGGCCTACATTTAACAAGTATGCACAATTCTGTCATGTAGAAATATTTGAAATTGTCTTCGCAGTTACCACGACTCTGATCGTTTTAGTCGTTTAAAATAAACAAACCAAGCCTCAATTTTGTGGTTTGTGATTAACATTCCAGAGACTTCGTACGAATTGACTTTCGAGTTACATTGTGATCAGTTTTAAAGCTTCTTCCCCCATCTATCAGAGAAATCGACATCGTCTGCGTTTGGAAGTGCACACGAATCTGACATTAAGATAAAACGATGAGTGCCATTAACTTAATTCGGACGGAAATTACACCTCGGCCGGTTCAGGTGTTCGCTGTTCCCATGGAATTACGGAGTCATGACATTATACGCGGTTCAATTTCCGCGGGCGACGAAATTCGAATTTCTCGGTGCTCGAGATTGCGCGTTAAAAATGGCGGTTTCGGGGACCTCGCGTGAAAGTTGGAATAAAAGGGGTTGGCCGGTGTTGTACGGAAACGATAATGCAGTCGGTGGTTTGAGTGGAGACGTGGCTAAGTAGAGGCTCGATGAACTATTCGAAACGCGGTTGTCCCGCAGCGTAAATGCGGTTCGCGGCGCGTGGGATTTGGGACAGCTGCGCGTGCGCTCGGGACAATTAATATGAATTATGGTAAACATCAGCGGACCGGCTGGAAAGGGACCATCCGTGGGAGTCGCGTATTCGAGGCCAGCCTGAGCATAGGAGCCCTGAATTCGCCCGGGGCGCGAATATTTCACTGCGCATTTTTGCGCAACACGGCCTCGCAGGTGGTTCGGATGTTCTCTCAGAAGCGAAACGTTTAGACGAGTCGACGCAACATTGTCCCGATGCAGTTGCCTGCACGCTGTAAACGTTTCGTGGGTAATTTCGACCCACCGTTCCCTCTTTCGCTAATGTTTCGTCGCTTCGGACCGGGCTCCGTGTATTTGATTACACTTTTTTTCGGTTCAGACACGTGCTGCAGTAATTTCGACGATTTTTGCTCGAGTCTCCGTTTCAAATCGTCGACTACCGTTCAATTCAGACTGCAGATGTTTACGCGTTTATGGGAAATTTTAATTCTCGAAAAAGTATATTTAAGATACGAATTATTATATTTAGAGGTTGAGACAACCCTCTACGAAGCTTCCGTTTCGTTAATTCTATTAATAGGAATATTTGCGTAAAGATCAGCGGTCTAGTTCAATTATTTTAAAATGCGTGCAATAAAACGGGGATTATTTTTTCGAAATTGATATGTATATATTTAAATGGAACTTTTTTTTATTTGGATATATGTAAGTAATTCAAACAGGATTGATAATGTTTGAAAGCAAAAGGGTATCATTATTTGGAAAACTACAAAGAAATCGTGAAATTTTTTAATTTTATCGACAAACCACCTACTCGAATTTTTTTTCTCGAAAGTGCGTAGGATTTTGGGGGTGTGTATTCACCAAAAATGATTGTAATTGACTCCCTCAACTGAGAATAATTTTTCCAGAACGATTTGAAATTTTTTAATTTCGTCGAAAAATTTGTCCACCTTCCTGAATTTTTTTCTCGAAAGTACGTATGTGTAAAACAGTTGAAATAAAATAGAAACTACAAATTATAACAAAATTTAAAATGTTTGTATGCTAGATCGTGGAATTTCATATTATATACAACAAATTAGTATCCTTGATTTTCGTCTTATTTTGGCCTCTAGAATCTCCTATTAAAATTTTTTCCCAGGGGTGGCCGAACCCTGTATATGAATTCGAAGAAATTAAGTAATTTATTCTTACGGTATAAAATGTAAGGCTTGTAATTAAGCACGTTGCAGAATAGATACGTGCTCGTCCAACTGTCTATCAACCAACATATTTCCATTCGCCCCACGGCACAAATATTCCTGTGTGCATTTTTATACGTAATCAGGCTATAGGTGTTTTTCTGCCTCGTAAATGTCAAGTGGCTCAAGCTTGTAACTATAAAATAGCAGTAGATCAGATGCCTGACAAATGCTTTCATTTAACTTTTCAGTTGTGCTCTAAGCTTCTGTCGTTAGAAAAAATCTTCACGTTTTGATTGTCTGTTGGGATAAATAATTTCGATCGTATGTTCATAAAAATTTTATCGAGTTAATTGAATTATGCACCATTAATAACAGTCGTTTTATGCGTGAAGTTAAAAATTAGGTCAAGTCAGATCGTGCAGCTGACATTATAAATTCATTAAAATAATTATTAATATACAGTGACTTATTCGCGTGTATGATCTGACACGGTTATTAACACCCTATTCTAGAATAGATTTGTTTCTGTATAAGACAGTAAATTACTCTGGTTTCTACTAGTAATTATGTTATCGTTGACATTTTCTAATAATTTGCCATAGTACTCTAGATGACGAAGTCTAAGACAAAATTTAAACATGTGCAAGTAAACTTTGGTAAATGAAAAGGAATTCTTTTTGGATCTTCGTTCATTCATCCCTTTCGTTTGTTTTGATATCTCACTGGTTAATTGAGTCATTATTGTCTCGTAAAATTGTTTGAAAAAAGTGATTTTTGAAGACATATGCAGAACATTCTCTCTGAGGTGATTAATAAAGCTAATGAATAAGTACTTTGTACATTTACATTACGCTTGTTCCATTCTTCCAAACAAAATACTTGCATAGTAACCAGACTATTATTAAATCATTTAGTTTGGTCAACATCCAATATCATAATTACACAATAATAATTATATATTTATACGTGTTAAGTTCTTCCCTGCTTTCTATTGATACATTAAAATTGTAAATATGATACAATATATATCAGCAAAATAATTTCCCTTCTCAACCAAATTGTTTATTATTTTCTTTCAAATTTCAAATTTCCTTTCTTTAAGAAATGTACGATTTTAGAAATTTCTAAGAGCACTGTAGGAAACTAAATTAATTAATTAATTCTCAGTGAAAATTACCTAATGATTGTCTCAAAAATCGTGTTAAAATTTCCACTGTTAATTTTCTTATAATTACAAAATTGTCAAGCTTTGACCGAGTATATTTCAAGAAATAAACAAATAGAGAAGAGTATTTCTCTTTTCCCAAGAATCTGAAAGGACGATAAACCACGGTTAAAAATCGACAACAGCGTGCAACACAATGTAACTATTAAATTTCGGCGTGAAGCTATACACAATAGGGATCCTCGCGCAGCGCCAACAAAACGATTTATCAACGCGTCGGCTGTCGCGGTAAATTCCACCAGGCATGGTTTTCAGCGTGTTAATACAATGATCGTCGAACTTTAACAACTCCAGGAGCGTAGTTTTCTTTTTTTTTTTTATCGTTCAAGATACACCGCTAATCTCGCGTAATCACAGAGATCCTCGGAGTAATTCTCTCGGTTGCGCGCACATTCGAGGGTGAAGCGTACCGCGGGCGTAATTCGCGAAACGTCTAAAAACGCGCACCGCCACCCCGGGCGTAATTACACGACCACGTGATTGCTCTAGAAATCGGTATATCAATTCCGAGCCATCAGCGCGCGTTGCATGCGTCACGGAACACGCTCGTTGATCATTTTTCGCGGATCGTTGGCGCGCAGGTGCCACCGATACCGATGTGAAAGTCAGATCGCTTCGAGGAAGTTACGCTGACGTTCACGATGACCAGCCCGCCCGGGACAATGTTGTTATCGCGATTATCGAACGTGTTATCGATTCCCTTCGTCGAGACCGTCGGAATCGTTGCGTTCTCCGGAACAAAGACGAGCCATCGACTTCGACAATCGCCTTCAGATTCGTCGAACAGATACCGTTCACGCTCGTTATTATTCTGTAATAACTTTCATATCGACGCCGAAATTCTCTGAGCCACGTCGGTTAGCACAAAGTGGCAACATCTGGGTGCATGTAATAATCGAATTACGTCGGGTAAACGTATAATGGATTATCATTATCGAGGAAACTAACCCCCGGGACGACCTGCTTCAGAGATTGTTCGATCGATTATCGGAAATGGACGCTAATTGATTACTGAGAGTAATCCGGGTAATCGTAATCGGTGATCGGGGAATTGTCGGCGAGATTAATCGTGAATTATTTTCGTAATCGTCAGTAACTTCTACTATAAAAACGCTGGTTTGATTATTATATGGTAATCATAATCGGTAATTGTTTTTTGACAATGAAAATAGAAGAGATAGAAAAGATAAAAGCTCTAAGTCGATGTATAGAAAATCAAATTGATATTTAAAAATTTTTTTATACGTGATGCAGTATTTCCTTCGACTGGAATAAAATTTTATTCAATCTGTATATTATCAGTCAGGTGATGAAACATGAAATATGGAGAGTGATTGTAAACGATTTTTTATATCTCGAGTTTGAGAAGAATTTTTCAAACTTTTCCGTTTGAAAAATGAAAATATGCTAGTTTGTGTAAATTGAAACAATGTTAACAAATCGTCAGGGAATGAATTTATATAACAGTCGAAATAGGATCGACAAACGTGGAAAATGGAAAATCAAACCGGAAACTCGGGTCGAAAGTGACAGGGCGCGCTGAAAACCGAAAGCAGTTTCCGGTGCAACGAGAAGGAAACGAAGGTTCAATCGGAAGAACACCGGTGGCGAATAAATATTTGTAGTGAAAGGGCGAAATTTTGGGTGGATCCGTTTCCGGCGATGAACGGGAATTAATATCCAGGACCCGGCAGAGGAGTTACGGCCAGCTACGGATTCAATATTTCGAGAACAAATCGTTCAACGTACGAGGAGGCTGGTCGGGGTGTTCACCTGTCGATTCGAGCTTTGGCTCGTCGAAATGCAGCTGACGAAATAATTAGTTTCCAAGGCTCGCCGCGAACGCAACAGGATTTGCTTGGCACGGGATCGCGTGTATCGGATTTGTTGAAAAATCGTGTTCCATCCACCTGTCAACGGATGCGTTCTAGACGCGTCTGAAGACCGAATCCATCGTTCACGGGTCTGGAAATTCGTGTCACTTTTGCTTAGAAACTAGCGAATTTACACTAACGCGTCATTCGAGTCGAAATGAAAATGCATCTGAGATTAACACGAAAAACTTTTATATAAACAGTGTTCGAGCAAAAAGTCGACAAACAAACGCCTTTTTTTAGGGCCCCGGGACATACAGAAGGACCCTTCAATTTTTATAATTTCGTCCGCAACGCTCGTAAATTTATTGCTCTTCATAAATAATTCACCGGAACGTCGGAGTGCTTTAATTTATCGGTGGCAGAGGCGAAAGTGAAATACGACGGCAAAATTATGTTTGATTGATTCGAACCTCTTCGTCTATCCGCGAATCGAGCGAAATTGTTAATTGTAAAATTCGGTGTCCGGATATTTTCACGGAAAAACTGACAAATTCGCCGTGGGTGTTAATAAACGTTTTGTGCAGGAAATAAAGTCAATTTTCGAATGTAGTATCTTTATTAATTACGTAGTCTGATCGATTAATTTGAAATTGAGTAATTTACATGTAGTTAGGAAGCGTTAAATTATAATAAGTATGGCTTCGGTATTTTCTCGACTAGACTTTGCACGGTGTCCTTTTAAATTTCTTTCATGCATATAAACGAGCGATGTTCGCTGTGACACATGGCGAACGATTTTAAATGGGTACGTCGCGACAGTAATTGCTTAGGGTTGTATTTGCTTGAATATTGAAAGCTTTGCAATTTTATTTGGGGAAGAAATCGAGTGCTCAAACGTCCATTTAAATCGAAAATACTGCATACTCTCGTCTAAAAATCTCTTGGAAATAATTGTAAGCCAAACATATTCTAGAAATTATTTTTATTTTTGGAAATCGATGTTTCTTAAAATCCACTTTTTCGTTTTGCTCACTTTTCTTCGAAATGTTTAATACTCGTAGATAGTTAGTCGCGACACGCCACAAAGAGATTTCTCCTGCGTTTGCAAATAATATTATTCGCCAGGAGCAAAAGTTTAAGTAGTTTCAAGTGCACTCCGAATCGCATCAGATAAATAATTTTATCCCGGTACGATGGTAAAAAATGCCGCGTGCAATATGGATTCGAGGGTAGTTCCAGGCTGGAATCAGGCTGATAGCTCCGGGCTGATAGATGTCGGCTAATTATGTGGCCAAGTCCTGGCCACGTCCGGCCAGGAAGAGAACCCTTCTGCTTGCATCCTTTCTTCGACCTCGACGTCGCGAGCGACCACCCATTGACAATAAAATCCTCGTGTTACTTAAGAAGCCACACCTGGATTGATTGTCCGCCCATCGTTTGCGGTGAACCTAAAATCGAAAATACAAAGAGCTATTCGGACGCGTCCCGTCGTCAGTGCCACTGTAAAATTATATCCCGACCCTTCGTTCGATAATTCAACGTTATTTATTTTAATTAAAATAATAACAGTTCTTATCCGTTTATCGTTGCATCATTTCAACGTTTGCACTTTTGTTTAACAGCTTTATTCACCGAATAAAAATAAAACGCGAAATGCATCGACGAGGATTATATTATATTAAACACGATAACAACGTCATTGTTCCGAAACGAGCTCAACTTTATCTATGAAAATTTCATATTAATACGGTTTTCGGAATTTGAAATAATCATTTCTCGATTATCTGTACGCATATGGTTTAATTAATATTTAAACAGAATATGTTTTAATGACTTTTCGGTTGGAGTTATGAATTATTCCGAGAACATTTTTTGTTGTTCGTAGACACGTATCATAAAATAATAGATTAACGAATGGTTTGAAAATTTTGCTTCTACCGTTAGTTTTTAGAAGAGTTAGCAGTCGAAGTTTTTGTGAAAAGTATCTACTAAAGTGGAATGGCGGTACGTGTACATTATTATCTTACTTCACTGAGCTAAGACAACTCCAATAATTGTTTCGATGTGTGACAACGCAACTCAAATATTAGGGTTGTCAGACTGCTCAAACAATTCTCGTCTCGTTATGCGCTTCTACTCTTTGGTCGTCTCTTCTTTACTTACGTTTGGTCGTAATTGTGCCTCCGTTATTTTCGCGAGACGACGTTTTCAGGATTTCTCCTTCCTAATTTATACGGTAAGCTTAACTTTAATCATTGGCCTAGAAAAGAAGTTACTTTCCTTCATTTCAATGACACTTATCTAGACGAAGTAACGAGTCAAGTAGATTTTCTAAGTAAGAATCAAATAAATACAGAATGGCACAGACATATTGTTTATTTGCAATAAATGTAAACAAAGAAAAGAAGATAGGCTATTATCTATGTATAAAAGAAGATTGTAGTTAGAGCTGAATGTTTAAACACTATAGTATATGTTATCGTAAAAGTGAAAGATGCATATTTACTTCAATGCTTTCAGTTCACATTCGCATTTCATTGGTCGTCGTTAACGAACGTTGTTAATTTTAAACACTAATTCGAGTATATTGAAGGTTGTATTCATATTCCGATTTAATGATCCCTGCATCATACATGCGAACTAAAATAATTAATTATTACGGATTGTTTAAAAAAATGCTGGTATTTTTACTGCTCGTCGTTTATAATTATTTTATTGTCTCGTAAGCAAAACCTGACCAGTTCGTATTGTTACGTAATGGTCAGCGTTGGTCTGGTTCTGTTAATAAAATAATAAATGAATTACGATATACCTAAAAACGTACTATTGAAAATGTGCTTCCACCGTTCGTCGATAATTATTGTTTGGTTTGGGTTGGATATCGAAACAATACATTAATTACAATAAATATATTTTATAAAATATAAATTCGAAACTTTGTGTCTTACTGCAAAAGGAAATATAAAATCACATGATTTTCGAAACGGAATAAATATAAATACACTTGAACCGAACCAACTAGTCAAAGGGTCAAACACCAGACAGTGTACACAATCATTTGCAAATGCACATTTTTTACATCATTTAAAACAACGTTCACTGATAAATTAGCGAATGTGTGCAATAATAAATAATCGTAGACAATCACTGAAATATTCATATTCACTTTTCTGTACGTTACTTTTTAGTGTAGCAGCATTTGCTTTTCGTAAAGAATTTATATTCCAAGATACGATTGTACTTTATTCACGTTTGAATTAAAATTTTAATTCTTAACCGGTATCATGAATTCACGATAATAAATATCAAGTATTTCTATATCACAATATACAGGGTGTTCGGCCACCCCTGGGAAAAATTTTAATAGGAGATTCTAGAGGCAAAAATAAGACGAAAATTAAGTGTATCAATTTGTTGATGGAGGATTCGTTAAAAAGTTATTAACAATTGAATTCGAAAATTTCAAATCATTCTGAAAAAATTATTTTTGGTTGCGGGGCTGAATTCCAATCATTTTTGGTGAATACACATACCCCCGAAATCCTACCCACTTTTGAGAAAAAAATTCGAGTAGGTACTGAAATTTTTAGACGAAAATAAAAAATTTCAAATCATACTAAAAAAATTATATTTAGTTACAGGGAGCAATTACAATCGTTTTTGGTCATTACACATACCCCCGAAATCCTACTCAGTTCCGAGAAAAAAATTCCTTACCGAAAATATAATTTCTGGCCAGAAATGTTAGCCCAAAATTTCATGCGAATCTTTAAAACGTCATAACTCCTGAACGGATTGGACGATTTTAATGTTTAAAAAAGCAAACTACGTGTATTTTGGTGGAGAATATGTATAAATCGTAAAAATATTCGAAAAGTTGGTCCTTGCCCCCGCAAAATGAGAAAAACCTCATAAAAATGATCCAATTTTCAAACAGCCATAACTCTTACAATAGTGAATATATTTCAATGAAACTTTTTTCTGAAGTAGAGCTCATGGGTACCTACAAAAAAGTATTAAACAACTTTTCTGTAGAGCGTCAAATAGAATTATCAAAAATGAAAAACTAATATTTAAGAAAAATCGATAGGGAGTAGGTGCCTAAATTTTTCGGCGAAATTGAAAAGTTTCAAATCGTTCTGAAAAAATTATTTTTGTTTGCAGGGGTCGATTGCAATCATTTTTGGTGAATAGACATACCCCTGAAATCCTACCCACTTTCTAAAAAAAAAATTCGGGAAGGTGTGAAATGTTCCGACAAAATTAAAAAATTTCAAATCGTTTTGGAAAAATTATTTTCGGTTGCGAGGGTCAATTCTAATCAATTTTGGTAAATAGACATACTCCCGAAATCTTACCCACTTTCAAGAAAAAAATTCAGTACTGGCGGAACTTTAAACGTTAATAACTTTTTAACGAAGCTTCCATCAACAAATTAGTATTCTTGATTTTCGTCTTATTTTGACCTCTAGAATCTCCCATTAAAATTTTTCCCAGGGGTGGCCGAACACCCTGTACACTATTAAAAAATGAACAGCCAACTTCTTTGGCTTTCGATGTCAATCTTGGCTATTTTGGATCAAAAACAAAATAAAGGTTAGTTGGTTGTCAAAGTATCTCGAGATACCCTAAGATGTTAAAAAATATTTTAGAATTCGAAATATTCAAAGATTCAGAACAACGCACGAAGCCGTACGGATATTTGAACTTTGACCGTAATTAGAAATAATCGCGAGGTTTTTCGAGCAAGTGACATCATCGACGGCGGGGTCAGCCGAGGCGCGATAGAACGAAAAAGAGGAGAAGAACGAGTGGAAGAGAAATTAGCAGAATCCTCGAGTTTCGGTCGAGGCCATTATCATTTATCCCCTTCCGGCGTAGCGAGTCTTTACAAATTCCTGTACGTCCTTGGCTGCAGGATCACGAAACGATACAGGCGCAGCACACAAGAGCACGCACACCGGTGCCCGCGCGGTGATCGCGATGCTCGAAAGTCTCTCGAAGGTGGAGGCGTGCGTCGTTCTTTCTTTCGTCCGTCCGTCCGTCCGTCGGTCCGTCCATCCGTTCGTTCGTTCGTTCGGTGGTACTGGCCCTGTAATTGGGCCCAAACTCTTAGCTCCGCTCGACCGGCCAAAGATTATACACCCGCATGTCCCGAGGGTCCAGAGCCAAACGTTCTTGTGTGATATATTATGCTGCAGATACCTGTATCTGATTCACGAGGTGAAGCCGGCGTAAACGGAGTAACTTTTTCGGTCGTGCTAAAAGCACATTGCCGACCCTCTACGATGCAACACCCTATCGTAGACGAATCATCGTTGGTCACTTTGTCTCGTTGTACAAATTTCGACTCCTAGCCTCCCTAAACGCGTCAGGTTTTAACTAGTTTGAATAACCCAATCTTTAAGTAAATTCAATTTCAGTTTGTTAGAGTGTGTTGTTGCGTTTGATGTTGTTCGATGTGCTATGGTGTTTAGTAATTGGAGCTTTCACGAGTGGAAATTCGCCAGTTGTTTTAAGCTACGAACCTTTAGAAGGTGTAAAGATTCGAGTCTGATTACATATGTCGTGGCTGAGCATGATAACACCGGATCAAACGCGAACAAACCACGAAGAAACGAAGTGGGATTAGAACGTCGTGTGTTTCGTCTGATCTTAGTAAAATTATCCTGGTGTTCGTATCCTTTTATCAATGTAAACTAGCTTACACAGTTCTAATTATACGTAGCTTTGGCTCAGTAAGATAACACCAGATCAAACGCGAACAAACCACACAGAAACGAACTGGGATTGGAGCATTGTGTATTTCGTCTGATTTTACTGAAATTATCCAACAGTGTTTATATCTTCTTATCAGTACAAACTAGCTCAAACAGTTCTAATCGTACATAGACATTGTTTACAAACGCAATAAGGGATACAAGATGCTCAACAGTGTTTTAATCGCAACTGCATACGAACGAATCTTCAAACTTGATCAAACTTTGACAAATTTTTAAATAGGAAAGCACAGAACTGTCACCCTCAATACATTAATTATTAAATTATAAAATACATAAGATATCACCATATAAATTTACTTAACTGAGTACGTAACTGTACTCAAACTTGTCACATCCCCGTAGGATTAGTGTTAAACATACTTCACGTGCGCCACTACTTGCTCGAAAACTCAACCCAACAGAATTCGCGACAACGATAAAGACATGCGAGGGAACAGTAATGACATTTGCATCGATCTTATCGCGTACACACGCTTTCTCGAAGTTTAGTCTCGCGTGATCGACGAGAAAGGTACCTCGTAGCTTCGTCACCTGCGCGATACCCAATTATACCAATGTTTTCTTTGTTATACAAGTTTGTAGTTCTACTGCGAAACGCGTCGCAGACAATTCGCTGCTACTGGTTTTTCGCGAAAAGACGCCAACCCGATCCACTGTTTTGCAACGTTACTCGTCTTAATGAATTCAGCACTTGAGGGCTTCCCGATTCGGTCGCGCGATAAACGAACAAAAGAATAATGAATTCATCGTACGCGTATGAGTTCCTCGGAGCGATCGCTGTCCTCCTCCGCACGTTTCTCGTTACCCTACCTGAATATTTCTGTATTTTAATCTTTTTATTCCCACTGTACATTGTATACATTAAGTAATTATCGAGTGAAATATTACTGTCATCTGTACCTACAAAACTGTGAATATGTGCCTTCATATTAGTATTCGTTAGCTTCCGAGAAAGCTTAACAATCGGTTGTACAGCTGTCCGAATGTTCAAAATGATTTTTGCAAATTTACCATGGTCATTCTATAAGAGAATGAATAAACATTTATTTCCATTGCATTATACATTTCTTCAAGTATCTATCATTTTAATTTCTTTGGTGCAAATAAATACATTAATTCTTCTATATCGTTGACAGAAGAGGAAGTATATTTTGTGGAAAAATTGTGCATTTATTACGATAGTCCAGCTTTCATATTAGGTAAAAAAGATATTCACACTATCACGCAGTTCATTACGTTGTTCAAAATTGTTTAGTCGATAGCACTTGTTCCATTTCAATCGCGAAGAATTTAATAACGCTGTTTACTGGCGATCACAGTAATAATCGCCGTATTAAAAATTTCGAACAAGTATATAAACGTGTACTACGGTCGTTAAATCCCAACGATCAAGGTGTTAATGGAAATACGTTCGCGTTATCTATATTTTATTGGATGAAAAATTTTCCTCGGTACCCCCTTTGAATTCTAAGACGCCCACCCCCCTGGGGGCTCGCGTTCCCGCTATAAAAAATCACTGCAACGTAAGGTTAACAACGTTGTCAGCGCGCCTCGAAGTAAAGAAAAGAAAAAAGTCTCGGAGTTGCGATACACCGAGTAGCTGCTCCCACGTGCGTTTCGCTGAAAGGTGCGCGTGCAAGGTACACACTTATCCTTTGTCGTTTATTGGTTATATTTTACTCGCGCTTGCACTACGTTACGGTCGTGCTATCCGCGTTGGTCGCTGATTGGCGGATACGTTACCTACGGTTGTATTTTATAGCGTGAACGATTGCGATAGGATATAACTGTTACTCGATACGAGGCGTGTGTTTAGTTGGAAGTCATGCCAGGGCGCTGTTCGCGTAAGTTTCACCTTGCACCGAGTAAATTACAGGTAACTCCGTGTACCTTGTCTCTTGGCGCGAACAATGCGTTCTCTCCGGGGCAAAGTGTGCAGGTATTAATTCGAGTCTTTCGTATTCTTCGCGGACGATGCATGTGGAAATATCGATTTGCAACGACGCTCGTCATTATGCAGACGCCGGATAAAGGCGAAAAGAACTCGCGCTCGAATGTTGCACGCGTTTCATTTGAAGACTGGTCGACATTGGGAAAACGATTCCGAGTTTATTCGTTTGTAAAAATCGATCGAATTCTCCAAGTTATTCTGGGTTCATTTAAATTGATTTCAATCGATAAATTAAAGTTTTTCATATAAAATGTCACATATTGTGTCACATTTTCTTAAAACAGTTTTTGGCTAATGTCAGACAGAAATATTATTATTTCATCTTAAGACTCTCTAACTCTTAATTTTGGCGAACTCATGCAAAATAACATTAGTTCTTGTTCTCTGTTAATACGAGTAGAATATATTATCCTAGTTAAAAAGGAAACAAATGATCGATTTTTCGTATGATCCACTGTGCACGTCTCAGAAGAAGTGGGTCGACAAAGGAGCAAAAGGGGTAGTTTTTTCGTTTCTCTCGTAAGAAGATCTATTTTAATAATTAAAAATAACCACAACCCCTGGAAATCCTTTCACGAGATACCTTGTCAGCCATGCACGATACGTTGTACCATAATGGCGGCGCTGTACGAAGTTGAAGGCGAAAGAAGTGACGAAACTCGGGGCAAAATCAATTTGATACAGCACATCGGGGTGGCAGATTGCCCGAATCCCGAATCCCGAATTCCGAATTCCGAATCCTGGATCCTGAATACATCAGGTCGTGAGGAGGTTAAGAGCTGTAAGTTGGACCTTTCATTACGTTCGGGTCTCAATGCCAGGGTGGTATGGAGCGTTGGCTGACCGGTATGCGTTCCACCACTACCTGCTCGCGGTGGTAACGCTTGCACGGCGAAAAAATCGCGCGAAGAAGCTTTTGCTCGCGCACTCGTTGATGTGGCCACGCCCGTGGCGGATTCCTCATACGTAACTCGTGCAGTGGCTCGACCTACCAGACCTCTTTCTCCTTCTCCTACGCCATCGCCGTCTAAGATTACGGGCACGGTGCTTTTATTGCAATTGAATCCCCCGATCCCCCTCCCCCCGGCTCCGTCTTCCTTTATCTTGCTTCCTTCTTGAAGCGTTTGCTCGTTTTTTCCTCCTCCACGAATCCCCTTTGCTCGATCTCCCACATCCTTTTCGCGTGCTCCGCTCGTTGCTAACATCATCCTCGCCTTCATCCGCACCTCGCCCGATTCCTTCGGTTTCCTCTCCTTTTCTTCTCTATAATCTTCTTACACCACCACCGCGATCTACTACTACCACTACCGGTTTACCTTTTTTGCTTCCTTTTTCGAACCGTTCATTTTCCTCTTCTCCGTCGCGCGGCGTTCACCTGCATTTTTGTACCCCCGAACCGTTCAACGTCGACTGCTTCGTCGCTGTTGGCC
Source organism: Colletes latitarsis (assembly GCF_051014445.1). Classification (NCBI taxonomy): domain Eukaryota; kingdom Metazoa; phylum Arthropoda; class Insecta; order Hymenoptera; family Colletidae; genus Colletes; species Colletes latitarsis. The sequence goes on from NC_135137.1 coordinate 32,018,356, forward strand.
ACCTCTTCGTTCATCCCGCGTCTTTCTGCCTCCGTCTCCGACGCCTCGTATGAAATATTTTCCCGGAGCGACCTCTTTTGGCCCTTTTTGCACCGCCGGTTGACTATGCGCTTTTATATTACAAGTTTCGCTCTCGACCATCGGCTTCTCCTCCTTCCTCCTCCTTGCTCTTTCGCACCGCTCTTCGTCTTTTTCCGACGTATCGCTCCGCGCGAGCGAACGAGCCTTGCAGCTCATTAAAGCGATGCCTTCTTGATCCCCTAATTACAAGATGGCGGGCGCGGCTACATGGCGTCTGAAGAACTTGCGCGGCATTCCGTGCTTCCCTTGTTCTTCGCGTTATTTGCTGCTTTCGTATGCAACGGTATACAACCGAGGGGGGATGCAATGGTTTCTGACGAACAGACTGCGGATGTTCATGCAAATCTGCACGGGGCCATTCTCTCCTATACTTTTTGAGAGAATAGATGGAATACTGCGACCGCCACTGACACTGGAGAGGTTTGCTCCTTCAGATTCGTCTGTAATGTATGCACTAGCCTGTATTATGTTTGCAAAAAATAACTGGGTATATGGCAAGAACGAAATTATAGCATACGAATGAAGCAATACAAAAGTACATATCCATTATACTTATTTAATAATGGGTAGATCTTTCGTTTTCTATTACCTCAAACATTCGATTCTGCATCTTGACTTTAGTTATTCTACTTCGTTATCGTTTTTTTAATTCGTAAATAAATGTTTTCTCGTTGTCTCTCATTTTATTTATTTCTTTAATAATGATACGAAAAGAAAACTAGAAATGTATTAGGTGATAGACATTTTACATGAAACAGTTTCAAAATTTCGTTGGTTTTTAAAAGAGAATTCTAGAAAAAAACAATACAAATAAAACGATTCTATTTCATAAAGAAATAAGATGTCTTCAGCAATAAAAATAATTGTTTAAGATCAATAATAAAACGACAATAAAATCGTTAATAATGAACACAGTGTTTCGAGCTATTTTGTAGTCACTTATTTGGCATTACGAAGTTTCTACCCTCATATTTGTACCCAGATTGAAGTTACAATGGCAAGAGCAAATCGTGAGAAACACAACGTTTGTCTGTTTGAATGCTAAATTTTGAGAAAGCGGTTGTGGTTCTTGTAAGAAACGTGTAATAACGAGAAACGAAATTTCATCGCGAAGTTTCGCGCTGTTTCGTTTACCAGGATATAATTTGCGTCGGTTATGCAAATATAGCAAAGCGAAAAGACTATTCGCTTAACTGAACGTTTGCACGGTTCTCGTACAAAATATAGCACCGCAGTTACATTATTTCATATACAGGATTGTTCTTGGAAACGAGCTTCGAAATTCTGTGGTATCGGTTAATGTTCCTCGAGGGAGTGTTTCCACGTTTTATGGTACATTTTGTCAACCTGAACCATTGTCTCCTTACAGGAAATCTCGATCCATTTTTCATTAAATACAGATACGAGTATACATTGCAGTAGAATGTTTCCCTATAAAATTTTGTGTAACACCTACGAAGAAATATTTTACCCTTAATTTTTTGTGAAATTCCTTGGTTCAAACAGATTTTACGAACAAAAGTTATGAAGAAAAACGTAGTGTTTTTAAATATTTTCTTTAGAATTTCATTCACTTATACGTCACTATGTGAAAAAAATGACATATTTTTTAATTTATCATAAAATGAATAAACTTATAAGATGTATTCGCCAACTGTAGACAAAGTGTTGTAGCAAAGTTGGTGTTGCAATTGTAAAGACAAGGTGTTGGGCTTTTTACTCGTTATTCAATGGTAGATAGAGTCTTCGCAATACGTGGATACGTAATTGAGCAAGAAACCACGGAAAATAATGGTCCGCGCAATGGAGTTTAAATGTTACCGTTCTGTTCCTGACATTTGAACTTTTGTGAACTGTCGAGTGAAAGTATGCAGTCGCTTAAGTATTCTAAGAACTCTCGCGGTCTGGTCGAAGCGATACTGGAACAAACTTGAAACAGAGGGTCCACTAATTTCTCACGATTTCATTAGAAACCAGGAAACTCTCTCGATACTTCAGCAAAATATTCTTTGCAAGGTGCTAACTTTAGCCTTTCGCATTTATCATATATTTTCTCGTACATTTCAATAAAACTTAACAAACATTTTTCAAATCATAAGTATACGCTAAATAGATAAGAAAATATTTAATTGCTCGATGACGGAAACACTTTATTCGAACGTGGAACATAGAAAAATTAGAACATGTCTTCCGTTCGGTACGTTCAAATTCAAAGTAAATTTTCTACGATACAGATCGAGCAAGTTTATCGATATTGATGTTGCATAATGTTTAAATGAGGTTGAAAATACAGAATACTGCTTTTATACCGGAACAACCAAATACGCGTTCGGATGAATAGTGATGAGACAAGAGTGTTCTAATATGTATATGCGTGCATGCATATGTATGAACGCATATTCGGTAAATTTTCTATTAAATGAGAGGAGCAACATGCGCAGGGGAAATTTATTCATCGCTCGTGTAATAATCGAAAAATAATATTTTCCAAGTTCGAAATTAATTTCGTCGAATCGACGAACAAGCTGAATATCGCGTATCGTATAAACCATTAATTTGTTAAAACACACGCTGTCGCCTATTATCTTTTGAATTCGTTCGCGCTGTCGTTAACTACGGTGATATCAATGAAAATAATAATGCACGGTTCTCGTTACTGTCAAATTCTATTAAATTTTCGTTAATTAACGTCCCTGGAGAAAACCCTGTGCTTCGTTAACCTTTCTCAAAATCATTTAATAACTCATTACACTGCTCTTCGGTGTAACGATAATGTCGATTTATATACGAAATATATAGTTTGTACAAGAACTTATCGTACTTATATTAATGAGCGTATTTACGATCCATAAATCGGAATAGAATAAATAGAAATGAAGCGTGGAGTGTAAAAGTTACGTTATTATTTTATAAAATATCCGATATCGATAAAATAAAATGTAGAAATTAATTGTGGGATGTGTTCTTGTTGAATAACGAGAGGAAAAATTGAATAAGGTGAAAAATGTTGAAATTAATATAAAATGTGAGTGAGAAAAAGAAAACTACAATGCATAATGGTAAGATTACATGATTCCTATTATTCTTATGTGGAGGTTTTTGGAAATAGCAAGTCAATCATCAGAGCTATTATACAACAAGATATTTGGGGCCTAATTATTACGCCAATTGCTTGTATACATGGATAAATTATCAGTTTTTTCAATTAAAACAGTGCTCAAGCCACGTATCATAAACTATTTTGAAACATTCGTTCTTGCTTTTTAAATTAGTACGGAAAATACTTTAAACTTGTACTCTGCGAACTAAACTACCCCCTTCGAAACATGTTTTAAAAAATTAAGATGAAACAGTTAAATGATTCACACTATACATTCACGACGTATTCGTAAAACAAATCTTCTCTTTTCCATGATCATTGCACGAAGAAATTTAAACAAAATTAAACAGTATACTTTTAAAGAATTATTTCGAATTAAATCGTACGTTAAAGGTAACAAATCGTAGGTGCAAGAAAATTTAAAGTGAAAGAGTTAAATGACTCACACTATTCATTCACGATATATTTGTTAGACAAATCTACTCTTTTTCATGACCATTGCACGAAGAAATTTAAACAAAATAAAACAGTACACGTTTAAAAAATTATTTCGAATGAAATCGTACGTGAAAGGGTTAAGGACGCGTGCTACGCGTACTGTTGGGAGCGTTTTATTGATTCCGGACCGCGGACCTAAACGCGAAACGTTGAAACAGAGTCGTTAGAATGGTCGTCACCTTCGACCCGGTCCTCGAGGCGGCCTCCCTCCTTTCGCAACGGAAGTAAAAGTAGACGTCGGAGGGAGGCGCGCAGTGTCCCGCAGGTTGTAGGCATTGTTTCCGAGTGAGTTCGCCCGAAGGGTGCGGGCTTCTTCAGGTTGCTGGCGTCCTACTGAGCGGCCCACGCCGACTGCCGCTCATCGACATCCCGACAGCCCCAGGACTCAAATCCAGAACAGCTCTCCGCGATCCTGGCCGCGCGCGGGCCCCGGTTCTTCGTGCCTCTTCCACATCGTCTTCCTCCTCTTCTACGCCTTCCACCGCCTTCGTCCTCCTCGTACCTTCAGCCTCCCTCGTTCGTCGTTCCCCGTCCTCGTCGAAACCCTTGCCCCCCCTTGGATACCCTCGGTCGGGACTGCCGGTACGATCCTCTCGCTCCCTTCTTTTCGTTTGCGTGGCGTGGGTGTGCGTGCCTTCACTTTGCCCCGGTAATCGTATGTAAATCGTATAGCAGATCTCTCCCGTCCTGGTCGCGCGACCGCCTGGATGAAGGAGGCCCCGTATAGAATCTGCAGCGAGATGGACCGTGCAGCTTCTTACCCCGCGGCGGATACGGAGGATAGCCGCGTGCGTTGCTCATAAACAAATTATCCGGACCCAAGGGTCGAAGGTCTATTGAACCGAGACGATCCGTTCTCCGTTCTCATTTACATAGTTAGCCCCGGAGCTGCAGATGCCCTCTCCTCTTCGTTCTTTTCTCCTCCTCGGCCAGGCCTTGATTCTACCCCGAGTTTCAGCCGACAATCGCGCGAACGACAATCCCCGTCGCTCCGATGCTTCCACGGTTGGTTTCCGGTGCCGTTGTTTCAGGCGATCCGCGGTTATCGTTCGCTTTAATTGCCAACCACCGCGAGCGGACGGCCGTGGAAACGTTAAATCAATCGAGGAAACGAGAAGACCAGGGGATAGGAACGTTAACGGTACGCTCGCGAGGAAAAGTCCCCGTTTTAAAGTCATCTCGTTTTATCGTTGCCGCGCGTCCACTTCTGTAATTACGTTGCCAACGATTTATCGCCAGGAAGGAGTCTCCCTCTACCGTACGTTCGAGCAGCGCGCGTTTTGAAATAGCTTAATAACGCGACGATAAATATTCCGACGAAATCGAACGGTTTAATCGATTGCAAGAGCTAGCTTGGATGACAAGAGTTCAGCAACGAATCACGCGCACCCGCGGGCTGCTCATTACAACGGCTACTCCGATTGTGCGTGCCGCCCGTGATCCTGTTCCGCTCTCTGTTCGAGGCGGTCGTATCTTGCGATTCGGACGTGTAACGAAAGCGCCCCGATAACCGATTGCGCTATTTATTATTTCCACGGGAATATTTCAATCGCGCGCCAGAAGATAAGGAACTGCTCGCGGATGCCTCGAGTGCACGCGTAGAATTCAATTCTCTTTTTATTACGTAAGGTTTATGTCGAGGCGTTCTTAGAGATTCTGGTCCAAGATTGTGCTGGTGCAGTGATTTTTTGTCGTAACTCATTGTTATTTACTGGTAATGTTCGTTTAAGTGGAGTAACTGTTTCGATAATCGGACGGTTAAGGATATACAGGGTGTTCGGTCACCCTTGGGAAAAATTTTAATGAGAAATTCTAGAGGCCAAAATAAGTCAAAAATCAAGAATACTAATTTGTTGATTGAAGCTTTGTTAAAAAGTTATTAACAAAATTATTGTCAAAAATTATTAGTAAAATTTGTCCATCGAAATGAATTTTTTTCTCGAAAGTGCGTAGCATTTCGGGGGTATGTGTATTCACCAAAAATAATTGTAATTGACCCCCGCAAACGAAAATAATTTTTTCAGAATGATTCGAAAGTTTTCAATTTTGCCAAATTTCAGGAGAATCGTCATTCATGGTCAGACATTGTATTTTCGGTAAAGAATTTTTTCCTCGTAAATGCGTAGGAATTCAGGGGTATGTCTATTGACCAAAAATGATTGTATTTGACCCCTGCAACTAAAAATAATTTTTTTAGAACGATTTGAAACTTTTCAATTTCGTCGAAAAATTTAGGCACCTACCCTCTGTCGATTTTTCTTAAAAATTCCTTTTTCATTTTTAGTAATTTTGTTTGACACCCTACAGAAAAGTTGTCTAATACTTTTCTGTAGGTACCCATGAGCTCTACTTCAGAAAAAAGTTTCATTGAAATATATTCACTATTGTAGGAGTTATGGCTGTTTGAAAATTGGACCATTTTTATGGGGTTTTTCTCATTTTGCAGGGGCAAGGACCAACTTTTCGAATATTTTTGCTATTTATACATATTCTCCACCAAAATACACGTAGTTTGCTTTTTTAAACATTACAATCGTCCAATCCGTTCAGGAGTTATGACGTTTTAAAGATTCGCATGAAATTTTGGGCTAACATTTCTCGCCAGAAATTATATTTTCGGTAAGGAATTTTTTTCTCGAAAACGCGTAGGAATTCAGGGGTATGTCTATTGACCAAAAATGATTGTATTTGATCCCTGCAACTAAAAATAATTTTTTTAGAATAATTTGAAATTTTTTAATTTCGCCGAAAAATTTTCCGGTCGGTATGGAACATTTTAATAACTTTTTAACGAAGCCTCAATCAACAAATTGGTATTCTTGATTTTGGTCTTATTTTAGCCTCTAGAATCTCCCATTCAAATGACCCATTCGTAATTTCTAATAAAAATTGTTACAAATTTACTCGATTGGATTTTTGTAAATTTACCGTGGTGTTCTAAGAGAGTAAATAAACATTTATCTCCATTGCATTATACATTTCTCTTTCAAATAAATAGTCTATAATTGTCGGCAGTTCTAGTGTTAATCAACAAAATTGTTTCTAGACCTCTATCTAGACCTTGATTACAAAAGCAATAAACTATAATGTATTATTGATTTTTTAGTATCAATTATACATTCAATTAGTTAGAATTGATAAAACTAATATCCTTCTAGCAAAAGAAATTATTTTAATTCGAAAGTATCAAACAGAATATAGGTAGTCGTTGCACGCAATAAAATTGACCAAGAAGCGGCTTTGATCAATTATAAGATGCCCTGTTCCATGATTTGTTTTGAAATAACGATTAGCACAGGTCTCATATAATGTGTAAATGTAACTCTAAAAATAAAAAAGCAGCTCGTGTTGCAAGTAAAGGAGAACGCACGATAAAAACAAGGTTTTCGTTACTTAGATGAAAACAAAATTAAAGACTAGCCTCACTGCTAGACGTCACCGGTAATCATTCTTTCCTTACAATAACGCGTTTTAAATTGAGGTACTTAGGCTATCGGTGCTAAGAGCTCTTGGGAACATCGTGTATGAAATTAGTAATATTATGTTACAAAGCTCACGGATATCGCCAAATGCATCCTGTTTTTTTTTTTCATATCGTATAATACATCGAAACGAAGCAACCAGCATCAGATTACCTTTTGTAGTTTTCATTTTATTTTGATTCAGAGTTTTAGATAGAGGGATTGCCACTAGATTCACGGGGTTTCAGTTTCCATGTTTAAAGTTACAGGACTCGTAAATATTATTTGTTAACTATTTATATTGAATTCTATTAATCGTACGAATCTATAAGAAAAATTTCATTGAAATCAATCAATGTCCCTAAATCTAGCGCTAAAAGATTTCTAGCGATCGTGAAAATCGTACGAGAATCAAAAAATTAAAGAGTATGAATACGAGCGACGCGAGAGGAACGAAAGCCGCGTCGATCGAAAGACGGAACCCTCGATCCCCCGGAGCCTACGCAACAAATTCAGCCGTGCACGCGGGGTGGACGTCGGAAAAGAACACCTAGGCGATACTCATTACGAGAACGGACGAGCCTTACCGGCTGTTTCGCGCTCCGATCGCGTTTCGTTTTGTCGGCGGTGGTCGTGCCTCTATGCGGCGTAATCACAGTGCCCCGTAGCGGTGCGCGTCGAGCCCGAAGAGCAATCCACGAGGGCAGGGCAGCAGAAGACGGGGCGGCGAGAGGGGGGCAAAGGCGGCAGGGAGGGCGGAAGGCAGAGTAAACTCTCGTTGGGGTTGCCGCGGCGCACAGAGGGGGACTATTTTTTCCGTTGGACCCTCTCTCGGTGAAACAGAAGGGGGAGCAGCGGGAGGAGGAGATTCGTGGGGGAGGCAAAGGGGCCCGGGAAGGAGGAGGAGGGACACGGGGACCGAGGTTCGAGGCGCTGGCTGGCAGGTTGAGTCGTCGAGGCGGCTCGACGCCGCCGGAGGGGGACTCGAGTGCAGAAACGAAGGAGGTGGGGGCACAGGAGCGGGGACAGGGGACCCACGGCGATGTAGGAGGCATGTGGGGGAGGGGGGAGGGAACGAGAGGAAGAGGCAACGTGGTCTCTGGCCCCCTCTCGTGGCCCGCCCCCGCCGCCCGCCGCATGATTGCTTCCCCGGGGCAGGCATCGCGTGTCAGGCCCCTCTTACACACCACCCCTCCGGCCCCTCGTCCCCCTCCCTTCGCGGCCTGGCGCTCGATCGGGCCCCGCCGTGCTCCCTCTACTCTTTTTCAGGCCCTCGCGCTCCCTCCGTCCTGGCCACCACGCGCTTTCTTCGACCACGGCGCACACCGCCGCCCGCGCAGTCAACTTCTCGACGACTGCTGCGCTCGCTGGGCCTGCCAACTGGCGGGGCCTCAATGCTTCTCTCGTCGCGTTACGATGCTGCGCCTCCACTCGCGTCGTACTCCTGTACTTCCTCCAAATACATTTTAACATTTTTTTAAATAATAGGCAGGGGAAGCATTCGTTCTTTGCCCTTTAACACTTTGACTGCCACGTCATTCATATATGGGTGACAGAACTTTTAACAGTGGATTTAAAACAATTAATTCTCAAGTCGAAATGTCAAAGAAAATACATTTTAATAGGCTTCATAAATTTTATTGATGTCACGAAAGTAACTACTACGACAAGTTTTAAGCTATGTAGTTTACGATTGTTTAAAATTAAAGCTTTAAACAATTTTACGGTTTTAGACTGGCAGTCAACGTGTTAATTATTTTGTACACTATTAAACACTTGTTCTGGAACTGATTCGTGGATACGTTTGTTATCACTGTATGACAAATTTGAGCTAATAGAAAGAGCAGATTACTCGTAACAGCTAAACAAATAAATTTGGAAACTTACATAATTATATGATCATGTATATACACGAATATTACAATTTATTTACGTTCGTAACATCTATTTATTATCAACTATTTTACGAGTACTTTTCTACTATCATCAAATCAACTTCGAATATTATTAACCCTTTCAACTCTAAGAGATGCCAATTGCAATTTTGTGATGTGACTTTTAAAAATAAAAAGATACTCTTCTTGCCCACGAAAATGTATAAATACTTATAATTAAAATTTTATTCATATATTTTCTAAGTTCAATTTGTGTTAGCATAAATGAAATTCGAATTGAACTCTGGTACATATTATCTTTGCCAGTGGATTGCAAAGGGTTAATAAACATTTTTTACTTAAAGGATGACTAAGATACTCATGAACAAATAAATGAATTCCCACGATAAACCTTTTAAAAGTTAGCATTCCTCTACAGCAATTTCCCCTATCGATCATTCGAATCAGTCGTTTGTGAACGGAATAATTTCAACGTGAATCCATCGAGCGACGAAGACGTACATATTCAGCGCCATTTTGCAAATCGTTGCATCGCAACGAACTGTTACAATGTATTCGATAGAAACGAACGTAAGAATTGTTTCTCGGTATCGCCAAGGTCGGTCATGATCATTAAGTTATAAAACCGATCACTTTTCCGCATCGCGTAGATCTCGCAATAATCGATAGCATGGCGGACGGTGGCGCAAAAAACACGACGTTTCTCGGGAGAAAATGGTCGCTCATGATCTTCGGTATCCGCCAATTGAATCGCGGCGGACGATCTCATCCCGTCGTAATGGAACCTCGAACGGAACGATTCGATTCTCGCAGCGTTCGGAATATTCCTCGAAGTCCCGCGAATCAGCGTTTTCACGACGTATAAAAAAAATATTATGAAACATAATACAGGTTTCGCGCGCTTTCTTGTACTCGTTATACTCGTTGCTTATTGGAACGAGAAATCTTACGAATATTTGACAGCTCAACTATCGCTCGTCGACGCGTCGTTTCGCTGGAGCAACCTTACATAAACATTCGAAAATTTTCTTATAGGAACGGCTGCTCCCGAGTATTTAAATTATCTCGTTCGCCATTGAGATTAGACGCAGCGGTATTCTTATTAGCGATTACCTCTAGTGCGTGTGTAACACAGACTCGCGTAATTTCCATCGCAGACGAATAAAGATATCTATCTTAATAACACAGTTGGCGTATCGCAACGAATCTTACTTATTCAGCGAAAAACGTCACGCATTGGTTATCGTGAATTCTTTCGCTCGTATAATTCAACAAACTACCATTTCGCGGCGTAATAGCTGTGTAATATCGTTCGTAACGCTTTACAGTACGTTATTTGCGATAATTTATTCGCCGTTTCATCGCCTTGCTTTCTAGTTAGTTCGAGTGTACCGTATTCTATTCGCGGTTAATTTCTCGGCAACGATACGAAGAAATTAAGGCGAAAGAGATTCGACGGTAACACCGACGGGAAAGGACGTTTTCGTTCCTCGAAGTGAATAATGATGGGGCGTATAATTGGCCTAGACTAAACCCACCTGTTCCCAAGAGTTAGTCACGGCACTGAAATCGTGCTGTATCGTTCGAGTTCTGAACTATTATGAAACGGTGCTAGACGTCCGAAGAAATAATTTCCCGGTCCAGTCGCGAACGTAATTTTCCAATTTCGTTTTGTCGATAATATTCCCAAGACAGTTCACCTTAGTCTTCCGTCGTCAAATCGACACTCGAGCGTTCTACAAAGCGTAATCACGGTTTTATTTAAAAATATGTTGGAAGATTTTATTCTGCAATTTGCTGGAAACTCATCCCTTAATTGGTGGATAGTTATTTTTATTTGTACATGGCTGTTTTTTTTTTATATGAAACTATTGGAACTTTCGGTTCTCTGATGGTATAAAATATTTTAAGAATTTTAAGAACAATTGAATGGTAAAATGATAGAAATTAATATCGAGTATCGAAAGTTAGATTGGAAATATAAATTCAGGTTACGCTCGATTTGCAGAAGGAAATTTAGAAATATATAAATTATTAGTAGCCAGAATAACATACACTAGGAATATATTAATTTGATTTTTATCTGAAATATTGACGATACCTTTGGAACTGGTATCCATTATATTCCATATGAATGTTGAAGTTTTGTTTAATATCAATGGGTCATTGTTCTGGAACATGCTGGGATATATTAATTTACTTGGAACAACCAAATATTTACAGATATTTATTTTTGTATTCTTACTCCCTTTTTTGTGTATATTATTTTATTCTGTGATTCTCGTGCTATGGATTTTTTTATTTAGACACAATGTTCTTAATATAATGAAGAAAAAATTTGATCAAATGTTCGATTACTGGGACACTGATCCCAATTATTAGAAATCAGACTGCCCAGAAATTTCTCGTTATTTCGTCACGGAGCAATGTTGCAGGAGCGAAGCAAATTTTCCGAATTTGAAGGTTGCGCGCGAGCGCAACGACTCTAGAATTACAGGTTACGGAGTCCCGAGTGTCATTTGCGGGCAGGCCTCGTAAACGACTCTTTATTCGATAATAATTGCGCTCGTAAGGACCATAAACACTCATTTTCTGAGGCTCGTGCTTAATACCTAGCATTTTGGCATCCTTGCCTCGTTTTGTCATTTCAGAATCTTTTTCGGCGTCTCAGCCGCCCCCTTCTTCGCTCCACGGTTTCGTAACTCTTTCCCCGTCTCCTGGGTTCATCGTGCCAAGCGTTAGTCATATCCATCGTATCCATTCGCTCCAATCAGTTTCTGAAAGCTTCTCTCTGTGTCCTTTTTCTACAAACTTCCATTTTGCCCCCTAATCGTTACAGGAAAATTGTGAAACTCTATTTAACTTTATAGAGAATTCAGATTTCGAAATGGAGCACGATTTAGGTGACGTTCGAACGCAAAAATGAGCCTCAGTTTCGGACATCTCTTTTCCTCAGAAAGCGTTCAGCGCTTTTACTCGAGCGACCTACCCTTCCGGATGATTTATATACCACTCAAATCCAAGGAGGAGGAGGAAGAAGAAGAGGTAATACCTAACAAAAGGCCAAAGTGGAAGATTAGAGGCGATTATCGTGGATCAGGTGCGCGCACATTCGGCCGTAACTCAGCCGAGCGGACGCGTGGGTGGCTTACCTGTGTCCAGACGATGAAAGAGGAACTTCCTCGTACGTGCACCGACTACGAATCCCCGGACGGTTTCAACACTTTCCTGCGATCGACCTTGAAATTGTTACACGCGATCAGATCGATCAGAAAGCCACGAGGAAACGAGATAATTACCCAGAAAGGGCGATTTTAATTGACCGGGGCTGTTTGTCGTTTTGCCAAGGATGGATCGTCTTCGTGTTCTTGTTCATGTTCGTTGATCTTTCTCAGTATTTCTAATCACGCGTTACGCTACGTCACAGATTAAAATCCATCAAATTAAAAAATTACTAAACTAGGCACCGCGATGAAACGTTTGACTCCTGACTGACAAAATTACAATAAATTCTGAAGTCGAACGAAAACGAAGAAGCAGATTCTAAAAAGAGGAGCGTTCGGAGAGGCCAGCATTAACGAAAAGGACATAATCGTTAGGCCTGCAAGCACAACCCTGGGAACGTTAGCTCCTCGCGATGATATCACGGATGGAATGTGTAGCAATCGTATTAGAATTACGAAATTACTCGGGAGCGAGAATCCACCTATGAAAAAGGGAGCCCCCCGGTTCGTAAGTTCGTACGGCCAGCACGGAAGATCCGAATCTCTCGCCGATTCCCTCCCCCGTACAGGGGTGTATCATTTGGCGGATTAGCATAATCACCGGGAACTTTTATTGCGCGCGGCTTCGCGAAAACGAAGCCACGCTGGTAGCAAATGCGCCGAATGAAATAATGAATAGCGCAGTTTCTGGTATTCGATGATTATACGCATCGCGAGAGGCAAATTATAGATTTGCGGTTTCGGGCTGTTCGTCTCCTCTACTTCTCGTATCGGATAACGAAGAAAGGACAACGGGGCAGAGCGGAGGCGGAGGATCGGCGAGAAAGACGAGGAGGACCGAGAGATACGTTTGCAAAATAAAAAAAGAAAAAGAAACGAACGAGAAAAGGGCCGAGATGAAATGTATAGTCGAAGGGTGTAACGAAACGTTTCTGTGTGGAAATTGTAGGTCGATGAGCGTCTGATGTTGTGCCAAAGTTTATGCGTTTAAATGGACATAGAATTTGGCTAAATTCGATGGTTCCTTTCGTTCTCTATGCTGGGAAATTATACGCTCGGGGAATTAGGTTCTTGTATTAAAATTTTGTTACATTAGCTCGTTTCGAAAGTCTTCAGGCTTTTTTTTAACTCTCCGATGATGAATCGCGGAAATATTGCTTTCTAACAGGTTGCCTGCCATGGTGGCCACCGGTGACCACTTAAGACTTAGAAGCCATAATAGTAGTGAAATTGTACGTTATTGTCATTCTGTAAAACAATAGGTACACCGTTGAATTATCCAATATTTGTATTTTTCACACTATCATTTGAAAAACTGGATCTCCATTGGTGGAACTTATTTATATTCGACTAAATTCTATGAATTTTTCCCTTATAAGAAATTAAAATGTTTTATAAACATCTTAGTTAATACTTAAGAAACAGAAAGTATTTTTCTTCGTCGGTGTTTCCTTTTAATTTATATTAAAAATGTCAGGTATGATCGATACAACTTTCTACTGGATTTATACAGCTTATGAAACAAATGTGTCAATGCAGATCTATTTTAAGGTATGTATTCACGTTTTTATAGAAGTAGATTCATTCTAGAATATTTTACATTTATCACAATTCCCGAAGAAGCTTTGCAGCGATATACAAGGTTCCCACAATATTTGAGAAATTTCGAAACGTAACAAAAGAGTGTTTCAAACGCTATAGTAATTATTTTAGGTCTCTGTTTGCAAGTAAATAATGAATAAGGGGCGTTTGAAAGAGAAAAATTAGAGGATCGAATATTTATTTACAGAAATAAGGGTCGTTTTGAGGATCATTTGTTGGAAAAGCACGTAGGCCGGATGCGTTAACGCGAAGTAAGGCTCGCAGCCTCCTCGTTTCGTCGTCTTCACCTCCAGTCGACTACTCTCGGTTCTCCAACCTTGGGGTTCTACGTGGAAACACGTGTATAAGCCAGAGTTCCGCCCACGCACGCGCATTCTGCTCATTCGTTCCTCCGTCCGCTCGTCCATCCGTCCATCTATCCGCTCCTCGTCCTTTGCCGCTGCTCTCGCAAGAACCCAGAACGTGCATTCCTTATGCATATCCCTAGGGCCTGCCGGTGCAGGATCCGGCAATTTGTACGGATCCGCACATATACGTAGGAGCAGTTAAACGCGGCGTTATATTCAAATCAGCGTGGTTTTGCTTCGTTTCGAGAAAATTAGAAGGAATTTCAGCGCGCGACTACACACGGGCTGAAATTTTCGACGCGGCCTCGACCGTGGACCGATAAGTATCTTGATTTTTAGATACGGATAGAGGATAATGATGATGATGATGCTGATGATGATGACGGTGAATGGCGATGCCGATGATCGTGATGACGACGAAGTTTTTGGCGAAACCGTGTGCCATAGTAATGAGTATTCTTAGCAAAACTGGCTTAAGTATAGTTTCCTGGCAAGAAATGATGTTTCTTAGATTCGCTGATGCTCGACTATGGCGATGGGTAATACTGAAATTGCATGTGATTTTTTTCGACGAAACACGAGTTTTCAGTACGTTTGTGGCAACTCTGAATTAGAAATATCTACAGTTATCTTCCACTGTAATGGCGATTCGCTGTGAAAGAAAAGAAACTGGGCATCTAATTATAAGCACGTGTCTATGGAACGATTAGATCATATAATAGCTACAGTAGTTGCTATTCTATTAAATATAGAGATACATTTCACGATCAGGTATTTAAACAATTTCAATATGCAGGTAACAGGCGATGAAAACAGCAATATGGCAATTCTAGATAAAAAAATGAATCGAAAATGTAGAATACAATTTTTTCATGCGAGGCTTTGTTTCGAAGCAAAACGACTTTGAAAATTCATGGTGCACGGCGCACTAGGATGCTTCGATTTACCAGATTTCTTCAACAGTTTACATTTTTAATTTGCTTTTTGCATTACATTATTTCTTCTTCAAAATTCAACTAACCAGAGTGCCACGACAAAGTCCGTTGTATCGAGGCAACCCATCGCGTGCCCCAAAAATGTTCAAAATCGTTTCCCTCGAAAACGAAGCCTCGACTGGAGAAATCTTATTCTACATTTTCGATTCACTTTTTGACGTAGAATCCTGTCTATACAAATTACATATAGTAAAACAGGGACGCGTACGGGAACGAAGATTTTTGCAATGCATAAAAGGATAGGCGCAGCTGCGGTGTCTGCCCCTCGCGCGTTGCCACGGGAGATCGAATCGAATCTCCCCGTTCCCAGGAAAATACGGAAAACCAATCCCTACCCCCCCTGTTGGAAAGTAAAATCGCGGGACGTATTACAAGCCGGCATCTCTTATGTAAATCGAATTTCAGTACAAATGTCTACAGCACGTACCCGCGGCGGCGAGCCATTGAATCTAGTAGATGGTCGATTCTCTGTGTCGGATTCCCTCAGGCTGAGGGCCTGTCGGTCTGTCTGCCTGTCTGTCTACTTGCGTTCATGTCACACGAATGGATCCCCGCTTGATAATAATTGTTTGCTACGATCCGATGCCGCGACGTGTGCGCGAGTTTCGAGCCCAACTTTGCGAACGGTTGTTTGGTCATTTCGCGTCCCGGCGCTGTCTGTCCGCGCGATCCTCATATTCCGTCGGTGATCGTCGATATCGTTTGCAAAGTGTACCCGGTACACTTTTTTATTTTTTTCCTTTACCGCCCGTTCGAAGCACTTTTTAGACGGGGCCAGCGAACCATAGTGGATAAACATCTCGTCCGACGAACTCTGTTTCTCCAATTTCGTTCGTTTACTTTTTCCTCGTCCTCCACAGACGTAAATAAGACGGTTAACCAGTTTGATGTCTCTACATTTAATTTGCAAGACGACACTTAATTTTTAATGTAAAAAAAAACGTGGTTTTTTAACCTATTTTCTACATAATTTTTTCGGGAGCACGTGATGCATATTTAAAAATCTTGATAATAATTTTTAACGCGCTATATCTCCAATTTTGTTTGCGTACTTTCTTCTTCTTTTGCATAGATATAAATAAGACTGTTTAATTTACGAGATGACATAATGCATATCTAAAAATTTATATAATTTAATAATAATATTCCAGTTCTGCACAGACATGTAAATAAGACGGTTCAACTAGTTTGGTGTCTGTACATTTAATTTGCAAGACAACACTTAATTTTTAATTTCAAAAAGACGTGATTCCTTTATCGATTCTTTTATACCTTAAAATTGTTAGTTTGGTAACTGTACATTTAATTTGCAAGACGACACTTAGTTTTTAATTTTAAAGAAACACGATTCCCTTACCTATTTTCTATATATTTTTTTTGAAGTATGTAATGTATATTTAAAGTCTTGTTAGTAATTTTTAACTCTGATTATACTGTTCGAGACTTCCTAATACGAGCAGTGTTCGTTTGGAAGAGTGGTTCGACGTTAGTAGTTGCATCCAGTGTCTGATGATATACGAAATACTGGTCTGTGTCTTGCGGTTATCATCTACTTAAGGTTCCAATGCTTATTTCATGGATCGTTGGTCGCCGTACACGGATCAGCTCGTTTTTGCCTTAGAAATATTAATGTACGTGATTAGGAGCGTCGCTCGTCCTCTCGAATGAATTTTCATTAACGAGTAACTTGAGATTCTTATCTCAACAATCACAAGAAACCACCCAATTGCTAATTTTCAATTTTAATTAAATTTAGCATACAGATAGAGCATTGGTATTAGGTTGATATTTACGTTCGAAAGATGACATCCCATCAAAGTTGTGGATGAAATACTAATTTAATAAAACAAAATTTACAAATTTAGTTTCTCAGGAATAGTCATAAACTTTAACTAGAAATTTCACCAAATAGTGCCACTGTGGCCAATTAGATCGCTATTTTATAAATATTTGCTCCATCACAATGGAGTAAGTGATATGACGTGATAAAGTGGCTATTTTTTTCTATCTTTATTAATTTTTGTAATATTTATTTCCTTAAATATTCCATGCACAACATTGAGGGTTGTTTTCATCCCTCGAATACGAATCGTCCTGATGGATTTTCTAAACGAATGAAAAACCCAGAATAATTGAAAGCTTAATGAAGCAAGGTCTTACAAGCGTTGGGGATAGATTAATACAGCGCATCTCGCAAGTTGCAATAATTCTTATCGTGTCGTCAAAGACACGCGTGATCTATCGTTGTCACAGCGAAACGCAATTCCACTCGTCGCGTTTCTCTTGTTGCCACCTTCGATTAGTGACGTTCCTACGCAGCTGTCTTCCTGTGCACTCGATTAGAGCCATCGCGAACAGTATTGTGCAATGTTGCAATTCAAGCTTTTATCAGAGCAAAATTTCATTCGAACAATAGATAAAGCAACGCAATCAACGTAAAGCAATTTAAAAAATTTAAATCTGTACCATCGTTCTATAATTAAAATTTTCATTTATCGTTTAATGAATAATAGATGAACGGTTGTTTACTTATTATTAGAATAGAATTCGACGAGCTCCTTGGTAATTAGAGATGGTCAAAGAATATCAACGACGATCTCGTTCGTTTGCAAGTTAGTTGTTAGAGAACGTTGGATGAAATTATCCACATAATCCTATCGCGATTATAATTACATAGAATTTAATGACACGCGATTCCAACAACGCGATGATAGTTAATATTCGTAACGTGCATTGTTACGATTACCGGATGCTCGATAATTACGCGAATATCAGATAGAATCTTCCGGAGTTAAGTATCCGAGCAAGGAAGGGCATCGTCGCGTGGGTGGAAATGAGATACGTTCGACGGTGGAAAAACAAAAGAGATCAAAGCGTGAAACTCGTCCATCTGGCGCGAATGATAATTACCTTTTGCGTGTTTCCGAGCATTTAAATAACGCTAGTAAATTGTTAAGCATATCGAGTGGCCGTATATCTTGCGCACGATAAAATCATAATGAATCCGCGCCGTGGCAGAACAAGCTCGGGAAATAATCGGTGGACCGTTGACCACACGCTATGATATAGGAATCCAATTTGTTATTATAATATAGTGTGCTGTTAACGCGGGACAGTAACTCAGTGGAAACTTATAACTCCGCCCGGTTATTTATTCGTACGCATCGTACCAGGTGCAACGAATAGATCGATCGTCTAGTTAACGAAGCTTTAAAATTATCTGTCGCTGTCAATGTGGCGACAGATTTTTTTAAATATTCTTTGAAAAATTCAAATTAAATGCACTGTTTGCCGAACTGCGAGTCGTTCGTTAATTCCGTATGAAATATCGGGTATATCTTGTATAAGGTAAATAAATCGGAGCTGGTAAACAGAGTGTCACGTTTGTATCGATCCAATATCTTCGAAATTGTTGATGATACTAAAAAATGCTTCGGAGAATTATTAAATTGTTTGAGGGGGCACATAATTTCGAGCAACTTTTCGAGATATGGGCGAATAAGGGATGTATAAACTTTGATTTTTAATATTGAATCGTATATTTTCTAGCCGACAATTATGATACAAAACTATACAAAAGTCACTTATGAAATCATTAAAAAATATTTTAATTTTAATACGAGCCCACTGAGAAATAATAATAGTGGCTTTGCTGAGGGTTATATATATTAAACAAAATTGAAAAACCTAAAACATTGAACCATAAGAAGTTTCAGTGAGTGTATTCACATATAGGTGACATAATTTTTCATTAAGAAGGTAAAAAAATTAATTCTCAAGATTAGATGTTAAAGAAAATAAATCTAAATAGGACTCCTGGATTTTAATAATATTGTGGTCCTATTGAGGGCTACATATATTAAATAAATTTAAGAAATCTAAAAAACAAAGCCATATGAGATTTCAGTGACAGCATCCACATACAGGTGACATGATTTTTCATTAAGGAGTTAAGAAAATTAATTCTCAAAATTAGATATTAAAGAAAATAAATCTAGATAGGACTCTTGAATTTTAACGAGGCTGTAAAAATAACTTCTATGACAAATCGTGGGTATGCTAATTTCCAATTGTCTAAAAACAAAGTATAAACATGTTAAAATGATAATAGTCACGATTATATTCCTACTAAAATCAAACATTCTGACGACACAATTTAGAGTGACTATTTTATTTTTATTTTGATTAACAAGTGACACGTTTTTAATATCAAAAGCCCCAGAACAGTTTAAATCGTTCGAAAAAGAGGGGATAGCGAGAGGTAGCATAGCGAATTTTGACGAAAGAATTTAGAACGACTATTTTAGTTTTATTTTGATTAACAAGTGACACGTATTCGATATCAAAAGCCCCAGAACAGTTTAAATCGTTCGAAAAAGAGGGGATAGCGAGAGGTAGCATAGCGAATTTTGACGAAAGAATTTAGAACGACTATTTTAGTTTTATTTTGATTAACAAGTGACACGTATTCGATATCGAAAGCCCCAGAACAGTTTAAATCGTTCGAAAAAGAGGGGACAGCGAGGGTATAGCGGACCGATCGGGACAAAAGAGATCCGCCCACGCGGCGTGGATGGACCGAATCGATCTTGGATCGATTAAAGATCCGTAGTCAGATACGAGGGGACGCAACGAAGAACGAGGGTCCGAAACGAGAGACCCGGGACGTCCATCTGGCGCGGGTGATAATTATCGTTCGCGTGTCTCCAAGCAGCAAAGTGTTCCATGGCGCCACGAAATTATTAGGCTTATCTTCGGCACACTGATAATTATATAGTCGGACGCGGGGTCCGTGGTGGTTCCGTAGGGGGCTCGATGCTGGTTGCGTCAATGCTTTAGGACTTTATAGGCCGCGGTTGATGCGGTCTACACGGGGTTACCTAATGAAAAGGTTAGTTGACCCCGACCAGAACGCCCTGGCGCCTCCTTCTCTAGCTAGAAGACCCATCCTACGTCTCTTCTCTCGCTCTCGGATATACATCTGAACCGCTAAACGAAACAAGCCGAGGGAAGGGGCTCGAAAGTAAAAGAAAAATTCGATCTGGTTCATGAGAATCCTTTCCTCGAGTCTCGTTGTTTCCGCGAAATCCTCCCCTATTCGATGAAGGAATCGGCCGGACGCCCCTGACGCCTCCCACGTAGACGGCTCCGAATTTCTGGCAAAATGCGAGTTTCGCTGGAACCGAGACGCAAACGGTGACCCTAACCCTCCAGTTGCAGCTCCTTCGAAAAAGGCACTCTTACGCGGCAGATCCTTTGAACTGTCTTGTCGCCCTTGTCAGTTGCGTGCTGGCGATCGTGATTCCACTAGTGGGAGTATTTTGAGCCCTGGGACGATCCTATTCTTCGATTTTTAACGCTAGAACCAACGACAATTATAATGTATTTATTTGTATTAAAGAACTAAGAACGGGTTAGGTCTGGATTGTAGAGGGGATGTAGAAATATATGATGCAATGGAAATAAGTGTTTATTCAGTCTCTTATAGAAAATTTTTAAAAAGTCGAGTAAATTTTTTACAAGTTTTATTGGAAATTACGAATGGGTCATTTTGACTACTTTAGTACTTCTATTGTTAAACTCGATTTCAAATAATTAGCTGAACGAAATAATAGTTTCATAAATATATTAAGTAGAGCGTTTATAATGCTTTGGAAAAATTAACAAAGAATAAGTGGTATACATCGTTGTCACAACATCGATAATACAGAACTTAAATATAAAATTTCGTTGAAATTCATTAAAAAGAATTTGTGAACATTCTATTATCTAAATAGTTTCTTAACCATTTCTGTTTGTCTGTTAGTACACATAATAGAGTTTGTACTGTGAGCAATAATTTTAATCTAGCATATCGTAAGTAGTAAGTAAACAATTAATTTTATTTTCACATTTCATTTATGAAATCGTCGTAAGTGAAACATCGTACACGATCGTAATACGTAGCAGGTATTACATCATCCAAAAGTGAAACATATTAATTTTTGCAAGAAACGTTATCGCGATTAATGATGAAATGATCGCTATCGGGAACGATATCATTACGTTGTTATACCGAGATCTCGATAAAATCGTCGAAATATTGTTCTGATAAACGACCAAAATGGATAGCAGGTAAATAACGAGGCCGATCATTTTCGTAAATAACGATCGACCCTTGTCACTCAAGATCGTGTTGTATAGCAGGTACAAATACGTATTATAGACAAGTTTAGGTATCGTCCTATCGAGTTGTTCGAATCATTATTTGGGTGAGAAAAATTCCGAGAAAGACGCACTAAATTCTCGACGAACAGGAACAGGAAAACATTCTTTGTTTCTTTCATTTTTATATCGTGAACGGTGCAAGTAAACGAGCTTGCATAATTTAGTACTGAAATCGATGGCGTATTACAATATTTCGTAATTTTTATCGAACGAATATTCACCGATAAAAACAAAAATAACACATATAGAGGATGAATATCAAGCAAGGTGAAAGAGTGAAGGTTTTACAACCTAATTTGACTCGGTCCTAATTTATAATCTGATGAAAAGCTACTGTAATATTGCAAATGATAAGAAAGAATAAAATAATAATCCACCCGTTTAAAGTAGGTACATGTTTTTATAATTGAAGGTATATTAGTGATTTTTGGAGAAATATTTCGAATACTTTTATATTCGAACAGTAACTGTTGTTTATGTAATACATTTAGGAATTTCCTCATCCGTCATCAACGTTATTCCACGATAATTGCATTCAAATGAGCTATCGATGGATTTTCCATTTACGTTGTAACTACAGTGTCGTATAATCGATATTTATAGAACTTCCACTTCCTTTCCATTGCAATATACAAACAACAATTTCCAACACTCATCAAATACTCGTTCCAATTCTTTACAGGGTGGTCGGCTATCACTGGGAAAAATTTGAACGGGAGATTCTAAAGGCCAAAATAAGACGAAAATCAAGGATACTAATTAGTTGATTGAGGCTTCGTTAAAAAGTTATAGAAACATTTCCAGCCACACAGTATATTTTTGGTAAAGAATTTTTTTCTCGAAAATGCGTAGGAATTCTGGGGTATGTGCAATGACCAAAAATGATTGTAATCGACCCCTACAATCAAAAATAATTTTTCCAAAACGATTTGAAATTTTTTTTTTCCGTTGAAGAATTTCACACCTCGAATTTTTTTCTAGGAAGTGGGTACGATTTCGGGGGTATGTCTATTCACCAAAATTGATTGTAATTGACCCCCGGAACCGAAAATAATTTTTTTAGAATTAATTAAAAATTTTTTTTTTCGTCGAAAAATTTAAGCACCTACCCCCTTGTCGATTTTTCTTAAAAATTCCTTTTTCATTTTTAGTAATTTTGTTTGATACCCTACAGAAAAGTTGTCTAATACTTATTTGTAGGTACCCATGAGCTCTACTTCAGAACAAAGTTTCATTGAAATATATTCACTATTGTAGGAGTTATGGCTGTTTGAAAATTGGACCATTTTTATGGGGTTTTTCTCATTTTGCGGCGTCAGGGACCAACTTTTCGAATATTTTTGCGATTTATACATATTCTCCATCAAAATACGCGTAGTTTGCTTTTTTAAACATTAAAATCGTCCAATCCGTTCAGGAGTTATGACGTTTTAAAGATTCGCATGAAATTTCGGGGTAACATTTCTGGCCAGAAATTATATTTTCGGAAAGGAATTTTTTTCTCGAAAACGCGTAGGAATTCAGGGGTATGTCTATTGACCAAAATTGATTGTAATTGATCCTTGTAACTGAAAATAATTTTTCCAGAACGATTTAAAATTTTTTTTTTCACCGAAAAATTTAGGCAGTTACCCCCTGTCGATTTTTCTTAAAAATTCGTCTTTGATTTTTCATAATTTTGTTTGACGCCCTACAGAAAAGTTGTCTAATACTTTTTTGTAGGTACCCATGAGCTCTACTTCAGAAAAATAATTTTTCCGTGAATGATTTGAAATTTTTTAATTCAATTTTTTTAATAACTTATTAACGATGCCTCAATGAATAAATTGATTTTCTTGATTTTCGTCTTATTTTGGCTTCTAGAATCTCCGATTAAAATTTTTGCAAATGCATTAACCTTTCGTCTCGAATATACGTACGCACTCTCTTCGCTGTAAAAATTCACATAAATTCAAGGATTCGTAATTAAAATGACACGTAACGGAGTTCGTACGGGTTGAAAAGTTTCGTGGAACGGGGGGTAGGGGGGTCAAGGTTAGAAACGGAAGAATACGAATCACGAAAGTTCGCCGTGGCCCCGGAGACTCCGCGATTCGTCATAAAGACGAATTCCGGAGAATGGAAACCGCCAAACGGCGAACCGCCATCTCTCGGACCCGCGTATAGAATCCAAGGCGATTACACAAAATCCCTAATGGAAATTACAGTGGTCTCTAAGTGGCGTGAGGATATACTTACCGTGTCTCGTGAACTCCGTTAGCGCTTTTTAGCCAAGTTTGACTTGTTCCGACTGTGAGACTGTGTGGGAAGCGTTTCGGTAATCAATGGTTCTGGCAGGTAGGCGCCCTTTTAGTGGCTCTTGAAGAGCATAACCACAGTTTTCGGTTCTCCTCGGCTAGGCAACCGTTCCCTTCCTCTCTGTTCCCGTATTCCCTCCCGCGCTTTTCTTCGTAACCGCGATTCTTCCTCGGATTTTGCTCTATGCTCCCAACTGTGGGAGAAAACGAGACCGTGGAACAAACGGAACGAGAACGGGCCAAGGTACCGAAAAAATGTGAGCGAAGGTGAAAGTTTCGGTATTATGTCCGCCGGGGCATTAAGGTAAGGCGAGGAGCCATTTAAAAGTTTCGTGTCTCTTTAATGCGAGGCTATATCACTGACAAAGAAGGGGATAAGATCGTGTACAGTGTAATTTACAATTCAGGGTAATTTTCGTACATTGTTGGAAATTAAACGACCAGCAATTTTATTTAAACCGTGTCAGGTGACGAGCTATAGAGTCTCTCATAATTTAAACAAATTGAAGAATTGAGTCATCTTCGTACCTTTGGTCCTTCTTATTAATTATGTTAAAAGTGGTAGTACATTTCTTTTTATCAAATTATTTAACACAATGCTAATATTTTTGTGTATTTCGACTGTACTACTTTATTTATTGTGAAACTGTTTCATTTAATTATCTGATGCAAGTTCTCCAGATGTATGTACGTACTGTAATTATTTTTTAATTTTATTCATTCCTTCACATGTAAAATATCTCACATATTTTCGTTCGTCGTGAGAAAGTTTTCTTCATATATATTATTCTATTTAAATTCGATTTTATCGTTTCAATCGTATATTTGAAGAATAAAACGAGTGTACTGTGCACAGCTGAAAAGTTGACACTTGGAAAAATTGATGACCTACTATTACAATTTACTGAAGAGGATCGAACGAATGGTTCGAAGCTGTATTAATATTCCTTAAAAAGGTTTTTTTCCAACTCCATCGTGTTTCGAGAACCCTATAAATCGATTTTATCATTTCAATCGTATATTTGAAGAATAAAACGAGTGTACTGTGCATAGCTGAAAAGTTGACACTTGAAAAAATTGACGACCTATTATTACAATTTACCGAAGAGGGTCGAACGAATGGTTCGAAGCTGTGTTAATATTCTTTAAAAAGGTACTAAAAATCTTGTGCTTCGGGCCAGTAGAAAGAAGCGTGAAATCTTCAGAGAACCGTCGCGAAATTTCAGATCCATGCACCACTTTTTCCAACTCCAGCGTGTTTCGAGGACCCTCTAAATCACTAAACTAAACTGCTAGCCTCTTATTCCGAATCGAAGAACCTGTCCCGACGCTTTGTTCCTAACAACGGTTCCGCGGAACGTCCGTGCGGAATTTTCGAATCGGATCAAGTCGTTGTCCGATGTTTGTTCGGACTAGCGAACCACGGAGCCTCAGACTCTGATTCGTGCGAGGCTCGTTGGATGCTCTGGAGCGAATCTTGAAGACTGTTCGCGGACGAGATCGATACCGACGAGGGCAGACTAAAGCAAACAAACGGTACAAAGCAGTGGCCCGATATTAGAGCCCTCCGCGATCGACGTGCACGCACGCGGAGGTCGAGAGCTACCCCGAAGACGGAATCAGTGTACACGCCCGGCACCTTCGTCTGTTTGAACAGAGGAGCACAGGTCGTTCCAATTCGGCTACGCGGCGATCCGTGATGAAACGAATTCGTCTTCGTCGCTTCCCTTCGACGAAAACCCAGGGAGCGGAACGTGTCGTGGATCGAACTCGAATCTGAGCGTATCGTTGATACGCGTTAGTAGTTTCAAAGTTTTTTACGAGACTTAAATTCGTTCGTGACTTTTGTTTGTACCTTTGGTTCTTTGGAATTTGGTCTGTCGATAGATTTTAATTTGTCAATTAATATTAGTGTAAAATGCGTCATTTGTAGCTTCTCAAAATCGTGCAAAATTAAGGTTCCGTGGATTTGCAATTATTAGAATTCTTTTTCTGTGTTAAAATTTTAGATAACTTTGTGATGTTTCTTTTAAATCGCCTATAGTGAGTGTATATTTGGAGTAGTTGTGTCTTGTACAAAATTAAGGTTTCGTGGATTTGAATTTGTTAGAATCTTTTTTTTGTGTTAAAATGCAAGATACCAATTTTGTGATATCGTTTTTGAATCACCTTGTATAGTAAGTGTGTATTACATGGTATTGTTCTCTGGGTCACTGTGGTTAGAAATTATAGTGGGCGATCAAATATCACAGTAGACAATTGAATATCACGACTATAATGCAATTCTTCGACCGTGCCTGTGAACGTATCTTACTTTGCACAGAATTACCAAATTATAGTACTGAATATCTTCGATATCACGATTTGTAGTCTTCTATTTCATCTATGATCATCTTCTTGTACAATCAGTGAACATATCGAATTTTTCAGGTGTAATTTCAAGAAAAAGGTATAATAGTCGCGTCTTATTATTAAAGAATTAAAAAAATGGGAACTTTGTAAAGGGTGGTCTCAATCCCTAAATATAATAATTCGTATCTTACTTTAAGTATTTCTTATATATTTGCATATTAAGTGCACTACATAGTCTTTTGAAAAATAAAATTTCCCCATTACTTATCAGAAACTTTTGTTGATATTAAACTGTTGCGAAATCGACTCGACATCGTTGATGTTTAATTTCTTGAAAGTACTAGATTGCAGATTAGTGAGATTTTAAATACAGAAACAATTGCATCGCAGTATTAGAAATTAGGCCCACGGAGCGGAGGATCGAGACAGAGCTGCCCGATACCGAACTATTTGTTGGCCCGACGGTTATAATTTGAGCAGTGATAAATCACAAATTCAGCACGTACTGCCGCTTGCATTTGTTCCTTTGTTTTCGGAGCGGTTGTACCTACATCGGCGAGTCGGATCGACCTCCGACCCTTTAAAACCCTTTTCTTCTTCCCGTTTCTTTCGGGGCGAAGATAAAAAGTACAAGAAAGCATCGAAGGGGGCGTACGGTGCGCCACGTCGTAAACATATTTTTATTAAATAATTAGAGATTAGGGCTGCCCTTAATGGGTGGTTAGCCAACTCGTGCCCTCCATTCCGCGCATTCCACCGCGGCGTACGTGAGATTCCCACACTACATATCTCTTTAAACTTCCTTCCTTTGCCGAAACAGCGCCGGATCAGACGGACTCGCGAACTTTGAACGGTTCTGCGACTCCGTATGCCATGCATGCCCCGCACGAGACACGCCAAACTCTCTACAAATATTATTATTTAAAATCAAAGATAGCCCCATAAGTTCGTGCCGTTTGATATTCCGAAACTGACGGGGATAATATTTGTAATTTAATTGAAAACAAACAAAATTTGTCAGTTCAGGTGATTTACAAGGGATACAAGTTTTAATCCATACAAAGTAGTAGTAAAAGACTTGTGCTACAAATCTGATAGTTCCAGAGTTATAACAATTTAAAGTGAAACAACTTAACATACTTTAAATTGCCATAACTCTTGAATTATTGGGTTTATGGCATAAGTACCTTAATACTATTTTGTAGGGCTTAAAAAACTACATTGAATAGTGGTGTCGCAGTCATAGAGTTTCATTTTTGAATAGAATGCAGTTGCATCGGTGCATCTAAAAATGCAATTGCACTTTTAACAAAAATTGAATTCTATAATTTTGATCACGCTATTCCGTGCAACTTTTTAATCTCTACAAAGAAGTATTAATACACTTATACCTTATACTTAATAGTTTAATAGTTATAGCATTTTAAAGTATACTGAATTATTTCACTTTAAATTGCCATAACTGTTGAACTATTGGGTTTATGGCATAAGTACCTTAATAATATTTTGTAGGGCTTAAAAAACTACATTGAATAGTGGTGTCGCAGTCATAGAGTTTCATTTTTGAAAAGGATGCAGTTGCATCGGTGCATCTAAAAATGCAATTGCACTTTTAACAAAAATTGAATTCTATAATTTTGGTCAAGCTATTCGGTGCAATATTTTAATCTCTACAAAAGCTTATGAAGACATTCATACCCTACGTCTAATAGTTACAGAGTTATACCACTTTAAATTTCATTAAATTATTTTACTGGAGTGTTACATAACTTTCGACCTAATATATTTTTATGACGATCAGGAGCTAAATGCAATGTAAAATGTCAAGAAGCTTCAGCCTTGAATGGTTCCATAGAGACACAATGACTACTATTTATATCAAATACCATATTACCAAACACTTTTTGCTTATTATGGAATTTACATAATTTTGAGTTTAAAACCCATTAAGAATCAATATATTTTTGCACACCACCGTATAAATATACGTTCCTCGTTGCAAAATGGCGAACCTGGGGTAATTGAAATCACGTTGACGGGTACATCGGAGTATTTGCACCCCGTTAAGAATTAACAGGCGGTAACTCTGTTTCACGCACGGCTGACGGAAAGTGCGCGTTCATCGTAATTTGCCTATCGGGAAGGATCTGGCCCCTGCCAAAATAGAGTCGACCTAGCTAAATGCGGACGGAACTAATGCTTTTGCCTACAGCGGGTTACGACCGGGTTGCGTGTGTTTGCTAAACAAACGTGACGATAATTGTCCGCGCGCTAGTTGTAAATTTAAACGTAAATGCGATCGAACGCGCCGCGGCAGCAGTCGCGAGGAAAGGAAGAACCGCGGCCCAGGTGGTTTGTCAACGATGGACCGAGGCTGAAGCGTTTCCGGCCGCCTCGTTCGCTGAATACGGGGCCGCTCATTAAAAAAAGAAAAATGTTAAAGGGCGTGCGAAATGAGCCGCGGACGACGATGCGTCTCAAACGTTTCTGCGCGGCGATGTTTTTTAAGGGATCTAAAAATAGTGTCCCTTCTAAGATTGTAGGTCACGAGCCGCATCAAAGAAGCTGGTCTTCTCTGAACGTGTGTGCGGCCATATTGCGGACGGTCCGTAAAATGCACGGAAGGTGTACACTTCCTAAACGATTTTTCCCCCTCCCACATTTTTCCTTTTCTTCTTTTTTTTCTTTTATCTTTTTTGAACGTCGGCAAACCGTTCCGCGCTCAAGGTGTCCGGCGAAACCTTCGAATAGCTGCACTCCTGTTTTATGGAAATTGCACGAGGATGCTTTTTATTTTTAGGGACTAAGGCGCAGTACCGAGTAGGACTTCGTCGACTTTCGCGAGCACTCGTTTCGAATTCTGAATTCTTTATACGAATCGTTAGTGTCCGTAGGACGGCAAGGGACTTGTTAAAAACGGAGTTTTTTGGGGGAAATTAAACATATACAGTACGGTTTTAGCTTTGGAACAAAATGTCAAGCTTAAATTGCAGAGAAATAATTTAATAAACTTTAAAGTGATATAACTCTGGAACTATTAGGCGTAGGGCATAAGTGTCTTAATACTTTTTCGTAGAGATTAAAAAGTTGTATGGGATAGCGTGATCAAAATTATAGAATTCAATTTTTTTTGAAAAGTGCAATTGCATTTTTAGATGCATCGATGCAACTGCATTCATTTAAAAAATGAGACTCTATGACTGCGATACCACTATTCAATGTAGTTTTTTAAGCCCAACAAAATAGTATTACGGTACTTATGCTATAAATTCGATAGTTCAAGAGTTATGGCAAATTAAAATTGAAATAAAATAATAAACTTTAAAGTGCCATAACTCTTAAACTATTAGGCGTAGGGCATAAGTGTCTTAATACTCTTTTGTAGAGACTAAAAAGTAGCACCGAATAGCGTAATCAAAATTATAGAATTCAATTTTTTTTTAAAAGTGCAATTGCATTTTTAGGTGCATCCATGCAACTGCATTCTTTTTAAAAATGAGACTCTATGACTGCGATACCACTATTCAATGTAGTTTTTTAAGCTCTACAAAGTAGTATTACAGTACTTATGCTATAATCCTAATAATTCAATAGTTATGACAATTTAAAGTATATTAAATTGTTATAAATTGTAACTATCGAACTGTTAGATATATGGCACAAATATATTTTAAATTTTCTTAAAGCTGCATGGTTTCTACTGGTACTGCACCTATTTTGAACAAGAAATATGTTAAATTTAAGAAACTATAGCATTTTGAAGACAAAATTTCTATTCTAAAAAAAACATGTTTTCTTTAAAATGCTATAGTTTTTTAAATTTTCCATATTTCTTGTTCAAAATAAGTGCAACACCAGTGGAAACCATCCAGCTTTAAGAGAATTTTTCGTTCGTTGCATTCTGATTTCTGCGATGTCACTTTGTACATTAACTATGGTTACATCTTCGGATAGGATTGTCTACTATTTAATAAAAGATAATAGATTCCCTACAGTTTACGAATCTCCCTTTATATCCCTAAAAACCTACTACAATAGAACTTTTAATTCTTCACGAATAAAATAGAAAGAAAACTATTTTAACGGCGTTCCTTCTGTTGTCTCTAAAGCCATTACGAAATGATATTTTCTCCACGTTGGAAGAGACGTTGTAAATCGCGATTGCTCGATCGTTCCGACCACCGGTGTCGTTAACATTCCATCGTCCGGTATAATAGACACGTCTCGTCGTCCCGATAAAAAATTTCCCTGTCCACGGACGTGTCGGGTCGAGCGAGAAGTCATCTAACGATGGAACCGCGGGGCCCGGGTAGGAGGTCGTAGGAAGGGTGTGCACCGAATCGATGCTGGAATGCTCAAGGCCAATTCCAGCACCGAGCCCAGTTGTACATCCCAGGTGTTCGCTGGTAATTAATCGAAGGTTTAGGTCCTGGCCCCTCTGCGCGCGTACCCGCGAGCGGCAGAATTAAGAGCGAGGACAGCGGCGGCGTTCACTATGAGCGCCGACACAGGTACCAGGCTACTCATTCAATTATGTTGCTGACACCGACCACATCAATCTTGCTGGCCCGGCGCTAACACGTAGGATTTCGATGGATGCACCGACGCGCAGCGGAAGTGGACGAGGCTGCCCTTTCGGCACGTGGCTGTTAATATGCATGCGCGACTAAGGACGTGCAATTTGCCCCAAGTATGCTTGCTTGGCCAGCACTTCGGTCGAGGACATTCAGATATGCAAATTGAAGGCCTTTTGGGAAATCACCCCTCTCAGGATCCTTGGACAACGACGTCGAGAACCGGAAATTGAGACTTTAGTCTCGAGTTTACTCGTTACTTGTTTGATGGAGCTCATTTAGAGAGTTAAAATTAGCTTTATTTCTTTTTGAGCAATCCACAATATTTGATAGTCAATTTTAATTCATTGGAGGACTAGATCTAGTCATTATTCGTTTCATGCATTATTAAATTCAAGAACGAGAAATTGAGATTTGAGTTTCGAGTTTATTCGTTACTTGTTTGGTGGAGCTCATTTAGAGAGTTAAAATTAGCTTTATTTCTTTTTGAGCAATTTATAATATTTGATAGGCAATTTTAATTCATTGGAGAACTAGATCTAGCTATTATTCGTTTCATAAATTATTAAATTTGTTTGACGAGTAATATCTGTTTAAAGATATTGTTTACGGTCGAAGAAATTATTGCTGTCATTGCAATGCACTACACTCGAGAAATAAATAAAATTTCCAATTGGGTAATAAACTGATATACAACATTGATTACAATCTAAAAATATTATTTTCGCAGAGGATACGTTAAAAATAAAATTGAAAAGCAACAATGCTTCATAGTAGATGAAATTGTAAAAGGAAAAAATATAGTTGTGTATGATTTAAAAATATTATTTTCGCAGAGGATACGTTAAAAATAAAATTGAAAAGCAACAATGCTTCATAGTAGATGAAATTGTAAAAGGAAAAAATATAGTTGTGTATGATTTAAAAATATTATTTTCGCAGAGGATAAGTTAAAAATAAAATTGCTGGACATCGTGAAGCAATAATGCTCGATGGTGGATGAAATTGTAAAGACAAAAAATATAGTAATGCTAAGACTTTCTATACCAAACTAACTTTATGGACAGACTAAAATTAAATAGTAAATAAAAGAACACATTAAATTCTATGGTGATGTTTCCAAAATTAGAAATATACGACATTATCTAATTCCGTTAATTATTTCACTTCCCAACCGTATTATTATCGCTTTGAAATTTATAGCTCTGACAGCTGTAGCGGGAGTTAAACACCGATACTCGGTAAATCGAAATATATTTTACCGTATTGTTTACTTGTTACAGTTTGTTTAAACGCTCCTCTAAACGAGCGTTCGCAGCCGCAGATATTTATTCCAGATTTCGTTGATTAACGCGACCTCTACACGAGTTTAAATTTATCGGTAAATATTACTAAACTTTAATTCGTAACGTACTCTAATTCCATTTATTTTGTTACAAATCTTTAACGAGAATTATAATAGTATGCAAAACGCTAGAAAAATAAAGTTCGTCATTCCTTAGACGTATTTTATCTAACTCGATTTGAATTATAATAAAATTGCTACTTTAGTATCCACGTTCACGAGAATTCGCGCGAAACGTGAGTCGTACGAGCAAAACGGAAACGAAAGCGACAGATCGATTAGCTCGTCCCGAGACAGAGGAGGAATAATAAAAGTCGTTTTGGTCGGCGGGGCAACCTGCAACCTTCGACCAAATTCAAACGGCCCCTGGGCCATCAGAGATCCTTCAAGACTGTCAGACGATAGATGAAAAGAGAGAGAAAAGGTAGTGGATGCGTTCTGTTTTGGGTCTGTCATATACTAGACTCGTCAGCAAGGTTATCTACTCAAATAGTAAACCCTGCCTTAGGCGAGAGGAAATTCGGTGGCACGAATAAGGATCTACTGTTCGGAAGAAATCGGTTACGACCTTGTCTACGTTTCCTCATTCCTACACTAGAAGCTATATCCGTGTATAAAAATCCATAGAAAGGGAATATATTGTTTTACTTTGACAATTTTTATTTAAATTGATAAACAGTACGTTTCTTTTTTTAGTATTATATGTTTCAATCTATTTTTGTTAAATTTCTGTGACTGACATATACTAATGATTTACTGATTCTGTCTGTAGTGTTGTAATAGGTTCAGATATTTAAATCCCAGGCGTACAATAATAAATAAGTCTGATATCGAAAGAGAAATGATATTTCAATTCATTGTTAATTATTAATAGTACGTTTCTTTTCTTAGTATTATATGTTTCTATTTTTGTCGAATTTCTATGACTGATTTTTTTCAAGTATTGGAGCGCCATTATTGAATTATTGCGTGATAATTGGAGGCAGTGATTGTACGTTTGGGTTATTCTCGATGGAACAAATATAGCGATCTCGTAAAAGCTGCAGGGTGCCAAGACGGTAGCGCACTTGACTGCAGGGTGCCAACGATTCAACACCGACCTGGAGTGATCCTTTTTGGGCACAAAAGGATCTCTCCTTGGAAGTTGAAGGGTCTGGGGGTCCCAAGGCGAGTAAACAGCATGGACAATAGCCGACAGACTACGCAAAATCAATTTAACCCTCTACGATTCAAATTATTTGGGCGCTACTGAAACAAATTGGTATATACCTCTTTCTACTTTTAAATTTATTTAAAATATATATGTTATTGGTATGTAATTTTAGAATGGGGGTTACAGAGGGTCGAGGGACAGTCTAGTAACTACAAATGAAAATATTGATATTTTGAAAAAAATGTGATAACATTTATGGTACTCCATGTTTACTTCTGAGGCAGTCTGGTAATTTCAAATGAAAATATTGAGGAATTATTTTGAAAAATATGTGATCAAATTTACAATACTCCATATTTACTTCTACTGTTCGTTCGATAGATTCCTCAGAGGAAAACGATTTAGGAATCGTGAGGCTATCGAAACAGTATGTAAATTAATATTTTCATAAAACGTTGGGGAAAGGACATTATTTTTATTAAAAATATCGAACTTCGATGGAATTATTTTCTTTTAAAATGGATAGAAACCGTAAGGCTATCAATGACCCATTGAACTAATTATTTATTCTTCCTATTCGAACAATGTTCAACACTGGTTCCCGCCACTACGTAACCAATCGAACCAAGGATCTCGCGTGAACAGGTCGAACTGACCGCCTCCCCTGGCGACGAGCGGGGGAGGTGGCCGGGGCGCGGCGGTCTAATTTGAAATTATAATTCGCCGTTTATCTCGGGCAACCTATTTCCTCGAACTGACGAAACACTTTCTGCGATCTGGAGCGGTTCTCGTGCGATACGCGGGCGAAAATCGAGAATGGAGAAGGCGAGAGGGGGTGGTCTCTCGAAACGGCGGCGGGGAGGCAGCGAAACGGCCAGTGCGGGAAATAACGTGAAAAGAGATTAAAAAACAGAGAGACGCGTGGAGACGAGGAGGAAAAAAGGCCACGCGATAAAGGTGGAAGGCAGGTGGAGCGAGAGGGACGGAGAAACGTGCGCGTACCAGAGGAGAAAAAGGACGAGAGGGAGAAAATACATAGCGATCTGGCGGTGGCAGCGGCATTGGTGGCGGTGGGCTCGTCTGCACGCGGGAATTTCAATAACCCGCGGGACACAAAGCGGAATGTATGTAGTCACATCTGGCCTGGCTCTCATGCGGCGGCAGTTCTCGGTTTACGTTGGATCGTCGTCGGCGCGGGGACGGAAAATCACGATTGCCAGAGAGGAGCCGCGGATAGGCCGTTGCGCGCGCCAT
Source organism: Colletes latitarsis (assembly GCF_051014445.1). Classification (NCBI taxonomy): domain Eukaryota; kingdom Metazoa; phylum Arthropoda; class Insecta; order Hymenoptera; family Colletidae; genus Colletes; species Colletes latitarsis. The sequence goes on from NC_135137.1 coordinate 32,052,741, forward strand.
AGCCAGAGAAAGAGGACGACAGAGACGAGAGGCGCCACGAACCGACGGAGACGAGGCTACAGAGTCGCGGATGTACGCGTACACAGGGTGGCAGGAGAGGTCGGGACGAAGGGAGAGGGTGATGGGTTTCGAACCGGGGGGGAGGGAAAGAGAGCGGATAATGATCCAGCTGGCACTACCAGCAACCACCCCACGTAGAGCGTGTCTGACGAGAGACGGGAAGGCGAGACAGAGAGGAGCAGACGGAAGGAGGACGCGCAGGGGGAGACGGAGGGGTGTGGATGATATCGCGTACGCGTAGGTGGATGCAACCGGGACAGGGAAAGGGTGAGAGAGCGGTGTACCGCACGCATATTGAAGCGTCATTTCATGGTCACCGCAGACTGAAGCTTCCCATTTAGACACGGGGAACGCAACTAGAGAGATCGCTCGGCTAAATGTACTCGAGGAATCACTCTGCTTGATGGATATTTACGCGCATTTGACTGCGATGGACGCGTTCGAGCCGCCCTTGCGAACCATCTTTGTTGCCGCCAAACACGAGATCAACACGCAAATCTCAGTTTTACGTGTTTCCTCAGTTTTACTGTACTTTACTCTTCTTATTTTATTCCTCGTTTTATTTTGTTGCGGTTGAAGGGGGATCGTTAACCTTCCAGAAAATCAATTTTCTTATTTCATATTATTTCCGAGAATTTGAATGTTTTTATTAACCCCTTGCCCTCAGAGCTGGGTAATATTCGCGGATAAACTATTTCCAATACTATTTTAAATAATGGGTACTTTACAAGTATGATAAAATAGTATCTCAAATATGAAATAAATATTCAAGTAAATAAAATATATTCTAACTACGATGTCGAGTCTTACATTCGCAAGGTATTCGTAAAACAAATTTGTTCTTTATTTGTGGTCGTTCCTTCTACGAAATTTAAATGCAATTAAATAGTATACGTTTGAAAAATTATTTGGAATTAAATCGTACGTTAAATTTGTGAAACTGTGCATAAAAAGTAAACATCTGGACAAATTGTCTCGAAGTCGAATTCTCGAGTAAAAATATCGAAACGAAGGGGCCTATTATTTATATATTTTTATGAAATTATTTTAAGCTGTTATGATAAATTGATTTGCCTTTTGAGAGAGATCCATTAGTACCGTTGATCGATTCGAGCCCCAATTTGAATCCCATTTTCTGGGATCGCCGTAACCCCTGGAACGAGGTGCATCTTTCATTAACGGAAGAAACACATTGTTGCTCGAACGTCCGAATCGAGGAGGACTTATTCAACAGCGTAATATATTCACCGGGGCATTTCATGGTCACCGCAGGCCGTGGCTTCCCATTTGCACACGAGAACTCGAGGCGAAACGGTAACATTCGATATCGCCGCGGTCGATGTGTACTTACGCACGTGAACAAGTACCCGTGCAAATTTGCATAAACGCATTGCTCGGCCGATAGGCATACACTTTGAGGAAAAGTGTATCGCGCATTAAACGATCGTAAAACGTTGTTGTTTGGTATTCAGACATCGAGGAATATCATTAATAAGTGTACACGCAACGCAAGAAGCAAACGACCGTGGCACTCCTATATTTTTTAAACGTTCACCCGAGGTGGATCGGTAACGAGCGGATCATCGACTAAATTAATTATTATTTAGTTGACGTTCGCAGCCACGTCGCGGCCGCATTATTAATAGAAACTATTATTTAATTGTCCTTCCGTCGAAGCGCGATATTTGCTGTACCGCGATAATGTAAAGTTAATTGGTATTTGTTGCGTTACAATATTAATTCCCGTACAATATTGACTATTCGTTAGAATAATAGGTGTTCGCGGCAGGGAAAACAGCCGAACATACATATTAGGATCCATAATCGACACCTGTAATTCACGCATGTAGAAGAATAAATTACCGATTGTTCTCAGGAAAGCAGGAAGTAGAGAGTTAACGACTTTAAACAGTGAAAAAATGTTTCTTAATAGACCGGTAAAAATGTTATTGTGTAAAACAGTTTTGTATTTTCGACGGTAGTGTACGTCTCTATTTAGCTTGGAAATATCAGTTTTTTGTGAAAATTCAACATATACAGTAGGTTTTTAGCTTTGGAACAGAATGTCAAGCTTAAATTGCAGAGAAATAATTTAATAAACTTTAATGTGGTATAACTCTGGAACTATTAGGCGTAGGGCATAAGTGTCTTAATACTCTTTCGTAGAGATTAAAAAGTTGCATGGAATAGCGTGATCAAAATTATAGAATTCAATTTTTGTTAAAAGTGCAATTGCACTTTTTAAATGCACCGATGCAACTGCATCCTTTTCAAAAATGAAACTCTGCGACTGCGGCACCACTATTCAATGTAGTTTTTTAAGCCCAACAAAATAGTATTACGATACTTATGCCATAAACCCAATAGTTCAAGAGTTATGGCAATTTAAAATGAAATAATTTAGTATACTTAAAAATGCTATAACTATTAAACTATTAGGTATGGGGTATAAGTGTATTAATACTCTTTTGCAGACATTTAAAACTTGTATCAAATGGCGTACTCAAAATTATAGAATTCAATTTTTTTTGAAAGGTGCAATTGCATTTTTGGGTGCATCGATGCAACTGCATTCTTTTTAAAAATGAGACTCTAGGACTGCGACACCACTATTCAATGTAGTTTTTTAAGCCCAACAAAATAGTATTACGGTACTTATGCTATAAACCCAATAGTTTAAGAGTTATGGCAAATTAAAATTCAAATAAAATAATAAACTTTAAAATGCCATAACTCTTAAATTTTTATATATATATAAAACCAGTGCAAATGTTATTATGTCAAACAGTTTACGTAAAGTTGGATTTTGTATTTTCGACGGTAGTATACGTCTCTATTTAGCTTGGAAATATCAGTTTCGGCAATCGCGACGTCCCTTTGCCCGTCAACTGCTTCAATTATGCAAATTCTGATGAACTTGTCCGAAGGCTCATTACCAGTTGCGTGGCACCATTAATTCCAAGCTGCCGTTCTTTTTCGCTTGGAAATTTTGCAATTGGGATACGATACGCGCCGGGGCCCGTGCCCTGTCACTTTAACGACGTTGCAATAATGCAATCGGGCAGATGCACCGTATGAACACAGAGCCGCGCGCAATTACAGGTCTTCGGATTAATCCTCTGTGTTGAACGCCGGGGTCAGAGGTTCTGAGGGTAAAAGAACGCCGGATACTCCCGCTCATAATTTATCCGGTCTGTGCGTTGCATAATAATTCGATTGTGCGGTCTACGCCGTTTTGCTTTTAGTAATGCCTCGGACGTCGTTGCATCGAGTTGCAATAAACAGTTCGAACGTGATAGGCGGTCTTGAAGAACCAAAAATTATCCAAAAATATTTTTACTTTCGATTTAGTCCCGTGGTATAGCTGGGAAATAAAACTTTTTTGAATTTGATAGCTTTTAAAACAAAAATCCTTGAACTACACAGTATTTACTCGAAACATTTTCAGCAATATTTTTTGGTCATTTTCAGTGACATAAAATATGTACAGAAGTTAACACATAGTTGATACGGTGAAACGTAGCGATGAATTTTAATTTGATTGATTTTTTGAAAAACATTAATATTATTAATTGTGGAGAATATTTCAAAAATATGAAAATTGTAAAATCAGTCTAACGAAAGAAGGAAAGGTATAAAGTATTATACACGTGGATATAAATTTAATTTTTTGATTTAGAGTAAATATTTTGAAATAATGTGTAATGAGTATTTTAGGCTTTTTCTTTGTCTAGGAATTTATTTATATTTTTGTCTCGATCGACCAGAAAGTTAAAAAGAGTGTTTTATAATTTTCTTTAGTCTAAGATACGAGTTATTGATATTAAATATTATACACGTTTTGTAAAATATTCTGTAGGAGAGAAGCGTCGATTCGAGCGATTTATTACGAGGAAACTAACCGTAAGCCTCTGCTACTGGTATAATTATCTGAATAAATACACTCAATTGCTAGATATACATGATTATATAAATGTTGCAGTAAAGCTCGATTGTAATTGAAATTCCACTGCGCAGCCTCAAATGTTGCGTAGTCTGTCTCCATTTCTGAATCTCGCCGTTTCTGTTGTTTCGCCATTACAGCAATTATGCAGTTTGGCAGTACTAGTTTCGAACGAACGAATTTCTCGTTGCGCGAAGAAACCATGAATTTCGTGCTTCGAACGAAAATTAAATATTATTAATATCTTCGAATATATGATTTTTCTAGTAACACGCGTTTGAATTAATTTTCGCACGTACAAATTATGCACGAATATTCTTGCGATAAGGTTATTTATTTCGAAAGACTCGGAGTTATCGAATGAAATAAAGAAACGATTCTGGTACCGTGTTAATAATGTTTGTTACACAAAAACGAAGAGATTGATCGTGACTATAGAATAAATGAATAAGCAATGTGACCGGAGAAATTAATCGAAAAAGTTTTCCAATCAACAGGAAACCTGAAATTCCTGCAATTTTTATACGGCGTAACTGTAGAAGTTTTGAAATGCAAGGAGACTGGCAATTTCACAACTTGCGATTTGCGAGTTTATATAACAACAGGCTGTCTATCTGCTAGTATATCAAAGACTGAAAATATTTGAAATCCGTAAAAGAAATGCATGTCTTGACTAATCATACTTTCATTTGTTCCCCTTCTGTGCAAGAAAAAATAAGAATAAAATGCTCGATGTATTTTTATTCTAGTATATATTGTAACTTCTAAAATATATTATTTTTGTTTGGGTGATAATCACCATTGACAGGAGCAATTTTTAATTTTTTAAGTTTTAACTTCTTGGATGTTGTCTTTTTTATTTTACTTTTATTAAAAGTAAACAATAAATCCATGCTTATTTTAGTATAAATTGTTCTTTCATTTAACTTTACAAGTATTCATAGTTGCATTCTTGAACAGATTAATTTCACTAAAATCTTATACATCCAGCAAGTCTTAATTTAAAGTGGTCATCACTTTGTTCACATTCGAAGCTTTTTTCTGAAAACCTCTGACGAGTCCGTGTAAATAAACGCATCCGTTCCCCTCAAACACTATACTTGCTCGTACCCTGCGCAATTACCACAATCACGTCGTCGTTTTAGCCAAACGTACCATTAAAACCCAAACGTTTCATCTCGTCAACGCAGAAACTGTGACAATTTCGACCGGTGCACGTTCAGATAGATTTTCCAAAAGGTAATCGAAACTTAAACGATCAATTTATATAGTAAACACATATTCAGAAGTGTCAATAATATTTACGTCTCAATAAATTACTGTTGCAATTAGTCTTATCACTAGACTATAGATGTTTATGTATTTATGGGAAATTTTAATTCTCAAAAGACTACAGAAGAGTAAGATACGATATTTAGGGGTTGAGACATCCTCTACAAAGCTTCGATTTCATTAATTCTATTAATAAAAATATCTACATATTATGTTCGTTCAGGTTCACAATAGTATTTCTACATTTATAATGTATATATACTAGATATATAATATCTTCTCATACATAATAATATTCTCAGCTTCCTCGTCTCACGTTAATATAAAATCTCAATACAGAATAAATTGATAATTCACAAACAGTATCTAATGAAAGTTCTTAAGAATAAAGTTTCTTAACCTACGTTAACGAGTTTGATTCGTCACAAGTTCTGGATACCAAGTTTCACAATGATGAGTAGTTGAAAAGTTGAAATTAACTGTTATTTTCGATGAACGAAGTACATGAATCTGGATGGTATTTTTCGCAAAAACAGTCAAAACATAAAAGTTTCAGACACCACGTACATCTAATTAAAGTTTTGTTTTCACAGAAATTATAAAATTTTGCGTTTAACTCTGGTGGGAAGACCGCTTCCTTAACATTGATAAAATGTGAGCGAAAAATGAGAATATTGAAATTCGGTATAAAATAAGTATGATTACAAAAAGACCATGTACACACATATTTACCATATCGTACACATAGTGCCTGAAATTTTTATGTTTTGACTGTTTTTTACAGATTCATGTAGTCCATACATTGAAAATAACAGTTAAATTCAACTTTTCAGTCAAAAATATAGTACCACATTGTGATAAAATCTTGTGAGTAAAAATTAAAAAATCTTCGAGGACTTACAAACGTAGTGACACCTAAAATAAAATGATTGGAGATGGTCAAATCTCCTTGTGAGTAAAAATTAATCTATTCAAACAATTTCTGGGGATAAACAATGTTTCAAACGAAGATTCTCAAGGATTCACAAATTTAATACCTAAGACGAGACTCAATGACTTAAAACGATTGGAGATGGTAAAAAATCGTTCTTTTTCATGTCTAAATCGCCGTTTTCGAACATTGTGCGTCGAAAGGATGGTCGATGGTCCCCGTGTCTGGGTTCCCGCGATCGTCATCGAAGACTCGACGGCCGTCAGACGGCCGAAAGCGAGCTTATTTGCCGGGAGTATCCGATAAACGGTTACATCCCCGGTATCAGATTAAGATTCACTTTAGGAAGCCAGTTTATCTTTAGAGGTTGCACCTTCCGCCTCGGTTGATAATTCAATTCCTTCCGCGCCGGGAACTCTCCTTCGTTCTCTATCCATCCAGCCAAACACGGCCATCCAGCGGCACCGAGTCGGCAAGCTCTAGCGAGATTATACGCGATCGTGGAGCTACGCGATTCCTCTCCCTAAGGTGCATCGATTTACCCATACCCCCGTACGCCTCTCCGGGGCGCCACGGCAGCCGCCCATATTCGCATATACCTCAGACAAAGAGACCTAGATAGACGGAAGCCTACCCGGTACGAATAGCAAGGAAGGAATGGAACGCCGGCGGCCATTTTGTAAGCTCTTCCCGGAGGAATCAATGTGACGTCGCCTGAGGGGCGCTTGCGCTGCAGGCAACCCTCCGGTTCCGTCCCTCCAATCCTTCCTCCTCCGATCAATTCCAACTTCGGTGCCTCTCTTTCCCTCTTACCGCCTCCCTGCCTCTCTCCCTTCATCCGTGACCCTCTACGCTCTATCGGTCCTCCTTCTCCCTTTTCTACCCCCGTTTACCTCTTTTCCTCTTTGCCCCGTCGCTGTCCGTGTACATTTCGCGCGCGGCCACCCTCTCTCACCTATTCCGGCTCGCGTGAAAAAGTATTAAACAATGCAAATGCATCGTCGGGCAGATTTATCGGGGGACTAGCGCTCGGAAAATTCACGTTATTAGAGGATACTTTTATTACCAGCTGCCCGGAAGAAATTCACGCCGCCACCCCCTGGGAGGGTTTGGGATCCTCGATCGCTCGGAGAAAGTGGCGATTCGTTTTTCAACGTCACGGTGACTATATCCGTCGTGCGTGAAATTTAATTACCATTTGCTATTTAACTCTTTGATTGTGGACGATTTTGATGCTAACACAAGTTGCGTGAGAAAAACTTTTTCATGTCTCTTGAGCAACACACACGTTGAACGCTCATAAGAGTTTAACGCACACAGTTGACTGATTGACTGAGAATCTGTAGGAGCTTTTAGTAGTTAAAGGGTTGAATTGTAATTTTAACAAGAACTGAAATATTTAGAATATATTGAATATGTTTAGAATCTTTGAATATGTTTAGTATATATTTAGAATTTTATTTAGAGACAAGTGCTCTGGAAAGAGGTCGCCACAGATGACTGGTTAAGACTGGAGCCTGGATTTCTGACGACAAATATCCCTGTGAATATATAATCGTTAGTGTATTTAAATCAGCGAGAATTTAGAGAGTGCTCGGTTAAGCTGAGCGCGTTGTCTGGTGTATCTTTGTTGCATTTGCGTAACGTTATGAAAGCGAGCGTGAATCTAGCGTGTCTGAAAGCCAATTTTCGACCTGTCTGAACGCCCAACGTCAGAACGCTGTTTCGGTATTTCGATTATGGGTACTGATGCTGTTTCTGCGGAGAAATCTGTAACGCTGCTCCCGCGAGTTCGTTGTACGAAATCTTTGCTGCCGGGGGAGGAACATTTTGATCCGGTGCGTTTCCACCCCTGGTGTCGCGTGGGAAATTTAAAATGGGTTTTAGATTATTTACTGAGGTCTTCGTAAATTTTAGAATTTATTACGTCTTAGTCGATTGCAAGTATTCGGACAAATCTCGTAGGATATTGGGAAAAATGTATTTAACTCTCTATGAGCGGAATTTTTTTCTTAATTATAAAGTTGCAAGGTATTTACTTTGATATTTCAGGTTGATAGTGCTACCAACCGCCATCAATATTGTTATTGGTCATCTCACAAACATTATGTAATTAAGACGTATACGTAATCTTGTGAAAAAAATAAAATTATTTGGTAAAATGTCGATATATTAGTATGTGACTTAAAAGTTACACGAACCCATAGAGGATTAACTCGAAATTAATTTATTGAAGTTATTAAAATAATTTATTTCGAGAGTCAAACAACAATTCTAACACTAGGTTTACGGAACACGTCGATTTGATGCATTCAAATTCGAAACTCAACGTTACAGAACTCATGAATATTATTTGTTAATGTTAAATTTAATTGATGGAATGATAGGAATATATACCCTGATTAAAAGAAAAACTGCATTTTAATGCGACTGTCAACACAGCGAATTAGTGCAACTTCTAAAAATAAAATAATATTCTTTCCTCCATTAAAATTTACGAATGTCTATAATTCCAATTTCATCCGTGTATTTCGTAAATTCAATTTGTGTTATCAGAAAAGAAAATTCGTCGTGGCACGTATTACGTATGTCCTCATGGCGGAGTCAATAGAGTGCAGAGGGTTAATGAAATTGATATTTACATGTTTGCTCGCGATATTACACACAGTCAATATTCACAAAATCTTGAATTCAATGTCCAGTCGAAAATCACTGGTGACCATCGAAGCGTTAATAACATTAACACATTAACGACGAGGTATTTCTATTAAAATTTCCCCATACGACGGGTGATTTTAATAATATGCAATTCTTTCAACATGTATATACGTACAAAATGCGATAAGTATTTCTGTAATTAATATGTCTTGAAATTTTCAGTATATGTGGATAATATTAGAATTATTTTCTCGTGTTATCGGAGGAATTACTAAAAAAAGACATACACCTGTCGTGTAACGAGAATACTCGTTTCCCGTCGGCAACGTGTTAACTTAACATTCGTCGCGATTCTATTAATTTTATATTAGTGTTTTTACTTTAGACGGCTAACAAATTATTACAAACTACTTTATCACTTCGACAACGGCTCACACTTTTCTCCTAGGACATACACGGTAGATACATTAGCCTCAAGACAATAGATGTCACGCGTTCGTTTACCTACCTAATCGATTTTCAGTTATTCTTAACAGATTCGGCCGGAAGTCGTTGGCCGTGGAAAAGAATCGCCGAGAGACGCACCGGGTCGCGATAATGGCGCGCGACGGTCCTCGCCTTTGATTTCGCGCGCAAACAGGACAGAACTCCGCGAGCTCGGACGAGGGGGGGTGAGGGGCACGGTACCCCGAGTGTCCGCCATCTCTTAGAGATTTTTTTTCGTGCCTGGACGCGTCGAGGACTCTCGTTCCCTTTCTCTCTCTCTTCCTCGTCGCGCAGAAGGAAAGCATCGAGGCGAGCGAGAGTTTATACGCGTCGAGGGCAACTGAAATTTATAATGCCGGGTAATCGTAGCGGGGCGTGCACGCACCTGGGTACTAGGGTACCGGCACGTTATTATGATTAGCTACTTTCGGTCCGGTCCAGGGGAGTGCTGGAGATTCCGATCGGATACGCGATACGCGACGCACACCTCGGATTACGGGCCGGAGAAGATGATCTTCCTACGGACGCCCTGGGGCCGTCGTCAGGTACCTACACCCTACCCACTTCCTACCAAGACATACTTCATTTATTATGACTGTGATCATCGATTATGCACCGACGTCTAACCCCCTCCACCCCTTTATTCCCTCACCTTCAGCCCTTCGCGTCCTGTTTCGCCCTTTCTCTAACCTCCCCTCGCCTTCTTCTTCTTCGTCGGCGTCTTCTTCGCGATGCACGCATTATCTTCGACTAGAGGATACACGGAGCGGATTACGCCGACGGGAGGGAGGGAGGGCGATGAACGTCGATTTCAGCCCCCATCCGTACCGCTAAGGTCCGTGGCGAATTTTCGAGAGGCCTCGCTGTGGCCAGCTTTCGACCAATTCCTCTTTGTTGGAAGGCTAGGATGTGGAGGGTAGCTAGAAATATTAGTATACTGGTTCTAAACAGCGTACTTTGTTTGTTGAATCGTCGATATTGTCGTTTCGTATTAATCGTGTTGTTTGTTGACAAATGTTGAGGGTTGCACGAGGTGCCCTGTATCGACTATGTGACTATTACACGTATGTTCGATATTCCGTCTCGATTCGGCAGCCAAAGTGTTCAGACGTGTATAAGGAATATTATAATTAGACTGGGGATGTTTATGCAAATGCATATGTTTCTAGGAAGTAGATAAAAGAGTGAAACCTAAATAAGAGTTTGTTTCATCACTAGAAGTTCTTAAAAATATACTTTTTATTCTGCATATTTTGCCTATGGCATATGTTTTGCATATGTGTCGAAACATACTGCATGTGTCATATATGTCTATTGTATTTTTTTTCATTAAATTAATGCTTATATGGATTTTCGAATATCTATTTTAATCTACTAATTCAACGTTTATCATGGTAGAAATGAGAACATAGTTGTTTATTCATCTCGTGTTCACCTATAGTGAATCATTAATGTTCACAGATGCTACGAATAGTATTAATCAATTATTTTGAAGTATTCTTGGCAGGTAGATTCTATGGAAACGAATTTTATGAGGTCAGACTGTTAAAGTATGCTACTTCAGCAAATTCAAATATGTTATTAGTTCATTATTTTTTAAACGCTTTAAAGGAAAGTTGATTTCCATTTATCAATTTGGTCAAATTCAACATTGAGTAAAATAATTCAGCTGAGATTAAGAGTCCACTTAAGGGTTAAACTCGAATCCTCCCTTCCAGTGTGTCACAGCGCGATGCCTTTGGGGGGTGAAAAGTATCATAAGTTTTATTCAAATTATACCTAACTCTCCCCTTTGCACAATATATGTACATCTGGCCTAAAGGTGATCGAGCATCTCGACGTTATTATCGCCATAATTATACGATATATGCTTCTACCCGAGCTACGAACATATCGAGATTTACTATATCGTGCAACCCCTGTTTTTTGAAACGACACGTCAGTTTCAAAATATTTTTTAAATAATTCTGCATGTATCTATTAGATGCTTCCTTGTGGCGTAAATATTTTCTTCTTTAACACGTTGACTGTCAGTCTAAAATCCTAAAATTGTTTACAAGACCTTTGATTTTAGGCAATTGTAAACTACGCAATTTAAAAGTTGTCGTAGTAGTTATTTTTGTAACCACATAAAAATTTACGAAGCTTATTAAAATTTATTTTCTTTAACATTTCAATTTGAGAATTAATTGTTTTAATTCCACTGTTGAAAGTCCTGTTACCCATATATGGGTGACGTGACAGTCAAAGTGTTAAAGAGAAATTATAAAAATTTGTTTACGTTTGTTTGACAGCGTTTACAAGTATCATGGAGTACCCAAATAATGGATTACTGAGTTTCTTTGTTCCTTAATTTGTTACCTACGTTGTACTCTGTTTCTGATATCGCTGCTACACCAAAACGAAATCACGGAAGTTCGTAAACTCTTTTGTTATGATGTTCGAGCATGATGTTTCTCGCTTTCCCATGTCTCACGAGCGTCTAAGGGTAACACGCGCCCGATTTATCGGAACACGATAACTATCACGAAGTAGAGTTTGAAACGCCGCTGGCAAGATTACGAATTTCTCTTCGTACACGTGTATTTCAAACGAAAGATCGTACACACATTCGTTTCTTGAATATCTTTCCCATACTGTGAAATAACCAGCAGAAAGATCGCGATCGTTCCACAACGAAGACTACGAGCGATCGCAATACATTTTAAAAGATCGTTCACATCGAACGATTCCCTTAAAAATCATCCTCGGTGAATTTACTAAAAATTGACGAAAGTAATTTTAATTCTCAAATAAAATTCCATTCTGACCCGAGTTGCCAGTTTGTCGTCAAACTTCGGCGACAGAATTGAAATTAAGAGCAAATGGACAGTTTATATTATTCCTATAAAAGTATCAAACGTTTCGAAGCCGTCTCGTACGTGGAAGAAATTTAATTGCGCGGAATTCTTTTTAATTTTCCGTTTCAAAGCGTTTCGATTCGAACTTTTTATCCGTCGTTGATCGATTCACCGATAAATTATACGACGATCGAAACGCTGTTGCCGGGGTCTCAGTGCGCGTTTCACGCAAGAATTCCGGTATCTACAATAGATATTGATATCGACAGTTTTCGATTAATCAACTGCCGCGTGTTTACCGGAAACTAGTTGTGCACACAACGCAACTATCAGCGCCGAATCCGGTATTTACCGAAATCGTATGCGTTCAAGTTTACATCGAAACTGGTTTCGATGGTTACACAGAATACGCGAATAGGGCTTGACGTTTCGATCAAATTACGCCGGGGATACGTGTCTTATTAACATATTTGTAACGTTTAATTGAAAATACATCGCGGGTGTTATGAACAAATATTTAAAAATCAACATTAAACAACCGGGCTGGCGGGCCAGTTAATTGGAGTTTTAAAGCGTATTTGCTGTGCAATCTGAAATTGTGGATCAGAACGCTCCGACGGTGAAATTTTTGGGAGGATCGATTTACATTTCGACCCTTCCTCTTTACGTTCGATTATACGACGAATTAGAATTAGGGCTTTCGCTTTATCAGTTAATTTAGAGTTTATTCGTACGTTAATTTGTTAGCATATTTCCTAATGGGAAGAGTACTTTGAGTTGAAAGAAAGTTTCTGTTCTCTTATTTTTAGATTAAATCGTACTTGAATTACACCAAAATTATTCGTACACAGTTTTTGTAACGCTCGAAAAGTAGCCTCGAGCCCACATTACGGGCTTCGAAACAATAAACGGAACGAGAGAAACGCGAATAAGAAAACGCGAAAGTTTCCAAGAGATCTGTAATCCTTCGTCCAACAACCCCTTCTGGGTTCGTCTTAATTGTCAGGCTACCAAAACGCTTTGTAAATTTCCTTAATTTGTATGCACACGTTCCTCCAGTATTTGTAAGACAACACAAACACGTTATTAAGTTGTTCTTTAACATTTTGCCGCAATGAATAGAATTCTACAATAATTTTGTAATATGTAATATACAGAGTGTTCGGCCACTCCTGGGAAAAATTTTAATGGGGGATTCTAGAGGCCAAAATAAGACGAAAATCAAGAATACCAATTTGTTGATGGAGGCTTCGTTAAAAAGTTATTAACATTTAAAGTTCCGCCCGTAATGAATTTTTTTCTCGAAAATGCACAAGATTTCGGGGGTATGTCTATTCACCAAAAATGATTGCAATAGAACCCCGCAACCGAAAATAATTTTTTCAGAATGATATGAAATTTTTTTTTTCGTCGAAAAATTTAGGCACCCTACCCCCTGTCGATTTTTCTTAAAAATTTGTTTTTCATTTTTAGTCATTTTGTTTGACGCCCTACAGAAAAGTTGTCTAATACTTTTTTGTAGGTACCCATGAGCTCTACTTCAGAAAAAAGTTTCATTGAAATGTATTCACAATTGTAGGAGTTATGGCTGTTTGAAAATTGGACCATTTTTATGGGGTTTTTCTCATTTTGCGGGGTCAAGGACCAACTTACCGAATATTTTTGCGATTTGTACATATTCTTCATCAAAATACGCGTAGTTTGCTTTTTTAAACATTAAAATCGTCCAATCCGTTCAGAAGTTATGACGTTTTAAAGATTCGCATGAAAATTCGGGCAGACATTCCTGGCCAGAAATTATATTTTCGGTAAGGAATTTTTTTCTCGAAACTGAGTAGGATTTCGAGGGTATGTCTATTCACCAAAAATGATTGTAATTGACCCCCGTTACCGAAAATAATTTTTTCAGAATGATATGAAATTTTTTTTTTCGTCGAAAAATTTAGGCACCTACCCGATTTTTTTTCTCGAAAGTGGATAGGATTTCGGAGGTATGTGTATTCATCAAAAATGATTATAATTGACCCCCACAACCGAAAATAATTTTTCTAGAACGATTTGGAATTTTTGAATTTAATTGTTGATAACTTTTTAACGAAGCCTCCATCAACAAATTGGTATTCTTGATTTTCATCTCATTTTGGCCTCTAGAATTTCCCATTAAAATTTTTCCCAGGGGTAGCCAAACACCCTGTATATGTTGACCCATTTAAGTCGACTTACTCGAGTATCTTCGAAACTGTTGGTGATATTAAACGACTAACAGTTCCCATTGCATGTTCGGATGAATAAATTATATATCCTTATGGTTATTAATATTATATCAAGAGTCATCTGTGAAGTATATACGTTCACTCGTAAAAATGATTACTTAATTATCCACAGTGAAGGTCAGATTTAGATTCGAGTAATTTCAAGTCGAACGATGCAAGGAGATATCATTGTACCGGTTTACGGAGTGGTTGAAAGGAAATTTTGCTAATAAGAAGGAAAAGAAATGGTCCCGGAGGCTCTCCGTTGGGGGTTGAAATTCGAGCTGGCCATTTGCGAGCGTCAATAACCTATTACAAGAACGTAACGTGCAAGACAAAGCTTAGAAATCGGAGAAACGCTAACAAGCCCTCGGTGCGCGAGTTGATTGCCGTTTAATCTTTGGTCGCCTTGTCTCGGGGTCCTCTCCGACATCCGACTCGTTCTCCAAGACCGTTTGCGCCTCCGCCGAGGTCGTAGAAGCGCAACGCCGACTTTCATGGTGATTTACGACTGCCGCGCGAACCAGCCGGCCCGGAGTTGCTCCGAGGCGAAGCGACAAGAACAGTCCGCGAAAGAAGTCCATAACACGGTGCGTGTAAACACCACGGTGGATAAGTACCAATAGTTAACGTGCTCTTAAAGATCGGTACTTACGACTTCGTCCCCAAAGACGATCCTTCAAGGATGCTCGTCTTTTTTCGAAAAGTAAGCAATTCTTGAGAATTTATTCCAAGTTAATGGCACCGTCGTCCCTCCTGAGGATTTTACTTTTTATTTAGCTTGGTCTTATGATACGAAACATATTATTGCATGTAAACAAAGTAGCGAAGAGACATTTTCAGTGTGAAATGTAAACTTACACGTGATATTTTGATTTTAAATTTGGGGTTATTGAATCGAGTTTAGGGAATTTATTCGAAATTAATGGTACTAGCGAACCTCTTGAGGATTTTAACTTTTATTTAGCACGGGTTTATTATAAGGAAAATATTTCTGTAAACAAAATAAGTCATAGATATTTTCAGTTTTAAATGCAAATTTATATACGGTGTTCGACCAACCCTGGGATAAAATTTTAATGGGAGATTCTAGAGGCCATAATAAGACGAAAATCAAGAATATCAAATTCTTGACTGAGCCTCCGTTAAAAAGTTATTTAAAAATTAAATTAAAAAATTTCAATACATTCTGAAAAAATTATTTTTGATTGTGTGGGTCAATTGCAATCATTTTTGGTCAATACACATACCCCCGAAATCCTACCCACTTTCAAGAAAAAAATTCGGGTAGGTGCTGAAATTTTTCGGCGAAAAAAAATTTTTCAAATCGTTCTAAAAAAATTATTTGCAGTTGCAAGGGTCGATTACAAGCATTTTTGGTCAACAGATATACCCCCGAAATCCTACTCAGTTTCGAGAAAAAAATTCCTTACCGAAAACATAATTTCTGGTCAGAAATGTCTGCCCGAATTTTCATGCGAATCTTTAAAACGTCATAACTTCTGAACGGATTGGACGATTTTAATGTTTAACAAAGCAAACTACGCATATTTTGGTGGAGAATATGTACAAATCGCAAAAATATTCGTAAAGTTGGTCCTTGACTCCGCAAAATGAGAAAAACCCCATAAAAAAGGTCCTATTTTCAAATAGCCATAACTTCTACAATAGTGAATATATTTTATTGAAATTTTGGGGAGAACTAGAGTTCATGGATATCTATAAAAAAGTATTAAACAACTTTTCTGTACAGCGCCAACCAAATTTATAAAAAATGAAAAACGAATTTTTAAGAAAAATCGACAGGGGGTAGGTGCCTAAATTTGACGAAAAAAAAAAATTTCAAATTGTTCTGGAAAAATTATTTTCAGTTACAAGGATCAATTACAATCAATTTTGGTCAATAGACACTCACCCAAAATCCCACACATTTTCGAGAAAAAAATTCAAGTAGGTGAACAAAGTCGACAAAATTAAAAAATTTCAAATCGTTCTGGAAAAATTATTTTTGACTGAGGGAGTCAATTACAATCACTTTTGGTGAATACACATACCCCCGAAATCCTATGCACTTTTGAGAAAAAAATTGGAGTAGGTGGACAAAGTTGAAAAATTAAAAATGACAAATTATGATGTTTCAATCTTAGACTTTGGATTATTGAGTTGGGTTTTGGGAATTTATTCCATGTTAATGGTACCATCTACCCTCCCGAGGATTCTACCTTTTATGTAGCGTGGGTTTATGATATGAAAAATATATTTTCATAAACAAAATAATCCACGAACATTTTCAGTTTTAAATGCAAACTTATGCATGATATTTCAACTGTACATTTTGAGTTATTTTCAAAAGTATTTTAAATTATAGTACAAAATTATAAATTTAATAATAAATATAAATACAATTGTAACTTTGTAATTGGAATATCTAAACCGAATTACTCATTTTTGGAAGCTTTGTCTATTTATTTGTCAACTCAAAATTTACTGGATCAATTTTCATTGAACCATTCTCTTCAAACATATTGCATTTATGCTCGCCATTTTATTACAATGAAATTTATAATATCCCTCGAGTGGACCAATATAATATTGCAAAATTTCGATCGGTAGGGGTGAAATTCGGAGATGCCAATTATAAAATGTACAGATAAATACTTCCCCAACAAAGCACTTATTTCTCGATAGTTAAATTTGAAAACATTTTTTTCCTACGTAAATACCAACAAGTTTTCTGTCTTCTACTGTTCAGGAGTTGTGGCTGCATGAAACGTCTTGTATATTCGCGGAATATTAAAAAGTCAAAAGACAAAGATTTATTTTCTGTAAATTCTGGACGAAAATCTCTGCTTAACGGTGGAGCTTTCAGCGTCGCGACGGATTCAATTGTCGCGGTATGTCGGGTGCCGTTTCGCCCCCGAAACTTCTAACCTTGTTGTTGCGCGAAGACAAACGCAGACGAGCCCCGAGTGCAAGCAGTCGGTCACCTTTCTGCTGGAATTGCTTTGACATTGCGTCGCAATTCGCCGAGACAGACGCGTCAGTTGGTAGCATTTCGAGTTTACTTCCTGGAGACGACGAGCAAAAGTCTTTCGAGGGTGTTAAAATCAATCTCTATAAAGACATGTTTGGATTCTCAACTTTTTCTTGCGTTGAAAGTTTACCCCAAAGCACCTTTCTATTGAGAATAGTGACATCCACCACTTAGAAAAGTCTCAGACGTGACTGTTATTAATTTTAATTTGACAGGATGATAAATCCATATCCAAAGCAGACTAGTGTATGGGGTTGCATGAGTGTGACTGGTGGCATTTATTATCTCTACCTAATTTAACGATCAATATATACTAGTTTAGAATAAAGTAGATAAGTATTTTGTAAGTATATATAATTTTTGTTCGACTGCGTCGAAGTGTAAAATAATTATTCCACCCTCTCTAGCTTTTGTTGACTGGAACAGGAGAAACAGTGATTGATCTTGCGCAGAAGCGTTTCTATTAGCAGGGATAATTATGGATTGGTACTTAGGGCTTCGTGTAGGTACATAGGGATTGCTACTCGAATGGTCGATGGTTTCATATCGATTTCAAAGTGTAACGTGTTCAGATCGCATTAAGTATTTTTAGTTAAATCGCGTTTACAATTTTGAGAGATACTCTTGGTTAAAATATGCACATTTTATCTTCTTAATTTTGTATGACAGTAAAATTCGGTTGCATACAAATGAAATATATTCCTGAATAAAAAAACTCTGTGTAAGATATTTGAGATGACACTTGCGGCTATTGTTTCAAGAATAAAAATTTCTTAATATCGATTACTTGCACGTTGCATACCAAACTTATCATAACTCATAATGAAAACTGCGTTCTGGAATACTACGAGCATCTGTTGTAATTACAACGTTGCAATTGTAACGTCTGTGTAACTTATGCAATGCTAAGAACTGGTTTAGAAGCGAATAGATCGTCGCGCCATGTGTTAAATGTGCTTAGATTCTTTACGGTTGCAAAATTAATAATAAATCGTAATGCATTTGCTGCGTCACGGTGATCAAGAAACACTCGTTCCTTTCCTTGTAAATTTTACAGAAAAATGGTCCCACGTTGATACAAAATTTCCAACAATTTCCATTGTTTAATCATAAAAATTTTGTTATATGTCAAGATAAGAGTATCCTCTATTGTATTTACCCAGTAAGTTCTTTACGTTGTTCTCTGTACTTTGTTTACGGAGCAGCAGGTTTGTCTAAACGAAAGATATTAAATTTACTTTTGCCTGCGAAAATAGTATTATTCCACCATTCTTTTTCTTTGCAAATAAAAGCCTTGCACGAAGTGCAGCCGTTCAAACGAAACACACAATTACGTTTGGGGATTGTATTTCGAGCAGCGAGTTGGAACAAATATTTATATTTATAAAAAATTTATTACAAAATAACTTGGCACGAGGTACTGAAATAATTCATAGAATGATATATCCAATCGCTAGTGTTCGAAAATTTTTCTCACTCGTATAGATTACTGAAATTAAAAAGTTAATACAAATTGAAAACTAAGTATATAATCGTCTACGTTTTATCTCTTATATCAATAATGATACGTTCTTGTTGCTATGCGTACATACAGGTTAATATTTAATTTTGTTCGAACAGTTAAACTTTGCTTTACGTCTAGCCCTTCGAAATTTGGAGCAAATAAAGTAAAATCGAATGCAAAGATTAAGTTGTACTAAAAACAATTAGGGAAGAAGCAAATGGATTTGTGTAATAATTTTAAAAGGATCTAGTAGAGTTTTGTTAAGTGTCTGAAAGTGTATGTATTCATTCATGTAAATTTTTAATAGCAAATCTGTTGCTAAATTTCTGGGCGCGCCACCGGTCGAGATCGCCAAAGCAAAGGTTACCGGAGCGATCACAAGCCAAGATTCTATGAAATCTAAACGAACATCAATCCCACCCAACCATGGAAAACGTCGTTTCATAATTTTGTTTTCAGGGATTCTCGAAAAATGATAGGAATAATAATGGTGTACGATTTTAACTGTGAGACATTTTCCAAAATCGTGATGATTCATTCGTGTTCACATTAATACAAGTATACAATATTTATACAGTAGACAGTATAAGTATATAATATTTATACAGTAGGCAATACAAGTATAGAGTATTTTTACAGTAAACATTACAAGTATATAGTATTTTTACAGTAGACAGTACAAGTATACAGTGCTTATACAGTAGAAGTATAAATTTTTAAATTTACAATATTACGTCTTTGTCAATTGCAAGTATATCAAATCTCGTACTGTATTGGGAAAAATGTAATTAACTTGAAATTCTTGAATCTACAAAACTGGACAAACTGTTTTTTATTATTAATACTTCTGTATCATTGCTCGAATTTACTAAACCCATTAAAGTAATTTATTTCGAGAGTCAAACGACAATTTCAAGTATCACAGAAACGCTTTGACAGTCGCTGTCACGCGTATGTGATTTTAATCATCGTCCATTCAATCTATTACTAGTCTGGGGATGTTTATGCATGTGTGAGAAATTTAAATTCTCAAAAATCTACAGAATACTTAAAGTGAGATACGAATTATTATATTTAGGGGTTGGGTTGAGACAACCCTCTACAAAGCTCCAATTTCTATTAATGGAAATATGAATTCGCGTAAAGATCCGCAGTCTGCTCGTCAGGTTCGTTTGCCCAAATATATTTATAAACATTTTCCGATAGATGGTGTAGGATTTTGAGACTCGTATTATTCGAGATAACGGTACGGTCTGGCGTCGAAACAGGAAAAGCCACGCGCTAACAAAGACCGTAAGTAATAATGGCGGTAATAATAATGTTGGCCGGTTGAACGATGTCTTTCCCCGATGCCACGAGGGAAACATTCCAGCGTCGAATAGAGGCGATCCCGTGGCTAGAAGAGGGCAGAGCAGACGGACGATCAGCCAAGCGACGTATATATAGTTTCTTCTCTCCCTCCGAGAGGGAAGTTCTTGGCGAACCCCTCGGCGAAAAGGGTTTCTAGCTCCTGGTGATTGGTGTAAGTTAGCCCTCTGGGCAGAGAAAACGGTCTCGCGAGCGCATGCGCCAGCCACGGGGATCCCCCTTTGCTTTAGGGTTAGCCGCGGTCCTCCCTGCGGCCAACAGCCCAGGATGACACGCCCCGGGCTACCAGATCAATAAGATCCCTTATACCTACCTACCAACCTACCTACCTCTTTGGTTACGCCCTGAGATATACGCCGGTTTAAATTTGCAATACGTACCGACGTGCATAGAACGCCAGGCATCCTTTTGTAGCTTCGAGAACTCAAGGGGAAACCATCTTCTCGAGTGTGTCTCAATGGGCTGCGATGAAACTTTGCCGGGAGACCAAGTGTTGGAAAATATTGTGCAAACGGGCCTCCGCGGCGACGATGGCCCAAGTTCTTGCGATGAATTTCGAAATAACTCGACCCCCCCTCCACGTAATCACGACGATGGGGGAAATTTTTTATGAGCTTCGGAGCTGATGAGAATTCTTTTTGTCTCTTCGTCGCCCGACGAGCTCTCGTGGACGCTTTTCGGGGAAAGAACAGTGCTTTTTTTTGAGATACGTATGGATACTTTATACGAAGTTTGGTGGAGTTTGTTTCGAAGATGTAGAAGATCGATTCTAGAATTTGGAGTTCCTTGCAATAGTGTGTTGGTGACATTACGTTTCGTATATTATGTAGAACTTTTAATTATAAATTTATAAATGTTACGACGCGAAAGGGACGAAACTAGTATGAAATTAGGGAGTTTTCAGCAGGCAGAGTAAGCAAACAATGAATGTGAAATGATAGTTCTTAAACTATATTTGAAAATTGTTTAGTAGTTAGTGGTTTGCCAAGCAATCAAGAAGTGTAGTGTGTTACAGGCAGTGGAAATAAGTAATAGGGCTGTTGATCTGAAAAATAAAACCTCGACAGTTTCTAAGAACAGGCGAACAAAGCCTCAAGTTAATTTATAATTTCTTGAAAATTCTAGAAAGTTTCAGAAACGAAAATATTTACACAAGACTACTAAGCAGGTACTAATCTCAAACGTCAGAACTGTCCGCCATGTTTTATGGAACTCTAAAATTATTAAACGGTTCAAAGAAACTTCCACTAAAGAATCAGCGTCATAAATAACGTTTACAATTTGCTAAACAACTGGAAAAATAAATGGGAAAAATTTTATTCGTCGATGAAAAAAGTCTAGTCGGACCAAACGGTTTTCTTACTACTAGAATTTACGAAAACTGAAATAAAATAAATGGAAAAAATTTTACTCGTTGACGAAAAAAGTCTAGTTGGACCAGGCGGTTTTCTTACTACTAGAATTTACGAGAAATGAAATAAAATAAATGGAGAAAATTTTATTCGTCGACGTAAAAAATCCAGTCGGACCAGACGGGGTTTTTACTACTGGAATTTACGAAAAATGAAATAGCTAGCGTTCTGATGATTCGGGCTTGAACTTTAATAAAATTCTATTTTCCAATACAACAATGTTACAGTTTATCAAGCTAAAATTGTTGACAGAAGCTGCACCAACAGCGTATGAAAATAGAAAACAGTTTGCCAATTGAAAGAACCCATTACAGAGAAATAGAAATTCGTCACAAAGTAAAATTCAATACTTGTTTAAATAATCACAAAAACGAATGATCAAATATTCTTTGAGTTACACTCTTTTCTAAGAGATTATTAGCCCTCGAACGTGATAAAAATCTATTTTAGGCTAAAAACATTGCTGTTTCAAATCGTCTAATTAGAACTTGTAACGCATTTGGCTAGAAAAGATCTCGCGTCGTTCGAAGTTTAAGCAGCGCCGTAGCGTGAAACTGTGTTTCATAATTCTTCTTATATTTTAGATCTCCATTAAAGTACGATTACAAGCCCGTACACCGACGCGAACGTAACCGCAATAGGAAAAAAAGGAGGGAACCGCGATTCAACACGTACCACAATATATTAATCTCTCTCGCGTTCGCAGCACGACGACGCAAAAAGGAAAGCTACGTGGAAGCGTAACCAGAACGGGCGTGCAAAATATCGCAAAAGTGTAATTATTGCTATTCCATTAGAAAAAAAGAAAAGAACGAAAGGAAAGAGGAGCGTAGAAGCGATGACCGTAAAAAGATGAGCGTAGGTTTGGTCCACGGTGATGACCGCATCTCGTTAAAAGGCCTCCCTTCCAATTTCGCCAGCTCGATCTGAAATTTTCTTGTAAGCTCGCGTGCACGCCCTGGGCTGTCACGATTCGGACCTAACTGCCGCGTTCGTACAACCGATTCAGGAATTCCTCGTAAGGTAATTTCATCTTCGGAATTCCTGCTTCGACGGTACGTATATCTCCTGCAAACCGCGTACTGCTCGGTCGCAATAGTAACTTAATTTCGGACGAGCGTGCGTCCCTAAATTCGTCGCGACGACCTGAAAATTCGCCCCTTTCTGCTTTGGTAATTTTTCGTCGTTGGATGATTACTAGAGTGGTAATTTTCATTCCCAAAAAAATCCAGCAACATAAAATAGCTCTTCTTTTAATTTGTAAATGAAGTTATTAGTTAACGAAAATTGATGCTTGAAATACAAACAACAAATTGGTAATGAACAGCTTTAAACAAATATATATAAGATCTAAAGTTAAATCGTCTATTCAAGAATGGCAAACGTTCGATTAATGCACTTGATATGCAAAAATATAAGAAATATTTAAAGTAAGATACGAATTATTATATTTAGAGGTTGAGATAATCCTTTTTAAAGCTTCCATTTCATTAATTCTGTTGATAACAATATGAATTTGTATAAAGATTCACAGTCTATCTCTCTGGTGCTACACAAGGTTCTCTTTTTTGATATGTTGATGTTTGAAAACGATGGGAAAAATTGAAACATGCAAATTCATTGTATAAAAATGAATTGAAAAGTCCTTTACCATTTTGGAATTCGGCGTTTCGTTGACGAGATAAAAGCAGCGTCAAGTTTTTTGGGGCGACAACGCTGTGGGCGCGTATTTCTTCTGCGCGATCAGCTGACTGGAATATAAATGGCGCGCGTTTGGAGTGATATCAATAAAAACGGTTTGTATCTCGTAAATGAAACCGCGGATTGAAAAATGGTAATAGACTTTTCGATTCCTTTTTGCTCGGGGCGAAACACTTTGTATACGAAGATATTAAATCTTAACTTTCTATAATATTGTCGATAAAATGTAAGATCTGTGTATAGTTTTCAATAGAATTGAATATTTTCTAAACTTCAGTATCTATGTTTCGTTTTTCAAGAAAATGTACCATAATTCTATGAAATTCTGAAACTATAAATTTAAATATCTATTATTCAATGTGTCGTATCAGTTATCTATATTTTTTTACATTGAAATTTTGTTTCGTGTCTCTCTTGGATCGAGATTCATGACAATTATATTTCATCGACAAAGATGTTACGAAACAAGAATGTAACAAAGGCATCGGGACAGCTAGATTCTGCGGAACGGTCGTAGGAATTTCATTCATTCGTTTATTGCTCAGGTAGTCGATCAGAAATCTACCCTCTGGACTGCCCCCAGGTTAAATAGGGTCGTCGACCAGAACGATGGAACTACATAGTCGCATTGAATGCGTTCGCGTGGTCAGCAAAGATCGGGACTCTGTAGTCGTACGATCAACCGTTCCCCGTGAAAATAACGCGATTATCATTTGGCGCACCCTTCTCGATAAAGGAAGAAAGCTAGCAGAAAAAGGGCACCAAACTCAATAAACGACAATTCGACTTCGTGAAAGACGACCGAACGTTTGACGTTCTTGAATAGGCGATTCGATTTTGTATCTTATACATATTTTCTTAAAGCTGTTCATTACCAATTTGTCGTAGTTTTCGTTAAAAACTTCTTTCATAAATTGTATCTGCACTGTGTAAAATGTTTGACTTTGAAGTAAGTCTGAAAGGGCTATTTTTTTAAATGAATGAACTTCGTTAACTGGAAATATCAAAATTCAGCGAACAATTTATTTGCCGTCGAAATATTCGAAGTTCGTTTCGAAAATTGAATCAGAACCGTAATGAAATGTTTCTCCAGATTGCTGGGAAAGTCTGAACCTTGCGTACGAATTCTAAATAGTATTTCATGTTCACATTTCGAATCATTTCATAACTGGATAAACGGTAATAGATTCAAACTGTGTTCCATGGCGTTATTAAATTCGGTAGATTAAATTTTCTCTTTGCACAAAACCATCAATCTATCGAAGTATTATACCGAGTTATTATAGTTGAAGCCTGGGATTTAAATTGAAAGAAATTAAATTTAAAATGTTTTTACGTTGTAAACGCTTCGAAGATAATTAAGATGTTTCTAACATCAGTAACCTTTGCTTTTTCCAGGAGAATTCTTGCTCATTTTATCTCGAGTAATTTATTTTACTATTCTACTTTTAAATTTATTTCGTTAAATCGCTGAATTGTAGCAGAGAGTGCAAAAATATAATTTCGATTACTTTATTGAGAATATTGTCAATTTCAAGCATTCGTTAAACTTAAAATCATTCAACTATGTTTATACTTGATATCACCTCCATCATAAGAATCTTATCACAATAGTTTTACAATGACAAAGTAAAAAGTGAAAACTTGTACTTTTTAACTTTCGTAACCCATTAGTAATTTGAGATATTATCGGTCGCGTGTTGGAAATAACGTCGAGGATTGCTCGGGGCGAACGGTTCCAAGTACTGGTGGGGATAGCTTTGTGACACAATGAAAGGAGAAAATTGTGACAGAATGAAAGTATTTATTGTACAATGTAATCAAGTTTTACACGGATCCGCCGACAAATTATCCTTTCCTTGATAACATGTAAGAAGATCGTTGTTCATACTCTTCTCTCAAAATTTGACTTCCTACGAAGAGCAGCTAGGACAAAATAATAGAACAGAAATATAGTAATAAGACTAAAACAATAGATAGAGAACGATTGAAGCACATATACCTGTTTACTTACTATGTTAGATGCTGAAGGCTCATTTAACTCACCAAATGAATACCTAGTAATAATTCCAGGAAAATAAAAAATAAGTAAAATAAGTAACACTTGAATTATGGAGCTGACAAGATTAGAACAGAAGAAATGTGTGGGTTTAGACTTTTCATTGTACTTACATTTTTTGTTAGACTGGTCAACATCGATAGAAGAAGCAGTTTTCCTATAAAATTGTTTTTAACAAACAGTACAAAATGAAGAACTTATCTGAAAAAATGATAATTTATAGTAAAAGAGAAAGATCCAATCGCACAAAATAATCATCAAACACTTAATAGTGGCAGATTAAAATAATTGAGAATTATCACGACGAAGGATTAACACTAGAACTATCAACAATTATACTGTATTTATTTGTCTCAAAGGAATTAAAACGATAAATGTAGAAATGTATAATGCAATGGAAATAATTGTTTATTCATTCTTTCGTAGAAAATCATGGTTTCTCAAAAATTCAGTGGAGTAAATTTTCCACAAGTTTTATTAGAAATTACGAACCAGTCATTTTGACCGCTTTGGTAGTTCAAGTGTTCAAACAAGAGATCGAATTTTATTATTCGAAGACTTGTAAAATTCCATTAAAATTTGGTATCAACTTGAGAAACATAATCCTATCTCCGCTAAGGGAGACTCTACTGTGCATCGCGAACAGCTTGGTCCCGACCCCACCCCCGTCGAAAGAAAACTATCTCCATCGCCATCGCGGGTTAAAAAATGCATCGGAAGAAATCTTAAAGGTAGCCAACGCTGCGCCCATCGAATCGCATCGCATCGACGGAGAATCGCGGCTCTCAGACTCGGGACGATATCGCGCCGGAGCATCGTGGGCCCGGGGGAGGGGGAGTCGGAGGAGTAAGAGATAAAGACTCATCCTTTATTCAAGAAATAAAATCCCCACGACGTTATCCGGGGGTTTATCCGCGGCAGGGAAGCGCGTCAAACGTGCAAGCTGGCACCGGTCGCGTAGCCAATCGGATACGAGCTGGGCGTCCCGCGTTCACGTGCCGATCTCGAACCGGGGACCGTGGATTGGGCCCGTTCGGGGCCCGTTCGACCAATGGTGGCGCGCTGGAAAGGGAACGCGGGTCGCGAGGCCCGTCCCAGTTCCCACCCCGACCGGTCCCGACGCCGCGTCTATCTGGTAGCTAAGGCCCCGCGGGCGCAGTAACCCTCGAGTCTTCCTACGTGTACGACGGTTTAAGGCGAATACCCATACACGAAGGTCGGAGATATCGGAAAACAATATCCACCGTGCGCCCGGTAACTCGATATATCTCGGCTCCCTTTCCCTCCCACTCCCTTTTTCGTCTGTCCTTCCTCCTCCCCGGTGTTTCTCCGTCCCCCGGGCCCGGAGCCGCATTGTCCTCGTCGGAACGGGGCCCCACAGAGACAGGTAGCCGGGAATCGCGCGACAGGACCGCGAAAGTGCGCGAATATTTACGAAAGGTTTCGCCCAGCAGCCCCGGCGCGCCTCGTGTCGCGACGCCACAGTGTTTTTTCCCCCCCATCGGTTGGCGTCGCGTGGTGACAGTGGACTCCGCCACGGCTCGGACCTGACCGCCGTTGGGCCGCTCGGGATCCCTCGGGTCGAGTGGTGTGCGCGTACAGTGACGAGTGCGAGAGAATTTCGCGGTTCGCGATGACCGATCGCGCGTAACTCGGGGAGATCGAACAGTCGTAGTTTCGTTGGACGATTGTTTGGAAGTGTCTATTCGTCCGCTCGGGGTTATTTTCATCGGGGAGCCGGATGCCGAATCTAGGCTATTACAACACCGCCAGAATGCATCAAATGGTAAACTCTTTTCAAGATACAATTTAAGCCGCGATGAAGGGGCTGGTGCATGGGCTCGATAAGAAAACGGGTTTTTAGGTTTCACCGGTTGCGTGGAATTTTTCGTTTTAACCCTCTATGGAGTGAATTTTTTTGTTAAATGTCAATTTACAAGGCATCAATTGGTTGTCTCAGAGACATGTAATTAAGACGTATACGTCATCTTGCGAAAGAAACTAAAATTGGTGGAATTTCCATGTATTAGCATCGATTTGAAAGTTACTCGGGTCCATAGAGGGTTAACGATTCAGTAGGGTTAATTACGTTGAACGACTAGTGTATAGTATTTGTTATTTATATTATCTCTCTGTTTACAAATATTTAATGGAGTTTGTGAGACTCATTTAACTAAATAACAGTGTTTGATGTGTTTTATAATTTGATGATAATTGTGTTTTTTAAATTAGCTACGCGCAAAGTGGTATTTGTAGATCGATTTAATCACAGTTACGGAAATTTGCTACGCGATCCAATGTTGCATCAAGGTAGAATTAGAGTTAAATAAAAGTTCGTGGCTTTATATTATCTATCGTATTGAACACTGGTTTTCAGTGCTAATTGCATAGGACTTTTTAGTCATCTATGCATCAACTGATGACCATGTTCTGACTAGCGACGATAATTGCGGTTAGGAAACTTGTAAGATTACTTAGAAAATTTCCGGTCGTCGAGTGTTTTTCGATGAAAACTATGTGTTTTTGTCAGAACTTGACACACAGGTGTGATCAATGAGATTTTATTTCTTGGTGAAATTGTTTTTCTCGATGATTGATTATAAATTTACGATGATCGCGCAAATTTGTCTTATTTTCGAATAACTTGTCGAAGCTGAACGTGTAAACCTCGATCTAGATATCTTATATTTGGATGAAGATCAGTTTTACACGGATTAAATACTCCAAAACAAGTGTTTTGGTCTATGATTCTTTTTATTCTTTTCTGTTCGGTATTTATTCAGTAAAACTAAAATTTTTAAAGATTTTCTTACGAAAAACTCTATGATGGATAAAGTTGCCCCTAATTAGCAGGTGAATTTTTAAAATTTAAAAAGAAATTTATTCGTATGGCTCGAAGAATGTATTACAAAAAAGTATTATTCGACTCTATTGAAAATTTGTACATGTATCAATAATGGAATGCTTCGTCTAAAAATTAAAATTAACTGAATAATTGTATGAGCATGCAGAACGAGTAGAAATAATTAACCTAACCCAGTTCACTCAAATTACTGTTTCCAATTACTAATCCAATTAATCATAACAGAATGTGATATTTAATTCGACCAAAATTCACGAACAAAAGTCTGCCTTTTCATCGAAATGAAATATGCATATCAATGTTCCGTTTCAATATTGTCATTTACATTATTATTCTTCGACGTTTATTAATATCCCTTCTTATGACAGAACGAAACTAAAATAGTAGATTCGATCAGATTCCACGGGCAAATAAGATTCCTAATAGTCGTCACGCCCAACGAGGTTTTACAGTTTAAAAGTAAATTAAAAATAAATTGCCTCATAATTTTTCTTCGTAACCGTGGATACTGTTTTAAGGCTGTAACATTAGATGTAATTTATACGGGAACGTCCAATTTGCAACATTTATATTCAAGGATATCGGGTAATCATACGTTGTTGTCTCTTGTTATCGTTACCTTTAACAGCGTGGAAATGTAAGCGTGTTTTGAACGACGCGGAAGGAATTTTCTTTTCACCGATGCTTGTCCGCTATCCGAGCATCCGATGCTGCTTTCTCAGAACTGATGGACAGCAAACGGTGCGAATTCTTACGAATCATGCGAGGGACACACCTTGGAACGTGACTGGAACTTTCTAGCATCAGAAAATAATAAATACGCGAAACCGTGCCCGAGACGCTAGATGTCAAGCGAAAGACCATTTATCGGACGAGCGTATCTTTTGTTTGTTCAAAGTTTGGAGCTTCGTTTCATTCCTGAAATAAATTCTTTTTCATACGATGGAAATGTATGACGAAAGAATAGATATTTCTTTTGGAGACATTCGTCGAGAAATTATTACACAAGAGGGTTGATTTCTTGTTGTAAACCACTGAGCTGCTCACTTGTCAAATCGATTTACCTCATGAAACAGAAAGTGGAAAATTATAAATATAAAAAGTTAGAACTCGATCAAATACTGTGACACTACAATTTTTTAAAAATTCAGAAAGTGGAGTTAATCGATCTGGCTCGTGAATTACACAACTAACTGGTGCTTAAAAGTTTGGAGCATAATTTATAAAATAAATTCTTTTTTTCGTACAATAGAAATATACGATGAAGGAACATACATATTTTTTTTAGAGCTCTGCTTCGAGAAATTATTTCATAGGAGGGTGGAGGGTTGGTTTCTTGTTGCAAACGAATTTATTATTTATAAAGATTTGTACCGTTTGATAACTGAATCGTTCACTTACCAAATCGATCAACTCCATAAAACAGAAAGTGGAAAATTATAAATAGAAAAAGTTAGGACTCGATCAAATACTGTGACACTACAATTTTTAAAAAATTCAGAAAGTGGGGTTAATCGATCTGGTTCGTGAATTACACAACTAACTGGTGCTTAAAAGTTTGGAGCATAATTTATAAAATAAATTCTTTTTCTCGTACAATAGAAATATGCATTGAAAGAATACACTTTTTTTTCGGAGTCATACGTCGAGAAAATATTACACAGGAGACAATTATCCTGTATTTATTTATACCAAAGAAATTAAAACGATAGATTCTTAAAGAGATGTATAATGTAATGGAAATAAATGTCTATTCATTCTCTTATGAAGACCCACAGTAAATTTGAAAAAATTCAATCAAATATATTATCTACAATTTTCATTAGAAATTACGAATGTTCCATTTTGACCATTTCGGTAGTTCTAGTGTTACAAAACCCTGTACCAAAAGTTTGGAGCATCGTTTGACTTCTAAAATAAATTCTTCTTCTCGTATAATGGAAATATACAATGAAAGAATACACACATTATTTTTTAGAGTTATACGTCGAGAATTATTACAGAGGAGGGTGGAGGGTTGGTTTCTTGTGTTGTTACTCAACACTAGAACTACCGACAATTATTATATATTTATTTATATCAAAGAAATTAAACCCCACAGTAAATTTCCAAACATTCAGTCCAGTATATTATTTACAATTTTCATTAGAAATTACGAATATGTCATTTTGACCACTTCGGTAGTTCCAGTGTTAAAAAGCCGTGTATATTTGATAATTAACCTACGTTCAAAAGTTTGGAGCATCCTTTCACTTCCAAAATAAATTCTCTTTTCTACGATAGAAATATGAATTGACAGAATACAAATTTTTTTTTTGGAGTCATACGTCGAGAATTATTACAGAGGAGGATGGAGGGTTGATTTCTTGCTGCAAACGAACTTGTCACTCAACTTTAGAACTCTCAACCATTATGGTGTATTTATTTGTACCAACGATAGATTCTTAAAGAGATGTATAATGCAATGGAAATAAATGTCTATACATTCTCTTATAAAGACCCACAGTGAATTTGCAAAAATTCATTCGAGTTTATTATTTACAATTTCCATTAGAAATTACGAATGTGTTCGGCGCTCAAAAGTTTGGAGTATCCTTTGACTTCCAAAATAAATTCTTTTTAAATATGCATTGACAGAATACACAGTTTTTTTTGGAGTCATACGTCGAGAAATTATTACAGAGGAGGGTGGAGGGTTGGTTTCTTGCCGCAAACAAACTTGTTGTTTAAAAAGCTCTCGCACCGTTTGACAACTAGGGGGAATCCGGAGTCCGCGTACGGGTAACCCGTCGTCCATTCATTTCCTACTATCTTGTATCTGAAACGTACACCTGGCCGCGGGTAATAAACCGCTACAATGGCGTTACGACTCGCAATTCGTCACGCGCCCCGGGGACGCGTTTAAGTGAAATAGATACGTCAGTCTTATGGAATATAAGTTCATAAAATTGAGCGGTAAATCATTGGGAATTTCTTGGCAACTATGGTGCCGCGTGTTCGCGCGCGAGCGACGCTTCAGCCACCGCAGACTCGGTCTGTAATGACAGGCTTTAACAGCGACTCGTAAAATCTTGCCACAATGGAATCATTCTTGACGATGGTGCCTTGGTATCGCGCGTGTGCGTGGCTCGCGCGAACGATCATTTCCAACCCCCGACAGGAGGGATTTCGATCCTTGCGCTGAGAAATCATCGTCGGGAGTCTATTTTTCAAAATATGGATTCAATCTTCTCGGATTGTTTTCATCGAATATGAGAAATATTCCTAGTGTGGGCTTGAGTGTAATCGAATCGAAGAATTATAAAGCATAGACCATAATAGGTGTCCATATTAACTTTCGTTTATTCGACTTTCACTTTTCACTTATTTTCTTTCTGTATTGGAAGCATTTTCTAAAGAAACATCTTTAAAATCCTTTTTTGAGACATTGTCGATCTTCTGTATTTTTTTGTATTACTAATGGATCACACGTGGGTGATTTTTTCTTAAGGAATTAATGAAATTCATTTCCAAGATTAGGTGTTAAAGAAAATAAATCTGAATAGGAGTCTTGAATTTTAACGAGATAAAATAAACATATATTCTATGACAAATTGTGGTTATTCTAGTTTCCAGTTTTCTAAAAGTTTTGTTTTCATGAACTATTTGAGGAATTTGGTCTGACAGTGAATTCACTAAAAATGTATAAGTTTTCGTAGGTATGTGAAAAAGGTAAATCTAAAATAATATCTTCATAAGAAAATAGGCTCGTCACAAAGTAATTCCAATTCGCCAAAACCTAGGTAAATTAATAATAGTAATAACTTACGAGAATTTTCAGAGTAATTATTAGTTCCTTGAATTCTTTTGTAGAATAAATTAATTAATTCTCATGTGGAAATTTCCTTTTAGAAAATGTGTAACCAGTAAGCAAGGAAATTTAGATCCAACCATACCATTTATTTAATAAAGTATCGAATACGCTGAATTATATTTTATATTATACAGTATTTGACTTGTTCGGTAAGATGAATATGTAACGCGAGAGATAATGTACAATAACCCAGATCGTAATTAAATATTGATTAGGTTGAACAAACAACGTCGTTGTACGAGAGAAACAAGGTTGCGTGAGAAATTGGCTGCAGATATTTATGAAGAATAAATGGCGTTAGTCGATATCGATACGTTATTCCGTGTTTATTTTCGTATTTCAAATACGCTCATAAATAATTGAAAACCAAGTACGGAGCTAAATTATTGTTCTATCGCAGAAAATATATTACGTTCTAACTTTCGATTTACACGGTTCAGTGGTTCCGTAAAAGTATTGTGAACAACGAGAGCAACATTTATATAGAACATGGGGGGATACATTTCAAAATTCCATTTTTCGTTTCACGGTGTAAAATGAGAAGATTACTTTTATATTTGTTACATATTACTTTTGTGCACATGGTATGTACATATACAATACAATATAGAATTATTTGAAATAAAATTTTGTTATTGTAACTTGAAACTTGAAACGAAACGAATTTTTGCATTTTTTTTGACAGCGTCAAAACGAAATCGTGCAACTTGAGTGGCATGTAAATCGAGGGTGGGTATGCAAACGTTTCGATCATTCGGTTTATTTGCTAGTTTGTTCATTCAGACTTCGAATAGATTTAGCGTAATCGTGCACAGAACGAAGAGTAATATGAAAATGAACGAAATAAACACGGTGGCACGGTTGAAACGTACTGTATGAAATTGCAATAATTTATTTAATTGGAATTCATTAGCAAAAATTATTCTGATTTAATATTATATATATTTGTATTCTTTAACTACGATCAATATTTACATTTTGCGATTTTACGTCCAAAGTAATAACTCGGATTGTACATTATAATAATGGGTAAATGTAATTTTGGTTATTTAATGATCGAATAATAATCGAATGTTAAGTGATTTAATTCGATGGTTAAAGGTTTTCAAATGTTCTGCGTTAGAGGCTGGAAAACATTGTAGTCAATATTTATTTTAAAAAATTGCTTTTACACTGTCGAATGCCATCGACAAATTCAGTAATCTGTTCACGTAACAGAATATTTAATTCAAACAAAAATCAATGCACATTACCGGCGAAATTTATATTCATTATCGAGTTACGTCTCGTTACTAATGAAGGTCTATGCTGGTAAAATCTTTGGATTTAATCTGTTTCTGTTCATACCTGTAATTAAAGATAATTTATTACTCGAGTTTCCACTTGGGGAGAATTATATGGAATATTCAACGGTATGGGAATGCTGATGCTTTAAAAAATCATTACATGCATCGAATTACTCTTGGAAATGGCTAAACATTTTCACATAACACTAGGTTCACATCAGCTGCACGTACAGTAACATTTGTATACAGTTCCATTTGTATTCCTACAAAATAATGGTGATTCAATATAAATGAAGATTGACTTGTTTCGTATGAATTGAATTGTTTTTGAAACTGAGATGAATCTATTCTTTCATAGATTGAGATATTTAAGGGTTCGTATTTGGATAAATTAAAAAGAAAACTTATGAATATTCAACGGCATGGGAATGCTGATGCTTAAAAAAATCATTACGTGCATCGAATTACTCTTGGAAATGGCTAAACATTTTCACATAACACTAGGTTCACATCAGCTGCACGTACAGTAACATTTGTATACAGTTCCATTTGTATTCCTACAAAATAATGGTGATTCAATATAAATGAAGATAAACTTGTTTCGTATGAATTGAATTGTTTTTGAAACTGAGATGAATCTATTCTTTCATAGATTGAGATATTTAAGGGTTCGTATTTGGATCAATTAAAAAGAAAACATGAATGGTCAACGTTGGTACGTTGGAAATGCTGGTTCTAGTTTGATCACAGGAAATGCAGCTTGATTGGGCGCGGTCAGTACTAGAATGGGTGCCCATTTGGGAAAAAATCACGTATAGTTGGTTTTTATATACTGTTTACATTATTCTACCTTTCTATCGATTTTGTAATTGAGCATTATTAATCTGTTGTTAATATTAAAAAAAACTACTTCGTAAATAGAAGTAACACAGTTTAATAAAAACATTATTTGATGAAAATAAATGGAAAAAATTCATACGAGAAAGAACTATGTAAGTAGAAGTATAACACTAAAAACTACTTTGTAAATAGAAAAGATGGTAGTGTAATAATAAACAATATTTGGTAAAAATAAATGAAAAGAATTTATAAGATCACATCCATTATAGCGTTCAAATATAAGTGAGAAGAGTAACTGTATGTTTATCGAAACCCAAGTTAAAATTGTTAACAAATAATATTAATTTAAAAGGGTTCGACAACAGCTCCGAGACTTTTGACAAATATTACGAAAACTTACCATACAACGATTACAGATAAATCTATTTCCCATCTTGTACATTTTATAAAACTCAATTGTTGGAATTTCTTATTTAACTCTGAAAAGTTTTTCATTGATCGAGTCCACACGCCACAAAGAGACATAATAGGATCGGAGGGGGGACGATAATTACGCTAATGTCAACAATTCTCACGAGTAAGGAAAAATAATTACAACGACGTCGGTCCTCCCCGTTAATGATAACTCGAACGATAGATAGCGCTAATTGCGTCGTAAATTGCACGTATCGTAGGAAACGGAACGCAACGGGGGAGAAAAAAGCGACGTTCGCGTCCCGCGGAATTAACGACTTTAAACAGAGAGGCGAACGGTTGTTATTATTAGGTTGTTAATCGTTGGTCGGCTGGGCGGAGAAACGGTACGCCGGTGTAACAATTCCGTTGTTGCTGTTAACGCCTTCGATGCTTTACGATCGCCAATTACTTTCGCTCGCGCACGGAAAGCTTGCACGCGTTGACCCGCGCCGCGAACGAACCGGTGAAAATCAAAGCGAGCAAATTGCCGTTCCTCGAAACGCCAGCATTCTTCTTGGCCGTTTTCGATTTCAATAAACTGCGCTCGTGTTCGTCTTGTGCCCCTTCCTCCGCGCGACGATCTCTCGTAAGCTGGACCTTGCAACCCTTAACCCTCCGCAGAGACCCAGAGTCCCAAGTAACAATACGACTTCGGTGAAATTATTACTATTGCTTACACATCGCGTCGAGTTTTCTATACGATTATTTTAGAATGGCGAACTGTTGTGTAAACCTTTTTGTGTTTATTTTCATCCCCCTCTGACGAGGACATTTGTGAGGGCAGATATTTATATTATTTATATATCATTTTGTACTCCAAATTCGAATTATTGTGTGACACTGAATTTATGTTTGATGAGTTTATTGATATATAATAGTAGAAAATTGTATGAAGTCATGTTTTTGGGTTTGTTTGCATCCCACTTGGACGAGGACAGTGGTATTTCAGATGTAACTAGTAATTTTGTGTGGACAGATATATTTATATTAATTATATACTATTTTGTAGTCCAAATTCGAATTATTGTATGACATTGAATTTATGTTTCATGCATTTATTAACATACAATAGTTGAAAGTTATATAAAATTACGTTTTTGTGTTTATTTGCATCCCCCTTTGACAATGACACATACAGATGATTGTTGTATTTCAGATCTAACTAGTAATTTTGTGGCTTGAGATATTTATATTATTTTATACTTCAAATTCGAATTATTGTATGACGTTGAATTTACGTTCGATGCATTTATTAACATATAATTCGAAAGTACCCGTTTCATATGATTTTGAAAGTAACTTTGAATTTTCTTTTACATCATTTTTTGCTTGGAAATAAAATACACTGAAGCTATAAAATTGTGTCTCTGGTGTAACAGGAAAGCTTTATGCAGCGGTCGTTGCACTTTGCTGTCTAGGTTTACTGCACACGTGTTGCAATCAAGGGTGCAGCGTCTCGTCAGAAATTTGTTACGAAGACGACGCTGCAATCGAAGTAGAGTATATAACGCCTGATACATAAGGGCGAGGGTAAGGTTAAGGGTACAATGTATACTTCAACATATCCCTCGCACATAACTCTTGCTGGCTGACGTTTCAATCAACCATTCTTCACCTTCGTTTCTCATCGACTTTTGTTACGCGTGAATTTTCTAGTTCCTCGAACGGATTACATTAATTTGGGGCTCGTCGAAGACTTGTGGTCAGAAAGTCAGGGATCCTTGCAATGGACCAAAACAGATTTGTTAATTTTCTATAAAAACCAAAAACTTCACCAATATTTTCTTTATCTCTTATTCAAACGAAATTTTGCCCATATTCGTTTGCTAGTTATCTAACAACAATAAAAAATACTAAGAAAGAGAGAAAGCAAATAGTGAAAAGTTGAATCAGTCATAATAGAATTGCATATCTTAAAAGTAATAACAAAAAATTGCTACTAAATATATCTAATTAAATATAATGCTTCGATGCAGTCACATTTACTTTGATTTGAGTTTCCTCGATTTAAGATCAATATTTCACATTTCTTCTGGCAGATGTACGTATAATATATTAAAAATCTCAGAGAAAAGAAAATTTCGTGTGCCTGATGCACCAAGAAACAGAATTTTGTTTATGATCGATGATGGAATCTGTGGCGGTACTGTTTACTAAATACTGTTCAAATTTCGTTATCGATAGTAAGAGAAGGAAACAATTTGGAAAGAAAAGAATGGAAGAACAAGAGACGAAGGTGGTGGAAAGAGGAAGAGAATGGCAAGGGAGTGACTAAGGCCCGTTTCTTTCACCTGTGCCACCGCGAGCAATAAATAACCGCCAGCTTAGCTGATTTTACTGCCGTGTGTTTGGGTGATCCCAATAACGCCGACCGAAGAAGGGACCAATAATGCGAAGAAAACCAATCTTCGCGCTAACTAGCCATTCAAACGGCAGAACTGCCAGACAAGTACTCGAGGGACCCTGGTTAACCTCTGAAACGAAACGGTTTCAAGCCTATTTCGGTATTAAAGAATTCGCGAGCAACGTCATAACCGCGTGGGCGGAAACGCCCGCTCGACGATGCACGATACTGCACCTCGTGAATTATTTGCGGTCGTATTGTCCCTTTTCGAGCAGTCTTAGAACGATCCCCAATGAAAAGATCAACTCACGATCGCGTAAAAAGCCACTTTCGATCACGATATTAAGTCCAAAGTTCTGTCTTCTCTGGAAATTATTCGTTGAATGTAACTCTTTTCCTATTTTCATTTACAAAGGACGTTGTCATCGATTTTTGATGGCTTTTCCAAGCGTGGTTTCTCTTCAGTACTGAAGTTAAAAAAGTAGTGGTTAAAATTTGTAGATCATTGTCTACGTTTATTGTTTGATATTGCATTTGGTCTAAAAGAACATCCAAACAGAGTATCAAAAACTGGTTTCTTAGAAACTAACGAAGACATCGACTATTCAGTTTTTTTTTTAATTAAAAATTCTTTTAGATCGACTGTTGTGAGGAATAAAAAAAGTCTCTTAGATTACTTTTTTATAAATTTGAATAACGTTTACTTGAATTGTATTTTTTTATTGTGAGAGGCTACAGAGTTGAGGGAGAAAATTAATATTCTATTTCAAACATAACACGAGGAAGTGTTATTAAATTGAGTAAGAACTATCGAAACAATAGAAGAATATTATCACTTTCCATTTAAAAGAATCCACAGTTGTTAAAAACTGTGAAATAAATAAATTGTAAATAAATTGAACAATAAACTTAAATTTTTTTTAGAATGCCTTGAAATATTCAAAGTAACAAATTAATATTCTATTTCAAACACGATGCAAGAAAATATTATATAATTTAGTAAGAATTATTCAAACAAAAAGAATACATTATCGCTTTTCAATTTAAAAGAATTCACGATCCTTACAAACTATGATCCTCGAAATCGTATGTTCTACATAAAAACAACTATAACTATAAATTTTCCTTAGAATGCCTTGAAATATTCAAAGTAACAAATTAAAATTCTATTTAAAACACGATGCAAGAAAGTTTTATTAAATTTAGTAAAAATTATCCAAACAAAAAAAATATATTCTTGCTTTCCAATTTAAAACATGTCACGATCCTTACAAACTGTGATCCTCAAAATGTTCTAAACAGATGCAACTATGAATGAAAATGTTCTTTAGTGCGTCTTGAGATATTCAAAGTAACAAAGAAGTTAAAAGTCTGACAGTGGAAACCGTTGGAAAAATTGAACGGAAGTATAAAAAGAAAGGTTTCATGAATGTCTTGCAGGGAAACGTCATAGATCCAACTAACGAAGCACGCTCGTAACTATTACGACACGGGTACTATTCATACCAACTTAATGGCCGCTTACCCTTGCAAACGTGTTTCCGATCATGCGTTGTCATCTGCGTGGGCAGACGAGCATCTCTCGAAGGCAGCGACTTGCGCAATAGTAATTGCTCGGAGATGGTAGCCATTAAAACGAACGATTTATCACCGGGCGAATCATAATTCAAGCGAACGCTATAAATGTATTAACCTTAATTAAATTACATCGCGGCGAATTAATAATACGCGAATTCGTGGGGAAACGTCGGGGCGCGAGCGACTCGTGTCTCCCTTCGATCTTCCTCTCGTTTCGCGAACTTACAAGACACAGAGTATTAAAAGCGGCATAAAAACAAGTAAACAATTAGTCAACATTGTCTTTCCAAGCATTTTGTATTCCCATTTACATAAAACATTAAACGAAAGCACTTTGAAAATTTTAGTGAAATGAAACAAATGGAAAAGAGTTTAGTTTTGTGCATAGAATTTATTTGTGTCGAAGACAAATTATTTTGCCTGGAATAAATAAAAATTCGAAACGACACATCGACCCAAGAAACCTTTCAATTTTCTAATTATACTGTTACGTTACATTCGCGATTCTAGTGGTGACTTTCGTGATACGATAATTAAAATAATTTAGAAGCTAATCACACGCGTGTTAATATGCCCAAAGAAGCAAAAAATGCTACTTAATTAATTGCTATTAAATATATTGAGCTGTGATTCGTTCGACTGTGATACTGGGGATAGGTTAATCGGTCATTTCTTGTTCGTTAGTGGGTAATTAACCTGTTTGCAGAGGTAAATGACAGACTGCGCAATTTTGTCAAAATTGCAGGTATGCATCGGTGCACACGCGATCGAGCGCGCGATTAGTCGAGTAAGACAAGTGCGGAACGCGTTTATATCAATAATTAAACGGTGTGCGTGTGAATTATCTGATTGGGGGAATCGCGAACCGTAAAATTAACTCTTTTCCGTTCGTGAAACTTTGCTTACGATCGTGGGCGCGATTTGCGCGAGCAAGTACAGCCCCCTCTTTTAAAAATTTAATGCGAATATAAGTAATCATTCTCGGGAGCTAACGATTCTCCGGCTTTGAAATCTTCGTTAAACGTCTGTGAATTTCACCAGTAATATTCGACAGAATTATAGAATTGGAAAATAATTTTTCCAGTCGTCTTTCCTGTTCAATTGACACATTTTTCGTAAATAAATATGCAGAAAAATTCACGAAAATCGTCGCTCACGGTTCAAGGAACTTTAATATGACAAATTGATGAGTTCA
The DNA here is from genome assembly GCF_051014445.1 of Colletes latitarsis. Lineage (NCBI taxonomy): Eukaryota > Metazoa > Arthropoda > Insecta > Hymenoptera > Colletidae > Colletes > Colletes latitarsis. Next base: position 32,092,676 of record NC_135137.1, read on the forward strand.
CAGGAGAAAATAGTGGCGTTTAACAATTATTAAATTATAACAAAGATTCCAAAGATTCATTATCGAATTGGGAAATAATTTATATTATATTTCGCGATTTTTTTTAAACAGATTTTCCTTTTCGATAGGGATGTTTAAAACGTGATCGTCTTTCCTGTTTAATTGACACATTTTTCGTAAATAAATATGCAGAAAAATTTACGAAAATCGTCGCTCACAGTTCAAAGAACTTTAATATGACAAATTGATGAGTTCACAGGAGAAAATAGTGGCGTTTAACAATTATTAAATTATAACAAACATTCCAAAGATTCATTATCGAATTGGGAAATAATTTATATTATATTTCGCGATTTTTTTTAAACAGATTTTCCTTTTCGATAGGGATGTTTAAAACGTGATCGTCTTTCCTGTTTAATTGACACATTTTTCGTAAATAAATGTGCAGAAAAATTCACGAAAATCGTCGCTCACAGTTCAAAGAACTTTAATATGACAAATTGATGAGTTCACAGGAGAAAATAGTGGCGTTTAACAATTATTAAACTGTAACAAAGATTCCAAAGATTCATTATCGAATTGGGAAATAATTTATATTATATTTGGCGATTTTTTTTTAGCAGATTTTTCTTTTCGATAGGGTTGTTTAAACGTGATCGTCATTCCTTTTCAATTGACACATTTTTCGTAAATAAATATGCAGAAAAATTTACGAAAATCGTCGCTCACGGTCCAAGGAATTTTAATATGACGAGTTGGTGAGTTCGTTGAAGAGAATAGTGGCGTTTATGAATTATTAAATAGTAACAAAGATTCATGAGCGTCTTGCGGTGTCCCGTGATGCAACTCTCAGCGTGAGCTCGACGTTTCGTTTTGACCGTGACGCGGCGAACTTCGTAGCGCTCCACGGTATCTCTATAATAACCGGTTAAATTCCGGTAGTGGCGATCCTTACGAACGGTAGCCTCTAATCAACCTAATTTCGAGTTCCTTTGGCCCGACGCGGGGCCAACATTGGAATTATTCGGTAATTGTAACGGATCGGAATGTTGTGGGTTCGCTCTTTAGGGTTCTAGACGCTGGCCAATCTCTCTGGGTCTTATGCTATCCTTTTGCTCTCCGCTTCTCACCACTGCCATTATCGAGGGCCAATGTGTAATAGATTCGACTCTTGGCCCGAGTGATTACCAGTGATGGGAATGATAGAGAATCAATACTATCGCCAGCTCGTAAATTATAAGCTTGTATCGAGCTGAATCAGTCCTCATTCGATACTTTGACAAATTCAAAATATCCCCACATGCCTAATACAGTAATGATTCGTAAATTGAACACGTGATTCGTAAATTGAACCCACGATTCGTAAGTTGAACATTTCTATCCCTTCCAATCGCTCGTAGTCGACGATCGTGTTCCATACTATTTTATATTAATCGAAAACTATAACTGTTCAACTTCTATTACACGAGATCCACGAGAATAGTTTTTAAAAAAGTCGTGAAGGTTTTTATGGAAATTGGAAATTTTTTTCTGTACAAAAGTGCCATAAGAAGAGATCGAATTGCTCCAGTATTCGCCTAATACGCTACCTAATGTTTAATTAATCCTTAATAACTCGCAGCCTGGTTGTTGCTAATCGTGGCTGGAATTCTTACGGGCGAAATCGCTGCGAGAAACGTCTGTCGATCTGCGATTCTCGGTCCAGTTGCTTGAATTAAGTACTCGTTTCGTGTCTTGGCCGAGATACGTGCGCGGTTTTTTCAATGATACCGCGTGGGTTTCGTTAAATTACGGGTCAGTGGATAGCGAATCGCTGTTTTTTTTATCTTATAGTACTAATGAAGGGTGCCTGGGATAGTTTGGAACAGAATTACGACGAACGGGAGCTTGACCGGTTGGATTGGTTTCATTGTTCGAGTAAATGTAATTCGCTTCTGTGTCTTTATTGACCATCGGTTCGACTGCTGTATAAAAGGATGGATTTGTTTGATCGAAACTTTGAGCTTGAAAGATGGATTAAAATTTCTTTATTGTAATTATTCCTAATATACAAGACACAATACCTCTTCTAATATATTTTTTATAGTTATTGATGGGACTATTGACCTTCTCCTAAGAGCAGGAGTATTTATTTATAAACAAGGTTAGAAACGTGCCATTTTCACAGTAAAAAATTACAGATGATACACAGGGTGTTCGGCCACCCCTGGGAAAAATTTTAATGCGGGATTCTAGAGGCCAAAATAAGACGAAAATCAAGAATACCAATTTGCTGATGGAGGCTTCGTTAAAAAGTTATTAACAATTAAATTCAACAATTTCAAATCGTTCTGGAAAAATTATTTTCGGTTGCAGGAGTCAATTACAATCATTTTTTGTGAATACACATACCCCAAAAATCCTACTCACTTTCGAGAAAAAAATTCGAGTAGGTACTGAAATTTTTAGACGAAATTAAAAAATTTCAAATCGTACTAAAAAAATTCCATTTAGTTACACTGGGCAATTACAATCATTTTTGGTCAATAGACATACCCCCGAAATCCTACTCAGTTTCGAGAAAAAAATTCGTTACCGAAAATATAATTTCTAGTCAGAAATGTCTACCCGCATTTTCATGCGAATCTTTGAAACGTCATAACTTCTGAACGGATTGGACGATTTTAATGCTTAAAAAACCAAACTACGCGTATTTTGATGGAGAATATGTACAAATCGCAAACATATTCGAGAAGTTGGTCTTTGACCCCGCAAAATGAGAAAAACTCCATAAAAATGGTCCAATTTTTAAATAGCCATAACTCCTACAAATGTGAATATATTTCAATGAAACTTTTTTTTGAAGTAGTGCTCGTAGGTACCTACAAAAAAGTATTAGACAACTTTTCTATAGGGCGTCAAACAAAATTACTAAAAATGAAAAACTAATTTTTAAGAAAAATCGATAGGGTGTAGGTGCTTAAATTTTTCGACGAAAAAAAAAATTTTTAATTAATTAAAAAAAAATTATTTTCGGTTCCGGGGGTCAATTGCAATCATTTTTGGTGAATAGACATACCCCCGAAATCCTATTCAGTTTCGAGAAAAAAATTCGAGAATGTGTGAAATTTTTCGATGGGGAAAAAAATTTTTAATTACTTCTAAAAAAATTATTTGCGATTGCGGGAGTCAATTACAATCATTTTCGGTGAATAGACATACCCCCGAAATCCTGCGCATTTTCGAGAAAACAATTCAGTACGGTCGGAACTTTAAACGTTAATAACTTTTTAACGAAGCTTTCATCAACAAATTGGTATTCTTGATTTTCGTCTTATTTTGGCCTCTAGAATCCCCCATTAAAATTTTTCCCAGGTGTGGCTAAACACCCTATATTTGTACCCAATTAAACCACCTACGTATATAATATTAATTTTCCTCCTCTATTTATCATTATTGAAATCTACGTATTAATTATTTTATATTATAGACGATTATTGCATAAGTATTGTTTATCTATTGCCTCAAATTATATTAATACTTGGATTTTTAGGACTCAAATTAATTTCAATTTTGGAGCAACAGTGACAAATATGTTTGTTCTCATTATCTGTCCCAATTCTTGACAAATTGAATTAAAATTGTTTTGTACAACTTGTACAAAATATTCAAATTGAGCTTCCACGAAGAAAACATTTTCTTCTTCTCGGTGAATTGAGATCGGCCAATTTTGTGCTTCCGTTTGAGAAACTCTTTCGCCATCTTCGTCAATATTCAACGTAGAAATGGAATTCTCGCGTTCCAGATCACGATTTGCAATGCTGTTGCAAGATACGCGATCGATAGAGTTGCAGTGCCTTAATATCCGACCGTGATCGATCAGTTTTTCTTTCCTCGATCGAAAACTTGATCGACGTTCGATTTCTACGTTCTGTAATTCTACGAATTAACAGCTGCGTCGTATATTTTCTGGACTTGCCAGTTATTAAAAAACTTGTAGATAGAATACGATTTACATTACTTATACGATTTTTCTCTCTGAGATTAATAAATTCAATTCGAAACATTCACTGTAATCAACATTAGAATGTAATTTTATTTAGCAAGCATGTGTTCAAAGAAATTGTTGAAATTTTAAACAATCAACAACCGAGGTTTTAATTGAAGCAATTTTTAAGAGGTTGGTAATTTTTATAAAACAGCAAATATGAAAAGAATTACGTCGCTAAAAAGCAATTTCTTATAAAAGCGTATTTTAAATAACTGCTAATTCTTACTAGAGTAATATTTTTATATTTCCCCGCGATGATTCGTTAGAAACTAAGCTCGAGGTTTCCCCCTGCGTATAAAACGAGCACTTTTTAATATAACAGAAAGCAAACAGTTTCTAAAATGACTCGGAAAGTACAACACGGCCATTAAATCTAGTTTAAAATTCATTTTGCACTGTAGTGAAACTCGTTCATATTAACGGGATATCGTCTGGTAAAAATTAGACTGGATTTTTAAAACGCGGGCAAAATGTTTTCTCGTAACTTTCTTTTATAATTGTATCGATATTTTATACGGCGCCGCAGCTTATTACAGATTCGAAATTATTTACTGCGAGAAGGAAACGGCCACGCGGACAATAAATAAAAGCAACTGTATCGTATAGGATGCAGTAAAGACAGATTAACGCGGTTAATAGCGTCAAATTGTGTTCATAAAGTAACTCTGTAAGCAAGGAAGCGCAACAGTATATGAGATTACTGGATTTTTGTGGTTTTAATATGCACGCGTTCGAGGAAGAGTTGTAAAAGAAGATATAGGACGATAATAATTTTTTACACGTACGACTGATTAACGACGTTTTGTTACGTGACTGCAATTAGACTGAAATTCAAGACGGAATAAATGGAATGTTTTCGTGCTTTTTGCGATACTTCTTTTCAATCGATCTGTGATTACATTTTTTTGATATCTAAAAGCAATTCAGTAATGGTTTAAAAGAATACTGAAATATTCATCGATGATACTATAGACATTTAACGATATACGACGAGAAGAATACTTAAACCAATTGATAAATAATTCTTTTCAGTAGATCCGTGATTACATTTTTTTGATATCTAAAAGCAATTTAGTAATGGTTTAAAAAAATATTGAAATATTCATCGATGATACTATAGACATTTAACGATATACGACGATAAGAATACTTAAACCGATTGATAAATAATTTTGTATAACACGAAATTATAAAATGAAACGTTAAGGTGGAATGAGTTGAATTTTATTATATTATTTTTTGTCTAATTTTGTGACCATTAATATTGATATTTAAATTGGTTCTTATTTTCGAGAAGAAAGTATACAAAGTCAATTGTTTTCGCGTTTATACTTTTCTTTTATTCGTATACAGGTTTCTATTTTATGGGAATTAAGGGCAGAACGAGCTACAATTTTCGATTTAATTTTGTCACTCGACTCAATCCGTTGCCTTTCCGAAGAAATTTATTTAAAAAGGAACCAGAGAATGAATCGGAACGATCGTGCTATAGCGATGGAATCGAAACGCTACACCCCGGAAGCGTGAATAAATTAAAGTGACCAGTCGCGAGTAAACATTACACGAACAACCGCACCGCCGCAGCAACCAAACAATTTACACGCCCGAATTTACATTCGGATACGCAATAATCGACGTTAATAATAGAGCACGATATTCTGCATCGCGCGATCCACGAACGAGAAAATCCAATAATCGAGTAAGTCAACGCATCATAAAGCAGCAATACGGTTCGAAATAGATACGGCGTGGACTCACGTTATTCCAATCGATTAAATAAATCGACCAAAGGTATCAGACAAATTCCAGCGAGAACGCAAGACACGCTTCCTTTAATCCTAAAACGTATTTTTATTTCAAAATAATGGAAATCGAGGTCTCTGAATTTTTCGTTCGATTATTTTAGACGTCAAACAAATTCGATTCAATTTTTATTTTCGAGGATACATTATTTACTTGTGGAGAGTATAGGATACATTTTAAACGTCCCTAAACCGGAAATCTAATGGATTTGGATCGGGAGATTGTGTTTGACGTGGTTCGCTTTCATATCCATTATCACGATCATGCATCAAACGCATGCCAGTCATTTCAGCGCAAGTCTACATAACCATTTTTCCGCTTGTAGAATACTAATGAACTCGTGAGAATGAGATACCTACTGCAATCCTTACTGATTCGTTTCGGTAGATATTATTTGCAAACTTTAGAGAAAGTCGAGACACGTTTCGACGTATGTAAGTTACTGCCACAGCGTGCAGTAACGCTTTGAACATTTCCATTCAGTATGATGCTTTTTACTTGTTTTACTATGTAGATTTATCCTCCGAGTATATTATAAAACGAACGGTTTCAACTATTATAGTTTCCAATCGTTGATTTCACCCGTAACAACGTTTAAGTCTTGCAATCTCGACCTACCCATAATGATCAGTGATCAGATTTGGGCACTTCTAAAATTACATTATTTATTTTATAATTATTTCAATGATCAATTTCGATATGACATTGAAATATTATTTCAAATAATTGTGAAATTAAATATAGTATTCGAATTTTCGAAATTGCATTTTGGTGAAACGATTGTGTTCGTCAATTCTGAGTCTGGTTTATAAATTTGTTTACATTATTTCTTTGTGTAGAGAATGTTGTTTCAAACAAATCGTTATATAAATCTTTGTATTAAGTATTATTTCTTTTGATCTTTTTTGAAACATGAGTATGTCTATATTAAATAAACAATTGCCTCAAAACAATTGCAGTTTCATTAAATAGGGCTTTTCAACGTAGACAAATAGAATACATTTGAGATTGAGCTGAGGCTAATAATGAAAAAAATTCTATATTTAAACAAATGTCGTAGACTGTAAAATAAATCCTTTTATTAATTATTATTTTCAAGGCTTTCTTTTGACCTTCTTCTATGAAACATGAATATATCTATAATAAATAGGCAATTTAACAAAAATAAATTATATAAAATAATAAATAAATGCAATTTCATTAAATAGAGTTTTGTAGAAAAATAGAATACATTCGAGATTGTGTTAAGATTGATATTGAAAAAATACTATATTTAAACAAGTATCATGGACAGAAAAATAAATCCTTTTATTACTTTTTATATTTTATTAATTATTTTCTAGGATTTTTTTTGGCCTTCTTTTATGAGAGATGAATGTATCTATATTAAATAAGCAATTGCCCCAAAACGAAACAAATGCAGTTTCATTAAATAGGGCTTTTCAACGTAGACAAATAGAATACATTTGAGATTGAGCTGAGGCTAATAATGAAAAAAATTCTACATTTAAACAAATGTCGTAGACTGTAAAATAAATCCTTTTATTAATTATTATTTTCAAGGCTTTCTGTTGACCTTCTTCTATGAAACATGAATATATCTATAATAAATAGGCAATTTAACAAAAATAAATTATATAAAATAATAAATAAATGCAATTTCATTAAATAGAGTTTTGTAGAAAAATAGAATACATTCGAGATTGTGTTAAGATTGATATTGAAAAAATACTATATTTAAACAAGTATCATGGACAGAAAAATAAATCCTTTTATTACTTTTTATATTTTATTAATTATTTTCTAGGATTTTTTTTGGCCTTCTTTTATGAGAGATGAATGTATCTATATTAAATAAGCAATTGCCCCAAAACGAAACAAATGCAGTTTCATTAAATAGGGCTTCTCATCGAAGACAAATAGAATACATTAGAAATTGAGTTGAGGCTAATAATGAAAAAAATTCTACATTTAAACAAGTGTCGTAGACTGTAAAATAAATCCTTTTATTAATTATTATTTTCCAGTATTTCTCTAGGCCTTCTTTTATAAAACATGAATATGTCTATATTAGATAAGCAATTGCTTTAAAACAAAACAAATGCAGTTTCATTGAATAGGGCTTTTCATCGAAGATAAATAAAATACATTCGAGATTGTATTGAGATTGATATTGAAAAAATACTATATTTAAACAAATATCATGGACAGAAAAATAAATCCTTTTATTACATTTTATATTTTATTAATTATTTTCTAAGATTTTTTTTGGCCTTCTTCTATGAAACATGAATATATCTAAATAAGAAAATCTTCCAAAAAAAGTGCACTTTCATTAAATAGGTCTTCTCACCATAAAAGAATAGAATATATTCGAAATTGAATCGAATGAAATGAATTATTTTTTAATTTTTGCACAAAAGATCGTCGACATAAGAGTCGATTAGGTCGTTGTAGCGTGTTGGCCGCCGAAAAATCGCAAGAACCGCGGGGGTGGCAACTGGATATCTTTGTTGCGGTATTGTCCATCGAGGCTGTTGCGTTTCCGTGAAAGGCAGCGGCCGTTTTGCGGTTTACCGATGGCGGAGTCGAAACGATCGGTCCGGCTAGGGAATAGCTCGGTAAATAGCGCGGCTACCCTCGTTAACTCGATTTAATGGCACGTCGTTAGCAGTCGTATACCCCGGCGACGCTGCCTAGTGACCATAAAAAAAAAGAGCTCACTCGGAATTCGGGATACTCGGAATCGTTAAGTTTCGCTCTCTGGACAGGGGCGGGGGAGGGAAACGTGTTATTGTGCCTTGCTCGCTTCCCTCGTATCCGGTTCTCGTTCCGTCGCCCCGGTAATACCTATAAAAGATGATAACGCCGATGATTACGCGCGTAAAATTCTTCTCTCCTCGACGATTCTATAACTCTGTTAGCGATCTTCGTTTTACGGGGCCAGAGTCTCACGATCCCTTGGATCTAACAGGTTGACTCAAACTTTCAGACGTTAACTTTCGGTGATAATGCAAAACAGAAGGTCTTTGAAATAAATTTTTGAAGGGGGCCAAGTCTAACGACGCAACAGAACATTAAAATTTTAACCAGGAGACACACAAATTAAAATTTATCGTATATACGGTGCTTATTCGATGAAACTTCGATTTTTGTATAACGAATAGTTTTGTTTATGAAATTTTTATTCAGACAAAAAGCACGTTTGATCAATTCTGTAGTGGAATAATTTAGGAAAGTCTGCCAAATGTTACGAAGTCTCTCACTTCGGTTATTAAAATAGTTGTTATTTTAAATTCGTGAATCGTTGCATAAAGAGCTCGAAAGAGTGAATTGATCGAAGAAACGTATGCGCGTCGATGCATTATTTAACGTTTCTGTGAATGGAAAAATGAATTATGAATATAAATGTACGAAAAGGAAACGTTTGCGTTCGAATATAAGATTCACAGTCGATTAACATCAAACTTTGCCTCGCTGTGCTCCGTTCCTCCCCGTTTTTGCTTTCTTTGTTCTTACGTTTCTTTGTACAGTGCCTAGAGACTAAAAAGACAGCAACGTATTTGCAATTCTTTCCTTCTCTTTGAAACAACAGTCGAAGTAGCGTTTAAAGTCGGCTAACATCATCTCTGCTTGGCACTGTTCTTTCCGTATTCCCTTTGTTCTTCATCTCTCCCGTTGTTCTAATCTTTAAGCTCTGAGAAATAAAAGTACACGTTTACGGTCAGTTTAGCGTTCTGTGCTTTCGGCGCAATGCTATTTTTATTCGATGAAAACATGAATGGTTAAAGTTTGAAACTTTTAGACTTGCAGTTGTGAATTGAAGCTCTGAATCTTGTTAAAAATGATTCGGGGTCGAAACTATGAGCATCGAGTATCTCACGTGGGATTCTGAGATGTTCACTAATTAGGGAAATCTCTGCAGAGTGAAAGTATAATTTGCACGTGCGCGAAGGAAGGTACTTTGAGGCTTCTAAGAGTTACGATAATTTCAGTGAATAGCGTGATGTAATATCACGTGCTAGGCATATACGTTTCAGAATTCTTTGCGTAACAGCGATTCTTCGAATGAAACGTAAATAGGTTAATTTGAAAGTTCTTACGCGTTTCCATGGACTAAAATTTCATTTCATCCATATTTTGTAAATTAAAGATATATCAGGATTTATTATAATTTTATTTATCAGTTTTATTATTATTATACGTTTTTCTTATTATTTTAGAGGCCCAGAGAATTGAATTTAGTTTTGAATAAATTTTCTATTGTAAATAAGCATTTGTCTCGATGTCAGACACTATCTCGGATTTTCCAATTTTAAACGAAAAAGATGGCTTGTTAAGTTCTCGCTTTCACTTTACTTCACTGTTATGCCCACCTACCATCCATCATGTTTCCATCAAATCACAGTAAAATCTCGATACTTGCGTGGGAACCTTGTCCGTCACATTGCTTTAGCAAATGGAAAGGACGAACATCTAGTAATAATTGAAATTACAAATAACAGTTTTCCATTTAAGACAAAAGCAGATGGTTTCTAAAAGACGATTACACATGTAAAATCAAGCATGAAACACAAGTAGTGGGAATATATCGTTTAGTATAGCTCCTTATTGAATCGATTGCCTCGATAATTACACGTATCTCTATACACAGAGTCTTCACCCCCGTTCCCGCAATTATCGACCTCCTACGCTACTCTGACCTTTATTAATCCTAATTTCGAAACGTTGGATCAGGGAAACAACACATAATCAGGAAATTATCCTATCTACGACATGATAAAATATCGTATGATCTGTAAAACAACAGAACATTAACACTAAAAATACTTCATGTATTCCTATTCCTACCATGTATACAAATTTAAATTCATTTTCGATTAAATGGACAATTTATAATCCAGTTTTATTGAGCATATTAGTCGTATAATCAATAGGAATTGCTAAAACTTTTTCATGTACATAGAGTCGAAAAAAATTTCAAAATAAACATAGAAGACAGTATTAATTGGAATATTGGTTACGTTCATAAACGTCAATGAAATAAAAAATTTATTATCTTGCTCAAACTTTTTTGGGTGCATAGAATCAAATTAGATTGCAAAATAAACATAGAAGATAGCAAAAATTATAGTAGGTGATATGGTCATTAGGTAGAGGATGAAATGCCCTTTAAAATGAGCGTTTGTGAGAGTCGATAGCTTTATTAGTTCCGGAGATATAACGATTTTAGTTTCAAGTCGATGCGGTGGCTAGTTTCGGAGATAGGGTTTGTTTACGTTTTGTTATGCGCGAGCGAGTTCATTGACGACGCGCGCGTGACAATAGTAAACAGTACGTAGTAAATTCTTGGAAATACTACGACTTCCTGGTCACGTGACTGTCTCGACTCACGCGCGACAAGGAGGTACGACGCGACGCGTCAGACGGAGACAGAGATAGTCAAATTAAGAAAAATTACCTTTTACATAAATTGCGATATCTCGAAAACGGAAAGTCGGATCGTCAAAAACCAAAAACCATTTCAAAGAGGAAGCTTTGCCGCCGCTGACAACGCCTTAATAATTAATAAAACACTAATAGTTTCGGAACTGCATGCGTCTAAAGTTTTAGTATTTTTAGTGCGTGTTAATAGCCTTTTCTAAGGCGGAGAGCGGAATTTTAAAAATTGCCTTTTACATAAATTACGATATCTCGAAAACGGAAAGTCGGATCGTCAAAAACCAAAAACCATTTCAAAGAGGAAGCTTTGCCGCTGCTGACAACGCCTTAATAATTAATAAAACACTAATAATTTCGGAACTGCACGCGTCTAAAGTTTTAGTATTTTTAGTGCGCATTAATAGCCTTTTCTAAGGCAGAGAGCGGAATTTTAAAAATTGCCTTTTACATAAATTGCGATATCTCGAAAAGGGAAAGTCGGATCGTCAAAAACCAAAAACCATTTCAAAGAGGAAGCTTTGCCGCCGCTGACAACGCCTTAATAATTAATAAATAATTAATAGTTTCGGAACTGCACGCGTCTAAAGTTTTAGTATTTTTAGTGCGTGATAATAGCCTTTTCTAAGGCGGAGAGCGGAATTTTAAAAATTGCCTTTTACATAAATTACGATATCTCGAAAACGGAAAGTCGGATCGTCAAAAACCAAAAACCATTTCAAAGAGGAAGCTTTGCCGCCGCTGACAACGCCTTAATAATTAATAAAACACTAATAGTTTCGGAACTGCATGCGTCTAAAATTTTAGTATTTTTAGTGCGTGTTAATAGCCTTTTCTAAGGCGGAGAGCGGAATTTTAAAAATTGCCTTTTACATAAATTACGATATCTCGAAAACGGAAAGTCGGATCGTCAAAAACCAAAAACCATTTCAAAGAGGAAGCTTTGCCGCCGCTGACAACGCCTTAATAATTAATAAATAATTAATAGTTTCGGAACTGCACGCGTCTAAAGTTTTAGTATTTTTAGTGCGCATTAATAGCCTTTTCTAAGGCGGAGAGCGGAATTTTAAAAATTTCCTTTTACATAAATTACGATATCTCGAAAACGGAAAGTCGGATCGTCAAAAACCAAATACCATTTCAAAGAGGAAGCTTTACCGCTGCTAATAATAGCTCAATTATTAATAAAACATTAGTAGTTTCGGAACTGCACGCGTGTAAAGTTTGACTATTTTTAATACGCGTTTTAAGTGAAATCGAAGTAAAACTGGCATCTTGTTGTATGGAAGAAGTGAGTAAGCAAGATAGCAGGAGGAAAGAAAAGGAAAGATGTGGGGAACGTTCCGTCCTGGGCCTCTAGTGGGACTCCTCAGTAAGGCAACCCTAACAGGCCCTGTTTGAGACGCAGGGACACTCAATGATCGCTCGAGTTAGTTGAGTATTTGTAAAAGAGTTACAGATTGAGTGATACTGAAAAAATATAGTTTCTTCTACTAAAAAATAAATAATATATATTTTATTCCTCGTCTCCATATTTTTTACTTCTCAGAAAACAAACAATAATAATAGAGCTGAATATTGAAAAATTCAATACGTACGTACACTATAAGAAAAGTCGTGTCGTCAAATGGTTCTAAAATAACATTGTATGCTATGAATTCTACACAAAATTTTTATAAACGTTCATTTGACCGGTCGTGATAGATTTAGTATTAATGATCACAGTCAAAGGGATATAAATTGTGTCAACAGAATATGTGTACATTCCAAACATTTTAAGTAGTGACTAGTATTTACATGTTTTCAATTTGTAAATAAAATACCATTTATTAATTCAAATATAAAATCACACGTACCATTAATTTATTATCGTCACCCTCGAGCAGGATGTCTCCCAAGAGTTTAGTTTACGAGTTCGCTGTATCGTGGCCCGTACTATACATTTGTCTCAAGACAATAGATGGTTACGCGTCTGTTTACCTGCGTGCATATTAACGTAGATCGCGTACTATCTTATCGACACAATTTTCAGTTATTCTCGAGAGTTACGTTCTCTATCCATCAGTGATGGATAGCATTTCATGACTGAAGCACCCTGTATATCGCAGGATCCATAAAATCTGAAACGCGCGCGAGTACCCATGATGGAGGCTCTATATTCAAGTGGCCAGCAACGGGACACTGGGCGGTTGAGGCTCGTTCCGGCGACCGGTTGGCCTATTGGCGTTGCTGGACGGTCAAGTTGCTCGATTAGCATCGCCGGACCGCCAACAGCCAGGCCGTGGCGTTGCTGGTCCAGCGCGGCTCATTTCGTACGCGAGCGTGTGCGTCGGTGAGCGCGCGTAAACGCGAGCACACGTACGGGACAGCTCGCGCGCGCTCGTCCCATGGAACACGCAGGACTCGACGATGAACGATCCTCGCCGGTATCAGCGGCACATGGCGTAGAAACGCATTATGAATATTCAACCGGGTAGCCGGCATGGCTGCGTTCGAAAATCCATTATTCATTCGCGCGACGGCAACGGGGCGCGCGTTGCGTTTTCCGTCGAGCCAGGCACAGCCCGACAAGTGACGTCGCCCCGCGAAGAAAGAGGGATAGGATCGAGCGGGAGCACCGATCGAGGATAAAACGAGACGCTGGATTCTGGTCAGAGATCCCAAAAAGTTGGCTAAAAGCGTTACCCTTTTTCGTCGACTTGAAATTCCGGGGCTCGAAATAGCGTAATGTTATTATCGCCTGCGTTACGTCGGAGAGTCGCGATTCCTAATTTTAGGTTTTTCGATGTTATAATGGCTCCTGTTATGAAGTATATTGGGGCAGTATGGATGTAGGTAATTCTATTTTAGTGAACGCTGAAAATTTGAATCGAATCATTTTATCGAAATTGATGATGAGAGGAAATATAGTAGTACGTAAGAGTAAACTCGTGAGTCTGTGGAACAAGTCATAATTCTGATGAAAGAGTCAGAATTAAAATGTTGAATTAAAATTTAGTATTTTCAATATTATAGTGTATCTTGGGGCAGTGTGGATGTAGGTGATTTTATTTTATTAAATGCTAAAAATTTGAGAGGTTTTTGAATCATTTTATCGAACTCGACAATGAGAAGAAATATAGTAGCACGTGAGAGTAAACTCGTAAGTCTGTGAAACAAATCATAACCTCGATGAAAAAGACAGAATTAAAAAGTAAATTTGATGATGATGGTCAAGGAAAAGTTTTTTGAAATGACGACTCTGAATAAACAATTTATATGAGTTAAGATAATATAGATGGATTATCAGCTTTTTTTTGTATTGTTCAGAGATTAGATAGTCACAGTAAAAAGTATAAGAAATGTATTGCATCGATGAGCAAATAATTTGTTGTCTTTAATTCTTTGCCTACGATCTTTGAATATTATAGCATTTTCCTTCAGAGCGATTAAAGAAGGAGATTAGTTTAAAATGCCAAAGATTGATTGCGTAATAAATTCAAGTAAAACGCGAGGAAAAAATAGTCTGCTGCGACGGGACTGGAACCGAGGCTGCTCGGTTGGCAAGCTTCGACCGTAGTCGTTGGACGACCGTATCACTTAACCCTTTCTTATAATTTTGCGATGCACAATATATGACGAAAGTATCCAGTAATCTTTCCTCGTATATTTACGGTGCTTTCTCAGTTTATCCAAGATTACTTATAAAACAAAATTGTTAGAGAATACCTCTAAATTTCATTTCCAAAAATGGTTAAAGAAATACTTTAAATATCTGAAAAACCTTAGAAGTTACTTAATATCTTGTGATTTATAGAATTTTTAAAAATGACCAGGAATCAAACATTCCCGATTTCCTATTATTTACCTAACATGTATGAAGGTATTTACCTAATAAATAAATAAATATGTAACTCTTGAATAAAATAATACTTTCTTTATTTCTACAACGTTATATCGATCTCCTCTCTCAGCTCTCTCCCTTTTACTTATCATTTGTTTATAAAAATCGATTATAACAACATTCTTAAATATATATATCGACACTGCATATGTATCTCGTCTTGTCCTGTATTAAATTCAGAGAAACAGCGTTATCATATCTTTCACAGTTCATATTTTTGTCATAACTTTTTATCAAAACCTTTATGGATTTTTCGTTATATAACATTTTAGTTTTATTTTTACTTGCAGAACACAGTGCTGAAGTGTGTACGAAAAAATGCGGACATTATGTTACACAAGTTTCATTAAAATCGTTGCCTGTAGTTTCCGTGTAAATTAAATTGTAAACATGGGAGCCCTCCCTATACAAGAAACACTAATTTAATATTAAAAATTATACTCGCAAGAAACACCAATATACAAATAAATTGGAACTATCATTTTGATCGGTCGTTGGAGATTTCCGACAACTACCTACAAAGAACATAAAGGAAAACAAAGCGCCAACAGAGACTGTAAAAAAAAGGGAAACGACGAGAATGCGAAGCGGCAGAGCGTGGAAGGAGGAAACGAAATAAGGCGGAGACGAGAGGAAATTGAGAGATTAGAGCAATGGTCGAAGAGACGAGATTAGAAGAGCGAATAAGAAGCACAAGGAAGTAAATAGGACAGATCAGGAAGCGCGGTGGAACGGAGGTTTAAAAGGAAAGCGACGATGGGTAACAAATGATGAGAGCGAGCCGAACGGACGCGAGAGGAGAAAAAGACAAAAGTTTCCGGCTTCACATTTTTATTCGAACGTTTCGCTCTTCTTCGTCGTCGTCGCGGTTCTCGTTTTGCTCTTGGCGTGCACCTTTTGCGTCGTCGCGTTCTTCTTTGGGATCCTCTTCTTCGCAGCCCTCCCCACGGTACCTACGGCCATTTTGCCGTGGTTTTATTCGCCGCCGGGAAGAATGCGCTCCGGTTCGGCCTAGTAATCAGCCCGAAGTGGTCCGGCGGAGGGAGGATCGCTTACGCAACACAGAACCCCGTGGTCGAATTTTTCGAATTCCTGAACGCGCGAAAGCTAATCGGGACCGTGTCCGGCTACGATTTTAGAAAACTCGTCCTTTCCCCACAGCCATCTTGAATACATTGCAATTACATTAACTTCACTAATTGTTATCGTCTTCTTGCGATTCTACACCGTCTTTTTCAATTTTTTTTTAAGGGGGTAGAGGATTCTTGTGTAATAGCATTAAAATTATAAATTTAAGTTCCTTTTTTTATTTTTTTTTCGTGGGGAATTCAAAGTTCTACTGTTGTAGGCTTTCAGGGACGTGAAGAGAGACCCTTAAAGTGTACGAAAATATTTTTTTGGTATATTTTTTATTATCTTTTATCAGAACGCACGATAAATTTTCTTAAAGATGGTTTTGATTGGTATTGAACCTATTTGGAAGAAAAAGTATGGAAAATTTAAAAAATTGTTACACTAAACAAATTTGTTTCCTTCAAAATGCTATAGTTTTTTTAAATTTTTTGTATGTTTTGTTTGAAATAGGTTCAGTGAGAGTGGAAACCAAACAGTTTTAAGAAAATTTCTGTATATTTTTGTTTTTAGTAATTTGTATATATTCTATCATTTTTATATAGATCTAACCCATTTTCATATAGACAAATTATTCTACTACAATATTATTATTTATACCCCTGGGAAGTAGAGAATTAATATTATTAGAGATAGAATAGAGATACCTGAAGCGATAGAAATCTAATAAAACACTGCTGATGTTATGCTTTTAAATGTTTAAATCTGATTTTTTTTTAGCTTCTCGACATCATTTTTATAATCACAGACATATACAGGGTGTTTGGCCATCCCTGGGAAAAATTGTAATGGGAGATTCTAGAGGTCAAAATAGGACGAAAATCAAGAATACCAATTTGTTGATGGAGGCTTCGTTAAAAAGTTATTAAAGTTTAAGTTCTGTCCATACTGAATTTTTTTCGCGAAAATGCACAGGATTTCGGGGGTATGTCTATTCACCAAAAATGATTGCAACTGATCCCTACAACCGAAAATAATTTTTCCAGAATGATTCGAAAGTTTTCAATTTCGTCAAATTTCAGGGGAATCGTCATTCATTGTCAGACATTGTATTTTCGGTAAAGAATTTTTTTCTCGTAAGTGCGTAAGATTTCGAGGGTGTGTTTGTTCACCAAAAATGATTGCAACTGACCCCTGTAGCCGAAAATAATTTTTCCAGAACGATTTGAAATTTTTTTTCTTCGTCGAAAAATTTAGGCACCTACTCCCTGTCGATTTTTCTTAAAAATTCGTCTTTGATTTTTCATAGCTTTGTTTGACGCCCTATAGAAAAGTTGTCTAATACTTTTTTGTAGGTACCCACGAGCTCTACTTCAGAAAAAAGTTTCATTGAAATATATTCACTATTGTAGGAATTATGGCTGTTTGAAAATTAGACCATTTTTATGTGGTTTTTCCCATTTTGCGAAGGCAAGGACCAACTTTTCGAATATTTTTGCAATTTGTACATATTCTACACTAAAATACGCGTAGGTTGCTTTTTTAAACATTAAAATCGTCCAATCCATTCAAGAGTTATGACGTTTTAAAGATTCGCATGTGGACTAACATTTCTGGCCAGAAATTATGTTTTCGGTAAGGAATTTTTTTCTCGAAAACGCATAGGATTTCGGGAGTATGTATAATAACGAAAAATGATTATAATCGACCCCTGCAACCGAAAATAATTTTTTTAAAACGATTTGAAATTTTTTTTTTCCGTCGAAAAATTTCACACCTTCTCGAATTTTTTTCTAGAAAGTGGTTAGGATTTCGGGGGTATGTGTAATAACCAAAAATGATTGTAATCGACCCCTGCAACCGAGAATAATTTTTTTAGAACGATTTGAAATTTTTTAATTTAATTTTTGAATAACTTTTTAACGAAGCCTCAGTCAAGAAATTGCTATTCTTGATTTTCGTCTTATTTTGGCCTCTAGAATCTCCCATTAAAATTTTGTCCCAGGTGGCTGAACACCATGTATGTTGCCTGAATTTACGTCCGTCGGAACGGATCAAAATATGTGTCGAGTTTGCGTAGCTACGGTGGTTCTAGTTGCGCGTTCTAATAAATGCACGACGTACGCGTTACCGGTGTCTGAGCGTGTTTTACATGGAATTACCTGGATTACACGGTCCCGCGAAAGAAAGACGGAGAGACAGAAGGTGGTAGGAAGGCGAATAAAAGCGAAGGAGGGGCACGAAAGGAACACCCGCGGTGATCTACTTACATCTGCATTAATACGCCGCGGGACGAGCAACTGCGAAGCAGGTGTTCGCTGTTTTCGCCGCGGGATTTCGTGACAGACTTTTTCCGCGAAAAATTCAGCGACACGGTCTCGAATCAACGCACGCGGTGTAATTAACATAAGGGAAAAGTTCGAGGAATTAAATGGACGCTGAATACAGATCCCCTCGACGACTCAAAATATGCAAATCTCGAAGATTTTGTTCGAAGCGTCTCGCGAAGATATAGATAAGATATACATATATATAGATAAGGTTCTATAACACTTCAAGGATTTTAAGGTACAGAAAAATGTCAAAGGATAGAGTCTTAAACAGGATCTTCTTAAGAAAAATGATTTTTTAGGAGGATATAATTTTTTAAATTGTTCTTTCATCGAAAAGGCTGTCATTTTAACGATGATCTGACACAGGCTAAGTTATCATAACAAAGAAGTTTTTAATTATATCTTATTTTATATTGTTCGATACATGTTCACAGTATGGCAGAGAATCGATTATTGCACGAGAGCCTTTTTGATTCTATGGCAGATAGGATCCTACGTATAAATTATAAATAATGGGGATATTTTTCATTGTATTGGTTGCCTGGGTTATTGCAGAAACCCCTATTGTTAGACCCAATTTAATAATCGAGGGTCTACTGTAATTGCCAAAGGGTAAATATTAAACACTGCAACCAATTATTCCCATTGTGATCTTCCAACAAAAGTTCAGTTAGTTGCAAGTCCTTTAGAATCCCATAAAATAAAATTTCTTTTAATTAACTAGCTCGTAGGGTATACTACTATCTGTTCATATTGAGAAATATTGTTTTAAACAGATCGACGAACGAACGATCCTCGACGTGACCCAAATGCTCGAAACATCTTTTGGTTCAATTTTTGTAACTTTTTGCCCCGTCCAACCGCATTTTACGATTCTTTGACGAAAGTAATGATGTCTTGACAGTTAGATGGCCGCTTAAACCAGTGTCTACTATTATTAACTTCTACACGAATTTTCGAGGCCGCTTGCCGTCTGTTCCGCTTGCAAACTGCCAGTTTTGCCATCATGCTCTGAAATACCTTTGTATGGTACTTTCGATTCCCTTGCAATATTCCCCAAAGTTTACCTTTATTCAATATTAATTTCGTTTTTACAATTACAAATCACTAAAATGAGCTTTTAATTACTCAACTCAATGATAACAGTGTACCATATGAATCGAAGCGAAACATTTTAATATCTATTTTAAAATCGGAAATATACATATTCTGACGCATCAGCGTGGTCAGTTTATCGACATAAAATATTATACTCCGATACTGATGACCGTTTAAAGTGTCCATAATGTTTAAAACGATCACGAAGCTAATACCAACCAGTTTTTCTGTCGCTCGCACGAAGTTGCGTGCCAACATTTTTACGCAATTACCGAGCTCGTAGATTTCATGCCATTGACGCAGATAATTGTTATTTGAGTAGATAACTTAATAACCAAAAGGAATGCGATGTGAGAAAATGTAGTGTTTCAATCAATAGAGTTGTAATTATCCGAGACTTCATAATAGTCGACGTGTCACAAATCACTTGGCAAGAAACGCAGCGGGATAAACACGACGATTGTCCTTTCAGCGTTTATGGTTATGAGTCCTGCTCGAGTAAGAAATTTTAAACAAAAACTATATAATGATAGGATGTAAACGAGAATACGTGTGTTAAACCAAGACAATTTGAGAATGGCATAAACTAACTGCTGAAAAAGGAAATAGTCAACGTATTTACTTATAATATGGCGATATTTAACCGTTTAAATTTTCACTTTGCCTCAAATAATTGACAAATAAAGTGGCCAACTTTTTTGATTGGTGAAGAAGCTCACCCCTTTTTAATTTCTACTTTTACTTACTGTCATGATTAGAATCTATAAGTATCTCAGTTCAGTGTTAATAAAATTCTGTATTTGGTAAAAAAGGAACAAGTCAACGTATCTACTTATAATTTGACGATATTTAATCATTTAAATTTCAAGTCCAGTGTTGATGAAATTCTGTATATGGTTAAGTTAGATTTTGGTCCTCTAGTTTCGTTGGATCATTTTCTCGATTGCTAAGTAAGTGTTTCGCTTTGTTCTAGGTAAGTTGTGACCGGAGCACCGCGGTGAACCTTTGGATAGTATTTCGGCGGTAGAGCTCAGAATGACGTTCAGATGCATGCCAGCCTTTCAGACCCTCGGAGGTGGTGACTGCGGTGCATCCTGGGTAAGTGCGTTGCATTTATGTACGCGAGATTGCCGCAATCGCGAATACGCGACACTAATCTACGTTTTTCGACCTTCCACGCCGCGCCATTTTGCGAAATCCATCGTTCACAGTCTTCTCTGTTCATTTGTCACTCGTCGAACGATTCGCTAACCAGTCAGTGATGAGTTTACAAACATTATTAAAAAATTTACGAGTTTAAAGATGCATTTATTATGAACGTTGGAAGTTCGAAGCACCTGCGTTGACCGCCACAGCAGACGGTTGACAACTTGTTAATTATTTTATCGATTATATCATTTTAGAAATGAATATTATTAATAAGAAAATACAAATTCTTTATCGTTGTTTCATAATATCTTCAGATTGCGATTAATTTATTCGAATTCTCGTCTCTAAACGTGACTAATTACAATTTAAAAAGGTAATTGTCCTGTGGGTATCTTTCGAGGGATCAGCGAAAAATTTATTTGATCGTACGTCCACTCATTTGTTTAGTTATCTGGCGGGTACATCGTTCGACACGCCACGTTAAGTTTCTCTGGCTTGCCGCGTACAAGCTTCCGGAAATTAGAGAGATTACAAGACTATGAATCTTCTGGAAATTCAGGATACACTCGAGCCCCTATCTGTTTAAACGAAAAAACGATCTCCGTGTCAGAATCTGACTTTCAAATTGAAATATGAGATTTCGTGTAGAACGTACCACGAATTATTTTCAAAATATTCCCAAGAATATTAATATTATTGCGGATCGATTAGAATCGAACACCTGGTACGTGCAAGTACAAATAAAAATTGTGCAGTAAGAAGGGAATACATAATAGGATCTTTTTAAATCTGGGTTTAATTTTTTAGTCAAACTAAATAAACTCTTAGGGAATATTAGATATTTGTATTATGTTGTATTATACATGCTCTGTGAGTTTTAATGAAGTTGGTTTAATATCAGTCTTAAAGACATCGCTCTATCCAAGCATTGAAATCACCAACGCACAGCCTACTGTCACGACGTGGCGGTCTTCTTAATACTTCTATCATAGTGATTTAATAGTACTGCAAAATTGTGAAAATAAAAGCACCCGAACGTCACATTTTTCGAAACAGTACTAATGTGGTTTCATGTTAAAAAAATTAAAAACACGCAATCTGTAATCGCGTTGCAAAGTCGTAAAGATAAAGTACGTCCGTGATCATATGTTTATAAGTGTACTAACAGCGTACTAACCCAGACCTAACCCAGACCTAACGTCACATTTTTCGAAACAGTACTAATGTGGTTTCATGTTAAAAAAAATTAAAAACACGCAATCTGTAATCGCGTTGCAAAGTCGTAAAGATAAAATACGTCTGTGATCATATGTTTATAAGTGTACTAACAGCGTTCGTATTCAAGCAATTATGCAATTAGAGACACGGACGATTAGTTGGTTCAATAAACAACTCGATACCAGATAAATGTGAAATGCTTAATGGACCAATTAATCATCCATTCCTTTAATCGCGTTGTATAATACAAACTAAAGTCAAGTTATTGGATCGCTGCAAAATTATAGTGTTCTTCGTGCACAAAAAAAGAAAACCCGATTCGTTGAGGTGTTATCCCACCCGAGTTATTAACGAGATTTATTTTTGTGGCTGTGAAATCCTGTAACGGTAAAAAAAGGGAGAGAATTACAAAAACAAATAAATTGGTCTATTCAGCGCCGGTTAAATAGGCGGTTTTAACGAAATTAAAACTACGGGGGCGGTTCTTCGTACGGAAGCACGACTTGTTCACCATTATTTGCCAGCACGCTAGATTATTAATTCAACGACGTTAACCGTTGTAGGAAGCCGGTGGCTCGGGCGAAAGGTTCAATTAAAGATACAATGCTCCTTTTGTGGCTATCGTTATTTACTTTTTACGCACACCGTCGGTTAACAATACGAGCGTTGTAGCCAACGATGAAATTTCGCTAAGCAGCACACGTTAATGTATAAACCGTCCCTTCGCTTCAATTACTCGCGCAATTCGCTCGGTATTATTTCCTTTAATTTTCCTGCTACATGGAAATTCTTTCTACGAACGGGAAAACCGTAAAACTAAAAAGAGAAACGCGTCTAATTGTTGCGCGTTGAATGGAAACGAAGTAATTGTATTAACCACCCCCTCTGTTCGTTAATTTTACGCGAAAATGATACTCTGTACGCGTTCGAGAACGTTCACATTATTTTGCAAAATTCGGTAGTTGTTCCAATCTCGTCAACAAGAATTTTTCTTAAAATAAATCTTGAATTTTCGTAAGTAATTTTCTTGGGAGACATTTCATTTTGAAAATGTTTACTTCGATAACATGATTCGAAAACTATTGTTTCTATCGTTTCGGAGTGAAGATCTAGATAAAAATATGGTCCGGCTGTGTGGTCAACGGAGAATCGCGGTATTAGACCGGGAAACGAGGTTGGAAGTCGCCCTTTGCCGCGGATGATAAACGCGATAGAAAGCCGCCTTAACGCGGCTGCGCTAAGAAGTTTGCGGCACGACCTAAGGATTCAAACCTGCCTTCTTATTCTCATTCCGTTGTTATTACTTTGTTTCCTTTCTCCCCTCTTTCCGAGTAAATAACTCCTCGTCGTTTACTCACCCTACCCCCGAGTTTATAATGGAGATTATCTTATTTGCGTCGAGACTCGTTTCAGTCCGCGGAACGAAGTCCGAGTTTCTCCGCGGAAAAAACCGCCGGGAAAAGCCTTGGCTGACGTAAAAGAGGGATGAAGAGAGTTTACGTCGACCGGAATAAAGAATGAAACGTCGGGGTGTATCTCGATTTCACGGATTCTCTTTTAATTCCACGTTACGTTCAAAAAATTAACGAAATCTCTTAGATCCCTTGTATCTATCATTTTAATATTATCATTTGAAATTATATTTCTCCCCTGTTAAGTTCGAAGAAGAAAACGTTTTTATTATAAATTAAATTTCTCACGATACGACTGAGTAATCACCGAGCGTCGATGTAACTGATAAATGGCGTCGAAAGTGTATTTGACTGTTGTAAAATAATAACGTTTTCAACCCACGACAGGTGGTAGCAAAGTGCAGATTGGCCCTCGAGCCAGAATGAGTTCAACATGTGTGTTCTAGAGTCATATTGCAATGTTACAATTCTGTCACGAGTACGAATAACCGTAGAGTTAATAATTCAAGATACGTCCGATCTTATCTATCGACGTTTATTCTTTTCGATGCATTGGTGCTGCAACAATAGCCAAACAATGTACTATAGAAACGATATTCAGATTTTAATGAGCAAAGTTCTGGCACGTTTAAACGCAACGTGAGATTACAAATCTTTCGTGAGATGATGTAAACCAAATTTAATTCGACGTAAAAAGAACGCGGGTGGCCATTAATTGGTATTCTCTTCCTCCTCGTGGCAAGCTTATAGTTGCGTGACTAAAACATGTAGTTTTCAAAGCTTCGTAATAGGTTACTTCTGCGATCAACAGATTATTATTTTAAACACGTGTTCTTAAGTGAAATATACAAAATATTGCGAGCAACCTACACTATAATACCTAGACGTTCAACGAGTAAACAATAATTTAATTTAACCCCTCATTTACAATCATGGGGCTATTCACTCGTCATCAAGTTTTATTAATATTAAAATCAACACATTTTTACATTATGAACAAATATAAATAAAATTAAATAGTATACGTTTAAAAAATTATTTGAAATTAAATCGTACGTCAAGGGGTTAAATAACACAGTAAAATTGAGAACAATTCGAATTACATTTACTTTTGGCTCGATTATCAAATTGTACAGTTTGCTGCATGAAAAATTTCTTATTAATTTCATCAGGTTTCCTTTTAAACTCCCATAAAATCGCGACCTTGCTCTTCGACACACGTTCAGTTTATAGATTTTTTCGTGCATTTTATCGAGGAGGTCGGAGCCTGTCGCTGCAAATTAACTACGCTTGTTTTCCTTGAAAATTAAAATACGACGTTTACCGGGGGACCGCGAAACGCGGGTAAAAAATAAATCGACCGGTCGACGATATCTTATCGATAATGGTTGGTAGCGACTCTATTCCGCTGTCACCGGTTCAACGATACGCACGGTTTATTAACGTGAGTTACAACCTCGGAAGAAGCTCGAGCAATTTAAATATGATAATTATGCGTCTCGCGCGGCATTAAAAGACTTAACGCGAGATTACGACCGCGGGTTGCTTCTCGTTGTAAATCTCGGAACCGTTCTTTTTCCTCGCGGCGGTAAAGTTCCCCGAGTCCTTTGCACGCCATTTTTGTTCTGCGCCCGGTTAATCGTATCTAGGAAGAGGTAACAGTTACGCGACAGAGATTTCTTTTCCCCGTCGAGAACGGAGGATTTAAAGCTGACTTAAGCAAAGAAGCATACGCGAAAATAATCGTAACTCTCCAACGAGAGATACATTTAACATTTTTATCGCGAGGTTGTCTTCAGAACCGCGTAACTTAATCTAGAATAAAAATTACAGCTCCATTCAAGGGACGAATTAAAATATATTCACGATGATTTGATATTTTATAGAAAAATTTTTATCACGTTTCTCATTTTTTAATTTACTTTACAATTTAATTCCAAATAATTTTTTAAACGCATAGTATTCAATTTTGTTTATGTTCGTATAAGAAACGACCAGGAAAGTAATTGTTTAGCAGATACCTCGTGAATGTAAAAGTGCGTTGATTTTAATATATAAATCTTGATGATAGGTAGCCTCATGGTTGCGAAAGTTGACAACTTCTGACGAGTCAGTCTCGTTATTATACAACAGGTTAATTATCAATTATCCAATATAAAGCAGTGTGTTCTACAAATATAAGACGTCAAACTTGACGTCGAGAAGATCGTTACGAATCAACAATTTCTTTCCACGGTTAATTCCTAACAGATTCGGATTCGACGCGTTAGAATCTACCCTACGTAGCGTAATTTTTCGTATGTGAAATTCACCTAGCAGTGATGCAACGAGCTCCACCTTCGAGACACCGATGAAAAGAGAAAGGAACCGTTGGTACGCTAGTAACCAAAGTCTAGCGGCAGCCCACATTCCGAATTCATAAATCTCCCCTTCCCGTTCGCTAATTGATAATAGTAATTACACCTGCGTGTCGCTCAAACGGCTACGCGGCAGATTATACGTGCGCGTGTACCCGCCACGTCGTTATTTATCATCGTCGACTTAAGCTTCGCTCGAGGATTGAGTCCCTGAGCCGGCGCCGTTCGCCCAGCAGGAAGGCGGGCGGTTTCTCCTAGTGCACTAATAACATAGTGGCGACCTGATAATTAATAATGAAACAGCACGGGGGCAAAGGGAGGGAGAACGTGCCGGCCCTGTTACGCCGCTCTCGGCTCGCGGAGTGGGTGGACCGCCTTTCCGCGTAATTGCAAGGTGCTGGCTCTCTACGTGCGATTCGTCGACGAAATCGAACAACTAGGAACGCCGGGACGACTGGTGTGTGCACCGGCTGCATCGGGGAGAAGGAGTACCCGGAGAAAAGCTCTGCAACGGACCGCTGGAAGGGCGATCGAGGCCACTATTGGTCAGTTTTGACGATTACAGTCCACTCCGACTATCGTTAGCGCGCAAATCAAACCCGTACTCGCGATACACGGCCCTCGAGAATCGAAAGTTGGCAGTACTACTTGCAGTTGATAGTTATTTGTACACTAGGAATGGGGGATTCATTGTGAATGGAAAGGAACTTTTGTTTCGTAGGAATTTTTTTCATTTATTCTTACCAAATTTTGTTTATTACACTGTGAGCTACTCCACTTTCTATTTACGAATTAGTGTTATAATAGGTCTGGGTTAGGTAGTTTTTCTTTTCTTATGAATTTTTTCATTTATTTTTATCAAGTGTTTATTATACTGTGATATCATCTTCTATTTATGAAGTAGGTTTGTGTTATACTTCTCTATTTACGTAGTTTTCTTTTCTTATGAATTTTTCTCATTTATTTTTACCAAATTTTGTTTATTACACTGTGAGCTACCCATCTTCTATTTACGAATTAGTGTTATAGTTCTTAATTTATGTAGTTTCTTTTCTTATGGATTTTTTTCATTTATTTTTATCAAGTGTTGTTTTTATTACACTGTGTTTCTTCTATTTACAATAGTATTTTTGTTTGTTATATTAACGGGTAAATAATGCTCAATTATTTAAAATTGATGGGGAGAGAGAGATATTTATAATATAAACACACTATGTACAACAATACACGTGTTTTCCCCCCAAGCGGTAACCCATCCTGTACTGTACACGATCCAATGACGCTGCAGCACTTCGATGACTGCATGAGAGCCAGTGTGTCCAACGCACCACAACCGTTGACAAGTTCTGTTTTTCATTTAAACTCTTAAATATTTCAATGTATGAAAAAGATTGATTTATACCAGTTAGTTTCCACAATGCCTCTTGTAAAAAATACCCATGAAGTGACACTTCGATATATTGAGTGGGAGTATGTTCGAGGTAAATGTAAACAGTCTGTCCGGATCAAATGGCAGTAGAGAAGTATCATGAAAAGTTTAAGAATAATAAAGAAATGGCAGATTTAAATATGGTGGGCAGATCGTTTATACATATAACAACAAAGGACCAAGTATAGATCCCTGTGGTACACCTGAAATAACAACGATATCTCTAGATAACGCATTACGAATTTTAACAAATCGAGTGCAGCCCTTTAGATACTCACAGAGAAAGAATTATAAAAATTTATTTCCTTGTTTCTCTTCGATAAATAAAATATAATTTAACGTCTCTCTAAAACAAATTAGTTTTGTGAAGTATCCTTCGAAGCTAGTTGAAAACTAATTAAATAAGAAAGAAACTTCCATTCGAAAAAGTAAAAAATGATGATCGAATAATAAAGGAATAATAAAGAAAAGGCCAAGAATAAATTCCTGTGGTACACCCAAACTAACATCTATATCTCTGCACACCGCATTACAAATTTTGACAAATCGAATGCAAAAAATCACAGAAATAAAAAATATAAACATACATTTCGTAGGTCCTTTTCGATAAATAAACTATCCTTCGAAACCCAACCAGAAAACAATTAAATAAAAGAGAAATCTCCAATTTCGAAAAAGTAAAAACTGATGATCGAGAGGGTTGTCATTCTCCGCTGAAGACGATCCGGAATATTATGGACGACTAGAACCGTCGAGTATCGATCATTCCCCGGTCCGTTCGCCTCGTTGCACGACGTTATTTAGAAAACGATGCTTAAGGAAGTGACATCGACGTTTCGTTTCTAATTATTGCCGCGTAATTAATGCGACGTAATTAAAATGGCATAACGACGCGAACAAATGGAGGCGAATCGTCGGCGAGCCCGGCCGCAGCCGGTCGGACGTTCCGGACCGTGTGTCGTTAGCGTGTCTCTCGTTTTTCTCGCGTAACGAACTCATTTATTTCCGCGCGGTAATGTACGACAATGCGGAGGTCGATCTACGACTCGCGCGGCCGCGAAACAAAGCGCGCGCTGCTTGGCAAACGAGCTGCGCGCCCGGGACCCCGAGGGGCGGCAAGTATTTCACCAGAATTTACGTTGCATTTCACGCTGCTAATACCACCGTGGTATAATTATAATTAGCGGGCTACGCCCTTCACACCGCCCCCTTCGGGACTTCGCGGCGGATACCTGCCCCGCGTATCCTTCACCTTGATATCCGCAGACCGGCCCCCGATGGCCGCGTTGCTCGATTTTGCGCCCGAGCATCCTCTTTCGATCCCTTGGACACCAGACTTCTGGCGAATCTGATTCCCGCGACTCCCATACGCCCTAATTTCCACGTTGACTCGTCCATTTATTAGGGATGGGCGTCTGGGCGTTGTTCGAAGCAACCCCGCGCACTTGGAATTCATCGAGGAGCTCAAAGAAATTAATTTTCGTGATCGGATGCTGAAGAAAATAAATCCAAATGCACGGGACTCTTGAATTTTGAGGAGGCTGAACGCGTGATAAATTCTATGACAAATTGTAGACAAACTATACAGGGTTAGGTTAGGTTTGGGAAAAATTTTAATTAAAAAATTAAATCAAGAATGGCAATTTGTTGATTGAGGTTTCGTTAAAAGGTTATTAACGTTTAAAGTTAAAATTAAAAAATTTCAAATCATTCTGAGAAAATTATTTTTGGTTGTGGGGGCTAATTACATACATTTTTGGTCAATAGACACACCCCCGAAATCCTACGCAGTTTCGAGAAAAAAATTCATTACTGAAAATATAATGTCTGACCAGGAATATTCTACTGACACTTTTCGTCGAAAAAAAAATTTCAAACCGTTCTAAAAAAAATATTTTCGGGTGCAGGGGCCAATTACATTCATTTTTGGTGAATAGACATACCCCCGAAATCCTACTCAGTTTCGAGAAAAAAATTCAATAAATTCAACAAAATGAAAAAATTTTAAACCGTCCTAAAAAAATTATTTTTAGCTGCAGGGGTCAATTACAATCATTTTTCGTGAATAGACATATCCCCGAAATCCTACGCACTTTCGAGAAAAAAATTCTTTACCGAGAATATAATGTCTGACTAAGAATGAATGATTCCCCTGAAATTTCATGCGTATGTTTAGAACGTTATAACTCCTGAATAGATTGGAGGATTTTAATGTTTCGAAATGCAAACAATGCGTATTAATGCAAGATCTACTCCTATACCTTGTCTGTGGTGATAGCTACTATCTTTAAATGTTAATAACTTTTTAACGAAGTCTCAATCAAGAAATTGGTATTCTTGATTTTCGTCTTACTTTGATCTCCAGAATCCCCCATTAAAAGTTTTCTCAGGGGTGGCCTGTATACGCCCTGTACACAGTGTTTCGTAACTGATACACTCGATATTTGACAATGTTTGAAGCAGTTTGACGAAGTTTAACAGTCCAAAAAATTGGGATACGCTAATTTCTAATTGTCTAAGAACAAAGTTTCGATTTCCATGGACAGTTTTAGGTGTTTGGTCTCGTTTGGTCTCTGTTGGAAACAAAAGTACGCTCACGCGAGACGAAAACCGCTACCGGTTAACGGTGGTTTATTGAATATCCATGCATACGACTGTACATATTCTAATAGAAATGGATTGGAAACGGATTCGTTCGAGGTTTCGTGTTCTTCCTACGTCCTCGCGATTGGTCTGCCCGGTAAGGAAAGGTCGCCGGGGGTAAGGAAACAGTTCGAAGGGTGAACGGAGGAGAGAGTGACGGTTTATGGACCTGACCTGCGACGAAGCACCGGGGCTCGCTCAGCGCCGTGTTTGCAAGCGATTTTAATGTATGTACTATCGGTTCCGAATACATGCGCCTTTGCGACGCACGGGAACTCGATTCGAGCCACTGAGCACCGAATTCTGGTAATACACAGTGTCCCGGAACCGATACACCCAATATTTGACGCAGTTTGAAGCAGTTTGACGATGTTTGACGGTCCAAAATCGGGTACCTTTACACGTCCACCATCATTTAAGATGCATTTATACTATCAGTGGTGAGATTTACAAACTTTCTCAAATATTGTACATATATAATATCGAGAACATTTTCTAGAAAAAGACAGGGTAGCTTCGTAATTCTCCTAACCCATTTATACTATTCGTGGTGAGATTTACAAACTTTCTCAAATACTGTGCACATATTTCTCCAAATTCCAGGTTTGATATTTTAATTAAAAACGGCTGAATCAGGTTTTCGTTACTAAGATATGAAACTAAGTATCGAAAATGTTTTGAACCTGAAACATCCTACCGCGAAACACCATGACGAAAGTTTAGCGCGCGAGACCCGAGATCCTATCCGCGACAGCCTATCAAAATATCGCGATCCAGAGATAGCCGCGGCTGGAAATCCCCGACGATCCCTGGCACCGATCACGCCCCGAGTCTCTGACCAAAGAATCTCAAATGGATCTTGATCCAGCGTCACGGCGGAGGAGGGGGGGGGTTTGTACTTGCACATGCAAAGCAACCACCGTTTCACCTCTCTCCGTGTCCACCGGTCGGCGCGCCGCATCATGGAGTTCTATGGGCAGTGTTCTGGCACGGCATGACACCGGCCAATCGCGCAAAATTACGTGGAGAGCCAGTCGAGGGGATAAAGGGGGGGAGGAAAAAAGGAGGGAAAGGACGAGCAAGCGAAGAAACGGGGAAAGGAGACAGAGAGGGCAGAAAGAGGGGGTGGGTGGTGGTTGGGGAGAGAGAATGGGAGACGAAAAAAGAGAAGAAAGGGGGAATGGTGCGCGTGCCTCGGGGCGAAGTCTTGGGCCTCGCGTGCCCAGGCATGGCCTCGTCTCACTCCTCGGTCTTCGCCGGTCAGAGGTCATCATCGAGCACGAGCCACCTTTGGGGTTCTCAACCTCCCTTCGGTGTTGCCGACGCCGATATAAAACTGCCTCATTAAAGGCGCTCGCAAATTCCGAGCGTGCCGCGAATCCGAGACGAGCTCGCTCGGATTTTATGGCGGTCTGGCGAACGCGAAACCGTCTTTTACCGATTCGACCTTTCCTTCATTTTTTCCCCCGGCCCGTTGGTCGGCTCGTGTCGCCGGGTAACCGTCGCGTCGGTCTCTTTTGGCGAACTCTCGATGGTCTCTGGTCCGTTGCAGCGATAAGGATTCAACCCCTTAATACGTTAATTGGCTAGACCAAACTCAAATTGTCCAGGGAAAAAGGAACTTTATCATAGGACTTATTTTTACAGTTCATCGTGTCGCTATATGTGGACATTCTCACTGAAACCTCTCATGGTTTTGTTTTTCAAGGGTTTTAAATTTCTTTAGTATATGTAACCCTCAACAGGGCCACGGTATTATTAAAATTTAGGAGTTCTATTTACTTTTTTTAACTCTTAAGTGGACGCTCCATCTAATTTTGAGAATTAATTTTTGTAGCTTCTTAATAAAAAATTATGTCATCTATATGTTGATTTCCTCACTGAAACCTCTTATGGTTCTGTTTTTTACGTTTCTTAAATTTGTTTAGTATATGTAATCCTCAACAGAGCCACAGTATTATTAAAATTCAGGAGTTCTATTTATTTTTTTTAACTCTTAAGTGGACTCTCGATCTCAATTGAATTATTTTACTTAATGTTGATTTTTACCAAATTGGTAAATGGAAATCAAGTTTCTTTTCAAGCATTTAATAATGAACTAATGGAGGGTTAGATATATCTTCAAATAATTACATTGACATATATTATACGATATTAGTTTAAACTTGGGTTAACGTCTAATTTTGAGAATTAATTCTTGTAGCTCTTTAATGAAAATTTATGTCATCTATGTGTTGATATCTTCACTGAAACCTCTCATGGTTTTGTTTTTTAAGGGTTTTAAATTTGTTTAGTATATGTAATCCTCAACAGGGCCACATTATTATTAAAATTCAGGAGTTCTATTTATTTTCTTTAACTTACGTACCATGTTCAGGTTTCATTTATGACGACACAAATTGAGTTTAAAAAATATATGAATAAAATTTAGATTATAGGTATATTTATACATTACTTTATTTTTGGAAGTCACATCACAAAATTGCAAATGGTATTGCTAGTTGTTCACATTAATAAAGATTCTCAGAGTACAAGGGGTTAATACGAGAGAGTAAAATTGTCAATGAAACGAGTACGTGCTTAAGAAAAGGGTCCATTTGTACACTGGTCAAGGAATGCTCTAAATTTTTAGGTGTTCTTCAGATATTAAGAAATTCATGTTCATCGTTTGATTTTGTATAACTATTTTTGCCAAAGGTACAGGAGATAAATGTCGAATATTTTTGTCTAGACTACGAACCTGCAGAGTTTTATTAAAATCGACGCGTCACGCTTGAGCGACGTCCCTTATTAGTTAAAAATTTCTCCTCTGACGGATTGAATACACTCTGTCTCTGTCAGCCACGTATCCACAGCGTGAAACGACTTAATTGAAATGTCGTGGAATACAAGGTGTGCGACAAAAGTTGCCGCGTATCGTATAAATTATTGCAATTAATAAATAATTTAAGCATATTGGTATTCGTGTATCAAATTATCCTCATTACTAAACCTCAAACATTTGCCTTTTCTGTTTACTTTGATATTAACATTTCCATAAAATATTCTATAAAATCATTTATTTCGAGATTTAGTCAATTCACTACTAAAGTTAACTTTTTTATAAATTTTGAAATGACTGTTAATGTAAAAAGAAAAATATCGTCCTAGATCTGAACCCGAATTTTCCGCTTTTAAGGCGATTTTTCAACATTTTTAGCGTCGATAAATATCTTGTTTACTATATGACTTTTAACGATATCTGCTTTTTAACTTGAATTCCTTATTTTAGAAGAGATATAGAAACCGCAATTGCTTCCAGGTGTGTGTCAAGTGTGATTTCGATGCTATTAAATTTCTCAGACACAACGATGAGTATTCCCCCACTTGTCTACATAATCCCCGTTCCTGTTGAATGAATCCTTTAAGCTCTGTGTGGTGAAATTTTAAAATTTGTTTCCTCTAAGCAGAGGATTGACAACCCAATATTGTTCTTAGAATCGAAATGAATTCTTTGAGCGAGCAAAACGCGACACCCCTGACGCATCCTGAACCGTCTTCGCGATGAAATCGCCATGGTGGACGCAGACAACGGCGGTTCTGCAGGTCGACACCGGGGAACGGGATTTTTCTAAGCCAATACGACAGCTTGTAATCACGTTAAGTGGCCTCTTTGCGTTTAATGCCGTAAACACCGTTCAGGCTGGAAGTTGTTTGCGATCGAGGAACGAGCGTGCATTAAGGCAGAAGTATGCAACGCGACGGGGGACGCCCGTCGGAGCTTTTCCGTGGAACTTAACGGGATGGGTCTTAAATCATACGCTTAAACCGATCATTACAGGAATGTCCCGAATCAGTTACGTTTTTAACGGAGTGGTAGCTGAGGGGGGATATTTATTACCGTCGGCTAGGTGGATCCGCGCCCTTCGTTCTCCGCCGCCCACCCCCTTTTCGACCGGTCAATTAGTCGGCTAAACATACGACGCCGTACGAAACCGGTTTCCGCGCCGAATTTTCGTCCCGGGGCTAATTATTTTCCGCCTCTGCTTACCGGTGGGAGTTAGAACGGGTGCAATCGACGCATGGAACGCGCAGCTACGAGCACGAAACTGGACTTACAGCATATTGTCCAAGAAGTATGTAAATATTTGCAAATCCGGGGTCATACGTTTAGTTTTGGGCTAGTGGTTTCTACGTCTTCTCAGATCTGGATGTGTATTAGATACTACTGGGTAGGTTATTGTTGGTACCTACGTATCTGCAGCTAGAATTAGATGGTTCTGGGGATCTAATTTAGCAGGTGCTCTGGTAGTACTCTGTCAATTAGGTTTGCAAGGAAACAATGTCTATATAATAGAAAGATTATTGTTGACACAGGTACCCATGTATGTGTAGCTAGAATTAGATAGTTCTGGGGATTTGATTTAGCAGGTGCTCTGGTAGTACTCTAGGTGTCAATTAGGTTTGAAGACTCAATTTGGAATAAAATATACTGTAGACTAATGTTGGACTCAAAAAGAGACAAATTCTAACAATAGATAATAAACTAACAGGCTAGAGCATCGATTATTCAAGCTGGTTAAGCCTGCAGGGGTTGATGTGCTCCAAAAACAAATTGTTCACTTTTCTGGGGTACAGCCATCGACGAGACGAGTCTAGTGATATTTATCGTTTGCACGTTGGTAATTCCGCAGAGATGCCCATCGTGATTTGTCACTATGCTCCCGCGGTAATTCAGGAAACGTAGGTAATGGCAGAGATCTATATATGGTCAGTTAGGGAGGCTCATTGGATACAATCGCAGAAGTCGGTAAAACGGGTCGGTAAGCAAGATATCTGTCGACAGTTAAACGGGTAACGAGCGATTCCATTCCGTGTTTCCTCAGCAGATGGTCCCAGCATGTGTTGCTGCCTCAAACGCGCAACTTACAAAATACTAATTATTTATGTTCGAATCAAATCAATATTAAGTTCTATTTTACTATTCCAGATATTTGTTAAATTTCCTCTTATAACACTTTCATTTTTGTATCGAACACTTAGGGATAATCTTAAATTTGCAAATTGGATAACAAAGATTTTGTTGTAAGTCATAGATTATGTTATATTTATTTTTAACCAAGATACACGATGAAAAATAGGAGTTCTTTCGCTTTTCATCGGCTTCCTCGTCGATTTTTGCGAAGTAGCCGACAAACACAAAGGACGCAATTACGGGGATCGATTCACCGGCGTCCTGGATCGCGTTGGATCGCGCGTTGCGCGCCGCCTTGAATATGCAAGCTCACCGTAGAACGACCAATTGTCGGCGGCGATATCGTGACGGATAGCTTTTGAGATTTACGCGAAGATAAAGACCCGTCCCCTTTCTTTCGCGGAACGAAGAAACGGCTGAAGACATTTTCTTACCGTTAGCCCCGATGTTATCTCTTTATTGATAGAGTCCGCGAGGGGCGAGGAATTTTTAATTAGCTCGGTGCGTCTCGATTAAATCTTGTCGAGTAATTATGAACCGGCGTCGTGACGCGCGAGGCACCCGAGACACATTCCTCGTCCTGCGTTTTCAATTGTGACCGAAATTCGACGCGTCTTTTTCTCCATTAAATACACTGCTGTTCGAAAGCTTCGCCGTCGATTTTTCAAATTTGAATAATAAAATTAATTCGAACGAAGAATAGTCACTTTTTAAAATTTATTTCACTTATCCTCGCGCGATAATGCAATTTCTGCAAGGCAATTATTCAAATTATTATTTCCGTGGCGATCGATTAAGCGAGCGAATTTTAACAGGTTCGTATAAATTTAATCGCAACGGGACTTATTCGACAGTCGAAATAGCATTTTAAAACGAAATACGAAAGCATCGGAATCAACGTAAGCGCTTAAAGTTTTATGGGGATAAGACGAGCAGACCTTTCGTTATTAGCGAGGCTACGAGATAAAAATCACCAAACGGAGTTCGCTTTTAATTAATCGGAATCGCATCGATTACTTTCACTTAGGGTTCCCTCTAGCAATTATTTTTTATATAAGCGCAATAACGAGTTCTGTTATGTATTGTGTTCTCGATGTGAATGCCCGATTGAGCGATAAACGGTATAATTTCGCTAAAAGCAGCGTCCTCCAAACCATTTCTGTTTCGTTTGTTACACGTTTCACGTTCCCATTATTCTCTAAAAATCATTTCGTTCCATCTTACTATTCTACGGTGATTTAAAATTCGATCGATTTTTTTAAAATTCAAATTAAGTACATTTTCCATTTTGTAGGATGGAATTATTTATTTACATTTTTGCAGAATTAACCACTTAACGCTTATGCCCGAGTCTGACTGCTTTGAAAAACGATATTTGTTTAATTTAACGGTTTAACAATACTTGTTTTCCTTCAAATTATACGTTAGATACAACATAGTAATTAACAAAAACCGCATTTTTCTATAGCTTAGAAACAAGTCCAATACAGAAAACTGATCATTCTTGGAAAAATATGAGCATTAAGGGGTTAATAGATCGTCTATGCACGAATTTTATATGGTTAATTATATATACAGAAAATTGATTATTTTATAGTATAAGTGTTTTTTTTTATTTACTATTTTCAATAGAAATGTGTAATTTTTAAATAGTTGATGTTACTCGTTTCGAAGGGAGATGAAAGGTTCGTCGAAGGAAAGGGACGAAATAAAGTATTATAGCTTAACGAGTGTTATAATTTTCTTGGTCGATCAAAGTCTGAATGGAGACGCAAGCGCGAGGCTGTCAGATGCGATGCATCGCGGACACGCATCCCTCAAGCTGATATCAGTCGTAATTAAAGAGCCTTGATTTGCAATTAAAGGGTCCGCCATTAATGATTCTTAACGACCTTTGACGCCAGGTCTGATAATTAACGTGTCTTGACTCGTGGTTCAAGATTTATGATCTCTTCTTACGTCCCGATTCATGGCAGAAGAATACGATGTACGCTCTTTATTTTCACTTCATTTCGAATCAAATTCAAGTCATACCGAAATCTTTCACACTAACAATATCTTTTTTCTCGATTTAAATTACTGAACACTATAAGTATATTCAAAATCCCCATTCATGGCAGATGAATTCGATGTACGCTCCTTATTTTCACTTTATTTTGAATCAAACACAGTAATAATATCTATTTTCTCAATTTTAATTAGTAAACACTATAAGTATATTCAAACTCTTGATTCATGGCAAAAGAATACGATGTACGCTCTTTATTTTCACTTCATTTCGAATCAAATTCAAGTCATACCGAAATCTTTCACACTAACAATATCTTTTTTCTCGATTTAAGTTACTGAACACTATAAATTTATTCAAAGTCCCCATTCATGGCAGATGAATTCGATGTACGCTCCTTATTTTCACTTTATTTTTAATCAAACACAGTAATAATATCTATTTTCTCAATTTAAATTAGTAAACACTATAAGTATATTCAAAGTCTTGATTCATGGCAAAAGAATACGATGTACGCTCTTTATTTTCACTTCATTTCGAATCAAATTCAAGTCATACCGAAATCTTTCACACTAACAATATCTTTTTTCTCGATTTAAATTACTGAACACTATAAATTTATTCAAAGTCCCCATTCATGGCAGATGAATTCGATGTACGTTCTTTATTTTCACTTTATTTCGAATTAAATACAAGTCATACTGAAATCTTTAACAATATCTTTTTTTAATTCCACATAAGCAACTTAATTTTTATGAAAAATATAAATGTATGTATAACACAAAACAAAAAATATTATTTTAATTTAACACAATCTTAATTTAATAAATTATAACTTGTTTATATATTTCCATGTAAAGCCACTATAGTTCATTATTCCTTCGTGTCATTATTTTAAGGTAATTTAGTTTTTAAATATGTTAAGCAAAAATCATGTTATCCAGTTCTGTAAAAGTGTTGTACAAAGGTTTCTGCAATTTTCTTATCGTGTTAGAACGAAACCGTGTTATAGGATACCGTGTTGTAGGAGAGCTACCTCTACAATATATGTATAAGTCCTCGTATTTCGTAGCTTCACAATTTTTTATTTCCAACAACATAGAATCGTCCAAAGATCGAGGATCCAACTTTGCTACGTTGGATCGAGAACGTCGAAATTTTTTTAACTAAGTTCGATTTCACTAGCACCGTACGAGCGACAGAAAAACGACGCTAGATAAATGAATCCTGTCTCCCGGTGCCTTCGATCGCGATCTCTTTTTTGCATTGTCACTTCTGTCGTCGGACGACGATCTCAAAAGGAATATGGGCGATCGAATATCTCACGTGGCGTGTCAGCCGGTTAGAAAGTCCGTCGAGGCTCGATCCTCGAAAATGTCCCTCATGTATTAATCATCCGTCCGCTCGCGCGATTCTCTAACGACGTTGTTCGATTTCAATGAGCTCGCGTTCACATGCGGATAACAAATAACGCCGCGACTATAACCAGCGGAGCTTTCGTTCGTCTCGTCCGGGGAACAAGTTTCTAGTTTAATGTGTACGGAGTCGTTGATAAACAAGTTTCTCGAGAACTCGATAACGTGAACGTACGGGCAACTTTTGTCGTGGCAATTTATTTGCTCGCTAGTTGAAACGTCTATGTCATCCGACGGCTTTGTTTTTCATTAACTGAAATGATTTCACCGTTGACGTTCGTCGGTTCGAAAAATATTTTTAACGAACCTTCAATAACATCTTGCTTCATATCTCTATACAGGGTGTTCGGCCACTCCTGGAAAAAATTTTAATGGGAAATTCTAGAGGCCAAAATAAAACGACAATCAAGAATATCAATTTCTTGACTGAGGTTTCGTTAAAAAGTAATTAACAATTATATTAAAATATTTCAAATCGTTCTGGAAAAATTATTTTCCGTTGCAGGGGTCAATTACAATAATTTTTGGTGAATAGACATACCTCCGAATTCCTACCCATTTTCTAGAAAAACATTCGAGAAGGTGTGAAATTTTTCGGCGAAAAACAAATTTTACAAATCGTTCTAAAAAAATTATTTTCGGTTGCAGGGGTCGATTATAATCATTTTTGGTTATTACACATACTCCCGACATCCTATGCGTTTTCGAGAAAAAAATTCCTTACCGAAAATCTAATTTCAGACCAGAAATGTTACCTTGAAATTTCATGCGTATCTTTAAAACGTCATAACTTTTGAACGGATTGAAGGATTTTAATGTTTAAAAAAGCAAACAGCGCGTATTTTCATGGAGAATATGTAGAAATCGCAAAAATATTCGAAAAATTGATCTTTGACGCAGCAAAATGGGAAAAACCCCATAAAAATGGTCCAATATTCAAATAGCCATAACTCCTACAATAGTGAATATATTTTATTGAAATTTTGGGGAGAACTAGAATTCATGGATACCTACAAAAAAGTATTAAATAACTTTTCTGTACAGCGCAAACCAAATTTATTAAAAATGGAAAACGAATTTTTAAGAAAAATCGACAGGGATAGGTGCCTAAATTTTTCGACGAAAAAAAAAAATTTCAAATCGTTCTGGAAAAATTATTTTCGGTTGTGGGGCTCAATTACAATCATTTTTAGTGAATACACATACCCCCGAAATCCTACCCACTTTCTAGAAAAAAATTCGAGAAGGTGTGAAATTTTTCGACGGAAAAAAAAAATTTCGAATCGTTCTGGAAAAATTATTTTCGGTTGAAAAGGTCAATTACAATAATTTTTGGTGAATAGACATACCCCCGAATTTCTACCCACATTTGAGAAAAAAATTCTTTACTGAAAATACAATGTCTGACCATGAATGAAGATTCCCCTGAAATTCGGCAAAATTAAAAAATTCGAAATCGTTCTAAAAAAAATAGTTTCAGGTGCAGGGGCCAATTACAATCATTTTTGTCCAATAGACATACCCTCGAAATCCTGCGCATTTTCGAGAAAAAAATTCAGTACATGCGAAACTTTAAACGTTAATAACTTTTTAACGAAGCCTCCATCAACAAATTGGTATTCTTGATTTTCGTCCTATTTTGGCCTCTAGAATCTCCCATTAAAATTTTTCCCAGGGTTGGCCGAACACCCTAAATGTTTTATGAATATTAATATGATAAAATTCATGTATCTTGGCAATAATTTATCAGATAATATATTCTTTCTTAAAAACTGAGATATGTTCCATTTTTGGAAAAGTAAAATGCAATCAAACCAATTCTTATTCATTTATTTTTCTGTCCTGTATTATATGTATACTCTAATGGGATCACTCGTACAATAAATTATTATTATTACTATTTCTTAAATGTAAAATTAAAATTTGTCTAATATGAATTCAACAGCTACGTCAAAGGACAAGAAATTCAAAATCCACGCTGAAAATAATATTAACAAAAAATACCAAGGATTGCTCGTCTATTTTTTGTTTTCTGGATATAATATAGAGATTATAAAGATACGAATGCAAAATACGTGCGCGTTAATAGCGAGAAAAAAGCGCCGTAAAAGCGGTTGAGAGGCAAAACGCGGACGAAATTCTGTTTTAATAAGATACTTGGAAGGTTCCTTTCATTATTTACGAAAGAAAAAGAGATGAGATTTGGCGCGATCGTTACGATCTCGAGAGGAATGACAGCAGGTAAGGAAAGTGGCTCGATGGCGCGGCACGCGGTTGAAATTAAAAGCCTCGCGAGGAACGAGATTCGCGCGGAGCACGAAACGGCGTAATTTGCTCACGTGTCCTGTGTCATTGACGACCAACCCTGATCATCGCGGCCCGGTAATGCACGGTAAATTCTGAACGATTATCTACGTGCCTGACCGACCTTAAAATTGACTAATGTACGAGAAGTGTCGGACATGCGAGCCTGCTCGAGGCTACGCTGCAGGAACGCACACGGTCGACGATTGTTGCAACAATACCCAAATAACTGTTAATTCTTTCGTGCCTGCGGGTAATCGTTTATCTTTACTGAAATCTGTTCTCTCACAAATATAATGAAATACGAAAATAAATTAAGGAAACTCAGATTGAACCCCTCTGTGAATTCTATCTTGATGGATTTTATTTTATCTTTCAGAAAAGAAATTATTTCTTGGTTATTTGTACGCAGTTATACGTTAAGCTTGACAATTAACACTTCGGTGATATCCATAAATAGGTGGTAAAAAAATTAATTTCTACGGTGAGATGTTGCAGAAATGGGGGTTACAAAAATAAATATTCATATAAGTATTGAGTTATGTAATTTTCAACTGTTTGAAAATAAAATGGTGGTAATCAACGTGTAGAAGTATGAGACGTCTCTGTATGAAAATAAATAAAATACCAAAATGCATCATCCTCGAGGAATAAACAAATTTTTTGGTAGGATTTATCTTGTTTGTAAACATAACGAATGAATTTCTCCTTAAAGAATGTAAATTACAAGAACTTCATCACCATTGCAAAGTATAGAATTCTGTATGGTTTTTGATGATTAATAATAAAAGAAATGGATGCGAAAGGTGGCAGTTTGAGCGAAATATGGGGGACAGAATGTAATCGTGAGCGTCGGTGGGACGCGACCTCGCTAATACGTCGATAATCTCTGAAGGCAGAGACGGATAATCCGAAGCGGTGATTTCATCGCGTGTACGCACGTTCCGTCAACGATCGTCTCGCACGATTGTCCCGACGATTACCGATTTACTCATTTTTTGCGACGTCCGACACGATTTCCCCGACCGGACGTTCCAGTGCGAAGCAGAACGCAGCCGCAAAGTGAAATGATAGGGGTGAAATTGAGGGGATGGCGGAACGTACTCGCACGTGTCGTAGAAACCAGAATTCCTCGCTAAACTTTCGAAGGAATTTGATATCCTTGACAGCGGTATTTCTAGTTTGCTTTGCACCCTTTGAAACTTATAACAATTTCACACATTTTACATTTTTCCAGCTTTTCTACGAATTGTTCTAAGGTTCACAACGTTTGTTATTTAATTGTTGTGACGTTTGTACGATATACAATTGTTCATCAACCCTTATGAGTCTGACTCGTTTCTATGAAATTGCATAATAACAAGCCTTACTCATTGTGAAGTCTATTATATTAAAATTTATATTTTTTTCGTATGATCTGTGTTAGCATCGTTGAAATTAATATACAAGTGTTTTTTATTTCACTGTTATGGTATTTGCAGTTATGCACCCTCATTGTATATAAACTCCTAGTTACACAAAATGAGTCTGTCTCGTTTGTATAAAATTGCCTAATAACGAATCTTATTTATTCCAAAGTCTATTACATTAAAATTTTATTAAAAATTATATTAAAAAGTTTCACAATCATGAATTCACTGGTCATCGAGTCTCATATATATAAATCAACACACTTCTACATTCACGAGGTATTCGTAAAACAAACCTATTCATTTTCATGGCCATTCCTAGCACGGACAAATTTAAAGAAAATTAAGTAGTGTACGTTTGAAAAATTATTTGCAATTAAATCGTACATCAAGGGGTCACTAACTTTTAAACGAAGCCTCGATTAACAAATTACTATTCTTGACATTCGTCTTATTTCAATCTGTAGAGAATCATCCCTTAAATTTTTGGCATACAGATTACACAGATTTGAGTCAGTATAAATATCGAAGAAAGAAACCTGAGGGATCAAATTAAAGTTTATTAATATTCGAAGCCCGGTGGATTTTTCGTGGCGACGAACTTTAGGCTCATTTAGCCGGCGAATCTAGTTAATAATGCCTAACACGGATAGTCCGCGGGATGCGAAACGAGCAACTTTCACGAGGTTGGGCTTGGTCGCTTCCGCCGAACAGTCGCCCGTGCTCCGGCTCCGTTCTTTTCCCCGCGAATTTTTTCGATCGCTGGATATCGCTAGAGCAGACTGGGAAAAAGTCGCGGCTCTAACGTACGAACCCGTTTGCCCTAGATCGCTCTTGCTTACGCACCGACACGCAGTCGGCACGCTCGCGCGAGATGCCGCCGCGGACACGCAACACACGCGCACACACACACGCTGCAAACGCACGCGTACGCGTTATGAACGAAGGAACAAGGTGCGTTGGTCACTGGGGCGTTGACCTGGCTGGACCAAACGAGCGCGAGCCGAGCGGAATCTCGCCTCCGAGAGGATGAGAGGTGAAAGAGTCCGTTTTTTCGAATTGTTCTTCTGCCTCCTCGCGGCGTCCTCGTCGCTCGGTCGTCGGAGTCCTCGTTCGAGGCTCTATCGGCTCTCAAGGTTCCGATGGATAGGTCGTGCAAGAACAAAACTTCTCAAACTATGGGTCACCGCCCCTCCAGGCTAGGCTAACGATCTTCGAACGAGTCTCGTCTTTCTTGCGTTCAAACGTTTCAAAGTTTGAAAAAAATTAAGTTGGGAACAGTTTATGAAGCGAATAGTCAATGAAAATTCAAGGTTCGTAGATTTTGTGTGTAAATTTGTGCATTGGAATCTATGAACGAATTGTACAAACCGACATCCAGGCATATTTATTCGTTATTCGCGAGTTTGCTCAAGCTTGAAATTGATTTTGTTCACACTTCTTCTGGTAGGATAGTATTATATTGCAAATGAGTTTGTCTCAAACACAATCAAACACACAACATTAATTAAAATTACCAGGCATCCATCCAGGCATCCGAAGCTATCTGCAGAAGCTCAAGATTCAATCTGTAATCTTTATTTATTAGTTTGCGCGAGTTTGACCAAGTTTGAAGGAGATTTTGATAGTACTATATTGCAAATAACTGATTATCGAAATATACTTACACTTATATTTCAAAGTCTGTATTTGTCTCAAACACACGTTTACAATTACACGTTTCATTTACACTAGGAACAACGTAAGAAAATATACTATAATAA
This sequence comes from Colletes latitarsis, assembly GCF_051014445.1. Lineage (NCBI taxonomy): Eukaryota > Metazoa > Arthropoda > Insecta > Hymenoptera > Colletidae > Colletes > Colletes latitarsis. The sequence continues at coordinate 32,136,394 of NC_135137.1, forward strand.
AAGATTTTGAAATTGAAAAAGAAGGATGGGAAACAGTGTCTTGTTTGGTGTTGTATGATGTTATTCAGGCATTCGAAGCCATGAGCAAAGGTTCGAGATTAAATCTATAATCTTTATTCATTAGTTTGCACGAGTTTGATGAAGTCTGAAGGAGATTTTGTTCACACTCTCCAGATACGATAATACTATATCAAAAATTACTAATTATCGAAATGCATTTACACTTATACTTCGAAATCTGTATTTGTCTCAAACATAATCAAACATAAACACAAAATTAAAATTACACGTTTCATTTACACTAGGAGTAGAAAAAGAAGGATCGGAGACAGTTTCTTGTTTGATCATGTATGATGTTGAAAGTCGACGATTATATCCATGTTAAAAATTGTATAACTTAGAAACCAGACGAATGATCAAACAACAAGCATTTAAACTAATGTTTGAATTACGAAACAAATAATATTTCGTACAAATAAATTTAATTTTAATTCATGATCTGAAATTTGTTAGCAACGTAAACGAACTTGCACGCCAGAAAGATGTCAGACAAATATCCATTGCAGCTATCGTAATTTACTAGTAACGTACCGTTTCGATTCGTTTATATTTATCGAACGCGAAACAACGGGAGACGTGGCGTGGAATATTATTTTTACCCGAAAGAAAAAGAATCAGGAGCGAGGAAGTTAAAAGGCGTCCGACAATTCCAGCGCGCATTTAACGCGCGCGGGCCCTTTGAAAAGTCTCGGTTTCTTCGCCGCGCTGACCCAAATTCTACACGGACCGAAACCCGCGGAGTCACACAATCGGGCACTTAATAAACTTTTAAAAGCCGTCTATTACGTTCCACTATAATCAGGCATCGGTTCCGTGCGCTTAACGCTTTTTCGATTCGGCCAGAGGTAGTAATTACGTCATCTGGACTTGCCACGATAACGATTATAACGTTCCGGTAACGTTGCCAGCCTGAAAGCTTGGACACTCGAGGTCACGCTCGAATCCGAAAACTTTTTAACGACCTCGAAAACGAGCGAGAAAGAGAATTTCATCGTTTTATCTACCTCGTCGTTTGATTTCCAAGCCCCATTCTTTCGCGATCGAGTTTCCTTAAAGAAATCTCATCGATTAATTAAAAAGGTCGACAACTCGACGATTCAACGGCTCGATCGGAAAATAATTTAGAGATTCTGCATCTGCCCCGGTTTGGGGGACTCGTCTTTCTCTTCCTCGATTTTGCCATTAATTCCATTAACCACGGATCGTATGAATTTATTTAATGAGCGCGACGTAACAATGCCGGCGTTGTGGAATCGCATTATCGAAGAATGCGCCGTGTCTGCTACACGTTCGACCGGCGGTCTTCTTCTTTTCTTTTCCTGTGTACGGTTATTCATGCAGGATTACGTTATGGACGATCAATGCAGCTCCTCCGTTCTTTGATGCGTCAGCGTGCTCATTTCCGTGGCTCGCCGATACAAACAGCGTGATCGTTGAATTTGTCAAGAGATTACTTGCTGGGGTTTTCGCGTATCCATAATGGCCGTTTGTTGGCACCTTGGTGGGCGTTGCGATTAACTTTTGGCTCTCATGTACACTGTAATGATGATAAACGTAAAGAAATTTGTTTATTATGAGATTTTTTCGTTTGTTTTTACCAAGCATTGTTCGTCAACAACTGTATTTCTTGCACTTACGAAGTAGTTTTGTGTTATACTTCTTTCAGTTATGTAATTTTGTTTCTTATGAATTCTTTTTCCCCATTCATTTTTATCAAGTATTGTTTTTATTACACTAGGGGTTATTTCTATTTACGAAGTAGTTTTTTTTGTTTTTCTTTTTAAATATTAAGGGAGTTAGTAATATTCAATTACAAAATTGATAGAAAGGTGTAATGTAAACAATATACAATAGTAATAATGCCAACAATATACGATGAGAACCCATGTGTTCAATGTGCCACGACCATTAACACGTTTCATTTTTAATTTATTTAATATATTGTACGAATACGAATGGGAGTAACTGTATGTCTTTGAACATTAGAACTAGCGACAAGTATAGTGTATTTATTTGTACCAAAGAAATTAACACAATAAATACTCGAAAAAATATATAATGGAAATAAGTGTTTATTCAGTTTCTTATAGAAAATTTTTAAAAACTCGGTCGAGTAAATTTTGTATAAGTTTTGGTAATTCTAATTTTGATAACCGAGGGGTTTGCCTATCAAAATCGTGCGTCGAGTTATTGAAAATATAAATTTTTCGAAATATCCAAAAATCCAGACATTTATATTTCACTAATCAAGCCAGAAGCAGCTTCTTTTTTTATGCATCTATTTATACAAGTACTTGAATCCTATATGCCTGTTTTATTAAAAAGAAATATTGTTAAATTCGTAATTCTAATTTTGATCCGAAGTGCACCATTTTTAAAGCTCTCAGACTTCTGCATCGCGTGCGTTTGGTTCGGATATCGCGGCAATAGCGCTTGTTAGAGGAGAAAAATTATTTAAATGGTTCGTCGGGGAGAAAAACGTGGTCGACAGAGATATCACAATCGCTGCTATCGCGTTTTATGGCTGCGTAAATTACGGTTCGCGGGTTTTTCGCGTACGCGTCGGCGCGCCGTGCAAAAAGTCCCATTTTGCTCGGGCTTTTCTCGCGTTTCTGGGCCGCGAGGTCGTGAAAATATCCAACTGATCGTTCCGTAAGATAACCAACTCGTATTACATGTACAGACTTCGGTGTATTCACTTTCGATGGCTGCGCGAACTGGAGCGTGCCGGGGGACACGCTGCATCCTTGTTTATTGCTCGCGGTTTAGCCGCGAATTCCTGACCAAACCGCGCGCGTTTCGTTTGCTCGAGAATCAGTATCGAGGAACGTTGCAAACTATCGAAACCGAGAGATCTTTGAACCCCGCGTTGCAACCAAAAAGCGCAAACCGTAGGTGCTCGATCGTCCAGCAAAGATATCCTTGACTTTCGCAGCAAATATTTGGGTCTCGTTGTTTAGCACGGTGAAACCTCGATAGATGCAAGGAAACGGGGCTGACAATCTCTGCAATTATCGAGGTAACCAATCCAGTATCTAGGAGTCCCACTTACGAAACGTATTTCCATTATCTATGGTTCATGGTTGACCTCTTCTGTAATTGTCGTCGCATTCCTTGCGAACCGAACTTCTTTTGCACTCGTCGATGTTGCATTTATCGAGGCTCTACAGGGTATTTTCATCCGTTTTGTTGGTAACCAGTGCTTTCTTTAACCTCTAGCATAGACGTTCTTAATCGAGAGAAGTCTTTAGTATCCTAAGATTTTGTCATTGTTATATTAATTGTTATTATAGTGTATTTGTTTTAATATTTGTCTTCATTGTGACTTTTAACTGTAAGAAATGTTTATTCATTCATTCGAGTTTTCATCTCTTTGTACAATATTTAGATAATTATTTAGTTACTTTTGTTCCAATCTTGATATACATATAATTAGAGTGCAGATGTTTATGCGTTTATGGGAAATTTTAATTCTCAGAAAACTACAGAATGCACTTGATACGCAAAAATATAAGAAAAAGAGTAAGATACTTATTATTATATTTAGGGGTTGAGACAAGCCTCTACAAGGCTTCTATTTCATTAATTCTATTATTAAAAATATGAATTTGCATAAAAATCCGCAATTTATTTATAATTATTACTATTATTCTTGCATTCAGTCACATTCGAGTTCTCAACTGTTTGTACAATGTTTAGTAGGGGTAATTATTTTTTGTTTCAATCTTGATATACATATAATATATGAATTTAGTATAATATCGAGCATGTTTATGGAGAACAATGATACAATGTGAAACGATGTACGCTAATTATACTTTTTTAGTTGTTTTAAATTTTATTGCAAAAATCGTATTACTTGATTTTCTCCATTTCTGACGATTATGATTAATAATAAAACGCGCAAGAAAATTGCAAGTAACATATTTCCAACGGTTCTGGAATGGCATCAAAAATACATTAGGGTCCCAGAAAGACTCGCCTTAGTACACTAAGGGTTAACGGAACTGACGTTAACTCTTCTTGGCAAGGTGCAGAAGTCCGAGTTTCTACTGAAAAAAATTCTTTTTCTTTCACCTTTCGATAAAAAGCCCCAAATTTCCGGGGACTGTTAGAAGAGTCATATTAAAATACTTATATTTACAATGCAACATATTATTTCTAACAATACCGAACAGGAACCAAAATATTATACAGATTGGCTGATAAACGATAGATCGAAATTTTCAATACGACATTTTGAAGAAAATTAATAGTAACGTTTCAAACATTTATTCATTAAAATTATTCAACACTCCTATAAATATGTCAATTGTTTTCAACCACAACCTAAGTTTGCATGTATCTAATTTTATTTTACGCTTTTAGTTTTATTTAAAATTTATAATTAACCACCTTTATTTTGTTTCGTTTCCAATTACAGCCTAAGTTCGTATCTATCCCCTAAATTTTATCTTACGATTTTAACTTTTTTAAAAATTTATAATTATAAAACGATGTAACTCCTATTTTATTTCGTTTCCAACGACAGCCTATGTTCGCGTCTATAACCCTAATTTTATTTAAAATTTATAATTAATCAGCTCTATTTTGTTTCGTTTACAACCACAGCCTAAGATTGCATCTATCCCCTTAATTATATTTGATGCTTATAATTTTACTTAAAATTTGACTCAATCTCCTCTATTTTATTTTATTTTCAACCACAGTCCAAGTTCTCATCCTCTTAATTTAATTTTACGTTTTTAGTTTCACTTTAAATTTAAATTGACCACCCCTATTTTCTTTCGTTTCCAATCACAGCCTAAGTTTGTATCTCCATTAATTTTATTTCAAATTTAAATCAATCATCCCTATTCAGTTTGAACCACGTGTAAACGCAAGCTTACCTTTCCCTCGTCTCTAACAAAAATAAATTTTCTCACGAAAGCCAAACGCTGCCAAGAGAAAATATTCATCCGTGACGCTTCGGGAACGCCCTCCGCCGTACTCTCGATCGTTAATATTTTTCCATGGCCAAAGTTCGCCCGGAATTTATCGTTCGTTTCAATATTACACGCATCGGGGATATTCGAGCCATGGGAACGAATATCTCTGGCGTAACTAAACGCGACCCCATAACTCGACCGAGTAACAAGCTCCGTTTTCTCTATTATAAGCGCCGGTGCGTCTTTAAATCCGCGAATCGAACACGAGTCGTCGATAACGGGCGCTCGTCATCCACGTCGGGCAGAATCACGAAGTCGCGATCCAGAGGGACGTCGTTCGCGTGATCTATCGTTGGTTAAGTTCGGCTCCGTGGCCGTGGCGTTCGACCGGATGCACCTCCGTGGCGGGATGAGACGCGAGATTACGAGTTCGAACGCGGAGGGAATAAGTTATAACAACGAGGAATCGCGGGGATACGTAACCGGGCCTGCGCCCGGGTGAATACGATATCGCGGCAACGAGATTCTCATCCGCGGCGGTGGGTTGTGTGTACCCACCTACCTCGCGGGACCGTTTCTCGATCGCGAAACCGCAAGTAAGGCCTCGACGGAATGGGCTTGGAAGGATGCTGTGTGCCCTAATGGCCGAGTAGAATCGAATGCGCTTCGTTTTCCTTTTCTTCTCCGGCCGGGTTAGGTCTCGTTTTGTTTTCCCCGGCCTCGAGTATCGATCGCCGCGAAGATCGTTTCTCTTATTGCGCGACGAACAAAGGAGAAAGACGGTCGTTCGCGGGGAATATGTGTATTTACGGTTTTACAAAGGAATGCGTCGATGGAAAGAGAAAGGAGCGACGAGGAGCTACGTACGGTGTCGTTCGACTTTTGAAAAGTATTAATAACGGTGGAGGCGCGCGAAAACGCGACCCTCTTGGATTCCCTTCGTTACGTGTGACAAATTGAATTTAATTTTTAGTCTTGGGAGATGGTTTTCGTAGGTAACTGTATAGTAGTCAGTTCAGTGTTTATTTGGAAAAATTAGAGGTAAAAATTGACCTGTTTTAACCCTTCTCGGTAGTTGTCTTTTTTTTAAGGGAGGATTCTCCTAAAAATTTTTCTTTAAATGATGTAGATTTTTTAATTTTCTAGAGTTTTTGTTTAAAATAGGCTCAGTATCAGTGGAAACTAACTAGCTTTAAGAAAATTTTTCGTTTGTACATCGACTATGGTTAACATCGTTGGATAGGATTAAATTTTGGTAACTACGTGTTTAATTTCTGAATCATATGTACTTTGTAACTGTAAAATACTCGATAAAGTGCAGTTGGTTCACGTTCCATAATAATTGCATTGTTTCCATTATATAAATAAGTATTCAGGTACTTTTGCTCTAAAGTTAGTAGTTCGAGAATTATACGTAACACTTTGCAGTGAAACAATTTAATAAACTTTAAAGTGGTATAATTCTGGAACTATTAGGCGTAGAGCATAAATGTCTTAATACTTTTTTGTAGAGATTAATAAGTAGCACCGAATAGCGTAATTCAAATTATAGAATTCAATTTTTGTTAAAAGTGCAATTGCACTTTTCAGATGCACCGATGCAAATGCATCCTTTTTTAAAATGAGACTGTACGACTGCGATAGCACTATTCGATGTAGTTTTTTAAGCCCTACAAAATAGTATTACGGTACTTATGCAGTAAACCTAACAGTTCAAGAGTTATGACAAATTAAAATTAAAATAAAATAATAAACTTTAAATTGCCATAACTTTTAAACTATTTGTTATAGGGCATAAGTGTCTAGATATTCTTTTGTAGAGATTAAAAAGTTGAATCGAATAGCGTAATCAAAATTGTAGAATTCAATTTTTGTTAAAAGTGCAATTGCACTTTTTAGATGCACCGATGCAACTGCACTCTTTTTTAAATTGAAACTCTACAATTGCGATAGCACTATTCGATGTAGTTTCTCAAGCTCTACAAAATAGTATTACGGTGTTTATACCGTAAACCTAATAGTTCAAGAGTTATGGCAAATTAAAATTAAAATAATATAATAAACTTTAAAGTGCCATAACTTTTAAACTATTTGGTATACGGCATAAGTGTCTTGATACTCTTTTGTAGAGATTAAAAAGGAGCACTGAATAGCATAATCAAAATTATAGAATTTAATTTTTGTTAAAAGTGCAATTGCACTTTTTAGATGCACCGATGCAACTGCACTCTTTTTTAAATTGAAACTCTACGACTGCGATAGCACTATTCGATGTAGTTTTTTAAGCTCTACAAAATAGTATTACGATGCTTATGGCGTAAACCTAATAGTTCAAGAGTTATGGTAATTTAATGTACATGTATATTGAATTATTTCACTTTAAACTGTTATAAGTTATAACTCTCCAACTATCAGATATATGTCACAAGTATTTTAAATATTTCTTAAAGCTGGATGATTTTAACTGGTACTGAACCTATATTAAACCAAAAATATGGAAAATTTTAAAAACTATAGCATTTTTTTTGTCGAACGAATTATCAGCAATCGATCTGATCTAAAAAACCTGTTAACACTATATTCACTATTTCTAATAAAAATTATTACAATACTACTCGATTGGATTTTTGCAAATTTATCATAGTTTTCTACAAGAAAATTAATTTCCCATTGCAGTATACATTTCTTCAAGTATCTATCGTTTTTTAATTCCTTTAGTACAAATAAATACATCATAATTGTCGGTAGTTCCAGTATAAAATATGCTTGAAAATTATTTTCATTCTCACGTCCAGCACTATAGGTGCAATCAAACTGAATTTCCACCGGTCAAGGAACAGGTTGCGTCGTAATGATTTATTAAACACTATCTACAAAGTCGTAAACTGTTATTCGACAAATTCGTCATAAACATCGAGGATGCCTATGGAATGATGCTTCCTAGAGTGCATAGATATTAAAATTTGATTGATTAAACAAAATGTCATACGCCGGTTAAATCTAACGAAAATATTACGCGATTCTTCGAAGAATTCCAAGAGTTTCGACGACTGTGCTCGATCCAGTCTAAACTGTCATTGAATGTTTGATTGCATCTCGTGGATACGACGGGGATTCGCGGTTTTTTCAGCCGTGGCGAATCCTACGCCCGTAATTACAATCCCTCGATCAACTTTACGATCGTGTCACACTTTATTCGAGTGGCCGCGCCGGGGTTTTCGAGCGATTGGATTTTGTCGAGTCGCTTTAACGACCGGAATGATTCGATCTTCGCCATTCGGCTAATCGATAAACCGACTGGGAGTCGACTCGTACGCGAAACAGGTATAGGTGCAACGCGTGGTTCCGTTATAATCCATTCTTCTTTCTTTCTTTGCGCGTGTACTTATAATAGGATACGCTTTACGACTTATGAATCTGATACCACCGACGATAATGACGGGACGTTTCTTCTTTTACCGGGGACCATTCCTCGCGAATCGGTATTGTTTCGCGCGCGATTTCAGCAGCGTAGTCGCTTAAGTGCACCTCGCGATATATCATCGATCGCACGACAATGTGGTGCGACGAACGATCGCAACAATGAACGACACCCACGAGCTACGTCGTAGGTTAACTCGAATCGGAGAACTATGGCATGATAGACGCGCAATTACACCGTGGATTGTTGTATATGACAAATTATTATAGATCGTCGTGGAACTGTTTAGGTTTACTGTGCTCGACGTCACAATTTTATTGGATGGTCACATTTGTTATTCGTCGTTGAAATAGTTCCATTGCCTTTAAACAGATTTAAGAGTGAGTAACAAATTACTGTTCTTTTCTAATTTTCGATCTTGGAACCATACATCCACGTAGGCTAATCGTCAGTGGAAAATATAATTCTCGTCTTTATTTATGTTTGATCGCTGTTTTCGCGTTTACATTTGGTGAAATAAATTTTACAGGAAAATTTGATACTCTCTGAATAGATGAAAGTATTTGAAAGGAAAATATAGATGAAATTATTCAGGAAAGAATCTTGTGTGACAATTTGAATGAAAAAGGATATTGCAAAGTGTTTAATAAAATGGTTTTAATGGTTTTAAATTAAATAATCGTCGAAACTTTAAGATTTCTATTTATAATTTTAACATTAGAATTTTGTCGAGATTTCTTATTAGCCCTCCCTCTTAAGAATTTATAGATTCACCACAATTACCAGAAAAATTCAAGAACTATAAAATTATTAATCCTTGCACAAAGTTTCTGCAGGTCAAATTTTCATTTATCTAATCCTCTTTTTACTTAATATTCGAATTTTTTAGATTCCACTCTCGTATATACCACGGTGAAACAATGTTTTCGCGTGAATTCGAATTGCTGTTAAAAAGTGGTTCCGTGAAAATGGTGGAAGTCTTGCAGGGGTTCTTCGATCGTGAAGCAAGACAACAATGAGTTTGTAGAAAATTGCACGGCCAATAGGCTCGATTCCGCAAGAATCGTGGCCGCCTTAAAAGCGACTCGCGCAATTGAAGTCTAATCGCGTGGTCGAAGACGTGATTGTAATAACAAATCTCAACAAGCCACGCCTATATGCCATTATCATTGGCCGGAGTACGGATAAGGAGCGAAATAGAAATGGTCGAGCCAGCCGGGTGATTGCAGTCGTAAAGTCGAATCCGGTGACACGCAATTGGCTAACAATGTAATTTCTGATAATCGACGATCGCGTTTATTTCTCCGCTGTTCGCGTAAATTCTTACCGTACCAGTCGCCAATATCGTTCGCCGTCGTTTATAAACGCTTAACGATTATAAAATTTTACGAACGCACGGGACAGATTATGATTCGAACCATGATTTAACTTCACTATACAATGATGCACCTTCGTTCAATTTTTATTCATTTCTTTAGTTCCTTTTCTTGGATGAATTTAGATATGTAAATTTCTGTTCAGGCTTGAAAAGTGGTTTGTAATTTTTTATTCAAGTGTTCTATTATTTTTTTCACTTTTTTATTTTAATCCATATCTTTACACCTATATTTTCTTCTGGGATAGTTTATGAATATTTTTCCATCTGTTTATATTAATTTACAATAGTTATGTTCTGTTATATTCTTACCCGATTACGAGATAAAAATGACAAAAATAGGGAGAAAATTCAAGGATACTCGCTTTCTAAATTTTATAATAAGGATCGAGCTGAACGTCGAATCACGCGATTCCCAAGCTCGTTTTCACTTTTTATTTTATTCCAAGTTAATAATTGAAATTTGGAAACTTTTAGGACACTTTGGGTAACCGTTGAGCTTAGATACGTTTTTGAGATTAGAGGAGGATTGCTCGATAATGCGGGGCATCAGTGAATACGTCGACGGGGTCGCGAGATGCATTGACGTTCCCCGGAGAAATCTTTGAGCATATTTTCACGTCTCTTGTAAGGGTGTCTCTGCCGGATGCAGATAGCGGCGGCCGTGTCGCACAATGTGTGGCCACGTATGGGTGAAGCACAATATCCCTGATGGTAAAGGCCATCCAACCTGCACGATACGACGCAATACTGGCTCGGATAATATATTGTTGTACAAATGGCAGCGTCCCCTCCGCCCAGGCGTACCTGTAGCCGCTTATCGCCGCTCGATTTTCTCGCGAACTGTCGCGTCGTTTAACGTCCTCGTCGTTCCTTCTCGATTCGCGACTCGATCCAGCGTCAAAAAATTAATCCGTCCAACGAACTCGCGGTCAGTCGCAATTCTTTCATCTTCCACTCTTACTTTCTTTTATATTTTATTTATATTCGCCGTATCGAAGCTCGACGAGTAAAAACGATGGAATGGGGGAGTAATTCGGTCAAATTTACGGGGAAATTAAAAATTATTCTTAAAATCATTATATAATTATTCTTTACGTAAGTTAACCCCTTGACTTACGATTTAATTTCAAATTATTTTTTGAACGTATACTGTTTAATTTTGTTCGAATTTGTTCGTACTAGGGGGAGTAATTCGAGCAAATTCACGAGAAAATTAAAAATAATGCATCAAGATCGTATTATATAAAATTATTCTTTACGTAAGTTTAACCCCTTGACGTTCGATTTAATTCCAAATTATTTTTCGAACGTATACTATTTAATTTTGTTCGAATTTGTACAAGGAATGGCTACGAAAAAGAATAGATTTGTTTTATGAATAAATGAATGTAAAAATACTTGACATCAAGTACTCGTGACGAGTCAAACTAGTCATTGTACAGCAAAGGTTTAAAGCGTTTCATTTTAAAAAAATTAAATTATATTCCTCTCAGTTATCAATCGAAATAATCCATATATTTACAAAATTCGACGTTTCTTAATTTTACAAATTACCTACTCCCACATTCAGAATAATAAAAAAGTCGTGGAATTTTATTAAAAAAAAGAATTGCAGTTTGTTGTAGTTTCTTCGTAATCATAATCGAGGCAGTGTTACAGAATTCTAAGTACAACGTATACAAGCATTCATCGATGATAATAATGCTTGTTTGCATGCATGGTAATATGCGAATTAACTGTATCACAGCGACGGTCGATCTACATACGTTCCGCGTGTCGATAAAATTTATGTTACTCCGCGCGAATGTTTTAGATTCTAATCTGTCTATGTTCGATACAAGAATATTGCATCGATTTCTTGGCCAGAGAAACGCTTTCAACGGCATCCAGGCATTGGGAAAGGAATATTTTCCACCTGTTGATCAACTTTAATCAACCTGTTTTTTTATCGCGTTCGAAAAGAAGCATAATAATATAAGCGTTCCGGGAAAAATACACGACACCATTAATCATGTCACTATATTTAAAAGCACGCTCTCACGTGACGAGGAAACTTAGAAAATATTAATCAGTCTGTATCGGCGTCCCATCGATGATTTAACGACTTCGCACAAGCTGGACAATTAATGACACGCAAACGGATATTATCCTGGAAATTATGGAATATTAGAGTTGTTTATCGGCTTAGCTATTATTATACGGGGTTCCCGAACACAGAAGTCGCACCAAGTGCATTATTATCGACCAAATTAATTATTGAATCAATCATTCCTCTTCTGGAAGATATCACTAGTTCTTAAAATAAATAATTACGTCATGAAGTTTATACTTGGTTGAGAAAAATTGCTTAAATTGTACCTCAGCTATATTTCGAATTTAGAAAATGATAAATGTAATTACTATGGTAAAGGTGGCAAATTTAAATAGCTTCCAAAATAACAGAGTCACGTGTCACGTTGAAATTTAGTTTACGACGTAATAAAACACTTTTTCGTAAAATAATAATAACTTTTGTTATCAGTTTATGAACTTGTATTTCTGTTGAAGGAGTACACATGTTACAATGTCTATAAAAACTCTCTAAGTATCTCCGACATGCCAGCTTCGAGTTCGCGTAAAAAGAGGCGATCGAAGAAGCCCTTTGAACGTTCGATGTCGCATTGAACTGCCTTTCTTGCCATTTTAGGCAATAAAAAATAATCGCAGAGAGTCAAATCGAGCTACGCCATGGACGGTTGAGGGTTGAAGGGACACTTTGAAACGAAAAATTATCTGACTTCAATATGGAGCTCAGAAACTGAGTTCGATTGAATTCTTATCTATAATAAATACGAATTTCGAATAACGAACAAAATAAATAATTATTCTCTTTCGTTATCCGTAAAATAATAATATAAATTTTAGTTGGAGAATGAAATATTTCACAACGGAACAGATACAAATTTAACTGTTCGATCGAATAAATTTTGTTTCGACAAATATTAATTTTCATTTCTCTCCAGTCTTTCACCGATACTCTGTACACTACTGCTTTAAAATATTTGACCGTGCATTTGACATCGCAAATATTAAATTATTCGTGAAAATAATCTAGTTTTTCAATTTATACATACTTTTTTATTATATACATATATTATTAAACTTACATATAACGAGTGACCAAATACTTTTAAATGGTAGTGAACATAAAAAGGGATTTAAATATTGGAGAACGCATTAACATTTAACGTTTCATAGAATGTACCCTTATTTTAAAATTAATTGTCTCCGGTACGTTGGTACTGTAAATCAGGTTATCATATATTATTATTCGCTTCAATCATTAACACTTTACAAATCCGCGCAGTTCGTGTAAAAACTTTCGACCGCCTCGGGCGCTTTGCACGCTGCACGCTGCAACGCGTTGATCGAAAAGTTGCAATTAAATATATTTAATTTGTAAGCTACTAATTGTTCCGCAGAAAATGATTAATATTATATTCCCCGGAGAATAATAATATATTTGCAGAATTAAAACGTGGCCATTATTTATATTCCATGTTCCATTTACACGATAAATTTTGTTACGATAGAAATGCATTATACAGGGTGTTCGGCCACCCCTGGGAAAAATTTTAATGGGGGATTCTAGAGGCCAAAATAAAACGAAAATCAAGAATACCAATTTGTTGATGGAGGCTTCGTTAAAGAGTTATTAACAATTAAATTCAAAAATTTCAAATCGTTCTGGAAAAATTATTTTCGGTTGCGGCGGTCAATTATAATCATTTTTGGTGAATAGACATACTCCCGAAATCTTACCCACTTTCGAGAAAAAAATTCAATATTGGTGGAACTTTAAACGTTAATAACTTCTTAAGAAAGCCACCATCAACAAATTGGTATTCTTGATTTTCGTCTTATTTTAGCCTCTAGAATCTCCCATTAAAATTTTTTCCAGAGGTGGCCGAACACCCTGTATAGAGTAGAACGAAACATTCGCTATATATTATAAATTTTATTAGTACTTCACGGCTATTTATCAAAACACTTTTCAACGCTTTTTCAAGCAATTGGAACGCACATACGTGGATCGAACTTCCTTTTTTGGTAGCAGCACGTAACCTGGATGCTTCTCCACAATTTTTTACTTCCCACTTGTCTACTATTCTTGACATTTTATGCTTTCTCGTGTACGAAGAAAGTCGCGTGGGAGGGCTACACGATCATCTTGCCGCTCCTTTGGCTGATATTACGACCCAACTATGAATTGTTAAACAAAAATCTTCTTCGTCTCTTTATCGAAGGTTCGAAATAATTTATTTTTATTCACCACAGCAGTGGAATATAAAATTATCTAACATATCGTCAATTGAAGTATAACGAGCACTATTCCAGATACAGAACAAATTATTAATGAGTCACAATAAATATGCCTCGTTGTGGGTCATCAGAATTATATAAAACATATAATGACTTTATTATATCTTTTAAACTTAAATGATAATGTGTTAATTTTCTCTAAAATTATCCAGAATATCGTGAATTGAAGTGTAACGAGCTATGTTCCAGGTACAGAACAAATTATAAAAGTCACAATCAGAATTATATGAGACATTATTTCTCTATTAAGCTTAAATAATAACGTGTTCGTATCAACAATTTTCTCCAATGGTCATTTATATAATTATCAAAAATCAAGAAACAAAATCTGAGTACATAGAAAATATTCTAGTTCAGTATCAAAAATGATAAAATTCAACAATTTTTAGTGTATTGTAGAAAATCACACATAAACGTTACTATTAGACATCTAAGAAATAGTACTAATCAGTAACATTTCCCAGATTGATACAAAATCTGAATCATTCTGGAAATAATTTTCTTATCGAGTGTCACAATGTCGGGTAGTTCTACAAAAAGAATTCCAACCCCCACAGCTGTGGACCACCCTACTGCACGGTGTATAACACGCATATGCGCGTGTAGAGAATACAATCGCGCATCCAATCTCGTTTCATAAGACATACTTTACAAATTGTCACACTACGGTCCCGCGTATAAGGGAAGCATTTTACGAGTTTCGAATCGTTGAATTCCGGCCGCGGTACGGGGCGTCCCTTATTCGCGAGTTCCTAAGTGTTCCGTGGAGTTTACGTCCTCGTATATCCTCATTTATGGGCCTCGTTTATTCGACGTCTATTTTTATTCCAGTAACACATTGTAAATCACGAGTCGCGCGCGGCGTTCCACTTTCATAGAAGTTCAAACGCGTCGTTCGTTCTCCTCGAAATTCTCTCGCCTTACGTCACGATATGTCGAACACGAGCGTTCTCGTAACGCGCGTGACGTATCTCCCCTTGTATCTTGTCACAGGAATGCGTCGAACCAGTTCGTTAACCATTCTTTTCTTTTTTGGTCATTCTGCTCCTCTTTCTTTCCTATTGGTCACGGATACCGCGTTGCTCTTGGCCGTGATCTCATAATTACGCGCTCCGTTCGCGCTTCCACGACTTTTCGTTCGATTACTATCGCGAAATATAACGCGGACAGTGGGGACCTCGATTAGTGCAAGATCGCGAGAACGACGATTCCTGCAGTTATCGGGGTAGCCTATCCCAGGGACCAGTACCCCTCCACGGTCTACCCCCACCACTGTTCTCGATCTTACTCGTTGCTTAGCGACCATCCCCTCCCCTCGATGACGTCATACAACGAACGAGACGTATTCATAAATTCAGTCCTCTGGTCAGCAAAGGGTTCACATCATTATTATTTTATTTTTAACAGTTTTTACTTCCCCTGATCTTTATGTAAATTCATATTATTCTTAATAGAATTAGTGAAATCTCCACCCCTATAATTCGTATCTTCTTTTAAGTGTTTCTTAGATTTTTTTCGTATTAAGTGTGTTTTGTAGTTTTTTGAAAATTAAAATTTCCCATAAATGCATAAACATTCGCAGTCTGTTTCTAACCACGAAACTCTACGATGGTGTTCCATAAATTTATAGGTACTTTGATTAATTTTGTAGCGAGTAAGTAAAGTTTACGATGTTTGCACGAAATCATTTAAAAGTTCGATTTGAGAAAAAAGAACGGCAGATCTCTTTGTAGGAAGCGAGATCAGGATACCATCCGTCCAGGCTGGACAGGTGCGCGTAAAATGGAGGGAGGAAGGGGGGGGGGGGGAAAAAGAGGTGATCTGTCTTGGTATGCCGGAGGGACCAGCCTCCTTTGGAAGTTTCGGATCCATGGTCCGCTGTTGCCAGTTGCTATTCGCCTGACCCGAATATTTTTACTCGGTTTAAGGCTGATATCGATCGCTGCGATAACGCGTACATCTCGAAAACCCCCATTGTTCCGCCAAACTGCAATTAAAATGAAACAGCGCGAAGCGATAGATCGGTACACGCGACGAGCCGAGAAAGCGCGAAGCATTTTAGTAAAATATCGGGATAAACGTTTGGTCGACTATAGAGACAACGAAAAAATGTGTTTTTACTAATAATTGGTGTATTCAACGATATCGATGTTTCTATCAAATTCTAGTGAACGTTCAACAAGTAGCAGAATGTAACGATGTTCGTTTGACACCGTTTGACGGATTAAAATGGGCTTCAATTTCGCATTTTCGATAATAGAATATTCTGGGTATCGTTTTTCAGTGTATTTTGTAACATAAAAAGTTACTCGAAAGTTAAACCGAGTGTTTGAATTTGATTGACCGATTATACAGAAACAATTTAATCTTTCCAAACAAATTGCAAATTAATACAGTTATAATAAAACAAAACGTATAATATACAGGGTGTTCGGCCACCCCTGGGAAAAATTTTAATGGAGGATTCTAGAGGCCAAAATAAGACGAAAATCAAGAATATCAATTTGTTGATGGAGACTTAGTTAAAAAGTTACTAACGTTTAAAGTTTCGCCCGTACTGAATTTTTTTCTCGAAAATGTGCAAGATTTCGGGGGTATGTCTATTGACCAAAAATGATTGTAATTGACCCCTGCAACCGGAAATAATTTTTCCAGAA
Organism: Colletes latitarsis; assembly: GCF_051014445.1. Classification (NCBI taxonomy): domain Eukaryota; kingdom Metazoa; phylum Arthropoda; class Insecta; order Hymenoptera; family Colletidae; genus Colletes; species Colletes latitarsis. Next base: position 32,153,200 of record NC_135137.1, read on the forward strand.
CGATTTCAAATTTTTTTTTTTGTCGAAAAATTTAGGCACCTGATTAGATTTTCGGTAAGGAATTTTTTTTCTCGAAAATGCGTAGGCATTTGGGGGTATGTGTAATGACCAAAAATGATTGTAATTGACCCCCGCAACCGAAAATAATTTTTCCAGAACGATTTGAAATTTTTTAATTTAATTGTTAATAACTATTTAACGAAGCCTCAGTCAAGAAATTGTTATTCTTGATTTTCGTCTTATTTTGGCCTCTAGAATCCCCCATTAAAATTTTTCCCAGGAGTGGCCGAACACCCTGTATGTATATGAAAAGGATTAGTTTGAAACCCTCAAAGGCCACTTAAAAATCCAAGAAAATCAAGATAAGGAAATCCATTGATCGCAATATGTCGTTTCAATCTTAACTTGTCAACATCTTCGTATCGATGAAGCAATTCCAGACGCAATGCAATAATAAAAGTAATTTTTAATCTGAAGTTATAGTTGCAATTGCATTCTCGATAAGGAGAGGACTCTGCAACTCGTAATATTTTTCATTTCCCTTTGGCTTCTCTTTATCGAGGTACGATTACGTTTTACGACCCTGTTGTTTATTAAAAAGAGATTTCTAACGAGTTCGAAGCCCCATGTAAGGACGCGATCGTTTTGAATGACACGCGATCCGGGATCGATTACGGATCAATTATTCTACGTAAATCCGCAGTTGAAACGATCGCTGCCGTTTCGTTTGTTGGTTTTTTGCGCGATTATTAATCGTTGGAACGGCGAAGAACGTGAGGTAACACAACGGCGTGTGCTCTAAGCGAGTTTATTGCGGCTTAAATTATACACCGCCGCGAACCGTTCCAAGCAAAACATTCTTTCTTAATGAGCGACTTATTTCACGTTCGCCGTTGCTCATATTTGGGTTAACGTATGGAGGAATGTTCCCCTATACGCGATCTTGTCACAGGGCACCGACATCTTTTTTTTTCTCACCGCTGTCTCGTTACTCATAAAAATATCGAACCGTTGACGTTAATACGATTTTAACTACGACAGGGTCGAAGCGAAGTTATGGTTCAATTGCATTTCAAGCCCCACCGGTCGATTATAGAAGTGGCTTTTAATTGAAGAATATCTTTACGACGCTCGAAGGTCCTCGTGATTAATATTATTTATGCAATATCAAGTTATTCGTCGAGTCAATGTATGTACATATATATCGTTAAAATTACAATACAGATTCGACGAGATGCTTTTTATTTTGCGATGATTAAATAACGTCGAACGAAATATGAAGAGCAAATGCAACAAATTATCTTACTAAATTTCATTCGTTTCGTAATTACATGGATCATAATGGACTAGCTAAAACCAAAACGTTTAAACTTATATTCGTATTCACTGTTTATGCTCCTTACCCACAATTATATTCTTATAGATTTCAGAACGAAGAATAGAGATCACAGAATTATTTATGCAAACTCTCCATCTGTAAATAATGTTTTAAATCAAGTTCATTAGCGCGAATTACACCTCTAACATGTGCCCCGTAACTCTAGCTTATATTTTCAGTCGCCGAGGGACACGATTAATCGATGGAGATCAATCAACGCGATGGCAACGATATATTTGCCTTGAGAAGAATTATCACGAACGCGGACACCACTGTAATTACGGGAGACTCTTACGTGTGAAACTGTGCTCTGATATTCGCATGCCTTCGTAAACGTTGCCTCGTATCGATAATTACGTCCGCTTAATTGATAGCTGGTTTCCCGAAATTTCTACATTCGACATACAGTTCGAGTATCTCACAAATAACACGTTCTTCGTCGTTTCGAAGATCAAGAGCCATGCGTCCGGTCAGCGAATCGAATCGCGCGCCATTAGACTGAGACTCTTGAAGGAGAGCAATCAGTTTACCTTTGACGACTTTCCGAAACACTACAAGCTCACGTACATACGCGTGATCTGTCATCTCTGGTATAAACCAGAGATGCCAGACGAAGCGCCGAGTGCACCGTGGACACGTCTCATGGGAGTTCAGAGAGGCAGGCTCACATTTGCCTTCTCGCTCTTAAACAACTGAAATCCGACCTCACGTCAACGGCATACGATTCGGAATCTCGACTGACCAGGTATTTTTTCTTGCCTTTTCTAGAGTTCATTACTGAACTATGCAAATTACTCCTGGTTTCTATTTGCCTCTGATGACCTCTGATGACCAGTGCTGACAAAAGTACAGAACTCCCGACAACTTTTGACACCATACAGCGACTGTTACTGACTGCTTCTGATTACTGCTTGCCTCTGTTGGACTCTGCTGACCATCGCTTATATTTCTGACAACCTATAACGATTACTACTGATTTCTGCTAACCTCTGTTGCTCTTTGCTGATCTCTGACAGCGTGTGCTTGTCTCTGCTGAACTTCCCTGGCCTCTGCCGAACGCTACTGACCACTGCAGGTATTTCTGATAATGTATAACGATTAATACTTACTACTGCATGCCCCTACAAGTCGCTGCTTGCCTTTGCAGGTTTCTGCTTGCCTCTGCATGCCTTTGCTGGTCTCTGCTGAACACTGCTGACCACCTCTGATGCTTCTGACATCGTATAACAATTACTACATGCTACTGTTCGCCCCTACTGATCTCTGCTTGCCACTGCATGCCCCTGCTCGTCTCTGCTGACCGCTGCTGACCACCTCTGATGCTTCTGACAACATATAACGCTTACTACTTGCTACTATTCGCCCCTGGTGATCTCTGCTTGCCACTGCTGGCCTCTGCTGACCACCGCTTATATTTCTGGCAACGTATCAACGATTACTACGACTCCTGCCTTCCTCTGTTAACCTCTGCTGACCGCTGCTGACCACTCCTGACCACCGTTTATATTTCTGGCAACGTACAACGATTACTACTGGCTACCACCACCCTCTGCTGACCTCTGCCAACATCTCCAGACGTCAGCTGACCAACGCTGACCAACGCTGACCATCGCTGACCAACGCTGACCAACGCTGACACGACGTAATATAATATAATATGTTTATATGTATTAAAGTGTTGTATAATGTAAATCTATGGCAATAAATGATATAATTTGAAAGAATTCTATGTGTTCTTGTCATTTTTACCCTTTTTTTCCTATCGAAATCATTCCCTTAGTTATAAGACACTCCGAATCTTTTCCAGACACTTTTCAAGACACTCGGAATCCCTGAAACTTACCGGCGTCCCTGAAATTTCTCGGAATCCCTGAAATTTCCAAGAAGCTTCAGGCCCCGGCAAAAATTCCGGCCTAAATTTTTCGGCAAAAACTTTAAACAACTATTACGTAATATTACGTAATATTACGTAACATTACGTAATTTTTGCCGAAAAATTCCGGCCGCGAGAAATTTTCAAGAGCTATTACGTAATGTTACGTAATATTATGTAATATTACGTAATAGCTGTTTAAAATTTTTGCCGAAAAATTCAGGCCGGAGTTTTAGCCGCTGCCTGAAACTTCTTGGAAATTTCAGGGATTCCGAGAAGTTTCAGGGACGCCGGTAAGTTTCAGGGATCCGAGAATTGTCAGGATATTTTAGAAATGGCGTTATTTCTGTTTGGAGAGGGAAAGAGGGGTAAAAAATGATGAGAATACATAGAATTCTTTGAAATTATATCATTTATTGCCATAGATTTACATTATACAAAAGTTTAATACATATAAACATATTATATTATATTACATCATGTCAAAAGTTGTCAGCAACGGTCAGCAGTGGTCAGCGATGGTCAGCGATGGTCAGTTGACGTCGGGAGCTGTTGGCAGAGGCCAGCTTAGGTCGGGAGATACTGGCAGAGGTCAGCAGAGGCTGGCAGTAGCCAGTAGTAATCGTTGTACATTGCCAGAAATATAAGCGGTGATCAGCAGTGGTCAGCAGCGGTCAGCAGAGGCCAACGGAGGCCAGCAGAGGCATGCAGAGGCAAGTAGAGTCCAGCAGGGGCAAGCAGTAACAAGTAGTAATTATTATACGTTGTCGGAAGCATCAGGGGTGGTCAGCTGTGGTCAGCAGAGGCTAGCAGTGGCAAACAGTGGCAAGCAGAGTCCAGCAGGGGCAGGCAGTAGCAAATTGTAATCGTTATACGTTGTCAGAAGTAACAGGTGTGGTCAGCAGCGGTCAGCAGAGTCCAGCGGAGGCAGGCAGAAGTCAATAGTAATCGTTATACGTTGTCAGAAATATAAGCGGTGGTCAGCAGAGGCCAGCAGAGGCTGGGAGAGACTAACAGTAGCCAGTCGTAATCGTTATACGTTGTCAGAAATTCCAGGTGTGGTCAGCAGCGATCAGCAGAGGCCAGTGGAGACCTTTTGACGAGAGGTCGGATATTACTTGTTCAAGAGGGAGAAGGGAAGTGTGAGCCTTTCTCTCTCGACTCTCATGAGACGGTCCGAACTTACTTCGGGCAACTTCGGAGAATCGAGAAAGAGGGCATGCGTCATTTTGCCTTTGTCGGGTTTCCGAAACTCCACGAGCTCACGTACGCGTGGTTTGACATAGTGTGAGAGAGCACCTTCGGTGCCTTTCTGACATCTCTGCATTAGACGCTTAAAAATCGCTTCGATCTTTTGTAACACTTCATTCTAAACGTGTTTGTTCTTTCAAACATAAACCGGTCGATCGAGTAGCGACGCCATTGCAATTACGCACGGCGATTCCACGCGTTACGTCGGGTATCCGATGAAACGTGAGTTTTGTGCAAACAAATATATTCTTCCAATTTGTGCATTTTAAAAATACGAGAACGATCCCTCAAAGGCTTGGGTGATACAATCTGGGAAACGATGATTAATAACGAGTCAACCACGTTTGATCCTTTATGTTACGTGCATGCATAATGTGTAGAGTACATTAAACACTGTGGGACTTTAAATTCTTCTTCTTAGTTTTGAGTTCGATAGTTATTTTTAATTTGTATTTGTTTACGAAGTTTGAAAGAATATCTCTTTTAGACGTTTTATCGACCTGTCCTGTAAGACTATATTGATATTTTAGCTGATTATGAATTTCCAAGTTACTTGTAACTCATTTTGCTTCGATTAATATTGTCTATCTTGAATTTAATAAACCAGTTAAAAACAAAAATACTTGATATTAAATTTAAATAAATTTGTATCGTTTTAATTGTAGTTTTGTAGGAGACAGGTTGAATTCTCTGGAGATTTCATAATTTGTATAAATCATTTTCCTATATTGATTTTAATAGTAAGGTACAAATAGTCGTTCAAACGAATAACAACTGAAGAACGTAAATGTTTGGTACGAATATGATATTTTACCTGATTATGAGTTTCCAAGATACTTGTAACTCATTTTGCTTCGATTAATATTGTCTATCTTGAATTTGATAAACCAGTTAAAAACAAAAATACTTGATATTAAATTTAAATAAATTTGTATCGTTTTAATTTTAATTTTGTAGGAGACAGTTTGAATTCTCTGGAGGTTTTATAATTCGTATAAATCATTTTCCTAGATTGATTTTAAGATGCAATTGATCGTTTAAATAACAACTGAAGAACGTAAGTGTCTGGTACGAATGCAATGTAGTTTAGAACGTAAAAAGGCTTAGGGAACGGTGTTGTAGAGGATGCTTCTAATTCGATTCATCGAGCATGCATCGAAAACACGGTCTATAACCCTGACCGGAGGAGAGTCGAAACTCCTGTGCGCGCAGCTCTACTTACTTACGGGATGCTAATTGGAAGAGCAGCCAGCAAACGAAGGTAGCCGAAGAGAGAGAGAGAAAGTAAGGGTGGACGAGGGAGAGAGAATGGGAGACCGGTCCAGCGCGATCTCCTGGTTGATCGAATCGTCGCGAGTGGTCGTCGAACACGCCGATCCTACGTTGCTGGTAGCGATTTAAACTGACGAGGTGTCGATGCCTGGAGTCGTATTTACCTATGCACTCGCGTAAACCGTTGAGACGCGACGCTGGGAGGCGTTAATTAGCCGCGCGAACGTCCGTAACTAGCGATGACGTCGCTCGGGCAAACTTAGACACATTTTATTTCCGCGTAACGAATACAAATTTGAAATTGTTTAACGCGAAAATCAGAATCTGTTAACTCTTGGTTAATCTTGGGGGGTGAGACGTGTCAACCACCCCCATATTCTCTTAATTTTTAACCCCTTGCTATTCGATTCAATCAGAATTTGTCGAATGTATACTTTTTAATTTTGTTCTTTAATCATATATTCTTAGAAAAAACTGATCTATTTTAAGAATATTTGATCGAGTTTAATATATTATCGTTGTTTAAATTTGGCACTAACTTATAAAAAAATATTTTTTACCATTTTTTGTAAGTAACCATGTCCAGGTTTTTAAAATTTACGTAAATATCTTTCTGGATAATGATTTTCTTTGTTGTCGAAGAACCTGAACCTTCGAGATGAAATTGTGAGAAAATTTGTTCTCAAACGAGGAAAATAGGTATGTAACGACCATTTAGGAGAAGCATGCGAAAAATATGTTTGTGCAAACCTTTTGTTATAGCGTTTTCGAATCGCTTGGATTCTCGACACGTATTTCTAAGGTTTCTGTACAGTCAACGACACTGAAATTACTCTATAATATTCTCATCTTGCCATATCGGGAATATGTATTAAGAATTTGATCCTCATATAATAAGAAATACCAGATCCTCGTTGAAAGATTCCAGCACAAATTTTTGCGTTTAGTCTCGAGCTGGACGAGGAAAGCCGATGTCTCGGCATGACTACGATTACTTTATTATGTTCAACATACTACGCATTCATAGTTTATACGAGAATTATACTCGATCTTTATTGAACTTAATTTTTCTCGATAGTAGCTTAAAATTGTCTGAAAAACGAGTTTGATCTTATTTTCGTCTTGTTTCTTTTCAACGCTGATGCAATGAAAAATAAGAAAATTTATGCAACTCATGAGATGGACGAAAGTTTTATTTAGATAAAAATTTCGAACAACAAACAAAAGATAAACACGTTGTATACGTTGTAACTGTTTATGAAAACAAAGATTGAAGATGGAAAGTTTGTGGAAACGATTTCAGGGTCTATCAAAGTATTAACCACTGATGTTTTATATTACACTCGGAACTAACAACACAGAAGATTGAGCAATTCATGCTCTGCCATGTTTCAGTAAACGAGCAAGTAAATATTAGTTTGTGAATAGAGAGAGAGCGATATCCATTAAATCAATACATTACTACTTGCTACTTGGGATTGATAGATCTTCCAGGTAATTGGATTCTCGGCAATTTATATATTGCTAATTTATCAAGTAACGATTGTTCAATGACACGGCTGAGATTTATGGACTTGAACCGGTAAATGGCGGAAGCATTTTAAGTTCAACACTTGTCCCTATACACCGTAAGGACTGATGAGTCATTTGTACAAGCAACTTTCAAATTATATTCAGCTTCAGTGAAAGTCAACAGAGGAAAGGCAGCGCGCGACGTTCGAAGTATCAAGATCGCCCATGAAACGAGATGCAGAAGTCAATATGGTCTAATATGTACTTCAGACCCACAATCGATCCATAAAATATTATGTAATACATAGAGTCTATGTCATAGACTGACAGGAAGGAATAAAATGATCGAACACAAGTAGATTTAATTGATAATAGCAGCACACTCTGTACATAAAATGTACGAGTATATGTGTTGTATATGTTCGTAACAAACGTTACATCATACGTAGTATGAACAAAGTACAATTTATTTTATATTTTGTGTCAAGTATTCTCAGTCAGATTTGAGAATGAATCATTTCCCTAACAGTGGAAACGTGGATATAAATTAAGGGTTTCGAATAACTCTTTGGCTCAAAAAGAAGTAGTATGTGAGGGAAAACATAATAAAAATTATACAGAGAAGATATTGTCGCTTATAAAATTTAGCGAAATAATTAATGTACAATGTACTGAAAGATTTTAGACTTCTTAAAGATCGTTTAATTATACAGGGTGCGTCTCAATATTGCCTACAATACCTTGAAGTTAATAATACCTAGCTTCATGTAAAAATAAAACACTGACCTTAAATTGATCGAAAATCAATTTGTTTTTAAATTTAAACAACTGCAATTTCTCGTCATACCATCGAAGGAGGCTGAAAAATCGTGGGTACCAATTTGTGACTCGCTCTGTATATGCTTTTGTGTCTATGGAGTTAACACAAATAATCATTTTGAGGTCACAATTTTAAGATTGAGATAAGATCACATGACGAAACCATTTCTTAACGAAAAAAAGAAATACTTTGGAAGATTCTTCGTCCCAAAATCGTCTTCAAACATCATGGCGACTCACACACAAGTCGCTCCATGCACCATATCGCTTTATTCACGTCTATAAAATTCCAAAGAGCTCTCGACGCACTTTGCATATTTTCATTACGCAAAGTAAGGAAAAAAAACGATTGATAATCGAGGAAGTTACGGGGAAATTCTAGGTTGGACAGTTCCATGTATCATCGATACATCTCCTCGATCGAGACAGGAACGGCTACAGGCAGACAAAGAGGCGTCAAAGGGGTCCAGTCTCCGCTACGATCGAAGCAAGACAGCGTGTCGTCGTGGAGGGGAACCTCGTGAAGTGGACGGTCGTAAAGAGGAAGAGGACGTCCGAAGAAGCGGTCGCGGAGAGACAGGGACAGCCAGGTGGACAGCTGGTATCGGCGACGGTGTTCGCGAAGGTGGACGAAGCTGCGGCGATGGTGATACCGATGGCATTCGTTGGTGGTGGTGGTCGTCGATGGCCGTGGTGGTGGTGGTGGTCGAGAGGTGGACGGTGGTGGTGGCGGTCCAGCGGGCCCCAACACTTGCTCTCCGTTCGGGAGAGATTTGCCCCCTCCTGCCGCGGGCGGCGCCACTCGAGGAGATCCTTTCCTCTTTTCGCCTCTAGGCCATTCTCGAGAAGCGCGCGCGGCAACGCGGTGTCGTACGATCGGTCCTCGTCGACCTTCGACCAATACGCGCGCTTCGACGTGACTTCGAGGCAACTTTTTCCCGGGTGACTTTTCCGAAACGCGTCGCGCGCTCCTGTCGAACCCGCGGCCGGTTCCCCGTCTGTCCCCCGCGGCCGTCCTTGCCCCCCGACCTTCCCCTCCGCCCCCACGTGACACCGGCCGACCACGTGACTGCGAACGACCGCGGATCTTCGGTGTGAAACGTCAACATCCGACGCCCGTGGCCAGCGAGGATGTCTCAGCGTGGACGTTGATCGACCCGTTACGCAACCGCCCACCCGGTGCTTCCGTGCGGGAACCTCTTGTGTCGCCTAACGCGTGTTACGGTTCGACGGTATCCAGCCTGGGAAACATGAATGAATCGGTGAAGGTGCGCGACCAGAAGACGCAGAGTCGAGTGATCGGTTCGAGCGCGATCGTGAGTTAAAATGAGAGGCTATCGAGGAACAGGATCGCCGACAGGAAGTGCACGCGAACCGATCTCGCGCAATCTCGTTACCGATAGTCGATTCCACCGGTGAAATCAGGCCGTGCGTCGAGCGCCTAGGCTGAATGTGAGAACGGTAGCGAGGAACCTACAAACGAGCTCCGCCACGTGACTGCCAGCGAACTGGCTGCGTTTTTGCGTCGCTCGATAGACCGTCCCCGAGAACCGCCTCGTTTCAGGACGAATCTCGTCGACGTCGAGATTCCTCGTGCGTTCGAGCGTGCTCCGTATCGTTACTCGACGTTCCGCGGTGCTGACGACTCGAACGATTGCGTCACCCAGGAAAACTGGATTTTCATATCGATTGCAACGCACGACGATGCAAAGTCGATGGGCGTCCCAGTCGCCCGTGTAATTCCACGGGATTTAATTACGCGTTATTAAGCGCGGACCCGACAAAAATTCAGGTTCCAGCGGCGTCGTCGATCAGCGGGACCGCTGGAAACTCGGGAGACTTTAATGCACGCACAGGCGCGCGCGCCTGGATCGTTTTACGTCTGGTCTCGGAGCCTCGTACGTTGAAAAACGATCGTTTCGCGAGCAAACTCCATCGAATATAGAAAAGTGCTTCGTCCACGTGTGCTGTACGACTCGTCGAAATACGGTCGATCAACCTGAGAGCACCGTGCGATCGCGGCAATTGGAATTTCACTGAACACGAGTGTCGGGGCAACAGGTGTTCGCGCCACCCTCGACGTTCCCGCGCTGCTCGATCGACCTGTGCAGAAAGGAAAAGGAGGGTCAAGCTCGTTCGATAATATTGGATGTGCTTAGCGGCGAGCAGGACCGTTATCGAGGACAGGTGATTCATCGGCCCATTGTCTTCGAATGTGCTCGAGGATACTCGCGAGGGATCGTCGCGAAAACGCACGCTCGTCGTCGAGACCGTTGACTCGAGCGATATTCGCAAAGAGAAAGTGATTAATAATAAACGTGTAAGAGTTCCGTGCAAGTGTGCGTGGAAGAGGAACGATATCGTCCACAAGGAAAACGAAACCGAGATACGTAAGGGAGACTCTATGAACGTGGATCCGTACTCACTCGAACAGCGGAGGCGCCTAGCCACCTCGAAGACGAGGTGGTTTTCGTGGATTCTGGTGATCGTGACCGACGAAGCATCTGTGCCAACGCCGGGAAAAGTGGCTCAACATGTCCGTGCTCGAGGCCGGTGAAGCCGACAGAACGACGATGTCACCTCTGGACGAAGTCGTGTCCCCGACGAGCGTCGAGTCGGAACTGATGGTCACCGACATGTTGGACGAGCACGAGACCACGCTGAACGAGCACAGGGACGGCAAGCGGAAGAGAGACACGGACGGCGAGGAGCTGACACCCAGGAAACTGCCGTCACTGACGAGGAACAACAACGACGTGGGATTCGTTCTCGAGGAGAGCGCCGATGACGATCTGCACGAGGACAGGGACGACGTAAGTTTGGTACATTTTTTCGGTGATTCGATTTTCTTTGTTCGTATCAGTGGGCAAGGACTTCGAAAGGATTGAAAATTTTTGTGGAAAATGTTTAAGGAAGTTTGGTTACTCAGTAAATATGTTTAAATTAATATTATTTTGGAACTTTGAACAGGACAGGGACAACGTAAGTTTGGTATATTTTTTCGGTGATTCGATTTTCTTTGTTCGTATCAGTGGGCAAGGACTTCGAAAGGATTGAAAATTTTTGTGGAAAATGTTTAAGGAAGTTTGGTTCCTCAGTAAATATGTTTAAATTAATATTATTTTGGAACTTTGAACAGGACAGGGACGACGTAAGTTTGGTCTATTTTTTGGGAGATTTAATTTTCTTTGCTTGTATCAGTGGGCAAGGACTTTCAAAGACTTTTTTAATACTAGAGAGGATGATTAAGGAAGTTTGGTTCCTGAATAAATATGTTGAAATTGTCATTATTTTGGAACTTTGAAGTTTGTAATAGAGGTAAACATAACAGGTTTCGTAAAAGGTTAAAACATGACGTAATCGAAGGACATATCTATGCATTTAAATTAGTGGTTTCCAGACTGTAGTCCTGGGAGATCCGAGAAAGAAAAAAGAAGCAAACTATGTAGTGGAATTGGAAAATAGTCTCGTCGAAAATATTCGTTGAAAAAATTATTGCAATAACAAATAATCGATTAAGGGAGTATTGTAGTGTGAAGTGCACTTTTTTAAACTTTGTTGGAGAATTTTTTGCTAATAAACTGTAACACCTTTTGCAGACAAATTTACAATGTTTATTTCTACATGTTTCAGTGATATTTTAAATTATTTTTCATAAAAGGAAATCTATTTTTTCGAAGATTCACGTCATTTCATGGCGTTTATTCGATCGATCTAATTATTTAATTCTGAATTTTTTTCAAGTAGTAATTGATCTATTATTCATTATTAGAAAATTTAATTTTCTCAATTTTTGCTCTTCAGTTTGAAACAGCTAAAATCTGTTTTAGAGACAAAAAGAACGACGTTGAGGCATAATAATTTTTTTACGTTGTTTTGTCCTACATAGTTGTACGAACAAGTCGTTTCTTCATTAGTTCTGTCCTTAAATCGCCTTTATTCATTAGTCTAAATACAGAAACAGACTAAACGTGAAACCTGATCTGAAACTATTACTTCCCAGAGTTACACTTACCTAACATCTACTTAATTTCTAAGAATCAGCCATATCGAATTGAAATTTCACCCAATCTGCTTTAGTTTATTAACCATACAAATATTAAGTTAAATACATCTCAAAGCTAATACTTTCCATACTCATTTCAGAGCTATTAATCAATATAAAACCATTCGAACCAAACTCAAATATTTCAAATTACATACAATAAATAATGTACATTATATACATCATAGAGATTTTGTTAACAGTTCGATGAAGTTGCTCCGATCTAAACAATTCTTCGAGTAACTCTTTACGATACCTCGATCATTTTTAAATTAGATCGTACGAGTATATACCTTCCCTACAAAATTAAATCATGCTAACTAACTCCTACGATAAAAACTCGAATCATCACGATCCCAGATATCGAAGCACGAGTCTAAATTGAAACGTATCCGCCCAGAAAAATATTTTCCACGCCAATAGAGTTTTCATACGAGCCACGCCATTCGAGTCGCGAACCTTTCACGACTCGAGCGTTATCGTAAAACGAAACTGAAATCGCTGTTAACAACGCGGTCGTTGCGCGACATTATTCCCCCGTTTCCCGAATAAATTCGAACGAAAGTCGAATATCGAATGCCATGTGGACGAAACTCGAGATGACACCGGTCGTGGCAGTGTTTCAGTGACATTTATCCTCTTTTAAAGCATACTCCATAACCCCACTTCGTCTCAAACTACATTGCGTAGAAACTAAATTCTCACGTGGCAAGTGAAAGAGCAGCTGTCGGTCGAGGTGTCCGCCTACGCACGTTTATACCTGTTTCACTGACTCGAACGTATTCAACTCTGACACGGGACAACAAATCAGGTGGCTGGAGATCCAGGACTATAATAAAACGAAGCTATTGGCGCGTCGAGTTTACGGTCCAGGAAGCCCCCGATGCGCCGTGGTTCTCTTTATTTAGTAAGAGTCTTTTCGTTAACGTCGAACCAGCCGATCGTCGCGACGATAAAGATCTGCCGATTTACTTAGAAACCTCGTATTCGCCGCGTTCGAATCGAATTATGGCGGCAATTGTAGCAGTCTCGCCGCGTAGTTTAGGCCTTTATTTTCGTTCGTGATATGTTAAGGGTGTCACGGGGCTTAAAACTCGAATCCCGTCGTGCATTCGGCTCCCAGCGAACCATTGGGCGACCTTTGCACCTTAAATCGTGTTGAAATTTTTGATATACATCCTAAACCTGCTATCAAACCATCGAGCACGTATTAGTACTTATCCCTACACGGTTACGACCTTATAACGACCGCGATAAACCCAATACGATCCTCGCCTGTAAGCATTCGTTAAATACTTAGGGCGCAACAATGCACGGGGCAAATTAAAAACAATATTCCCGCGTTTACTGCGTCGTCTCGTCGAGCTATGTAACACTACAAAGCCAGAAGAAGCTTTAACACGCGGAACAGTCGTTGGAGGAGACACGGCAGTAAATCTCGACTCCTCTAAAATTCCATTTTTATTCCGTGCTGCTCCGCGGCGGCGTCATACTTTCCAAGCAAATTTCACACCGACCATAAAATCCTCGAGGCTCTCTAAAACTACTTAACCCGACTGTTCCCTCCTAATGGGCCGAGGATATTCGCGTAACCTCGATCGATCCTCGGGGTCGGATCTCGGTCGTTTGGATCTCGTCGGGCTCTTAATCGATGGACTCTTTAGTCACCCATTTTGTATTTGTTTAGCTTTTCTTCGCGTATTTTTATAAGAATATATTAAACTGGATTAAAATTCTTGCAGCAGAACTGGTCTCAAGAATTTTCAACTATAGAATTTATATACGTTATAGTCGATGGATATTGTTATCCTTAGTTTAACTTTCTAAAGTTATTTTTATATTTCAAATATTACATAGAAATTCTACGTATAATTTTGTCGTCTAGGGTAAACGATCTTCGTTGATACGATCGTCTTCTTCGAAGTTTAAGTTTACCTATTATCAAGATTAAAAAACAAATAGTACCTAAGAACAAAGTATATGGCTCTAATATTAATAAAGTTTGAGAAACGATTGACAAAGACAGATTCAAATACTAGTATATACACAGAATGAATTTCGTAATGTTTTTGAATAATTTATAGATTGTTTGATGTATGGAAATATGTTTGGAATAAAAATTTAAGGTATCAAAGGTGGCATATAGTACTATAATCAATTTTTTGTTTGTTTGCTTGCCTGAAATAGAATCTAACAAGAGTTACTGAAATATTTTCGAATAAATTATACGAAATATATAAGAAAGCACAGTTCTCGTTAAACGTTAGATATCAGCAACGTGAGATACCAAATGTGTAAAGGTAAAAGTCCTACACGAGGAAGAAATTTATTACGATGTTCGGTAACAGCGAGGAAATATGATAATTGTTTACTGCGAGAGCTTAAGTACACTAAATTTTGAGAATTAACCCTAGAATGGTACCCTGGGCTCTCATACAACGCCAGCGAGATTTTCTTGTTAAATAAAGTGGTTTATTTTACGAGGTTGTCGTCATTATATAAAGAAAACTTGGTACCGTTACACAGGATGTTCCGTGGTTTTCCGTCAATTTGCAAGAACTCAATCAGAAGGTGGAAAGGAGAAAGACACGTTACATAAACTTTATAAGAAATTTCGTTTCAAAATTAGAAATGATATTAAACCATTCGATTTTTACGCGCGGTGAACTGTAAAACGTTTATTAACGAACTTTATATTTTTTTCTGCTTTTGGGTAAAATTCTTTCATTTCAGAATTCGTTTTCCTGGAAATTGACTTTAAAAATTCATCGTGTATGTTTTCAATTAGAGCAAATTTTATTCAGAAATAAGAAATACAAATTTTAGATTCACTGGCGAAGTAATTTTTGGGGAATATTGGTTAAAAAAATTCTTTGTTGTATTCTAGCTTACGAATAAATTTACAAACGATGTTTTTAGTCCTAATTCGATAATGAAATGTGCTCAATTCTGAGCGCAATAGAGCACGACGTCAGCGTAAGTAGAAACTGTGGGTAGTGGACAGACATACCGGAGCAACTCGTATTCAATCAAACGCGTATCCGGGAAATTTTCATATTCGATTATTTCGAAAACGATGCCTCGAACGAACAAAATTTATTCTTGATTTTTTATTTATTTTTTCATATAGAATCATTTCACTTTGAGTTGTATCATCAATATGAATAGTAATCGTGAAGACAAGGAAATATGTATGTTTCAAATACAATAAATTGTACTCTACTTCGAGATTAGTTTCATTAATTATAATTTTATAATTTTAAAGTTTTTAAGATATTAGATAAATTTCACATTAGAAAAGAAGAATATTTTTTAATACATAACTTAGGCCACTTTCATAATAACCGGTACAATTATAATTTTATTTTAAAATTCCTTCAAAATAGTTCTCCATTATAATGCTTTTCTTCCACAGATGAGTGATAGGACTATTCAAAGTGGTACTAAAACGATCTCAAGTTGAAACATTAAAGTAAATAAATTTCTGTCATTTTACGAAAATAATTACTGAGACAAGCTTCAAGTTTAATATAGTAATAAAGTCAAAGTTTCGTTCTTCGTAAAAGATTGCATGGCCAGTGAACGTGTTATAGATCGAAAGGTAAAAAAGTTAGCTTCGATCGGTGATCTAGCGGATGGCTTGGCGAAGATAGAACCGTGACGCGACTAATCAGCCGCGAGATCGAGCGGCGTCTCTGTCGCTCGCGAAACGATGATCGGGAATTTATTATCTTGATCGAGCCGGACGATACCTCGCGCGGTACGAACGGCCTAATTGCTACAAGAAACATGTTCGTGGCGCGTTCGCGGTCGAGATACGCGATCGTCAGGGTGCTCCTCCTCTCGCGTTCGGGTTTACGATCGTCCCGACGTGAAACGTCCACTCGAAAACGGGGACAGTGGCCAGCAGCGCGTAGGCAGGATTGTCGTAGGATACGAGCACCGTGCACGAGGTCACGGAACGGGTTTCAGGAAAAATCTACGCGCGATCCTGAGACGCGACGACGCGCTATCCTGGGTATCTGGCCACCGGTAACCGATTCGACGCCGATCTCCGCGATCCGTCGAACGCCATTAGAGATTCCATTAACCGCGTTCCCCGTTGATACCTGCGAACTCCGGAAAAAAACATCGACTCGCGTGAATCTTCTACGAGCAATCTTTCTTTCTTGGGAAGACCGTGGAAGATTTTATTAAATCGCAACGGTAGATGATCCACTCTCGATCGTCGACGAACACCAGAAGTGTAATTTTTCTTGACTGAATCGAAAATTTGTACCGAATCGGGGGTATAAGATATTGATAGGATGCTTATGCATTTGTGGGAAATTTTAATTTTCAAACTACAGAATGCACTTAATATGTAAAAATATAAGAAATATTTAAAATATGATACAAATTACTGTATTTAGGGGTTGAGACACCCCTCTACAAAACTCCCATTTTATCACTTCTATTAAGGGGCTATTCTAGTGTGAACCTTTGAAAAAATCGATTACTTTTTTTGCATTTTATTACAAAATATAATTTTAAAAATCTACAAAACCTTGTGCCTAAACTCGACTAAACAATTTTAACTTTTTTAATATATTACTGAAATATGTAAAAATAAACCTTGTGAAGACTGCAAAAGGTGTTACAATTTATTCATAAAAAGAGAAAGTCTGAAGAATGCACTTCACACTAGAATGTCCCCTGAAATTTGCATGAAGATCCACAGTCTAGGTATTGATCAACAGTATCTAACAAAACATACAAAATTACGAAACAAATTATACAAAATGTTTATCAACTACGAAACAATAATTTGTATCATTCGTGCGTGGAAAGTGAGTTGAGAAAAATTGATCAGACGAAAGTAGAGAAAAATTAAAATGATAGTCAGTGCACTCTTAATACGAAGTTTGATATCTGCAATTATTGTTACTTGAATTTTCTACTAATTTGGTAATAGTATTTGTTTATTATTTCTGCAATTTTGGAACACATTTCTACCCAAATAATCCCATAAATTAAGATCTTTGGGTTCGCCATGACAATAAATTAATTTCTTTTCAATTTTACACAGTGGAACAGTGGTTTCTAAGCTTTTTTTAAACTAAAACTTGCGGACCCTTTCCTAACATGGACCACAACGTGTATTAAGTTTAATAACACAGTAATATTACCCACTAAAAATTGAATACAGTAGAACCTCGATTACCGGCGGAAATCGGGATAGGAAATCCTTGCAATAAACGAGGTAACCAATCCAACGACCAGTAGCCCTCACGCGACCTATCCCCGCCATTCCTTTGAACCTTACTCTTTGCTCAGCGACCATTCTCTCCGCTTGTCGAAACCGTGTGCAACGAACGATGCTCTCGAGCAATAAAATCGTGTTTCTACCGTATTCGCGAGTGGCATTCCGAATCATTACTTTGAAATTATTTCACTCGAAACGTATCGATCGTTAATTTTTGCACAATCGTCTTCGTCGTCCATTAAGTTTCGCGTTTAAATAATTGTGTATCGTTCCTTGAGTGTTACGTTTAAATAAACGCGTATGTTTATCGATCGTTACGAAAGCATCCTTATAATTACTGGTCTCGTAAGACGCATACCGAGCAACGGTTATCTCATACGCGAGTAAAACTCGCAAACTGTGGCAAATCAGCTTTACAGACATCGAAACATTCGGGAATAATAAGAATGTTCGCACCGCGGGAGAGTTAACGACTCTGGAAATGGATAAAAGAGCTATAAAGAATCTCTTCGTGCGAGGTCTAAGCGTTCGGAGCGAAAAGAAAGAGAGAGAGGCCTTCGAAGAAACACCGGAAAGGGTAATAGGTGAATATCACATCGGATGTCGAGGATCGTGGCGTAAAGTTACGAACAATTTATTTACACACAATCCCCCCGTGATTCGTCGATGTCGCGTTCTACGTACACGGTCGACTTGGCGGAACATGCTCGCCGCGATGGCGATTCCAGGATCCGTAGAATAGGCATCAGGGATTCCATTAGCCGTATTTCCTAGTCGAAGCTACCGTAAAAATCATCTACGACCGTTCCTGGCACGATTCTTTGCGCCGGGAATACATCTTCGAATTTACCGTTTTCTATCGGCACGCACGAAGCTCGATTTCTGCGGACACCCATGTGTCTCAAGCTGTAAAATCGCTTTAGAAAGCGGTAGCGGCTAGCATGCATCGGGGAACCTCGTGTCTCTAGGATTTCTTATATTTATATAGCGTGCAAGATAAGTCAAAGTTGAAGGGAAACGAAACATCTTTCGAGTTACAGAGGTTCGAAGCGTGGAAGAATTTATGTAAGACAAACGAAGTTTCGTGATTGGAAGTTGTTTTTATTTGATAATTAAGACTCTGTAGGAAACCAGCAGTTTAAAACAGCTTCGCCCTAAATCCCTTAAACACACTACCCAAATGTCAGTTGCCCTGATATGGAATACTTTTTTTTATATACATGTTTCACTTGCAGAACTTTTATGGAAACATAAATATTATGAATTCACTCCGAGCGGAGATATTTAAAAACGAGCAAACAAAATTTGCTAAAAATCGTGCAATTATTAAGTAATCGTTTACTATCGAATCTGCATTTCGAACGAGCCAAGGTCTGCCACGAGTGAAAATCGACGTACAAATCGGCGTGTCAATAAACAGGATGTAAAATCCAGGGACGGTTTAAGGACTCGTGGCTTCGCGATAAGCGAAGCTGAAGGTGCATCGAGGTCGTAAATTCTCGAACGTGGGCTCGTTTTTTAATTTATATTCGACGACATCGTTCCTCTTTTGTTCCCCCCGATCTCGAATTCATCGACGCACGCCGCGGACGTCGACAAGTTTTCGGGTGAATTTCTTGCGCCTGGCTGGCAGAGGCGGCAGTAAACTCGTGGTTTGATCATCGGGGAAATCCCCGGCTGACAGTTTTAACGCTCGTTGTTAATCGCCGTTATAAAGTTATACGAACGGTTAAAGGTGAGGCTAGCGCGCCTTTCACGTGGCACCGGTGGACGAGTGTTCGAAACACGTGGATTTCATTCCACATTCTCCCAGCGCTCTGTCTTCCCGACTGGGAGCAGATACGCGTTATTATTAGTTTTAATTATGGTTATTAACAAAACTGTGCTCCCGTCGAGGGTGACTACGGGAAACTCTCGCGCGACCTCGAATCAATTTTATCCTTTGGCCTTTAACCGATGGTCATCGGTGGGAATGGTTGCTTTTTTATTTTCTAGAGGAAACGTCGAGCCAATAGCTATCGTCGTACGAAACAACGCGCGTGCATGGTTTTTTTAGCGGTGTTTAAAGTCGCATCAATTACAAACTACATTAACGACCTGGTAAAATAAGAAACGGTACGCAAAAACATTGTACGCGACAAATTACTGTATTTAACACTGGCAGACCTACCGGAACGCGTGCTTGGATCGTCAACGTGGCTGTTAAATCTCCAATGTTTTGCACGGACATTTATATATTAATGACATTTTATGTTTCATTAAGTTATTAACATGTTCGATCGTGTACCAAGTTTGAGCAGCTGTAAACTCAATTTATGTAGCAACGATATTTCACGTATTATTAAATTATAATACATATAATCTTATTGGTATATAAATTTACTTGCAGACGAGTCATTAAAACTCGAATTATTCACACATGAATATATGATAAATGATAAAGTGTGGTATGTTTCCTGCTTTCACGATCGTGATTCTGAAAGTCAATAATTACGTAATTTGTTGTAAATTGCGCGCTTCACGTGTAATAGGAAGTCTATTGTTCGAAGTATGCACATCCTGATCTTACTTTCGTTGTTATACTTTACTGATTTCGAATTAAATACAAGTTTTCAGATTGTAGAGATTAGAAATGGGATTCGTGGAATGGATTTTCATTTTTGAATGCATAACTTCTTTGTTGATACGAGATACGTTATTTTAATCCATTTTTTGTAGGTATTCATGAGCTCTGATTCACAACTAAATTTCAATGAGATACGTTAAGGAATAACTTTTCGAACATTCTTGGAATTTCTACATATTCTTCACTAAAATACGCGTCGTTTGCATTTGGAAACATTAGAATCCTCCAATCCGTTCTGGAGTTATGATATTTTAAAAGTATGAAAGTTTCAAGGAACCATTTCTGGCCACAGATTATATTTTCTGTAAAGAATTTTTTTTCTCAAAAGTGCGTAGGATTTCGAGGGCATGCCTATCCACGAAAAATGATTGTATTTGACCCCTGCAACTAAAAATAATTTTTTCAGAATGATCTGAAATTTTTTTTTTCCGCCGAATTTAGGCACCTACCCCCTGTCGATTTTTCTTAAAAATTCGTTTTTCATTTTTAATAAATTTGTTTGATGTTGTGCGAAAATTTTGTTTAATACTTTTTTGTAGGTACCCATGAGCTCTACTTCAAAAAAAAGTTTCATTCAAATATATTCACATTTGTAGGAGTTATGGCCGTTTGAAAAGTGGACCATTTTTATGGGGTTTTTCTAACTTTACGGGGTCAAGGAGCAATTTTTCGAATATTTTTACGATTTGAACATATTCTCCACCAAAATACGCGTAGTTTGCTTTTCTAAACATTAAAATCGTCCAATCCGTTCAGGAGTTATGATGTTTTAAAGATTTGCATGAAATTTTCGGGGTACATTTCTGGCCATACATTATACTTTCATTCAGGAATTTTTTTCTCGAATGTGCGTAGGATTTCGGGGGTATGTCTATTCACAAAAAATGATTGTATTTAACCCCTGCAACTAAAAATAATTTTTTGAGCATAATTTGAAATTTTTTTTTTCAATGAAAAGTGTCAGTAGAATGTCCGTGGTCAGACATTATATTATCAGTAATGAATTTTTTTCTCGAAAGTGCGTAGGATTTCAGGGTTATGCCTAATCACCAAAAATGATTGTATTTAACCCCTAAAACTAAAAATAATTTTTTTAGAACGAATTAAAAAATTTTATATTAATTTTGAAATAACTTTTTAACAAAGTCTCAATCAAGAAATTGATATTCTTGATTTTCGTTTTATTTCGGTCTCTAGAATCTCCCATTAAAATTTTCCCCGTGGCCGAACACCCTGTATAGAATGATAATTGGAGTTTCAGATGTTTCCCTGAGAAAATTCAGGTCGTTCGTTTCACCGTGTGATTTACTTTCCTCGATTCCAATGGAGTTTCAACGTTTCGAGTTATATAAAGTTTCCAAACTCATCAACTATTTCTGCGGTTTGTTCGGCCCCGATTCCATCCGTCTCGGGGATTCGCGAATCGTCCGGGAAAGGGTCGCGAGCCGTCTTCGAGCGAGCGCACACCGCGCGAGGGATCCATCATCTCAGTCGTGTGTCGTTAACGAACTGTTCGTCGACGGTTTTCCCTTACCGAACAACGGATTTTCACGGGAAAATTCCAACCGCGAGGCACGGTAGTCGAAAGGCCAGATATAAATCAGCCGTGGCATCTTAGATAATGATAGACATGCGCGATGCTCATATGCGCCAACCGCGACGGCTGATATATTGTTTGGAGTCTTCCGAAGGTAGCTGTTAGAATTCCTGGCGAATGATAATCCGGTCTCGGCGTTGGCAACTCCGATGCGTGCACGATTTCCGGACTATCGCGATAGCCTGGATCGTTACGGTAACGTAGACCCATCGATCAGAGAAATTACACGCTTCCGGTCGTTTTTGCCCGTCCTCCATTGTCGCGGATAATTCTTCGAGGGGTTGGTGCGGTCTACAACTTGAAAAAATCTTTCTTTTTACGTTTTTTGCGTCTCTATCGGATTTATGGCCCATTTTTGAAGCCACCTTAGTAAATATATAATAATTCTACACGTGAAAATAATAAGTAAAGTTCATATAAACCTAGGTACAATTCGACCTTATTTTCGAGCTATGGCGAATTGTATGTTGGTATAATTATTTCGAAAGATATTTAAAATCCATTGTATACAAAATGCTTCCACGAAACTCGAACAATTCCTGGACAAATGGAGAGGGTAAGACAGTCAATGATAAAACGTGTCCAGACCTGTGTTCAGATGTAAGGAGCTCGTTTCGAACATTTGTCGTTCACAGGTGAACAAGTACGGTGTGTTAAAGAAGAAACTCGCCACATTCGAAAACAAAATCGAACAAGACGTATGTTTACATGAATTTTTGTATTGTTCTCATGTGTAAAATCTAGTCCTGAAGTCCACATGGATACCCTGTATAGTTTAGTCATCACATCAGGTGCAAGCACCAACATTCGAACGATTCTTTTAAACAATCGTGGAATTAACATGTTTTCTCGGGATTTTGGGCACTGAATAGATTCAGTATTTTGTTAAAAATCGAAAGAAGGTTTCGATTTGCATTCTACCCCCTTAAATAGAGAGCATCGAACTTTTAGCATCGTTTCATTAGCCTCGAAACGGTAATTTCGAACGGATCCTTTCTTACTGTAGCTAATAACCAGTTCAGAGAAGGAGAAATTTGAAACTGATGATTGCTTTCGCCGTAAACGCCGAATTATGACGGAGGATTTTACTGTTTCGTTGATTAGCGTTGAGTACAGGTTTGGGAGATCGAGTTAATACGTCCGCAAAAAAATAAATGGGACGAATTTTCTTTTCTTTACCCTTCAGAGCGTCTTTACCGCGGTAAAAATGCTATCAATTTTTCGTTCGCGATGCAAAAACTTTTTAATTTCGCTTATCGGAGCAGTGGAAATTATTGTGCTCGAATTTAGTATTATTATAATGGATCTGAATTTACATCATAATTTTTTGGTATGAAAAGAAGAATTGATGGAAACTATCAAGTCATATATATGATAAACACATCGTTTCCACGTCATTTGTTCTTTATTACTATTCTTCTTTATTACTTTCTTAACTATTACAGTAGAATGTATAAATTATTTAATAAGATTACTTCATTCTATAATTATCGTAGTCTATCAAATGTTATAGTTTAAATCTACGAATGATTTTATCGAGTTTGACAATGCTTTACATAGTCGTAAATAGGGAATGGAGCCATTAGCAGATCTTTCGTCGAGGCAGTTTACGCGTTCATCCATAGAAATATTACGACAATGATGTCGAAGTTAAACGATCGGGCACGACGGCGAAACGACGGTTAAACCATTCGCCGCGAATCATACGTAAATTATCCTGAGTGATCGTTCGTTGGCGTGTAAATTACAAACGATTATAATGATTACAGGTGCGGTAACCACCTTCCCGACTGCCGTCCAATTTGTCGGAAATGAAGAGATTTTTATTTTTTATTATACAGCAATAATGACTGTGTAGGTGACAAAATGACTCGTTAATGGGCTCGAAAATTGTCACGTTCGAGTATTCTGAATTGCAAATCTTAAAAATGTTTCGAAACTTTAAACGGTTTTAAATATCTCGCTAACAATCCAGACTGCGTGAATCATCCTACGGAGTCTCGCAGATATCTTGCGTATTTTAATTGTTCAATCGCCGCGATTTCGTGATTCTTGGTCGTTTTAATACGATGCTTTATTAAACAGGAGCGGTTGGAATTTTTATTGAATTCTTCCTCCGACGATGTCACGAATTTCATCTGCCTGTGATGAGCTTCGACGAATCAATTATCGAATTAAGATAGAGGTTTTATTTATTGACAACTAAATTTCTTTGGGGTTTTTTTAGTTTCTTTTTGTATGCTTCGTTAACACTAGATTTATGGAACGTGTTCATTTGACGCAATCAGATTCTAAACCTAACAGAACTTATAAATATTAATGATATAAATATGTACCCAAATTAAAAGAAAAACTGCATTTTAATGTAACTGTCAACGCATCGAATTACAATAAAAATATTCGCAACGAGTTTTCGTAAACAATTTCAGATAGAAAGAGATAAAAAAATATTTCTACACTATGTGACAATCTTGGATATATAGATTATGCAATTTTTTAACTATTTAACTATTTTTATACTCTTCGTAATTCTACGTGTACATAATAGGAATATTTTTCTACTGAATATTAGTATCAATATTTAATTTGATCCTCAATGAAGCTAAAATATCAGCAGATTGTCAGGATTATTTATCTATGAAAACACAGTTTTCATTAAAAAGTTCCAACAGTAATATATAATTTATTCCAACAGTCTATAAAATTTATGCCTTGATTCTGCTGCGTCTTCTCTCAAGTATCCAGACGGCAAAATACACTCTTCGAGAATGCGTTTTCCATGTATTAAGATTTTATGTATGGTGAAAGGCGTGGGTTACCATGGATATTTTTGTTTAAATAAGCGTGCTGTTTCGAAAGACAACTTCTCAAATTTTTCCAAATCGATGGGAAACGGACAGCAACATGCGAGCAGAAAAAAAAATAGTGTTCTTAAATATATAAGAAGTGTTTGGTCGAGAGTAGTCACTTATGGTTTTTACGTTCATGTTTTATGTTCTTTTTATGTTTTTTCATGTTAAATAGTTATAGTAATATTAAATAATATAGTTTATACAGGGTGATCGGCCACACCTGGGAAAAATTTTTAATAATTCTAGAGGCTTCGTTAAAAAGTTATTAAACAATTTGAAATAGTTCTGAAAAAATTATTTTCGGTTATGGGGGGCAATTACAATTATTTTTGGTGAATACACATATCCCCGAAATCTTGCGCACTTTCGAGAAAAAAGTGCATTACTGAAAATATAACGTCTGATCAGGGACATTCTACTGACACTTTTCGTCGAAAAAAAAAAATTTCAAATCATTCTAAAAAAAATATTTTTGGCTGTGGGGGTCAATTTCAATCATTTTTGGTCAATACACATACCCCCGAAATCCTACACACTTTCGAGTAAAAAATTCGAGTAGGTAGACAAATTTGTCGACAAAATTAAAAAATTTCATATCGTCCTGGAAAAATTATTTTTGGTTGCAGGGGTCAATTACCATCATTTTTGGTAAATACACATACCCCCGAAATATTGCGTACTTTCGAGAAAAAAATTCGCAGATTGCCGTTCTACAGACAAAACTCTAAACGTTAATAACTTTTTAACGAAGCCTCAATCAACAAATTAGTATTCTCGATTTCCCCCTTATTTTGCCCTCTAGAATCTCCTATTAAAATTTTTCCCAGACCACACGTCTGCGACCATCCCTAATATCTTTGTAAATAAAAGTTGAAAAATTAGATTTTAGCTACGAATCATCTACCATGCACCGCAAAGGTCGCGATTCGATCGAAAGCAGTTGTTAAAGCTTCCCACGTGGAAAAGTGGCTCGTACCACGCCGGAACTATCGTCCAAACCGTTGATTCATAATCGAACGCTTCCCAAACACTTAAACCTGACGCTTAACCGCGGGGATATACAATTTAAATGAGCCGTCGAGGAAGCGGTCGGGGCTCTATCCTTTCGATAAATTCTCGTCCCCGGGGCAGCAGCAGCTGGTAAAACGAATTCCCCCGTAAAGAAAGCTCCGTCGTCATATAGTTCGCAAATCCTTCCGCGCGCGGAGAAAAGCCGACAGGCCTTCGGGAGTTGGGTTTTTTGCACGAACCGGTGCTCGACCAACACCCAGAAGACGTTCACGCGGTTTCTTTTAAAACGATCCTCTCCCCTCCGGTCCGCGGTGCACTCCTACTGTCCCACGGCGGGTTTTGTGGGAGGCAATAAAGATCTGGATTAAAGCTGGTTCGAGCCACGCGGCGTTGCACCGTGCAAACGCATAAACATAAGCGAGGCGAAGGCCTGGTCGCTCGAAGGAACTCAATAAACGGCCGCAGGGGCCGCCGGTGCGAATTTATCCGTGTAACAGCCGTTTTACTCAACGGCTGTATATTATTGCATCGGTCCTGGTCTCGCGCCTAGCCTCTCGCGGTGGCTCGCTTATCCCGCTACTCCTTTCACCCGCGGCAGAAGCTGACTACGACAGATAAGGGAGAACCGGGGTGGAGTTCCGTTGGATTAGAAAACAGGTTCGAAGCCTTCGTATTTCGATCGAAAGGACGGCGTTTTTAATTCGCGGAGCTATGAATGGCGCGTTCCGCTGCGCTGAACGGACGGATCTGGTTTTTCCATGCGCGATCCAGCGAATTTAGACATCAGGAGTAAGGTGAGACTCGACTGTGCATCCGCGTTCACGAATTCGACGTGCATCCTACCCGTGAAATCG
Organism: Colletes latitarsis; assembly: GCF_051014445.1. NCBI lineage: Eukaryota > Metazoa > Arthropoda > Insecta > Hymenoptera > Colletidae > Colletes > Colletes latitarsis. The sequence goes on from NC_135137.1 coordinate 32,179,535, forward strand.
AAATTCTATAGTTTATTCACCGATGTGCCCCGAGTCTTAAGATTCGAAAGGATTGTAAAAAGGAAGGTGTGAAATATTCACGGGTCTTTAACCTATCGATACCAGATTTTGGGTGATACATCACCTTTTGTGACCGTAGAATCTACGAAATCGAAATTCTATAGTTTATTCACCGATTTGCCTCGAGTCTTAAGATTCGAAAGGATTGTAAAAGGGAAGGTGTGAAATATTCACGGGTCTTTAACCTCCTATCGATACCCGATTTTAGGTGATACATCACCTTTTGTGACCGTAGAATCTACGAAATCGAAATTCTATAGTTTATTCACCGATGTGCCCCGAGTCTTAAAATTCGAAAAGATTGTAAAAAGGAAGGTGTGAAATATTCACGGGTCTTTAACCTCCTATCGATACCAGATTTTGGGTGATACATCACCTTTTGTGACCGTAGAATCTACGAAATCGAAATTCTATAGTTTATTCACCGATTTGCCCCGAGTCTTAAGATTCGAAAGGATTGTAAAAAGGAAGGTGTGAAATATTCACGGGTCTTTAACCTCCTATCGAAACTCGATTTTGGACGATACATCACCTTTGAGTGACCATAGAATCTACGAGTTGGGCACCAGTAACGTTAGATGGGTTTTATAACTTAATAATACCGTAAAATGTCATTGGTTTATAAATTTAATAACAGACCGTACACGGTAGGCGTGTTAGATTTATCTTTGCCCGAGGGCGCGTTCTCTTATTTTATTAAGAGAGAGTTGTTTTATGGCAATATAATAATAGATGCAAGCTACTACTGCGATTCTTTGCGTAGTAAAACAGCCACGTGAAAAAGTGTAGTCATCGATTTATCAGCATACGGTCGTAAAATGATAGAGAAGTTTCACTAGGAAACAAAGTTTTTATTTTAATAACAACATAAGCAAACATAATACGTGGTTCGATTCGAGTTTCAATTTATTATAACACAAACTGAATTTAAGGAAATATACGAACAAAATTTGAATCATTTATACATTTTTGTGGAAATACGAATATTTCTTTATTGTTAGAAGTCGAATCAGAAAATTGCAATTAATATTGTTAGTTGTTCGTATCAACAAAGACTCTCAGAATGCAAAGGGTTAAATATCTTTGTAACATAAATATAAAAGTTTCTTCTCCTTTTGCGTGGAATAAGAATCTGTAAATAAAAATATAGGTTTCTAATTTTAAAAATCAAGGTTACATGATTGAAGAATTGAAGATGATTAGATTTGACGTTTTCGTATGAACATCCTATGAATATGTATCTAATTCAAGAGAATATAAGAGCTTCGACGAAAATGAACATAGAGATATATTTATTAAAAGACACAAGTGTCACGTTGAAACAGCAACAATGTATGCAGAAATATGAATAGCGTATAATTGTACGCCTGTGTGGAATCTCAGGATCTTCGAAACAAGCGCGTCGTGGCTCGCGTTATTTTATTTAATAGCCTCGATCATTACCTAAATGTTCGTACACGGAATAAGTAGCTTCTACGACACGGGGATCTAAAGTACGATCTACGTCGGTGGAAGCTTGTCACTCGCCTCGCCTTTCCACCACTTATTAACAACTGGACACTTCCGAAGAACAGTTCTCGTGGCCTAGCTGCTTATCGCTCTAACATTTATGCAAATATGATGCACGCGTTGCTCTCCTCGCGTCAGCCACACATGTACAATTATCTTAATTGCTAGTCCATGGCTGACGCTCGTCGATCAATTTGCCTTATGAGCTTTTCTACCGGAGACTTTTATTGTTTCTTTCTGGTTGTCCCAAGTCTCGAACCTATACATTTTTGCAGGATCTCTTATTTCTTTATGACGACATTATTTTCGTGGAAGCTTTAAACGCGCTCAAATTATTTTTACGTGACACGTTAATAATTAATATACTGTCTGATAGAATACGAATATTAATTATTCGTTATACATCGATTTTCATATAACAATTTATAGCAATTTTGTTTCCAATTTTATGTACCAATTGCATCGTCTTCTCTAGTTGAAAGAGTTACTTCTTTATAACGACATTATTTTCGTGGGACTTTTAAATATGGAATTATTTTTATGTGATACGTTAATAATTAATATACTATCTGATAAAATACGAATATCAATTGTTCGTTATACATCGACTTTCAATTTATAGCAATTTTGTTTTCAATTTTATGTGCCAATTGCATCGTCTGCTCAAGTTGAAAGAGTCACTATATTTTGGAACTTAAAAAATATGTGAAATACATATTTGAAACAGAGTTAAAATATTGAAAGGTAAAATCGTATTTGAAATATGTTTCTCTAAATTATAACCGAGCGCTTCCTGATAGCTAAACTTCTTGAATTATCGTAACACGTTATCGAATCGATGTTCGATCGTTAAATATTCGCTGAAACCGACTGGTACTTTTCGCATTAATTTTAGCGCGCGTTTATCTCGCCGGTGCGCACTTCACAACTATTAAACGCTACCCTACCTTCGATAACACATTCGATTCACGAGCAGGAACAAGATCGCATCGCGGAGCCTTCGTTTATCGTAGAAATCGTGGCCGGAATACATTTCCAATGGTATCGACGCGATGTGCTAACGTTCCCCGGTTTCGATATGCAAATTGCAATACTTAGAAATCACGCGGTATTAAGATTTTAATTTTAAACTCGCGACTGTCTTCAGGAGGTAAAACATTATCGCCGGAACGACTCTTCGAATATTCGCGTGGATCGTTTGAAATTAGATATCGGAACGGTGTATCTCGTAAAAAGTATCTGAAATCGTAACTAAAATTTCAGCGTTACGCCAAAAAGAAAATTTTACTTATTAACGATTAGCTTCAGGGACGCAAATCTTAATAAAAGTATTTATAATTTATTTTGCATTTGACAAATCTCTTCAAATATATCAATGAATAAACTGTCAGTTTTACATTGTGTAATAGGAAGTTCATAAATAAATTTCATATACAATTATGCCCCCTGAAGCTTTCTGAATCAACCCCTGATAATATTACATTTGATAAGTGACTTCAAATATATAGATAAATGAACTGTAAATTTTACATCGTGTAATAGGAAGTTCAAAAATAAATTCTGTGTACAATCATGTCCCCTGAAGCTTTCTATATCAATTACTGATAATATTACATTCGATAAGTGACTTCAAATATATGAATAAATAGACTGTAAATTTTACATCGTGCAATGGAAGGTTCAAATATAAATTCTATATACAATTATGCTCCCTGAAGCTTTCTGAATCAACCCCTGATAATATTACATTCGATAAGTGACTTCAAATATATGAATAAATAGACTGTAAATTTTACATCGTGTAATGGAAGGTTCAAAAATATATTCTTCGTACAATTACGTTCCCTGAAACTTTCTGGACAAACCCTTGATAATATTACATTCGATAAATGTCTTCAAATATATGAATAAATAGACCGTAAATTTTACATCGTGTAATAGGAAGATCAAAAATAAATTCTATTTATAATTATGTCTCCTGAAGCTTTCTGGATCAACCCCTGCTAATTTACCCTATTTAACTTTTTTCTATACGTTTGAATTTACCTGTTGTAAGTGCACTAGTGCTGTGCAGTAATTACGGTTGTGAAAACGCGATATATGTGTCCAATTCGCCGTTCCATTCTCGCGAATCGCATTCAGTCGCGGAAGAACAGCTGCGTCGTGATCATCAGTTGAATGCAACTTCAACCTCTGAAGTATGCACGGTGTCGGCGAACGGAAGATAATAAACGCGGGTAACAGTACCATAAAAGTTTTTCCACTCGTCCGTTTCTTTGCTATCCGGGAATGACGTTACACCGCGGCCGTTGTATCCGTTTTGTTACGCTCAGCACTCCATCACTGTTGAAACGCGAGTCGCCCGAGTTTTCGCATTCTTCCAGCTCCGGGGCATGGGGCAACGGGTCGTTCCAACCCGCGTCTGCTGTTCCTTGAACTCCTTATTACGGAAACATGGGTCACGGTCTCTGGTTCGAACACCGATGGAATTTTTTTCTTTTTTCTTTTGGGGTCACTTTTCCTTTTACGCGCCCGAAAACGAATTACTCGGTCACCTCGAAAGGAAATAACTCATTTAAAATAATGAATTGTTCCTTTTGAAAATGATTTATTTCTACCCCGTACGAAACAAAGTTACGTGTCGTTCGTAAAATGAAGATAATATAGTATTTGAAATAATTCATTACTTCGATATCTTTCGAGAGTCGATATCTCTTTGCACGTGGGTGGATGATGGTTTCGGAGTCAGGGCCGTGGACCAGTGGCGTACGAGGAGGAAAGATGAGGTACAAAAGTATGGGACCGATATCACTAGCGGAATAGAAATCACAGTTTACTTCGAGTGGTCCGGTCAGCGGCGATACGACAACTGAGCTCAGTATCGAAGCGTTTCGGCTCGGTTCGATTCGAAACCGGGAGCAAAAAATTTGTCGCACGGTAAACACCGGTAACCGTCGAGACGGCAGTTTACTGGTCTAACCGTCTCGCGCGTCGCGTCCGTTATTGTCTTAATAACGGCGAATCCGAAACAATTATTTTGATTTTTTAAATTTCGAGTTTTTCGTTTGAATGGATCATAAATTATTGAGCTTTAAATCGGGAAATTTAAAATTATTCCAGGAGATAAATAACGAAATAATTTGAAGAAAATTTGACTGTCCAAATAAATTGGCCTAAGATAATTTTGAATAATGTACAGTTAAATATGGTAATATATTTTTCGAATGCTTTATTCAACAAATAATAATATTTTCATAAGGTAGATATGAAGAATAGTAATTTAAAAAGTCAGGAACGAATGCTGAACTCGAATGGAATATTTAAGCAAGAGACTAGTTATGAATATTTTCTATTCGGCATTGCACGAATTAAATCATCTTTATGGTTATTATTCTAGCCATGTATCGCCATATATTACATATATGTATCCAATTAGCAAAGAATTTTGATCGAACGGAATTTATTTGCTATCTCAAAATACATCGAGATAGTCACAGTCTATCGCGTTCTAGCATTGAAATAAACAGCGATCGTGTTTTAATAAATTATGGAACACAAGTGATTAAAAACAGCAATTAAAGGTCTCTAAATTCTTGTAACGCGTTAATTACCATGTCGTTCGTATGGAATTGACACTAATGTTTCGATTATTGCGCAATCAATTTTTAAGTCTGCGTTTGCTCTCCTTCGTCGTTGTAAAAACGAAAATTTATTAACAGTTAACTGGACAGAAATTATTTAGAAGAAAAACGGATGTACATAAAAAATTATGTATTCGTCTAAGTATAAAAATTTACGGATTATAGAGTACATAATCATTGAGTACGTCGTTGTAATTAATATCTAATATAAAATTAGATTCAACAGATTATATTTCTTTTCAATAATTAAGAAATTACTATATTGCTTACTGTACAAAATGTATAGTATTTTATTGTTATTTAAATAGGTGTTCGTTACGAGACCAATAAAACGGATTATTATACAGGGTGTTTGGCCACCCTTGGAAAGAATTGTAATGGGGGATTCTGGAGGCTAAAATAAGAGGAAAATCAAAAATACCAATTTGTTGATGGAGGCTTCGTTAAAAAGTTATTAACAATTAAATTCAAAAATTTCAAATCGTTCTGGAAAAATTATTTTCGGTTGCGGGGGTCAATTACAATCATTTTTTATGAACACACATATCCCCGAAATCCTACCCTCCTTCAAGAAAAAAATTCGAGAAGGTGTGAAATATTTCGGCAAAATTAAAAAATTTGAAATCGTTCTAAAAAAATTATTTTTGATTGCAGGGATCAATTATAATCATTTTTGGTCAATAGACATACCCTCGAAATCTTAACCATTTTCGAGAAAAAAATTCCTTATCGAAAATCTAATTTCAGACCAGAAATATTACCCTGAAATTTTATGCGTATCTTTAAAACGTCATAACTTCTGAACGGATTGAAGGATTTTAATGATTAAAAAAGCAAACTACGCGTATTTTGCCGGAGAATATGTACAAATCGTAAAAATATTCGAAAAGTTGGTCCTTGACACCGCAAAATGAGAAAAACCCCATAAAAATGGTCCAATTTTCAAACAGTCATAACTCCTACAATTGTGAATATATTTCAATGAAACTTTTTTTCGAAGTAGAGCTCATAGGTACCTACAAAAAAGTATTAGGCAACTTTTCTGTAGGGCGTCAAACAAAATTATTAAAAATCAAAAACGAATTTTTAAGAAAAATTGACAGGGGTAGGTGCCTGAATTTTTCGACGAAAAAAAAATTTTTAATTAATTCTAAAAAAATTACTTTCGGTTCCAGGGGGTAATTGCAATCATTTTTGGTGAATAGACATACCCCCGAAATCCTACTCAGTTTCTAGAAAAAAATTCAGTATTGGCGGAACTTTAAACGTTAATAGCTTCTTAACGAAGCTATCATCAACAAATTGGTATTCTTGATTTTCGTCTTATTTTGGCCTGTAGAAACTCCCATTAAAATTTTTCCCAGGGATGGCCGAACACCCTGTATATAATTTCCTAATTCGTTATAGAAAATATAGATAGCGACTAAAGAATGTTCTACGAAATAAACTTATCAGTCAACAGTGTTAAATAATTTCTTCAGCTGTAAATATTTACTTAGAAATCTCAAAACTCAATTACAATTACTTAAAAATCCATGAGTTATTAAACAAATCAATTTTCTCGAATAACCAAAGTTTCAGGAAAAAATACTTCGAACCTAATCGTGCATTAAGCTTAAAATTTTGGAAAAGCAACCGTGGCAAGGTACATAGTTCAGCGTTAACCGACAGGGACTAATTTGGTTGTGCTAATGGTACTTAAAATTCACACCTACACTGTGGACCAAAAGTTCGCCGTTTTCTACAAAATTCGAATATTCTGACAAATGCTACATCGAACATAAAATATTACAACTTGGACAGATATTTTATCAAGGGCGTTGAATATAATTAATCCCAACAATTATATTTTCTCCAAGCAAAATATAAAGTATCATCGCTTCTTTGACTGAAACTTTCTCAGTCAAGTGATTAATTCTCTTTTTCGACTCGTAGAGTGGCTCGAAGCTTTTGATCGATAGTGTACGTTCGAAAATTTGCATCACCGTGTATTAGCGTGTCACTTGAAACGAGTGACGCGGGGACGCGCAGCGTCGATTAGCGCGACGCGGTTAATCGGTCGCGATGAATACGATCCTTATCCTGGCATCTGTATATTACAGTGGCCGAAAGAGGGTTGGCCTCCCCGATAAGTCGAAAATTGCAGCGGTTGCGTCGGAAACAATTTGTCGTGGCACGTCGGGTGTACACGGCGCGCGGTAACGAGCACGAAAATAAGACGCATACATTATGACCTTAATAATCTGGAGCGATTTACATAGTAATTACTAAGCTTTCTGGTTCCAAATTACCTCTCAGGCAGCCGTCAAAGCGTCGACGGGTAGCCGACAACGAAACCGAATAATAAATATGCAAACGGTACCGAAAGAAACCTCGACGAGAATCGCTCGTTTACCGGAATGCACCTTTCGATCCCTCGACTACGAACCAAGTATCGAAAAATCTCAAACAACTTGCGGAAATTAATTTTCTAATTCAGTTCGAATCGTTAAAACGGCTTCAAAAAATGCGGTCAAGAGTTAATTCAAAATATTGAACCAACGAGTCTCGAATAATAACTTATCGAAATTGATTTTGTAATTTTGTTCGAATTAGTAAACCTGATTTCAAACAGTCAAGAATTAATTCAAATAATTGAACCAACAAGTCTCTAACAAGAACTTATCGAAATTAATTTTGCAATTTTCTACGAATTATTAAACCTGATTTCAAACAGTCAAGAATTAATTCAAATAATTGAACCAACAAGTCTCTAACAAGAACTTATCGAAATTGATTTTGTAATTTTGTTCGAATTAGTAAACCTGATTTCAAACAGTCAAGAATTAATTCAAATGATTGAACCAACAAGTCTCTAACAATAACTCATCGAAATTAATTTTGCATTTTTCTTCGAATTATTAAACCTGATTTCAAACAGACAAGAATTAATTCAAATAATTGAACCAACGAGGCTCGAACAATAATTTATCGAAATTAATTTTGCAATTTTCTTCGAATTATTAAACCTGATTTCAAACAGTCAAGAATTAATTCAAATAATTGAACCAACGAGGCTCGAACAATAATTTATCGAAATTAATTTTGCAATTTTCTTCGAATTATTAAACCTGATTTCAAACAGTAAAGAATTAATTCAAATAATTGAAAGGGAGAAGGTGGAAGCTGATTCGAAGAACAAAATAGCCCAAACAGTTTTGGGCCAGTTACGAAACATGTGAAATAAATTTTGTGGAGTACCCCACGATCGAAAACACGATCATCGATCGAGGAATGCAAAATATTCGGTCACTGGCGTCGAAATCGTTTCCTGTGTCCACCTAGAGGCAAACGCCGCTCGATCAGCCGGACATTATCACGAAATTCCAAGCATCGTTTCCAGCGCGTTATCACACGATCGCTAGATCGCGACGCGCACTTAACCGGCCCTCTAATGACCCTGGAACTTACCCTTACTCGCGAGGGAGTCACGAACAATTCGCAGCCGGACAAACGACGTTCCCTGACTTTCTAAGATTCTCTAACGACGACGACACAATGGTGGAGAGCCTTTTGGCATTGAGAGACCTCGTACAACTTTGCAGATTTCTCTCAAACCCGCGTATACTTGGTGCACGGTCGTAATTATGAGAGAAATGGTTTGCAAAAATCATCGTTCATCAATCTTCTAAACAATTTTTTGACGCGGTATGTGGAAAAGATATCGATTTTAAACGATAGTGTATATTATATCACCGTATGGCACAGATAATCATGGCCGGGTCGATTTATCACTTTCCAACACGCTCGACAAAAAGAGCTTTAATCTACGATCTAATCGATCGAGCAATATCGCGTTCTAAATTTCACGAAGATAACCTGTCTAAAATTTACCATTTTACTAAAAGATACGTTCATTAATGAATACAATATCACACGATCTTTAAAAATATATTTCGTATATTTAAAACTTCTTTCACCATTATTATTTAATATCTCAATTCACCATATCATCGTCAACATATTTACTCAAAATTCCTCGAGTGGTGTAACGATAATAAAACACCGTTTACACTATGCTAAAATAATTCAAGAATAGAACCACATATACAAGATAAATACAAGATAAAATATAGAAACTTTTCAACCCTCAAATGTAAATTATAAAATCGACTTATTGCAACTTTAACTGTACAAACTTTCTTATTAATTATAATAAATACAGTTTAGAAACGTGTGATGTACAAAACGAAGAGGCGGTTCCCGATTCCTAGCCTGGAATTCCAGCGTGATTTCACTTTTTAGTCAACTACGAAGCATTGTACTCACCGCCGTGGACGTTTCGTCTCGGTTTGGTCCGATTATTTCGATCAGCCTTGAATGTCGGCCATTGTTTCAGGCCTGGCGATTCGTCTGTACCGATGTTCTCCAGGCTTCTACACGCGGATACAACCGTTAACCTTTTGCCGTCCTACTTCGATCCCACCGGTTATATCGGAGACGTGTACGCTCGAATATGACTCATAGATTCACGCGAGTAATATGAAATATGAATTGTACGGTTTGCTGGAGGTGAGTCTCGAAGCGGGTAAATTGCCAAGGTGCAAGGCATTTCGCACCCAAGTCGTTCGTCGAAAGCCATCGTCGTCGGTTTCAGCTTCTACTTCGAGTCAGAAGGGATTCCTTTGGTGCTTCGACGACATTAATTTGAATAAATTAATAGTAACTCTGTGAGCGTACGCGTACGCGCGAGTCCTTCTTCAGGGAATGTTAAAAGTTTCTTGTGGAATGTAATAATAGATCTAGCAATTTTTTCTCTATCAAATTCCATGACAATATACGCGTATATCGTGAAATTTAACCCTCTGTTGCGTGAATTTTATGGTATTTTCCAAATAAGAAATTAATTTTTATTTGTATGGTTAATTGATATATAAACGAAACGAGGAATGGTTGAACCTGAAAGGCTACTATTGTTATTTACAAATTGCAGAGCTGCCAATCAATACAAATTACATGATTGCTCGATTATTGTAATTTTGAACTTCGATCGAGTATTATTTTCATTTGTTTGGAAGGAAGCATCGAGCGATAAGGAAAGTAATATTTTTCTAATTATCAAAAAGAAAAATATCACCGAAATAGTATTATCCCAACATTAAGAATCGCGATGTGCACATATTCTGCTTGTTGACATTTCAGTAAAGCAGTACTGTGCATTTTAATGAGCAGAGGATAGAATGACGCAATAGTTTGTCTTTTTTTACATTTTAAAATGGAGATGTTACACGTCCACGACGAGCTGTCGTTACTAACGTTATTTATCATTATTAAACATAATTTGCTACGATAATAGGTGAGTTGAGAATACTTAAAATCGAAAAGGGTGTGGATGCATTAAAAACAATTGTTTTTCCCAAGATAATATCTTTTTTAAACTTTTGACAGTGCTTTGCAAACACCAGAACGTCAAGCTGTACAATTTGTCGTTCTCAAAATTCCAAAATTAATTAATTACTTTACTTTATGGTGATTCTTTATTAAAATCGTTTACTACGATGTGAAATTTCTGATTCTCTGCAGGTGGTCCTCTTCAAACATGACGTTGCAACGCAATAATCCGCCGTAACTAATAAGTAAAATACTGTTTCTCACGTACGGTTCTTTTTCTTATAAGAAATTGCTTTGCGTACATAAATTTTCAATTAAATACGATTCTATTAAAATAGTTTTATTAGAGTATTAGAGTCGACTAAAGAGGACTATAAGAGATTATCGGAAGATCAGATCGTGATGAATGATTTTAGCGAAGAAACATCGCCGTAGATCAAGCCATTAATTAACTTAAACATGATTGTTCTCAAGCACGGTGGTTATAACGATCATGTATCGATTCAAGTAAGGTTAAAATTAGTTCAATTTTTATCTCTCAGGTGTTTTATTGATTTTTAAATTTAGCTGATTTGATTTGCTCTGCATATTGTATTATTGAAAGATAATCCATTGGATTTCAATCTAGGGAACAGGTAACAAGTTCTATATAGAGCAGAATTGTGAAAATTTTATATAGCAGTTTATTTCTGACGTTCATTCGGTCGAAAAGTCATATTTTCATCCGTTCGTTGTGAAATATTTCGTTCCTCGATCAAAGCGTTAATTTTTACTCGACGAGTAAGGGATCGGTATAATCGATTGTTTACCTTTTTTATTCGTTCTTTAAAATTATTCCATAGGCAAGAATTCTACCTGTCTCCGTTACAAGGCCTATCCATCAGTTAGAAAATCATTCGTTCAAGAACTCTCTGCTACTCTGTTGAAATGGGACGGTGCACCGTCATGCATTAATCACATGCGACGTACAACGTCTAATGGATCTTCTTCCAATAATTCATGCAATTGATTACTCAAGAAATTGATATAAGATTGACCTGTTAATCTCCCATTACGGAAAACATGAAGTTATCGAACATTGTATACAAATACTCCGGTAGAATCGGTATTTTTTATTTATTTAATGCCTCGTCGACTCGAAATCCCATTGAAACCCATTGAAAGTTATACTTTTAACGTTTAATAAATACATGATAAATGTAATCGTCTATTTATATTTTTAAACTTTTATTTACTTTAGCTATATTTAGGGAATACAAGAAACTTTGTTGTTTGATTTCTCCTTAATTTTTCTTCGATACGAGTAGATACATAGTTTGTAAAGCATTGATCAAGGCTTATTTCTTTCTGTTTATCCAACATTATTATTGTTTCAATAATCGACTCAAATTAATCACGATTAAACGCCAAGCTGGGTCCTTGGGGACCAACAGTATCAAATTATTTGTTTATACATCGATCATTTTCTATTTTTACATATAAAATTAGCTCTTTTATTTAGCTTGTTGATACCCAACTGCAGACTTTTCTAGACATCATTTTGGGAGTTTATTTATTTAGGAAACTTCATTGTCATATTCGAGAGGAGACCAGCGGTATCAAATTTAGATAATAATATGTTAAACCATTTCGTTACCTTTTCGAATTTCTCTATTTACACGTCATCTAAATAAAAATTGAAATAAATGTAGCTCAACGTTTAATCTGTTAAAGCCTAACTTTGGACTTTTCTAGCTCACTTCAAGCTTCAAATTTAAAAACTAATACCAAAAAACTATATTGAAACAATTGAAACATAAACGAAATTTTCTCCCCATTACCGTTTGTTTACCTTGAGTCGAATTTTCTCTATTTACACACCATCTAAATTTTTATTAAGCGAAACAAAATTAGCTGGGTTTTTAACGCGTTGAGATCTAATATTGTGCGTTTCTGAGCGTCATTTTGGGAGTTTCTTGGACGCTGGAGTCCACTTGAGAAGCTTCTTCGTCGCGTTGGAAAGGCACCCCGTCGGTGATATGAACGCTCGGAGCAGCCCAAAGGCACCTGCGCGCTTCGGCCTATACCCGTCGGCATGTTACGCAAAGTGCCTGCCTACGTTTCACCGCATTTATTTAAACACGAGCTCTATCCGTCCCGTCGATTCGGTCCACGTGTGCACCGTCCACGCAACCTCGCGTCGGTGTACAGCCAACACCGATCGCGGACATTTAAATATGTATCGCCGCTACGCGACAGGGCGTGGAACCTGTTACCGGTTCAAGTAGGCGGATTCGGTTTGGTCCACGCGGATCGATCGAGACCTTTTCGAACGCGGACACTTTAAGAAATTGTTTCGCGACGCGTGGGCGGGACCGTCCGTGGATCCTGACAATTCGGGGATTCTCCACTTGTGTACAAAAGAAACGAAACAAACTGCATTTATTCTCAATTTTTCATAACACGTCGCTAAGTATCTTTGATTATATTTGAAAAAGCTATCAAGCATCTACTATTAAGAAATATGCATTCTAACAGGGCTGGGGAAAATTTGAAACAATTTGATATAAAATAGTGAACATTGAAATATTTGCATAAGTAAATATTGTTTGGAAATACTATCTCATTAAATGTTTAAATTACGAGAAAATACTACTATTTACACTCGGGTTCACATATAGAAAATAGTGAACTAGAAATAAGGCATACAAATTTTAAAATTATAAACATATTTCGCAACTATTATTATGAATTTGACATATTTGATGAAATATTATTTTCCTATATTTTAGTGAAATACTTATTTCACAATACTATTTCCATATGTAACTACAAAATAAAAATATTTACATTCTATTTGCTATTTTTCCACATGATTCTAACACCCCACAAAAGATCGTTAAAATCCAATGGAGTCTGCTTGTCGGATCGTTTCGTTGATTTATTACGTATAAATATTATTTTCCTATATTTTAGTGAAACACTTATTTCACAATACTATTTCCATATGTAACTACAAAATAAAAATATTTACATTCTATTTGCTATTTTTCCACATGATTCAAACACCCTACGAGAGATCGTTAAAATCCAAGCGGAGTCCTCTGCTTGTCGGATGGTTTCGTTGTTTTATTTCGTATAAATTATTGGCAACTGGTTCGAGCACCGATCAAAAACAAATGTTTCAATTAGAGCGATTTTGTCTCCGTTTCCGTGTTAATGGTATCGCGTGACAGCGTTCGATGAACGACCCTAACGACGTACGGGAACATGCGACTTCTCCGTGCGTTTCGGTGGGAGTCTACGCGCCTCGTCGAGGCTGTAAAACAAAGATCGGCAATTGGAAAAATTATTAACGTGTTCTTTATCATCGCGGTCACGCAGACGTTTGATAGTCCTGCGGGGGTTGGCGAAAAAGGAGGACGGGAGGCGTTAATACACGATCGAACAGCACGCACGCGTCGTGTAGTGTCGTGTAATGGTGATCTACAAATCATACGGCGGTGCCTTAACCGTATTTATTGGCCAAGATATTTTTCCATCGGCGCGACAAGGTGGACTGACTTATTGGTACCGGTCAGGGATTCGTTGTCACGCGACTGTTTTCGAAACGCCGTGCACCGTGTATTTTTAAGCAATCCGTCGATCCCGAAAGGTTTATTGCCGTCGCCATTGTTATCGAAACGCGTGCGTTTTAAGATTAATCTCGGGGTAGGGTGGAATGGATTTAATTCCAGTAACGAAACGGGAGACGATATTGTTAAATATATACGAAAGAAGTAAATTACGATACGTAAAAAGTGTGACAAATGTCTCAAAGTAAATCTTTTTTGCATTGATTAACACTAGAACTACCGACAATTATGGTGTACTTATTTGTACCATAGAAATTAAAACGATGGTTTTGCAAAAATCCAGTCGAGTAAATTTGTAACAATTTTTATTAGAAGTTACGAATCATTCTGGCCATTTCCAGTAGTTCTAGCGTTGAATACATTTGGTACGAGTACTTGGTACTGTAATCGTTTTGTAAAGACGTTATTAAATCGACCTGTTATGTCTTTTACTGGCAACCCTTCGATCCAGTTTACTTCACGTACCTTCTATGGGACTCGAGACAGGCGAGATTGCCAAGAACATAGGTTTCACGAACGGTTAATCGATCCTTTACGAGAAAGCATGTTTGGTATCGTTATGTCCATTGTCTTATCATTCGACTGCGAATCTTTGTGCAAATTCTTGTTTTCATTAATAGAATTGAGATTCACTTGTCAAATCAATTAACTCCATAAAACAAAAAGTGGAAATTTATTGTGAATATAAAAAGTTAAGACTCGATCAAAGGCTCTAGTACTAAAATTTTAAAAAATTCAAAAAATACATCGATTTGGCTGGTGAATGACTCAATTAATGGGAGTTTTACAAAGGGTTGTTTCAACCTCTAAATATAATAATTCGTATCTTACAGGTTTTGTATATCAAGTGCATTCTGTAGTTCATTGAAAATTATAATTTCCCATAAATATCCACACTCTATGTATTATCAAAAATAAATCATTCAAACAGTAATTGCAACCACACAGGATACGAGCAAAAGTAAATGTAAAAAGGAAGAAACAAAGGAACAAATCTAAATAATACTTCAGAACAAGAGTTACTTGAACATTTACGTAAGAGAAAAGTTGCTTGCGCAACTAAAAATATAATTTCTTATTACAATCGCCCTTTTCTTCGACTTGGCGCAGTAATAATTCAACCGCAGAAACATAGAAATCTCGGTGGATGTAATTAATTAATCGAGCTGCAACGGTTGGAAACTTAATTAATAAACTTCGATAAAATTGATTAACGTTTCGCGCCATTAATTTTACGCGAGACGCTTAGCTGACCGGTCGCCTAATACGGTAACAAGGATACTTATTAACGCCTTTTATTGGCATTTTGCAACGTTAATCGCGCCCGGAGCTCGCGTTATCACGATTAAAGGAAAAAGTGGCAGCCATGAACTTTTGCTTGTCCCGCTCCTTCTTCGATATTCATCATTTACGTCCGTGAATGGCGCTCCCGCGTCGATTCTGATGACGATAGTTCAGGAATCGAGCTAATAAAGTCAACCGCGAAGTCCGAGATAACCTTTTCTATCCGCGCCTGTCGCCGCAGTTCCTCGAATCAACGTGTCATTCTCGCGGGATAATTGGCAAGTCATCAGCGATACGTGATTACAAAGTATGGCTGTTTCGATGTTTAAATGTTAATTTGTCCACAATGTCTCGAACCAGCTACGGATTCGATGATAATCGGTCACCCATAATTGCGAAACTCGTTACAAAATGCCGCGTAATTCGTAATTGAGACAACCATCTTTGGAGAACGATCATTCCTCGTTGACAACATCGAATAAGATTTGCTCCATCTGGCTATCGTTCTCGAGAAAAATTACTCGAAATTATTAATCACCAGCCAAATCGTATCAATTATAAAATCAATTATAAATATTTCTACTATCAGACGTTCCTGCATTAAAAACAAAAATCGTTTATGTAATTTCTCGATTGGACCCGAATTTCAGATACATTTTTAATTATTACCAAGTGTTTCATTCCATACCATAGTCTTGTATGTATCCGACACAAACTGGCATTTCGTATACGTGCGCTTTCTCCAAATATAATTGAGATAATTACACGAACGGTTACAAAAATGACCAGATTCGCCGCATGGAAATTTACATAAGAATCTCGTAATTTGCCATTTGTACTCTGTAACCATCGGTGAGGGACTGAGGCCGCCATTTCGAGGACTGTTTCGAGTCGTCGAAACAAAGGTCGCGTGTTGTGAGGAACAAAGAGCATGGGCCACGCGATGGCCCAATTATGTTCGCGTCGGTTCCCGGTTCTTTCGTCTAACAAGTTCACTTATCGCGTTGCACCTGCTGGTTGCTTTGAACCTGCGTCCGCTGTGGGTTATAGCCGTCGACCGCCTACGAGGATCCGATCCTGTAGGTTCCCCGAGATGATTGGTGCTGTGCCGCGTATCCCGATCCATACACGCGGACAGCATTAGCATAACACGATCTAATTGATGCTGGTCGTATTATGCAGTTCGCCACTCGCCGTGGCATTCGGTGCATTGCGCGTGCAGCTAGACGCATTGTTCCCGAGAACGAATTGCATTCGAAGAAAACGTGCCAGATTAACCCTAAACCGCGATCTTCCTGCAACTCGCATACTTGAGTAATTCGTGAGTATCTACACTAACGATATGTATTTCATAACTGGATTGATGTTTGTGCATTCATGGGAAATTTTAGTATTCAAAAAACTGCAGAATGCACTTAACGATAGAATTAGAATTTTTGAATATATGAAATATAATTTTCAAGGTTGTGTGATACTGTAAATCTTTTGGTAAAGTGGTAAATATTAACGCTAGAACTATCGACAATTATAATGTGTTCATTACTTGTACTTGTGCGAGATTCGATGGAACTATTTCCGAGTCGACATGTCTCTGCATGCGGATGGATGATGATTTCGGAGTCAGGGTCGTGGACCACTGGCGTACGAAGAGGAAAGATGAGGTACAAAATATCACTACCGATATCACTAGTGGAATAGAAATCACAGTTTATTTCGAGTAGTCCGGTCAGAGACGATACGACAACTGAGCTCAGTATCGAAGCGTTTCGGCTCGGTTCGATTCGAAACCGGGAGCAAAAAATTTGTTTACTGGTCTAACCGTCTCGCGCGTCGCGTCCTTTCTTGTCTTAATAACGGCGAATCCGAAACAGTACTAGAAAAATTAAAACGATAAATATGTGAAGAAATACAGTAAGTTTTCAAAAATTCAGTCGAAGTTTTACAAGTTTTATTAGAAATTACGGATGAGTTATTTTGACTGTTTTGATAGAAATACTTTGATGAAATACTTAAAATAGGATACGAATTATTATATTTAGGGGTTCAGACAACCCTCTACAAAGCTCTCAATTCATTAATTCTACTGATGAAAATCTGCAGTCTATTCATAATACATAAAATGTCATAACTGGTACGTACGTTGTATTTACATTAATTCAGTTCAACACTGTTAACGTTTCGATGAAATTTCGAACCCTTTTTGGAACGTGTTTTCTTCGTCTCCGCGAGGAATAATTTATTCCACAATTAATTACCTCTTAACTTTCCGAAGGGCGGACCTCCGGGTTCATTTCGATCAGAATCTGAGTTTCGTTATTTTACATTCCAGTGTAAGATTTTCGATTAAATTTTCGTGGCAGTTTGTAACCGCTAGAGTTCATTTATTAGATTACTCGGTCGCGGTTAATGGTTAATTAATACTCGGGGCTCTATCTCCGTGTTTCGTAATTACCTGTTCTTATTGATTATAATCGATCGATTTCCGTTCGTGTATGTATTAAATATTTATTAAAACGGTTAACTAAATTAAATGCAGAGCAAAAGGTCGCAAAAAATCCGAGCAACATGTTCATATAATTTGCTTACATTAAAATTCATGAATGAAATAATACGTTAAATCAGATAAGCGGTACGCGAGAAATATATAACTACAGTTATTAAACTTCGATGAACGATTAGTAAAATTTGTCTACGTTAATAATTTACTTTGTTGACAATATTGTTCTTTTTCTGATAAAAAATTAAGACAGTTGCTGCATACTTTGTAATTGTTGTTACTGTTCCCTATAGTTTTCTGAGAATTTTGAAATTACACGCAACATTAATTCTTTTATTTTGCAAAAGAACTACGGGAAGTGTACTAGAAAGCATTTCTAGACGCAAAAACGAGAAACGCAAGCTCGTTAGCCGCGAGATACGTAATTTCCAACACTCCCCTAATCTCGATTCGGCCAAATTAATTTAACCTATATTTTCTACGTGCCGATATTCACCATCCGTGCCACGCAACCCGTGCTTCAGAAACGCCGTAAAATATTATCCTTTTGACAGAAACCGTACAACCGAAAGCTAATAAATCAATCCAATTAATGACTGCGGGCATTGCACCATCCGGCTCAGCTCTCTTCGGACGCGTGGCGATCAAAAAGATAGATCTACGCCACCAGCAAATAATGTAACGTATGAATATTTATTATGCCGCGTCGTCCCGCGCGTTGACGTCGCCGATGGAATCGCGTCGCCAACAAAATCGCCGTACGCGACAAAAAATCGCGACAAAGAAGATGATTTAGCGGTGTTTAGTGATTTAATGCCTCGTACTTCCGACGCCGCGTCTCCGTTCTGATTGGATATTGGACGTATCAAAAACGTCGCGGAACATTTTCCATCGGAAACGAAGCCGACGGTGAAAGCCGCAGCAAGGATCTATCGAGCTGACTATAAATAACGCCGCTGTTATTGCGGGCACTGAAAATTATTTTCTGGATTAAACGAGAGAGACAAGCAATACGTTTCGTTCTTGCACCATTAGGGGCTCTAGCGAGGTAGATAGGAGCAAATAGGCGCGAGCAGCAGCGTTTTTGTCGACGGAATGCGGTCCGCGACAAAGGAAATCGTGAAATCGTGCTTTCGCAGAAGAAAGGAAATGCTCGCGACACGGTCGACATTGATTTGGCGCGTTACGGTTTCGGGAAAACGTTTACTTTTTGACGAGCCTCGTTAACGGACAAAATAAACTCAGATTTTCATAATCAAATTTTAATATAGTCCGGGCCACGATATAGCGAGGTAAACTAAACTCTTGAGGGTTGGAACCGACTACTGGTGCGACACTTAGGGCCTTTCTGAATGTCTTTCTGTGTCTGTAATTACACTACCTTTTTTCATTTTGATCTTTGTCTGTTACGATACCTCTAAAAATGGCGACACTAGATAAAACATTTCTTCGTACGGCTCTGACTATGGTCTAAGGCCCTTAGCTGCTCGTATTTCTGTCAGTTCACTTATTCCAGGAGCTGAAATGCGTAAACTTTGACACGTAC
Source organism: Colletes latitarsis (assembly GCF_051014445.1). Lineage (NCBI taxonomy): Eukaryota > Metazoa > Arthropoda > Insecta > Hymenoptera > Colletidae > Colletes > Colletes latitarsis. The sequence goes on from NC_135137.1 coordinate 32,199,056, forward strand.
TAGTTTACGACCTCGCTATATCGTGTCCCGAACTATACAATTGTAGATTTCCAATTTTCAAGTAAAATTATATTGCAAGAAAGTATCGATTGTTTAGAGTTTTGTAACAGATCGATACGTTGTTGCTTTCCAACGATGGAAAATTGTTTCGTGTGATCGAGATTCGAAAAAATTGGTAAATTTATTATTACTGAAAACGAGCACCGGTTGGACGTTGACCGCGGGACATGAACGATCGTTGCAGGAAATCGATGTTTTCCCAGACGTCGCCGTGATCGAAGTCGAACACAGACGGGACAAGTACTTCCTAATCTGTAGCTAATCGAAATTGTAAAGAGGGAATTGTTGGAATAAATCGGTCCACCTTGTAGACACTTTGTCAATGCGCCGTGGAATAAATTGCGGCCGTTCGTCGACTGCAAATCAAGTAGATCCAACGCGACCGCGTATATTTCATCAAGTCTCGTTTAATAATTATTATGCGCATAAACGTTGCCTTTCGGCGACGAATTATCATCCCGTAAACCTGTATTTTAACGAACAGAAACTGATCGGTTGGCCGTTGACCCGGGAGCCGAAAATAGACCCACTTTGTGGCCCGTATCGGAGCGATTCTTAATTTTATTCGATCGACAACGAACGAATTAATAACACTGACGTTCGAATCAAAATGTTTGGAAATAATTCACCGTTGACGAGCGAGAATTAAAACGAATATTTCATTTGTTGCTGGATAAGGATGCAAATTTTAATGCGTATAAATTATCGGCGACGTAATTTGAATATCTCGCAAGATTTTAAGGAACGATTGGACTATTTGTATCCGCTATAAACAAAATTGTTATCGAAAGGAATAGGATTTTAAATTAAATTGTCAAACGTTTTACGATTTAATAATTTAAAATCAGCTCGTTAGACGATCGCGAGTTATAATTATAGATCAGCCGCTTCGGATTTAAGAGTTTTACATACGTGTTTATCTTCGATTGGAAAAAAGGAACGCGACGATGGTTCGTGTTGTTGTCCACCCGGGAGAGAATAATGAAGCAATAGCGTTCCTAGTGTATAATTAATGCTCGTTCTGACGGTCATGAAACGTTAATTATGGCGTTTACTCGCCAAGTATCGGAGAACCCCCATTTGTATTGCATTACGAGATGTCTGATTGATAAATTCGAAACTGAACCCGAGTCGCTCTTGCCGTTTAACATTGTAACGCAGGCCCGTAGCTTTGCTCCCTTGCGCAATAGATCGTTCATACACGTGCGCGAGAACGCTATGAAAACGTCCCAGCTGACATTTTCTCTGACTAATAGCGATTGGATCTTCAACAGTAACAAACGCAGGCGAATCTCTTTGAAATCTTTCAACCCTGCGCGGCATTTCGACTCGCGACAAAGGTTCGCAATTCATTTTCAACGAAACGATCGAGATTTCGACGAAATAATATTTGTTCATTCGAGACAAGATAAAAATTAATTTGAGTAAAGACAAACATATGTTGGAAACGATTCGTTTTAGAAAATTACGAATTTGTACGACAGATAATTCTTCACCTCGTTGCCTCACGTTTCACTTTCTTAATGTATTTTTTTCACACAACGAGATGCAAATTAATCGCACGTAAATATTTGATACACGACACGTACATGTCTCGTGAAATTACGATAAGCTTTCCGACACTGAAGGATGTTTTCCATGTGTACAAACTAATTGCTACAGAGTTTCACGATTGTCCAGTTACGGTTCGAAGATAGAACAGGACGTTGTCCGATCGATCAAACTCTGCGAAACCTCGGTTCGACAAACTTGTGTTACTTTGCATATTGCAAATGTTTCTTTCGCAGGACTTCACTTTCGCATTCCGATTGTACGATTCATAGATTTGGGGAATTAAAATTCTCTTGGATCGGGAGAGGTTGTGTAGAAACAGAAAAAATTCGAAATATATGCGTCAAGGATCTACGCGCGTGAAATACAAGTTATAATTACGAGGTTTGGTATCCCAAATTAAGGACTATTTTAAAATAATACGAGCGACTTAATCCTCGTTGAGTATGCACTTGATTCTATTCTAAGAAAATCGAAAATTTTTAATATTTACTTTTGTGAAGAGCTCAGAATAATTAGTCAAGCTTCATCTTGAGAACGTTCCTCTTCGCTATAATACATTTTAACTCTCATAGTCGAATGATCATAAATAATTAGTCGAAATTAAAGCCCACTTGAAAACAAAGGATATGCTTTGAAAGTATCAAAATACTCTCATCAAAGTCTCTGCTGGGAGTTTTATCTCTTCTAAAAATAATTAACTGCAGTTACAGACCTCATCGTTTTTAATTAAAAAGCACTTGAAGAGAAGATTTGTTCTATAAAAAAATATTTAAATATGTTAGTCTCTCTTATAGTCTTTGATCTGAAAATGTCTTTCTTATAAAGCGACATAAATCTATAATTTAGTTATTAGACTATTTATAGTCTATAACTGCACTTAATATGTAAAAATATAAGAAATATTTAAAATATGATACAAATTATTTTATTTAGGGGTTGAGACAACCCTCTACAAAGCTCCCATTTTATCAATTCTAGTAAGGGGGTTTCCCATTTGAGCACTGTGGAAAATTTTGCACAACACTTAAAGTAAGATACGAATTATTATATTTAGGGGTTGATTCACAGTCTAGTTATGATAGTTATTTACAAGTACAGAACATCTCAGAAGGAGGGAATATACTTTAAAAATGTTACAAAACTGAAATTTATTTATCATGTACACTCAGACATACTTCACTTTAATAACGAGGATATTTATAAGTGGAAGTTTTTTCTAGAAAAATTGAAGAATTGATAACACAAATATCAACTACCCTAGTACGAAATTTATTCTACGCATAATTATGGAGTTAATAATCTGAAGATAAAATACACCTAGTTCCAAAAAAAAGTATTAAAATACAGTCATCAAGACTCTTTTACAATCTTCATAAATCTATAATCCAATTATGATAGGTACTTTAAAGTGCAGAAAATTTTAGAAGAAGGGGATATATCCTAAAAAACTCAGACACATTTTATTTTACCGATGAGAACACTTACAACAGGAAGTTTATACTAACAAAATTTAAGAATTGAAAATACAAATATCAACTACCCTCTAGCCATAGAGTTAACAATCTGGAAATAAAATATACCTCGTTCCAAAGAAAAAAACAAGAATATTAAAATACAGTCATCAAGTCTCTTTTACAATCTTTAGAATCGAGAATACAAATATCAACAACCCCCTCCCCAGTAACAAAATTAATTCCAACGTTTCAACAACAAAGTATTTACTCTCATACTTAACAATCCAAAGATAAAATGCATCTTGAGTCGTAAGAAAAAAAAAAAAAGAGAATAAAGTATATTCATCAAGGCTGTTGCAGCGTTGGTCGTAAGTAAGTGCGTTCCGCCTACGGGAGGACTAATAGTCGAGCTACGAGACTAATTATTTCGAATTAAGAGGCACGCCCTAGACAAGCATTGAAATCACCGTCGAGCACGCATCCGGGGCAACGGGTACGCCGAGGGTTCGGGCGTTACAGTAGTTCGTGCATCGTATATCACCGTAACGCTCGTCGCGGACACGTTCCAGGACTGTAAAAACTTTTTTCCCCCGGCGCACACACGCGCGTGTACGTGTTTCGTGCGGGTGTGCGAAACGTGCTGCTCACACAGCCGCTCTTACGATCGGCTTTTCGGTCCCGTTAGCTTGAACCCTCTGGACCGGACTCTCGCCTCTTGGCCACGAGCATGTGTGTGCACAGGCTACGTATCCTGTACACACGCACGCGTTCCACCGTGTTCGCGGCCTTCACACCGGCAAAACGATAAACGGCCGATTCACTCGTCCGCTCAAATTAACGGTGAACATCATTGTTGTCGAACGATCCCGCCTCCTCCTCCTCCCCCTCGCTTTTTCATCGTCGCTTTTATTTGCCGAAGGTCTCGAGCCATTAGCGACGGCGGATCGAGGAGGAAATCGTTTATCTTCGAGAGCCTCGTAATTAGAGAACCCGCGATCCGAGTTCCCTCGCGAGTTCCGCGAAGTTTCGACTTGTAAAATGCGGCCAACGCGCGAAACGCTGTTTTCGGAGGATCCAGGGTCTACGAGATCGAGATCTGCCCGGAGATCGTCGGTGGTGCTTGCAGACAGGGACTGCGAACGTCCATCGATCTTTGAATGAAATTTAAATTTTCAAACATTACAGAATGCACTTAATATACAATATACGAATTACTATATTTGCTTTGTAGAGACGAAGCTTCTATTTCATTAATTTAATCTTAAAAAAATCTGCGATCTATAAATTACGAAACATAAATCGTAAGAAATCTTTAAGTCGAGCTTTGAGAATTAGTTTTAACGAATATTGAATTTTTATAAATTCCTTTGTATTTTGTATTCCTGTCAATACTCTTTAACGAACCTTTAAACGACTCGTGTTTAGAGAAATTGTCTCTTTTTCATAGACTACACCGACCAAGTTTGACAGTCAAGACCCGGTAAGGTTAATGAGTCGAGATAAACGATAACTCGTTAACCCATTTTCTACTAAACATATATTTACATACACGGTTCTACTACAACTTCGAAGCAACATTTAAACGAGGCTACAAAACGCGAAACACGTTTAACGCGAAGTAGTTAACTTCGATCGATTAGGTGACGTCAAGCGAAGACTGCAACGATCGATTTAACGGCGTCGATGAAACGCTTGAAGATAAAACGTTAAAACATAAATATTTTCAAGGAAATAGTAAATCACCTTTGAATTTTTCTTCTTTTGATCACGCGTAAGATACCTGGACACGGTTTCGTTGAACGGTTTGAAACTGTTTTAATGTACTGTTGGGCTTCGTCTTGCTCTTTAAACGCTTTGAGGATTTCGTTTCGCATGATCATGTTCCAATTAACGTAAACGGTTTAACCTACACGTGGCCGGTGATGCATCGTTACGTAACGAGTCGTGGAAAATTATTAATCGAAGCAGGTTTGGAACGCTGGAATGCAAGAATGTAGTGATTCAGAGCGCTGTACCACTCTATTATATTTTGTTCTCTGAATACGAAAGTTCTCATATTTAAAGGGACGATCTACAAACGATGTACATAAATAATAATCAATTATCTTAAGGAAGAGACTAAAAGTAATTTTTTAGGGGGCAAATTAAAAATTCTAAAATAAAAAGAAACACGTGATCGATTATAATCTAAGAAGAACGTAAAAGAGTAAGGTAAATAATAAATGGCAAAATTTTGCCCAGAACGTTTGTCCGCGCGAAACCGTAATTTTACTTTCCCACGAAAATCTCGGCGCCGTGAGATTGCAAACAATAAATCTTTTTTCGGTTAATCAGACGTTTCCACAAAAACCGTCGCGAACTTGAGAAATGAAACAACGCGAGTCGAAAATGGGGACAGATGGAGTGCATTTAAGAGCACTTACGGTCGAAGTAAGACGGTCACCTTTTGCGAAACGTGCACAAAGTTGTTACTTATTGTTGCTCGCGCTTCTTTATTATCGATTAGCAACGGTGCTCTCGAGCCCGCATGCTCTTGCCGCGTCGTGCTCGATTATTTGCAATGTAAAAACTCGCGTACTCGACGCGCTGCGCTATACTTCCTCGTAATTTACATTCGTCCGGGCCCTGGCGGTGGTTCTGTACAGCGAAATCCATGATAGAATCTGCCGTTTCAGGCGCGAAAATAATTCGCGCGAATTCAATAAAGAAATCGGAATGCGGTATATGCAAATAGGTTAAGTACTCATAGACTCGCGTGTAAACAGTGGACGTACACAAACCATACATTCACCGGGCACGTTTGAGCCGCGCAAATGTAGCAACGACGTTAATAGGTGAGCAATGTAAAACAGCAAATACCCTGCAGGGGAAAACGTTTTATCGGTAAAAATCTGAAATTTTTTGCGCGCTTCGCTGGGCACTACGTTAAAATAACAGGTGTAAATTGTTACGATGAAACGAACGCTGTGTGTAAACTGCGATATAAACGATCGGAAAGTAGTTCCTATATCGGTCGATCTGTTTTTTAAACAAAACTGCGAATAATATGAAAAGTTATCTCTGTATTTTCCGTTTGGAGTAACAACTCTGTTACAAACGCGTCACTGGATGATATTTGGATAAATTTTTATTTCGAATCAACTTTTTTTAAGCTTGCAAACAGAGTAGGTGTTATTTATAAATAGCAATTAATTTTATTTGAGTAACAGACAACAAATAAGTAGGATATAGAAAAATACTTTTTGAGCCACTAATCGTTAAAATTTAATTCGAATGAAAATAATAACTTATTCATTATAAAGGAATAAATGTTTTCTCGAATAAAAGTGTAAATATAATAAATTATTCTTCGTTAATTTGTATTTGTTATTCGATGTAGAATTTGTTGAATTCTGTGCCGCGGACACACGATATTCTGTTGAAATACGTTTCGAGGGACGCGTGGTTAAAAAGAGAAGCATGATGCATTAACGATAATAACACCAGAACCAATCTCGCGGTCGCAATAGTCTATTATTCTTACTATCAATTTTCTTGCACGTAATACAGTTATCGATGAGAAGAACAGGGGAATGGACGGGTTGATAGGGTAACTGAAAACTGATTCGTAACAAGAAGCATTTCTACAAATCATCTTTCGCCTAACAAAAACCGTACTTCAACCTCATCGTGTACAGTTGGTCTACAAAGAAGCAATTGTAGCTTCGAAGATTGACCTTCTTCCCACGAACATCAGCGCTACTTCCAACACCGGTTCGCGCGTCAAACGATTCGCAATGAAGAGTCAAAGATGCATAAAATTCTCGCGTTTATGCGAACAGCGCGTCGACGTCGAATTACTCAGTTTTGAGCAAAATTTCTGAATGGTTTCTTCGACCGTCGCAAACATTATCAAACGTCCCGAAAGAGCGTGCAGCATCGATAATGACAATTTTAACTTTCGCGAAATTACTTTGCATTCGTAACGAATATTAAAATAAATATAATCTGCATACAGTTATTTTTCATACTATTCCTACTGAAACAACCTTCAAACAGTGGAAGTTGGGAGAAAATTTGTACTGTAATTCATGAAGCCCTTGAATATTAAATATCGTTGTTCTGTAATATTATAATTTGTAAATAGATGGTCTTAAATTATTTTTTTTTCTACAAAAATGTATAGATTGAAACTCTGAAGTTAACTAAAGCACTGAGCAGCCATTACACAGATTATTCTAGTGTATTCCTTTTTTAAATTACATGTTTAAGAACAGTTTCTTCGACAGTCACAAACATTATCAAACATAAAAGTTGAGAGAAAACGAGCCCTTGAACACTAAATATCTCTATTCTGTGATATTACAATTCCTGAAATAGATGGTCTCAAACTATCCTTTTCTTTCTTTCTAAACAAATTGACACGTTTGAGATTGAAACTAGCTAAAGCACTGAGCAGCCACTAGACAGTGGCAGTTAAAAAGAAATATGTCATTTATCAAAGACCTATACAATAAATATCGTTAATTTATAGTAATGTAACACCTACACAGATTATCCTAGAGTATTTTTCTTTGAATTATACGTTTAAAAGGGGGGTTCTGAGTTAGGCAAAGCACTGGGTGGCGGCTGGGGAGCCGCTAGTAGGCAATGGAGGCGAAGAGGAAATGGGAGAGTTTCCATTGCGCGTAATCGCCGTCCGAAATCGGCGATCTCCTTGACCGTGGTCGATCCGTTAAGGTAACGTAAGGTAAGGTAAGGAAAGGTGCGGTAACACGAGGTAAGATAAGGGCGTCATGCGTTGGTTACCGTTGGGTGGCGCTGGATGGTCCGCTTGGAATGTCGTTTAGCGACTTCCCTCTCCCACCATCTTCATCCAGAGCTCTTTCTTCGGCTTCTCTCCGGCCTCGTCTTCTCTTCGTTCAGCTCGTACGTGCCTTTCATTTCCGAACACCGGTGCGTATCTTCGTAGCCGTCGATTGTAATCGCGGACGGATCTTCGGTCGCTACCCTCTATCAGGGGCTTTGAGCTTCGCGCTGATAAAACGTTCCATTTTAAAAAATTTCTTTTGGAACACCTTACCTGGATCGACACCATCGACATATTTCTGGATTCTCTCTAGAGACCCTCTAATGATCTATAAATTTTTATTATTTAAACGGAGCAAATCATGGGGTAATCCTTTCCCTATTGAAAACACTATTTTGTAAATTTATTTTTGTGCAGTATCTTAACTAACATGGTTCTTTAATGATCTACAAATTTGTATTATTTGAACGGAGCAATCCCTGGTGAAATTTTGTTTCAAAACGTCGTGAATTTTTTTTTATTATTACACCTCTAATAATCCCATTGGGGAATTTTTAGTGAATTGACTAAGACTGACATGAACAGTATGGCGAATACACAGGTTGAGATATTAAATAATGAGGGTAAAAGATAACGTCGTGAATGAAAATTAATTCTGATTTAATGCAAATGAAAATTCCAGGAAATCGATAATATGATACACACTGAAAGTTACTGACATTAAAAATGTCTAATTTTCGAAGGATTCACGAGCTTAAAAACCTTCGATGCATAAATAGATGCAGTTCTATAGAGCTAAATATATAACAAAACTTTGTAGGTTAAAGTTATAATCGAGAATGAATGTGCACTTTGAACAGTTGCAGAAGCAAAACTCACGATAATGAGTTAGACAGTGGCGAGTATATAATAAAATTAGCAAACATACGTGATATCGAAAAAGTTACGATCATCGACGCAACCAGTAGCATTTATAATATTTTTATTATACGTTTTCGAAGCTTTTCTACCATTGAGAAAACGGCTCAAACAGTTCGAGACGCTAGAAGAATGTTGTTCTATAAACCTACACGTGCTAATAAATTTGTATGGCATAATAGACACTATTGCAAGGAGCTATAAAGAATGGAATCCATCCTATCGCTCATAAATTGTCTTTCTATGATAATAATGATATCAATTGTTAATTTATACGAATTCCTGACGAACAGTGATACGACCTTTTTTATCAATTCTTATTACTAAATCTGAGTTTCATCCAGGAGCAATTTATCCGGTTCTGCGATTCATAAAATCCATTAACGTTTAAGTTGCACTGTTCTTTCGTTTCAATTACTAACGTTTGTGCTATTTCACCTGGCAACATAAATCTTTTAGTCCGAAATAATGAAATCGTAGATTGAATCGACATAGAAATCTCAATTTACGAAATGTAAGATATTCTCGGTCAGATCTGACCCGGTGTCGTTATTATTTAACGAAAGGCAAAAAGGGAAGATCGTTCGCGGAAGACATTAAACGGAGAAGTTGAAAGTAACTTTTAAGTTGCACTGTTCTTTCGTTTCAATTATTAACATTTGTGCTATTTCACCTGACAATATGAATTCGAAATAATGAAATCGTAGATTGAATTGACATAGAAATCTCAATTTAAGAAATGTAAGATATTCTCGGTCAGATCTGACCCGGTGTCGTTATTATTTAACAAAAGGCAAAAAGGGAAGATCGTTTGCGAAAGACATTGAACGGAGAAGTTGAAGACAGCACGAAACTATTTCGTCGGGCTCGATTGAGTGGCGAATCATCAAACATCGTTCCTGAATGAACGGCTAAATAACACGTTCTTTGAACGAACCAGCTGTAACCATTGCAAACTAATCCGCGGCGTAACAGTGGCAATTACTGCTTTTACACAAGTAACGGACCGAAGATTACCGATGATTACCACCTCAGCCATTCCTTTATCGACAGTTTACTCTCACGCTGTTCCTTCCCATATACCCGGTAGCCACCCATCGAAAAATCCGATTTTTACTATCCGACGACGTGCTTTCGTGTTTCAAACGAAGCGTCCAATAAATAACGGAGCAATATATTTACGAGGATTAACGTCCCGTCGTTAATACGAGTACAGTTATAAATTGATTCGCGAACGTTGAATCGACGGGATTAGATTCGCTAAAAGGAAATAATCGTCGTTTCGTAACGATGAAAATTTCTTTTGACAGTTTCTTTTGGACGGTTTGGAAAAATTTTCAGAAGACGAGAATGACTCTGGAATAATTCTGGATCAAACGGTGACAAAAACTACAGCATAGAAGACACAGGTGTTAATGACGATAAGTAGCAAACGAAATAGAAGCCTCGACAGATAACAGACACTTCGACTCCTACAGAATTATTTGAAATAATATAATTTCGAAATTGCAAATCACTGTCTTTCTCGAATTGAAATTAGACGAATTAAGGAATTTCGAAATATCGTTGGAGAAGAAACTCTTTTTGGAAATTCTTTGTTACGTAAGATGAGAATTTTCTAAATGTTGCAACAAAATTGTTCAAGTATAGAGCCTTCCAAGTTCGAGCTAATATTATACCTGTTCGTTTCAAAAAGAGCAAGAGAAATCGTACGAAGTGCTCCCTGAAAACAGCGATTCGACGCACCTGATGTTGTGATTAGAGACGTACGAGCACGCCTATCGAGAGATTTTCTCTGCAGACTAGGTGTCTGTTCGCAGCCTCGAGCAGAATCGATTATCGAAAGTTCGCAAAGCACAGTAGGAACGAGCAAGAGTGTTCCGGTCGCTGCTGCCCGATGATTAACAGCTCGGATCGAAGAAAACACATTACAGAAACACCAAAACAACCTATGGACAATTTCTTCAAACCCCTACATACACACTACTCCTATCCCCTTGACAGTGAAACGTTACTTTTGTCAACTATTTACATAAAACTTGGCATAAATGGGGTAGCTGTATAACTCTAGAACTACTCAAAGTGTTCAAAATCATTCTGGTAATTTGTAATAAAAATTGTAAAAAATTTATCGTAGTTTTCTCTAAGAGTTTCAATTTCTTTGGTGCAAATAAATACACCATAATTGTCAGTAGTTCTAGCGTTAATATTTACCAGTTTACAAAAAGATACCTTCACTCATTAATGAAGAGTAAATTCACACGATCTTTAAAAACATATTTCACATATTCAAAACAAATATTAAACACTTTTCAATACTCAAATGTAATATACAAAATCGACATCAATTACTGCGTCAACCATGCAAACTTTCCTGTTAATTATAATAAATACAGCGTGCTAAAAAAAAAAATACCGTATTGAAATTACCATTCGACAAGAGGTCTCATATACGTTGTAGGACGGCCGCGAACGGGTTCGTTGATCGTTTAACGCTATCGAATAATTGCTACGCTTTGCGGCCGAGCAGATTCTCCGTCGTCGCGCGGACTTTACGATTCCGTTCGGTTTACCGATTTCTCGACCGCAGACCGCGGTTCGCGCTGATGGACGACGACAAAACTGAAAAATGGCCGATAGAAACAGTAGACGAACTAGTTCCCGGTGCCCCAGTAAATTCTTGTTGCATCGTACGACGAACACGACGATCGGTAGCCCCGCGGGCTTCTCGCGCCAGGAGGCTACGACGGATTATTCCGTATCCTTTCTTTATGTCGTCCTTTTTTTTTATTTTTAATCGCGCGGCTTTTGATCCGTGTAGAAACGAAAGGCACGATTAATCAGTCGTGTTCGAAAGCTGATCGTCGCGCGATCCGGTCGTTGATCGAGCACCGAAATGGCACCGAATCTCTATCCTTCGGATTCGGTACGAGGAAGAATCGCGGCCACCGATTATGACACCTCTCGTTCGACGTCATTAATCAACGAGCCCGCGATTTGATGTTAAGCCAACGCGACTAGGGATCTTCGAAAGTAGAATTTATTTTCAATTTATGAACGCGGATCGACCAACCGTTCGCGTTGCTCGTTTTTACGAATTTTTGCCGAGGGCTGTTCCAACGGAAACCGCGAACAATTTCGTACGTTTACGCGGCTACGAATATTTTCTTTTATGAATAATGAAGAGCGATCGCGCGTAAGAAGACTATGTTTACGCGCAATTTATTACTCTTCTTAATTACAACCTACCCATCGCGTTCAAAATGTAATTGCAGGCAAAATGGCAAAACGTCTTAACGATAATTATATTCAAGTTTTATGAAATTGCACGCGAGGAATTTCGCCGTAGCATTGCAACACAGCGAGCGTTGAAGCAAAGAATGGTTTATTGATCGAAATTGTACGTACGCTTTTCGGTATCCGACCTAAAAATAATTATCAAATATAATTAATTACTAAACGGCTGGTGAGACTTTGGAAATTAAAAATTTACTCGTCAATTTTAAGCTAGAATTTAAATATTTCTTTAAATGAATATACCGATCGTTGCAGTCGTAAAGAAGCGATCGTCATTAAATTTTCTTCGTCTTCGATCGAAAAACAGATAATTTAGTAACGTGATTCACTGCGTATAAGAGACCATAAAACGCCTGGAATCGTAAGGAAACGTACAAAGTGTAAAACTGTAGCTAGAAACTACGAGGGTTCATAAAACACATCGAAAGAAGCAAGAAAGTCTTAAATAACAGTTTTCCGTACGACTATGAATGCCGCGGAGTGATTCATATGGTAAGAGTTCGACGTGTCAATTTCGAACGCGCCTGAAACTCAATGAGAAAAGGCGTAAAAGCTAGCATCCGAACGAACAGCTATCGTTTTCAGTTTCTTCTACAAGAAACTCTGTACGCAATTCATAGGATACGTAATCTCCGTAGAGTTATTATTTACTTACAAAATAAAAACGCTAAATATCTCTCAAACAGTTACTTTTTAGCAAACGTTCCAAATGTTTAGTCATGTAGTTACTCCCACTTGTAATCGTGTATTATAATGGCGATTCAATATAAATGAAAAAAAACTTGTTCCTTGTGAATTAAATAACTCCACTTTTTCATACATTATTTGAATGGTTATGGCACGTTGAAAAGATTGATTCTCGTCTGATCATCGAAGTTAAGTGCATTGAACGCGACCAGTACTACGATAGATAACCGCTTGGAGAACACAGTAGTATAGTTTTATATTTGCAAACAAATTAGTAAATAATATAAGATATTATTTGGAATTATTGTACACTGTTTACATTATTATTATGCCTCTCCACTTGTTGATATTAAAGAAAAACAAAACTCTTCGTAAATAGAAGTAGCACAGTTGTAATAGTCATTCGGTAAAAGTAAATGGAAAGAATCATATAACAAAGATTCTTTTTATTTATAACGAATCTTCATATTATAGTGTAGGAATACGAGTGGAAGTAACTGTATTATGCATTACTTTGTTAATTTTGAAAGTCTCCGTATAAGGAACGAAAATATTAACGAGATTACAAGACGATTTGTGGTCATTTCGAATCGATCGAGGAACGGGTGAATACTTGTGGAGAGTTAATTAAGATTTACAGAATCGAAGATGTGATTAAGCCCTTGTCTTCGAGTGTCTCGTCCCGGCGCGGTATGTTCCGGTGTCGCGCGTCTTTTCACACCGACGCCTCGTTGCAACCGTGAATGGCGTTCCAAGGCGTAATTACGCGGCAGAATTTACACCGGCATAAATTACGCCCCGCGCAAGTCAACGATCTATAACGTTGGTTTGCCGGCCGTTTTCACCTTGCAGATTAATAGCGGTCTCGTGGCATGAATGAACGTTGACGGAAAAGCGGCTGGAAACTGTCGGGGAGGGGGACGACTCATTTCTGGTTGCGTTTAATTAATACGTACGTAGGTGCCTCCCGCCGCGAAATCCCAACCCCGATTCCGACAACGACGGCCAGGTGTTATCGAGTGTCACGATCTAATCTTATCCCGTGCAGGAGCAATAAATATTATTAGTATATTACGGTTGCAGCGGGCGTTTAATAGTAGGACAGCTGATAAGATTACCATTAGGATTCAAGTTGTTCTATTAAACGCGATTACAGAGGCTGGGAGTTTATGGAACGGAATAAAATTAACGGTATGGTATATCGGTGTGGTTACGAGAGTACAGTGAGCTTGATATGTTTAATTGTTAGGTATTACTCGTAACGAATGTTTAAGATAGAATATTGTAACGTTTTTGAAGATTCGTCTTAACTAGCCATCAGGGACCCTATTTAGGGGTCATGAATATATTTAATCAGTTTTTCTAAATTGCAATTTGTTACATTGCCTGAAATTATTTGTCTAGATGTAATGGATATATATAATTGCTGTTTTATAAATATACATTGGAAAACAGCTATAATCTACAGAATTTTTTATAAGTACTGTACAACTAAAGAAAGGTTTACGATTATCCAAAAGCGTAAGAATCATTGCACAGTTTTAGTCCGTCAATGTGTGAAATCACTCCTTCGTGGGAAAGCTTAATAATTAAACGAAAAATGAGGTCCAAACAAGAGTTTCAAACCTACTAACTAAAAAATTAAAAATAACGATGGGCTCCTATTATATAAACCTGCCTACTTTGATTTGCTGTCTTCGTTCACCTTATATAGAATTGTACTGTACAACGAAAGAAAGATTTACGACTATCCAAAAGCGTAAGATCCACTGTACGATTTTGATCCATCAACGTGTTAAATCAGTACTCCATAGGAAAGCTTTACAATTAAGTGAAAAATGATGTCCAAAGAAGAGTTTTAAAGCTACTAACTAAAAACTTCAAAATGATGATGGACTCCCATATGAACCTGCCCAGTCTGATCTGCTGTCTCTCGTTCACATATGTAGAATTGTACTATACAACGGAAGAAAGATCAACGATAATGAAAAGGCGTAAGAACCACTAAACCGAACCTGAAGCCTAACGAGCATCTCGCGAGATCGTCCGGCGGTGGTCAGGTGCTTAGACAGAGATAGGTGAGTAACTGGCACCCCGACGCCCGTCGGCGTCGCGCGGAGGTTCGCGGATGCAGATTTGCAGCGGCGATCGGGAAGCGTCGGCGAGCGTCGTGTGACCCCGTGGGGTATCTCTCCTATTCGTTCGGTCGTAGGACGTCCCCTCGTGAATCGCGGCCGCTCGATCGGCTGGTGGGGCAGCTCTAGGAGCAGTGGCACGTGGTGGCGCGTATCCTCGGGCGAAATTTCGGTCGTCTGTACGCGTGCACAAACGAGAGCTCTCCGTTCTCCTATCCTCCACTCCCGGGCTGACTGGTAGGGTAGAATTCTTAAGGTGGTGGTGGTGGTGGTGCAGCTGCCGGCGGAGGACGACGACGCCTGGTCCCAGTCCCCGATGGTGGTGGCCGCCGGTGGTGGTAGTAGTAGTAGTAGCTCTCGGTAAGAGCACACACCGTACCACCTCCCATTTCGTCCTCGTCGTGCTGGCACACGGCAGTTAGCTATACTTTCGTACGCCTCGCCGTCGTCCCCGTGGTTCAGTCGGTCGGCCGCAACACACCGCTCAATCAGCCGATCAGCTGTTCTCCTCTTGGCGCACCGGCTCGCCTCGATCTCCTGCGAACCGCCATCGATCCCATCACGCCGATCGACCCGTTTTCGTACCGTCGCTCGAGGAGAGAACCGTCTTCTTCGAGCCGGCGACGCTGACGCGTCCATGCGACCCTCTCGCCGCGGACTGATGCGCGAACGATCCACGACCATGTTCGAATCCTCGCGCGTACGTTCGCTCATCGCGCGCGCGACGGGCAACGAATCGTCGGGACGTCGTTCCTCCGACACTCCCGACGCTTGGTAAATCCACCCGTTTACCCCTCGACTTATTTATTTTCGGAGAAGATGAGTTTTTACCGTCCCTCTTCCTCGTCCTCCGATCCATTCGATCTCTAAGTTTGAAGGATCCTCGAGTAATGAATGGATTTCGAGGATATCGATTCCTGTCGAATCCTTTATAGTTTGCGAGGATCGAGCCTCCTCGATCGCTTGTTCCCGCGGTTCAAGGAGACCCGAAGTGATCGATCAAAGTGTACAAGTGCGTTGATCCGTGAGAAACGGTCCGGGAATATTTCGAGAAGTGGTGCAGCACGATTGACACCCTGACCGTGCGTGTGTGATGTGCGGGTAAATATAGTGTTTGGAAGTGGTGGACGGTGACTGGGACGGATTTAGCTACGGAACCGGCAAACTGGAGATCCTAGGGATGTTTCCGCCGCGCACGGAAGCGCCGACACCGGACAAGCTGGCGCTCTGTTACGCGCCGCACGTTGACATGACCACGGTCATCGAGGTCGAGGTGTGTTTCGATTGTAACTTTCACGATACCGGTGTCTCCGTTCCTCGAGAAACGTTTCTAATTGCATGAAAATTGACCGTTTACATTGATTAAGCTGCATCGATTCTCGATTTCCCAGCGAAACGAATTGCAGACATTTTTATTATGATAGATTGTGCGGCATTGCAACTCCATGAGAATCATTTTACTTGGAAATATGAAGATAGAAGTTCATCCCTTACACATTGACAGTTTGAAAGTTAGGCACAGGATTACTTTATCCAATGTAATTTAATTAATTGGTGTATCAAGTGTAACCAGACACCATCAAGACAATCTAAGTAAAGTTTGTTCTGTTATGGAAACGCCTAATAGTCCTGCAGGTTCATTTAAAAATATTGTCTATACATATTAATTAAACATTACTTTGGTATCATTTGAGAAAAATATTGCAATTGTGTTTTAGTCGATTCTTAACCATTCTTTGCGAATTTCACGGTTGAAAATTTCTTGATATAAACTATTGTTTAATAAGAGAAGCCTCCTGTCATTTGTCTACAATTTAAAACTATTACAAATGAAGTGGATAATTCCTTATTCTAGATAGAGAAATAACACTGTAAATCTTACTAATCTAATACTGTAATATCAATCATCTAATTCTTCTATCCCCATTTTCGAGTCCAACGAAACAAATATTATTAATAGAAATAGTACGTCCTAAGGCCCATTCGTTATTAACCTTACATTCGCGATGCTTTTTATACTAAGACACCATAAATTTCCACTAAGTATACCCCCTTCATCTTTGAAAGTTACTTCTTTGGATGTTACATATATATTTATAACAACGCTTAATCATTCATCTATACACGGATAACACATTTTACAGGTATGCGTTATTTTTACATCGGTATTCAGTGATAAAATTTCATTTCTCGAAGCGCAAGAGAAGAATCCTTGAACTATATTTCTTACAAACATTACTCATCCACCGATTATGTTAGTTTTTACTTCTCGATGATGTATGGAAATATAATTCAACGCTAAAGTGGTTTACAAAAAAGTTTCATTAGAATAGTTTCTCAAGCATCAAGGATAAATAAAAGAAAATAACAATAAAATTTCCTAAGCATTTAATAGTCTTTTACAAGCTAATTCACTACGTAACGTTTTCGACCCTTTCTTTTATCTTGTTCCTCTTTAGAAAATATACAAATTAATACCCAAATATTCAAACCACACACATCTTATTAACCAAACATTTAACAGCGTTGTAACACTACCCAAAAAGAAACGATCGAATACTAAGTTAGCTTGTAAAATACTATAAAATAAAGAATTAAAAATTTTCAGCTATGCGTAAAAATCCTTTCACAAAATTACGGAACAATTTTCTCAAACCACGATTCCTCTCAGAAACAATTAAACTCAAATACGAAACCGAACGACAAAAAATCAGATCCAATCGATCCGGATCTAAAGTTGTCTTCCGTTTATTTCCTCGTAGAGTTCGATCGTTCGTAATTTCTTTTCTAGTTATTTGTTCTTAATCTACGATCTGTCGATTTCGACACGAGCCGACTTATTGGTTATTAATTGTCTACTTGTCGTATGTGGTAAGAGGGACGATTTCTCTTGCGTTATCAATAGCGATCTCAGCTGGAAAGTTCGGCTATGCGTCTTATGAAATGAACCGACCGCTTGCAGGTTGTTCACGAGTCGAAATTTTATGCGTGTATAGTGTCAGATCCCGTCGATGGGACTCGCTATTAAATGATTGTAGCCTTTTTTCTCGTCCGTAATTTACATGATTCTCGACTTCTTAAATTACTCTCGGCGTGTCGATCGATCAAAAAATGATCCGTGCGTTACCAAACGGAACGATAGACTCGCAATGGATGTTTTACGAAAGAACATGCCTCGGAAGAATAACAGACATTTCGATCTGAAATTCACGGTTTACCGAACACTCGAGGTTTCTTCGTCGACGAATGTAAATTTGTTTCGCGGACGTGTGGGTAGTCGTTCTTTTCCAGTCAATACTCGACGGTATTCAAATTATCGCGCGAGTTTAATCGCCGTTTAATGTATTTTTAATTCACGATTGTACGATTACTATTTCTTTTGTAACTTTTGGACATTAATTCCACGTTATGTATACAAAGTTTGATAGAGTTTTATCATCCTATATTTCAATATTTTCTTATAACTTTCTACTGCACGTATTTCTAAAAATACTCGATTCCAAATATTTCTGTTGATTTTTTATTTCATTGTATCATAGACAAATATTACATACCGTTCGCGAGGATCAAAATAAATTGGTCAAAGGATGAAAGATGTATTTTTAATTCACTATTGTACGATTACTATTTCTTTTGTAACTTTTGGACATTTATTTCACGTTATGTATACAAAGTTTGACAGAGTTTTATCATTCCATATTTTAATATTTTCTTATAACTTTCTACTGCACGTATTTCTAAAAATACTGGATTCCAAATATTTCTGTTAATTTTCTATTTCATTGTATCATAGACAAATATTACACACCGTTCGCGAGGATCAAAATAAATGGGTCAAAGGATGAAAGAGATATTTCAGAAAATGGTTGCTCGGATCGCGCGTGCATTCTTACTTTTTACCCACGAAACAATATTAAACATCGTCGATAAAGCTGCTAAATGCCAGGCGTTCCTTTACGCGTAACCGGCGGATGCGAATTCTCGAAAAACGATGCAGCAATCAATTTTCAATAAACGTAAAAGAGCGATCGCGATAACGAGAAGGAGACTACGCATCCGCTTAAATCGGATATTTAACTGCGCGATAAATTCGTACCCAGAAATTTAACTACTAGAGAGAAATTCGAACCACGCGTCTTCCGGTCACGACCCGAACACGTGAAAGTCAGCCCCATATAATGGTCGAATAACGAATATTACTGCAAATTGAAGATTGCCTTAATGTCTTCCCGTAGCGTCGTCGCGACGAACGGTACTCTTTCTTCGCGCGTAACGACGCGTGTCATTAAACGACGACAAATATTTCATACAGGAACAGGGCGTACAGGAGTCCCTTCGTGCAACCTTGCCTACGCAAGGTGTTTCGAAACGACGATTTGGAAACACGATTCGGGGAGCACCGGTGAATTTTGCCTCGTTACGCGCCTAGTATCGGACAGATTAGGCAGTCACGTGTTTGACCAAGCGAGAGTTCCCTTCTATAACGGACCTTTCCGTTCAATTTTGGGCCGACGTCGTTAAATGCCGTTACGAGCCTCTTCTGTATCCAATTTTTCACTCCTCAAAAAACCCACGACCCGAGTATCGCTGTTTCCTACACCTCGTGATTCCTAATTCACTTTTCGCGCGAACTCGTACGCTGATCGAGGCGACATAACTAATTGCCACCAGGAATAAGCGTAAGAAAATATTCGAGTAGTAATCTCCTCGACATGTATGGTGTGAAATTGTGCTCGTCTTCCTTTTCCTTGAACTGTCAGTGATTAATTAACCGATACGAGGATTACTGGTAACATCCTCGATTTAAGGGACTGATCGAAGAAAGATAGTATCCGGCAAATTTAAATATTGACACAGAAATTCGAATTTAATTTTACACCTTGTAACTAAGCAAATGGACATTCTAATTTTTGATCTGTAGATTTCAAACTTCCAATAAATAATGACTACTTAATCGAATCGAGTAATTTCACCATCTTAATATGGTCGATGAAGTAAGACAGATTTTCCCCAAATTTAAAATTACAACACCAGTCCAATGAAGACAACTTCTACACGAATCTCCTCTTAAAAGATTATGTTTGTCCCTATCGGGTTTCATCGTACATTTAGGTTCTGGTTTCCATGTTATTGTACCAGGAATAAATAATTTATGAAACTGATAGAGATGTTTTCTCGAAACAAGAAAGCTAATACGCAATAACATTTTTTCCCCATAAAGATTTCTTAATGCTTCTTCATTTACTGGTAAACTTCGATTATAAATTTCACTAAACTTGAACAAAATCAAAGTAAACTATGCAAAGACATTGCACATAATGAAACGTAATCAAATTGGACCATCTTGCTCCAAATTTATTTGGTTGATCAGCTGACCAATTAAAGCTCCGATCGATGATGGACGATCTGTGTCACTTTTCGGTGTCACGAACGGTTTCGTTCCGACATAATTACAGGAATAATCTTTATTTTATTGCAGCAGAGTTGTACGAATGAGACGATCGAATAAAATATGACACGTTGAATTGACAATAAATATATAGTTACGGCACAGAGGTGCGGTACAAGATGTTATTAACCTAACACGGAATGACACTCAAATTTAAATTGCACGAGTGGAATCGACACGTGACATTCGCGCGTAGAAAGTCGTATGAATGGGTAAAAAAGTACTTGTTGGCCCTTCCGCGGCTTATAGAGATGTTCGAGATCGTATCACGAGAGCAGAGACCTAATGGCTGGCGCGGGCATAGTGTCGATACAAAGCCTTTCCGCTGTTATTCAGATAAATCACTGCTGATACCATCTTACCTGAGTGATACTGCGTAATCGTTCCATCGAAAGATTACGTGGACCAGATTGCAGTCGGTTTTCATCGTGTGAAAAATTTCGAAGCTCGAACGAAGGCGTTGCGGATTTAGAAATTGCACGCGTCGAAAAGGAATAACGTATTTCATCGTCGAGATAAATTATTCAGGAAAGAGAAAAATAATTATAGACGTATCAATGTCTTCGTTTCTGAAGATTATTCAAATATAAAATCGAACTTTTATATATTAATATTAGAATCTTGGGAACGATCTAAATATTAAGGAAAATGGAAATTACTTACTTACCTTTGCTCGTGTAACATAACACTGAAAAGCAATAATATACATAAATGTATGTATATGCACGTAAATATATTTGTATAAACGTATATTTCTGAACGCTTTAGTAATTATTACGTTGGTTGACCAATATTATCATTTCCTTGTGTATTTAATTTTTAATAGTGGTGCAAAATAATAATTTTGTTTGAAACGTGAAACAAAAATTCGCGACAAAGTAACCTTTCTCTAGAAATATTATTTGCTTTAAAGTCACGGATATTCGATATCAAGATCGAATTTAATTATTCTATCTCGATATATTTCCGATATCGTAAATTCCATCGATCGTGGTGCACGTATTTGCCATTGTTGCGTCGAGAACAAAACGTCAATTTATACGTGCAATTCACTATATTTCCAAGCTAAAATATGCTTAATCACTCTTTAGCAATTTGCTTTGATGATCTTGCGGTTTGTGACCGATATTCCATACGGTCAATAGTTCGCGTAGACTCCGATTTAATCAGCATTTTACGCGGTGATCCTCATCTAAACTTTCCCCGCACTGTTGAGCAACAAGCAGACGAGAATTTATATTACAAATGAAGCGTAGAACAAGTACAAAGCGCGATGCCTAAAATAGCTGCGAATTAATAGTCGAATACAAACGATAATTATTTTTCGATAAAAAAAAATTCCGAGCCGTTTAATGGCGATGGAAAGTAACCATACCGCGACTTATGGACTCCTCGTAATAACGTATGAACACTATAATTTCGTTCTTCTTACGACGTACCTGCCGGAAGCTTGTATCTTTCCGAGATTCCAATTTTCAAATTGCCAAACCCTCTCGAACGTACTAATTTCCAGAGAGACACACTTTGTTCTATGCATATTAAAATCGTAAAATAATTGTCTAGGTCTTCCATAGTGGAATCAGGGCTATATTTATCTGCAGAAACGGGGATAGATAATCTGCTCTATGTAGCCTTCTAAATGGAACGAATTCGGCTGAAATTTTTTATCGTGCTTTAATCGTACCATTAGATCTCCTCGTAAAATTATATCTCAATTTAAGCGACTGGTAGAAAAAGCCTGAAGGCGACAGAGTCCTGAGTACATTAGGAAGAGTCTGATGAGTTTCTCACTTGCGTTGTGAAACCAGAATTTAAGCAGTCTCAAATATTCCACCTTTATTATTTATACGTTGACAATTTGATAAAATAGAACACTTTTTATTATCATTTCTCTGTCACCAAATTCATTTTAACCACTATTTTTATCTTTATTGCTTCAAATATATCTAGTAACCATTTCGAGACAATTTTCTGAAGACTGTCTATTTCGATTTCCTATGGAATACTTGCAAGTCACCAAAGTGTAAAAATACAAAAACCAAATCCTTGCACAACGATATATATAAAATTTTTCAATAACTAAATGAATTAAGACTCAATTACATCGTCGATACAAATTGTTTTCAAATCCCAGTACAACCCACTTTCGTTTCTCCAATGAATATTTTCCATTCGTTTTTCGATAATCTCGTAATTTTTCCATGTTTAGCTAGGCGACGAACGATCGTAGATCGCGAGAGATTGCGAACGGAGTAAAATCGCGTTGATCTACGAACGTCCCGCGGTCGGACAGCTTCCAGGTTATCGTTTCTAATGACACCTTATCGCGTTATCGATTTTCACGTACAGAGATCGCGACACACCTACATTCTGCCTGTAAGGTATTTGCGTTACGCTGCACGCCATAAGATTTGCATAGTATTTATCCGCATTTATGCTCACCACCTTCGGCGAATAAGCGACACTGTCCCCCGTGTACTCGTCGTTTATAGTAATGGCAGACCTCCAGCGCCGTTGCCATGATTTCTTCCACCGAACGCCGGACATTGGTCACTGCAATTACGCTTGGCCAGCAATTTTTTAATAACAGCGAAAGTTTCGCTTGACGTCGAGTTACGCGGCCCGTCCGCGCACAAATGCGTATCCCCGTGAACTTTTATTATGGTTATTAGTTCTTTTATTTTTTCGCGTTGTCCCGATGCGTGAGGCCATTCGCCGGATACGATTACGATCAATTACGGTAGAAATAGATTGTGGATGACCTGATCTTGGTTACCGCGTCAAGGTAGGAGAAACCGGGCCTGGAAAGTAACGCGTTTAAGTGTTTGTTTCCTTCTGACTTAATCGTCTTCTCGTTGAGTAGAACTCGGTACGCGGCGTTTTTTTTTTTTTGACTTTTAATGCTGAATTAACGACACATATCGTTATGCAATGATGAAAACATCGTGAGGACACGTAATTTCCTGAAATTAATGCGTTCCAGGACGGAATGCGAAAATTCGACGTTCCAAAATTTATGTTTTGGCGTACGAATCATAATATAGAAATCAACATGTCGAAAATAGATATCTTAAACGACTTGCAATTAGATATATTAAAACTGACACTTCATTTAACTTTGCGAAAAAAAATTATCAGTTTCTTCACAGGAGATGCATAGATAACCTGCTTTATTAATTGGAATAAATCGTACAAGAATATTTCTGTATTAACATTTTTGTACGTATATATTTTCCGTTAATAGAGTTAAAAGGAAAAACGCGGGTTCATGAAACGATCAGATACATACCTAATTCGAATAAGTAATCTTGTAATTGCTTCGAACGATGTATTTCATGCAGAAAATGAAAATGATCAACTATGCACAGGAAATTTACATAAATTTTAAAGTGAAAATTAATAGGAAACTACGCGTTTCCAATTTTATCGTTGTATTTTACTCTTTTGTTAATGAAAGGTTCGTTCATTTTCTATGGAAATAGGTCGATCGAATACCTAAAAAATTCCACGTTAAAACTCTTTTTCGTCGGTTGTAGAACCACGAACGAGCGTTGTATGCCACGAATTAAAAAATTTACTCGCCTTCCGTGTAGAAGTGTTCTGTTTGAAGGTAATTTGATTGAAATCGTTCAGAAAAAATGGAGGCTTCGAAAAAACTTGTCAGTATTATCATAAATGCACTAAATGCATTATCTATGTACATGCACAATCAATTATTTTGCTTCCGACAACTTCGATGAGTTGTTTTTTAAGTCAATATACAAATGTACGCCGCATATCTTTACCATATGCATTGCTATAATTTTATTTAAATGACGTTCAAAGCCTAAGACAGTAATTTACAAACCTTTTAAGAGAAGTCGTCTAGCTTTCTCATCGTTTGAAAAAATGAACATTTCTGCGTTCAGTTTAATTCTGTTTCTTTTAGCAAAAATTATTTTATTCGTCCTGCAAATGATGTGTTTACTTAAATGAAAATATTTTATATTAAGCAACGGAATGCAATATATTCCGATGGGCGTTTATCAGCCACCCACGCGCCTTTTTAAGAGTTACGTGCACTAAATGTCCGCGTACATAAATTATTTAACAAGCATAAAGTATCGCACGATCGTTTGTAATATTTCATACCGTAAAATTATTCAAACGCTCGTTTCTGCGCTCTTCTTGGACCTCTAAACGCGACGTTAAATTTCTATTCGTACATCCGAGTTTGCCATAAAATCGAAATCTCCCTCTACAATCGGCAAACGGTTGCGTAAAATATTTTCACGAATCGACAAACATCGATTTGAAACTGGCCACTCTTCTACGCCGAACAAACGAATGCAATTGCGATCGAAAACTAACAAAAAATTTATATTTCTACACGGTGAATTCAATGTTTATTCGAAAAACTCAACTTTGTAGAATATTGTATCATTTTCCAAAAACAAATCGTAAAATAATATTATTTGCAACTTACCGATAGAAAAGACAGACATAATTGGTGGTAGAATAACACAGTAAGCAAGTTTGAATTTACTTTACGCGGTTCTAACAGATTTTCAAAATGAAGCTTTGGAAGAAGAAGCTTATTACCGAATTATTTTTTTCACTTGTATTACGAATTAGATTGCGCGAAGATGCTTGTTAACCCCCTTGCTATACAATTACGAGTTCGACTCGTCTCAAGTTCTTGATTCACAATTGACAAATGAAGTTTCACAATCACTCATCATGAAGTCTTACAAGAAGTATACTACTAGACAAGGCACGTACGTCTTACTAATCTTGTATATTGTAGTTAAATATTTAATCATTCGACGTGAGTTGACACTATCGTGCAAAGTTATCGACTTCCACCAACCAAAGGAAAGATTTGAAGTTTTATTAGAAATTGTCTACGTTTTTCGTAGCAATAAATACATGGTTATCTAATAGATTTTTACATTGATGTTGATATGAGACAACTTTTAATTCATCATTAAAGGTTGATTTAAATTTCATATTTGCGTGCAATTTTTAATTGATTCTAAATAAATATTTTGTATATTAAAATCAACACATTTTTACATTCACGAGGTAGTCGTAAAACAAATCAATTCTTTTTCGTGGCCATCGTACGAACAGATGTAAACAAAATTAAATAGTATACGTTTGAAAAATTACATTAAATCGTACGTCATGGGGTTAAAGACTGTACCAACGAATATTATATTTTTTGTTACAAACTGATATTGTGAATTATTACTAAAAAAATGTTTTGTCTGTTAACAGGACCGTTTAACTGGTCACGGAGGTATTTCCTCGCTGGGCGGTGGAAATTCCTCGCCGTATTCCGGCGCCCATCACCACGGTCACAGAGGCAATGGGAACGGCAGCGGGATGCCCCATCACGGGGGTGCTTCCTTGCCCACCGCCTCGGACTTTCAACCCCCTTACTTTCCACCCCCGTTCCCCTCGCACCACCACGCGCCAGCGAGTCCTCAGCATCCGGGCCTCGGCCAGCCACAACATCTCGACTACCTCGTCGGCGATCCTTACACGCAGACGCTCAACACGTTGCATCAACATCACTACAACCACCTGAGCGCCGCCGTTACGGCTGGCCAGAGGAGCGGGGACCTCAGAAGGGATGCCGAGGGTATACACGTGGTGAGTAATTACCTCCACCAGTTACTCACTACCTAATAGTTACTTAATCCCTCTTAAGTTCAAGTGCACCATCACATGCCTCTCAGACTCTCGAAACTACCTAGCTTACGATCTGTTCCACTCTTTAATTCAGGCTAATTTGCATAAATTTTATTAGAATTATTTACTCTGTTGAGTGACATTTGACATCGTGTTATTTTTTTTTTATTAAATGTTTGGAACCGTACGTACAGGTTTATGTACAATGGTGTAATTCTCAGAAGAGCTTGAAATTTGCCAAGGAACATTACAATAAACATCAATTTGGAAGTCTCTCGTTTGGAGTCATGAAAAAAAAGAATGAAACGATAGAATACAAATTTATAACACCTACTGTCAAACAGTTCATCGTATGGGGTAGCTTTAGTAACAACCACGTGTAAATTTATCAGTTATTGAAAGAAAATTGACTGCAGTCGAAACAAAAAACATGAAATCGTTAACCCTAGAACTACCGTCAATTATAGGACATTTATTTGTACCAAAGGAATCAAAACGATAGATACTTGCCTAATATATAATTCAATAGGAAATAAATGATAAATTTTCAAAAATCCAGTCAAGTAGAAATTAAGTATTTCATCATCCACTGTTATAGTTTGTTTCCATCCATAAAAAAAGTTTGAAAATAATAACGCGACGACACGTCGAGAGCGTTGATCTATAAATTAGAGGAATCGAATCGGTAATAAATCGTGCGCTGGTATCGTCGCGCGAAGGGGCTTTTATCGCCGTGGCTTTTACGCGTAAAATCGAAGCGCGCGGAGATCCGGTCACGTGCACGTCCGGCCGGCTCATTAGAAAAGTCCGCGGCATATTATTTGTAGGGCGGACCCGGCTGGCGGCCCTCTTGGAACAGCAGGGGGATACGTAATAATGGGTGGTATCGATCTATTAGACGTATCGCGTCCAATAAGTCCGCCCGTGACATCGGTGATTGCGATCGTTGATCCCTTCGCGGAGCACGCGAACCGCCGCGACGGCGATGCGCGCGACATTTGCATTTGCCACGGTGCCGCGTACCTGTCCCCGTGTAATAAGAGGGCTGCCCCGTGCAGGGAACCAGCGTAACTCGAAAGAAACACGAGCGCGTCTCGGGGAAATAAAAAAAAAATAAAAGAACCGTGGAGGAAGTCGAAGACGAACGAAACGTTTTGTTCTCCTCTCCCACCTCGTCGGATCGATCTTTCTGGTCCATGGACAGGATCGCGGTTTCTTGCTCGTTCCACGCTCCTTTCTGTTCTGGAATTACCCGCGAGTACGCGCGGGATACGTTCAAATACACGCGGGGAATCACGGTTAAGTACCCACGGCGGGTTTTTGTTTGTCGAGGTGTCACGGGTACTGTTTGTTCTAGTATGAAGCGCGAAAGAGCGTCGGAGCTGCGTTGCGAGTAGACGCGAGTTGGAGACCGTTTGTAGTCGTGGATCCGTTTGTTCTTTCAGGATGTATTTGGAGAAATGTGTTTGACCGCGAACAAACTGAGACGTCTGTGCGCGGCATTTAAATGTAGGTGACTTAAAGAGTACGTGTAGGAGATATTAATTCGAGAGTCGATGAGTTGGAAAAGTTTCGTTTGACGATGTTTGTCGCGGTATATGAGGGTCGTTTGATGTGTAAAGGGACTGATATATTGTTTTTCGTCACTTGGAAACTTCTTTTCACACAATGTGTTTTTCAGAGGACCGAATAAAGTGTAATTTTTTTATGTTTGCGAGCGTTGATTGTCGTTTGAAATGCTCAGAATATTCGTCGATCGAACGGAGGTCAACGTCCAACTCTTCGTGTGATGATAAATTGGTACAATAAAACCTCGATTTACACAACTACAGTAGAGTTCCAATTATTCGACATCCGGGTATTCGAATAACTATAATAGAAGGTGAACAAATTTTTAGGCGAAAAAAAAAAGATTTTCAAATCGCTCTAAAAAAATTATTTTTAGTTGAGGAGGTCAATTGCAATCATTTTTGGTGAATAGACATACCCCCAAAATCCTACTCACTTTCGAGAAAAAAATTCATAAAATGCCTAAATTTTTCGGCGAAATTAAAAAATTTCGAATCGTTATAAAAAAATTATTTTTGGCTGCAGGGGCCAATTATAATCATTTTTGGTGAATAGACATACCCCCAAATTCCTACGCACTTTTGAGAAAAAAATTCCTTACCAAAAATGTCATCTCTGACCAGAAATGATTCCCCGAAATTTCATGCATATCTTTAAAATGTCATAACTTCTGAACGGATTGGACGATTTTAATGTTTAAAAAAGCAAATTACGCGTATTTTGATGGAGAATATGTACAAATCGCAAAAATATTCGTAAAGTTGGTCCCTGACCTCGCAAAATGAGAAAAACCCCATAAAAATGGTCCAATTTTCAAACAGCCATAACTTCTATAATAATGAATATATTTCAATGAAACTTTTTTCTGAAGTAGAGCCCATGGGTACCTACAAAAAAGTATTAGACAACTTTTCCGTAACGCGTCAAACAAATTTTTTAAAAATGAAAAACGAATTTTTAGGAAAAATCGACAGGGGTAGGTGCCTAAATTTCTCGGCGAAAAAAAAAAATTTCAAATCGTTTTGAAAAAATTATTTTTAGGTCCTGGGTTGAAGTACAACTATTTTTTGTGAATACACATACCCCCGAAATCCTACGCAATTTTGAATAAAAAATTCGAATAGGTAGACAAATTTTTCGACAAAATTAAAAAATTTCAAATCATTCTGAAAAAATTATTTTTGGCTGCAGGGCTCAATTACAATCATTTTTCGTGAATAGGCATACCCTCGAAATCCTACGCACTTTCGAGAAAAAAATTCAGGAAGGTGGACAAATTTTTCGACAAAATTAAAAAATATCAAATCATTCTGAGAAAATTATTTTTAACTAGGGGTTACAATACACAACCAAACGTCCAATATTCCTGAGATACTGTAGTCGCATACTATATTCCATAGTTATTTTTATTAACAATTTGTTTGTGTGCGTTTCTAATTACAAGTCCTAATCTTGTTCCTACTGTTTCCTTTCTTATTACTTTATTTGTTTTAAATTTGAATACGCATCTACGAAAACGAGATAACTAGAACTTAACGTCAAGAAATTCGTTAAAATCTGAATCCCCGGCGCAAAGAATTAATCGTGTCCTGAAATCTCCATTGTAGTACTTCTAACCGCTGACCAGGACACAGACTAATCGATGAAAAGAGCGTGTACTTTAATAAATAAACTAAATAAACGCCTGCTGGGTTTCATACGAGCAGGGGTTCGCGTTACCGTCACAAAACACCGACGTAGCCCCGTATTTATGGGACAACTTTAGACCTCTAATAACGCTCATGGTAATAGTATTTGCGGTCCACCTTACTCGAATAGCTTTTATGGGAATATCACCCTAATTACACCGGTGCGACACGCGTACCACCGCTCTGTGGATTATGTTTTGGGCGGTTTCCAGAGGTGTCGTGTGACGTTTGGCAAAAAAGACTAGGTTCGACGAAATTCGACACGCGAACGAAGAATGCGTTCGGTCTCGTACGGCTCGAAACTGGCCAAAAGAGAAAAGCTGGTTCGCTTTAAAGCATCTGTCCGCGCCATATGCAGTCTCGTATTGCGAACCGTCCCTGTATCGAAAATTGTTTATTTCGAGATTCGACCCGCAAAATGGCCACGTCGGAGCATCCGATGCGTTTGTCGCGTTACCAGCGTTGAAAGGACTCGAATTTTAATTTCACAGCACTTCGTTTCGTATTGTCAATAAATTATAATATACAGGATGTTCGTCGTAACGATTGCCACGATTTTTTGCACATCTTAGATGATAAAAATTAGTGACAATAGAATGCAATATTAAAAATAGCCAAAACCAAGATCATCATTTTTCTAAATGGCACTAGAATTGGGCAAATTTGATTCACAAATATTGAATAATAATTTTCGATTCAGATATCGATTTAAAATATTCCTTAATGCGCAAATAAAATTTGCACAACTCTGACTGGCGCCATATAATTTGTTCTGTTCGATATTGTAAATGGCATCGAGGCAGATTCAATGCTATTAATGTAATATCACAAAATATCACAATTTTTAATAGTGTACTCTGTTGTCTAACGAGTGATAATTTTTGTATTATCACATTTGGTATGTAAAACATCGTGGCGAACGTTACGATGAACACTTCACATAAATTATTAATATACCATGTACCTAGGAGCATTCAAATCCTTATTAATATTAGATATTAATGTTTCGTGCTACTAAGAAGAAATTAGATACTTACTATGCACATTATATATTTGAATATTAAAAAGCACCATGGCACGTTCGATATTAATTTTAATTATAAATGATTGATGTAATGGTACCATTTGACGATAAATTGTAATTCATCGATCATAGAATTAGCGATGCAGCGTTGACTAATAATTTATTTTCGCTAGAAAATACTTGTCGATTAATTATTCGCGCGTGATATTACCGATAACGTGTGTTTTACATACAGATAGAATATTTTAATGTTACAAAATAAATTCCAACGCGAAAATACTAGATGAATTCAGGCTTACAGATTGAAACGGATGAATAGATATTTATAGATATGGGAATGGAAAGTTATAACAGAAACTCTGCTTTAAAATGCTTTGCCATCTTACGAGATTGCGATATCGATTATTTCAAGCAATACTACCCCTCGTACCCTATCTTGGCCTGCCCAAAGCACATTCTTCAAAGGAGGGTGGCCGATCGTGTCCTCAATGAAATCTTACACTGATGCGATCTCTCGGTTTATGAAATATCGAACAAATCCCTCAAATACTTCTCCAGTCTAGCTTCGCGATTTCTGCTCGCATTCTTGCGTAACGAAAACTCGCATAACCTACGAATCCAGTCGAATCTAACTGGAATAACTGCACAACGCAACATTATAAATTTTATACCTATAAACTTCTCAAATATCTCGAGAAATCACGTGAAGAATTACAAAAAGCACATCATTTTTATAGAAACGTATATTTATGTACAATACAATTTTTGACTATTTTATTTCCTTTTTTATTAACACTTTTCTCCACTCAGTAATCCTCGTATAGAATCCTGGTACAATTCCTTTCGAGCCTGATAAAGTGTAGCAAAAATATTTTTAAAAAATATAATAAAATAGTTATACGACAAAGCTTTCCTTTAGTAATCAACGTAATAATAAAATAATCTTCACGAGATAATCTCGATAGTTTTTATGAAATTTTGTTTTCGATGGTATTCGATATTATTATTATACGGTGGTTTAATTCGTCGCAATTTTCGTTAGGGGAATCACGAAGCCTCAAAACAGGAGTTTGTGAACAGCCGTGCGATTCCCGAGGTTCGTCAAGACCCTCGAAGACAAAATAGTTAGACGCGAGACACGAAGTCTTGAGCTCCGTTCCCAAACTATACGCAGTAATGGCGTCTTGCATAGTTGATCATAGTTAGGAAACTTGGCGCTATGCGTCGACTCTTACCTCCCTTAGAGTTTTCGGTTCGGTGACTACGGTAACAATATCGAGAACGACAACGATGCAAGATACGTTTCAGCGGTTCAAAGGGGACAAATAATTTAGAAACGTTTCGGAACATTGGAGCTAGTAAATGATATTTCGTGCAAATCCTAACAGGCGTGTCTGTTAATCTCTTTCTGACAACAATGGAGCATACAAACTCGAAAATTTACAGTCGTATTCTATACTTCAGAATTTACCACACGGTTCTAATGCAGTGAAGGTTTGCTTGTCGATGTAATAAATTAATTACCACTGTCAATTTCAAACAAACTACTTTCATTTGATATTTCGACTCATACATTTTGAATCTTGGGAGTAATTGTTAATATTATAATTACAAATATTAAAGATATTTGGTGAAATTTATAATTGAATACAAATAAATATTAAGTCTTTAAATTCTTACATCATTGAAATATAAAATTCTTACGTGTACCGATAAAAGGTATTTGTGGTCTAAATATACGATCAACAATATTACCAAAATTACGATTTGAATCTACGAATATTTTCGCGAAGAAACTACGGGATTATCGTCATTGTCCCTCGAGTGCCAGGCTTTTTAACTCTTTCCCGCCGGAAAGTCGCGCAACAATGACGCAGATTTTGTGAATTTAAGATCCCTTAGCGGGACAGGCTGTCACAAATTGTACTCTCTCGAGCATAAATATGGGATCGTGAAGGGACCCAGACGAGATGCTGTAATTCAGTAGAAAACGCGTGGGGTTGGATACGAGGAAGAACGAGGCTCCTCGTTTTCAAGGATAAAGCTATTGGAATCGGTCGATCCACTTGGCTGATTATTGGCATTGTCGTCTCTTTTTCAGAAGCGTATCATC
The DNA here is from genome assembly GCF_051014445.1 of Colletes latitarsis. NCBI lineage: Eukaryota > Metazoa > Arthropoda > Insecta > Hymenoptera > Colletidae > Colletes > Colletes latitarsis. The sequence goes on from NC_135137.1 coordinate 32,231,469, forward strand.
GTTTCGTCTTATTTCTTCGCGAAGGTGCTTTATACTGTTCGCGAAGTACGTAACTACGCACGATCTCGTGTATCGATACCGTTGATTGTAAACAACGATTTACATTGTCCTTGATTGGTACGACTAAACAACGCGAGGTTACAGAAAACACTGTAATCGAGTTGGACTAAGCAATGGACAAAAGTTTTAGATACATTCGAACTATGAACGAATAAATGGTTAAAGAAATATTTAAATTCAGGATAAAATATTTCACCGTGAACGAACAACAATTTAATCAAATAGACGTTACGAATATATCGTTATTTATTACATTTTTATTTGTAAACCAGCCCACAATTCTGTGTATAAAGTATAATATGTACTTCGATTATTTGTTACTTCACCCTTGCCAGTGGACTCCGGGTCCATTTCGATTCGTAGAAACTGTTTAGAATGTTTACAGTTTATTTTGAAATTTTTACAAATTTTTCCATATCGATAATAAAACGTTTTCCTACGAAGCAACATTGTTGTTTAATTCGATCGAGCATGATGCAACGTTAGTCGTCAGCTGCTAGGAAAACAACTAATCGTTTTCCTGCAAGATCTGTGATTATCGATTATACGCCGATCAAATATTACCTTGGCCAGATGGTCAAACAGATTCACGTGCACGGAGTAGTTTTTCCACTGCATTTTTCCGTCGTTTTGAAGCTTTTCGTATCACGTGGAACGAGCCAACTATAATAGCAATGCAGGGTGGAGAAACCGCTTACCCCTTTTACGTATCTCTAACACCGTCTTAAGGATTGCAATGCTTAGCATATTTCCGTCAAAGTGAACGTCTCTGGCATCCTCTCGGGGAATGCCAAAGGTCAGCCGAAAATTTAATAAGTAAATTACTTGAGGGAGGCCAGTGAACGAAGCTCCAAGAGGGTGTTTTATTTCCATAGTATCAGATTCGATCAAAGTTTTAACTACGAAGCAAGCGTTGCATCGATACGTTCATGGCTGTCAGTTAAAAAAATTCTACGCTTATGATTATGAGACTTACGCTTATCGTATGAGACTTTCAGTCGAAGTATTGTAAAAATGACCGTATTTCTATTAAGTATACGAACAGTTAAATTCTATCGTTTTCCTTGTTCAATTTTTATAGTAATCACAAGAAAAAATTATGGAACCAATTTCTGGTAGAATGTATGGGAATTTAATATTTGGAAAATAAAATTCAGTGATGTGACTTTAAAATTTGATGTATGGTACTGAAAAAGATTTACTTTAATTACCATAGACTAAAGTGCCTATTGTTACCAACATTCGCCATTTCATAGAAGAGTTTGCTGACCCCGTAGTTTCCTTTTCTTTTCAACAGAAAATATTCGAAGACTTCCACGCGAGCCGAGTTTTTTGTTACTTAAAAAGTGCTGCAAGGACCGAAACAGATAATCAGTCAGGAGAATAAGATGGATGACCAATTACTTCCCAAATCGTGAAGTTTTTTTTAAGCCACAATTGCTGCATGTGGTCGAGCGTTGTCATGGTGAAAAGCAAACCCTGTTCTGTTAACGAGCGCAAACCTTTCATCCTTACGTACGTTACATAATTTGTCCAATTGTTGACAATAACTTTCAGAATTTATGGCTTCGCTTTCTTTTGAAAGTTCATAATAATCTGGATCTCTTTTGCGCCAGCTTTCTTTAGACACAGTTCAGGATTTGCCATCGTTTGTATCGAGATACACTTTTTCATTGTATATCGATACCCATTCTTCGTTTCCAATAATCAATTTATCCCAAACAAATTCTGACATGTACTTACAAAGAAGACAATTCAATAAGTGTACATTGTCGATGGAAATTTTCAATTTATGATTCCTTGAAAATGAGTTACACGTTTCTCGATAAATCATGCTACTTCATAGTCTAAACTGTGCACAATGAACCGGGGAAAACCTCAAGTCAATTAGTGGTTTTCCCTGTTTATCACGAGCAACAAGAATCACAAAAGACTGGGCTTTTAAGTTGTATTTTTTAACTGGGAATACTAGAATTTTAACTCTGTAGGATCGTGTCTCCAACAAATCACATAATTTGTTCCTGGTTCTGAACTTCGAAATAAAAGAGTCACGAAGATAAATTGGCTTTTCGTTCGTGTTTCACTGGAGGACTCGTCAATAAGCCTGACCCAGCAAATTCTGCCTCGAAACTTTGACAGACTCTGACTTTAGAGTATTTAAACCAATTTTTCAGCAACGTGCTAATAATCTTCTCAATGATCAATTTATCCTCATCAGTCAATTGGTGGGAAGTTTGTGAAATAGAAAGTCCTACCACTTTTTAACAAGGGTTATTTGGTTAACTTTTAAAGTTTTAAACAACGATAATTTCATTTAAGAATGTTATAACAAATACACTATCGAACTGATAAATACGTCTATGCTTCATATTATAATTTGAAGGAAATCTTTACATATGGAAAAATAGAGAGAAATAACAACGATTAAAAGATTTTTAAATTGATTAGAATACGTGTCTTCATGTGTTGATCTAAATTTTGGTATTTTAGTGTTCAGCATACAAAGGACCTATGCACTATTAAATTTTGATGACAAATATTTTACAGTATTCATACTGGAAATAGAATTATATTTTTAAAATACGAAGTTATTGTTTTTTGCAATGTTTGGGGCCACCCTGCGATACTTTCGTAAGAAATCCGCGACGCTCTTGGGATCCGCCCACGCGTTACAAGCAGAATATTTTCGGATCGCGTCTCTCGATTTTTGACGTCCGCAGAGACGCAAATATTTATTCAACCACGTAACGTATTCTCTGGGAAAAGTTGCACAACCGATTGTGTCCGATTAACATTACAACACAAGGGTGACGGTTGCGCAAGAGGAAACAGGCGGCGGCCAGGACTCGTTATTGTCGATCTAGAGGACTCGCCGCGATATCCGACGCGGACTCCATAAGCCATTTATCAGTATCGATACGCCGGCAAAGCCTCGCGACGTGACTTTACTTCGGTGCACCGTTTAACGAGAGAAAGGCGATCACATTTCATCTCATTAGTCGACTGGCACGGTTACATCAATTTATAACTAACACGGCCCGTCGATGGATTCTAGTAGTCGACCACGCCGTTAATTAGCGCCGTTTCCATTTCTTTGGCCGCGTGAAAGTCGCGGCTCGAAACGGACGGGGTTACATATGATCGGAGATGGGCAATATTTCATTCCAATAATACAAAACCAATAAGTTCGACGAGAGTTTGTTTAGTCATGAATAAACAGACGTTTGTATTTTATTCGTTGTTCGAAATCTGGATATCGACGGCCACTGGGGTGGCCATTGCTTAAAATTTAGATTTTTTAATGCGAGAACAATCGTTTATACCTGGGTACACGAAACAGACCCTGACTCTTAATTATGAAGTCCTGCCAGCTCAACGTTGAAATGATTATCCAAACGCAATTGAACATTTTTACAGCCGTTTCCTGTGATAAACAAAAAAAGGATCACGACGATTGACGCATTAAAACACACTTATTCCTGTTTGTATTTTCTTTTTGCGAGGCAGAGATTGTCGGATCAGCGCAAAACGCGCGAGATGACGCGAATCCTAATAAGTAATATATAGTTCGTGCATAAAGAATAATATTGTTAGATACTTCAGACAAAGCAAGCCCCTTCAACTGTTACGAAATTTGAAAAGAATACATTTTAACCAAATTTGAAATCGTACAAAAATATTCTTTTATATATTTCCTTCCAAGCAAGGCTACTGATTTCGAAATTAGTAGTACAAACATAACTAACCAGTGCACGAGAAGCAACGAAAATTCACACTTCTATTGGAATAACTTTTATTTAGTACGGAGCAGATTTTCGAAACACTAAGAATTATTCTGTGCTTTGAAAATCAAAACGATCGAAGTTCCTTAAGTAATTAATTATTTGTAGTTCGACGACAGAATTTTCGTTTCACCCCTTTGCCAAATTCTCCCTTAGAGGTTTCCCGTTGCTCTGTCCAGGAATTGACGAGGCTCTATTCTAAAGCTTGATATTTTCGTGGTCTCGTTTGGCTCATAGAAACGAAGGTATCGCAGCAATCTAGAATACTCGTAACGGAGAAAACGATTACAATAGAGCGAACAATCTGGCAAGGAAATCGGAGAAACGTGCGCCGAGATTTCTTCTCGATGCCCGGGAACTTCGTGGATCGCATAGGAAAGATATATGACAATAATGGAAAGGGCTCGTAATATAACCGTATTTGTGGCACAACCGACTCGCGGTCTGGATAAAATCTCCAGTTTTTCTCCTTGGATGTGATTAAGATTCCAAACGTATGTCTACCTTGTGTTTCAATTCTTGGAAGACTGGCTCGCTTCTTTTTCTATCTACCTACGGTTTCTTACATAACGTTACGTACACACGCTTGTCTATAGATCCTGATCATAATCAAATCAATCATTAAAATACAACGTTTACGTTGAAAAATGATTAATGAGCAATTATGTCGATTCGACGACTGGGAATTCGTTTCGTTTTTAAACCTCGAATTTTATCGCGTTTATTGAAATCTACTAACTGTACAAGCATTGTCATCCATAGGCACTGTCAACAAAAATTTTAAGAAACTTGTTTAATTTATATCCGTGGGAAAACATTCATCAGTATCGTAGTTATACTATTTCTATTTTTTCTTTTTATACTAATAGATAATCTTCCAAGAGAATTTGTCAAAAATCAAATTAACTCTTTATAACCCTCTGTGTCATTGAAGTCATGCATACGTACCAAATATAGCGATAAAACAATAGCATGATATACAAACAATCTATTTACAACTACTGTAGAATGTCTAGATTATAATTGAATCGAAGAAATAACGGATCAAAAATGGTTTAGAATAAATTCGCCCATCTCCAATTAAATATATTCATCGATTTTGAATTTAAGTCGATGCATCCTGCTAGTAAGTTGATTATAATAATTCATACAACGATGATATAGCTGCTTACCGTACGGCGGCACTAAATGCGATCCGCGCTGATAATAAAATATTTATGAACAATATACCAATCGTTTACAGCTTGGCAGCGTATTAATGGCGGCCGCGCGTACGAATTATAAAATCAATTTTGCCCCGACGCTGGTGAATGAACACTTCCCCGACGGTGTACGCGAAATGATTTACGTAATCGCCGGCGATACCGGATTTACCGAGTTTTTAATTGGTATTAATTTTCTGGCGTTAACCTCGCGTCGGGTATCTGCGCATCGAAACCGAGCTAAAATCTTTATTTATACTCGGACCGAATTAACCCGATGTCAATGGACGAATTTATGGTTAATTGCTGGAATCGTCTCCGAGCCCGTTGCGGTTTCCTACACGAAAACTGCACGCAAAACGCGATGTCGCAACGCGTTTTAAGGACTTTTACGAGTCCTCGAGGATCTAGCCTCGTGGCACGACAAAATCTTCCGTCTTTCTATCCGTTGCGCTGTTATTGCATTACGTGCCTCCGCGCGATTGTATCAACAATTCGAGCTATCGTCGAGTCATCGAGTCATCGACGTCCACGTGAGAACTGGGTTTCCTCTTGACCTCTTACTTTCGAACAATTTTCTATTCATTTTTACTTCGTTCGATTAAAATAAAAGACGCTTGGACATGGATTATATCAGAGACTTTATCAATTACACGAAAAAAAGATTTTGCAATTGAAAAAAGGATTATTGGATAGTCTCGGTATCTCAGTGTTTTGATTTAAAGAATATGTTTTGAAATAGATAAGAAATATATAATCGTTTCTTTTTGAGGAATCAAACTCGAGTTTTATTCGTCGACTATGAATATTTTCCATCAGTTCCCGCTGAACAATTATTGTTTCCTTCGGCGTATAATGTACTCGTAGGTTCAAATTCTATCGATTGCCGTTATAAACAGGCTTGGAAGGCGCTACGAAGTCTCGATCGGCCTCCCTCGGCGATTAAAAAAATCCATTACAGTAGAACTCCATTTATACTAACTAACGTCGTCACGGTACCTGGTTAACCGAACATGTTACCGAGTTCCTATTAAGTATACGAACAAATAAACAGTAGTAGAAAGGATAATCCTTAGCCTCTTATTATCCGCACCTTCTTGTCCAACGACCGGTTTCGATAAATGTTCTATCGTATCTGAATTTCATTCGTTTACAGTGAGACTCGTTGACAAATCATTGGAATATATTTTTATTTTTGATAGTTCAAGCTCTAATTCGCAAACATCACGATCCAATTCTAAAATCGAAAGAATGAATATTAACAGCAGAATTTTAAATAATTAAAAGTCGTTACGTTTCTTGATATTTAAACGAACGTAAGTATCGTTGAGAAGATCTCGTGATAGCTACCAATTATTGTTAACGTCAGAAATCCGTTACGCCTATAATCGAGAAGATTTTTCCCCCTGGATTCGACAGCAACCTTCGACCACGGGCCCGACCTACGACCTTTATCTATTTACGAACGTATCACAGACTGCAAATTCACGATGAAAAATTGACTCCTTGTTCGTATTGGATTAGATAAGTACAATCGAGAAGTTGAATTAAGTTCCTGGTGCATTACTATCACGTTGTAAATCCCTGTTAATAAGCAGTAAGACTCGGGATTTAAGAAACGCTAACTATAATATTTGCACGGAAAGTAGTGGTTTTCACGGGTCCACGGTTTAAACTTCGTGACTGGGAACGTGCTGAGTTACCGACAAACTAATTACACCCTGATCATTTCACATACGTAAATGTTTCCATTCGGTGGAAATCCTGCAAATGCTACACCGCGATGGAAAGGTTTCGCAAACGTAATTGAATAAAATGGGAATTGACGTGTATTTCCTCTGTTGCTGTTTATTAATGAGTTTTTTTTCACGTCGATCATTGAAATTCATCGAAGTGTGCGAATTCTTACGTTTTTAACATATTTCTAACATTTATGAGAAACGCTAGAATAACGCTTACAGAGTTTGTATACATTTTATACATTAAAACCTGATCCAACAAATGAATTGTACTTTCCTTGAACGAAATATCTTATCGTATTCGATATCTAAACGCTACTGATTTCTAATCAATTCTTCGAAAAAGATACTTTGCAAATTGTTGAGTTATGGCCTCACATTATGAAAATGTATGCAAACTGGATTCATAAGAAGATTGGAACGAGGAGTCTGTCTTTGTTTAGCACCAATGGAGTATCTTTACAATATTTAGTCAGACTTTTTTTTATATTATGAGTATTTGACTATTAAATTGTTGCCACAACCTGCAAATTTTTGTACGAAAGTATTTCTGTAGAAGTATATCTTTTTGCATCGTTTTAAACTCACCACTCGTGTGTTTCGAGGCAAGAATTTTCTTTTTTTTTTTTGAGGGATTGCTTTGAAAAAAGTTTGAAAATCACTGTTGGATGTTGAAAAATAGAGGAAAACTAACGATGTATTTTTTCTGTGAATTTCAGACGAATATGCATGCGTCGTTTCCGTACGACGGTGGGCGCAGTAGTGGCGGCGGTGGCGGCGGTGGTGGCGGCGGGGGCGGTGGCGGAAGGGGCGTCGAATATGGCGCCGTTCGCCGTCCCGACGCCCTCCTTCCACCCCCAGGCCTCGACCAGACCGACCTCGTTCTCCACAGCAGCCTCGTAGACGACCCCCAGGTGAGCGACGATGTACGTAATCGCCAAGCATTTTCTCTATTACCATTCTACCGTTGCTTTAATCGAATCACGAAGGAAAATGCTATCCTGGCCCTTGAAAATTCCCAAGTATTGTCGATTGCTTCAGGTCATCCTATAAGTAATCCAATTTCTCCGAAGACCTTGCAATAAATAAATGAAACCAGTAGTCCTATCTTTTAAACCGCAAATCGGTGATATTTTTCAATTAAAATATTAATAATAACATTTTTTGCTCTTATGGGTGTGCAAAATGTAAGAAAGATTGTTTGGAATCTCAAGAAATAATGATAGTTTAGTCTTTGTTTCTTCAAAAGTATATCTAAATATTTTAATTAAATCTTATTAGACAGAGTCCATTTTTCGAGGTCAGTAAAAGAGAACAACATAGGTGATCACTTCTTTAAAAAGAAAAAAATTATACCAACATCCCTAAATTAATCTGTTTATCGCATTACTTACAGGGTGACTTAGTGATTACTTTCTTTATAATATCTTTGTTTCTGTAAATTTCTATTAAAAGCATTGCGAATGTTACGAAATTCTGATTCGATTCAAAGCCTGAGATTCCATTCGTTCATTACGTAAGTAATTGATTTTCTGCTCGCTGATATTTCATTATTCTTTTTATAAATACTGACGGAACGTTCAGAATTATTCTCATGTACGGCACGTTGTTAAATGCTCGTGAATGACTGTAGTATCCGATACGCCGTTCTGAAAAATTAACGTGTGAACAACATTGTTCGAATGTTGAGAGGTCTCCGGCCTTCTATTAATTGAATAAGATAACGAAACGAGAATAGTAAGATATTCTTTGTGGTTACAAAGATCTCATTCTTCTCTGTGTATCCAAGCTCTCTAATTATCGGCAATTTAATTTCAATTTTAAATTAATTTTGTAGAAATTGCTACACAAATATTTGAAAAGAACATTTCAATATATACTAATACAAAGAAAGTCAGATACTTTTTCGTACATCCATGTAATTTAATTTAAAAAAATACATATTTCTGCATTCCGTTCAGTAAAAAAATACGCGAGAGTCACGTTCCGAACCACTATAAATTTACAATAATATTCGATGTGTTCCACTTTCAGAACACAAACGTGGACGATGGAGGGTTCATGAACGACTTGCCTCTCCTCAAAAGTAAGTCTTTCGTACCTCATTCCTTTCGCTGCTTAACAAAACAACGAATTATAATTTGGATTACCATTTAAGCCATTCTTTGCAAAACGGTTTGAAATGCTCGTTCCACCTGCTTACCAGCGATTCATTATCGAAAGTGCCGTTTAAACTACGTGCTTTATCCGGCGCTTCGTCATCCGTACGAGCGTTCGTCTTGACTTTCTCGCGAGGATCGTGTCTCAATTCGAAGCCGCGTTTCCGCGATCCGTAACCCCGAGTTACCGACGAGAGATCCTTCGAATCGAAATTTATACCAACGCCGTCGAATTTACGCCGCGCGAAAGTGCAAAACGCGACGTCGTCGTAGGGATAAACACGCGCTCGTGTGTCCCGGCCATAATCCCCCGGCTGTATAAAATGTCCGCCGCGGGACCGGAAATATAAAGTAGCCGCGCAGGCAACTTGTCGCTCTTAATTAGAATTTATCTCCCTCTGTGTCGTATCGGCTGCTCCTCCGTGAACGGGGCTGCGGCGGAGTTTCAACCGCGGCGGAAAGGCAAAAAGGCGGATGGCCTTCGTTCGCAGACCACTTTTAATGCGACTCTAATGGTCGTGATTGCGACGCGACGGAAAAAATGAATCGCGCAGCGGCCCGGCGTTGAAGTCTCCGGGCCCGATCAACGACCGATTTTCTCGCGTAGAGACTTTAACGCCAGATAACGAGAGATATTCGTCTGTAATTTATGATTAAATTGAGAATCTTCGGTTGGCTTTGAAAATTGTCTAGTAATTTGGAATGGAAAATGACGTTAAGTTTGATTTAATATTTGGACGCTTTAGAATTTTATCTACGAGTGATAAAATCATCGAAGTGTGTATTAAAATGTTAATGTATCGAATCTTTGCTTGAAACTGATGAAATTCGTTAGAATGTGTTTCGTTCGTAATAGAGATCTTTGATTCCTATATAATTTTACTTTGAAGTCATCGAAAAATACTCTAGGCATTGATATTTAACTAAAATCGACATTGGTCAATGTTATCGAATGTCCCAAATATAACAGGTGCAACAAATATGATCGCGTACCTTTCCAGTAAACCTAAAAAGAAATGTGTTTACAATCTTAAGAAATGCACAGATGTCAATAAGTATATTACACCATAAATAAAACAAATATTTGAACTATTGTGTGGACTCGAAGAAGGAAGAACAAAAGTGCTCCATTTTGCAGGGAAGAAACTGCAAGGCAAATTACGAGTATCCATTTTCTACGAGCCTAACCATATTTTTTCCACGCGTAACTAAAAGAACGTCAATAATAATTAACCAATTTTACAATGGTTATGCGCTCCATTAATTAAGATTACCGCGATAAAAGCCTGCTGGAAGCTGAATTACCGATTACCGGACAAATTAGCAAATCACACACGCAACATTGCAAGCTCATTAATTTGAAAACATTGCGATCGACCGACAGCAGAAAATTGATTTCTTATTTCCCGGGCGATCGGCGTGGCAAACCTGTTACGGTCGAGCGCGATAAAAGCCGAACGTCATCGGCCTAATTAAATCTTTTATCTTCCGGAGCGGTTGAAAATCTGAACGGATAGTGGGTCGTACTTTCACGCCAATCGCGCTCCAGATTCTCGGAACCATAAGCATATAGACAATTTCTTACGGTCGCGTGTATAGACAGAGGAAAGGAACGCCTATAGTCGCGGAGCAGCGGTTTCGTTTAACAAGCTTTTTCGTGTAGGTGCGTAAATGGTTCGCGTGAATAGGATAGAGACACACAGGTGGCAGGGACTGCCCAATGCACAGGGTTGCGTAACGCTGAACCAGTTATCCAATGGTTCAGCGAGGAGGATGTGTTGTGGATCGCGGCAATGGCCGGTTATAAGGAAACTTGTCGCTCCTCCGATCCTCTTAGGCCGTTCTCCCACCTGACTGGCCACGCTACTTAATCAGAGATCGGTGAAGTACGCAGATTTAAAATAACAAACAAAATATAAACCGTTCGTGCGTTACTAATCGAATAAACATTGAAAAGAAGGTAAAATATTTTACAACGAACGGAATATCGATTTAAATACGCATGGAAGCTTGCAAATATTATGTATAAAACAATAGACGATTTTACTCTTCGACACAAGTATATTCTCGTCGCGAAAATGTAATTTAATACGTTCATGTCGACGTGTACCACCGGTGGCTCACAGTTAAATGTCACATGTCACATTGGACAGTGAGGACCACTAAATATGTAGCTCGTTAAATTCCTACTTAAAGTCTAACTCAGAAAAGATTGGTATATAGTTGAAAATTAGAACAAACGAAAGACTCTAAGAAAAATCGAATGCTCGATTAAAAAGGGATTAAATATTCGAATGGTGTAATGAAATAACCCCGGAGGGGTTGAACGAATGGGAATTAATTTTTGTTGTAACGAACTCGTGGAACACTTTTGAGGAGTGTAAACACCAGGGTAGGTGACGTATCGTGGAGAATGTGACGCGTGTCATCGTCTAGTTTAAGTGGGAGAACGGCTTTAGGCTGTAGACTACGCGTAGCTGACAGTCGCGTCAGTGCAGAACGTATCGCGGCCAACTCGACGCGTTGCGAAAGTGTCACACGCGCGCTTAGTTGGCCCGACAGAGCCACGGCAGACGGATTTTACCCCCAGGTGTTTTCCTTCTAGACTTAGAGTACGCACGGAGAAACGAAGGAGTCTGGAACGCGACTGTTTCGAGAAGAATGACGCGAATCGTTGCTGGCTAAATCAAACTTGAAGTTGCTTGTATCTGACAACTGCTACACAACGATTAAATCTATCGCAAATTTTTCCCTTTCGATTTCGATTTTTACGTAATCGTAGCTTCGTTAAATTTTATTTAATAATGTGCATTCTTGAGCATTCTCCACAATTATCTGAATTGTATAATACTTGTAATTTTTAATGTATAAAATAGATATTTGTAAGTCCTTTTTTTTTCTTTTTGTTAAGAATATCTTATTTAATCCACAGGTGGAAATTGTATACGATTTCTATGTTTGTTGCAATAATGGATTTTCAAATCCCATTCCCCATTCGTCGTTGATAACTTTTCCTGTGTACTCTATAATCTGTTCATGCGAAATTGAGATAGAACCATCATTCCGTGGGTCGACTGTTTTTACCCGTTAGATGAGTGTTCGTTCTTGTTAAACCAAATATTTGTTTCGCCACTGAAACACAGTTAGCAAAATGACAAACCGACTTGTTTCGTTTCAACAGCACACGCGTTTATGAATATCTAAAAATCTAATTTCTTTCACTATTATTTTGGTCGTTATTAACAGTTTAGCAGGATCTAAATCATATGTTGTGGCAATGTTCACTGTTTGAAGAAAATAGAAGTAAACTTATTCGTAATCTTTGCAAAAAATAGATTCCTCCCCCCTCGTACCATTAATTACCACATATTACATTGTTAATTGTACTTGACATCTAAGGACTCTCTATTTATAATATTTTACGAGCAACCGTAGCTCTTATAAAATGTTTAAATCAACCTGAATTAAATTCTCAGCCTCAATAACTATTTTCTACGTTGGCGAGAGTCGAAACAATTTTGTTAAATTTCTAACGTGGAACAGTATTTTTCCAAACGAACGATCCGACAAGTGGCAGTTAAGTTTCTGAAAATCCAGTCGTTTAGGCGGTCGAATTTATGGAGTCTTCGATTATAAAGCGTAGCGACCCTCGACGCATGTTGTAATTCCTGGCTACTCTGAATGGGCGACACAATGGCAGAAAAGGTACCGGTCTCGATACGCGGGTAAATACGTTTCGCGAAAGCCAGAGGTGCGAAAGAAAAAATAAAACTGGAGTGGATGCCCGGAGGCGGATCGGATTTCGTTCATTGTCATTGTAATTTCTTGGCGGGGCGCAGTTTTCGGGGCGTTACACACCACAGGGGTATTACCTACAGATGGCTGTTTGTTCGAATGTCACTGTGGGTTATTATATGCCTCGTTACTTGCCCTCTGACGGCTTATTTGGCCAGTTTTTCTTCCCTTTCTATTTCTCTCCGATTCCCTCTTTGTCCCTTTGTTTTCGAAGAACGCGCGCGACATTGTATCGTCGAATTTAGAAAGGCGAGACCAATCCGTGTTCACTTTGACGCGACCTTCTTTCCTAACGGTGCCCAGCTTTCGATTCGTCCGTTTCCTCCTATCGGTATTTAACAATAATTTCACTCGACGTAAAAAATAAATTCAAATTTTTGCGGCAATCATTCGAACAAATTTCTATCCCAAAAACAGCGACTTTGAAGCTAATCTCCATATCACGCAACGATCCTGTCTTTTTTAAATAATTAAATGTAAAATGCTTTGCATCTAATATGTCCACACCGAGTGTTCAATTTATCAAACTTACTTTAGCAGTCAATTTTTAATAATTTGGAAGTGGAGGAATTTCGAAGATCACTTAAAAATGTTAAAGACATAAATATAAGAAAAATTGCTATGTCATTACTTTTTGTATCTTTCTTTTCGTATAATGAAACATCAGAGAATAATTCTTGGTTTTCAATAGCTGGTAGGCTTATACTTCGCACATCAATTTCCTGATTTCACATTCGATTTATCCGTCCGAAGGGTAAACGTTCGCGTATTACTGTTGTAATACGGGTGCCCCTAATGCCTCGAAATTTAGAACCCTAATCCCTCGACGGGAAAATATTGCTCCGCCACCCACATTCCCGCAGAATCGGCTCGTCACTCTTGGAATATTCAGTCGATCGGTAACAGCAACGACAAATACATACACCGACGACACAACATACGCGTTCCGCTTCTCGGAAGCCGGTTATACAATTACTTGCAGCTTACCTTGGCTCCTTCGTCACTCCTCGACGTGCTCCAGTTTAGCGGTTCGACGTTGCTCGAAGGTATTGGAACGTACCGATTTTTCTCCCGGACTTGAATCGCTGAAAAATTGCAATTTCGAAGACCGAATTACTTATAAACTCGTGACAAGTCTCTACAAATATCAGTAGCATCGACGAATCAACGAAAAAAATAATAATATTGGGAAATATTATAATTCTAAATTTGAAACAGGATACGCCTGACGAAATAGTGTTATTTTAAAAATTTGAAATCGATATTAGCACAATAACGTTACTGGAAATAATCTTAACGATTTGTGTATTTGCTCAATGATTTACAAATTGATGAATGCACTGCTCAATTTTTTATATAACTACAGGTTGGAAATAACTTCTGTAGATATCGTCGTGAATACTATGTTCACGCTGCAGAGTGTAATTGAACATCTGTTGACACACGCTTCCAAAGTTCAAATAGAATACGTGTAGACACCCATGAGGATACTTACGTGCTTCTAGCGAATAAAATAGAAAATAAAAATAAAAGTACTTTAAGTACTTTTTCCAATTTTCCATTCGGATACTTTAAAAACAGATTCAATACAAACGTAAACTATACAACTTTAAAACAATTATTTTCTATTATTCAAAGATGCATCCTTATACCCCCCAGAAATTTCAATTGAAATTAACGATAATTCTTTCCAAAAAAAAATTCATAAACACCAACTACTTTTATCTACTCAATCTTCTATTTGCAAGAATATTTTCCCCACTCGTGAATATCATCGAAAAGTGAAGAAAACAAGTAAAAAGTATCCATCGATTCGCCATCTTGAGCGACAATCTTAACGGTCCCAGAACCACGTGCGCATAAAGGGCAGTGAACTTCCGCGAGCAGTCGTTTGTCAGCCCAGGTTGCAAAATGTCGGTTGCCTCCCAATTATCTTGGCCGAAAATTTCACGATTTCACTGCAATTAATTCGCGACGTATTCATTAGCGGCGCCGATACGTTTAACTGGGCGCGCTCGCGACACGCCTAAACGCGACAGTGGCCGACGAATTTAAAGAGCGAGTAATTTCTTCTTTAGTCGGACGCGATCGTACGAGAAAGAGAGAACCAGTGGCCCGATCCATAGATCCCTGGTGCCGCTTAAGGAGAGGAAACGAGTTTTTGCGGTTAATCGATCGTCCTCCGGCGGCGGCGGCTCTTGAGATCTGCTATTTTAGTTTCCTGAGCGGCATTAGAATTAATTAATCATTCAAATGAGGCCAAGCGAACGGCAAGCTCTTACTCGGTTAATGATTTTTAGAATTCGACCGGTCAATGGCTGGGTCGATCGACTTTCGCCGTTATAGGAGAAGAAGGAGGGGAAGTTTGTCAAATATATCGATCATTGTGTACATACGAATTTGAATATTATATGGCTCGAGAGCGAAGGCAAATTAAAGTAATTTAGAGCTAGTATCTTTTTGATATCAACAGGAACTCGCGAACCTTATTTTAATTAGAGATTTTTATGGTAGTTTGAATGTTACCTATATCGTGCCACTTAAGATATTTTATCTTACATTTCTTATTCGGTATTAATTTGTACGCAAATCGGTATTGGAGATTGTAGCCTGATCTGTATAATGCCTATGATTACATGTTAAATCTTTTACCGAGAACAAATTAAATCGTTATTAACTTTTTTGTAATGTGGTGTAAATGATGGTATGATTTAAGCGATCTGTTCATTAAATTGAAAATAATTAACTCGTGAATGAGAACGATACAAACTACGAAGAGTATATTTCTAATACAAATTGGATATAATAGTAACCATTAAATAATGTTTAGTTTTATTAATATGTAATTAATATGTAAATTGAACTTTCCAAGACTAAAATTTATTTTATATACATTTTTGGAACCGTGTCATTTAAAACTGACGACGTGGCTTTCAAATTATAAGAAGCCAAGTTGTAATAAAATAATAAAATAACGTGTTTATGTTCGTTTTATGTGGAAGTTGGGACAATAATAGATTTTATGTTTTTTTACATACATTCCCTTGCATGTTTCATGAATCCATAATGCATATTCCGTGCGTTGTATCATGTTTTCTATACGCGTTTCACTGCAGAGGAAGCAGAACCAGTCCTCATTATTAAGAGAAACGATTATGGTTTATGATCCTACTGGTACGATATGAGAACCATGATAACTTCAAGAAAAATATTAATATACTCCTGGTAATAATTGTAATCTGTACTCGAAGTAAATGTGAAAATTCTACAGAGAACCTATTTTCACAAAAATATAAATAAGCAAGATACATTTTTCCACGTACACGTCCCTTCAGATATAATCTAACAATAACATAGCCATCATCAGGCCATCGAGAGATGTTCCAAAAGTGACATCGTAATAAAACTTATTCATTAAATTCTTCCCCTTGCTTCTTATTAATACTACCCAGCAAAACAAAGCCTTCGTTCGCACGTGAGAAACTATATCGTTAAAAAAAAGATACTACCTTCCCGACTATTTATTGTTGGCCTCTATGACAAGTGAACAACACGGTCGTGAAAGGTCGAATCTCTTAATTAGCTCGACAAGTTACGCAATTAAAATTGATCGTGGAGTGTTTGGCTCGGCAAGTGACGCGGTTGAAAATTAAATACAGAAGAAATTTCGAGTTCGAGCGTCTCCGACGGCCGTGCAACGATGGCGCGCGTCCTCCATTCGCCAGGAAATCGATTTCAATCGAATGAAACGTCAAAGTAGTAAGTGACTTTTTCCATTGTTCCGTTCGAGCGGAACGGAATCGTTGGGCGCTCGATGGATGGAGGACGGCCACCATCTTTGTGTAAGGGCAGCTAACCTCCTGGAATCAACCCCTAATGAAATTAACGAGGACCATTGCCACGTTGCCCTCCGGCCAGGTGGATCCCTGCCTCGCGAGCAACCCCCGGTGAGCCGTTGCAGGGTCGAAAAGTCACACCCTTAGTTGCTGGTGGTAACCAATCAAGGTCGAGAAATAAGTGAACTCGTTCCTACGCGGCGATTGGTTAAGTTTCCGGGACGTTGATTGCCCAGGAAATTGTGCGTGCGCCGGGTCCTGCACGTGCGAACTTTCAACAAACCGGCTCAAGGCTATTCGCTTTTGCAAATTAAGTGCTTTTACGAATGTGTCACACAACGTTACGGTTCGTACACGCTCGCGTCGACGCTGTTGTGCCATTTTCTTTAAACGAACGCTGCTCAATGGAAACCTTGACGAAAATGATTTTGCAGAAAATGGAAACGTGTTTTTTTATGGGAAGACCACGAAGAAATCAATTTAAAAACCTTTCGCAATTGTTTGGCAATGCTCGTGGCCTGCTTGTAATTTAGAAAAGAGTTCGAGAATTTATCGGTATTAGCTTCAGAAATATCGAGTTTTAATAAAAAGTAAGACACCTGTGCAAACAAATGATTTGAAAGGTTAACTAAAAAATAGCTCGCTTGAAATTGACAATTAGTCATCGAGTAATTATGCAAGTTCACGTTTGATTGTGTAAATATAGAAATAGTTTAGTGAAAACGATACACTCGTCGTAATGTAATGATAACAATAAAAGTAACGTCCACGTTAAAATATTCATCTAAATAATTATTCAAACCTCAGTTCGTTTCGATTTTGATTGATAGTCAACCGCGTAACACTGCGCAATAAAAAGGCAGCAATACAAATGGTTGCCTCGCGAAAGCAATTAAAACATCATATTAACCTGCTGGGGATCCTGCGAGCAAACACTGTGGATGTATCTGTAACTTATGAAGAATTATCTAAAAGCGAACCTCGAGAAACAAACCGAAGGATCGCGAAGTACATCTGTCGATTGAATGCAAGGAAAGTTTGACGTCTATTTACATAACTCTAACGTTCAGCCTTGAAGAGTGAGCGATCCCCGACGAAGGAGAAACGAGCGTTACGTCGATTCGCAAAATTTATCAAGCACTAATACGATACATGGTTTCGATACAGCATTCAAATATTTTTACGTACGTACTATTACATAAATTTTTAGTGGTCGCGATCGAATTCATTTATACGGTGCTTCTCTTCGATGAAAATGAGAATCTATGAGTATAGAACATAAAGTGTCCTCTTTTGGAAAGCCTTTTATAAAATGTTAGTTTATGTTCAAATCGTTTTTAATATTTTTATTATTGTCATATAATGTATCTGTCAAGTTCCTAATATTGGTCCACGTTTCGTCAATTTTTTAATGAATTCTTCATCCATACTAATAATACTATTATAATGCATATATTGTGACTGCAAAAGTGGTATTAATAATACACGGTTGCACTCATGTATTTACTGAATTATTTGAAAATATCTCCCAAGTAAAATTATTGTATATGAGCTTGAAATGAATATTAATAACAACAAGCTGTTCGTGCCATTGCCTTGTGTTTTAAGTTAAAGAAAGAGTATTATACTTTTTAAAGTTAATATTGCTATGGAAAAAGTACTGAATGTTTTTTTTAAAATTGCTTTATCTGAAATGCTCGGATCGAAAGGTAGTAGTGTAGGTTTCATAACTCGATAAAATTTAAGTGGACGATTCTTGGAAGCAAAGTTACACCTGTTATCGTAATTCGGATCAGCGCAATTCGTCTTAACAGCTCGCGCCAGTGTCTTAATTACAAAGTAACGAAACCGCGCGTCGATTAATTTGCGGTTCACACTATAATATCGTATTGCACTCGGTCACGAATGGATTAATTTATCAATACACCTGTGTAATGATCGCGTTATGTAATCGCGCCATAAATCATGAATACGCGGTTCGTAAGCGCGCCGGTTCGACTCATTAAAATCATGGACACGCTGTTGCATCGGGCTCGAAATGATTTCTCTAAACAGCCCCGGGCTATAGATAATAGTGAATCGTCGTGGCATCACGGATCACGAGTTTCTTCTCGCGGGGCGACGATTGATAAATTGAGGATCACTACGGAGTAATCGTCTCTTCTTCACTGACTTCTCACTGGCACCGTACATATTTTATAGAGTGATTACTTTCGACATTTTTACCGATTCTTTTCAACGGAATTTTTGCTTTTAACAGTTCTGTTTCTCATTAATCTCGACACGCGTCTTGTCTAGAACGCACTCGTCCTTAATTTATAATTCGATAACCGGGCATAATTATTCACGCGTTTCGCAACGGAACGCCGGATACGCGTCCCACGAATTTGTGTTTTCGTTTATCGCCTGGCGAGGACATTCGTCGAACACCAATTACTTTAAGCGCAGATAAAATTAAATAGTACAATTTCTCATCGAAATCACAAGTTCTAATTTAATTAATTTTTCTGTCATTGTGTGCCCTTTTCGTAAAAATAATCATTGCAAAATAAAAATAGAATTATATATTGATAATAGAGAGAAATAATAGATTTTAAAATATGTTAATCAAATTACAATTTAATTTGATACTACATCGACTGAAACACTGTGCTATACGTGATTTATGAAAATAGCTCAATAGTCGATCTCCGAATGAAATCAATCGAGTCTCAAAAATCGATTAAAAAAGGAATTGCATTATACCCGTTAAGTTGCACTTGTCATTATCGAAACGATAGCGAACTCCTTGTAAGTTGGTTGTTATTAAGAGCAACGATCGGCCCAGTAGCGGATAATTTATTTTAATATCACTCGTACAAATTGACCAAAGGGGAGAAATGAAGAATTTCCTTTTCGGTCGAAAATATATTTTAATTGCGCGTCGTTATTGCGAATACTCGGTCACGAAGGTGAACGTGTGAGCATTACTCACAGAGAATTAAATGGCCGAAAGCCACTGACCGGCCGCGCAACCTCGCAAAATATTTAATATAAGTTGATTTATCGTTTCGAGCCGCGATAATATCGGTTCGGTACCAAACACCTGGATCACCTTGACTCTGCGAAAATTTCCTGGCTGCTCCTCTTGTAATTCACGCCCTTCCTCTGCTACTTTACACGCTGGTATGGCTGTTTTATGCTCCCTGCGTCCCGATGCGACACAGATCGTAACACCGTTTCGTTTCTAGCAAGACCGATGCTGTTCGGATAAGAAAAGAGTAATTGAGAACAGCGTAGACCTAGACGTGAAAGTAACCGGATTCACAGATGTACACCTTTTTTCTCCCGCGTGATTTCGTAATCGGAAAAAGTGTGGCTGTCACTTCCGGTCATTAGTCGTTACAGCGATAATTGGTTGCTCGTACGAGCGGTTCTCCGTCGTTTCTATCGAATACGTGGCCATTTTGAAATCGTTACGTCACGAGCAATCTGGACGTCAAACGTTTCAGCGGCTAGCGACAATTAGATAATTTTTAAATTTGATTTTGGACATTCGAATAGCTAGAATATTGCTACGTAGAAAATCTATTATTTAAAGTTGGGAATCAACAGATTCATCGTACGAAAAATGTGTAAGAAAGTTCAAGATGGGTTGTCACAATTAATTCCGATAATAATTTAACGCGAAATCGATACAATGTAATTAATTTAAACGTTTAAATTTATGATATAATTATTTATTGTTTTTTCCTGTTCCACGTCCAGAGGCAGAAACATACCAAAAGAACCGACAAATATTTACGCAATTGCGCTCGTAACGTCCTTCCATTTAATTGGTTTTTATTTAATAATGTTACAAGTTTTTCATTGCGCGGTATTAATTACGATTCATATAAATTCTTCGTTTCCACGCGCACTCTCCAATACGCAATACTCTCGGCGAAAATTAATTTCGACGAACGGAATGGGTATCGTCGAAACGAATCGATGAGTCGGAGAAACTGTCACGCGACATCTTCGCGTCTCGAAAGTCGAACGTTCCCGCGTGACATTCAAATTAAGTCCCATTATCGCGATTCCTGTCTAATAGGTTCCACGAAGCACGTTTGCAGACGTGTGTCCGTGCATTCTCGGCAAATTACCAGAAATTTGCTTTCTGTCCCCGCCGATAGGGGCACGTCGTATACCTGTGCCTTGTGTGTAGACTCCTGCACGTCGTTTGATCGGCAAAGTTGCCTTCATTGACGGCCAACGTGTTCCGGTCGTTGTGCTCCCGTTGGCTTCGCGGCCTTTCCGTTGGAATGAAAATTGCACCCCTTGCTCGATCCACGATCGCTATTAGCCACCGCGAAGGTGCTACTGAGCTAGCAATCTGTCGTTTCGTACGAACTTAATGACGACCTCTTTCTTACACTTTGCTCATTCTCCTCGCTAAGGCTTCCACAAAATCTGCACTCGAATATTCAAATGTTCGGTGAATATAATTACGATTGGGATATCGTTCGTCGCGTCCGCTTTCACCATTGTTACGGGTATGTGGTCGACTTTCATGTCCGGGAAGCGCAACAGCTGATTTGTCACGCGGTAAAATTTACTTTTAATTAATCAAATTTAAATTCCTGAATTTTTTTCTCGAAAATGCGACGAATTTCGAAGGTATGTGTATTCACCAAAAGTGATTGTAATTAACTCCCACAACCGAAAATACTTTTTCCAGAATGATTTGAAACTTTTTGAAATTTCAGGGAAATCAGAATGTCAGGGTCAGACATTGTAGTTTCGGTACAGAATTTTTTTCTCGAAAGTGCGTAGGATTTTGCGGGGATGTGTGATGACAAAAAATGATTGTAATTAACCCCCCCAGTTAAAAATAATTTTCCCAGAATGATTTGATATTTTTTAATTTTGTCGAAAAATTTGTCTACCTCCCTGAATTTTTTTCTCGAAAATGCGTAGGATTTCGGGGGTATGTCTATTGACCAAAAATGATTGTAATTGATCCCCGCAGCCGAAAATAATTTTTCCAGAACGATTTGAAATTTTTTTGGCCTCTAGAATCTCCCATTAAAGTTTTCCTAAGGGTGGCCGAACACCCTGTATATGGGGGAAAATATTGCAGCAAATGTTTTAGTATTAATTGTGGCCATATTAAAATAGCAAGTGTTGTGCAAAACTGTTGGTGATAATTGTGGAATTCTTATCTGGAATTCTTATTTAATTGTTTACTCCCATCGTAAAATAGACGTGACTGCGCGTTTAATTTATGAGGGAAAAATATTGCAGAATGTTTTCGTACGATTCGATAAAAAATACTTTTTTCTGCGATCGTTTAGTATTCACAGTCGAGGTGGCAAGAAATCGAAGCAGGTTGAAGAATTCAAAGATAAGCATACCGGTCGTTTTCCATGCTATACACACGCGTGACATTGCAGTTGTTTTTCCGCGAGCGCACGTGGAAAATTTTTTAGAGCTTGCCGGTCGTCGTTTCAATATCTAATTAGCCAGATGAATGTGGAATTACAATATATCCAATGCATAAATCTCGCAGGAAAACCGTGACCGTTCGCACGTGCATGCTCTGACGCATTATTCAAGTACTCGAACGTTTGACACGCTATAAAATTCGAGATATGTAAAAAATAATAATGGTAATCATGGAACTTAAGCACGATAATAGCGTTCTCATAAACCGTTGACAAGTCGTTTGAAAAACTATTACATTTCCTCGGATATAATGTTCTTCCTGAAATATGAATTCATCTTATCTGTATCTAGAATATTTGATCCTACTGAGTTATCAAACTCACTAAAGGAAATTTCAATAGAAAATTTAAGAAGCACAAATCGATTTTTTATCAAAAATAGAGATTCAAATTTAAAATATAATATAATCGAAAACTTGTGTAATAAAGAGAATCCTTTTGATGCATAATGGCATAAATATGGAGATTTTTACTGTATCGAAGACTCCTATTCCTCGAATCGAATTTGCTAATTACTTCGAGTAAATAATAAAGCAGATTTGCATAGATGGAACCGAAGCATCGAGATATTTACCGAAAGTTCAACCATTAACGGTGCTGTGGGAACTAGTCGTGTCGACTATGCATTGAAAATGTTTTTGTTTGAAGTCATTAAGTTCCGAGTCGGAACATTGGACTACGGTCATCAACAATCTTCAGCGTTCACCGAGCGAGAATCACGCAGCGTGTTGCTATCAAACTGTCCACTCGATAATGTTATTCCGTCGTAGCTTTCTCAACATTATAACATTATTCCATCGTAGAAAGCAAACTCGCCCACGTCTTGCCTCATGCTTCTCTACTTGTTAGGCGGTTCTTTCGTTCTCGAGATCCCATTGACGTGAATAAAGAGAAGTTTTATTCGAGCTCGCATTGAAACGGCAGCGCCGATTTATCGCTGTTCGAGAATTTAATTGACTGCCCACGCTTTTGCGGTAATACGACCGATATCGCTGCGGCCGGTGTCTTTGACAAACGATCGTCGATCGATGGGCACGGTTCGACGCTGTAAAATATTAGGTGAAAAACTCGTCGTCGGTTTCGGTCGCGTAACTGCATTTAAATCGCGATTCGATGAGCGTGGCAATAATCGTTTTACTCGCTCGTTATGTACTTACAAATGTCAAACGTTTCCGAGTATTTGCGAACTCTCTTGCGATATCTTTTTCAAAAAAGTGCCAACCGATAGACAAATACAACCCGTGATACTCTGGTTATTTACCGTGTAATCGCGTTGGGGTGAAATAACGATTTTACGCTTGTTTACCTTGTATTTGGATTTATGAAAAGCGTGAAATAAAATATTTGCGAATACTCTGCCCATTGCTCGTTATTTCTATTTGTATTGGTACCTTTAAACGTTGATTCTAACTGCTTGGAAGATGGAAAAATCAACGTGAAACAGATGATAACTCGATGTTTGAGAACACTGACACAAGTAGAAATGACCAGTAATGCACAGACACTTTCACCAAGTGTGATATTCAAAGCTAATTTTTTCGAAAACAAAGCGTCGTATCAAAAAATTTCACTCTATATCTTTCATTCACTTTCTTGCCTAGTGGCATTATATTATTACAGCAAACTTTGGATAGAATTCGTTAAGAAATCGCAACGATACACTCGACTCAAACGATTCTTAAGTCCATTTAATATGTAAGGATACGTTCAATTAATCGCATTGCAAGTTAATTTAATATAATTTCTATAGTAACGTCAGCTATCCGAATTGAGACTTGTTTATAACAATTCCGGAGTTCTTTAAAATCGTATATATGAACGAGTCAAATAGGCGATCGTTTAGCAGCGATAGGGCTCGTTCGAGCGATTTTAAAGAAATTTAGAAGGTTGGAGAGTTCCGTTGGGATTGAGTTAAGTATCGATTCGTTGTAATTGAAATCGCTATTGCTAGGAATTCTCTTATTTTAATTGCCGGTCGTACCGCGTGTACGGTAATTAACACAGGCGTAGCAGTACACCGTGGAAGCCACGTTTTCACGGTTCTAGCAGTCGTGACCGAGCCTCTTGGCACTTTTGTTTCAACGGCGACGGTAATATATCCACGTTTCTCGAGTGACAAATTATCTAGTGGCGACTTCCTAGACGTTATCTCGACTAAAACAAGACGGCGGCAGTGCCGGGATGCCGTGGCGAGGATGTTGCCGCGAATACATTCACGCTAAAGGCTCCCCGGGTACGGTTGGCCGTTCCGGGGGAATGTGAAAGATGACTGAAAATCTCATTAGCCGACAAATTTCGAATTCGTACGAGGAATTTACGACGTTTGATTTTAATCGCGATAAATATCGTGCAATGTCTCGCTTTTCTCCCAGTTTCTCAACCGTCGTCGTTTCATCATACCTTTCGCCATTGAAAGATCTAATCAATATTAAAGATGGGTCAAGGTTCATTTTAATTTCCCTGCACTTGTTCGACGTAGACAAATTTCTCGTGTCACTCATTTGTGTAACGTTATTAATGCCCGCGTTGACTGTCCAGATGAAATAATTAGTTTTCGTGCCAAGCTTCAAACCTAGCATGTGAAATGTTCCTTATAACACGGTTTCTGTAGAATTTATGTAATTGGAAGACTGATTTTTGTACAGTATATCCGCGATGTTATTAATGATAGTTCTAATTTTGTTAATCCTCTTCTCAGAAATGTTTGGTGTATATCTTTTCTTTCTATTTGCTTGAAACTATTAAACTCATAAATTGCGTGATTACAGAATCGTAAATAAAATTATAATTTATAGTAGTGTATATTGTATAGCGAAGACGTGGGAAATAATACACTATAATGATAATTCTCGAACGTATTAAGACGTGTCGACTTGAACTTTAACACAA
This sequence comes from Colletes latitarsis, assembly GCF_051014445.1. NCBI lineage: Eukaryota > Metazoa > Arthropoda > Insecta > Hymenoptera > Colletidae > Colletes > Colletes latitarsis. The sequence continues at coordinate 32,256,396 of NC_135137.1, forward strand.
ACAAACACAAAGAAATAGAATGAAAAACTCTAATAACAAGTTTAATATAGGAAATTTGTCAAGAACACCTGTCATACTACAAATTGCCAAGAATAGATTTTAATATGTATCATTGGTACAGTTCCTTATAATTTGCTTGTCAGAGTCAACTTCTTAGGTAACGTAAATGCATTCTGAAACAACATTTTTTATAAAACTTTTGCGGTTACGAGTATGGAAACTCGCGGCTACCATAATATCAAGTTTCCCTGAAAACTTACATCGCTAAAAATGACACAGGATAGTTTATTCTTATTGGCAGGCATGGTGAATTAACGGATAACATGCTTTTGTAATTAACTCACGATCGAACGATCGATAACAGATCCGTCGATGAGTGAGACGGTTTCACAATTCGCGCGGCGAAAGGTTAAAACGACCCTCGATAATTACACGTTTTACAACTAACGTAAGCAAAGCATGAGTTATTCCCATTAAATAAGTTAATACACCTTTCAGTTCCGTTACACAGATAGAGATGACGGGCCGAGATAACTTACAATGTTTCGTGATTATTTCTTTTCTCCTTTTTCACTTTCTGATCTGTTGTGGTGAATCAAGTTCTTGGCGACTCTGAACTTAAACGTACACTTTATTATAGAATAAAAATTCCCATAAATACTATAAATTTCTCTAATTAAAACCTGATTAAAGCTAATTGAGTCAAAATATATAATCTTTATGGGGTTTCGAGACACAAAAAAATTAAAGTACTTTCAACGAAACAACGATAGATCCTTCAAAATTTAAGAGAGTTACGTTTGATTAGTCTTTGAAATTTCCAGTAAGCATCAACAAGCAACTAATTCGACAATATATAAAATATGTAATTCGACCGTGTTACATCGTAAAGGCTGTCGATAAATCAATGTAATTCTGAACCGAAACACAAGTTTTTTTTCTATACTACCAAATTGTCAGCGCTATCGTCAGCCGGCGGACCGTTACACGATTTTCTACCGCTTCATTCTCGAGATTACAATTTATAAGCGCGGAACAAACCCACGTCGACCTATTTGGTTCGCGTAGAAATTTATTACCCGTTTGACCCGACCGATCGAGACTTCAATGTGGATTGATTCTACTTGACAACTTGTTTGCACTCCCTTCCTCTTTCCCTCTCTCACCGGTCTCTGTCTCCCCGTCTTAGATTTTCATGAATACAAATGTTAAGCAAAGTCTACGTTTCACGGCGTATATTCGAATCACGCGATAATCGCGATCGTTTTTCGCGCAAAGAAGTACGATCTCGTACTCAAGGCGCACAGCGGAATAGAAAATTTCACGATGCAGTTTCGAAGGGAAAAATTAAAATCGTGTACATTCCTCGCTGGATTTTCTTTCCAGCGAATTAATAACGAGATCGGTAGAAGGAGCAGGACCAGTTTTTCAATGCACTTTCAGTCTTTGGTATTTCCATATTTCAACAAGAACCACAGAACAAAGAAGCGTACGTTTGAGACTAGTCACTTTACGAAAGAGAGACTCTCAGAGCTTAAATAAGTATACCCCTGATAGTTGTTATTATAAAACATCGTAAAATATTTAACAATTTCCTCAGTTTATACCTATCTTTTTTTCGGTAGTTCCTCACTATGTAATTTAAGTTTTCCTTATTATACTTTAAACTATCAGTTTTTGGTAATTCTGAACACTGACCACAAAATATTGGTTAAAAATGTTAAATGGAAATAACAAATGGCTTGTTCTGATCTGAATTTCCCTCCCTTTTTTGTTTATTGATTATACTTGCTACGTTTCGAGAAGATGGATGTATAATAGAATTTCAGTTATCCGGGTTGTTTTTATTCAGTCGATCCGAGGCTATTGGAATTTTTTAATATATTAAATAAGTTTTAAAAAAAGGATATTCGAGCTTCTATTGCAACGGTTTCGTCTAAGAATTTCAAGCTTGTAGGTTTGAAACTCGCGTCGCCTCTAAACAACCATAAACCATAGGTGTACCTCATGATCGAACGAACCGACGATGAAGAGTTTCAAGTTATAAGTTGACCATCGATTCGCCTTGTAATAACACGGCTTTGTCCGATCCCCGCGGCCCTATATTAAGCATTCCAGGGCAACGATGCAATAATGCTGGACTATCGGTGCATAGGAATGAAAACGGGACGGGTACGGTGAATTTAAAATATTTCGCGAAGATATTGCCTCTGATCACGGTTATGCACCTACACAGCGGCCGGGATAACGTAATTTCAGAAGAACCTTCGGTTTCGGTATTCCTTCCTGACTAGTCGCTGAAACCTTTGACCTTTTACGGAAACATTGTATAGTAATCTCAAGAGGATTATTGCATTCCTTTTATCAACAGGATGTACTTAATCTCAGAAAGTTTCGCGGAATACGCAATAATTTATTTCGTTATTTTGACTGAAACGTTATTTTTTTCTTCTCGAATAGACTTCGATAGAATTGTCAAATCTTAATCGTAAAATTTCGTTCGCTTCGCAAAGTACATTCTTTACGAATTAAATTCTTTAACAATGTTTCAAGCCAATTTAAAATTTCCTGACGACCGACATTTTGATAATTTCTAACCACAAATATAGAAAATATCATCACTATGACGTTTGCAATTGTTCGATCGAACTTCGACGTGATCCAACACTAGCACGGATTGAAACGTTCGACCTCTTGGTCCTCGACACTTAGCACGCGCGTTAATTGATTTTTAATCGATCCAACGAGTGATTCGCCGCTACAAATGTCGTGTGCTCCACTGTTGCAGACATGAAACCATCGGACAGGAGCGAGAAGGCGATGCTGAGTGGGAATGCGCAACCTTCGGACGTGTTCTGTTCGGTTCCAGGACGATTATCGTTACTAAGCAGCACCAGCAAGTACAAAGTTACGGTAGCCGAGGTACAAAGACGACTATCGCCACCGGAATGCTTGAACGCGAGTCTCCTTGGCGGAGTCTTACGAAGGTAAGGTATCGCCTTGAAACTTTGGTCTCAGCCGCGCAAGCTTCGGGAGACTTCGTTTGCATAATACAATTTTATAAGGGGATTAGCTCCCTTATAGTCAGACAATGATACGGCGTTGTTTGATGCACCTCTACGCGCTCGGGAACGAAATATCGCCTTCCGGTAAAACCAGTAGCTCTTTCGTTTACCATTCGATTGCAAAAACAACTCATTTTCTTTCGTGGAATAGTAAAACATTTTACTGTAGTCGAACAAATTCTCTATTTCGTCGGTATTTGTCACGAAGCGTTTAAATCTCCCTCTGCCTTTATTTTCGTGACAAAAATTATAGAAGTCGTAGAAGACATGTTTAACAAATTATTTCTTACTTTTATTTAGAAATAATAAATTTCTGAACAGTAATTTTAAATAGAAATTTCTTCAATGTGTGAAGTTATAAGTTTAAAATTCAATTTGTGATGGAAGACAGAAGTGCACGAATAGTTTATGTGAAACGAGCAATAAAAGTTCTCATCTTTGTTTGTACATAAATGTACATCTCATTTTGACGATAATTCGTCTCGATTAGATTTCATTTCACGTATTAAAATACTTTTATCCTATTCTAAATTAGAAACGTGTTCTTCGATTTTAAAAATAGTATAAAACATAGTTTCCCAGTAATTTAATGATGCAGAAATTTTCTATCTACTTCGAAAGGAAGGGTGGATCGCGCAAAAAGTTTAGAAATCACTGGAGTTAATTTAATCGCGACAAAATACGCTTTTGGCGACCACGTGCGCTTCTAGTACCTTGTTGCCTCGTCCTCGATAGTAATTGACGTATCGTAAACTTACGGTGCGACATTCATAGCTAATGGCCTCGCCAAATGTATACTCTGACGAGAAAAACCTGGCCACGCTACGAGCGGAGAAGCGGTCCCTTTCTAAGCGTACGTGATGCGCAAGGTCTGATGCGCATAAAACTATTGTGCCGCCGACTACTCGACGCACGTTTACGTCTGCTGTCCATTCGAGAGTTTTACGCTCGAAACTGGGCGTAGACTTGTAATTTTTTTCATCAAATATCCAAACTAAATCCATTCCTTTTCTTTTTGTATAAATACGTATCAATTAGGCTCGCAAGACCTTTTACTCTTAAGTTAGCTAATAGATTTAGTTTTGGTTTTCTTTCATTTTATTCGTGTCATTGTCTTAGTCAACATATTTTCTAAAAATTCCCCAATGGAATCGATTGTTCTTCCATTAATGGAAGTATGAAATATTTAAAATTCGATAATTTCACTTCGTGTTAATTCTTTTAGATATCGATTCGTCAATTGCAAACAATGCTTAGATTTAATAGACTCGATAACTATCGTAATAAAAATTTAAAAGAGCCGTATACGTTTTGGCTATCATTGCAATATATTCACGTGTGATTTAACATAGATAAATGGAGTTGCAGAACTTTGATGATAAACGGCTCGTGTCTAAGTACCCACGGGGTCTTTCTATTTTATCGTCAACAAATTCCATCGTCCAAATATTTATCGGTGAACATATGGCACGTAGATTCGCGAAAGACCAAAAGAAGCATCATCGAGCAACTGTAAACGGCGTTACGCTTCGGGCTGGAAATATGTCTTCATTCGAGAGTGATCCATCTCGCACCCTTTGAACCGCCGCACGCGTTGGCTCGGATCGAACAAGCACTTTAACGGTATCCCCTGGTCGCGTATGATGATGTTTCATCGGAAAACTAGCACGCAAGAGGCGATAAGGAACACGGTACACGGTATCGCGGTGAATAACGCGTACACGCTGGCGGACATTTGTCCAACGCGAATGAAAAATCGAAGCAGGCCGCATCAACGGGGGAACAATGCCCTAAGATAGAGGATACCGCGGAACTATGATACCGATACCCTGCGAACCGTTACGCGACTTTATCTACGCGGTTTAATTAATAAACGCGCGTTCGCCTTCATTCGGCTACCTCATACTCGAACACACGGACAGCCATCTGATTTATGGGTTTCTCTCTTGGAAGCGGGAAGCGCACTTCTTTATCTGATCCGCCATTTTACTCGGCCAGAACACTATCCGTTGCACAATGCTTTATCACCAAAGGCATGGATAAATCACCGTAGCAACGGCCGGATATATCTCACGCACGTGAAAACGTACGTATCCGGGCACGTGTGTCTGCACGCCACGTACGTTCGATTTTTCGCGCTTGCAGTCGGATTATGCCACGGAAGAGGATGATAGGATTTTGAGACGCAGCTGTAATACGTAATAATAGCGGGACGTCCGTCTTCGTCGGTACTGATACACGAGCTGTTAACGAGCCTGTGGGAAAGGCTGTGGTCAGAGTAAACGTTTCCACGATTCCACAGAGAATCCTCGAACGTCGGATGAGCGAAAGAAATCGCGCAAGAAAGACTTTGCTTAGTTTTGTTTCTGTTGCATTTAAAGTCACTGATAGAGGAATATCAACTTTACGATCACAATTTTGTTCTCGTTCTGTTGCATCGTACTTTCAGTTGACGATCGTCAACTCGAGCACACGAGTGTTCTCTGGTTTTTCAAGGACCAGTACACCACGACTGTATTATCCTGAAGACGTAGCCTCGGTCGTAACGAATCCTTGGAAGATATTACAGCTATATTTTCCATACGCCCACGTACGAGCACTATTATCTAACTATTTATGAAACAAGCCCTAGGGCTACGTTGGAGGTGTCCTATAAACCGGAGCAAACTTCACGAACTCAGTAAATTACGAGTCCTCTACGTTATTAACTACCGAACGATTATCCCTGATATTTTCATTAAATTTAAAGCAGTAACAATTTTATCGGGCACGGGTCATCGTCTTAATAATTTAAGTACTCTTTGAAAAAGATCAGGAACATTTTGCGGCAACCTAAGTGTTTCATAAGTCCTAGCCTCGATCGCAACGAATTCTCGGAAAACATTGTAGCTGTATTTTTCATACGTTCACGCACGAACTATCCGTGAAATATGCCCTCTGGCTACGATAAAATTGTCCCACAAAAGGGAGCGAATACCGCAGCAGTAGTTCGTCTTGAATGCGTGTCCACGTCATCAAACAGATATCAATTTTATATCGCGCTTTCAAACGTTTGACATTAATTTAGTCACTCTCTGTATTTTCCACGTATTCGCCATTGTACCAGAGAGCTGAAAAGGATATCCTCCGATGGACTCAAGATTTAGTGATCAGTATTTTTTAAAAACAGGTTGTTTCGCTAATGATAAGGACCATTTCGTACCGCATAAACTGATGAATAATAGCTTCACTATCGCAAGAAACAATTTATGGGCGAAAAGACGCATTACTCTCGCATCGTGAACGTCTTCTTTATAGCTCCTTGCGGTAACTAATCCATGAATTATAACTTAGGGCTGCATTAAGACTGTCCTACAAACCGGGGAAAATACCACGCCATCGGTATTTGGCTACGAATGGAACTCCTCTACATCACCAAACATGGAATTATTATTCCCGTTGTTAATGGTAACAATCGTACGTTTAACACAAGTTTTCTTCTCAAGGATCGATAGATAGACCAAAAGCTACCCACAAGCCTGGAAACAAATCCTTTCCCATTAATTTTATTATTTCCAGCTGTTTTCCTCTGCTCGTCTTGCTAATTAAGTGGCTCCAAAATTTCAGAGAAAAGGATTACAAAGAGCAAGCTAATTCCCAAAAATTCTAACTAAAACGAAGCATCGTTTTTCTCGAGGTATTCGCGAAGAAGTCGGATCTAGCGAGGATTCGAGGTTCGCAAGGTGGTTGATCCCGTGGCTAATTAGGAGTGTCGCGCGAACCGGAGCAAATTCCACGGGAGGAAGAAAGGAAGGAAGAAAAAGAGGTCGCGGAATAAGCTGCCAATAAAGCGTCCGATCTATCCCCAATGCAAATGAGACATTAATAATTGCATAGCTCCGAGTGTCAATTCCTCGTACGAGCGACCCTCGGGGCTGGCAGCGTGCATTCGATGCACCGCAGACCGCGACGATATAATTCATCCATTCGAATAGCGATCTGGCTGATAATTACACGCGCCGGGTTCTCTTGCCACCATAGATTCTACCGTGGCCATCTGCCTTTTCTTTTGTCTCTCGTGGCCGCCTCCTTCCTTCCCTTCTGCTCGGGCCCAGTGTTCTACCTTCGCGGTGAATTAAGGTTTACGAGCGACGGGTTTACAGTGCTGCGAACGATCTTTGCGTCGTATCCGTGAGTATCCCGATGCGCAACCCCTCTCTCAATTGCCGGTTGCTCGGGCGAAATTAAAATTGCAACTTGGTTTATCGACTCTTCAACGCTGACGGGGATTGATATTTTATTAACCGTTTGACCGCGCTCGGGCCACTCGCGGGATTCGATTTTTCTCCGTGGACCTTTCTTCGGCGAACGATTTACGAACGCGATCCCTCGAGACTTCGTACGCCGCTCGATAACTTCCGTTATGAACGATTGCAAATTTCTTAGGACGCTCCTCGTGTCGAAATCGGTAGCGTCTTGCTATTATTAGGATTCACTATTTGAATGGGCTAATTTAAATCAGTCATTTTCGAACTTTAGTTTTTTGAGTAGCCCCTTCTTTAAATATATTCTTTTCATTTAAGGTAAAATTCTGGGATTTGTTACTCCAAAAAAATTACATTTGGTTTTTACCTTGAATATTCCTTTCTTTAAATATTTTCATTTCGTTTAAGGTACAATTCTAGGATTTGTGACTCTAGAAAAATTACATTTGTTTTTCATATGATTGATGCACCAAAATCTTTATTTCCTTGAATAGCCCCTTCTTTAAATATTTTCATTCCGTTTAAGATAAAATTTTAAGATTTGTGACTCCAGAAAAATTACATTTGTTTTTTATTTGCGCCAAGTTGATGAACTAAGTAACGTGTACTTTCTGCTAATAGTAACAGTCGATTTAGCTTTTAATGAAATTAATTAATAAACTGCAATTATCTTACATAATACTGTTCGATGCAGAAAGTGTATTAGTGCATTGGGTAACAAAAATGATCTGTACTGGTTTTTGCAATAATCTCTGCAATAGAGCGACTAAGGTTAGAAATTATAGGCGTAGAGAATTTCTCGTTTTGCAACTAGCTATTATTTAATTTTGTTCATTTAGTTCCCATTGGTTACTAAGGCAGCAGTAAACTGAGAAGTTATGATGTTGGAACGAAGTAAAATCGCGGAACAGGAGATAGATTTATAATTCGACCGGCGGATGAACATTAATCTTTTTTGGTGTAATCGGCGATGTTTAAATTATCTGTGCTCTCCTGGTGGAAACAATCGCATCTCGTAGTTTTGCATTGCAATATAACTGTCGACCGTAAACCTTCGTTTGGTCATAAAGATAGAAGCCTCACGAATGAAGGGAAAGTGGAAAAAAATTGATGCCCGAGGAAGAAAATGAAAGAAAATTTACGATGTTATCGAATAACCGACGATAAATAACGCGAGCAACACAATTGTTGTCATTTGCATCTTTTTATGAACGTATAGACCGATCGTGTATCGTAAAAAGAAGCATGAAAAATAGGGGTCAAATAATTTCTTAATAACATCGTGTTTATTACTTAAAGAATATACTTCTCCGCTTTTTATACCGTCAAATGATAATGATGATACAGTATCATTGTATCACGGTGGATGTTTTACGTTAAACAACTGAAATTACAATACAAAATTGCCTCGTAGCTAGGAGTAATCCTCGAAGTCGTTAACCAATTGCAAGAACGAGCAGATACAAACGCGAAACGTGAAATTATGAATAAAACATACGTTCGAATTAACTTTTACGATTGCTGCGTGAAAAACGGACATTTACGTTTCTCTGGTACGGCGCGTAAACTTTTTGCGCCACTTTGGGAAACATTTGCGCGATCGTTATAAAATATACTATGGAATCTGAATAGCTTTTTGACATAATCGTTCATATTTTAAACAAGAGAAAAAAAAATATTGATGCCGCTCGACTAGTCACAAAGAATTGTTAAGAAGTCAGTAACACTTTCGAGACACATCAGCATACGAGACACATCAGCCGCGAGTTAATCTTCGATCTTTCGATTGTAATACCGTGCTAATGCAAAAGTTTTATTCATACGCTGAATATGCCGGTGTGCAATCTTATCTAATCGTCGATCGAATATTTATTCTGTATTATTTAGACTGGAATAATTGGACTGCTGAGTTTATTCCTTAATGACATATGCTGATTTAGTAAACATAGTGATATTTTGCATATGTACATACAATTTTGCTTACATTTTAGCATGTATTTTTTACGTTTACGTGCATCACAGGTGCATAAAATCCATCAGTCGGGTTAATGATGAGGAAAGCATATTATTCCATTTAAATATATAACGCATCTGCATATTCTAAAGAATTGTTTCCACTTTCTTTAACTTCGTTTATAGGGAAATACTTTGTAATTTCTATAATTGCTGGGTGCTTAACTTGCTGACAAATTCTGAGAAGCTACTCTTGGAATTTTATACAGATGAAATTCCAAATATTCCACTTTCATTTCTGTCAATTCTAATCGAATGAAAATTATTCTATGCAAAGCAAAAGATTCACGTTAATATTTTGTAAACAAAACTTTTAAGTTAGATCGAACGTTAGGTTTCGTTTGAAGTTAAAAAAACTGTAATTTCCAAAGTTTACTATTGCATTATATTTCTCCCATTCCGTTATTGGCGATGTTTCGTCGACGATTGATAGCGACGCGACTAGGACACGTTCGATGACGGAAAGATTGTTCGGTTTACTAATACCGCGGCGCAGTCACAGACGATTAACGATGCCAACGTTCGAGGATGTCTCGAGCAATCAGGGGTGCAGGGTGTCCTAGAGCTCGCGACGAGGGAATCGAGTCGAAGGGCGCGAAGAAGATCGTAGAAATCCTTGCGAACGAGATCAGAATCCTTCTCGGGACAAGGCTCTGTAATGAGTGGAGAATTGCTCTCGTCACGTTCAAAGGACTCGCTGTGACGACGTCGATAATAAATAATATGGAAATACTTCTTGTCTAACGCGGATTCCTTCGCGCGTAATACTTTGAGCTGAATCGAGCGCCGACAAGCACGCGGTGGAAGGACACCACGTTGCGTAAAGTTCTCCACGCGTTACGTCAAACGGTTAAATGTCCTGACATGGTAATGATTATATAATTTATACAGAATAATAGCACGTTAATTCGCGCGAGTGTGGAAACAATGTACAGAGCGATTCCAAAGACTGGAGCTGGCCTACAAAAGAAATACAAAATCATATAGAAATGATGGTTTATTATTGTATATTTCTTTTTTTAATTGGATCAATTCTTTGAACCATTTTGCTTATAAAAGATGGGAAGCATGATCATCGAAAATATATTATTTTACTTTTAATATTACAAGTACTTAGATTTTTATTGAAAACATTTTTATGAAAACTGGTCATGTTTACAACCGTCACTGTAATCCATTAAAATGTGGTCTTTCTTTTAATGAGAATATATGCTCCATCAATAAAATTCAACATAAATTGCTAACAAATAATATTTATGAATTCTGTAGGTACCAAATCTGAAACCCTTAAAATTAACAAGTAAATTACCACTATGTAATTTTGTTATTACCCAATTTTCTACTATTTAAAGTTGACTCGAAGATCACTACGTCATCTTACATTTGATTTCGTCACACTTCGAGGACTAAATTTAGTTGAATCGCGAACGAATCATGATTATTATATCCTGGCGACGTTCCGATTGGCTCGAAACAAGCCGAATAGGGTTATCGTTCCAGGGTGAAATTGATCCCCGAACAGAGAACGGTCACAAATTACCGCAGGAATTCCTGGCGCAGGGTTACACTTCTAAATCAAGTTCCAGCCGAGCGTATCTCGACATCGACGGGCATTACAACGAGTATAAATAAAACGGGTGCCCGGCATCGACGCGTCGTGTTGGCACGTTACGAGGAAGCAACACGAAAACCGTCGGGAGCGTAGATCCGAGGGCAGATATATTAAAATGTTGTAGCGGTAAAGTGTATTAATTGCCGAGCGAAGCGAAAGATTACCGGACGAACCGGCTGCCTCGAACCGAACAAAGGTGGGCGATAAGTATTACCGTTACGTTGGTCCTCGAATGATGGATGAATAGGGTGTGTGTCGAGAAGGAGCACTATCGAATTCTCGGCGTTGTTCCGCGAAAAGATTGTACTTCAGAACCTGTTAGCGTTACAAGTTGCTTTCTGCGCCGAAGATTCTTTGCTCCTTATACCCGTTCGATCCGTGACTCCTCGCGATCAAGATTTTTGTCCTTTATTACACGCACACGCTATCGTCCATAAGTTTCAGGTCACGTACCCACTGTTCGAATCTCGACCAAAGAGAGCAAACTGTTCTTCGCGTATCGGATCGTTTGGAATTCGACAAATGTAATACGATTTAAAGAATATTACACGAAGAAATAATATTCTTTGATAAATTGGATTGGAAAATTAGTACGCACCGTGATCCTATTTGCTCCTTTTGTAACGCACAATTTTGATAAATGAAGCTAACGTAGTTCAATTTTTATTAGATTCCCAATCTGTTTCCAAATATTTTAAATATTTTGGCGAGTGTATCCTGTTAAGGCTTTCACTCAAAGAGTTAATATAATTACAGTGAGAGTTATAGGAATATTGTTATATTTCTTCTTTTATCTTACGACATAAAGGAACGGTATTAAAGCATCTTGCTCCGCGATCAACTTAGGCGCAACTCGAGTTTTTCAATAGTCGATGGTTGACACGCGTAGCTACGGATTATGCTAATTCTCTCGTTTCTCTGTCGTTGCTCTTTCCACCCTCTCCCATTCCGCTTTGCCCATCGATTTCTTTTTTCTTCGTTCAATGATCGCGGCAAAAATGATTAATGACGCGGTTCCGTTTCGAAATTCTTGCGATCTGGAACGAGCGTTAGCGTAACGCACGCATCCAATGGATATCTGAACAAAGAGATGGGCCGGGACACAAAGATTTATTTAAATGAATTGGCTCGATGCGACGTTTGAGTGACTCGATTACGCAACTCGGTACACGCTATAGATATAAAAATTATAGCCTCTTGAACGAAAGGAAATTAAGTTTACTAATTGTACCGTTGCGATTTTGTATTTTTTAGGGCGAAGTCTAAAAATGGCGGACGTCTGCTTAGGGAAAAATTGGAAAAAATTGGGTTAAATTTGCCAGCCGGTAGAAGGAAGGCCGCCAATGTCACGCTTTTAACATCGCTAGTGGAAGGTGAGTTTCAGTATTCTTTTTAAGAATACACAAGTTATTATTTATTATTAAGACTTTACACTGTATCTGATCGTAGAGACAGTTTTCGAGATTTGTGAATACAAGAAAGAAAAACCTGAACTTCGTTCACGTCTATGTTCAAATCTCTTTACCCCTCTTTTTCTGTAGAAGTTAACAAGTTACAAAGTTATCGACACATGGAAGCTTGAATACTCAGTTCCTTTAATTTATAGAACTAGTTATAGTATCAGGAACAGCAAAGTATTAGCATTTATTTAAATAACGTTACAATGTCGACGTTGTCAAGAAATTTGAGCCACAAATAATACGTTAAAAGCATCTTCGCCTTATGATTTAGTAAAGTAACGTTAAAGCGAAACAAAATTTGCGTCACGAATTTCGCGCTGAAAAAAATTCCACGCGTTCGCGCGACTTTGAAATCACTTCGATGAAATCAATTGAGCAACACGACTAGTGTTGGTCGTCATTCTGCATCCTGTGCGGAACAGAGAAGCCAGTTAATCAGAATTATTCCTACAGGATATTCACTGCTAACCGTGCTCTTAATAATATACTTGTGCAACGTTCATCCACCTTGACTCTACCTATAAAGATCATTCTACTCCCTGGCTGACGAAGCTCTAATGACTCAACTGGAGGATCGTCGGAGTGTTGGTGCAGACGTTGATTATAATTTATGGTCGGTGGAGTTGTATAAAACACTGGCTCGGCATTTCTTTACTCGACACTGATACATCGCAAAGAATGACCGCGGCGCGTGTGCAAAGCACATTTTAGCGGTCATTTTGTCGCGGTGAGGTCGACACGTTTTCATTTTCCGATCAATGGGCCAATAATAAAGTTCAAAACACTTGGGAACAAAACGGAAACGAAGGCTTTCGTCGAATATTTATATAAATCGTAAAGATTCAAACGTTCGATATCCTGTATGAGAATTATTTCTAGAGCCACATAACTAGTGCACAACGTATACGCATTTGTGCATAATTTAGGGTTCAGATAAATTAGAATTGAAAATTAGAACCAACAGGTTTCACGGTTTGGTGATTTTCTAATTCATTTTAATACAGTGTCACAATCTAATCTGAAACGGCAAAGAAACGTTACCACTTAATAATGCAGAAACCATAAAATGAATTCTATTAAATTGCCAGAAAGTATTCCTCGGGTTATCCCGCTTAGCGTTCTAATTAACTGTCTCGCAACAGACAGGTTTTCAAACTCGTTCCATCGGACATTCAGAATCACCATTACTCGATGGCATTTCGAAGACGGAAGTTAATCTCGAAGATACTCTGGCAGAACAACTGCTGCGTTGTATTTCAATTCGTTGTTTCTTCTAACGGGGCACGCGTGTATAACGTATGAGAAATAGCAAATATAACGGATGGTCTATCGTATCTTTCATTATCGTTGCTTATTCCAGTAAATAGCGCGTTGAATAAAATCTAATCACGCGTTGCACAACGTATACCCTACAACCAGTATAAGTTTGTAACAGCAGGGTACCATTTTTTATTTCTTAATTGGAATCTTCGTTTTTCACGGTTCACGGATTGCTGTCAAGGAGTGGTCGATACACCACTTACACAACCTAGGCTTTTCTGTATCCACTTATCGATTCTAATATTTTACATCGACCGTTTTCGTTATGTTTTCATCGACGTTTTAACGAAGCAATACGCTCGTCGAGCATAATATATCGATTCGGCTGACATTTTTCATATCTCCGGAACAGGAGAATTTCAGAAATGTCTTTTTAACCTGTGGTAAGCATAAAATCGACCTCGATGCAATATTTATCACGATGAAAGACGGCCCTTTTACGTATAAACTACGGATTTAATTAGTGCAACTAATAGTATAAAGATATTTACATTCCTATGAGAGTAATTAAAAACTTTCGTGACAGTACTCCGAACAAAAAAGGCTGACAACGTTGTTACAGAACTTTCCCATTGGTTTAGAACGTATCAGACTTTCTTGCTTTTAATAGTTAAAACTTCTGACCAAATACAGCGTGTTCGAATCAATTCTCGACCTAAATACCGGGATCCGTTCCCATTAGTTCAAGAACCTCGATCCTCGATAAAACTCTGTTTCTTTTCCTATTTCTCAGTTTTTATCAATTAAAAGACAACTCATTCATTATTTTTTTTCGTTTCGATGAATCTTGGACGTCTTTTCATCATATTTTTATATCTTCCGTAGAATTGAATTGAAACAGTGATGTACCAACTATTTCCTCGAACATTTCATAAGTCTTCATTATTTTCTAATTGCCCAAACCAGTGCCACGTGTTTTCGTGTCCAGGTGTTAAACACATTTCCAACAGTGTTACTAAAATGTCTAGAACCCACTTGTGACATCGTAAACACTATATGGTGGACAGTAAACTTCGAGTTTTATTACGGTGATCGTAAAACACGCATGGTCGCGTATAATCGCGGACAGAGACACGTAAACACTCTGAACCGTAGGAATTGTATAAAATATCGGATCGCCCAAAATCTAAAAGCCAAATCGTCGAACGATGGGACGTTTCGACATATCCACGTGCGTCTAGCGAGCGCGTACGATAGCCGTTGAAAGAGTTCGCGGGATTGCAGCGAAAGTGTGGGAACCACCTCTCGAACGGAGGACATAAATGCACCAGGTGTATAGGTATACTTTGGCCGCGTACGATTAACGTACACCCGTGCGTGATTCATGCGTAAATTCGTGTCTGGTTGCTGAACGGTGACGTAACCTCGGTTATGCTCGCGACAAAACGCTCGTTTCGTCTTCGGTTCCACCTGCCTCCATAAGCCACCATCTTTGTATCACATTCTGTACGTAGAATGTTTAAAAAATACTCGTCAGGCAAACATGATTTTCACTGAATTTCTACCATACGTACAAGGGCTGTTTGGTCATAACTGAGGTTGAGTTTATCTTCTTTCACGTTCGACACACTTGTTAGTCTAGCGTTGGTCAGGGATTACAATTCACCTTTGATAATTGATCTTTCCAATCTCGTTTACGTGACTTATCGAACAGTTCAAGCTTTTAAAGTATCGAATGCGTAATAAATGAACTACAACTACTTTAAACAAGCTAAAAGTTGTTCAATAGTATCACAAACACAGATGTTTCGGATTTTATTTAAAAAGAAAAACACCTTTTGCACGTGCACCATTGGAGCTTCTAGAGTATTGGAGTTCTAGTAATGGAGCCATTTGAGCACGCGATAACTATTTTTAATAAACAGTGTGACTACGAAATTTTTTAACAACGTTATTATTTTCGCTCGTTTTTAAATTTTCGTGAAAATATTCAAAGGGTAAATGTAACGTATGCGTCTATATAGTTTCTGAGCATCGATCGTAATCGAGAGGGTTTCAATAGGGGAGAAACCGCAGGCACACTCGCGGCTATCTGAACATCGTTGTCTCAAGGTACGCGGAAGAGAGTCCCCCCAAAATTCTCGAGGCTTCGATTATCGAAAGACTACAGTCGAGTGTAGTTTGTGGTCAGTTTCAGAAATCGATCTCACGTTGCCCCGTGAGTTATACGAACGGCCAACGGATGGAACGATCGATATCGTTTACCGTTCTTCGATAGCGTGGCTACAAAAGTCCATCCACGCAGAAGAAAATGCAGTATCGGTTGCCGGAGGTAATTATTGTTTAACGAGAAAATAGTATGATCGAATACAAACAGGAAATTGGATCCTAAGTTACGAACAATAACATTTGGACATTTTACATTCTTTAAACTTGTGTGTATCTTCAACTATCATACCAGATTCTTCGAAATTTTGATAAATAATATTAATCGTTATCAAAGCAACGAAATATATTACTGGACACAAGGAAAAGCTGATTAAGTGTAAAAGTGACCTAATTTTTAAAATCCTCTAATCCGTTCAAGAGTTATGATGTTTTAAAGATACGTATGTAATTTCAGTAGAATAAGTTCTGGTCAGACATTATAGTTTCGGTAAAGAATTTTTTTTCTCGAAAGTGCGTAGGATTTCGGGGATATGTCTATTGACCAAAAATGATTGTAATTGACCCCCCCCCCCCCCCCCCAAACGAAAATAATTTTTTTACAATGATTTGAAATTTTTGAATTTAACTTTTCAATAACTTTTTAACGAAGTCTCAATCAACAAATTGACATTCTTGATTTTCGTCTTATTTTGGCCTCTAGAATCTCTCATTAAAATTTTTCCCAGGGGTGACCAAACACCCTGTATAAATCGTTAGTACGAACTAATAAAATTATAAACATTTATTAACAAATTTAGAAGTCATTCGTAATGAAATATGAGTTATTTGATGCTATTGACAATTCAGTTTGTCTCATCGATGACCAACTACTGCCCATCTCCATTTATATCCAATATATTCAGTGGATCGTTAATAAAGTGTTAAGTGGTAACATTTAATGCCACAATATAACATCGTAACTATATTACTCACGGGAGCACATTATATTTGCAGTAATCGTTATTGAAATCGAAGCAAGGAACGCGAGCGTACGCCATCGAAACAACGAAGCCCGTTGGTTTCTTAATCGATCCTCGCGGCAGCTTCATAATGGTCGCGTTTTTCGACCGAATGTCGAGCGATCGGCGACGACCGTAGTAAAGTCATCAAGTAAAAAGGCCGATCATTAATTCGCGAGTCACGTTGCTGATTCGTTCTCATACAGCTGCGTGTGCCAATCTGTGGCTCGCATCTGCAATCACCTTCCGACCAATCTGTGGTCCTCATCTGCATCGAGCAACGTACTGTTGGACTGCATTGAGTTGTCTGGTTGCACGTCTGTATCATAGATTATCGTTTCGATCGGTGATCTTCTTTCGTCTTCGAAACGACGCTATCGCGAGTCGATCGAGACGCTAGAACTTCGATAGAAACACTTCGTTCCGCGGTCGATTCAACTTTCCTACGCGAAACAGCCCTGCGTTGTATTTCAAATTTAAAAAAATATCCAGATAGTCTGACAATTGCAGGTGGTATTTCTAAAAGTTGATATTTCGTCGAAACGTAAGTTGCAGCTAAATAAAATAATATCATCGTAAGTAATTTGAAACTTATTGCAAGCCAATTGTAATTTCAAACCTCTATTCGATATTGATTCGATTGAAGCTCGAATAAAAGACTAGAAAGACTACGAAAGCGAACGAAGACTCGAAAAGAAACTTTAGTGCTGCGTTTGATACAAGTAGATAGTCGACAGTACCGCGAAACACTATGCTGATTAATATTTCATGATATTCTAGTGATAAACTAATTGCACACACGCACTGTGCAATTTCGTATCTTGACAGAGTACGTGACAAAGATGCTAATTTGGTCGAAGGAAATTAAAAGAAGTTAAGAAACAACGATGCAGAAGGTATATGCAAATCGATGCAGACGAGTTCTCTGCTCACGATCACTATTAAAACCTGGCTCGAACGACCTGTTGCACTTTGTACGTGCATGGTGCAGAAAGTTATGCGAATTCCGTGAACGATTTAGATCATTGATAATTGTTCTTGGTGACACGTGTTTACATACGTACCCCCCTGGTAAGTTTCCATTTAGTCACGAATAGTACAGGGTGTTTCATGAAACACAGGCGTAACTTCGAATACACTTACATAATAAGGAAATTATATGCTGATAGAAATTAATTAATCTGATCGAAGTTGCAATATTGCATCGATAAGAATATAACATGAAGAAGAATAATGATGTAGCGAGTAGCGAAAAGGATTAGTGTCGTAAGATTTTCGGTGTTTTAATGGACACTAGGAATGGAAACGTTGCAAAATATTTCTAGAAGACAACGGTGCTTACTACATGACCATTAAACAATAATTGCGCGCAATGCACACGATTTATGTGGCGTAGCGTGTACAACTGATATTACGTGTATGGTCGTTAACAAGTACATAGCGAAGTATGTTCGTATAATAAAGTCGCGAAATGACAACGAACCAAGAAAAAACAGTTTAGAGAAAAACTTAACTGCTTGGTTACCTGTATAATACGACTTCGATGCACTTTTTTGTATAAAAATCGAGCACGCAGAAGGCAACGAAGTTCAAAAATTTCAAATACCAATTAAAAAAGTAGGAAACTGAGATAATACTTCTAAATGGTAGATGTTGGAATGAAACCAAAAATCAATCTCGTCTTATTATGATACGAATATGAGGGTTGTTTAGTTTACTTACTCGTGCAATAAGAACCCCTATCCTAATTAATATTTCATAACTAGACTACGGATGTTTATGCACTTATGGGAAATTTTAATTTTCAATAAACTACAGAATGCACTTAATATGCAAAAATATAAAAAATACAGTAAGACACGAATTATTATATTTAGGGGACAACCCTCTATAAAGCTTCCGTTTCATTAATTTTATTAATAAAAATATGAATATTCTGCCTTTGGTAAATATGTGAAATGATTGTAGTCTATCGTATAGGAAATATAAAAATCAACACTGAGGATTCCGTGAATGAGTATGGTACTTGGGACGATCGAGAGGATCGAAACGTTTGGGTGAACGTAAAAGGAAAGGGGTACCGAAAATGTGCAATTAACAAGCGTTTTACATACTTTTCCCGCCACGAAGAGGAAACGGTAGAACGAGTCCGCGAAATTGGATAATTCGTTAGCTGCAGGTGGCTCGGTTCAGTGTTCTCGATCTCGTAGGCGAAAACCCGGCAGGCCTGCGGGTGGTTTTGCTCGGTTGTCGATAATAGCGCCCGGCGGGTCTGCTTCCATCTTGCACGAGACCCTGCTTGTAGGTACCTAATTACTTGCCATCATCGGAGAGAGAGAGAGAGAGAGAGAGAGAGAAAGGACAGCAAGAGCAAGAGAGTAACGGTGAACCGACGGGGAGGGAATTGTACTGAAAGGGGAGAAACAGAACCACGTGCTGAAGAGAAAGCACGTATGCTGTTTCATTATCGTAAATTAGTTCGTTCCAACGGCAGAGGAACAATCTTGTAACTGGCACGCGCGAAATGGGCTCCGTCGCGTTTATTTTAAGGGGAAGAAACTCTGATTCGTAATTTTACTCGACTGCGGTTAAAATTGTAGAAACGGCGATCGCTCACTGAGAAATCGCGAGGATCCTTTTTTCTATGAAAGCCTACGAGTTAACAAACCGTAACACTCGGCGCTTTTCGAATAATTAAATTTTTCATCGAACTTGGCCACTACAAAGACAACTTAAGGATGACTTTTAAATTTCGTCCTTGTAGAAATTTACTGTCATTGAAGAAATATAATTAAATATACTGTAAACTCCAAAAAAGGTAGTGATCGCTTGGAGCAATCAGTGGAGAGTAGAAAAGGCAAAACATGGTAAAATATACCATTTCTGTCAATCGTTAGTACGCCAAATAGACTAGAATTAACCGAACGAAAAAATAATAGGAATGCAAAAATTGGGAAATTAATATTTTTAATACGTCGTCGTATAATGAAATTTTTCGACGTTATCGCGAAAGATTTCGATCGGTCCCGTTAACTCGTAAACGGTCCGCAAAAAAAGAATTCATAAATTTCCATGCGTGGGTTACGCAATCCCATTCCTATACGAGAGTGTTTTATTTCTTTTTCAGGAGAAGCCATTCACCTTGCCAGAGACTTCGGCTACGTTTGCGAAACCGAATTCCCTGCGAAACAAGTTGCCGAATACCTCAGTCGGCAGCATTGTGAACCGCAAGATTCCTACAGGAGAAAAGAACTTCTTCATGCCACCAAGTAAGAATTTATCTCCGCGCCGCGAACAATGGCGAAAGAAATTTATCGAGATGATCGGGATTGCATCGATTGATACGCATTGATGCTCGAACACGCGACATTAACAAACCCCGCGAGATGAGCCGTTCCTTCCATATTCATCGAACCGTAAATAGCAACTAGTCTTCGAATCGAGAACATAAATTTAACAGCGATTCTAAATGTTCGAACTTCTCGGGGTTCCTTGTTTGGTATCGTATGGAAGGGTTTAATTAGAGTTAACGTTCCGATTCTTCTTTCAGACAAATCACCAAAGAGCTGATGGATCTTCTGAATCAAGACAGATCGCCACTTTGCAACACACGGCCGCAACATATCCTCGATCCAAGCATACAGAGACACCTAACACATTTCTCTCTCATATCGCACGGATTCGGAAGTCCTGCGATCGTAGCCGCTCTTACAGCAATACAGGTACAGTAATCAAAACTATTCATAAGTCAACACAACCAGAGATGGACATTTCAATAATAATAGATTCGATAAAAGACAAATCTCAATTTTCATTCAAAGAGTAAATAAATGGATGTTTTCTAATATATACATTTCATTAACCCTCTATGAGACGAATTTTTTACTTTGATATTTCATCAATATTGCTATTGGTTATCTCAGAGACATTATATAATTAAAACGTATCATCTTGTGAAAGAACTAAAATTATTTGGTAAGATGTCGATATATTTAAACATATAAATCTCAGAATGATGATTCGTGCTAATTCTATACACATAAAAACAGATATAATTAAACAATCCTTAAGAAGTCTAAAACCTTGCAGTATATTGTACATTAATTATTTCACTAAATTTTATAAGCGATAATATCTTCTCTGTATAATTTTTATTTTGTTCTTCCTGACATACTACTTCTTTTTGGACAAATAAGTTTTTCTAAACTGTTTTTCCACTGTTAGGAAAATGATTGAGTATCGTTATTGGTTATCTCAGAGACATTATACAGCGTGTTCGACCACCCCTGGGAAAAATTTTAATGGGAGATTCTAGACGCCAAAATAAGACGAAAATCAAGAATATCAATTTCTTGACTGAGGCAACATTAAAAAGTTATTAACAAATTAAAATAAAAATTCTCAGATAGTTTTGGAAAAATTATTTTTGGTTTCAGGGGTCAATTATAAGCATTTTTGGTGAATAGACATATTCCTGAAATCCTACTCATTTCCTAGAAAAAAATTCGAGAAGGTGTGAAATTTTTCGACAAAATTAAAAAATTTCAAATCGTACTAAAAAAATTATTTTCGGTTGCAAGAATCGATTACAATCATTTTTGGTCATTACACATACCCCCGAATTCCTACGCATTTTCGAGAAAAAAATTCCTTACCGAAAATCTAATTTCAGGCCAGAAATCGTTCGCTGAAATTTCATGCGTATCTTTAAAACACCATAACTCCTGAACGGATTGGACGATTTTAATGTTTAAAAAAGCAAACTACGCGTATTTTAATGGAGAATATGTAGAAATTGTAAAAATATTCAAAAAGTTGGTCCTTGCCTCCGCAAAATGAGAAAAATCACATAAAAATGGTCCAATATTCAAACAGCCATAACTCCTACAATTGTGAATATATTTCAATGAAACTTTTTTCTGAAGTAGAGCTCATGGGTACCTACAAAAAAGTATTAGACAACTTTTCTGTAGGGCGTCAAATGAAAATAGTAAAAATCAAAAACGAATTTTTAAGAAAAATCGACAGGGGGTAGGTGCCTAAATTTTTCGACGAAAAAAAATTTTTCAAATCGTTCTAAAAAAATTATTTTCGGTTGCAAGAATCGATTACAATCATTTTTAGTCATTACACATACCCCTGAATTCCTACGCATTTTCCAGAAAAAAATTCAGTACGAGCGGAACTTTAAACGTTAATAACTTTTTAACGAAATTCGTCTTATTTTGGCCTCTAGAATCTCCCATTAAAATTTTTCTCAGGGGTGGCCGAACACCCTGTATAATTAAGACGTATCATTTTGCGAAAAACTAAAATTATTTGATAAAATGTCGATATATTAGCACATGACCTGAAAGTTACACGGATCCATAGAGGGTTAAATCAACAAAGTTTAGTGTTTCTGCTAGAATTACGACCGCGTTACCGAAAAAGGAAAAGTAAAATAATTTCCCCATAAATTCTGGTAATGGGGGCTCTCTATTGGAAGTAGCGCCGCGCGACACGCGTCGAAACGACTCCGTAAGAATGCGAGCAGAAGTTGAACCGAACCGAACCGTTTTTGTTGCAGAAGTTCCTAAGCGAGTCCCTGAATCACCTTGAAAAGATGTACCCAGGCAACGGGAGCGGCGTGACAAGTAGTCAGCAGTCGAGCCTCGACACGAACAAGAGCAAGGACGGTACGTTGATGAACGACATGAAGAAGTGACGCCCGGAGGACCCGCCTACCTCGAACGTGGTCACTTCAATCAGGCACTCTTGGCCGTACAACTGAGCTTTTCGCGGTCCTTTCGCGAACAGCTTCTGGTGGACCACAGGAAAACGACACGTATGTCCGCGATACCACGAGCGTTTGTATAATAATAGAGGAGCGCACTCATCGACAGGGATAAAGGTGCGACAGCAGCGTCGCGGATGTTCGTGTTCGCCGAGGTTGGCTGGTCGACGAGCGTTTTTAGGTAAATCAATGAAACGAAGCCGCGAGAAGATGTGCAATCGCCGTCGGTCGTCGATGGGATCGTCAGAGAGTCGTCGAAGGACCTCGACGAAGGACCATCGCCGGGGCAGTGGGGATACGGGACGGCTTTGATTTCCCCTTTGTTCAGCGAAGCGAGTCAGGCCGCGTCATCGAGGACGCTTCGATGATCCTGTACTGTTTCGATGAACGTGTGTACTCGTGTAAACAAAATAGGAATAACTTTTGTTCTTTCACTGCCTGTTCGTTCGAAACGCATCCGTGCTGATTACGAAGGAACGTATCGATCGATTCGACGGGATCGTCGCGACAGTTACGGAATAGGGCTGCGAACGGTTCGATGAGTTTGTCTGCATTCGAATATATTCGGTGGTTCAAACGTCCCCGCGAAAATTATTCGACTTTATATTTTGGAGAAGATTCTGAAGACCCTTTCGGCAAAAATTTACCCCTTCGTGGCTGTATTTAGATGCAGTGAATATTAATATGTTAAATATGTTTTCTCAGAGTATTGAAATTCGTAAGAAGAAAACACGTAAAACTGGTGAGTATGAAGGGGTTGATAAGCATATCCTGAGTTTTGCCACAGAAACGATACTCGGATGCTTATAAAAAATTCCAACGTTAAATGACGCGAGTAGTCACCAGCCCTAATTCGCAGTCGTCGAAAAAACTATAGAGTTCGAAGCTTTATCGCGTCTTCCCTCCCTTAGGTTCTCGTGCATGCTCGCGAAATGCGTGTTCTATCAGAGACTATATCCGTGCGTGTACGATTGTTTGTGATAGGTTTAGTGATAGTCGAAACGTTTGTGCAATTGTTACGGTTAATGCTTGCAATTATAGCCCTGTGTTCCAAACCGCAGTACAGTAACAGGTCACGGTCAAACGAGAACGTTAGAATCGGTTCGTTCGAAGGTAAACAAAGAAAAAAAAAAGGAAAGTTCCAAACTTCTTTTTCGAGCGACAAATATATTAAAATGGGAAAATTCTATTTACTGAGCCGAAATGGGTGTAAAGTTCTTTAGTCGTTTGTATCCTTGCAGCTCGCGAATCGATCGATAATTGGAGGATACACACATACACGGAACACGAACATACACACATACACAGTACAACGAAGAAGAAACAATTTACAACAACCTTATTTCTCTGTATAATTTTTGGGTCGACTATTTATATTGCTCAAGCATCGTTATTCTTTGCTCATTACCGAGCGTCCGACATACGCGCAGTATCGATTATGATGCCGTTACGTAAGCATTAATATTGTGATATACTGCTCTCTGTACCGCGTGCAACTTATAATTTAGCGACTACGAATGTGAACCGCTCGCGAACGTTTCACGGACAATTTTTCTCGGCTGACTGAGTCCATTACGTAGAACAACTCAACGCCATTTACATGGAAACATTCAGTATGCAACGATCGCTGAATATTCATGAACGTCGCAGCCTTTGAAGTTATATATTTCCTTGTAAACACATTTAAGCGCACGTTTAACGTGGACGTTTTTATTGAATTTCTTAATAACTCATCCTTCTCATTAGTCATCACTGAAATCTACGGTCGTATCGTACAGAGTAGGGCGTGATTTATGGTACGAACGAAACAGAGACTGTTCTCCGTGCAAAACAAAGTGGAAAGTGCAGAATAGAGTTAGATGTTTTCCTTAAACGTAGCTTTTCACGGGAAATCGCCTCACTTTGGATCGTACCGCGATTTATGGCCTTTGCTCTGTATAGAGTCAATCTATGGTTCGAATACGATTGTGGTTGTTCGAGACCACCGAAGTACTACCCCCCCAACTCTTTTCTTTTACGCAAAAGTACATGTTGGTATGCAGGAAAGCAAGATCAGTCCTGGTTTAGGCAAAATGTAGTAACAGGGATAAGGAAAACGTGGATAATATCGAGTAATTTGTTCTTAGTAATAATATTAATAGTAATACGTCTCTATTGCTGCAGATGCACACCAATCGCAAAAGAAAATACAATGGAAAAGAGATCCAACAATAATAGAGAAAAAGTGATCATAATTCAGAAATATACTGTTATTAAATGTAATTGAGTACAGTTGTAGGTCTGATAAATCCTGAGTAAATAGACTGATCTTTCTTTCCCCTATTTGTATAGCTGTTAGCTGGGAAGATGATTCCTAAGTTAAGAACATGGGGAATTTAGTACTACGTATAGTAGAGGAAATGTGGAGTGTGTCGAGTAATTTTTACTTAGTTGCAGGCCTTACAAAACCTGATTAAATAGTTTAACCTAATATGCCACGCAACTCCTTTCAAGATTGATCTTTCTTCCTTCCATCTGTATAAATGGGAGGTGGAAAGATGATTCTTGATTCAAGAGGAATGTAGTAGCATGAGCAAGAGGAATGTGGTAAACATTTTTGCCTTGCCTTGGATCTTACAAATTCTAATTAAATAGTTTTACTTAGTTTGACTCGTAATTCCCTCCAGGATTGATTTCTCTTCCTCGTGTTTGTAAAGCTGTAAACTGGAAAGATGATTCCTGAGGTTGTTGTCTTTGAGCAGATTTCATTGCTTATTGTTAATCAAAAACCTTCGAAGGCTGACTAAAAAAGTATCAACTTCCAAGCTCCACATAGTACAAACTCTCTGATACCAAACCAACATGGCGTAAGCATGAGAGTCGAACTTAATTGGTGGTAGCAAGTGGCCTTGAGCGTCCAGTTTATTCCAATCCGACTATTATGGAAACCAAATGGACTCAGTTGTGAAATTTATCACTGTTGCCGTCAACTGTCCGTTTGTTTCGCGTAAATTTTAGAATCTCCGCGACAATTTCACGATCGAATCAAAACTCTATCTTCATTATCTCACGCGGGGTTAGATGGTATCACGATAATCGAGGTGAGAATGTGCAACAGCCGTCCGAGGCTAAAAAGAATCTTAATTTAGAATCGTTTATCTATTGCATTAGCACACAACGAGGTTTTATTCAAATCAAACTATGGATACGAATAGCCGAATCATCGACCTTGCAATTGTCTATTCATTACAGTTTCTCAACGATCGATTATTCAAGCTCGGCATGACGCTGATTTTTCCAATGATTTTGTACAGTCGACTAGAATTAATGATACGAAATACAGCTTTCTATACTCGTATTAAGAGATACTTTATTCCACGCAAACTTTTAATGTTCACGATTCATCTACGTAATAAGGCATTGAATTTTCTAATAATTTGAAGGAGCGACAAGGTTCCATTCGGAGATCTTAATGTTTCAGAACAATACAGAATACAAAGTCTCGATAAGCAGAATCAAACTTCGAAAGTGAAAAGCTGAATATCTCAGAAATTAATTTGTTCACAGGCTTCATTTTTAAAAAAATACACATTTTACAGAAGATAGTTTTTATTATAGGATGATCTATTTTTGTTGACTTGTACGATCCAGACTATTCAATGCTTTATTATACGTTTTATCTACTTCATATTCTTGTCAAACTAATAACGTATCTCTCATAGATTTATAGGCGCGATACGTCGACGCAAAATACAGATCGGATAAACAACAATTGCGTTTTCAAAAGACCCGTAGATAGTGTCGAAGAGACTATCGTTTGGTAACTAGAACCAGAGATGGGCAGACTCCTCGTCTAGATAACAAATTTGAATAGAGGATGTAAGGATAAACCATTTTTGATCCGTTGACTGTTCGATAAGAAATTATAGAATGAAATTTATATTCCACGTTGAACGGATAAAAAGCTTTATTCGATAACCGATCTCGACGGAGCAAACGTGTTTTTCATTCGTTGTGTATTTAATTCGAATAAAATTTTGTCCATCTCTGACTGGAACACACGTTTCGATCGGCTGTTTGTCTCCAAACTTCGGACACATACGTATCGTAAAAGAATAAACGCCCTACGACTTATCGATGCTAACCACGTTTCCACGTTGCAACGATCATCGACATCGGCGCCGTTCGACCGAAAGCGAAATTAGTAATTCCTAGTAGACAACGCGTTAATTGTCGGGCGATTAATCGCAGCGAAGCTATATTTTCCTCCTTATTAAGAACCTCATCCGCGAGATTTTCGTTTTCGCGACGAAGAACGGGAACGACGTTTATTGAAGCGCGTTTCGCTTGATCGTCGGTGTCGAGTCTCGAGGAAGCCTAAGGAACATATCCGAGGATCACTCGTCGTGCCAATGCGAAAGTTGCCATTTGAGATGTGCCAATTAAACAAATATCGAGTTAGAAACGTAAGAGCGAGCGACTGGATGCGAGCGTGTCGATGAAACGCGATCGAACGAGCACCGAAAGTTGCGTTAGAGTTTTTAAGACGCGCGTATCGAGCGCTCTTTTTGCCGCGCGGACCACGCGAACGAGAGAATCGAACGCGACGAAACGTCTCGACCGAAACGCGTATCGAGTGCTTGGTCACTCCGTTCTGGTCGAAAGGTGAAGAAAAAGGAAAAGAGCAGAGCGGAAGCATGAGAAATTGCGTTGAAGTACAATACCAGGTGAACCTGAGACATATCTAACTTTGTAATTAAATCTTAGGCGTATATGTAAATGTAAGATTAAGAAACCTGATCGAACGTCTCGCGTTCCGGGATATTATGTACAGAGTATTTGAATCTTTCTTGTGATATAATCGTACATATTACTAAGATATAAACCGATAACACGGACAAAAAAAATTACTATTATCATTCCATGTTTTTTCATAGAGGTGAGGTATTTAGCGTGGTTGTGAAGGGCGCCGGATGCCGCTCCGTTTTAATTAGAAATACAATTTTCGAAGTTCTCGAAGCAGCCGCGCGTCGTCGGATTTTACTTTGCGACGAAGAAACATGATTTCTCTCCCTCGCGACGCGCGCTTTAATCGTAGAGGAAAAAAAAAGAAAAAAAAATACTAAGAACGAAAGGGCAGAGAACCACCTTCACCGAGTTTCAGACCAACACCGCCGGGATTAGTTAGGCAACAGAAAAGAAGAGAAAATGTTAGGCAAAACAAACAAAAAAAAAAAAGCAAAAAAAAAATGAGAAAAACCTTGAACCCCTTATTTTCACTCACGACTACTTAGGCGAACTCGTTAGACTAAGGTCCCGTAAATTAATACTTATTTATAATCGTTAGAGCGGCCGTAGAAAGACGTTTTCTACCAGAATTTCTGTGCCAACTGCAAAGAATGTTGTAGACAATTTTTGTTCCACGTTGAAGCATCATTCTAATCTTGTAAGATACTCAGATATATCTTTATTAAATATATTTGAATTTCGTAGTATATTATATTCTGATATTGATTATACATTTCATTTTTGTATATTGGTGTGTGATAAATAAATAAGAATATTGTTTCTAAGCAATTTATAAACTTTAAAATGAACGCCAGCGATACTGTGGCGTCCCCTTCAACGTTCTAAATCCGACGCCATTTAAATTACACGCTTAAACGGTTTTCTAAAGATTTCTATTAATTTTGAAAAACAACTAAAACCTCGACGTTTAAAAGCTATCGAATAATGAAAAGTTCAATGGCGAATAAAATCACAAGTGTCACTGTGTTTGCCACTTGGGCAATTTTAATGGCACTGCAAGCATAATATTAAAGCTAAACTAAACACATAAAATAAAAAGATGAAACCCTATTCCATCCTTACAATTTACATAAGAATAATTGTCAACAAGTCTGGCGATAAAATACGAGAATCGTCCCAAAAGTAATGCGAATAAATGGAAATGAATTTAATTTTAAAAATGTTATGGACAACCCTTCGATGGAATGTATTTGATGTCGTTGACTGTTTGCCAGTAGCTTTATTAGTTGTTAAAATTAAATGTTTTATATTGGGTTTTGATGACTAATTTCATCATTCATATTTTAAAATGAAATTTTATTAAATAAAACTTGACGGTTCAGTTTATTTCTACTTCACATCGTTTAGATAATACAAAAAAAAAAGCATTAATTTATAGTTCGATGATAATTTTTCATTATTTAATTGATTTCTACGTTTGCTATTTATATTATGTATTTCAGTTCGTGAAACACTAAAATCCATAAGACAAAATCATAGAAGTATAGAATAGACATTGCATGCAATGCTTTATTCTGCTATACTCATCTAAAATAAAAGTAAAATAAAAATAAAACACTCCTCTGTTAAAGATTGTCCATATTTTCCTATCCTATACCTCGTCTGTGACAGAATGCAAAATATTTATTAGAGATAATAATTCTAAATCTGATCTGCAGAAACTCCTCTAGAAAACAAAATCTGTTTCGACGAAATAAAAACGTTTCACTTTATTTAGATATCGCTTAGAAAGTAAAGGTCAAACATTCGGTTGTTCTGTATTTCCGATTTATTTATTTTCCATTTAATTTCTTCCATCATAGACGTTGATGCACATGTTAACATTACACTCACAAGTACTCACTATAAACTCATAAAATTATATCTACATCCTTATAATTTTATAAAAATAGACATCATTTCAATTTCATTCGAAAACTTGACCGGTTGAATGACTCTTACGCATACCTAAGTAACCACACAGACGAAAATATCACTTCAACAAGATATTCGAATTATTATTAACTAAATGTTATTAGATTTATTTCAAATTTGTGATATCATAAGAAATTATTAGCTCATACCTATTAACACGATTGCAAGAGTAACGATTTCTGAACGACACAACCGAAAGTTCTAACGAATTTCCTACAAACATTTAACAAACTAGTTCACATACTACAAACTGTCATCACACCCAACATTAGTTTTTAGAAATTTACGAGACCACACAAATACATCGAATTAAGATTGAAATTGTTTGAGTTTTATCTATTGCGTTGAACTGATCGATAAATTCGATGCTGAATTTTAAAGACATTTAAAACGCGCGTATTATTAATTTCCATTATACCGGTCACAGCTTAATAATTAAATGCTATTACTTCTTCGTCGATTGATGTAATCGTAACGTGTGCAATCGGCACACTCCATTGCCTGAAAGAAAGTCTTACTATCTCATAGATTTTTGCACATAACTAACAAAGAAAGCAGTTTCAGTTATTCACGCATGCAAAAAGCTTTTAATTTCTCTAATCGAATTCGGAACAATTTGAGTAAGTACTTTCTAGCGCGTGCAAATCTTGCATTCGTGATTAGAAAAAAAAATTTCTAAATCGAAACACTTTACAAACTTTAATAAATTAAAGCCTGTAAGATTATTGGACACAGTGGAAGCCATTTACAAAGCGAGACATTCTGAAATATCAGAAACTGTAAGTATGAACCGGTATAAAAACTAAGAATATTCCTGGTTGCAAATACAATTTCGGCATAGTTAATTAATTTGAAAAATTATTACACTAGATTACAATTATTACCAGTATTTCTATAGAATAATGAGTCGAGAACACATTTATGACAAAGTATATCATCAAAATATTGTAATTGTTGAAACTGTAAATATTAATACAACAAATAAGACAATGCTATGAAGAAAAAAAGCTGTAATTAAACAGTAGACATAATATTAAGACCAAGTGTAATTTTCTGATGGCACTTTTTTAAATGTGAGTATAAAAATTATTTTATACAAATCAAAAAGTACTCACGTGATTTCAAGGCACTTCGAGCTCCACTGATCAGAGAAACAGAAGGAGATTAAAATATTTCAATCCACGAAAACGCGTTCCCACGCGATTTTCCTTACGCTTCTATACACCTAAGAGGAATACACGAAAAAATATGTTAGAGGTAAATGTTATGAAAGCTTGGAATAGAACTTGAATAAGAATGAAATGAAATGCATATGAAAATAAACTTTCACTATTGGTACAAATAAATGTACCGCCGATAAAAATTCGAATGATGCGTAATGTCAACTTTAATGTAAATTAAATACGTATGAGTCCGTTGTTTAACAAATATAACGAGTATTTTTTTTTTTAGGTTTTATCTTCGTTGCATTGTAATTAATGTAATTAAGATTCGTGCATAGGTATGAAGTAGATTGAATGAAATTTATTATAATTTTCTGACAGCTTATCTTAATATTAATTAACATTTTGTGAATTTGTAAAACTTAAAAACACCAAATGCGTAAGTTTCATTGTAATTAGGCTGATATTATTAATATATAGATAAACGGATGTGTTTAGATTACTGAAAATATTAATGTTACTTATTAGGTCTAGATATAATTTATATTTTTCCAGATTATAATGGCGTTGATTAAGCAGGGTTTTAATTTAATTTGTTTCAAACAAAGCTTACAATAGCGTTATTATACTTCCCATTTATTTCAGTTTACGAGTATTACATATATGTATATACGAGAAAACACATAATTACTCCAGAAACGAGAAAATATTTACGCATATGTTATTTTATGATTTTTGTATACTTATACTGAATGATTATAAGATTACAGGTTTTTATAATGTTGTAACTACTATATTTTTTACAACGCTCTACAGAAATCGTTGCTTCATGTATTTTGCACATGTAATTATATCTGTGTTCATTAACATGTATTTATATTTTTTTTTTTTCTTTAGTTTTCACTAAATTGTTTTAATTATTTTTGCACGTATATAATATACAAATTATTATCGTATGAATTACGGTATAAGTTTCATAATCATAGGCAACTTATTTTAATATTAATTTATATGTTCACTTGCCACTGAATATCATTTTAAATATTTACTTTTTTCCATTTTAGACATATATTTCTAAGTCATTATAACACACACGACTGTCCCGAGCTATGCATGTTTTCAAAACAACGTTAAAGCTGTATGAAAGGTAAGTTCTCCAATTTATTTATAAATTTATTAGGGCATACTTTATAGTGTACAGCCAATTAAAGGGGGGAACAGTATTTTGTACGCGTACAAAATGGAATAGTAAAAGGGGATATGAAATTCAATCTACAGAAAAGTTTGACACAGCTTCGACGTTTTTGTCCTAAGTTGCGTTATAATACACGCTTATTTAACAATTTTACTTGTTTCATTCTACAGATCCTCTTGGTCCTCTAGCCCTCCACTCTGACGTGACATTTTCCGAACAGGTTTCAAGGAGTGGGTCTGTATTATGTTTTTTTTTTTTTACAGGAAGTCAGAAGTACGGAATCAACGAAACGGCAGAAATTAATTCAGACTTTCTAGGAGATGGATATTTACACGATTCTTCGAGACATAAAATCATTTCGAAGTCGCAAGACGCTTCGATTACAGTTTTCATTGTATTACGTGTTCCAGTTTATTCAGCGGCAACGAAAAATTCATCTAAAAACCGTGTCGGCCTTATTATAAAAAATTGTAATTTTCGAACGGGAACAAATAAGATATACATGGGACACAAAACCGATTTTTCCATCGAGATACAATCTAATAGTTACCGAGACCATTGGAGATCGACCGAGACTTAAAAATTTTCAACGAGTCTCGTATTTTGCTCGCTACCGTCGCAATACGATGAAAAGTTGTAATATTGCCTGCTTGTCGTTTACCGTGCTTAGTCTCTTCCGTGTCGCTTTTAGTTTAAAAACGTTCTCGGTCGTTTATAGATTTTGGCATCGTAGGCACCATAGGTCGTCGTGCGTGAGGAAGAGTCAACGGTTTAGGGCTATGAAATAATAAAATCAGAAACAAAATCTTTTTTTCGCAGACGTTGCGGGCAATTTAAAAAAAAAAAAAAAAAAGATAGAAAACGTTACGAAAATTATAGGATGATTTTTGTGGACTTTTACTTGGAAGGTCGTGAGTACGGAGCGTTGCGGTAGCGCGAGCTTGAGCCCGATGTCGTTGTCGTCTTGTAAGATTTCCATGCGCGGCTCGATGATTCCTCTGCGAATTTCATGGAGTGAGTCATTTGCATTACTTCAATTCATTCAAACACATCACGACGAAATATTAATCGGATATATCCTAACCCTCTATTGCGAAGCGAGTGTTATGTATTTTTTTTTTAAACGTTTAAGAAAATTCTTAAAAATGGGCTGAAGAATTGCTCAGTTAACAGTTCAGGTTGTTACATAAAGCCATTCGTGTTTGTTTAGCGTTCAATATTATAGATAAGTTTCTTTAAATGTTCGATTCAACACATGGAAGAAAATAAGAGTGTACAGAGTATTTAAAAATTTCGGGTACCTTTCTCAAAAGGAAATTATATTTTTCTACTTAAAGAGATGTTTGAATCGTGAATATTTTTTTATATTAAAAATTGTTGTTCCCTTGGATTGAAAAAAACTAATAATGCATGTATCAAATTTAAACTTAATTTGAGTTTTGAGTAGTCGAAGAGATACTAGAACAATACTATGCGATGAAAAAATATTTAAATCCGCTTCTATTCAAACCGATAAATTCTCGAACCAAGTTATGTCTCGTGTATCTGTACACTCCTAAAAGAATATCCTAATGATTTTAAAAAGTTAATATAAAATTTGTTTTCCATTAATATCGTCATTCTTGATTAAATATCTATTATTTTATTCGTGATATAAAAAGCGCCCAAGCGTTTATGCAAGTTTATCGAACAGAATCCGGCCGACAATTGATTTAATTTGGAAAGATTTAACCGTGAGTGTAAAATTGTACACACTTCGTATACTTCAAGATCTAATTATTGCAGCTACGAGCCACATTATTAATGATTTTAAAATAATTAGGTACATTCTGATGCATTTAAATGTTCCATTTAAAACTTTAAATATTAACGTTATCACACTAATTTTATTAAGTATTTCATGCTCCACCAATTTTTTATATTATCAGATTCTTCATTCGTTTCAGTTCACTTCAAACCGTTTAATTATTTTTAAGAACCAGAGTTCAATAAATCTATGTATAATTAATGTATTAGGGTATTTAAATCAATAAAACTGTAAGTACCATAAGAATTATGTTAACCCTTAAACGACGTACGTTCTAACAGCTATGAAAAACAGACTATTGTTTAAATAATATTTTTCTGTTTTATTATGTAATGGAGTTATATATTACATATTATATAATACAACTCATCTACAATAGTGCCCACTTAAGTGTCCGGGGTTATCCCCCACCAATTCTTAAAAGCCAAGCGACTTCGAACATCGAAGGGGTATTCAGCCCAGGGAAAATCTTTAATGGGAGATTCTAGAGGCCAAAATAAGACGAAAATCAAGAATACTAATTTCTTGATGGAGGCTTCGTTAAAAAATTATAGAAACATTTCCGGCCACACAATATATTTTCTGTAAAGAATTTTTTTCTCGAAGGAATTTGGGGGTATGTGTATTCACCAAAAATGATTGTAATTGACACTCGCAACCGAAAATAATTTTTCCAGAACGATTTGAAATGTTTAAATTTAATTTATTAATGACTTTTTAACGAAGCCTCAATCAACAAATTGATATTCTTGATTTTCGTCTTATTTTGACCTCTAGAATCTCCCATTTAAATTTTTCCCAGGGTTGGCAGAACATCCTGTATATGGTTTCGGATGCTAGCTATTGTATCTCACTCACACTTATCCTCTTTCCTTATCTCCGTTGAATTCTGAGAAGTAACCTTGCCTACATAAATGACCGTGGCCGGTTCCGAGCGTGGTCACTCAAGTGGGCACTGTTGTATATTGTGAAAATTTTGTGAGTAAACTACTGTAGGGAACTAGGAAGTGTGCGACCGAGACGAAAGAGGCGAATGAAAGATTTTCCATTTGCTCTACCTGTCCCCACCATTCAACACCCGTCTCTACGTTTAGAGTCTCGGTGACACCAGAACGAAAAACATCAATAATCGGACGGAGACTCTCGACTATAAACAATCGGGTCGCGCGATCCTGTGCCTCGCAAACTTACCAGCTTCCTACAGTAAGTAATTCTTTACTCGTACCTATTTACTAATGCTTCTCATTGGAACAGTTTATTTGAAATAGTTCAAATAATTGAAAACCAGCTAATGTTAAACGATCTTTCTCGCACACGGCGTTTAAGGATTAATTTTGTGCATATCATAAATATGTGTATATTTATGATAATTTATATTCCATAACGTATAAACGTGTTAAATTTGTTAGACAAACAAAATAATAATGTAACGATAATAAATGAGAAGTGTTACCTGGATATTCAGACGTTTCATAGTACTCGTGTGAGGAGTGCGGAACAGCGTCGTCTTCGTACTCGTAAGTTGTATACCTCAAGGAAGGATACATTAATTTCTACATAATGTATGAAAGTATCGTACACGTAAAAATACCTACATTATTCGAAATTCATATGCACCTTCTACACATATCTCATACACTACACTTCATACACCTCATACACACTCTCCTACACTTAATTTCATCATGTTATTCTCTTATCACATACGCCTTATTTTAGTTTTCATCGATCCGTTATCAAAAATTTTATTTATTGGGAATGTTTTGTTTGCTTGTTACATACTTCGAATAAACCACATTTTACTATACAATTTATGTTTACGATGTATAGTATAAAAACGAATTCAATATTCTCAGGGAACAATCTTGGGAACAATTTTAACAGAAATTCATTTCACGCATTACTGTACAGTAATGGCCGCGGTGATTTAAAAAATTCGAGAGCCAGTAATTAAATTCTCGCGTGCAGGGTAGCGTATTTCTTCTGGGAATCAACTTGCATACTGTCTGACAAAGTAAGACAATAGATACGAGAGGAATCGAGATATACATAGCAATGCCGTGGTAAAAAAATCATAAGTTTATGAAAAAAAGCACCAATGGACCAATCAGAGTTTTCCGATTAAAATGAGTCCAAACGCGATGTAAATCGGATTGGTCGTAGTAGAACATACAAATTGTATATCTACATCAAACGTAGATACGTTAAAATAAACATTTTAATTTCTATTCAGTCTTGCTCCGAAGATCCACAAGGAGTTCAATTATTCCTAACCACACCAATTATTTAAAAGTTTAATCGTCTCGTTTTCGTAAAAATGTCAATTATACTTACCCCCCTGACCCTGAAGTATAATGTCGGTCACCGTATCGGCTACTGCTGCTCGTCGACCCATGATAGTCGTAATCGTGGTGTGAACCAACACGATTACTCGGTGGCGGGGTAGCAGTCTCGTACCTTAATAAGGAGACGTTAGTAAATTTTGCACAGTACATATTTGCTCGTTCCTATTATAGAAATAATATTTGCCAATAAGTATAACAGCTTACCCATAACTTTGATCCATGGCAACTCTTGCACGATCCAAAATAGAAAATACTTTACTTTTCGCTGACACGGGACGAGAGATTGGTCCTCGACTCGAAGGTGGTGGAAGTATCGCCGCTAAAATGAGAAAATTTAGGAATCGGCATGACGATATGCCGCTAAATTTATTTGTTCGCTCATTCGCCGCATTTCAATCTGTTAAGGGAAGAAGAATCAGTGTAATGACTATTCCAACGATTACTAACCTCTCGAGGATCGTGGTAATGTGGGCCTGGCGGTGGGCCTTAATATTCCACCACCAGCAGGAACGCCTCTTACAGAGGGTCTTCTGTCGTCGGTGTTCACCGGATCGTCTACCATACTCATTTCCATTTCTCGCATTTGCTCCTGACGTATATTGTCGTTATTGTCAGGAATTAGATACTTTCGGACTTCAGCTAACGCGAACGCAATGCGAGCATACGCCTCTGCTGGCGGCGCAAGAGCTGTTATTTCAACGTGTAGATCGTCCGAAAGATGTGCATACTTTGGATCCAGAGACATACGGCATTCTGCTTCCTAAGTTCAGGTGTGTTATACGTTATCAAGGGTCAAGAGAAAAGAAATAAAACCTCTTAAACCTCTTATTAAGATTACGTACACACAGCATTCACTTAATATTACGAACATACATCGTGCACGTATTTACTCTCACAGAGAATTTCGGGATTCCCGAGACACAGATTTCGGGAATCCCGAATATTCTCGGGATCTAGCACACTCCTGATTATTATCATGCAGGTAGTTTCAGGGCCTCAGGTATAAGTGGAAACAATAATCATAAAACAAATGAAATTTAAAATAACCTTTTGACGATCTTTCATCGATCCTCTCCCTAACACTGCCATCTTGCACATAGTTTCTTCTTGCAAACGTTTCATAGAATTACCTTTTGGACCCAATAATTTTCCAACAAAATTAAACTATAAAGAATTCCATGATGTAATTTAGAGAGTAATGATTTAAAGGTATATATAATTACCTTAGGATGTTCTCTCACAGGTACCAACACTTTAACTGAAACGCGAGTTGGTTTTTCACGATAAATATCCACATATTTTGGATCCCTTATTGGTTTTCCCATAGCCTGAGTTTTTTGAATTTCTATTAAACAAAGTAATTATTCTTGATTCTATGGCACGCTAATAAAATGCTAACCCAAGCAAAAACAGAAACTATTGCTTGTTTGTCATATAAAGTCATTTAAAACGTTTCAATTCTATCATTGAACGTTGAAAGATTTTTATGATTCATTTTATTTTCCTTCAAGGAAAACATTTATAAGAAGTTACTTTACAAATGATATTTAGCATATAAACAAAGGCAGTTTATGTTATATTTGCATATATTTTTAATTACAGATAATAATACATAATATTTATACCTCTATACATACATAAAAACATATAAAGTAACATTATCTTTTATAAGTAAAAAAAATTCTTAATATCATTCAGAATTTAACATCTATATACAAATGTAGATCTATGTATTACAAAGTAATACATTAAAGGCATATTTATAATATAAATACATACATAAACATGAGGGAACAATATGAGATATGAGAAGAAGTAAACATAAAATTATATGTTACTTCTATAAAAAGTAGGTATGAGACTATAGTTAAGTGGTTTATAGTCCTTCCGTAAAGATAATGTATTTTCAAATATAGCATCCTCTCCACTAACAGTAACTATGCATATACACATACATACATTGCAAAAATTTTCTATTGATTTTACGAAAATTTAAATATAAAATTTGTAATATATACAAACATACTGACTCTAAACATTTAACAGTATAATGATCATATATTTACGATTTTAATATTGCTATTACGAAAAGATTTGGAAAAATAAAAAATATAGTATAGGTATATTACTTTGAATAACATAATGTTAATTAATATAAAGCCACATATGTTTTATTTGGAGTATTTAATTTAAAATGCTTTCGAAAATCTTTATATTCCTAATTACTAATTTAATCGTGAAAAAAATGTTTTTCATATACATGCTACTCTAACCTTAAATATCAATTCCTTAAACTCATTCTGTTCGAATTATAAACACATAAAATAATAAATTGAAATAATCACTGAAAATAAACAACGAACAAAGGAAACAAACGCAGAAACAGCATGAAAAACGTTAACATAAATATCAGAAACAATGAAGATGTGGTAAAAAAAAAGGAGTGAATAATAGTAACACTTACCTTGATCGATTAAACTAACTGCATTAGGCCATTTCTGTGAATCCAATTCAACTTTGACTTGTAAAAGTTCACGGACATACTCCCCGGCTTTATCAATTTGATGCTCTTTTTCATCACGATCTTTTTCGGATAACGTTTTTCCCTTATCTGAATTTTCATCCCTTTGATACTTGTATTCGCCATTACTTGGCCTGTCACTCATGATTAATAATGGTTTATTATATATTTCAACAAATATATAAACAGAAAAGTAACAAATTCGTTAATCAGACACTTTTTTGCACTCAAATAGATCACTCACTCACGACGCGGTTTCACATTAAAGTTACAATGGCGGAAGCTAACTCTTCTACCTCTAGTTAAAATTAAGGCGTACCTACATGTATGCTTCGTTTGGTGTTCAATGATTTCCATGACTATTTCATTACAGGATCAATATTTTATTTAAAAAAACATATTTTCAAATCTATTTCAAATGTTAAGAAATGCTACTAGTAAAGTAATAGTCAAATTAATTCCAATAAAATCATAGTTCTATTTTCATGACACACTAGAAACACTATTGAATACTATCTTCGTATATCATAACAAAAATTTAATGTAAATAAAATACCATTGCATTTTAATTATGGTAAATCTGATCTAAAAATAAAATAATTAATTTCCTATTTACTGTTTGAAAGATTCATTTTATGTTGTTCTAGTTATATATTATAAAATACAAAATGAAATATTCGAAATATTAAGAAAACGATAATGTAAAATGATGAAAAAGAAAAATTCATGATTTCTATGTGACTGTAATAATTCGCAATTACCTAAAACAAATCTTACATTCATTACGAATAAACAATTTGAATAATACATTTAAAAATAATATTTTAATTAGTAGAATAATGTAAAAAGATTAGTCATTTATGTTACAATGTTACGTAAAAAAGACATTCCTAAATTCAGTAAAATTTCTAAAGAAAGAAACAAACTTAATTTCTTGAGTATAAATATTTACATAATATTAATTTGATGTTTGTATTAACTGCAGATGGCGAAAATATCGAATACATCATGGTAACTAAATTGTTAAATATAACCGCAAAATATGTTAGTTTACACGTAACGAGTATTTGATTTGTTAATTGCCTGAAAAAGTTGTAATATTGTGTAGACAAATATTTTAAAATATGAGTCACATTATAGTAATACGAAGTTATAGGCCGGGCGATGAAATTAATTGCAAAGAGATAGTAAAAGCCGGCGTAATGTCGTCTTTAAATTTAACGTTTATTGGAATTGCACTCAAGGAATTAACTTTCCAATTGATGATATTATTTGCTGCTATTATGTTTATCTTTTTTGGATTGCCCTTGACAGTTTGCCTTTTAGTTATTCCTATTGTTATTATTTCTGTGTATGTTGGAACTTACATAGGTTTCACTATGAAAGCTATGGAAGTCAATGAAGAAGTTTCTAATATACCAAGGTAAAAATTTTTTATACTTATACGCCTTTTACATGAAATTAAGAAGCTAGAAGTTGAATAGCCAGTTTTCTTTTTTTTTTTTGTATTGTTAATTTTATTTTAATTTTGTTTCGTTAATTTTTAATTTATCATAATATACTTTTATGAAGGACTTTATATTTTGGGTAGATAGAAAATATTTTTTTTATATGTAATAAATATCAAACTAGTAGAGCCATTAAAAAAACCAAAATGGTTAATAGATCTTATAAAAACTTCTTCATCTATTATGACAGGATTTTCATGTCAAATGCGTTTTCCTGTTTTTGGGTTGCTGAAGCATTTGAACCTTATCTAATGACAGAAAGTCCCAAGAATGTACACTATACCATAATGACGGAGCAACAATTCCGTGATTCAAACATTGATATTTCATCTCAGGTTAAGAAGATTGTAGGTACTATTGCCTTATGTAAAAGTCATAGATTAGATAAAGGTGCATGGATCAAAAGATTGTATATACATGAACAATATACAAGAAAAGGCATAGCATCTTGCCTTATTAATGTTGCAGTGCTATTTGCTATTGATCAGGGATATAGTTGTGCTAATATTGTTGCCTCAGAATATACAGAAGGTGGACGAGAATTATGTCTCAAAAAAGGTTTTGAATTACAACAAATGTATCATAAACCTGTTTTGGGGTCATTTATATCTATATTGATGTATGAGTTGACATATCAAATTAAGCCTGGTGAAGATGATTATGTGCCTACCATTGATAGCAGAATAATGCTTAACAAGTGAAAATTAGATCTGAAATTTCCTTAAATACTCAACTTCTTTGTGATGTCAAGTCTGATCCTATATCTTCCAAGGAAAACTTTCCAAAAGTTGCATTTATAACTTATTGCTGAGTAGGATTATTTATATTTTATATTGTTACTGAGATATTAAAAGTGTAGTTTTATTTGACAAATTTATTATATAATTCAATGGTTAACATATTTGGGAATTGCTACAATGTGTACGTATTGTATGCACAAAGAAACTATAAAAATATATTTTCTTACTTTTTCATATTTTCCCAATACATTTGAACTTCTTTATTTTCCCAATGTTTTTCCATTTCTTTACATAGATATCTGAAATAAAAAGAGGTTATATGCATTTATACTGTGAGAAAAAAAACTATATTCTTTGTAGGTTTTATATACACAATTTTCTATTATTTTTATGGGGGCTGATGTTTTTGTTAAGCAAGAACTGTTATTTTTATACCTGCCAACTCACCAGCTTGATATCAGGCTGAGATGCAATAGAAAAGTCTGGGGATTTATGTATCTCATAAAAGAGTAGATAGGTTGTAATCCTATGTCAGATCAAACACTTAAAAAGTCTTTGATATTGGGAACTAGTGACACATACAAGAAAACATTGTTTAGAATTGTTCAAACATTTTTAAATTATTTGCAAAACCATAACAGCAATGAACTGTTATGTACTGTGTTAGATATACAATCTAGTAAATAAGTTTTAATACATTTTATTTTTGAAAAAAATGTATGTAATAAAGGAATCTTTGTATTGATGAGCTACATTTTTGAAAATGTATATTTATGTATCAATAAAGTTTTACAAATTTATCTAATTTAATTTTTGATACTGCTATACACAATCATGTTACTGTCTAGTTCTTTCCATTATAAAGTTGAACAAAATGAAGTATTATAATTTGAATGTTATACTTACTTTTCTTGTATTTCTTGCAACACAATTTTTTCTTTCTCTGTAATGCCATGTTTAAGAACATCAAGATTCATATTTAATTCTTTCAGATTTTGAATTCCAACTAGATATGTAGCTATATCTTTACATTGCAAAGAATGCCACAATGCTAATTTAGCTAATTCTGTGTTATGACTCTATAAATATATTTCAATTTAGTACAGTTAAAATATTTTTATATAATAACTGTCTGTCATATAAATACGTTGCATATTATTACTATTATTATTTAAACATGTATATACATATATCATACCTTACAGCATCTTGCTGCATCTGCACACACTGCCTTTGTTTGTTCAGAACTAGGATGCCAGGCTGGTGGACCATCATTAGTTAAAAGTCCCATACAAGGTGCTGCAGCATTAATTATACCAATATTTTCAGCCTAGAAAATGTGTACAATACATGTATGTAAATAATAAAAGTTTTTCTATCAAGAGTTTATTACATGTAATATTTTTAATGCTAATCATCAACAAATTTGGTATTAGTAATTTTCGTATTAAAGTATATGCTAAAAAATTAAGAAAAATTACTCTTGATCTTCGTATAATATACAGACACGTTCAGTTAGTCAATTGTTAGTGATATTATTATAAAATCGTACCTTGAAGAATGGAATATATTCGATCAAAGTATTGTCGATTAATGTAAACCTTGCGTAGCTCAATATACACGATATTTTAATATTACTCTGTTCTATACATTTTTTCAAAATAGACACCGGATATCCGGTGATACCAATATATCTGGCTTTACGGTCTGCAACTTTACATGAGAGTTCTGGCAAA
This sequence comes from Colletes latitarsis, assembly GCF_051014445.1. Lineage (NCBI taxonomy): Eukaryota > Metazoa > Arthropoda > Insecta > Hymenoptera > Colletidae > Colletes > Colletes latitarsis. The sequence continues at coordinate 32,298,710 of NC_135137.1, forward strand.
GTTTGCGTAATTATTATATCTAAATTCGGAGCGAATTCGATATCGTGAACCTACGATATAATATAAAAACAAAATTTATGAACCTAGGACATTAAACGCAAGAAAAAGACGAATCGTACTGACTTGTATAACGTCGACATAATCTAAACCTAAACGTTCTAAACTCTTTTGGAAACTTTTTCGTGTTTTTTCTTTTGAAAAGTCAAACATGTTTTCGTAATTTAATTCATATCTTCCGACTTTCGTTGCAATGTAATATGCTTCACGCGGAATGCCTTTCAGAGCCTAGAATCAATGAATAAATTAAAATATCAGCGTTAATTAACGAATAATGTAATTATAGTTGGAAGCTTAAGTAACTCGAGTTCAAAGAATTACGAAAAAAAACCACTTCTAGCGATTGTTAGCATATTATAGAAAAATGGTCAATTACTTTTCCAATTACAGTCTCAGAACGACCTTGACCGTACCATGGCCCGGTATCAATGTAATTAATACCTTGCTTTATTCCCTGACGTATCGTTTCAATGGCTTCTGCCTCATCGTACGTGCTACGGTCAAATAATATCAAATATTCAGTCATGCTTATTAAACAAAATTCGAACAGTCGTTTAGTATATTTATACTAGAATTGTCAATTTAGAAGTAATTCAATTTTATTACGTTTCCTCATTAAACATTTTTTTCATGATCATTCATATTCTAAAATAAAATACAAAATTGGAAATAATATTATGAAAATTCCAATGTTTTTTTACAACTGTCGAGTAGGTATAATTTGTGCAATTTATTTGTACGCGAGTTTAACATACAGGGTGTTCGGCCACCCTTGGGAAAAATTTTAATGGGACATTCTAGAGGCCAAAATAAGACGAAAATCAAGAATATCAATTTATTGATTGAGGCTTTGTTAAAAAGTTATTAAAAAATTAAATTAAAAAATTTCAAGTCGTTCTGGAAAAATTATTTTTGGTTGTGGAGGTCAATCACAATCATTTTTGGTCATTACACATACCCCCGAAATTCTACTTAGTTTCGAGAAAAAAATTCCTTACCGAAAATATAATTTCTGGCCAGAAATGTCTGCCCGAATTTTCATGCGAATCTTTAAAATGTCATAACTTCTGAACGGATTGGACGATTTGAATGTTTAAAAAAGCAAACTACGCGTATTTTGATGGAGAATATGTACAATTCGCAAAAATATTCGAAAAGTTGGTCCTTGACCCCGCAAAATAAGAAAAACCCCATAAAAATGGTCGAATTTTCAAACAGCCATAACTCCTACAATTGTGAATATATTTCAATGAAACTTTTTTCTGAAGTAGAGCTCATGGGTACCTACAAAAAAGTATTAGACAACTTTTCTGTAGGGTGACAAACAATATTACTAGAAATGAAAAAGGAATTTTTAAGAAAAATCGACAGGGGGTAGGTGCCTAAATTTTTCGACGAAAAAAAAATATTTTAAATCGCTCTGAAAAAATTATTTTCGGTTCCGGGGGTCAATTGCAAGAATTTTAGGTCAATAGATATACCCCCGAAATCTTGCGCATTTTCGAGAAAAAAATTCAGTACAGACTGAACTTTAAACGTTAATAACTTTTTAACGAAGCCTTCATCGACAAATTAGTATTCTTGATTTTCGTCTTATTTTGGCCTCTAGAAGCTGCCATTAAAATTTTTCCCAGGGATGACCGAACACCTTATTTGTATACACGCGTAGATTAGTGTTGGGCGGTTAAAGTGTTAATTGTTTATTAATATTATTTGTTATTACTGACCCATAGTGGCAACCTAATGGTCCACCACCGAAAGATAATTTACTGACCAATAAGCCAGTTTTACCAAGAAGCCTATACTCCATTGCTTTCACCGCCTCTAAATCGTGAAAACCTTCGACGTAGGTTGGTGGTAACATTTCTCTAAATATCATTGAGAAAATTCATTAGCTAACATATTCAGAAATATTCAGTACTTTAACGCTAAACGTTCAAGACCACAATCGAACGAATCTCTTCAAGAATATGAAATTAAATATGTCCGAAGGACTCTGATGCATGCGACGAGAATATCAGGCGACAGTAAATGTTTTAATTAAAAAAATAGAATACAAAGTATTCATCATAATTATCTCGTAATTAAACTGTTTATTACATTGCTCAACGATAACAATTTCGAAAACATATTAATTGCAAGTCTTTCAAGATATACGTGGATTATAATAATTACGGTAATCTTTTGAATATGTGTTGAGGAATGAAGTTGCGTTTCGAAAAGGGATGGGTAAAATATTTTGTATATTGTAAATTTACTTTCTTAATTTTCTTTATTTGTTTCTCCTTGTTTAATTTTATTACTGAAACTTAAAACAATGTACGAATGTATGTAGTAGAAAAAAATCTGTGATGATTTACCATAAAATTCTACAGACGGTAAATTATCATCGGTTAAAAATATAAAAACTCATTTATATATACATTTATCTTGCCACAAATTTGTAATAATATTTAAGTAAAACAGAATTTAATATACATTTTATTTCAAATATACAATAATTTAATTAAATGAGATACACATATGTGATATAAGTAATGGAATTCATCTGTATGCTAGACAGAAGTATATTCGTCTCGTATTTTTAGTGTCCAAGGACTACTGCATTTTAAATAAGCAAATCAGGTATGTCATTGGAAACGAATGTTATTGTTCGCTCGTTCAAGATGGGAGTATTAATATTGACACCTTTAGATAACATTATCACTGCTCTAAAATATCACGCGTGAACTACGATAAGAAATGAACTCTGGGGGTTAGAATTGAACACACTCGACATAGCATATATGCAAGAATTTTAACTAGTAGTTTCGTGCATATCTTTGCATAATTTGCAACTATCCTCGGTTAAACTAAACTTAAATGTAAATCAATAAAAAACGTTGTTTGTGTTTCAGATCAAATTTGTACACAATGAAAGAATGTGACGTACCTTACTGTCACAAGTCACTGACAGCGAAATGTACACCCACACGATAAGAACAAGACTGACTTAGATTGTGTCCAGTTACTCGATGTCAAGCGAATTCTTCGACGACAACCTAGTGTTGCCATCTCTTTGACCTAAAGGAGTTTCAAACCGGTTCTGTTTTACTAGTTACAAATATAAAACACTATATAGGAACTTATATTACCGACAACCAATAAACTGAGGCTGGCGTCGTGATTGCATTTCCGGTGGAGCTAAATGCAATATGGCCGTCACGTTGTACGCGAAACGCGCGCCAAGTGTTCTCCTGGCATCAATCACACGTTTAAGAGGAAAATACCGTCTGTCAGCCTAAATTCTCCGATAAGCAAGGTAAATAAATTACCCTTCTTCGCGATATTTAATATTTTTTCGATTCGTGTTCGCGCGAGTGTAAAAATACCACACGCCACTTTGTACGCGAAACGCGCGCCAACAGTGTTCTCCTGGCATCAATCACACGTTTAAGAGGAAAATACCGTTTGTCAGCCAAGATTCTCCTATAAGTAAGGTAAATAAACTATCCTTCTTCGCAATATTTAATATTTTTCCGACTTGTGTTCGCGCGAGTGCAAAAATAGCACTTTTAAGGTTATGTATTATAAACTCATTACGTTGGCACGTGTGCAAAAATTAAAGTGAAATGAAAAATACCGAAATGGACGAACGTGTTGCCCGAAAAGATCGTGAATTGCGCCGCCGAGAAAAGTAACGGAGAGAATTCCGGGATTTTTATGCGAAACGCTAAATAATAAAATTAGTACGCTGTTAACAGTGCGCCGTGCACCGGCGGTTAAAGCTAATTTAATGATTTTCGTTATTGGCTCGAACACCGTAAAGCTATCCGGGCCCATCTGTTGCCCACGTAGATTTTAATATCGCTCCACTCATTTGCGCCGCCTGAATCGAACCGACTAGCGTCGCCCTGTTCTGGCCACCATTTTAATGTTTTCCATTTCCCAACGATTTGTTTACAACTCTTTTTCTATTGCAAACAATCGACATCGCTTTATTACGCACTCTCGTTTCTGTCGGGTTAATTAGTATCGAATGTTTTCAAGTAGACTAGGAGAGAAATTACTGAGGGCCATTAATCTAACGTTTCCACTGTCTGTGCAATTTATTATGCTTCTTAATTGAAAATTTGAATGATTATTTGAAATTATCATTTACATATACAGGGTATTCGGCCATCCTTGGGAAAAATTTTAATGGGAGATTCTAGAGGCCAAAATAAGACGAAAATCAAGAATACCAATTTGTTGATGGTGGCTTCGTTAAGAAGTTATTAACGTTTAAAGTTCCGCCCGTACTGAATTTTTTTCTCGAAACTGAGTAGGATTTCGGGGGTATGACTAGTGACCAAAAATCATTGTAATTGATCCCTGCAACCGAAAATAATTTTTCTAGAACGATTTGAAATTTTTTAATTTTATCGAAAAATTTCACACTTCCCCAATTTTTTTCTAGAAAGTGGGTAGGAATTCGGGGGTAGGTCTATTCACCAAAAATGCTTGTAATTGATCCCTGTAACTAAATATAATTTTTTTAGTATGCTTTGAAATTTTTTAATTTCGTCAAAAATAATTTTTTCAAAATGATTTGAAATTTTTTAATTTCGTCAAAAATAATTTTTTCAAAATGATTTGAAATTTTTGAATTTAATTTTTTAATAACTTTTTAACGAAGCCTCACTCAAGAAATTGATATTCTTTATTTTCGACTTATTTTGGCCCCTAGAATATCATATTAAAATTTTTCCCAGGGGTGGCCGAACACCCTGTATAGGATAATAATTTGGGTACATCTTTATTTTTGCAATATTGTATTTCTACAATATTTCGTAAAATATTGAACATTTTGAATCGTTGTTTAACATGGATATTATTTTGGTCCACTGCAACATAAGATTAAAAAGTAAACAAATTATTCAAACGAGCTGTTTTGAACTGTTCTATATCAGCTTTGGTGACATTGTTCCATTAGACGGTCGACGCTTGATACTCTTAATTATAGATGTGACCGAATTAGAACTATCACTGGTGAATTTGAAGACACTTTAATCTCATTTTCGCTGGTGAATATTCTGTTAATTATTGCAGGATTTTAGTCCAAATGCTTTGCACCTTGATTCCCGTAGCATTTAAAATATTACAGACAAGAACTTCAATATAAATTTGTGGACGATTATCGAGAATCAATTGACGATAATTAGTATGAAATGTAATTAAACGGGGTTACATTCTTCGAAGCTGTTTAGTATGGATTTTCCGTTCAGTCGTGTAAAGGATTTCTGCTAATGGGAGATTAATAGGTCAATCTTGTGTCAATTTCTTGGATAATCAATCGCATGGATTATTGGAAGAAGTTGCTTTAGATGTCGTACGTCACATATAATTTATGCATTACAGTGCACCGTTCTATTTTAGCCGACTAGCTTCTTAAACGAACGATTTTTTAATAAACGAACACATCTTACAGGATCAATTATCTGCTCTGATCGTTCTTAGATTCAAATCTGTTGTTTTATTTTTGGAGATATTCAAAAACACTTGTTTGCACCTAATTGACGGGTTTGAAATTTTTTACCGACGTATACGAGAAGATTGCTAATGAATTCGACGAAATACTTGAAGTATTTGTGGAGATTGAAAATCTCTATGGCAGGACGACTGCTTGTATTCGGGTCGAAGGTGGCCATTTCTAGCACTTCCTGTGAAGGTGAGAAACTGCAGGTTACGGAGAGTTTGAAACTTGGAACTTCTTCCAATAATTGAGGCAATTGACTCGGGGAATTGACATAAGATTGACCTGTTCATCCCCCATTACAGGAACCAAGGAATTATGGAATAATTGTGTACAACAGAGATAGACAATATTCGAATTCAAACAACTTTAATTACTCAGATAAATATTTGATCAAAACATTCTTTGTTATTTATTCATTACTACATTTATTTAAATTTATATACAGATACAAATTTTGGTCATCTCAGGTGTAAGAATCTGTCTTGTAGGATCATTTACATTATCTCAAATTGTGATTGAGAATTTTTGGAGTACAAAAATCACCGTTGTCCAGTAGTGCAAAGTAATGCTTATAAATGCTTTTAATTGCTCTTGAATAAAAAACTTAAATTTCTAAGATTAACTTCCTTCGTATAAAATTCGTACATTGCACATCCAAAAATTTAGCAAGGTTGGCGTAGCTAAAAATTACATTCACATATTTTCCGATACTCTAAAAAATCTAATTAGAGGAATAATAGTTAAAAACTAATAATAGTTTGCAACTGTTCATCCTCTTGAACGCGCTACTGGACAATGGCGTCTATGGTCTTCCAAGTGTTAGATGGTAGAAATAAAATATACAGGGTGTTCGGTAACTGGTGGTACAAGCGAGAAGGGGGTGATTCTACACGAAAAAATGAGTTTAAAATATAGAATAAAAATTTTTCATACGAGGCTTTGTTCTCGAGAAAATCGGCTTTGTAGATCATTGTTTCGATTGAAGTTTATGTTGATAAATACTTCCAGCGTCTTGGAATTGTTTGTTAACTTAAACTGCAATAATACCCATCGAGACTGATTTAGACCAACTTCTTACTTATTGTTTGTTTGGACCATGGGTCCGTTGGCGTCGATGGTGTTTAGGCTAAGGTAGAGTACGTATCGAGTGAGGTGTTTAGGTGTAGGCTGAAATACGTTCGAGGTTCAGTCCCTCGTTTGTTCAGATTATTATGAAGATAGCAATAGGGAAGGTTCGACTTTGCAGGAACTCACTTTGCATCGAACGCTGGTCGAGACCAGTTTCGGTTTTACGTTTACGTTTTATGTTCTTTTTTTATATTCGTTATGTTAAGTAGTTTTAGTAAATATTAAGTTTTTTACTTATTGTCCACGTGTTTGAATCCGACCATACGTCTCTGACCATTCTCGACAATCCTTACGCTATAGCGAGATCCTATAACAAGACATGGTCAAGTGCACGCATAAAAAATTATCATTCTATATTTTAGACTTATTTTTTCACGTAGAATCACCCCCTTTTCGCTTGCACCACCAGCTACCGAACTGTAGATCCCGTAGGAAGCTCGTCGGAATCAAAGGGTGCAATTACAATCAGCATTAAAAGCAAGACGACGACGGTTGTGGCATGTGCTCCATTTTCAGCAGCAACCGTTTCGTCGCTTTCAGGGCGAGGTTGGAAGTTTGAGGCAGAAGTACATCGAGTCGCGAGAAGTTGTTCAATAATTCCTCCGGGTGTCATGACCGAACAATGAGACGAGTATTGGCCTCTCGTCGCGTTAGGTTTCTCCCCTCTCTGTCTATTCGTCAAGAGGGACGGAAAACCAAGCGACACCGGCTCGTTTATTAATAAACGGAAAAAGAAGATAAAGGGGGGTGAGCAGACGGGTTTGGCGGGGGTGGCGCGGCGGTCGGGCAACGCAGGATGAAAAGGAACGAAGTGGTAGGGCGGCGCGTGACGCGGGGTTTAAGGAAGCCGCCGAATATATACGCGCGCCGATCGTTCGCCGTCGCTTTAACAATTCGCGACGCGTCCGCGTTAACAGCGTTACGACAACAAGCCCGAGTTGTAGAAACTTATAACGAGAAAATAATGAACCCGGTTCACCGAGTCTGCTTGGAATGCGAGTCGGTGTACACCCAACCTCTCGCAAGTAGCTGTCCCTCGTTTCACCGTCCCTCGCCTTAACCACCTTTTCGATTTTCTACCGCTTTCCGCGACCAACCAACCGCCCCTCCTCCTCGAGCTGCCTTCATTCTAATTTTAGTCTCCGTTTCCATTGCACGCGTTCCACTCCCGTCGTCTCTGTCCTCTTTGTCCGTTTCATATTTTCGTTTTACCGATCACCTACACCTGCTCGTTTTCGTCCCCTCCCCTCCAGTCCGGTGTCGTTTGGGATTCGGTTCTTTCGTCTCCTTTCGCAAAGGAATATTTGAATTTGTCCGTGGATTCCACGGGAGGGCAGTCCCGGATGAAACAGGACTAGGTGCGCGATCGAACCCGAGATCGGCGTTTGTATTGAACCTCGAGGACGAATCGAGGGAGGAATTTCGTCGTGGAATCTGCAGCCCCGAACCGAGCGAGGACAGAAAAGACTGATGTCCTGTATCCTGTCCCCGGAGCGATCGAAAGGGGGGGGCGACGACGGAAAAAAGAGGGAGAGAGAGAGAGAGCACCGGGATGCCGTTGGTATCCGGAATGGATTACGGAATCGGATGGAACAGCGGACCGGAAAGTCCTCCTTCTCTATTCTAGCGCGACACCTCATCATTCCGCCACGTTCGCCGAGGAGGTATCCGCCGACGTACAACGTGTTTCGATCTTTCCCCGAGGCGTGTACGGTGATTTAAGTCACTGTTTACGTTTCCGTGTCTTTCGCAGCCCCTCCATTCCGATCGCATGGGAATTCCTGTATCACGCGCGCGTAAATCCATTCCGGTATTGGATCAAACGCCTAACGTGTTTGCCCCTAAGAGCGTCAGGTTATCGCAAGTGGAGGAAAAATGATACGACTGCCTCTTCCTTCTTTGCTTTATTGTCTGTTAATACCATTACGTATCATTTTATTAATCTAAATTGTCTTCGTTGCGTTCGATGCATTCCTGGTAGAAAGAAGTATCCTTTTTGTTACGTTCAAACTTCGATTCGATATGTCTTGTACTTTCTTGGTTAACTCGTGTGGTACCCCACTTATCCAGCTTCTTAATCCTTGATATTTCATTTTTTACTGTAATTTTACTATAGTTTGTTGCCTTTTACGCGACAAAACAAGATTTACTGGACAAATAGTGATGCAAATTACCTACTTATCCAGCTTCTTAGTCCTTGATATTTCATTTTTTACTATAATTTTACTATAGTTTGTTACCTCCTACGCTACACAGCAAGATTTATCAGACAAATGGTGCAAACTATATTTCCCGGGGAATAAAAGTCTGTCTCAGAGTTATTTCATCAGAATTTTAAATTTATTAGGTCGTCCTATATGTTCATGCTGAGTTTTGTGCTACAACTTAGAGCAATATTTTAAACATATAATGGAATTTTATGAAAAACACAACTCCTTTCCATTTCTTTAACAAAGCCATTGTATCGTTATTGCAAAGCTTCGTTGATTTTTTCAACGCTTTTCATTAAAACGTTGACATTTTTAAATTCTTTACCCACTAGTAAGCCTGAAAATTGTTGTATTTTATTTCTCATAAGGTTTAGTTTTATTATATGCTAACGAAAATATTCATGCAATCAGGTTCAAACTTCGAGCTTTGATACGATATCTATTTGTTTCAAATTTCTATGAGTCGATGTTGATATATTTAAAATTTCAAAAATCTCCTAAACTGACAAATTTTGTTTGTCTTTTTATTAAATTACAGATTTTATTCTTGTCAAATTCAAAATATTAAACTTATGGGACGATCTAATAATATGATTGAGATTAGTCGATTTGTGTTTATACTACACTGTTGGTTCGAACGTATAAATCGTATTTTTCAATTGTAAAGTCCAAGGAAAAAGATGAAACATATTATACTCGAACGCAATTTTTAAAAGGCATTAATGTATATAACACGATCTAAAATAAGAATATGTAAGTAATTGATGGTAACGCGACCTTAAATAAAATGAAACAAAGTACGTTTTAAAAGACCACTATCACCATAGGATTGTTTGTCTTTATAGTCTGTTTAGAAGGAACAATTCATCCAGTCTTGAGCGTGACAGAGTTTGTAAAGTCGCTTTTTAAAATTTTAAATCGTACACGTCCGCTTGTAAAGTTCTAATGTATTTAGTGGCATAGAATTCAATATTTGAACTGGGATTATCAAGCAGTTGGTTTCTAGAATATGGGTAAAAAGGGGACGGTTAAAGGAAGTGCACAGTGTGTACAGATGTAACTGCAGATTTATCACCAGGAGCGGCAGGTTATCTAAAGTTTCTAAATTTAGAAACTTGGGACCTTTGCATAGTTCTAGAGTTCTAACGTATTTAGTCGTGGAGTATTCGGTCTTTAAACTTGTAAAGTAATAGTAACCATGTGTTTGGTATACATCAGATGAAAATGATCAAGATAAAATAATAATACGTTATTGATAAACATTGATAGAATTCAAAGTTCGAATTCATAATTTCGTTAATATTTATTTCACTTGCAATAAATCAGGGTTTGAATCTTCTGCTTTCAGTCGATTTTACTGGTACGATCGAATACGATTTGTCTACCGTGTCTGTTCATAACTTGCTATTTCTACTCGTGTTTGTTCGCATTGATGCTGGGACGGTATTATTTGTTCCTAATTAGAGAACGATAAGATCAACAGAAAGTAGATCATTCCACTCCATAAACAATGTTCACGAACATCGATGCAAGTAGAAATAATAAATATTAAACAGACACCAGTTAACGAACAATTTCTACATACATAGGGTGATTTACACGACAAAGTAAGCCGAAAGTGTACAGTAATATTTTTGTGTGCAATGCTTCGTTTTCGAAAGAATCGAATTTGAAAATTTGTCTGACATGTCTGACTATTATCGAGTATTTCTACTTGCGCTTCTACTCGTACTCTATGGGCACGCATACTCAAAAGAACGTCGTCCCAACAGTTGTTTCAAACTAATAGTTTGTTAGTTCACAGAAATTCGTAACAAAAGATTAACTAAAATAATCGCATTGATACGTATAAATTAATTTTGCTTCAAGTTGGAAAAAATTCCGTGTTATCGGTTTTCAGCAAACTACCTTAATTACCTACGCGTTTACTTGATGAATTTCCAGCGTTAATTATCTCGGGAACAAAGACTTTCAGAAAGAACCTTTATTCTATATTATCGATTTACTTTCTCGCGCAAAATTATCGTATTGCCTCCAGTGACGCCATTTACCGGACATTGTGCAAATAATTGAACTACATTTTAACGTTCTTATGTTCGACGTACAGTATGATCCGCTTTATACATACGTCGAGCATTGTTGCGTAGGACAACGAGAAAGTGCGGTGGTAATTGAAACGTGAGATCAGATGCGTCTCGCGATATGTGCACGATCGAAATGCTTGCCATTGGATTAGCATACTATCATTTAAACAGGCATTCCGGATGCGTCATCCAGCCGTCATTAGTAGCGCTCATTGAAGGTCCATTGAAAGCTGGATCCAGTCCTACAGACTAATTACAGTCCGGCGTATAGGGTATCGAAAGCAGTCACCAATCTATAAAAGGGCTGCGAAACACGTACTATCTCGTGGCACCTACGTATGCGTTTGGCATTGTGCCCATTAATGAAACCGAACATTCTACTTTGCGCTGTTCTGTGATTTCGTTCTCGTAATTTTTGCAATAATCCGTTCTCTTTCACTCGACGATCTATGCTACATGCCAACTATTTTCTATCTTTCGAAAAAAAATAAAAAAATCCTTATATCGAATCTATAGTTACAATCTACAGTTATTTCTAATCCGTTCTGTCAATTATTTATTAAAAATTGAATTTCGAAGATACTTTGACTCAACGAAAATCAACGTAATTTAAATTGTTATTAGATTTTGAATTCGTGTATATGAAATAATTTTTAGAAACGATGGGGTGTGATCGTTGGATGTATATTTTAGTGTTAAGTATCAGGTTCTATAATAACGTAAAGAGAAAGTCGCCCATCAGTGGGCGACATCGTTAATAAAGTTTTTCTCGATGGACATTTATTATCTTCGTAAAGCATCAAGAAAAGAGCGTTTTTCAACGAAATTTTTGATGCGTCTGCTCACTCGACGAGAAGGTAAAAGATAATGCTCCCCAGATCAATGGTGGTGACATCGAGGTCGAGTGTTTTTATTCCATTACTTGGCAACGCCGTCTTCCTAACCACTTACTTAACCTACAACCTTCATCCTTGTCTCCCCTACATCAGTGGCTGATGGTCTTCGGCAACTCAAATATTATCTGCCGCACAATTCTCCCTTCTTCGTCACCTGAAAATCGACGTGGCTGTAATACCCTGTCTAAAATGTAGACACAACATTTTAAACCAAATTCACCGTAACGCAGATGCCGCGAATAATGTTTCCATCCCGTTATCGTGATTCTTATTCGATTACTTGGATCCAGGGATTTTACGTCAAACCATATTTCTTCCATAAAATTTATTATGGAACGGTATGTTCGCTTTACTAGCTCGACCGCTCTATGACGCGTACTATAATTTTTAGTATGTACAAAAATTGATTCGCATTTCGTACAAATATTAATCTAGATTCACGATGAAGAAGAATATGCACAGTCGTATATTTTTAGGTCTAGTTCTTGATTCTTCGAAATTCATTTTTAATATTCTTAGAGTTAGTGAAACACATTGAAATAATTTCTCATATACCAACTATAAAAATAACACATTTTAATAATCGAACCGATCGTTTTACCGTTTTATGCTTCACTGGAATTTCTCGAATTTTGGTACCATTTATAATCTAAAGTTGGAAGATTAAAGAAAAACAGACGTACGTGAAGGTTAATACTTATTGAAAAATTAAAGGTTTCTCGGCGGATGGGGGTCCCTGTGCCACTTGTTTTAAGTCTTTAAAATATTGCCGTACCAGAGGTGATAAACGGGTCTGAAAATGGGAGTGAGAGTCAGAGGGGGAGTGAGGGAGAAAGTGACAAGAGAAATACATAGGACAGCGATGAGAAATACGACCGATCCATTTCAAAAAACGCATTATGCTGGTCGGTCTCGTTATAGGGGTTGTAAATAAAAAGTCCGTTGCTCGTATCTGCATTTCAACCACACCCTGGGCCATTTGCATCTCATTTCGGGCGTTATATCAGTTTCATTAACGAAGTGGAACTGTAGATTGCTATTCCATCGATTAAGCGTGATACGCTCTGTTTTGTATTTGTATCTATATCGAAACGAGGTTTAACTTAACGAATATATAGACACTTCTATCAATAATCTTCGACTGGTAGTAAATTACAGTTTAGAATTTAGGTATAAAATGTGCATACCAAAGGGCAGGTCTAATTTTTATTTATAATCTCACGATGAAAGTCGATTTAATCCTTTCCAGTTATAAAATATGTACAAATTTCGAATATTAATAAGGAGTCGAAGTTCATCTTCTAGATGGAATTCTATGTATTTGAAACAGATTAATGTTTATTATAAGGCTTCAGGATTAATATATAATAGAGTTGCTTAGTTCTTTGTCGGGTTATAATTAGCGGAATCAGTTTAGGGAATTTATAGCCAAAACTTTGAACAAATTATCGTTTTCATGGATAAATTGAGTTTTCGTTAATGAATAAGATCCAATTTGTCCAATCAAGTAAATTGCAACAAAAATGACTTTCGACAATGTGTAAGGTGTCTTCAAATTAAACGAAGTAACTGTTTCAATACTATGTTTCTACTGGTGGTAAATATTTTAGAGGTTGAAAATTCAGAGTGTAATTTTAACAATGACTATTTCTCCCTATAAAATGTGTGGATACATTATCCAAGATGGTGATTCTTCGATTCTGATCTGACAGAAGTCTTCATTCCGTGTGTCCCATATAGTGGTGCTACTTTTTCGAGAAGTACTGAGGATAGCAAAAATATTTTTTATGCAAGAGGTGGCTCTAAGAGGCCTCTAGGAGGTGGCAGAGGCGTTTAACTCTTCAATTTTGTACAGTTCTGAATAGCATTCGAAGCATTTATTTTATTAGTTTCGAGGCCTGAAAAGGTACATCCAAGACAAATTAAAAGAAAAAAGTGGGGAAGGATTACGAAGATGGCAAAACATTGTGGATCAAAATTTATTTTTCCATCAATCTTAAATAGATACATTCGAAAATTCTGAAATCTCAACTTTTCAGTTTTGCACAGTTCTGAATAGCTTTTAAAGCATCTTTTTATTAGTTTCAAGGCCTGCAAAATGCGTTGATCTGACAGAAATTAGTGTGTGTCATATAGTGGTGCTATTTCTTCGAGAAGTACTGAGGATAGCAAAAACATTTTCTACGCAGTATTAAGATATATTCAATTCGAATGTTGAACCCTCTAAAAAGTGGAAAATAGCTCAACTTTTCAATTTTGTACAGTTCTGAATACCATTCAAAGCATCTTTTTATTAGTATCCGGGATCTGCAAAATGCACAAAGGCAAATTAAAAGAAAAAAATGGGGAAGGATTACGAAGATAGCAAAACATTGCCCCTCAAAATTTATTTAAAAAAATCACATTTCTTCCCATCGATCACAAGATAAATTTTGAATATTCCAAAATTTCACGAAATAAAAAGGCAAACAGTATCGGTACATTCCGGTTCGACGCGGCTCATCCGGGTTTTTATTTATCGCTGTCGGCGTTTCGCTCGTTAATTATAACTAAAGTCTATTACGAGGAGTAAACCGATGGTCAACGGCCACTGGAATTACAGGGGTGCTTCTTCTTCGCGGGAGAAGGGCGCCAGGAGTTCTCCTGAAGGAGAGGCGCGGCGTGAAGTGGCGCGATCAGATGCGGAGTGAACAGCAGAAGAGCGACGAGAAGTGGAACGGCCGGAAACGGAGAAGGATGAAGAGGCCCGAAGCCGCGAGTTCCGCGTCGCGGTGGGGTGCAGGTAGTCGCACGTGGAGGCGGAGCGTAGCCGCGCGTCGCGTCGTGCCACCGACGCCGAGCGTCCTGCCCCCAAAGCGTCGGGTGGGGAGCCGTGGCGAACGCAGTTCTCGACGGGTCGCCGAGACGGTGTAACGGTGTTTGTCGTTGTCGGTCGCGAGTCGCGACGAACCATTCGCGGGGCCACGTGATCGACCCTCTCGACCGGAAGTTTCCAAGTATCGCGCCGTTTTCCTTTCGACGCGCGGCGTACGTTTCGAAACACCGAAAGTCGCGACGCAGTTCCACTCTCGATCGCGATGCCCGACGAAGAGCATGACTGATCGACCCTCCGACGCCGACAGGGGATCCAATTTCTTACTCGTGCACGTTCCGTTTTTTTTTTTATTTCGAATGGTGATTGGTGCTACGTCGTCTCGTACCGCGAAAGATCGTAATAATTGTCGTTGATCGCGTTTAGAGTTTTTCGGAGGCGTGCATGTTTTCTCCAGTTCGTTAGAGGGTATCGTGGACTTGGACATGCCAGAGAAACGTGGTTAGCCGGACACGTGATTCTTGTGTGATACTCGTGGACGACGTCGTGCAGTGTCTAAAGGTGGTGAAGGTGCTTCCGGAACCAATGACTGGATAAGCATGACACCGCTGGAGGGCTAGGTCGCTGAATCCGTTTCGGGGAGTTTCGAGGGCCAGGAGACCTTGGATAAAGTGAGTACAATTTTAATTTTCGAGGCGAACGCGGTGATGACGATTTATTTTTACGCGTTGCATAGCAAACTGATATTGTAACGTTGTCGATTCAACTAATCCTTCGGGAAAATTTAACTGCGAATAATTGTATTCGATGTACGAAATAGTTCGTAGAGTGCTCTTACTGATATGTATTTGTTCCATAAATTTTTGAACGCTTCAGTGACTAATCCAAGTCGAGTTAAAACGTGATCACTCTATGAATTGTATGCGAATCTATTTACTTATAATGACCTTCAGTCGACGTGAGTGAAAATATTAATTCTCGTTACCCTGTAAGTGTTATACGAAAATGAAAATTCGCTCTGCTTTGTTTTACAAATTTTAACTCGGTTAAAGGACAACAAAAATAGTCATATCGCGATTCTACTTAGAGTTCAATATAAAATTAAAAATAGAATTCTCTTACAAAACAACCTCGAAACGTGTTTAAAATTGATCATATAGGGTGTTCGGATACCCTTGGGAAAAATTTTAATGGTAGATTTTAGAGGCCAAAATAATACAAAAATAAAGAATACCAATTTGTTGATGGAAGCTTCGTTAAAAAGTTATTAACGTTTAAAGTTCCGCCCGTACTGAATTTTTTTCTCGAAAAGGGTTAGGATTTCGAGGGTATGTCTATTGGACAAAAATGATTGTAATTGACTCCTGCAACTGGGACTATTTTTTTTAGAACGATTTCGAATTTTTTAATTTTGCCGAATTTCAGGGGAATCTTCATTCATGGTCAGACATTGTATTTTCGATAAAGAATTTTTTTCTCGAAAGTGGGTAGGAATTCGAGGATATGTCTATTCACCAAAAATGATTGTAATTAACCCCTCTAGTTAAAAATAATTTTTTTATAACGATTTGAAATTTTTGAATTTAATTGTTAATAACTTTTTAACGAAGGCTCAGTCAAGAAATTAATATTCTTGATTTTCGTCTTATTTTGGCCTCTGGAATCTCCCATTAAAATTTTTCCCAGGGTTGGCCGAATACCCTGTATATCCTGAGGTACGATACTAGAAATGTAAATAATAATGCAGAATTATTCTTTCCGTATCAAAGCAACATCAATCGTGGAAAATATTGACGCTCGCAGGGGAAACATGTAAAACACAGACGCGCAAATGTCGCAGGGTTCGATTGTTTATTTTTTTTCCTTCTTTTCGAGGCAAACACGAGGCTGGTAGTCGGAGGGTAGCTGCGCCGGGCGCGTTTATTTTTCTTTCCTCTCTTTATTTACTCGGTCATGCTACTTTAACAAAAGTCACTGTCGCAGCCCATGGAAGTGGATGGATTACTCGGTGTTTCTGCATTGATTCTTCTTCTCCATAGCCTTAATTGAGGTTCTAAATCTGGACAAGCGCTTTTACACGTCTTTTTTGCGACAGTACTTTGTTACCGTGCACCAACGAACTTGGTTCTTCTCTCTGCACGAAATTACACCATGTAATCCTTTCCTTTTATAGTTATCGCTCCACCGGTAAAAGCTTCTTTGTATTTTTTCCTTCTTTTTTTAATTGCGTGGAGAGTATGGATGTAATTACTCTCCGAGTACGATTTAAAGTTTCGCTGTTTCGAAGTAAGACAAAAATGTTCAAACTCTGGGAAAACCCGGGAAACTTATTTATAATTACTGATTATTCCATAACTATTTGAACTACAATTACGCTCCTTGAAGCAACTGTCTCTTCTACTTTTGGTTTTGGATGTTTATAATTATTTATAAAGTGAAGGAATAGTTTTGGTATCAAGGTACCGTTATTGTTTTTTTTGATCGAAACTTATAAACAGAGAAGAAAAGTACTTTGATTTTATATTGTCATTTATATTGTCAGAATATAATTTCCACAATTGACGATTAGAAGTATTACGGGATTCTAAATTTTATTGGGAAAAAACTTCCACTGTTTGCTCAATTTTCCTAATGAAGCTGAATATTGAAACCAATCGCAGCACGCGTTGGCGTATCGTTCATCAGAGGATACTATAACAGAAATCCAAACTAACTGATACTGAACAATTTTACAGATATACGGCCTTTGAAGCTCGAATCTATATGTCGTAACGTGTAACTGCTATGGACCAATTTAGATTCTCGCTACACCATTCGCGTTAAAACAGAGTAGAGGAAAGTATTTATACGCCACGAATACAGATTACGATAATGGTTCGGATTTGCGACCGTAGATTTTCAACGTTAACTTTTTATAGAACTTCGTTCGTTTCGCGATGCAATTTATCCAAAATTGATTAAACGCTATTTAAAATTTACTACAGTATTACTTTCGAATTGTAGCATTTTTATAAACGTTTAGTTAAAGTAAACAATTTTCTTCTAGCAAAAAGTTGCAAAGTAAAATAAGCTCCACAATTTTATAAGAAGGAGTCAAAGATCATTCGCTAAATTAATTTCTCTCAAATAAGAAAGTACAGGAAAGAAAAGGAACGCGATAAAATATTAGCGAATAATTTTATTTGAGCATTCTTTCTTTCAAACATAAAATGTTTCCAAAATTAAATCGATAAAAGGTCCATCAAAATTGAAAGGAAGTATTTTTCTTGAGAGGATCGTCCAAAGAGTTTATGGTTTGCGTATAAAATTGAAGAAAATGTATCACGTGGAAGAATGGTCGATTCAAAGTTCCCATTTGCGTGCAGCTCACGTTTCTGTGGCACATAGTTCTCTGACCACGAAGGGTATGCAAATATCCAATACAGACTCCAAGAGTTTCGCGCGTAAAGGCCCGCGAAACTATTTAGTCCGGGGATCACCGGGGAACGTGAAAACATACATATGTCCGGCATATAGGAAGGTTACGGTTTAAGAGGGGGCGAAGGCATTGGAAAGAACGAGCAGAATGCGAGTATTGGACAGGGCGAAGAAAAAAGGTTGGCGAAAAAGCCGGCAGGGAATCGTTTTAAACTACCATCTACTTCACATTCCTGATTTCAGTTAAGGGGTTTGTTTATTTCCTTTTTCGGCTTCGAAGACCCGCCGTACATTATACGCTCGTGCACCGTTGCTGCAGAATGCAATGCATCACGGGTAAGGGAGGAAAAAGGGAAGAGGAAGACGACGCCGCCTCTAGACTATCAGTGACAGGGAAGTTTTGCCTTGTCCCTTATTTCCTTCTTTCCTCTCCATTAGAAGTCTAGGCGATCACTTTAATTACGCTTTTTCAATTACCATTTGTTTCGCGTTCTGGAACGACTAGCGTCATTAATAACGTTAGTTTTAAGGAGAAAAAAATGCCGGGTACTGGACGTCCTCCTAAATAATAATTGCCTCACACAACGAAATCAAACCGATGATAATAGAAACAACGGAAAATGCACAGATATGACACTTGTTCCGCAGTAAATTTTCAAAATTATAGCTTAAATCTTGTATCAGTTTATCAGCGATACAACATTTAGAAACGTTTGAAATTTCGTTAAATTATAGTATATCGAATAAAATGTTTTTCATAGTTTAATTGAACCCGACAATATTTTATTCCTCGATCTAAACTTTTGTCTTTTCGTCTTTTAAATACACGTGTTTCGTCCCTTTCGTTTAATTTTTCAATTTTTATTCAAATTTCCTTTGTCGGTACGTCTCGTATCAGTAGATGTACCTGTACGCTATTATTAATAATATTAGATCGATTTTCTATTTATTAAGTTCGTGATCCATTAAAAGGAAATAATGTTTCATCGTCGAAGGAAGAAAAGTTTGGCGAAAATTTTACTACGCGTCGAAGAAGTCCTCTTTCACAACCACCGTGTGTTCGCGACAAAAACCTAGCTGTCGATGATAGTGAACGATACGGCATCGTTCCATTGTTTTTAAAGAATTTTACGTGTCATGCATCGCCGTTGAAAGGCATAAAATTGATTTATGCTCACTTCGGCTATCACGGTTGCTTTTTTATCCCCGTTGGAAACGAGGGTACAATAAACATGTGATGCACGAGGCACGAGATTAAAGATGAAATCTATTATGAAACGTCATTGTAGCGAAATAATAACGCGATTTGAAAAATGTATCGGGTCCCGCGCGATTTTTATGAGAATTTATTGAATTTGACAGAAAAATCCAAGATGAATTTTGCGTACGTCTATGTAACAAATGGATGGAGATAATGGAGTTTGAAAGTTGTTTGATTCGCAGTAAATAAACTATAGTTTTTAGAAAGAGCTATTTAGCTGGTAATATAGGGGAAAAGATACTTCGCTATCGAGGAGGAAATAAGAATAGGGATGTTTCTTAAAACTCCTTAAAAAGTACAAAATTATGCAGAAGTGAAGACTTCATTCAGAGATTTTTACCGAATAGGTTTCGGTATATTAATCCTTTCACTTACCCAAGTCGTTAATAACGTAAAAGTGTTCAATTCTTACAATTTTAACCCAGTATCAAATAAATTTTCTTTCACACATTACACGTTTTCTAGAAAGTTTCGAATCAATTTCTTCGAGTTCCTCAAACGCTAATTAATTTTTTTTTTATCACTTCTAACTAGAATAAAAATTGCATAAGGTACCAGTAGAGTACACGAGCGTTAGTGTTAAACCCAGAAGGGGTCAAGCACCGAATTTTGACCTCTCGATGGTCGCTAGAAGGATATTAATTCGGCAGTGAGGTCATTACGGTCGTGATGAATGAAATGCATGCGCTCACGAACGCTACGCGATTGTTGCAGCCCTGATGGAGAGGCGAAGATATTTTTCTGTCGTCTCACGACCAGTGGTATTTGTTCCCTGTTACGGTTTTTACGTCTCCTTGAATCGCGGCGGGATGTTCACGTTCGACGTTCGAACCCTGCGAGAGTTACCGATATTTTCGCGAGTTTCACGAATCCCGCGTAATAAAATTAATTTCCCGCCGTTGGAAATGCGATTTCGCCGGCGCACGCGATTTTTGGCAAACCGCCCGCAATGTAATACACATTACCAATCGTATCATCGCGATTTGTGGCGTTTCTCCGCACCCCTGTCGTTTTTCCTGCGGTACGATGCGATCGCGGAAGATGGAAAGAAGGTCGAACGGGGGTCGGAGGGCGAGGGGAAGGTCAGGAGGAAAATCGTTTAGCACGCGATCTTCTCGTAATTCTGCACACCAGTTCCGCGGCACGCTTTGTCTTCGTCCTGATCTGACGCGTTACACGTGTTAGATTGTTTCCACTCTCCTTTTCAGCTCGCGCAATTATCATCGTACGTAAAACCCTCATTGATCGATGGGTCGTTAAGGGAGTATTGCTGTCTAGGTTGTCATTTATTCGGCCTTTTTATGTGATTTTTTTTCTTTAAGGTAGGTTGTTTCACACTGAAATTTTGCAGATATATTTATTCGTCTTATAGGTATGTGCAGTATTTTTTTCATCAAAAAATATTAAAAATTGCGAGAGTTATAGCTCCTTGTTTAAAAGAACACATTTAAACAAGGAGATTACCTGATATTTACATGATATTTCAAAATCTAGCGGACCGATTGACTTCAAATTTGGAGAGAATATTCAGCAGACACGACTTTATCGCTGGAACTAGAGATTTAAAAAAATATTGAGTTTGACTATTTTTTTTAATACGCTAAAGACAAAAGAACGATTAACAAATAGAGATTTGAAACTTGAAGCGTCGCCATTTCTTTATTTATCAGGATTTTGACTTCTCCCTAGTTCCTGCTATAACCTTCCTTATGAAGATACTTTAGCTCCCTCTGTTTCAGACTAGCGGCTCGGCTGGAATCCTGAAAGCCATTGGAGCACCTTTTCCAGAAGAGCCATTAAACAAGAAGTTATAATTCCCACGATTTTTAATATTTTTCCATGAAAAAAATACTATACATGCTTATAAGATGAATAAATATATCTACAAAGTCTCAGTACGAAACAGCCTACCTATCATTAAAAAAAAATCACAAAAAGGGCCGTAAAATTGACAGTCTAGACAGCAATATCTTCTTAACGTACGGCCGCGAACGAAATTTGGGAAACTTGTTTCGTCGGCCTCCGGGGATCCATTTGTCGATCAAATATTTGTCAGGGGCGCTTAAAACAAAGGCCACGAAGGCAAATATTTTTCACGGAGATGAGTTCCCGCAAGTTATACAATCCCAGTGAAATTTGTAAGTACGTTAATTTCTGTGTTTCGTCAAATTTGACAGTAACTTTAGAAGGAATGCATCAAAGTGACAAAGAAACTTTATGTAAGCATTTGTCCTACCTGATTTTGTGTTTTAAACTACACTTGTCTTTTAATATTTCTTTTTGTCTTCTAATAGTATTATTAGTATAAGTTACTAATAGTTGGAGTTATATGTATTAATTCTTCCCTAGTCGACGCGACTCGAAATGAAATTTACGCATTCGTAGATGTTGTGCTCCTTCATTTTCCGTGACAATAGTTCCAGCGTTATTACTTGCATGCTTTGCATTGTCTGAAAAAAACGTCTCATTCTAAATTAAACGAAAGAGTACAAACGCATACCATCATTCGAAGGAACGGCAGGGTTGCAAAAGCCTGGCTAAATTAAATAGTTCGAGAACTCTTGCAGCAATAAATAAATATTTACTGTACCGCGTGCCGCAAATAATGCGATAAAAAACGAAAAATTGCGATAATTTAAAACACGCGTTTGTAGTGCAGTTTTGAATTAAAATTTAAGGATCGAGGCATTTGAGCGATGTTTTTCTTAATTGTGGATTTAACAAACCATTTTATTTTTTCGTATTATCAAGATTTCAATTTCACATTTCAATAAAAATCATCGATCTCGCTTGGATCGATTCTTTCGATACGACGCGGTTTCATTTTCTGTTCTTTTCCACCTATCGCGGGTAAATTCAAAATTTTTCCTCGGTAAGTGCAACGTAATGAGCACGTTTAAGCGAGAACTGGGCAATTTCTTACTCGTCCGAGAAATTCCCTTAGATCGAGTGCAAAGCTTAAAAGCCGTGCCTTTCTTGCAGCACTGATACTCGTTAGAAGAATTTTCAGACTTTGCTGCTGGAAACTTGGTAAAACGTAGAAGTCTATGATGGAGGTGAAAATAAAAAGATACACGCGTCTCGGTGTGGGTGGATGTATCTCGAGATGTAAGAGGGGTTCCGTGGAAAATGGAGCGCGCTATTTTTCTTCAAAACAATGACTTTATGATAAAAAGATTCAGTTTATCGCGCGAAGTTGTTCGGTACTGTAACACACGTTTACAAAATTTAGTAACATTTTACCTGTTACGATATACTTACTTCAGGTAATAATTGTGTAATAGGTTGAGTCTTGCGAGCTCGTATTGAAAATTTTTAATTACTCATAGAGGTTTTACTTGATTATTTGAGCAATTAAAATTGTAACGTTTTTAGTAATAATCAGAATTGTTTTTCTGAATTTTGTTAGGAGTCCATATGTCGTTATAATTCCGTAAACTTGAGGAGGCTAAGTATGAAAATGATGGCTGTAGGTAGTGTTTGGTAGGAAATCAGTTACAGTATTTGCAAATTCAATTGAAACAATGTTATTATAGTAGAGTAGTTTGGAACGCGCGATCACGCACAATTGTGTGAACAGATGCATGCACATCTCTCAGAATAGAATCCTTTTCTGTCGCATTGTTCGTGATTCACGCGAGCAAGTTTAATTAACCCAACGCTTTCGCACGCGACTTATCTGTAACTTTATTGCAAATTTCGTTTATTGCAAAGCACCGTTTCGAATGATAAAGGGTGGAGGATCGAGATAAAAGAGACCGTGAAATGATTCTAAAATCAGGACCTAGTATCGTTGGTCAAGTTTATTACGTAACGATTGTATAATATAAATTATTTATCATAGTTTTAATATTAAACTCTTGGATTACCAAAATATAGTTATTCAGCATTGATTGCATTAGATTACGCTTCCGAATTGTGTGGAATAATTAAAAACGGTTATTAGTGATTTCGAGATAATTCTACATTAATGCTATGCGCTTGTTATCTCTATTTTAATCCTGACAAAATGTAATATTAATAGTTTGATATATATGTAATAAAATCAGATACATGTTTTATCAAAGTGTGATTCTGGAATCATCAATTTTCAAATTTCATTCCACAATAGCATTTCTGAACATATTATAAATATGATACAATAAATCTAATGGAAACCAAGAAATCTTCGTAAGCAGTTGATACACACAATGAAACCACAAATTTTATTTCGTATGAATTCATAATTCAGAAATAATTCGTGATACTTGTGAACAAAATTGATATTTAGTATTTGGTCATGAAGTTATTAAAGTTCGATCATATTTGTGAAGAATATTGTATTAGGTTTTAAGTTGTGCTATCTTAGGAAATTATTTTTCTTAGAACAAACTACGAATGTCTGTTTTGCACCATCCTTTGGACACGATCCCTTGGCGTTTCGCGATCGAAATTCGGTGGCGTTATTTGCCTGCGAATTTCCGGGTAGCCCCTTGTTCATCGCGGAAGTATATCTATGTTGAAGGCCGCAGGCCGTTACCGCCGACGGTGCAACTGCACCGGGGCTTTCGGGAGCATCGAGCGCACTTTTCTGCATCGAAATTCATAGGTAGGACGAACGGATTGACGGCAAAGCGCACATACGAATCTCTGCTTTTGAGAATTTACCGTGTTATATCACGTCGGGTCAGCGAATTGACCTTCGATCGAAGTTTGGCCTCGAATCCGCAGATGCAATTAATTCAATCGGCTAAAATCCTACCGAGCAGTCGCAACTGACAAAATCTCCTGCGATCTGTAAAACAACAAAATTTAAATTCATTTTCAATTAAATACAAAATTTATAACCTTGCTGAAACATTTTTGGGTGTATAGAATCAGATTAGATTGCAAAATAAACGTAAAAATCAGCATGAATTATAATAGTTGATATATTCATTGGATAGAGTATGAAATTCCCTTTAAAACGAGTATTATACCCATTCCTACCATGTATATAAATTTAAATTCATTTTCAATTAAATAAAAAATTTATAATCTTGTTGAAACTTTTTTGGGTGCATAGAATCAAATTAAATTGCAAAATAAACATAGAAGACAGCATGAATTGTAATAGTTGATACATTCATTGGATAGGGGATGAAATGCCCTTTAAAACGAGCGTTCGAACGAGTCGATAGCTTAATTAGTTCTGGAGATATGAGGATTTTAGTTTCGAGTCGATCGGATGGGACCGAAGCGTTTCTTTAGGTCGCGAGATCAATGAACTTTCTTACTACGGCCTTGTCAAGGTCGTTGACCGTACGCGCTCGTAGTAAATAGTAAACGTGACGTCACTCGGTCGCGACGCACGTGCGAGAAAGAGAGGTCCGTCAGACGTGTCAGACGGAGACAGAGATAGTCGAATCGAAAAAATTACCCCTTTACATAAATTGCGATATCTCCGAATCGGAAAGTCGGATCGACAAAAACCAAAAACCATCTTAAAGGGGAAGCTTTGCCGCTGCCAACAGTGGTTCAATTATTAATAAAACACTAGTAGTTTCGGAACTGCAAGCGCCTGAAATTTTACTATTTTTAATACGCGTGAATAGGCTATTGTACACGCGACGGGCAGTGACAGAGTCGAATTAAAAAAAATTACCTTTTACATAAATTACGATATCTCGAAAACGGAAAATCGGATCGACAAAAACCAAAAACCATTTTAAAGGGGAAGCTTTACCGCTGCCAACAGTGGTTCAATTATTAATAAAACGCTAGTAGTTTCAGAACTGCATGCATTTAAAGTTTGACTATTTTTAATATGCGTTGTTTGACTGTTCTAAGACGAATAGAAACTGGATTTTGCATTCAAGCTTTTATACAAGTTAGGAACGAGCACAACACAGACTTTTAATCGTTTCAATTATATTTTTGACTATGAAAAAACCCTTGGTGATCACCCCAAATTATTTAACAAGCATTTTGCTAGTTTTACAACGGTGGCAAGTTGAGTTTCGTTTAATTTTTAAATTCTAGGACGAATTAGTGCTGATCACTGTCTTTGCTTAAAAATTTTAAGTGTGAATTTATTTGAATGTACAAATATTTTCATACACGAGTAGTCTGATTATTTGTTTCTATATTTTTTCTGTATTATAGTAATTTTTTTTTCTTCTTAGAATAATTTAATCTTTCCTGCCTTGTCTCTTTCATGCTCTAATTCTTGTGGAAACTATGCCAAAAGAGAGAACGAGTCGCTAATTCCAAGCTGAATGGAAGCGCAAATATATGTTTGCCTGGAATTCAAACGCAAACACGGAGTGCTTAATTTGCAACTGCGTCAGGTAAATTGTGTTCGTCGTTACAGCCTACAGCGACATTTTGGAAAATATGTAGAAGCATATGGACATTTTTCCGCAAAGGAAAATGATGTGATGGTATTATAATTCGAGCAGGAGAAGTAGAATGCGTTAACTCCATAAGTACTAACTCCGTCCATGTTGCTTTAATAAAACTAAAAAGTACTTCGTGTTTGCGTCGATATACATACGTAAAACCACGTTTTTCCGTCATGAAAAATAATAAATCTAAAAATTAAAATTCAACTTTCTACTCGTTATTATATTCATTAAAACAGGCTACAACGAAAATTATGATTGATATTTCTGTTGTTATAAACAAAGCAGATTTGTCGAGTAGTTTTGTTGGATAACGAATGGTTGAAAAGGGGACTTAGGGACGTAGTATGTTAGCGTAAAAGTAGAGGAAACTATTCAAATTCATTTATTCTCGTCGCTTCAAAACGTGTGATGGTTTGCAACGTTTTCGTCAATTATCGAATGTTTTTAAAGTTTCTTTCATTTAATGTAGGATACAAGAAATTTGTGTATTAAACTGCAACAATTTTTAATGTTTTGATAGTTGTAATTTTTATAGTTTTCAAACGTATCGAAAAAATATTCATGGAGTCTTTTGATATTTATAGTATCTGACAGAATGCGTCGAGAATTTCGAATCTACCGTGCATATGTCATACGTCGATGGCATGTAAGATTGGTTTTCATGTTATACTAGCATTTCAAGTTGCAATATGTATCTTACGTATTCAGTTCAAGGCTATGAGACTTGTTTTCTACACTCACAAAAAAGTAGATCGAGTGATTTATTAAATTCAATTCGTAGATTTTAGCACCTTGTTCTCGATTCATAAATTGTAACAGTATGTCTACTTCAGTATTTCCGAGCAAACCAATTTTGTCATTATATTATTACTTTATACGTTCAATACAACCGTAAATTAATTAGTAAT
Organism: Colletes latitarsis; assembly: GCF_051014445.1. Lineage (NCBI taxonomy): Eukaryota > Metazoa > Arthropoda > Insecta > Hymenoptera > Colletidae > Colletes > Colletes latitarsis. The sequence goes on from NC_135137.1 coordinate 32,325,345, forward strand.
TTTAACAAAAAAATTAGCCACCTTTTTCATACTCTGCAGAATATACACACATCACCTTTAAGGTGGAAATTCACCAGCGATGAAGCTTTTTACGAAAAAATTCATATCTCGGTTATTTTGTCGAGTGCTGGGATGCAAATAGGTGGAAACTGCCCTCGAATGCTTGTGTTTAAAGAAAAAAATCGTTCCTTTGAACCTCCTGGAACGGCACAAACTCCGAAGGAGCACTTTGCGTGCGTGCGCATACACGAGTATCTGCTGATCGCGAGTTTTCTTTCCGCAATGTTGCGCATTCAAATCTTCCTCGTTTACCGTTTGGATAATTTCACGGTTCGAAATGGAACAGCAACGTGAAAGGGGGAAAAGTTCACGCCCGGCGTTCTCGACCGCATTAATTTTGATCGTCGAAGTGCTCGCTACAACCAATCGCGCCATTAGCACGGATTCCCATCTATAGAAAGTTTCGTCTCCGCGCGGCTAGTCCCGGGCAATGGGATAAGTCTAATTAGAAGTGCCACGGAAAGTTTCCACGGAAAATGCGGAGAAACAGGGACGGCAGAGATGGGAAGAAAGACAGAAAGAATCGGGAAAGGGATAGGAGCAAAACGTCGAGCAATTATTGTTCTTTCGGCCGCGAATTTAATTGAGGCAAGGCGTTCGATCCCCGGTAACGAGAAACCGTATTCATCTTGGTTCCTTTTCGTCTGGTTCTCCAGGCTTCATTTAACTGTTACGCATCAGTCTTGTTTCCGTTCCGCGATTCCTACGTAATTTTTGAAAGTCCGTTCGCGGTTATCGAATCAAATCGGCCGAGTATTTTCACGGTATCACGCTGCCTGAAATAAGTTCCATTATTAAAACGTTGTTTCAAGGTAGCTCGAGAGGTTCGATGTATCGCTGGGATATCGAGGCGTGGAAGTTTCACCAGTCTAGTGCTTTCTTGCGCACGGCGCTAGGGGAATAATGACTTTCCACGGGAAACTTTCGAGCTGTTGTATCTGCGTTATATGTATTTATTCAATTACGTCGAAGAACCAGTTATTATCGTTCGTTTGTTTTCATTATCCGATATACAGGAGCTGATCCTTCTTATTTTTTGGATAAGATAAAATCATTCTCGTCGCTGTTATCGATTTCGACGATAGTCACTCGAAGATTTTTCTTTGACAAGTAGAGTAAAAACGTTTTTGTTGAAGTTATTGGTTATTGGATCGAAAGAATTGGTCGTAGAACAGAATGTCACGCGTGGCAACTTTAATTTCACATGCTGTAATTAATACAGCTCGAAAGTTGCAATTATATGTAAATTAGCTCGATGCAACTTTAGCACCTTCTGCGCGAAGGAACAGAAACACATAAACGAGTGGAGACAAAACGATAAATATTTTGAATATACAGGGTATCCAGTCACCCATGGGGAAAAATTTGAATGGGAGATTTTAGAGGTCAAAATAACACAAAAATTAAAAAGTTATTAAAAAATTAAATTAAAAAATTTCAAATCATTCGCGAAAAAATTATTTTCAGTTGCGAGGGTCGATTACAATCATTTTTGGTCATTACACCTATCCACGAAATTCTACGCATTTTCGAGAAAAAAATTCCTTACCGAAAATGTAATGTCTGACCATACATTGACATGTTTCCCTGAAATTTTTCGACGAAAACAAACTTTTCAAATCGTTCTAAAAAAAATAGTTTCAATTCCAGGGGTCAATTACAATCATTTTTGCCCAATAGACATACCCTCGAAATCCTAACACTTTTTGAAAAAAAAATTGCTTACCGGAAATATAATTTATGGCTAGAAATGCTTCCCTGAAACTTCATGCGAATCTTTAAAATGTCATAACTTCTGAACGGATTGAAGGATTTTGATGTTTAAAAAAGCAAACTACGCGTATTTTGGTGGAGAATATGTACAAATCGCAAAAATATTCGAAAAGTTGGTCCTTGACCCCGCAAAATGAGAAAAACCCCATAAAAATGGTCCAATTTCCAAACAGCCATAACTCCTACAATTGTGAATATATTTCAATGAAACTGTTTTCTGAAGTAGAGCTCATGGGTACCTACAAAAAAGTATTAGACAACTTTTCTGTAGGGCGTCAAACAAAATTACTAAAAATGAAAAAGGAATTTTTAAAAAAAATCGACAGGGGGTGCCTAAATTTTTCGACGAAAAAAAAATATTTTAAATTGCTCTGAAAAAATTATTTTCGATTCCGGGGGTCAATTGCAAGCATGTTTGGTCAATAGACATACCCCCGAAATCTTGCGCATTTTCGAGAAAAAAATTCATTACCGAAAATATACTGTATTGCCGGAAATTTTTCTGTAACTTTTTAAGGAAGCCTCAATCAACAAATTAGTATCCTTGATTTTCGTCTTATTTTGGCTTCTGGAATCCCCTATTAAAATTTTTCCTAAGGATAACCGAGCACCCTGTATACAGGCGTATATTTGTGCATCTTTTTGTTCGAGAGTGTAGATAAAACGAGCGCGAATGGAGTGGAATAATCTAGTACGGCGGAACGTCTGATTACTCGAACAACCGATTATCGTAACGCAGAACGAGACACGTGTCTATAGTATCGCAAGCCCTACGCTAACAATGTTTACACTTTGAAACCTATATCCGTTACAGGTAAACAAGTTTACTAACCTCTACGGTTTATTATGCCCACGATTTAAGTGCTCCAGTTTAGTACCTCGCAAGTATCACACGTAAATACATGGTAAAAGTTACGCGTTTTACTTACACTGTGAGCAACATAAAAATAATATTGTGAACATCGAATATGCAACTCTGTTGAAATTCAAGTTCATTCGAGACTATTTACAGTTAATTTCTCACAAACGTGTTTTATAATTTCTCGAAGAAATTTTTCTAAATATAAAATGTGGCTTGCATAACGTTAATCTTTTTATGTACTTGATGAGAATCTAAAATAAGGGTCAAAATGCTCAATAGATATTTAATATATTTTGAAAATATTATTGAATGCTTTAAATATGAGTCAAAGAAGTTTGTAGTTTAGTTATGTATAATGTTGGAATTTCTACGTAAATATGGAAATCTTGATTGACTGAATTAAGTGGAATTCATATTACAGTTAATTTAGAATATACACGTCTTTGTTGAACGTTGTTGACATTAAACACAGTGCATTCATACGTCAGTAAATAACCATTGTGTACTACGTGGAACTATAATCACGTGTCGTAAAGTGTCCACTACGTAATAAGGGCGTCTACAGTCGTAAAACTTGTGCAGTATATGAAGACTATAGTCATCGTCAAGTTTTCGATGTATACTAGCAATGAGTGTAGGGACTCGTAAAGCAACTATTGCACAGAAGCTGTGAAGCATTAGTTTCATGGAAACTTCGATAATTTCAATACCAAGCATTACTTCAAATTATTAAAACAGTGTCATTTCATGCAAAATTGTCCATACTACTTTTAGAAAAAGAAAATAAGAAAATAAGAAAATACAAAGTTTGAATAGTCGAAGAAACCTTTTTATCAACGCGAAATTGGATCGAATACTCTGACGCGCTTTCAGTTTTATTATTATCGTAGATAACTTATTTAAGCGTCGGAGTGAGAAACTTTAAACTCACCGATGCCTGTTGTTCATAATTCGGTCGACAAAGAGTTGACCGGTTTACCGTTCCGGAAGTTTGGAAAGTTTCAGGAAGCTTCGGGCGCAAAAACATAATCGATAAGCAACGCTTTTCAACTCGTTAAAAGCATTAACTGTTAAAGTTTAAAGAAAGGTCGTCGGGTAAAGTTCCGATTCAAACAGGTGTTATTTAACAGCACGGAAAATTAACGGGATATTTTTCGAAGATGCAAATTCCCGTCGGGATCGTTATAGATAGGTCAGGGAATATCTGGTAAAAAAAACCCCTATTGATATTCCCGTCGATGCTGTGCATCGCATAATATTATGTACACGCGTGCACGAGTCATTCATCAGGACCGGTGATAAATGGGTACTTAATCTACCGTGATAAGCGGCGACAAAAAAAATTGAATGCGTTCGATCGCGTATCGGAATTTAAACTACGCAGTATGGCTCATTTAAATTTACGATGAGACAAATTTTCTTTCTGTCGTTCGAAACTGCGACGGCGTTGCCTCTTTTCTATGGGAAATCAATAGCGAGGCATCGTAATCTGTCGAAACTTTAGATTAAATGCGCGGAAGTAATTCTCAATTTAAAATACCAAAAAAGAAAAAAGAGTTAGTTGAAAATAATCGATCGACACGAATCGACCATCTTGTGATTTAATATTTTATTTAGTAATATGATCCAATACCAAATTACAACACACAAATATTTCGTTGGAATTTTTGTTATTTCATTATTCGAGATATATGTAGTTTTGGAAATTAAAGAAATACAAACTTTAAACCTTGTGTTTTACCGATACTCTTTCTGTTAATAAAGGAGAAAGGCTGTGTAAATATTTATAATCGTATTAGTTACTAGTGATTATTAGTGGGTTTATTTTTTGAGGAGTTTTAATATAATTATGCTTGAAATTCGCTGAAAGTCATAGTTATTGGTTTTTGGAAAATGTACACAAACCCCACTAAATTAGGTTTTTATGAGAAAAGTCTAAATTCGATGACGTTTAAACGAAGAATGTTCTTCAGGGAAATCTGTACACGTTTTGGAAGCAATAATCCTTGAAAATGTTAGCTTTAAATAGGATTAATTGCATGATATACCAATATATACGTGTGTACGCATATGTTTAGCGAGGTTCTGTTTGTATTTACAAATAATTAAATACCAGAGAACTGGATTGGATTCTATTAGCAGACAGAAACATGGGTTATTATGGTTCTCTCATTCTCCAAATCTCATTCTTATATTGACGTTAGAAATTCACGTGGAAATATAAAATAAACATAGGAGAATGAAACGTTTTAATGCTGTTATTTAATGTTTTCGTAGCTGAATTTATTAGTGGTAGAGGAAGCCTCTAATAATTTTTTGACAATTATATTTATATATTACTAGCTCTCGTTGGTACAAGAATTATATTTTTATGTTCAGTATATCATAGTTTCACTTTCAGCGTTCACTATTTTGCCAATTTTCAATACAAATTATTTATTTTTTGGTGTTTAGACCGTCCTGAGAGCTTCGATAAATACGTCTTTACGAGTGAGATAGCAATAAAAAACAATTACTTAAAACTCTACAAAAACTGTAAAGATACAACTGAAACGTAGTTAAACAAACTACAAAATAGAATCATTAGCTTAAAAAGACTTCCAGAGAGCTTCATTCACCGCCTCTTTAAATAGTTGTACAGAGCTTGATGTAAGAATCATCTAGGAAAAGTGCCAAGGGAGGATATAATAGGGAAGGTTGTATACGCGAGGGTCGAAGGGACAGTGGACAAACCATAAAATAGAATCATTAGCTTGAAAAAAGATTCATAAAAATTGTTAAATATACAACTTCCACAGAGTTTCATTCACCGCCTCTTTAAATAGTTCTACAGAGCTTGATATAAGAATCATCTAGGAAAAGTGCCAAGGGAGGATATAATAGGGAAGGTTGTATACGCGAGGGTCGAAGGGACAGTGTGAGAGTTACAAGTATGATGCGAGGGGTAGGGTAGGTGCGTTAATGTATATTTATGTATTAAACAGGCATTATTTATACGTCCGATGAATATGCATTGTTTGGTGGCAGTAGCGAGGTGTCGAGTGCAGACCCGTCGCTATCACTGCCTCATCAATCACACACAGTCCCAGCAACAACCCGCCCCCGCGCTCGTCGTTGCAAACCTCGCGCTGCCTAGGCCACGGTTCTCGTTCCTCTCAGAATGGTAAACGCCACTCCTCTCGGCGACCGCGAGCGTCCAACCTGCTCGCAATTGCCACTAATTTACGTTAATTTTTTTCTCAATGTCCACGCGATACCTCGTTACCGTGCGGCAAGCGTCGTCCGTGCCACGACTACCCGATCCGCGCAACCGGCTGGTTTACCGATTTAGGGTCAGAGAAAGGGATACGGTGTACACACGTACGCCCACGCGGTCGTATCATCGGGGTTTCGACGGGGGTTTTCGGTAGAGGGGATGTGGGAGGGAAAGAGGATGGGGTAGAGATCAAACCACCGTGAAGTCTCGCCAAATGGTCATCCGCGGCCACCGTGGCGACGATATTCAGAACGTTAATCGGACGAATCAATCGGATCTCGTCGGCCGCAAAACTGACCCGCGGACATTCGAGGACTGCACGCGCGGAATGTGTGCACCGGCTACGCCGAAATTTTTCAGCCGTGGAATGGACGTTTGATATGTTGTTTTGCCCGTGGATTTTGGTCAGGGAATTGCGCATCGGCGACGCTCGCCCTCAGTCCGCATATACATATAGACCGTATCCTGTTAAATATGGATCGTTGTATAATTGTCGTCGCTATTAGCCGCGCCGGGGCCAGATGTATCGGTCTGTCGTCAGAATTGCCGCGCCGTATAGATTAACAACGCCACCGCGTATGGTCTAATTTGGACGGCCCGTGCGTTGAGTTTAAAACCGCCAACGACGATGATTTATTTGCAAATTGTCTTCTATTAAAGGCACCAGGCAGTCGAATCGAGCCTTTTTCTAAGGGATACTTTTAAAGTTTTGTATTTTTTTAACAATGACGTTGAAAATCACGTCCTTTAAACAGCCATAACTTCCTTAATTTTAAAGGGTCACACTAGAAGACCCCTTTAATAGAATTAAACATAGACACAGTAAGATCTTCAATAAAAAATTAATTGCCATATGAAGAAGAACCTATTAGAAAGTAATACTTTACATTTTGTATTTTGTATTCCTACCAAAGAATGGAAATATTGCTTTCAGTCTAGTAGAAAATTCACGAAATTATTACCAATTCAAAAATAGTATTATCTAATAAAAATTGTATACCTAAAATTCTTTTCACGAAACATCGAATCATATAAATTTTACACTGTATTTGGTAAGGGATTAAATCGGGAATCAAAGTCTTTCATTGATAGAATTAAACGTAGAATGTGATCAACGTGTCGTTGATGCATAATTCTATAAAATTGGAAGTAAATAAGTATTCGATACGTCGAACTCTGCAACGTGCAATTATTTTTAGTTACCCTTTCGTTTCGAATTTGTTTCTTTGTGGAGGAAAACACGGGCGTAAAGCGTTTACTTATACTGCTTTCGAAAACCGCGCGTATCGAATTCCAATCCGGAACGGTAGATACAGAATGTAACCGCAGCGGTATCAAAACTCTTTTATTTTTGGTATTTCCAATACGGATGTCAATATCCACGGATACCGACAAATTCATTAACAATTATATATTCTGCAAATCGTCATTGAATTTCGATTCTTGTGCCGTGGATTTAACTCTTTCGGCTTTAAAGTAATCGACGTGTCGTTAAAACAATTTGGCTGGTTGTTTTTATCCAAACGGCCGAATCGGAATTAAACGATTGTTCCTTCGTGAGCATTAGCTTTGATATTAATAGCTACAATAAATATTTCCACGGTGAACTTCGTTCCAATGGTAAACAGAAGTTACTTCCACTTCTGAGACACTCAACTTAACGAGTGCGCAAACATTCTAGTGTCATTACGTGAAAAGCGCGCTTTCAATGTGGCTTTAAAGCTTGTCACCTTTGCAACGATTTTTTGCCCTCACCGTGAAGCAGTACTTCAGAGAATCGAGCTTTTAATTAACTGAACCAACGCCGATTTTGTCGACGACGTCGAAAAGTCTTTTTTCCCCCGCATAATACGTTTTACCAGTTTTAAAATCACGCAGAAAGAATGTCGTAATGAAATTCTTTATCGATGATTATTAAATTTCATTCGTGATGTATGGATCTTGATATATCGATCGTACTTGTCGAATATTTATTACAAAATGTGTGATGAAAGAAGAAACTACCATCAATTTTTATGTACGAGTTACATTTATTTGTTATTTTCTCAGGATAAAATTCAATGCGTAACACTCGTTTGCATATTTAATAATATGAAATCACCGATATTTCTGCATTAGAAAACAGATTCTACGAAGTCTTCTGCTTTCATTTTACTTTGTACAACATCGACATTACAATATTTGTTAAATTGCTATGCACACGGCCCTGACACTTCTCGTATTTACTCAGTTTGTATTTCCTCTCTATATCTTCGTTGACTTCAAGTTCCCTGCGAGTTTGACGCCATGCATCGCGGCGAGTTTACTCGGGGCACCATAAGGTGCATTTTATTACCTGGCTTCAATCTCATTTGCCTTCCTGCGACGCCAATTTAAATGGTGTATCGCTTAATTACGAAGCAACATTTCAAGCATCGGTGTTTCCTCGTGTCAGAAACTATTTATTATATTACGTCAATAATCAAAGCAATTTTTAATAACAGTATAAAACACAATTTTGTCTAAGGAAACACTATATTCGACGTTACAGATTTATGTATGGTTTAGTACAGAAAGTATCTATTATTTATAATATAAATATATACAGAGTGTTCGGCCATACCTGGGAAAAATTTTAATGGGAGATTCTAGAGGCCAAAATAAGACGAAAATCAAGAATACCAATTTGTTGATGGAGGCTTCGTTAAAAAGTTATTAATATTTAAAGTTCCGCCAATACACAATTTTTTTCTCGAAAGTGAGTAGGATTTCGGGGGTATGTCTGTTGACCAAAAATGATTGCAATTGACCCCTGGAACCGAAAATAATTTTTTTAGAATTAATTAAAAATTTTTTTTTCGTCGAAAAATTTAGGCACCTACCCCCTGTCGATTTTTTTTTAAAATGACTTTTTCATTTTTAGTAATTTTGTTTGACGCCCTACAGAAAAGTTGTCTAATACTTTTTTGTAGGTACCCATGAGCTCTACTTCAGAAAAAAGTTTCATTGAAATATATTCACAATTGTAGGAGTTATGGCTGTTTGAAAATTGGACCATTTTTATGGAGTTTTTCTCATTTTGCAAGGTCAAGGACCAACTTTTCCAATATTTTCACGATTTGCACATATTCTCCATCAAAATACGCGTAGTTTGCTTTTTTAGACATTGAAATCGTCCAATCCGTTCAGAAGTTATGACATTTTAAAGATTCGCATGAAAATTCGGGCAGACATTTCTGGCCAGAAATTATATTTTCGGTAAAGAATTTTTTCCTCAAAAAAGGTTAGGATTTCGAGGGTATGTCTATTGGGCAAAAATGATTGTAATTGACCCCTGGAATTGAAACTATTTTTTTTAGAACGATTTGAAAAGTTTGTTTTCGTCGAAAAATTTCAGGGAAACATGTCAATGTATGGTCAGACATTACATTTTCGGTAAGGAATTTTTTTCTCAAAAGTGCGTAGGATTTCGTGGATAGGTGTAATGACTAAAAATGATTGTAATCGACCCCTGCAACCGAAAATAATTTTTTCAGAACGATTTGAAAATTTTTTTTTTCGTCGAAAAATTGCAGCACTTATCCGAATTTTTTTCTCGAAAGTGGATAGGATTTCAGGGGTATGTGTTTTCACCAAAAATGATTGTGATTGACCTCTGCAACCAAAAATAATTTTTTCAGAATGATTTGCAGTTTTTTAATTTATTTTTGTTAATAACTTTTTAACAAAGCCTCAGTCAAGAAATTGATATTCTTGATTTTCGTCTTATTTGGGCCTCTAGAATTTCCCATTAAAATTTTTCCCAGGGTTGGTCGAACACCCTATATATCAGTAATACAGGAAAGAGGGAAAAACATAAAGTTTACAGAAATGAAATCAAAATATAACATTCTTTATTGACACATTTTAAAATTAATTCAATAACGAGATCTTCCAAGTAAATAAATTTTATTTATCGATATTCCAACGAACAATCGTGTGTAATAAAACAATTGAATAATCCTTCGAATGAACGTATTATTAATTTATTTAAACATTTGTGCGAGTTGCTTTTCATATTAATTCATCGAGAATCGGTCTTCTGTAGAAAATAAATACATAATATCAAGTCACTATCGAAATTTTGACAAATGTTTACCATCGAATCGTTTGATTTTCATGTATCGGATTGAAAAGGTCGTTATGAAAATTTGTTCGCTTTATTTGTCATAATTTCCAAGGCGGAACATTTGTCGCACTGAAAATATTCCTTAATAGAAAATCGTTATCGAACACGATGGTTGCTACACAATTAATTATTAAATGAATTTTAATTTCCATAATGACATTCTCATCAACCTTGCATTATAATAAGTACGAATAGAAACGCGTGCAACGAAGTGATATCGTTCGTATTCGGAGCGGCGAGGCGAACGTTTTTCAATTTTGGAGTTTGAACAACACGTTTCTCGCGTCCATTTCGGATTTCTTTTCGTGCCCTACGAAGCAGAAGTTTGCTCAACAAATTGGTCACCATCTGCGAAGGTTGGTTTCCCGTTGCTCGGATCAGTAACGATCGCCGTGAGACTCTTCGTTTACACTTCTCGTGTTCCGTGCAACAGAATAAATCGTTCGTATAATCGAATATGTATTCACAAGACTATTGAATTTCCACACAAATGCAGCGTAGTTTTACTGAATTTCCTTGCTTCTTCTATGTTGCACTTGTGTACCTTCGGTAAACAGTACGTTAAACAATGGGGGCTCGTACGATGGCAGGGAACGATAGTCTGAAACATATTTCAGAGATGCGTGAAACGTATAGACACGTGTAAGGAAATATTTTAGAAAGACTCGATGTTAACACGGAAACATTGAGCAAACTTTATGAAAGAATTTTATGAAATTCGAGACGATCGAATTTTTTTTCTCGAATTTTTTATGAAAGAATTTTTTTCTCGAAAGCACGTACGATTTCGAGGGTATGTCTATTCACCAAAAATGATTGTAATTGCCCTCTGCAACTAAAAATAATTTTTTCAGAACGATTTGAAATTTTCTAATGTAATTTTGTTAATAACTTTTTAACGAAGCCTCAATCAAGTAATTGGTATGCTTGATTTTCGTCTTAGTTTGGCTTTTAGAATCTTTCATTAAAATTTTCCCCAAGGGTGGCCGAACACTCTGTATATTCGACAGTTTCGAAAATAATATAATACTACTACAGGTTCAAGAAGTAGTTCCATCCCTTAAATTTGAGTTATTGGTAAAAAAAAAACTACATAAACTTGCAAAGTTACGTCAGAATCGCGATCGAGAGGTGGTAGGGGCATTTTCACGGGACGTTTCTTCTAACCAGCCAGTAAATCGCCATAAAATATCGCGCATCGCAACAGTTTAACGGAACGGTTACACGGTATTCGGTGAAAAATATTTATTACGTCGGTAAATAGAACGTACAAATCGGCGTTCTCAATTTAATCAGCTGTTCGTCGCGCTCGTAATTAACACAGTCGCCGGGAATGGAAAAGTAGAGAAGGCCGATAAATCTGGCCCCGGCGTATTTCCGGAAAAAAGTTCACCGACCGGGTCGCGCGCACCGGCGCGGGTTCTGAAAATTCATAGAGCGGGAGGGGAGCGGTTGAATTTTATTTGGTTTATTGCTTCTCGATACGGTTCGTTTTGCCGTATATATGCCAGTAATTTTGCGCACTGTTTCACGCAGATTCGAAATTGAGGCATATATAATTCCGGGGGGTTGTAGACTGCCGTTCGCGCGCGTACATATCGCAAGGAGCTCTCAATTTTCGCGCGCTCGTTTCCGCGCTTCCCCCCGCCAAATTAGATTCGCTCGTACGACTTTTATCGTCCGTTCTTCTGGTAACCATCGCCTAATACTCCGCTTGTAGTTCACACTCGAACGGCACACGCTCGGAAACGACGAACCATTTTCTCTTTCGCCGTAATAATAGTCTGAATTCCTTTGGAATCTCTTCCTAAATTTCTGCAGAATTTCCTTCCAATGAAAATTTGATACTTGCGCACCGCCGATACTCCCTCCCCCACCCCTGGTGTATTTGTAAATCTTTTCACGTCGACGGCTGTGATGGTTCCCATCTTACGCGCTCGCTATCGTACGTACTCCTATTTAATTTCCGTGTTCCCGTCGCTGAGTTTTTCGTTTTCCTCGCGCCGACGATTTTGATCCTCCTCCTCTCTTTAACGCTCGTTTTGCGTCCGGGTCAATACGACTCGAAACGAAACTTTATATGTTAATAGCTTCCCGACGAAACGTTCGATCCGTATGGAACGAAACGACTTTTATTAACGCGAAAGTGATACAGGTAAAATTCTGATAGTCCCGTTCCTCGTAGCGAATTTCGTGAAATTTCAACGATACTGGTTTATCGAAATAAATTAACGACGGAGTTCTTAACTTGGTATCGATGAATATTGGTGAAATTCATTAATATAATTTCGTTTTTTGACGTTTATCGGTGTTTCAACGTGAACGACTTACGAGCCATTTACTGGTTATTTTCAGCTGTGGTACGAAGAATAATTTATAATTAAACGTTCGTAATTACTAATCTCTTTCTTTGGAGAGAAATTCAATTAACCAATCTTTGTTAGGTATATAATATTATTATAGAAATTCATATTAAATGTCCATCATCGTTTCTCTCTAGTGTTCGAAGAAACATATTATCCTATTTTTTTATTCGTGTTAGAGTGTTTATAATAATCGAGATTGGGAATATTTTATTTAGACGATAGATAACTAACAAAAAATAACATTAAGAAATTTATTCGATCGAACAGCTGAATTTTTATGTATATTTTATTATTATTAAACAAGCAGTGGATGGACAAGTGGGTTTATATCTCAAATTTGGTAAGAGATAGAAAAAAAACTATATTAGGACAAAGTTAATTAAACCATTCGATTAAAAAAAAAGTCATTATTTTCATTGGATTTTAAGAACACAGCTTGCAACTCTTTATTCCTCAATTGTAATTTCCGTTTAAAAATGATCTCGTTTCTTAGCTTTATTTGCTAATTTTTCTAAGGTCAGGTTTTCATTTATAGTAAGACTAGGTCTCATGCAGTATTTAAATTGCACCAGAATTTCTGATACCGAGCGTCACAAATGATCGATGTCCTCATTTTGCGTATTAGATTTTCTCGCATTTATGCAACTATTTGAGAGATTCGACTAACGCGCGAAGGTGCCTTTTTATCGTCCACGGAATTTCGTTAATATCTCATTCGATTTAAATTCGAACCGCTGCAACGCTCGTCTGTAATTTCGCGCACAAATACGATGAAGAGCAGCTTGATTCGGGTGAAAAACGGGTGAAATTGGCGGGGAAAAAGCGCCCGCGGTATCGTAATATGGTAAATTGTAAAACTGCTTAGTATATACATATTGTTGGACAGATGTGTGCGACGAATAAACGAAATTTCAACAGTCGGTTACCTTGTGGCCCGTTTCCCAAACGAACTTTTAGGATCGTCCGCTACCAATCACTCACTGTCCGCTACAACTCAACCAGCCACATCGCGTATTTCTATCGGTTATCTACAATTGATTCGATGCCTCTTTGCCATTTGTTTTCGATATATCGGCCGTTCGTCTGTTTTACATAGGTGTCTTTGATAGCAGTTATTTACGTATCTTTGGTCCTCCAATCGCGTTTCCTCCCTTTCTCTCTAACCCTAATTCTATCAAATTGTATACAACTTTTGGTCAAATACTGAGATCATACTTCGAACAAGTATATTTACATACGTAAATATAGTTTACTACTTATTAAAATATAAAATTTCTTTAATATATACAGGGTGTTCGGCTAGTCCTGGGAAAAATTTTAATGGGAGATTCTAGAGGCTAAAATAAGACGAAAATCAAGAATATCAATTTTTCGATTGAGACTTCGTTAAAAAGTTATTAGACATTAAATTACAAAATTTCAAATCATTCTGAAAAAATTATTTTCGGTTGCAGGGGGCAATTACAAGTATTTTTGGTGAGTAGACATATCCCCAAAATCCTACGCATTTTCGAGAAAAAAATTCAGTATGGGAGAAACTTTAAATGTTAACTTTTTAACGAAGTCAGGAAAATGGTATTTTTAATTTCCGTCTTATTTTGGCCTCTAGAATCTCCCATTAAAATTTTTCCCTGAGTTGGCCGAACACCCTGTATATAAAGTTACTTAATCACCGTTAATCAAACCTGGTATATTAACCAAAATCATATATTGATTAGGGATAAATCTCATTTTGAAATGACACACATTTTGTATGTATTTAAAATTAATTAATTCAAACAGAAATACATGAGAAAATCAAATGTAAACCTTTTTCAGAATGTGGAAATTTGTAATGAAAAGAAGATCTGAATTGTGAAAACATTTTGTACAAAATTACGCAAGGTAACAATATTAAATAAATTAAATGTGTAATAAATTCAGAAGTAAACGATGTTTAAGCGACGTGTGTAAAGCTCCTGTTAAAATTATAAATATTTTCATATTATTCACAGTAGATGAAATTTTTATTGAAATTTTCACTTTATTGAAATTCTTTCGGTGTAAAATTTAGGAGAATAAAGGACAAAATATTTTACAAAATATTTAATTATCAACTTGGTAATATCGTTAGCTGAAATATAAAATTTAAGATTGAATTTAAGGTCGTGGGATTAGATATTTTGTATTCGTTTTTAGAGTAGTCTAGTAACTTTCTTATGTTCCCAGAGGACTCTGAGAATTCTGCTGTCGTAATAGCGTTTAGTTCCTAGGTCACGATCTTCTGAGTCTTAGACAGGGAATGAAAATGCCGACCTTTGAATTTCAATTTTAGTTCCACGTAAAAGAAAAAGTCGGTAGAGGCAAAATCGAGAGAGCATGAGACTGGTTAAGCACCCTAATCCCTTTTCACTTCCCGGTTTTACACGAAATTTAAAATTATAGCCAGACTTTATTCTAACCTATTGAGTAACAAATCATTCTCTCAAAATTGATATCTATTCAAGCTTTTCCTAAAACAATTTCTACATATTTCTTTCCATTCTCTATAAATTCCTATCCACAACTTCAAAAATAGAATTTATCTCTCGAGCATACCAAAGAACAAAGTAAACACGTGTCTAATACTTTTCAATAGTTTGTGTGCCGGGTTTCATAGAAATCTGAGATTGTCGATAACGTTTCTCGCTAGTTGCCCCACAAAGGCAAACCGAAACGTTTCATCCAATACCAGTAGGAATTGTCAGGAACGATCTTTCCTCTATTCTGAAATACAAACGTAGAATATTTGTCACGAAAATCAATTACACTTAAACAGATCTACACATATTCTTTTACGAAAAAGAAAACATTTCGAAAACAAACTCGAGTGCATGCAAGGACATAAATAGGGACATTCGAATCTTTGCAACTCGGTCGTTGTAATAGATTTCACGCGAAAATACCGTGGAAGAAATAGAATATTTGGATCACGCTATCGAAAGTTATTCTATAGCGCGGGAATCGATAGGCGCTATTATGCAGAGTGTCGGAGTTAAATTGAATCTGTGATGCTTACACCGAAATCGGTTTTCAAGGGGGCTTTAAAAAATGAGGAGAATCCATTTCGTCGGAATGCCTAATAGCGCAGGTCACCGTGAAATGTCACAATATAGGCAGCCGTAATGAATGGACAAGAGTTTCATTGGAGCCGTTGCTGTTCTCCGCGCGGCGAACGAAGAGTGGATCGGTCGGCACTCATCATTCACTGTCTGCTACGAGTCAAGCATGCCGCATATCAGTTCTCGAATACCTTTCGGTCATCCCTTGGACGCTGTTACAAATCTACCCTTGCGCCACGCACCCCGAGATGTAAAGCAATCCAATTTCAATTTGTTCGTGCAGGACGTTTTTGACTTCCCGCCAAAACGAACGCGACGTTCCCCCATTCTTCTTTCGAGTCTAATCTGCTAAAGGCTGATTCGAAAATTTTTTTACCTCCACTCTCATACGTATTTTCGATACACACAGTTTTCAGAGAGCTTTCATCGTTATTACAATATCAAACACGCGGGGTTTCTCGTGAAATATTTTTCGATTTTTCTCATTTATATTTATGACAAAACTGATGTATTGAAACTGTTTCGATGCTAGTTTAAAATATTAGGTCTATGCAAAACTTTTAGTCTTTTGTTTTTTAATTTTGTTTTTGTTTATACATAGTATATGTATTGCGAATTAATCTTGGAAATATTTTACCCCATTTTGTACGATTTTCTGTCATCTGTTTAGAGTATTCATTGCTATTTTATGAATTTATCGTTAAAAATCGATCGTGAAGTTTCAGATAGAATAGGTACAAAGTAAATACACAAAGAAGAGAGAAACTGTATTTTTTGAAAATAATTATACTTTGATGTTTGAAAAATGGAGTAAAACTTTTGCATACGTTAATTATTTTAATTTTCAGTAGTCAAATTGTCGAAGAAAAAAGTTCAATGAGAGAGGAAAAAATTTTGTATAGAAAATAGGTTTTCCCATTCGTTACTTCTTGTATAGTTTCGTCGTATATTTTAAGTATATCCTGTACATCAGATCCAGTAATGGTTCGTCTCTTTTCTGGGGGGGAAAAGGTATCAGAATTATACGGTTAGTAGCCTACTCGCGAGCGATGAGAAATATCAAGGAGGTGTTCAACGAGTCGGCTGATCAATGAGGCGTATCAAAACTATAGTAATGCTCTTTAGGACGTAATTCGATCGGGACCTTGTTGCAACAGCTCGAGGGAACGTAAGAAAATTTGATCTCATATCTCCGGCTCGCTCAACATTGTATACAGAATGTTATAACGCATCATGCAAGAGACTAGGCTAATGTTCGTACAGCAGGTTAATATCTGAAACGTTATACATAAAATTTTTTCAAAATATTCAAACGTTTCAAAGCTTACACAACAACTAAATGCAATATACAATATAATGATTTTTAACGGGGTTAAAATTTAAAGTACTTGTTCCTATTATGAAAATAAGTATATCTTTGATTTCGTATTCTAAAATATCGATTTTTTTGTTATTTTAGTTGTATATAGACTGATAAGAAAAATCTACGTTAAAATTAACAATTTTCTTAAGAATTAAATTGCATATACGTAAAAATTAAACAAAAAAGGAATAAATCCATTAGAATTACTCGCAAAAGGGGAAACAGGTACATGGTATTTTTCATAATTCGATCATCTAGGGTAATTTTATTACCTATGCTCGTGTGTAGCCAAGCGCAGTAGTTGAAAGATTGAGGGCACGTGGCAGTAACCTAAATTAATTTATCGATATGTTCCTATTCCATTTTTATGTTTTATATAATTAAACCATTATTTTAATTTCAACAGAGTTCCCGAAGAGGACTTAAACTGATGGTCGAAACGTGAAATTTGTTAATCTACATTATTATTACGTTTTGAAAGCAAATCCGATTTCGAGCGAGCTAATTCATTCACATTCTCCGATAGAGCTAAAACGATATTTTTATTTTCGACAATATTAAATTATATACCTCTCATTTGTACATTTTCTGATGATATTCGATTGATATTTGTTTCATCCAACTATAGTACACATTTCAGAGTGACACTTCACTCAAAATTTAAGTTTTTACGTTTCCCATCGACAGCAACGTTTCATCGAAATTTCCACTACATTTATATCCATTTAATTTCCTCGTAGCTGCATAATTTAAATATTAATTTTTCTCACGCACGATAACGTTATTTCCACTTCATAAACACTGTCTTCGAGAACCAGGTGTAACTGACCTGACCCCTCGCGAGTACTTTTCAGTTCCGTAAGTCTGCAAATAAATTAACCATTGCTATTAGTAAAAATCTGAATCCACGTTTCCAAGACTAGTGTCCAGAATTAGTCAGCGTCGATGTAGAAGCTGCTTTCGGAGATTATTTCGAGACTGGCTGGGCAGTGGCTCCTCTCAAACCGACTCGAATCGCGTAGAAAGTACTCGACGATGACCTCTTTAGCTTTTCAGTTTCAGTTATTGCTGAACTCTCGTAGCCCGGGCAGGGTAGAAACGGGTCCGGGCGTTCGTGTTTTCGGCTTGGGGAAACGGAAGTTGCGAAACCGCGCGCGGTATCTCGCAGATTCGCGGGGCAGCTTTGTCCCGACGACGACAGAAACGAGCGTGTTCAATTATTCGCGACCGGTCCCGAACACTCGCGAAGTATAAAGATTAAACGCACAGCAGCAACACACACGGGTCATCCCGTGGATCCGGATCGACCTTTATTGTTCGCGGTAACAATGGACTATGCAGATGCCCTGACGCTCGTAAAGCCTTGCGTTCAAAACCGTGCCTCAAAAAATCCAGCAAAGTGTTCGAATTTTTTTCCTTTCACGCTCGTCCACTTGCGCCTCTTGACCCCGCTCCTCTATTGGCACGCCTGCATGTTTGCGTTTGCATCGTTTCGCTTGTAACTTTCATGAATCACCCGCGAAATCGGAAGGACGGAACCTTGGCTGTAGGAATAGAGGTAAATGGGTCAGCTTCGTGGGCTTCTTAACGACCTTTTTGCATGGTGACCCCTTGGAGAATATTTGCGTACACGCGTGTGGTTAAATTTTCATTTATTCGATATATTGTGTGAATATTAGAGGAAGGAAATCAATAAAATTCTCGAATTATCTATTTACGTTCGAGTAGTAATTCGTCGAAGAAGCATTTGTAAAAGCGTTTATAGTCGAAATGCTTTCGAATGGCGTTTCCGGTTAAATGCCAGGCTGGAGCCTTTTTGCTCGGGTACACCTTGTATAATCGATAACGCGCGGTGACTTGACGAGCCCTGGCAGAAGAATAGGGCGAACAATTGATCGATTACTCTCCGCGAAGATAATTTCTTCGGTTTAGGGAAGAACACTTATCTCGCTCTTTCCGCATCGATGATTGCCATTAGGGGAGCGTTTTGTTCTGGCCTCGTGACTTTGTGGAAACTTTTTCGCGATCGTTAATAGTGTCAAACAAAAATTGTGAAAGCTTTCATCGGGCTTTGAATCCGAAAAACTCGATCCTTCTTGCGCCGTGAAATCGAACTCGTAATTACGTTATCGGTATCGTAACGTTGTTCCATTGTTTAACCGCGGGCATGCATATTCATTGTTTCAGCGTCTCGTTCGAAAAATACGATCGTCGCGAAACAAAGAATTTCTTTTTACGTTTCATCAAAGTTGTTTCGCGAATTCACAAAATTTCTAGAACTATTGTTAGCTGCTTCGATTAGTTATTGAACCGTTAAACGAACATTGTTGCGTCGACACGTGTTGCACTGATTTGTATATTCTCGTACATCGGTGCTCGTGCTGTGGTACAATTCGTGGAATCCTCTTTATTTGCCTCCGGATCAAGGGATGTCTGTTCCCATCCTCCCTGGGTGACGCGTTACCTTATGAAATTTTCATGTTACGCGCGACCTTCGTCGACAACCGATCAACGTGTTGTACGAATATAATTGTACACACGGTACCACCGAATGAGAAAGATTAAATGTTTATGTGAAAGTTACGGGCACGCGTTTAATCTCCTGCATTTAGAAAATGTAAATATTTGGAATCGGGAGATAGCATAAAATTAATCGCTGCGAATGTGTTGGTAAACGTAAAATATAACCTGGAGAATACTTCGTTAGTTCAAACGGAACAAACATCATTTATAAATTATTTAATATTCTTTATTCTTCGACAAAAATATTGGGTTAACCTCTGTCGTATTACTTTTCGTCTCTGAAGTTGCAAACATACTTGAATGATGTTTTGCTTTTGGGGAAAAGGAGCATTAATTTATTTAATAATAACACATTTTTTAATCATAAATTTGTATTGATAATTTATTTTAGTAATTTGGTAACCGAGAAAACTGATTGTCGGACTATTGATTGATCTCTACTACTTGCTTTACATGGACGTCTGACCATACGTTGTGTGATACTACTTAGAACTGACTGTACGTTTACCTAACAACACAAAATTTAAAATAACATAAAAAATGTAATAGAAACGAGTACATATTACTTAAATAAACATTTTGATTCGTCCTTTTAATATTAATTAAACACAGTGTGATGAAATAATTATACGTCGAATATAAAATATTTCAAATAAAATTATTTATATAGAAGCTACTTTGAGAATCTGGGAGTTCATAGGACAGAATTATTGGTCAATGCAAGCATAATTTAAAGAATTACATAATATTATAAAGGTTTTGCCTTGATTCGAGTCCTCTTCAGTGAAGCTGATCCAAATCAAAGAAACTGGTGCAAATAAAAACAATTTTAAATGTACAAACGTCAATGTAATTAAAAAACTGAATATAGATAATATAATAAGAATTTCAGTAATTAAGAATACTCTATTTCCGTGACAATATTGCTCACCATTTGCTGTACAAGTTCATTCAAACACACGTTGTATGATACTTTCTATGCACCTAGGAATCTTCCATTTCACGAGATACGTTTCTAACATAATTTCCCATGAATTCCCGTTTAGTCTGCCCAATCAGACTTAATTTTCGCGGTCGAAGCGTGCGCGAGATTGCTCTCGGTTGGCAAATCGTGCTTCGATCCTTCCGTCGAACGAGCGCGTAGAATGGCGACTGCGGGCGTAACGACGGACAGCTTTTGATACATCGACGGGAATTCTAGCGACACCCAAGGTACCCCGAAGAAAATCAAAACTAGACGGCGGGAACACGACGAATCCTCCAGCGAAGGAGAAGGGTATTCCGCGCCATAAACCTGACACCTCATTTTTCCCTCGTTCCCCTCCACCGCTTTACGCGCTTTAAATCCCGCGGCCCTTCTTCGTTCCTCCTTTCCCCCGCGTCTCTTTTTAACTCGGTTGTCTCCGTATTCCCGCGTGTTCCCTCCCGTCTACCCAGAGAACTCGTCCCTCCGCTCGACTCCGTATTACTTGAGCTATGTAAATGAATTTCGTTTAATTATCTGGGAGGTGGCGCGAGCAAGGGTAAGAAACGAGGGATGAGTGTTAGTTCCCGGAGGAATGAGAGAACCCGGGGGCGAGGAAGGTGGCGCGACGACGTCGCTTCCGGTACAGTTAAAGGCTACCCCTGAATTCACCGCGACTTTGCTAGCTTTAGAATTTCTCTAACTTGTACCGTTTCGTTCTCGTGCCTCTGCTACCGTTCGCTTTTCTCTTTGTCTCGCGCGCGGGCACGTAGACGCGAAACAGCGGCCGTACGTCTCCATTTCGGGGGACGACTGTAGGCGTTCCACTTTTAATTGTCGAACAACGATTTCCCTCGCGCGACGTTAATTTGGTTGACGTTTCTCGGATGACGCGACGCGAGGTGCACGGCAGTCGGACCGACCCAGGATCCGGCCGACTTCGCTGTCAATTTCTGACAGAACGTCTTACGTAATTTGCGCGAGAAATTTTCCCTGCTTTGTTCCGTTTATTATCGCGCCATTCAACCCCGTAGCAGCCAGCGAAATTCGCGTCCCGGAAAAATTCTTTCCCGACGGGCGTTAATAGTTCCTCTATTAAGTATTCATTCGACGGATGAAACGTTCGAGCATCGGGTTTCGCGCTAGGAGGAAATAAAAAAGAATACGCCCGGGGCAAGTTAAAATTAATTGCTTGATCGATTCCCTCTGTTGTCGAGTTTGACGAACAGTGGCGGGATAATTCGGAATATTAGTAGCGATACAAGCGCGGCACTTCGATTTTATCGGACGTTTCGGACCAGTTGTTTGTCCCTTTTCAGTTTACAATTATGGTTCATTAACCTACATAATTACAGGGCGAGCGAAGCACCGTCGAAATTATGCGAAGAAGAAGTGTCGTGACTATGATAGGAAATTACATTTGTTCGAAATACTATTGGTCTAATTGGAAAAATTTTAGTCGTGAACCTTTGCTTTTCAAAGGTAGCAGATTTAACACTTCGACTGCCACGTCACCTATATATGACAGAATTTACCATTATGATACTAGAAAAATTCATTCTCAAGTTAAGACGTTGGGAGAAATAAATAAGTACTGAAACAAATTTTTGGTTATACAGCTTGCAATGGTTTAAAATCAAAATTTTATACGGTTTTGATCTGGCAGCGAACGTGTTAAACGTATGTATTTACCTTAACGTTTGACCGTTCGTTTCACCCTCGGTGCAGAGTTCGCGAACGTTGGATGAAAATAATTTAAATCTGACCGACTCCGTACGCGGGTAGCGCGAGGAACGAAATTAATTTTCATGATCTATCGCGCGAAACAGTTCGCTGTTGTCGAGGAGATATTCAACCATTAATATTTTTCGAACGCGTTACGGACGGCGTCGAAATCGAACGCCGTTCGATTTATGGACACAGAATAAGAACGCTCGTCGAATGGAAGTTAGTTTCGAACTATGCGGATATTAAATCTCGACTACCGACGAACGCCCTCCACTTTTTCGCTCCCGTCTTCTCAGCTTCACCCTGCGTGTTCCACCGTCTCTCCACTAATCGGTCTCATGGCGGCCGCTCGTGCACTGCCGATGTTGGTTAAGATTAGTTGAAGTTGGATGAACTTCCGTTGAGCTCCGAACTATGCATAAGCGGTTATATCAGCGTCAAATTTTGCACGTTATAGGTTATAAACGAAAATTGTAATGCAAGCTACAAATTCCAACGATTATTGCTCGGTCTATTTTCGATAACTACTCGTGGTCGAGCGTTATTAATAACTCGTACGAGAAACGTTTCTTCGCTCCAGTCCCGTCGAGAATTTATTTAATCGAGGAACACGCGCATTTTCGTAGGAAGAAATTATTTTCGCTAACTTAATTTTCACACCGAAAATCTCCACGTTATTTTTATATTAAATTCTGCTTTCGTTTGGAACGTTAATAAAAGTCAATTTAATTAATTTAATCTCTCTGAATAGCCGCGATGTTAATTTCACCGTGGCTTGAAAAATTAATGCTTGAAGCGTGATATTTAGTAGCGGTAACAAGAGAATGGTGAAAACTCAATTTCCTTGAACGTTTTTCGTGTGCTCTCATTCTTGAGAGCTTGAATCGTGCGATAGATATGTGGGAGCACGAGAATTGCAGAGGGGAGGTAAAGTATTAGGAGGTATCTTCGTATATCAAGAAATGCGTATTCCGTGGAAGCAAAAGATCTTACGTGCGAATCTTATTGAATCAGATATGTTATAGCTAGCATAAATAAGGCAAAACTGCTTTTGAAGAAAGGATCATTAATTTATTTAATAATAATATAATTTTTAATCATGTGTTTGTATTAGTAAGCTATTTTAGTAATTTGGTAACCGAGAAGAATGATTGTTTGATTATCGATTGATCTTCACTACTTGCTTTATATGGATGTCTGACCACATGTTGAGTAATACTACTTAGAATTGACCTTACGTTTACCTAGTAACGCGAAATTTAAAATAACATGGAATATGTAATAAAAACGACTACATATTACTTAAATAAACATTCCTATACGTTTTTTAAAAATATTAATTAAACAGAGCGTGATAAGATAATTATACATTTGACATAAAATTATTCTAAATTTGCAAGCATATTTAAATGATGTTATATTTTGGTTTTCAGGGTTTTTTAATGATAAATTTGTGTTTATAATCTACTTTAGTAGTCTGTCAATCGAGAAGACGGTCTGACTTACGGTTGATGTTTACTACTTGTTTGACACTTTCGTCTGACCATACATTGTCGACCAGAATTGCTTAACTTAATTTAATTCGATTCTTTCCGAAATATAAATTCATATATTTACAATTGGTGTAGAATCGCTTAAAAAGAAATTAACTGAATAAAGCACAATGCAAAACAGTATATAAATTTTAGATTCGAAAGTTATATTAGAGAAAATGTTTCGATTCTACTACCTTTCTGAACAATCAAAATTTTGCCCGTAGATACGATAGGCTCGAGCCTCTCGGGAAGGGTATTTCGTTTTGCTAAGTCCGTGCTCGAAGGCGGCCAGAAAATACTAGGATGCGACGGCATACATTAATTAAACGACCAGGTATATAATTTCTAATCTCGAGCGAAGGTAGTCCGCACGGTCGCGGTGGTAGGTAGCGCGCGGCGTTCGCTCGACGTATTTTTATTAAAAAATATTTGCGGGGATTAGCAACTGCCGCGCTTTCATTACTTGTGGCCGGTGCAAAGAGTCAAAGGGAACACTCAAAAAGCGAGTATTCATGCCGCGTGGATCGAGGGATACACGCGTTCATGTATTTAAGCGCGACTGTGTCCATCGTTAGTGGTCTACGGCGGTTTTTCATGCGGGTGTTTCTCCATCCAGGCCGCGATACAACATACGCGAAATACCTCTGGATTTTTCTCTCGTCCCGTAGCATTTTTCAATGGCAATTAGTGTGTCTGGTAAGCACCAAGCCGCCTCGCGTGCACTACGCCGGAAACGGGGGAGGTGGGGGGGTGAAAAAAAATCTCCGAACGGGTCCTGCATTTTCGTTTATTTAGTCCTACTCGCGACCGCGGCGTACTTAACGAGCATTGGCGGTTTTAAAGTTACCCGTATCCATTGTCTTTGAGGTTTCGTAGGGAGCTAATGATCGGACAGGCTTCGAAAAATCGAGAAAATACAGCATACACTGGCTGCTTGCGATACAAATATACTGTCGTTTGTCATCAAATGGTGGGTGATATGGAAAAAAGTGATTTCCTATTTTTGAAAGATTTTAACGCCACCTCTATTTCTTTTTATTAAAACTATATACTTTTTCATATACCGATCGATATGCCTCTGTGTATCTTGCAAAAGAGTGTTAAGATGTTCGAGTCGAGAGATTATGAATTTAAAAGATGTTCCAAGCTTGCTTTTTCATCGCTCTATTGCATTTGAACATAAGTTTTCGACAGACTTGACGCGGATACACGTCGGGGACTTTGATCTCAGCGTTGATTACGAGTACGGCCGTACGAACGCTTCCATTGGTGTACGTGAACATTCAGTATCTATCATACGCGTATCTGATACACGTATCTCCGTGTGAAAGAGCTCTCGAGCTTGAACGTTTCTTCTGTACGTCTTCGCTCGTGTTTAGCATCAACCGTACTGTGCTTTTATCCATAGAATATCTTTTAAAGTAATCACTTTTCCACCCAGGCATGGTGATACTTCTCGCTGAGAATGAGAAAGCGCATCGATGATGCGTGACAAAAACATATGATTGATATCATTGAAACGATGGATTCCTCTTAATGACATTTTTCTTTCTGTTTTCTACCGTTTTAAAATCGACTTAAGAAACTTCTGAACGAGAGATTTACTGTCCTTTTTCTCTTATAATATTTATTAGACGATTAGGAACACTGGCAATTAATTTGTTTTCAATTTACTAAGGCTTATTTGCATTTATTTTTCTAGCTTTATGAATTTCATTTTTGCATGTTTTCGATTTTATGGTATTTGACAGGCCGATTTTAAATATAGAAATTCTATGAGATTGAGAACGACGGAAATTTATGTTATTTGTTTTCAAAATCGTGTTGACATTGTCCTACTGGAAAACGAATCATTTCACTCAAATATTCGTAGAGAAGGAAACAAATTCTCTGCTAAAATTTAGACGTATTTCACGTCTGTTATTTTTAATAAAGCTTAATATTAATAAAGAGGTAGTTCAATTTCCAACCTCTATTATACTATAATACAGCAATCTATATATTCTATGATTGGGTAATCAAAATAAGCTGCAATTGATATTTAAACTCGTATAAAATTACCAATTTCCTGAACGAGGTAGATTTCATAAAATTTATCCGGGCAAACTTTCCTTTCATTGCGTTTACTTTCGAAATATATGATCTGTTTCATCATACACAACCATGAAAATTTCATTAGTCTCTATGAGATTTTCAATATTCTATTAATGGGAAAAATTTTCTTTAATTTCCCTACTAGCATAAAATGAATTTTTTTCAAATGTTTTGAAATACCCTACTTAATGAATTGTTTTGCTTATAATATTCTTCGAGGTGTATTTCAATAAAAATTGTTTTCCAACTCGAAGAGAAATATTAAAATAAATTTTAAACGATACCTGAATTTAGTCAATATTTTACGTTAATTATTAATTTACGATATAGGATAAGTTACTTATCTGTCGTAATATATTCAGGGTAGCCAGAGTCCAATAATCTGTATTTCTTAGTAAAAGGAAAGTAAAGAATTTTCTTGTCGCGATAACTTGCGCTTTAAAATTTTACCTACCCTATTCCGGAGAGCTCAATTCGCACAGCCTTTACACTTCCGTCCGGAGTGATTTTCTAAAGCGAGTTCATTTTTTCCCATGCTGAAGATTCAGCATATTTGGTCGTGGGGTGATACATATCCATGGTAACGCAAGATGTAGAGTACTGGAGGGATGCTTCGCGTTGAAAATTCACCGTGTTACTTCGCATTCTATCGTTTCACGCATGAACGTATCAATATTATTATACAGATGCTCTAACTTTGACTCTAGAAAAATCGTAACGATATTTTACTCTCGATCCTCAGCGTGGCGAATTAAATTCAGCAATTTGGATAATCCGTGAATATAACTTAGGATAATCCTGTAGGGCAGCACGTAACCTTTAAAACGAGATCGTACCTCGAGATATCATAATGCAACACCACAATGTGGGTATCACTTCTTGCATATATGCATGATGCTGTTTCGGTTTTTACCCCGTCATTTTTTGAGGCCCTGAAATACGAATAACGTTATGTGAAAATTCAGAGGGTGTTCGAAAGTATGATATCCACAGAAACTTTTAGGTAACGAGATATTTAGTTAAATATATAAATCGTAAAAAATCCTGGAGCCTAAAGTTTTATGAAATCTGATTCCTAGTACGCGTTAATAACGGGGAAATTTTGTTGAAATAGGAAACAAATTAATAAATTTTCTTCTACTTGGAAATGTGCTTAAATATTCAAATACTTTGATGGTATTTAATGAATATATTTGAATAGTTTGGCATTTAATATTTAGAAGAAATATGTGAGCTTTTTTTATAGTAGAAGTCACTCCTTTCACAGGATTTAATGTATATTTCTTTTATAAGAATTTTCAAATATTCAAATATTCATATGTGAATACTCAAATCCTTCAATGGTGATATTTGACACTCGACGTTTAGAAGACATTTTGAAGATTTAATCTATATATCCCTTTCATACGAATTTTAAAAAATTCAAATACTGACATTGGAATATTCAAATCCATTTAGGAGACACTTGTTTTATAAAATTAAATGTGTATCTCTTTCATATGAATTTTACAAAGTTTAAATACTGATACTCGACATCCAATATTGAGGGATTACTTTTTTTAGAAGATTAAATTTATATCTCTTTCATATGAATTTAAAAAAATTCAAATATTGATATTTGAATACTCAATACCTTCAGTGATGATATTTGACCATTTAAGAGTCATTTGTTTTATAAAATTAAATGTGTCTCTCTCTTATACGTATTTTAAAAAGTTTATATACTGATACTCGACATCCAATATTCAGAGGTTACTTTTTTAGAAGATTATACAGGGTGTTCAGCCACCCCTGGGAAAAATTTTAATAGAGGATTCTAGAGGCCAAAATAAGACGAAAATCAAGAATACCAATATGTTGATGGAGGCTTCGTTAAAAAGTTATTAACAATTAAATTAAAAAATTTCAAATCGTTCTGGAAAAATTATTTTTAGTTACAGGGGTCAATTGCAGGTATTTTTTGTCAATAGACATACCCCCGAAATCCTACTCAGTTTCGAGAAAAAAATTCCTTACCAAAAATATAATTTCTGACCAGAAATGTCTGCCCGAATTTTCATGCGAATCTTTAAAATGTCATAACTTCTGAACGGATTGGACGATTTTAATGTTTAAAAAAGCAAACTACGCGTATTTTGATGGAGAATATGTGCAAATCGTGAAAATATGCGAAAAATTGATCCTTGACCCCGCAAAATGAGAAAAACGCCATAAAAATAGTCCAATTTTCAAACAGCTATAACTCCTAGAATTGTGAATATATTTTAATGAAACTTCTTTCTAAAGTAGAGCTCATGGGTACCTATAAAAAAGTATTAGACAACTTTTCTGTAGGGCGTCAAACAAAATTACTAAAAATGAAAAAGCAATTTTTAAGAAAAATCGACAGGGGATAGGTGCCTAAATTTTTCGACGAAAAATAAAATTTGTAATTAATTCTAAAAAAATTATTTTCGTTTGCAGGAGTCAACTACAATCATGTTTGGTGAATAGACATACCCCCGAAATCTTGCGCATTTTCGAGAAAAAAAATTCAGTACGGTCGGAACTTTAAAGGTTAATAACTGTTTAACGAAGCCTTCATTAACAAATTGGTATTCTTGATTTTCGTCTTATTTTGGCCTCTAGAATCCCCCATTAAAATTTTTCCCAGGGGTGGCCGAACACCCTGCATGTATATCTCTTTCATACGAATTTTAAAAAATTCAAATATTGATATTGGAATACTCAAATCCTTCAGTGATGATATTCGACCATTTAGGAGTCATTTGTTTTATAAAATTAAATGTGTCTCTCTTTTATACGTATTTTAAAAAGTTTATATACTGATACTCGATATCCAATATTCAGGGGTTACGTTTTTAAGAAGATTAAATGTATGTCTCTTTCATATGAATTTTCTAAAATTCAGGTATTGATATTGGAATACTCAAATCCTTCAGCCAAGATATTCGACACCCACAATTCAAATATTCCACATTCGAGTATTAATAATCCCCGGATGACATTCGAACTCTAATTTTCGAATACTTGTCGCTCCGTGCGTTAATATTGAAATACACAAACGTTCGATTTCTCGACCACATAAATAATCGTAGATCTATTAGTAGCGTTAAAACGGGAGTAAAATATTCCACCAGCGACGGATTCTTTTCACGTAGCATTTCGAATGGAAACCAGAACGAGATTCTGATAGTCAGCTCGAACGGATTAAAAAGTTTTGCGTCAATGGCCCGTTGCTTAACCGTCTTGTCACATCGTACGTGTTTTATGTGCGCGTACGTACATATATAATGCGGTCTACGTACACGTTACACTCTCGATCCGTTTCCATGTTTTCTCTGTCTCGCAATCAGCCCGATACGCTATCGCGTTTCCCCCCGTCCTTGTTTCATTCCTCTCTCGCTTCCCATTTCTGTCTGTCTGGCTCCCGACCGCGCGCGCGCTCGCGCACACCCACCCACGCACACCTTTATTCTCATTCTCGTTCTCTCACTCCGTTACCGTCTGACGCACGCACACATGCATACGTTATAAAATGCTCGTTATAGTTCGCCGCGGTGCTCGCGGCACACGGGGGTGAGGAATTTAATTTAGAACTTGATTTATATTTTAGCGGGCCATAAAATGGGGAAATAATTTGTCCCCTGCACGCGTATGAGATGGGCTTCCCTCTCTGCGCGCCGCTATGCTGGCTTCGCTTCTCTCGTCCCTCCGGTTATCCTCCAACCCTCCGACCCCCCTTCGAACCAGCCCCGAATGGTGGGTCCCTTCTTCTCTCTCCAGGGTTCGTGCACCAGCCAAAGGTCGCGAGTCGACGTGCACATACATTACTCGAAGGCGCCCACGGAGCCTCTCTGACGTTGCACGCGAAAAACTTTTCTGTTTCCGCGTCGAATTCGGAAGCGGGGCGGCAAGAAAGGGAGCCCGTTTCAGGGCCGCGCAGGTGCCACTTTTATGGCTGTTAAACGTTTCACGGTGCCGGCCGTTACGCGGCATTATCGTGTTCCCGGTGGGATCATAATTCCCTCTGGCAAGATCGATCCGCGTCTTAATACATGCATCAGGGGCCGCGCGGTGCTCGGTTCACATGTCATTTGCAATCGTAACGACTTCCGCGATTTTGTTTCACGCGAAACTGGTATTTGAGATTCGAACCGTGACCGAGTATCGGCGAAAGGGAGACTCTAAACAATTCTCGCTGCACATTTGAATAAATACCATCCGCGCTTGCGACATTAGTAGCCTTTGCTTCGTTCTTACCTTCGACCTGAAATTAGAAATGGAAAAGACTCATGTGAGAATGAAACTTGGACTTTGTTCGGTTTGAAGATTCTTCTTTGTTTTATAGATTTCGTCTGTAGATGTTTGTAAATGCATTTTAATTCTTGAAAAAGTATAGGATGCACCTAGTATGCAAAAATATAAGAAATAGTTTGAATAATCCGCGCTTGCAACATTAATACCCCTTTGCTTCGTTCTTACCTTCGACCTGAAATTAGAAATGGAAAAGACATATACGAGAATGAAACTTAGATTTTGTTCGGTTTGAAGACTCTTCTTTGTTTTATAGATTTCGTGTGTAGATTTTTGTAAATGCATTTTAATTTTTAAAAGCTATAGAATACACTTAATATATTCAGGGGTTGAGACCCATTTCACTAATTCTATTAATAAAAATATGAATTTCCATCAAGATCCGCTAGTAATAACATTGCTTACGAATAAAGGTTTTGTTAACTGTTAACGAGACTTAAATGTTCTCAAGCTTACTATGCATTTAGAGTTTAATTGAAGAGAATTTCTTTCACTACTTTGTAAGTTGTACTAATATTCTCATATTTAAAATTATAAATATACGTATGTGTGTATTTTATATTCATGCAATGTATGTGCTATATACTTACGTAATATATTCGTCAAAATATATAATTCCGTATTCAAATATCACTATTCAAATATTTGAGTATTTAATAATTTCAATATTTGAACATTCTGATATCACTATTCCAAATATATAATCATTTATTTGAGCATTTCATACACTCGCCTTTTAGTTTTGTCCGTAGAGTTCACAATGTTTATAGCAACATTAGTCGTAATAATACTTTCTGTTAACTATTTTCTAGTCAGACTTTTTCAAGCTTACTATTCGAAGTTCGAACTTTGGGAATTTCTTTCAGAATTCTGTATGAATTCTGTATTATTGCATTTTGCAAAATTGTAAAATAAATAACTAATAATTTTGACGATATTTAAGTGGAATCTTTCAAAGAATCAGTACAAAGAATTAATAGTTTGTATATTTTTTTTCTATATTTTTCTCGTAAAAAACAAACGTTAAACCGTGTTCGGTTTTAATTGATTTCCAGTTTTCGATTTATTACAACGAACAACTGCAAATACGATGTAACAGAGTTCTAGTCTATGTATATATTAAATTTGGAGAAAAGTGTTAAGATACGGTAAAAAATCAATATTGTCAAAGTTAGATGCTCGATTTTCCAAATGAATGATTATTCTATCTTAATGTTTATTTTACGTGTACAGAAAGCAATCCATCTTATTAGCGTGTTCGAGAAAATATTACCTATTTCGAAATCTTAATTTGTTAATCAATGACTGCGACAAACTACAGTTTCAGGCACGACAATGATCTTGTGCTCTATTTCGAAAGCAGTAATTGTATTCCTCTGCAATGT
This sequence comes from Colletes latitarsis, assembly GCF_051014445.1. NCBI lineage: Eukaryota > Metazoa > Arthropoda > Insecta > Hymenoptera > Colletidae > Colletes > Colletes latitarsis. The sequence continues at coordinate 32,356,798 of NC_135137.1, forward strand.
TGCTTTGGAGTTACTCTGGTTCTCAGAAGCGGTGATCCCCAGTCTGAATTATAGTTTTAATTACAGAATTATAGTCTTGTTTAGTAATTACGCAAAAGCACCGAAATTTGATAATATCGAGACACTGAAATACCGTCACCGTCTGAGTTTATGGATTATTCTAGTACTGGATATTATTAGTCCTGCTAAAACAAGAAGCTTCATGTCCTCGTATAGACATTTCCAAAATTATTTATCTATAGAGAACCTCAAAGTTTCCATCGATTTTTACGAAAATTGCCTAGCTACTTTTCTAACAACCAGGCTGTTCAGTCTATCATTTCATTTAATTAACACTAAAACCACCAAAGCAGTCAAAATGACCCATTCGTAATTTCTAATAAAACTTACAAAAACTTTACTCGACTAAATGTTTGAAAATTTACATACGTAATTGCATTATACATTTCATCACGTATCCATCGTTTTAATTTCTTTGATACAAATAAATACACTATAATTGTCTACTTGACTAAATTTTGGACAATTTACATACGTAATTGCATTATACATTTCATCACGTATCCATCATTTTAATTTCTTTGATACAAATAAATAAACTACAATTGTCTGCAATTCTACTTGACTAAATTTTTGAAAATTTACATACGTAATTGCATTATACATTTCATCACGTATCTATCGTTTTAATTTCTTTGGTACAAATAAAGACACTATAATTGTCTGCAATTCTACTTGACTAGATTTTTAAAAATTTACATACGTAATTGCATTCTTCGATACAAATAAATACACTATAATCGTTTGTAGTTCTAGCGTTAAATCGAATATATCGAGCAAAAAGAAACAAAAAAAATATTTCCCATTAAAGTCTCACTTTACTGCTCCCTCATTTTGCGTACCACGATTTCGCGAATCGCTGAAACTAGCCAAGAAACAATTTCTTTGTACAATTTTCGCGAAATAAAATTCACGGCAGCAGTGGGTTAGCGGGGAAACGAATGGAAAAGCCGTTTCGTTTTCCAAGTTCGCGGGCGCTTCTGGGCCGGAAACAAAGCGAACAACACGCCGCGATAAGCGCTCGTGGGCGAAGCCACGATGAAAACAGACTTTCTCGTTGCTCCGGCGTCAAAGTAAGCAGACTGGGCTCGAAGAATCCTGGAATTCTTAAAACGTGGAAACCTCTTCATTCAGCCGTGAAGAAGTTGAATCGCCGGACTACGTTATTCCGACGTCGTAATTAAAGAGCATGCGATTCCCAGAGCTAGAACGAGAGAGAGAGAGATAGAGATAAAAGAGGGAGAAACGAGAGAAAGAGGGTGAGACAGAGAGGGCTGGAGGGAGGAAGAAGGAGAGCAAGCGCGAAACTCACCGTGAAATAAACGGATGCCGGGGCAGAGAGCAAAGATATTTACGACTTCGAAAGAGGAAAGGGAACGTGTCGGAAGGGCGCGAGAATATGGAGGACGAAGGGCGGGGGAGAGACAGGAGGCCTGATCCTTCCGCCCTCGAGGCCGCCGGAGACTCTGAGGGATTCATTAAGGTTGGATGGAGGTGTTAATATAGTGAACATTGCCGGCGGGACTGCCGTGTACCACTTTGCTTCTCCTAAGACAGGGATACGAGGCTCGAGCTAGGAGAATCCAGGGTTGAGGGCCGCATAGAATAGGCCAACGACGCGGGGTGACGGAGGGAGGGGGTGGAAAAGGGACACGAGAAACGAAGATCAGGAAGGACTACGGTTCAACGAGGCAAAGACAGGTTGATACCGTTCTGAGATGAGGGTACCAAGTTAAAATACCGAATCCCACTTTAGTCGGACTATGAGAAATTATTATGACACGGGGTATATGCGAGTCTGTAATTTCTGACTTAACGGGGTCGCCAGAAGGCCTTGTAGCGTTATGTTCTAGCACGGAAGTTTTTATTTCTTCAGTAGTTATTATTTGTGGCTTCGGTTACTTTTCAATTTGCAGAGAACAGTGGTCTTTGATTACTAATTTTGTCATAAACTATTTTGCGTGTCAAATATTTTAGAATCGACGTCTCCAATAATCTTCTTCTTGGCAGGAATATTACGATGTTATACAGGGTGTTCGGCCACCCCTGGGAAAGATTTTAATGGGGGATTGTAGAGGTCGAAATAAGACAAAAATCAAGAATACCAATTTGTTGACGAAGGCTTCGTTAAACAGTTATTAACGTTTAAAGTTCCGAACGTACGGAATTTTTTTCTCGAAAATGCGCAAGATTTCGGGGATATGTCTATTCACCAAAAATGATTGCAATTGACCCCCGCAACTGAAAATAATTTTTTTAGAATTAATTGAAAATTTTTTTTGCCGTCGAAAAATTTAGGCACCTACCCCCTGCCGATTCTTCTTAAAAATTACTTTTTCATTTTTAGTAATTTTGTTTGACGCCCTACAGAAAAGTTGTCTAATACTTTTTTGTAGGTACCCATGAGCTCTACTTCAGAAAAAAGTTTCATTGAAATATATTCTCAATTATAGGAGTTATAGTTGTTTGAAAATTGGACCATTTTTATGGGGTTTTTCTCATTTTGCAAGGTCAAGGACCAACTTTTCGAATATTTTCACGATTTGCACATATTCTCCATCAAAATACGCGTAGTTTGCTTTTTTAAACATTCAAATCGTCCAATCCGTTCAGAAGTTATGACGTTTTAAAGATTCGCATGAAAATTCAGTGAAACATATCAACGCTATGGTCAGACATCAAATTTTCGGTAACGAATTTTTTTCTCGAAACTGAGAAGGATTTCGGGGGTATGTCTATTGACCAAAAATGTTTGCAATTGACCCCTGTAACTAAAAATAATTTTTCCAGAACGATTTGAAACTTTTTAATTTTGTCGAAAAATTTTACACCTTCTCGAAATTTTTTCTCGAAAGTGGGTAGGATTTCGGGGGTATGTCTATTCACCAAAAATGATTATAATTGACCCTTGTAACCGAAAATAATTTTTTTAGAATTAATTAAAAATTTTTTTTTTTCGTCAAAAAATTTAGGCACCTACCCCCTGCCGATTCTTCTTAAAAATTACTTTTTCATTTTTAGTAATTTTGTTTGACGCCCTATAGAAAAGTTGTCTAATACTTTTTTGTAGGTACCCATGAGCTCTACTTCAGAAAAAAGTTTCATTGAAATATATTCTCAATTATAGGAGTTATAGTTGTTTGAAAATTGGACCATTTTTATGGGGTTTTTCTCATTTTGCAAGGTCATGGACCAACTTTTCGAATATTTTCACGATTTGCACATATTCTCCATCAAAATACGCGTAGTTTGCTTTTTTAAACATTAAAATCGTCCAATTCGTTCAGAAGTTATGACGTTTTAAAGATTCGCATGAAAATTCAGTGAAACGTATCAACGCTATGGTCAGACATCAAATTTTCGGTAACGAATTTTTTTCTCGAAATTGAGTAGGATTTCGGGGGTATGTCTATTCACCAAAAATGATTGTAATTGACCCTCGCAACCGAAAATAATTTTTCCAGAACGATTTGAAACTTTTTAATTTTGTCGAAAAATTTTACACCTTCTCGAAATTTTTTCTCGAAAGTGGGTAGGATTTCGGGGGTATGTCTATTCACCAAAAATGATTGCAATTGACCCCCGCAACTGAACATAATTTTTTTAGAATTAATTGAAAATTTTTTTTGTCGTCGAAAAATTTAGGCACCTACCCCCTGCCGATTCTTCTTAAAAATTACTTTTTCATTTTTAGTAATTTTGTTTGACGCCCTACAGAAAAGTTGTCTAATACTTTTTTGTAGGTACCCATGAGCTCTACTTCAGAAAAAAGTTTCATTAAAATATATTCACAATTCTAGGAGTTATAGTTGTTTGAAAATTGGACCATTTTTATGGGGTTTTTCTCATTTTGCAAGGTCAAGGACCAACTTTTCCAATATTTTCACGATTTGCACATATTCTCCATCAAAATACGCGTAGTTTGCTTTTTTAAACATTAAAATCGTCCAATTCGTTCAGAAGTTATGACATTTTAAAGATTCGCATGAAAATTCGGGCAGACATTTCTGGCCAGAAATTATATTTTTGGTAAGGAATTTTTTTCTCGAAACTGAGTAGGATTTCGGGGGTATGTCTGTTGACAAAAAATGCTTACAATTGACCCCTGAAACTAAAAATAATTTTTCCAAGTCGATTCGAAAGTCTTGGTTGAAAAGTTTGATTGCCACATCATATATGGGTGACAGAATTTTTAACAGAGGACCAAAACAATTAATTCTCAAGTTAAAATGTTAAATAAAATAAATTTGTATAGACTTCAGAAATTTTAGTGAGGTTATGAAAGTAACTACTACGAGAAGTTTCAAGCTATGTTGTTTACAATTGTTTAAAATCAAAGTTTTGGTCTCGTAAATAATTTTACGGTTTTAGACTGGCAGTTGGAAAGTTTGGCAGTTTTCACTAAAATATTTTGAAATAAATTTAAATATTCGTTATGTCGATAAAAACTAATTTCAGGTTGTATTGTAATATACTCACATGGATAATACTTGAAAGATGGATAATACTTGAAAGATGAATACAAAAATAGAAAATATAGTACTAACATATTTCGAAATAAATTTAAATACAATTCATTGTTTTCCACAAAACATAAAAATTAATTCGAGGTTGTATCGTAATACGTACAGGGATAATGAAAGATGAATACGAAAATAGAAAACATAGTACCAATAAGTATAGTAGTTAATATAAATTATAAATTCCATTAATTTACGTCTATCCACACAATGATATAAACCTTAATTATCTCGTGTCACTGTACTGTGTTGCACATTTATTTTCTTTGACACAATAAAAAATACCTCTTTTATACCTGTATTAAGCAAATCGCGCAATCTGTTATAAAATAAGGGAATAAAAAAAAAAATGATTTAGACCTTAATTTTTCTCAAGATATTCCCACTTTTTATAGGTTTTACGTGCATCAAGAATGCACGCAGAGCACGAAGGAGGTGCGTGCAATTTCGCATGCTTATGAATAAATCGGACGTTGGAAGTACATGATTTCTGGAAGCCTTGACTCTAAAGCTGAAAATAGTACAATTGTGAAATACAATTTTTCACTCTTTCGAGCTGAAGTGAAATACAAAAGTAATATTTATACCGTTTATATTCTTGGAAACTAGTTTCTCTATTTTATAAAATATGCACAAATATACAGCTTTTCGAGGAATAATATTAAGACGATTTCGACTTCAAACATCGAAGAAAATTTGTAGACGCTACTTTTAGAACTGTTACAATTTCGAGAAATGGTGACCCATTTTCCAAACTGGATCGCTATACAATATTTGATTAAGATAGATTTAAATAAATTATCTGTCAGTTTTGATATTCCAGACTCCTTTCGTACATAATATTCTATGGATTTGTATATCGTCTTCAACAGGGAAAAAATTCCAAATGTCTTCGATTTTCATTAAATTTCTTACAAAATACAATTTCTATATCCATTCGTGTTAATTATTAATTTTATTTTTGTATCGTGCTTCAAGATATTTATATAAATTCAAAGAATTTAGCTAGCATCCGTTAAAAAATTTCTTTACCCTCTTCCAAGGGTTAATCTCGATAGTTCTGTGAGGAAACAGGTTGTAACGCTTTGCACGGGTCCGCGTTGTACGGTTTCCACGTATAACAGCTTCGATTTTACTTGGTACGACGAGCGAGAAAACGGCTAATCGCGATGATCTATTCCGCAAACCCACGGAAAGGATAGTTTATCGGAGCATTTCGAACGGGTAACATCGCGTACCAGATATCGATTGCTCTTTTTCTTCGCGGCTGGCTAGGCGCATTCATTTACATTTGGCATGCTGTAAAATATTCGCGACCTTTGTGCGGCGAATTAGTTACTGCCGCAATTCCGTTCATGAAGTATTGAACGAGCAGCACACCGGTAATGGCACGGCTGCTGCACGATCAAAGAACATCGAACATCGATTCACCGGGCGAAAAGAGCCCTGGCGTTGCTCTGGAAATTTCACGTTAGTTAGACGTAAACGAGCCGTTTCCCTCTACCTACGGGGCCAATCTCTCGTACTTTTGTTCGAACCCGTGAAAAGGCAGAGGCGGAAAGATGGTGCAAGCTGCACGGTTACCTGGCGAATTTCCACACAGATGTTCGACCGATCCCGTCGACGTTGCTTTCGTTTTAATTGTCGTTCGACCTACCACGCGATCTCAAAAATGACGAATTTTATATTCATCCCAAAAAACTGACTTAATCTCTCAACAATTAATTTCTGTCCAAACGAAAATAACTTTCTACGCAATGGTAAATTAATATTTCACGATTAAAGGCGAGGAAAGGAAATCACTTTTCACTTTTTTATTTGTTGGATTGGTCGAAGGGTAATATTGGAATTTTTAGGAAGAAATCATTTGTCTTGAATGTAAAAATATTTAATTTAATCTCTTAACACAGGAATTCATTCCTGTTCAAGTGAAAATTACTTTCTTTGCAATGGCAAATGTTTTTGGTAAAGAATTTTTTTCTCGAAAATGCGTTGGATTTCGGGGGTATGTTTATTCACCAAAAATGATTATAATTAACCCCTGCAACCAGAAATAATTTTTCCAGAACGATTTGGAAAGTTTGTTTTCGCCAAAAAATTTCAGAGAAACATATCAATGTATGGTCAGACATTGTATTTTCGGTAATTTTTTTCTCGAAAGTGCGTAGGATTTCGGGGGTGTGTCTATTCACCAAAAATGATTGTAATTGACCCTTGCAACTAAAAATAATTTTTTCAGAACAATTCGAAATTTTTTTTTTTCACTTAAAAATTTAGGTACGTTTTTTTTGGCTTCTAGAATCTCCCATTAAAATTTTTCCCAGTAGTAGTTGAACACCCTGTATAATATATCACGATTAAAGGTGAGAAAAGGAAAACACTTCTTACTTTATTGGATTGATCGAAAGTTTATTATGAAATATTTATTATTAAAATTAAAATATTAAAATTTTTCGTGTGGAATCATTTGCCTTATATATGAGAACATTTTGATTCACAATCTTTTGTCATATTAAAATTTCATAACTTGAAAGTGTATTTTGCAGCCCTTTAAAAAACCAAGTGTATTTTCTCGCCATTTATCGTTAAAATAAGATCTATTATGTTTTAAAGGTAGAAGTGTCAATTTCAAGACTATATTTTACTATTTAGGAGCAGCACTTTTCACTGTAAAATTCCACGCAACGTCTTGTTTTGCAGATCGTAGCAATAGATATTGATACGACTAAACCTCAATTACTTTACTTGGAGCAATTATAACTCCACGTATATATCGACAATAATATCGAAGGTGGACTATCTAACGTTTAAATGCACTTTGCGCGGTCTGAATTACTTGAAATCGTTAACCTCTTTTCCATCAAATGGAACCGCAGGGTAGACAGAAGTCATTAGTCGCTTTTGCTTCGTATTGATCCAGCTAGCAACCGAATGATTTCGCGGCTAGTAGGATGAACCGTTTCGTTCGTTCAATTTCTATAACTTTCCCGTAAAATATTTTAGTTGTTTAAATTTTTAACCGTATCGTCGGTGAAACTGAATATTTCTCCTAAATATTTCGTTATAAATATCGTTTTTCTGGCACTTTGAATTACAAAAATATTCAGTTCGTATAAATTTCTTCCAATACGAGAGACTAATCGTTCTATTACTGTTACTTGTTTGGAGACTAAATATGGTTCTCTGCACAATTTCGAACATTGAAATCCCAATGATCAGATCTATTTGATATTTAATTTTTTATCTGGTCCGACAAAGTGTTTTGATTGTTGCGTTAAACAATTTCGCTTTGACTGCGCGCACTCGACCAAGACAAACACGAAACATGATATCGAACTGCAAGTCACATGAATGCGTCGTAATCAACGGAAGACGAGTTCTCCGTGCACAACTTCTCTGTTTGCATACGTCAGGAGAAGTCTCAACTGCAAGCAGTTAAATCGGAATAGCTGGACGATGTTAAACCTAATTTCTATCTAGCTACCGTAGCTCGGATAGAGTCGAACGCTGGCGGAGAATTTCGTATGTAGAACTGCTGATAACGTAGCTGCCCAATCGTTCGTTGCTTTCATCAAAGTTAATTCTCACTGCGCAGACAAAGATGTCATAGTTTACCAGTGTTACCACGTAACAGTTTCCACTTTAACATACGTTTAAACAAATAAATATTCCAATTACATATCGTCGAATTCCAATACTAGTTATTAATAATAGGAAACACTTCGAAGAAGACTTTTTGTGAGAAAGTCTGTAAAATCATAATTAGTTTGAGAGTTTTTTAAATTATACGATAGACGTGGTTAGTTTAGAGTATTTGGCGTTCCACGATTTTTTAGAGAGAATTTTTAATGTGTTCGTAATTATAAGCTTCTTGGTCACTAAATTGTAGTGATAGAATTTTTGTAGTTAACGATAGAAAGAAGAAATTTAAGAACAATTATTAAAATTCGTAAGTTTAAAGATTCTTTTACGTAGACCGTAGTTAAATAATTCATACAATTTATTTGAACTTCGAACAGCTAGATTTGAAATGCAAGCTGTGTTTGAAAGTTTCTAATACGTTTCTTTTTAACAGTAATCGACGAGCCAGCGAAAATTTCTACGTTACACTTGGTTATGCTTTGCACGCGGGTGTATTAAATTTTCAAGTAACTTTCAAGTACGGGGTATCTTAAAAAACATCACATCGCGCCTCGAAGTTCAGCAAACTCAATTACGAAGAAGTACAAGTTTCCATCGTTTATTAGACGTAAAATATCTTTTAAATGAAATTTTTCTATTTAACCAAGGACAGATCATACGCTCCGATTCTAGAAGACAATTATAATTCTTAAATAGAATTGACTGAAGTCACTGTTAACATGGGATAAAAAATCAGTATCATCACCCACAAAAATATTCGACATTAAACATTTTACAAATATATAGGAGTGGAATGTCATACTGATTACTAAAAATTCTAATGATTTACCGCTTTAACATTTAAAAGGGCATTTAAAAGAAATTGTATAAATATTAAAAATCATTCCGCGTTAATTTTTAACCAACAAGATGAGTGTTAGTTATTACAAGAATACAGTTTATAACTTTCTCTCAAATTTTTGTTATATAGAAACTCGTTTTTAAGGATCAGTAAATGCGTATGTACGTAAAATTATAGATTAAAATACTGGGCGGAAAAAGAATGAAATAAAAATAAATATTGCATGTTGTATCGTTCGACGTAGGCGACTCACGTTCGTTCGAGAGCTATCTATAATACGAGGGGGTTGAAAGAGATCGACTATTCATTTCCACGTTATATCGGGAGAAGTGGCATAAAGCAACACTGTGACAAATCGTTACACGGAAAGTCACCGAAAACGGATTAGGTGCGATAAACACAGGAAAGGGATGAGTGAGAGAGTGAGTGAGAGAGAGAAAGAGAGATACTCTCGGCTCGAGGTTCGTACAAGGGCGTCGTGTGTCACCGACGTGCAACAAGTTGCCTTCCTCGGAACTTCCCCTCTTACCCTCTCTTCCGTCACCCCGTACAAGCCAAGCCACCCTGCATTAAATCATTTTTAAACGTCCTCACGCTCGCTGTCTGACTTCTATTTGACCGATACAGGCCACACTTTGACGTACGGCGAGTATTATTCCCCTCCCCGAAACTCACCCCTTTGTTCGTGGAAACAGTTACGGGACTTTTGCACAGCGTTTGGCCAACTGTTTTTATCGGATGTCGGGCTGAAACTTTCGAAATGCTTAAAATATTTGTCGTCGCTTTGGCGATTCGAGGGACATTTTGTTCACTTGAATTTTTATTTACAGCCGTCGAACTCTTTGTTCGATCGTTTGAAGAAGGGTTGTTGAAACTAAATGGCTGTTTTATTTAGGTAGATTCGAAATAGATCGAAAGTTTTTTTTTAGACTTACATAAAATCGAATATTCAGCGTAAGATGTCAAAAAATTTATTTATTTAAAAATTATAAGCTTGAAAGGAAATTGTATCGCGAGAAAAGGTTACAAAATAGATATGTATTTTCATTAAAGCACGTAAATTTTTTTTCTGTTGAGCACTGAAAATTTCAAATGAGATTATTATTTTACTCTTTTTATATGTCGTGAAAGAAATCGTATATATTGTAGATGTTCGTGTTAAAGCAAACACCCTGTGTACCTACCCGTTGTGTTCAGAACACAGGAATACTCCGTACGAAATGGAATTCAGGCTATTAACATTAGACTATCATAATCTGGATAATGGCATTATCAAAGATCTTTACCATCTACCCAACAATATACATACAATTAGTAGATCAAAGCACTGGGTTACTATAAAAACCGTAGGGTGTTTAATTAAGGCACACAGAATAGATTAATTAGAGAACGTGGAATAGTTTGGTTAGTGTATAATAACAGACAATGGGAGTTTATAATTGCCTTAAATACTGTCCATTAAGCAAGTTAAATTTCGAGTGTTTTTAATTCGGGAAAATTTAAATCTAAATATATGACACTTATTTGTAATTACAATACCCTTTTACGCTTCTACTGGTTATTTATAAAAATAGAAAAATGTGATCCATTTTAGGTATGTACATATTATCAAGAATTTATAAATCCTTGGAGGCACATGACATTTCTAGATAGTTAAAAGTTGCTTGCAAACTGGTAAACGTTATTATTCTAAAGAGTAAAGTGAGTTATAAACCATGATTAGTTTATTGAGAAAAAATTCATATATGAACAGATATAAAATCACATCATATACTATATCAGTTCGTTGATGTTCACATAAGATCCTAAATGATAATGTATTATTTTCAAAGGTTAGATAGAACTACGTTGCATCTTACATAACTGTTAAAATCGAAATCGTAGCAAAATATATTATGGTGATGGTATATTAAGTAATATATTGTGGCGACACTTCTCACATTCGCCGGCAGAGGGCTATGCTACTTCCTACAATATACATAATTACACATATAAATTCATATATCATAATATATTACCGTATATGATTTTCGGTATGTTCTTATACAATCCTAAGCGATAATACAAGTTCATAAATGCCATTATTCGACAGTATATGACCCTAGACATAGCTCCTCACGACTCGTCTATAATCCATATTCATATTCAATCGTATCTACTCTAAAGTGTGAATTCGATTCATATCTATTGATATAATCGTTTTCTCTGGGTTAGAAGGTAGAGTTTTATAATTCCCAGTTTCTAACATCTATGCAGCTTGTCTTATAAGTGCCGATCGACTCGTGGTTTAGAGCGTGTATCTACTCAGTTTCAGGAATCAAGGTGTATCGTGTACGTAAGTACGTCCAAACAAAGTAATCGCACGAAAGGGGCGTATCGGTGTCGTAACATGCCCCGCGCTGTTAGAGTGGCAATGGTTAGACCGGGTAAACTTGAACAGCCGAACAAACGATCGATCAATCAATCAATCAGCCCGCGTCGGGGCAATATATACCACGAAACTAGCTTACTAGCTCCGACGGTAAGCTGAAGCGTGCTTTGCCTGTTATTAAAGGCAAAGCTGAGCAGACCGATACATACGAGGCTGTACGGGGTAAGCAAACTCTAACGACCCAGCTCGGCTGACCCTTCGACATTCTCTGAATAGTTCCAACGTGTTACCGATCGTGTTGCGGATCCGGGCACAGGAGTACCGAGCCTTCGTGTATCCCTCAAATGCCAAAGGCTAATGTAATTGATCGACGATACAAAGTAATTCGCGGTGTATCGTCCCGGTATTACGCGTCTGTTGTCGTGGAGCAAACTGCAAAAGTCAAAGGGAAAAGTTTTAGCCTTTCCTTTGTCAGCGATAAGTCCCTCGTATCCGTGTTGCCCGTACAGTACTCAAACAGACAAGTAAACAAATAAGTAGAGGTAAGATATAGCGCGACAAGAGTTGATTTTAACAATACACTTCCACCTGACATTATATTTTCCTTTCGTTATAGTTGTTCTTTACAAATATCTTTTCAGACGTCCTCAAAGGAAAGTCGTTTGTAGATTCGTCCCTTTCAACGAGTCGGTTCTCTTTGTCAGACAATGCTCCGGCTTTCAGAAGCTGTTAACACTTGTTGACTTTTATTTGTTGACACTACTTTAACTGCAATAAGTCTTTCACATCTTGTTCCTACAAAGGCGATATGTAGGTTTGTTCCTTGCGACAGTTTTCCTCGTCAAACGGTGCATTTGCCTTTCAAAAAAACACTTGTTGACTTTCGTTTGTACGCAATACTTTATCTAGAATAAGAAATTAGAATTCTAGGTGTCTTTTGAGAACAATTTTCAGACATCTGCATGGATAATTCGTTTGCAGAAATATCTCTAGAAATTCTAAATATTTGTCGACTTTGTTTTATGAATTTCAGTAGTAGGATTGAAATTGTAATCCCATTGCTCTCTGTTAGCGACATCCTAGGAATCGAAGGCTCCGAGTGATTAAATATTCAGAAACACGTCGATGAAACGTAATCAGATAAGTTGTCAGACATCCTTGCATTTATACCTAGTAAACGTGTACTGGGAATTTCAGATTGAAATGTTGGCCAATTTGATGTCAATCGGAGTTTGTGTCGGTCGAGATAGTTTTCGCTCAAAATCAATATTACTACAACAAGTAGTTTACCAATTACAAATCCTCAAGTTCGTAACACTTGAAAGTTTCGTGGTACGAGTGAAATTACGTTTGAAGCCACCACTGTAAATTCCTCCTAAAGGCACAGATGGGAAACAAAAGGAAGTTAACCACTCTGTTCCCTATTCAACCCAACATTCTTTAATGTCATTAGCCATTAGTGTACTTTCTATACCATTAACATTTCATTGCAATAATCGAAAGAGGAAAGCGTCTCGAAAATCCAATATTGTCAGAATAATGATATACTTGATTGGTGTATAAAACTATCTGGTGGAAATAATTTTGTCAAAAAAATATTCGAATTAATAGCGTGTATAAAATTACGATAATATAAAATATCTATAGAAGCTTCTCTTTGTCAAGAAATAGTTGAATTCAATTTTTTCATAATAATAATAGCTCCACATTTAACACTAAAAATTACGAACTTCTCACTTTTGTTTTTAAAAAATCATCGCATTTTTAAATTTTCGACAAATTTTCTAACGATGCATAACTAATAAAGTTGTATCAAGAAAAGAACAGCGTAGATATTTTAAACGCATCAGCCCAGTTCTGTTACAAATTATGATTAGCTGCTGTTGGTATCTAAACTGTTTCCCACGGCGCTATTAACGTAAATTAAAAATACGTTCTATGAGGTACGCGTTAATCTGCGATCGCGTTTTAATGTATCCCCTTAGAGTTTCAAAATATTGGAAGAAGCTCATTTTGTATATGAAGTCGGAGAATTCATAAAAGCACGGTCACGTTGTACGGGCAGAAGGTCAAAAGTCTTCCAGGAGGCTGTCTCCCGGTTACGTGGCGCAGGAAGCTTCTTACGAATAATAAATTAATAGCACAGTTTTGAAATTGACCGTGCATACAATCTACTGTGCAAACAGCTAGGCAGTTCATAACGTCACGAAATCTCGTGGAACGATCAAACGCGGCTCCTGTACAGCAGGATACGCTGAGAGGTTAGACCCACGGCGATATTCACTGTACATTGTAAGATATTGCACGAAATATATCCTGGATCCGTCTATCCGTGCTACTTAATAGGAAGGTGATCCTCTGCCTCTGACAAAATTCACTGTATCGTGAATGGACATGAACTTCTATCGCTCATTCGACAAAATTTGCTCTATCGTCGATATTATTAGATCTTACCATCAAAAATTATGCATTTGAAAACATTGATTTACTACTGTAACCTGAATCTTAAATTATGTACAATTATTGAAGGGCAATCTTATACAGGGTGTTCGGCCACCCCTGGGAAAGATTTTAATGGGGAATTCTAGAGGTCAAAAGAAGACGAAAATCAAGAATATCAATTTCTTGACAGAGGTTTCGTTAAAAAGTTATTAAAAAATTAAATCAAAAAATTTCAAATCATTCTGAAAAAATTATTTTTGGTTGCGGGGCTCAATTACAATCGTTTTTGGTGAATACACATACCCTCGAAATCCTACTCATTTTTGAGAAAAAAATTCCTAACCGAAAATACAATGTCTGACCATGAATGAATGATTCCCCTGAAATTTCATGTGTTTCAAATCGTTCTGCAAAAATTATTTTCGGTTACAAGGGTCAATTACAATCATTTTTGATCAATAGACATACCCTCGAAAACCTAAACATTTTCGAGAAAAAAATTCGAGAAGGTGTGGAATTTTTCAACAAAATTAAAAAATTTCAAATCGTTTTGAAAAAATTATTTTAGGTTGCAGGGGTCAATTATAATAATTTTTGGTGAATAGACATACCTTCGAAAACCTAAACATTTTCGAGAAAAAAATTCGAGAAGGTGTGGAATTTTTCAACAAAATTAAAAAATTTCAAATCGTTTTGAAAAAATTATTTTCAGTTGCGGGGGTCAATTACAATAATTTTTGGTGAATAGACATACCCCCGAAATCTTGCGCATTTTCGAGAAAAAAATTCAGTACGGGCGGAACTTTAAACGTTAATAACTTTTTAACGAAGCCTCCATCAAGAAATTGGTATTCTTGATTTTCATCTTATTTTAGCCTCTAGAATTCCCCATTAAAACTTTTCCTAGGGATGGTCGAACACCCTGTATAGCTTTTTTACCTAAAATGGTAATGAAATTATGAAGACTTAAATATACCAGCAAAAGAAAAATATTTGTATCTCAGAAATAGTCAACAAATACATTTATTTCAAGATTTGGCAAAGTAAACGAACATTTGTTTAATAATCACTGTTAGATTTAAGAGAAAAGTATGTTGTATTTGCTATTTATTTCTTAATTATTTGCACGTAGAGACATCAACGACGATCTATTTTTCATCCGTGCCACGAAGCAGTTATTCCTTATCATTAAAGCGAAGAAACGTTCATTATTAGAAGTGAAAGAAACTTCCTCGGCAAATTTCGCACCCGTCAGCGCAGTTTCGCGGATAACAAGAAGAATGGCGAAGAAGTAACTTTAAGTATTTAATATTCATTATGCTGCTATACTTCAGTTAAGTCGGCATTAAGTAACTGAACATCCTTATGCTAACGGGGGACTGCATAAAAGATATTATTACGCATTAATTGACTCTTGTCTCATGAGGTCCATGAAACATTTATGATTTTGTTCGTACCGCGTCCGGGGTTATATTAAATCATAACCGGAACAAAAAATTCGCCGTGCACGGTCGACGGTCTTCCGTTTCGGAACAAAGTGCGCTGGTAAATGGCGCGTGCTCCATTTTTAACATTACCCGGTTAGAACGCGAAGTAGGTACGCGATGTACCTTCTTAACGTCCCTCTGTTATTATGATTTTCATCGTTAGGGTGGCATTACGACTGGTTTCCCCTGGTTGCTGCAATAACCGATGCAGCTAAGACTCTTGTAGGTTTCTCTAGTCAAAGCTAAATGGTTTCGCTAGACTCGATTTTTTTCTTTTGAGACCGCCTTTGATTCTGCTTATTATAGCGGTTATACTCGTAATACTTGGTTGTTTTTTTTTTCACTGTGCACAATATAAAATAAATTTAGAACGCAGTATAAAATATGTTTGAATGAAAAGAATGTTTTCGACTGTCGATGCAGTTTTCTGAATTTAATGACATTTTTGAAGGAACTAATGTTTCCATGAGGAATATTATTTAAAATAACACGATACGATTGAAATAGTAATTTAGTTCTGCGTTTGTCACGAGGATTTTTCGAATTTCTAATACCTTTTCTCGAGAATTCAGGGTAATTTTAGAAAGTCAGACGAGTTATTGGAGTTTTCTAAGATGGGAAAAGTTGGTACAGGGAAATATCGCATGGTTTAATAAGACCCATCTTCCTCTGATCATATTTTCCTTGCAGATGCAACAATGCACCTGGGAACTGCAATTGTAGTTTTACGAGAGGCCGTATAATTTCTGTTATATAAGTCGATTCTTCTCGTCATTCTGTGCGTAACAGTCGTGACGTAAAGTCATCGAAATATGAATATATCAACAAACAGCGTAGGAAATTATGAAATTCAAATGCAACGTTTAAATTGTAAAATTGTGTGTTTCTAGAGTACGAATATTAGTAACAATATTTTATCGACTCGATCGTTTAAGAAATATTTAAAAATACGAGGCCCTTGTTGTTGCTTACCATGTAAAATATTAATTCATTTTAGAATATACGAAAATAATTACTTTCGTAATTCAACCACACTTTCAGCGAGATCGTGCTCCGTGATGCGTTAATTCCACAAATTTGTCTATTTCCTAAGGGGTTACTTTTGGAGGCAGTACTCTCGTTCATTTGTCTTTTTGACATAATTGAGGCCAGTCCAGGTTTTATGACTGCAAATCGTGTCTTCTGTAACTTGCGCTTTAAACCTTCTATATTCCTCACGACGGACGCCATGTGCTCCTTTTAACCGTGGCATTAATTTTGCCCATTCGGGGAACAAATAACATCGCATATCATAGTAAAGAGGTGGAAACATCATGCAAATGTACAATTTGCCGAAATTAACACGTTACAAGGCACTGTCTCGCCGAGAATGCGAGTTCATAGCGAAAGTAATTATTTTCTACGCAACTAAAAAATCATTTACCAAAATTAAAATTGTCGTAATAATAAATATTCATTCTCTTGATAATACGAACGTGGTATTTTTCATTTTTGCAAACATTTTTAAAGGTCCTTTTCATCTTATATTATACAAGGTGTTCGACCATCCCTGGGAAAAATTTAAATGAGAAATTCTAGAGACCACAATAAGACGAAAATCAAGAATACTAATTTGTTGACGGAGGCTTCCTTAAAAAGTTATCAACGTTTAAAGTCTCACCCGTACTGAATTTTTTTCTAGAAAGTGGGTAAGATTTCGAGGGTATGTTTAATGACCAAAAATGATTGTAATTGACCCCATTAACTAAAAATAATTTTTCCAGAACGATTTGAAATTTTCTTTTTCGTCGAAAAATTTAAGCACCTACTCCTTGTCGATTTTTCATAAAAATTACTTTTTCATTTTTAGTAATTTTTTTTGACGCCCTACAGAAAAGTTGTCTAATACTTTTTTGTAGGTACCCATGAGCTCTACTTCAGAAAAAAGTTTCATTGAAATATGTTCGCAATTGTAGGAGTTATGGCTGTTTGAAAATTGGACCATTTTTATGGGGTTTTTTCTCATTTTGCAAGGTCAAGGAACAACTTTTCCAATATTTTTAAAATTGCTACATATTCTCCGCCAAAATACTCGTTGTTTGCCTTTTTAAACATTAAAATCGTCCAATCCGTTCGGGAGTTATGGTGTTTTAAAGATTTGCATGAAATTTCGGGGAACGATTTCTGTCCTGAAATTAGACTTTCGGTAAGGAATTTTTTTCTCGAAACTGAGTAGGATTTCAGGATTATGTCTATTCGCCAAAAATGATTATAATTAACCCCTGCATCCAAAAATAATTTTTCCAGAACGATCTAAAAGGTTTGTTTTCACCAAAAAATTTCAGGGAAACATGTCAATGTATGGTCAGACATTACATTTTCGGTAAGGAATTTTTTTCTCGAAAATGCGTCGGATTTCGGGGGTAGGTCTATTCACCAAAAATGATTGTAATTGACCCTTGCAATTAAAAATAATTTTTTCAGAACGATTCGAAATTTTCTTTTTTTTTTTTATTGAAAAATTTAGATACGTTTTTTTGTTTTCTATAGTCTCTATTTCTAAGAATCTATTTTTAGAGATTCTCTATAAATATAAATAGAGATAAATAGAGAAATAGAGATTATCTTATTAAGATTCTATTTCTAGAATCTCCCATTAAAATTTTTCCCAGAGGTGGCCGAGCACCCTGTATTTCATAATAATTTGATATCCTCGTGTTACAATTACGAAACACTGTCAATCTCTAGAAATCCAATTTTGCAATAAATATTTCCCCCAAAAACAATATTCTTACGTTCCATCGATAGAATTATTTTTCTATCGAGGTCTCTCCTCTAATTTGATAATAGCGCGAAATCGTCGAATTCGTGTCGCCAGCTGGGAACGCTTAAAAATTTCGTTTTCTCGTTTCCCTGTGGTTTCCGGCAGACACGTCGGGAACGGTTGAATTCATGGCCGCGTGCCATTGTAAGATAAAACACGCCTCAATGCAAGACTTTTCGCGCGTCGGCGAAATAAGGGCTCATCAAAGAAACTCGCTCGGAAGCGTGTAATTGTCACGGGACAATCGTCTGTTCTGTAATTAAAAAGAGTGGTTTTATCGCGCGCGTTCGGGCACGTTTTCTTCTGTCGGATTTCAAATTCAAAGATGAGCGCGTAAGCAAACGGTTCGTCGTAAAGCTTCGGGAACGAGAGAGTTGCATCGTAACCGTGTACAAGTTTCGCCGTTCGTTATTTCTGTATGATAACGCGCCGGGGAACGTTTGCAGATAAGCTGTTTAATTACGGTAAATGCTTGCCACTCTCGGTCGAGAATGAAGGACTCGCGGCTCTAAAACGTGATGTGACGTTAAATAAAAGAGATAAGAGGTTCAGCCTGTTCCGTAGGGTGGGACTCTCGTAAGCAGCCTAATGAAAAAGGGAAGCACGTCATTATATGGGGGGGGGTTCGACTTAAAATTTAATTACTTCCTTCGAATTTCGGAATTGATTTTTTCGGACAACTTTCTACACTAAAGAATATTTTTTGTTTAATTTGTATATTTCAGAGTACAGTAACCCTCCTAAAACACGTCATCCTATAACACGGTTTCGCTTTAACACGATAAAAAAATTGCGAAAACCTTCGTACAACACTGTACTTCAACAGCTCTGGATAACATGATTTTTGCTTAACATATTTAAAAACTAAATTACTTTAAAATAATGACTATAGTGGCTTAACATGAAAAAATATAAACAAATTATAATGTATTAAATTAAAATATTTTTTGTTTTGTGTTATGCATACAATTATAGTTTTCATAAAAATTAAGTTGCTTATGTAGAATTAAAAAGATATTTGTTTTTAATAAATTTTCGGAACGTAGCTTCCCTTTTTGTACTGGCTCTAGGTCTCGTATAACACGGTATTTTCTGGGAACTTATCTACCGTGTTATAGGAGGGTTACCTGTCTATTCAAACATTCTACTTTTGATGATAGAAGAAAATGTATTTAAGAAATACTCAACAAGGCAGACAACATCTGAGAATAAATTCATCCCTTATTTTTGGTTGCGCTGGAAGCCCGTAAAATTGCATCGATACACAAAAGAGGGCTTCGCTAATCTTCCTCCATTATTCATCCTTAACCTTTCTGTTTTTCCTTCAAAACGGAAGGGTTGAAAGCGTTCCGGTAAACACGGGGTTCGAGAGCGCCTTTCGAATGGCCGAAACCAGAACGCGTTCCTTTTGTCCGAGCGAAATGAGAGCCGTCTGAAAACGTTCGCGACGGGGAACGGAGCATGGTTGACAAGGGGCCAACGCAATTAGGCGTGCGTCGTTTACTCGGTCCTCCTCGATAGCGGGACCCACCCGAAAAAATTGTGACTTTTCGCGAGGCGCGGAAGCGTCCTCGAGAGATTTTTAAGCATAACGGGGAAACGAACGGGAAAACGCCGAGGGGTTTGAGGCGACAGAGGGGTGGGGGAGGGTAAACCGAGGAAGGGATACGGGGACGGTGAAGCACGAAGCTGCGGCGAGTGGCAGAGGCACGTAGAGGGTTAATGCATTAACATCAAAGTGGCTTGCCGGTACAATTATTGCACTCGACGTTGCAGCCACGCACACCCGGCCACCGGGGGTGCAACGTAGGCGTGTGTGGCGGCAGAAACGCCATATATTACATTCTTCCGCGTTTAACTGGTCGGACATTAATTTGAAAAAGTAGGTAGCCGCCTAGCCACTGACCCCTGCGGTCTAGAATCTCATATCCCGACCCCGAGGAGTAGACTTTGTGCGAATGTTAAAGCAGAACTTACGCGGTCCTCGCGTGTGCACGTATTAATACCCGGACTGACCGTGTATGCTCGCCCTTTCCAACCGTTCTTTATCATTTGCCGAATATCAGCCCGTCCTATCCGCGAACGGACGAAATTCTGCCGCAATTGAAGGATCGAAAACGTCCTCCAGCCACGCGTTTTGTACTCTCGAACTTTAACACGACGGTTTATTCAAGGTGTTAGCCTAGGATTATGTATTAAATTTGTTAAGAAAGGAATTATAGGTTGTTTGATAGAAAAAGTATACTCGTAAACTGGAAGTCATCCTAAACCCACTAAGCCAGAATTAAATAAAATAAATAATAATATTAAATTTGTATAAACTTAAGAAAGCAATTATAGCTTGCTAGATGGAAAGAGTAATAAACTCGTAAACTGGAAGTTATCCCAAGCCCACTAGGCCAGAATTAAATGAAATGAATAATAATATTAAATTTGTATTATTATCAGTATTTTACTGATTACAAATTTCCTTCGTTGGAATCAGTTTTTCATTGCACTTCGTTATTAATATAATTCATGATGTCAAGTTTCACAATCATGAAACTACTCACTCGTCATCGAATCTTATACAAATGCTCGGCCACCCGTGGGAAAAATTTTAATGGGAGATTCTAGAGGCCAAAATAAGACGAAAATCAAGGATATTAATTTGTTGATTGAGGCTTCGTTAAAAAGTTATAGAAACATTTCCACACAGTATATTTTCGGTAAAGAATTTTTTTCTCGAAAGTACGTAGGATTTCGATGCTATGTCTATTGACCAAAAATGATTGTAATTGATCCCTGTAACCAAAAATAATTTTACCAGAATGATTTGAAAAGTTTGTTTTCGCCGAAAAATTTCAGGGAAACCTATGAATGTACGGTCAGACGGTACATTTTCGGTAAGGAATTTTTTTCTCGAAAGTGAGTAGGATTTCGGGGATATGTCTATTCACCAAAAATACTTGTAATTGACCCCCACAACCGAAAATATTTTTTCCGTGAATGATTTGAAATTTTTTAATTTATCAAGAAATTGATATTCTTGATTTTCGTCTTATTTTAGCCTTTAGAATTTTCCATTAAAATTTTTCCCAGAGGTGGCTGAACACCTTGTATATTAAAATCAACACATTTTTACATTCACGAGGTGTTCGTAAAACAAATTTATTGTTTTGTAAGAACAAATTTAAACAAAATTAAATAGAACACGTTTGAAAAATTATTTGAAATTAAATCGTACATCAAGGGGTTAATATGTAGCTTTGATCGTTGCTTGTTTTCTTGCATGTTTAATCCTCTCATGCAGACATTTTTCGAAAGACAATACTATAGATTACAAGTTAGAACGAAAACACAGACACCAAGAGCGAACATTTTTGGCGAATACAAAAAATTGTAACCCGTGAAAGGACCGCGCGAAATTGTCGGAATTCAAAAACATATCGGAACACCTTTTTCGCGAGGGAAAAAATATTTTCGAAACACGGGGATGCATAGAAGCTAAACCGATATAGAACGCGTATGCGTATAAGTTGGAATGCGCTTTGGGAAACAGTGTTCAGTGGAAATATGTAGATTTATATGCGCATACACTTTTGCTTGTCAATAATGCAAAAGGTTGATGACTGCAACGTTGCGCAGAAGCGTAAACATTTTATTTACAGACTGGAAATCTTCCGTTTATCGAACGCAGTACATTTCACTCTAGGATCTTTATGTGCGTGATTTAAAACTCTAGAATGCAACGGAATAAATAAATGCGGGTTTATAACTTGGTCCGAACGATGGAATATATCGTTTAGTATGCATTGGTAATACTATAAACATGCAGACAAATATACGCAAAAAAGGGGCGAAAACGCTGCAGCTGAAATGTAATAAAAGATCATACAAATAAAAAAAAAAAACTGAAAACTCGTATCCGTTATCTCCCCTGAAAATCCGACTTGTCATTTTTACACGTACATTTGCTCGTTTCGAATGCATGTACTTATAAGCTGTATTTTAATTTGAAAACTTTGCACATTTTTATTACCTGTACGTGAAATATTATTACAAGTTGGGAAAATCTCGTTTGGTAGATTCATTGGTTCTGTTTACATCTACGTTTGTCCAGAATTCTATGTATACTTGGAGCAAAAGCAGTTTAAAGAGTTACAAAAGATTATCTAATGCAGAAAAGTGTGGAATCCGTGATATTTTTAAACTGTTTTATATTTAAATAGAATAAAGTTGTTGATCGAAGAATCGTCTAGTTGTAATTGAATTATTAGATTTGTCGATCATAGTGGAAGATTTTCTTTGGAGGCATGACAATAGAAAGAAAATAATTCATAGTTTACATGTAATGGAGCAAAAATCCACACACAATTTCAATTGAGGTTTAAAATTCATTCATTAATTGAATAAATAGGTTACGTTTATTAAATAATGATACAGCTCAGAACGCATCCTAGAGCACATAGATTTCTTATTCGCTTACGTAAGCTTTCCACACACATAATCTTCGTCTGACGGACGTGGGATTTGATGCAGCCGTATGCAAAGAAATCTAAAGGGAATTAAGTCTCATAATCTAGCTGTTCGTTTTGTCCATCTAGTCTGCTGGCCTTGCAATATGAAATTTCCTTTTTAATTTCTCTCTGGTTTACATGCTTTTCTTTCCTTGGATTCGTCGTATTGCTACTTTCACATGCCCCTCTTTATTAATTCTGAAGGTTCCCTTACAATTTCGTAGCCGCTTATTAATAATTTCTGTCCTCCAAGCTACAAAGCAAACTTGATTTGCGACACATATGTACACACATCTTTCCCTATTTTTATCACTCGACATATACATAATCGCCACATTCTTCATATCTATCTTTGGTCTTTGTTTAGCTTTATATCATTTTCTTTTCTATTTCATTCTCGCTACTTTTCTCGATCATTACTTTCTCTAACCTTATTTCATTATTTTCTACAGCACTCTTCCACTAAGTGTTTCGCCACATATTGCACACGCTCTCTTATCTTCACTAAATATTTGTTCGGTTCTTTCAAACTCCCACTTCTTTCACTAATGTTCCTATTTCATAAAATCCATAAAACTTACTATAGTTTGCTCATTTGTTGTTATATTTCTAAATCTGTTCTCTCTTGGCTGTAATCATTTCTTTGTAAATAATACTGTCCTCTTCATTTTTAATATCTTCATATTTTAGCGTCATTTTTATCCCCTCTCAGTTTTTTTTTAATATTCCTATTAATTCTTAATAAAAATTTTATTTATTTCGTGAAACTAGACAGGAAATCGATGGACACGTAACTAGTGAATATAAAGCGATCTTCGATTACTTAAACGGCAAACTATGAATATCTGCACAGCCCTGTAATAAAGTATCTAATCACATGGCATTCGACGCCAGATGACTCGAATTGTTTGTATAGTTCTCAAATAAAGGATTTGATTCAAACCGGCAGAAACGTTGCACGCGTTGTTGCTGATTGAACTCATCAGAATGACAGCCCCTGCCAGTCATTTCCAAAAAGCAATTGCCGCGGGTTACGTTAAAGCGCGAAAATTGCGCGTCCTTTCGGCTCGCTTTATTGGGAATGTTTACCGCCCCGACGCCACAGGGGAATATCCATGTAACGTTTGCTCAGAATACAAATAAAGCAGACGCAACACACCGGGACACGATAGTCGCGAGTGTTCTCCATTTAACACCGTATGACTTACATACGTTACAGAAATACAAGCGTCCTGGGCTCTGTTTGTTTGCACGCAGACGTTTCCACGCGTTAATTGCAAGCAATTCGCTAACGTCGCGTTAATAACAAACCTATTGCAGTTTGGGTGAATTAAATTCCACGAACAGCAGCGTTGAACATGTTCAAATTTTAAACCGTGATAAAATATTTTGAAGTTTACGTTACATTGGTGTATTTTAACCCTTTGCACTCTGTCTTCTCTGAAGGGACATCCAGCAAAGAATTTGGGAAATTGCAACGATATTATTGTTTAAAAGTGATTATATAAAGTAAAATATATGAACGGAGAATGTAGAAAAAGAATATGTTTACTTGGATATTTACTATCTATTTTGTAAGAAAGTGTGTTTGCAACGAGTGCAAAGAGTTAATATTTCTGTTACAGTGTCTTTGACAGTGCACTGTATATTTTAATTTATTTTATTTTATCATATTAAATATTTTTCTAAAAGTTGTCGTGGAATCAGATTCATACTAAATTTATTTTTCTTGAATCGTACGAGTGCAATGCAAACAAGTAGAAAATGCAAGATAAACTTTGGCAACTCTTTCCAACATTATGGAACTGAAATGTTTACCAATTGTTTTCCGGGTTACTTTAATCAACTAATATGTCGATAACGTTCGCTGCTGTAATTTTAGAAAATTCCCGATCCGAAAGCGCGGAACATGAAAGGCGATGCACAATGTCAATACGAATCGGAAGTCGAACTCGCCGTTCCCTGTTACGTGCACCTATGAAAGCTGAAAACAGAGACTTATTCGAGAATCTCTTCGGCTACATCTTTGATTCCATCGAATCATTTTTATTTACATTTTAAAGTATACACTTTACGCAACAACTTCTGAGAATTGCATCGAACAAAATGCAGCGGTCTGAATCGGAGATTTGAAAATAAAATCTCTGTTTATTTCTATTCGAAATAGAAAAACAAAATATTTCTTTAAAGCAGATAAATAAATCCCATATATATTAAAATCTGTTGTCTTTAAAAATATCCTGTATACAAATTTAAATTGATTTTCAATTAAATAATCAATTTATAATCTAGTATAATGGCACACCAGTTCTCTGGGCGCATAGAGTCAACGAAAACTTCGAAATAAACATAGAAGACAGCAAAAATTATAGTAGTTGGTATAGTCATTGGATAGAGGATGAAATGCCCTTTAAAATGAGCGTTTGAACGAGTCGATAGCTCAATTAGTTCCGGAGATATGAGGATTTTAGTTTCAAGTCGATCGGATGAGACCGAAGCGCTTGTTAGGCCGCGAGATCAATGAACTTTCTTACTACGGCCTTGTCAAGGTCGTTGACCGCACGCGCGCATTGACAGTAGTAAATACTACGTGACTCGGTCACTCGGTTAGTGGGTCAACGTGCGAGAAGGAGGTCCGACGCGTCAGACGAAGACAGAGATAGTCGAATTAAAAAAATTACCTTTTACATAAATTACGATATCTCGAAAACGGGAAGTCCGATCGACAAAAACCAAAAACCATTTTAAAGGGGAGGCTTTACCGCTGCTAACGATGCCTTGATAATTAATAAAACACTAATAATTTTGGAGTTGCACGCGTCTAAAGTTTTATGATTTTTAATAGGCCTTTCTGAGGCACCGAGCGAGATCGTAGTCGAATTAAAAAATTACCTTTTACATAAATTACGATATCTCCGAAACGGGAAGTCTGATCGACAAAAACCAAAAACCATTTTAAAGGGGACGCTTTACCGCTTCTAACAATGGTTCAATAATTAATAAATCACTAATAGTTTTGGAACTGCATGCGTCGAAAGTTTTATGATTTTTAATAGGCCTTTCTGAGGCGCCGAGCGAGATCGTAGTCGAATTAAAAAAATTACCTTTTACATAAATTACGATATCTCGAAAACGAGAAGTCCGATCGACAAAATTCAAAAACCATTTTAAAGGGGAGGCTTTACCGCTGCTAACGATGCCTTGATAATTAATAAAACACTAATAGTTTTGGAACTGCATGCGTCTAAAGTTTTATGATTTTTAATAGGCCTTTCTGAGGCGCCGAACGAGATCGTAGTCGAATTAAAAAAATTACCTTTTACATAAATTACGATATCTCGAAAACGGGAAGTCGGATCGACAAAAACAAAAAACCATTTTAAAGGGAAAGCTTTGTCGCTTCTAACAGTACCTCAATTACGAAGAAATCACTAGTAGTTTCTGAACTGCACGCATGTAAACATTGATTATTTTTAATACGCGTTGTTCGACTGTTCTGAGACGGTGAGAACCGAAGAATCTCTCCTTTCATTTTTGCTACCTTCTTATTTACATCGAAACCAGACTTTGATACCAAATTTTATCCAATTCTTTACAAAAAAATATAAATCATTCAACTAGTTAAATAAAATATACGTTTGAAATTAAATCGTACGTTAAGGGGTTAAAGACAGTACACGTAATTTTGGGTAAAAATCGACATTTTCCAGCTGTACTGGTGTGTGTGACTCGTTTAACAACGCGAAACGTGCCGGAGTTCGTTAGGTACGTATCGAACGCACGCGTGCGTACATTCTTGACGAGTGTGGTCGCTATTCATTGGCGATCATTTCGAAAGAGACATTGTCTGGCCAAATGGCGAAACGCGAAAATTGTCTGTCGTTCGGGCTCGTTTTATCGCGCGCGTTTGCCGCTTCGATGCCATAATGGAACGCAGAAGGAATGTTTGCACCGGATACACACGTGCACGTTGGAATGCGCGAAGGATCACAGGCGCACTGTGTCTTTTAACATATTCGTTTCGTTCGCCAACTGACGTCTTTTCAGCTGAAATTACGAACACTCGTGATCATTTCGTCAAGATCGTTCGCGGGGAATCGTTTAATATTTTATGTTCGTTCTCGTGTCAATCGAACGCGACGATTTACGAAGCACGACACGCCAGGTAAATTAAATTCCTGCGAAACGTAAAAAATTGTTCGATAAATTTAACGCTTTTCACTCTTGAGTCGCCTCTGAGTGACAAGTACGCTTTCCTGCGAAACTCTCGAATGTGGCGCGTTATTTAGTTAATAAATCAAGCAAACGGAAACGGATTCATCGAAAAATTGCGTCGAGGCTCGTGTGCACGATATCCTTGTCAATTTCGCGCGAGAAGCTCGTGGAATTGCTAATTAATTTCGTGCAACGCGAAGTCCTAGATCATTTCAAATCAAAGTCAGTTACTGACACGCGCGAAATTTATGGAAAAACGAAGCACGTAAACAGCGTGTATCGCGTGGAATAAATGGACGGAGAAACGTGGAGCAAGATAAAATTAAATTAAAGGTGGCTGGGAATAAACCGGGGAAAATAATTATAGCGTTAAAGAGAAAACGTTTTACACTTTCGCTGCGTAAACCGCGGGTTTGTAAATCCCTTTTCCACCAGACGCATATTTCAACCCTTCGACTGCTTCGCGTGAAAAGCAACGTTTCCCAGGTTACGGTAATAGCGATGCTACAGTTCTACAAAACACTTTTACGCAAAAACCGCGAGACAGCCAATGAAATCCGCGAAAACGCAGTGAAAAACGGCGTGCAAGTTATTATATCAAACATTTTTAAAAATCGCTTCCGAAAGTTAATAACTTCTAGCTAATAGCATCCACGCCTCTGTTAGAACATTGTTCCCAACGTGTACTGCGGATGGAATATAGACACATCTGCCAATATTCGAGAGGCGTTATAATTTTACACGAAATTAGGATCTCGATACAAAAGACGCGCACGCGACGAGAATTGGGTTAACGTAGGAAAACCTCTGACATTTTCCCGGGTCAAAAATAAACGAGACATCCAAGGTGGTCGAGCGAAACGAGACTTCGAACATGGACGTTCCTCTTTTTTTTTCAGATGCCTTTTTACCGTCGAGCGTACGGTAATTTCGCCGGGCGAAAGAAAATGAAAAGTTTCGCGCGATAGATCGTTCCGGTTTTAACGAACGTGGCCGGATGTTCGCATTCTTTTCGATCGAACTCGCCGCCGCGACGGACATCGATGGCCATTTCCAAAACGCAATTCCACCGAAATACGTTAAACCGTGAAAATTGCGTGTCCCTTCGCGCCGCTTTATGGGGCATGTTTGCCGCTTCGGTGCCGCGTGTGGACGCGCATGTAATGTTTACGTCGATAGCGTACACCGTGCTCGTTACATCGCCGCCTACAAAACTGCGGAACGTGACGCGGGATTGAAGTGAGTATCGATGAGCATAAACAGCCGACCGGAATTCGCGATCCGCATGTTAGACAAAGCCCGCTGCACGGATGGAAATCGATTATGACGCGCGAAAATCTCGTCATCGTTCACCGAATCTAGCAAACACGCGTTCGGAAATTTCCCTTGGTTAATTCGGTATCACTCGATTTCTATTCGATCGTTAACTTTCCTCGAATCGTATCGTGATAATTGATTTTTCTTTTTAATTCACGTTTTACGTGATGGAAATCGATTATGACGCGCGAAAATCTCGTCATCGTTCACCGAATCTAGCAAACACGCGTTCGGAAATTTCCCTTGGTTAATTCGGTATCACTCGATTTCTATTCGATCGTTAACTTTCCTCGAATCGTATCGTGATAATTGATTTTTCTTTTTAATTCACGTTTTACGTGATGGAAATCTATTATGACGCGTGAAAATCTCGTCATCGTTCACCAAATCTTGCAAACACGCGTTCGGAAATTTCCCTTGGTTAATTCGGTATCACTCGATTTCTATTCGATCGTTAACTTTCCTCGAATCGTATCGTGATAATTGATTTTTCTTTTTTTTTAATTCACGTTTTACGTCGCATCGACCTTTATTAGCGACGAATTGGTGCTGGGTTCTTTTCTTATCGTGTGGTTATATTTTGTGGAAGATGTTGGTCTCTTTTAGATATTTCAGGATATTTTCCATGTCTTTCTGTGACATCAAGGCTATAGGTGACGCAAACAAATTAAATTTATTTTTGACACCAAAATAATGGATACTGACAATCGATCTATTGCTTGTTACATCTGTTAAAAAGCATTACAAATATATTTTTATTTTACGAGTTAATTTAAAGTTTAATGTTTTTTCGATATGTGGTTTGCAGTGGAAAAAGTGAAGAGTTTTCTTTCCCAAAACGTGGACGGTATGAAATAATTTTTGCTTAGCGTCAGCATTTCAGTTACTGGGTTCTCTTCTTTTGGTGTGGTTATATTTTGTGGTAGATGTTGGTTTCTTTTAGATGTTTCAGAGTATTCTCTATATGTGACATCAAGGCTATAGGTGATGTTACCTTGTATTTTTGTCTTTGGTTGGTCGTTATGATTTTGTTGCATATATTAGTATTTACGAATAAATAATCGAGGGATCTGTTGGTTTTATCGAAATATATTGTTTGAGACTCACAAGGGGTTCCTTTCTTGTACCAAATCTAGCACTGAGTTTGCAATCGATACTGTCTACTCTAAAAGAAGCACAAATGGAACGAAGTCCGTTTATAGCAAGTAAAGTACCTTTTCTAATTTCGGGGTCGTTTTTATTTTTGATATTGATCGTTTCCAATTTATGAAATAGAGTTTGATCGTAGATTATGAAATAGAGTTAGATCGTAGATTATGAAAGGGTATTAGATCGTCTTCGTGAACTTAAGTTTCGATCAATAAAAATTGTAATAGTAACGATTTACACGAATAAACAGGAGTGGTATTAATCTTGAAAAGAATTTCTTATTCTTACGACCTGTCACGTTTCTCGTCCCGTGAACATATACTTGGCTCTATAATTTCACGGGAAAGTTTCGTGCGTAAAAAGTAACCACTTTCTGGAACGACGTCACTGCCGAAGAATTCACCATAGGGTCTCGAAGAATTACTCGAGGGTGGCTCCCGGGCTCCGGGGAAAATTTATCCAATCAGCGGTGTCAGATCCCTCTATGAGCAATAAGGAAGTGTGAGAATCTGGAGCACTCGTGAATTTGGAGAAAGTTTTTATGAAGAAAACTGTCGCTAGAGAGAAAGAGTGTTCGGGGCACAATCTTAGCACCGTATGCTGTAACCGTTAACACGATATAAAAATAGTTTCCAATCTATATTCAATTTCTCTATAAATCCATTTATTTCGTATAGGAATCGTCCCACTGCTAAGCATTTATGGGAAATTTAAATTTTCAGAAAATTACAGAATACATTTACTATGCAAAAATATAAGAAATATTTAAAGTAACATACGAATTATTATATTTAAGGGTTGAGCTCTACAAAGCTCTCATTTCGTTAATTCTATTAATAAAATCATGAATTTGCATAAATATCCACAGTCTACTAATTATTCACGTAATTACAAATCTAAAGTTATGGAACGGTGTAGAAACGATTTTTCTTATTTTGGTAAAGACAACGACAGTCTATATACACTATTATATTTTATTATAGTTTTTTTTTTTGGAAAATTTTGCTTATGTAATTCCAAACCTTTCGATCGTAATTATATTTAGTATCAATTTTGTCGTAACAACCTGATCGATCCGATGTTCCAATCGCCATGATAAAATGGTAAATATAACAATTTTACTTTGCTTCTTCGGAAAGTCATCAGTAACCCGAGGCACAGTCGATCGCGCGTCGACGATAACGCTGAGGTTCGCCCCGCGTCAGCAGTTCCAGGAACTGGAGATAACTTTGTGGCACTTTAAGAGAGAAAAATCGTGACATATTGAAAGAATTCACTGCACATCCCTGTTCGAGAAAACCATTAATTATTGAAATCAAATATACAACAACGGGCGGAGCGCGGAACGAAAAAGAGTGACTTTTTATTCGTGTAAAAGGAACCATCGATAGTGTCTTTAAATTACACTATACAGGGTGTTCGATCACTGGGAAAAATTTTAATGGGAGATTCTAGAGGTCAAAATGAGACGAAAATCAAGTATACTAATTTGTTGATTGAGGCTTCGTTAAAAAGTTACAGAAACATTTCCACACAGTATATTTTCGATAAAGAATTTTTTTCTCGAAAGTACGTAGGATTTTGAGGGTATGTGTAGTCACCAAAAATGATTGAAATTGGTCCCCACAACCGAAAATAATTTTACCAGAATGATCTGAAATTTTTTAATTTTCAGGGTAACAGACAGTTATGGTCAGACATTATATTTTCGGTAATGATTTTTTTTTTTCGAAAACGATTAGGATTTTGGGGGTATGTCTATTGACCAAAAGTGATTGTAATTGACCCCTGCAATCGAAAATAATTTTTTCAGAAGGATTTGAAATTTTTTAATTTAATTTTTTAATAACTTTTTAGCGAAGCCTCATTGCCACACAGCCTAGATTGATCCTGAAATTATTCACACCACCGTAAATATAGAAAAAACATTGCAGAGGGAAAAGTTAAATGGTATAATAATAACAATTTTTGCACGACTTCACTTTTTTCATAAATGCACACGATAACATGCGAATGCACTTTTCGTTTTAATGGAATATTCTTTTTTACAAATCAACTGTTCAGGACATTTCGCGTACGAAATTACTAGAATACTTCGCGATATAATAAAGTACTTTCTCTTTGAACTTCGCAACCTTGAACAACCTCATGAAGTATCAATCTTTCTAACCTTGTATTCTAATACTTTTATAAACAGAAGAAAAGAAAGTAAAATTGTAGAAAAGTAGATATACTATTCAACCTTTCAGGGTTTCACCCCGGAATACTCAGTCACGATGAGCCACCAAATTCGTGAAAATCCAGATTACACAATTCCAAGCATATGCAACTATCGAAGACCAAATATTTAATTTGATAATTTCGTATTCGTTGTTTACGGTCTCGCGTGACCGTACATTATGACCAAGGTAATTCCACCCGACAACGGGAATCCCCATCCAGACGTAAGATTTTAATTAGCAGCCTCATTTCCATTAAAACGCGCGGCGTCCTGTCGAAACAGCTTCGCGTCCCGGACGAAAGAAGGAAAAAACGAGACGGTCACGCCTGCTGGGAGGGCGAGTTGCCGGCTAACTCTCAGGAAGTCGTGCAATCGATGCCAATTACCGGCAGTCGAAACAATTTTAGTTAGGTCGTTCCGGATTCCTCGCGAGGCGGCCGCGTCGTTGCCTTTTAAAACTATTGGAGCACGTTCGTCGAAAGACTCCGCGACGAGAGGACCAAGAAATCCCTGAGACCCTCCCAGCCACGGCCACAGGGTGTATCTACGTGTGAGACACGGTTTGCCATACAAGAACCTGCAATATTTACGTTACACGTATAGTAATCCTCATCCCAATCCTTCCTCGATTCTACCTCAACGTCTTTTACGTTTCACAAATTTACATTTCCTTAACACATTAACGACGGGTGATTTTAATGATATAGAATTTCTTCAACATGTGTATACTAAAACTGTGATAAGTATTTTTTTAATTAATATGTAGACATTCTAATAATATTGAAAAAGTTGTTTCTTGACACCGTAAAGTGAAAAAAACCCCCTAAAACTAGTCCAATTTTCAAACGGTCATAACTCCTACAATAGTAAAGGTATCTCATTGAAATTTTTTTCATATCTTTCTGGAAAAATTATTTTTGGTTGCAGGGGTTAATTATAATCATTTTTGGTGAATAGACATAATCCCGAAATCCTACGCACTTTCGAGAAAAAAATTCCTCACCGAAAGTATAATGTCTGACCATACATCGACATGTTTTACTGAAATTTCATGCCTATGTGTAAAAAATCATAATTTCTGAACTGATTGAAGGATATTAATGATTCAAAATTCAAACAATGCATATGAATCTCTAATTAGAGCTCTGGAGCCCCAGAAAAATGGACCGAAAAAATGCATTGGATGTAACATCTACTCGCAGATTGCCGTCCTACAGGCGGAACTTTACACATTAATAACTTTTTAACGAAGCCTCAATTAACAGATTAGTATTCTGAATTTTCGCCCTATTTTGGTCTCTAGAATCTCCCATTAAAATTTTTCCCGGTGGCCAAACATCCTCTATAACACTTTAGTCTTTCACTCGCAATACTCGCTACCGATGTGTGTACGAAAAAATGTGAAACACCCTGTATTTAAAAAGAAACCCACGAAAGGAGAATGGAACAAGGTCCAGTCTGTGGTCTGTGGAAGACTTTTGTGACTAAAATGGGACGCCCGGTGAACGGGTTACGGACCTGGAAGGGGTTAATTGAGTGCGTGATGGGGTTTTAAATATACGTTCGATCTGTACGGAATCTTTTGCACGGTAGATTAATTTTCGCGAAGATATCGTGGCTAGGGTCCCCAAGCGACAGACTGTAAATCCGTCGCGGTGAATAATTCGCGACGGACGTTGGGTCTAGTTCTCGATAGGGACCACCGCGGCGAGTTACCGATAAATCGCGCCGGAATTTCCGCCGGTGTTGGTTTCCATCAGCAGGAACGACCATCCCCGTTCCACGGAACGTTTAACCGAAGCAAGTGCTTCGGTGTCCTTGCTAATAGGATTATCCGGATTCGCGAAGTTTCCGCCGACGGAATGACCCGACCGGGACGTAAACGCTTGCACCGCCGACGAAATTTCATGCGGGGAGGATTTCTGTAGCCTTAGAGGTACCGGGACTATTTCGATTTTGCACAGCCATTTTACACGAGCGATCCCCGCTTTTGCCGGTAGCGACGTTTCTTCGGTAACGTTTCGTCTTCCGTGCGCGTGCAGGACCGAGCGGAATCGAGTAATCTAGATTGCCACCGTCCAGCGGAATTTCGGCGTGTCCGGGATTTCGCAGCCTTTCTTGCCACCATGCCGGGATTACGGGACGTTGACATTCCTGGATGCTACATTTTTAGTTTCATTCACGGCGACACACATCGCGACGCGCGAAGGCAAAACCGAAGAAGGGATCCCCATCTTTTTCTTCGCGCTTTGCAGTTTTCCGGCGAATTTAACACTAAACCTACCACGACCGAACGATCATTTTTTAAATCACGTTTAGAATTCCTAACCTACGAGGGTCGTTCAATAAGTCCTTAGAAGAAGATAGAAAAGCAAATCATTTTAGGTAAATTTGTTTTTATCTTTCAACATAATCTCCTTTTAGCTTTATACACTTTCCCAAACGTTTCTCCAACTTTTTTAAGCCAGCTAACAAGTAAGATATTCGAAGGTCCTCAAAATAGGAATATGTTTTGGCGGTGACCTTCTTATTCGACATTATTTTAAGTTTGGAAATAGAAAAAGGTCACTGAGGACCAAATACGGTGGATATTGTAATAATTCGAACTTTAATTCCATGATTCTGGCCATCAAAACTGCACAAGTGTGCACCAGTGCATTGTCTTAATGCAAGAGGAAGTTTCTTGCTTCCGTCGAGAATAAAAATGAAATTGTGTGGTTGATATAATTGAGATTTTGACAGCTGTCTGGTGAGTCATAATGCTTACTAAAAACAAACCATTTTCGATGCTACG
This sequence comes from Colletes latitarsis, assembly GCF_051014445.1. Lineage (NCBI taxonomy): Eukaryota > Metazoa > Arthropoda > Insecta > Hymenoptera > Colletidae > Colletes > Colletes latitarsis. The sequence goes on from NC_135137.1 coordinate 32,391,159, forward strand.
AGCGCCAGGTCTTGGATTTTTTAAGGACTTATTGGACGACCCTCGTAGAATGTTATTTTAGCCCCATTTAACTTCACGACTTTTCTTATAGTATGAAAACCAACCTTACATCGACGTATGACATATATACGATAGATTCGAAATTCTTGACGCATTCTGTCAGATATTATAAATATCAAAAGACTCCATGAATACTTTTTCAATACGTTTGAAAATTGTAAGAACATATAACTATCAAAACATTCAAAATTGTAGCCGTTTAATTTCCCCAGTCCACGAGTTTCTTTTATTCTACATTAAATGAAAGAAATGTTAAAAACGTTCCCTAATGTATTGACGAGAATGTTGCAAACAATCCATTCTTTTATTTTAATCTAATCTATACATTTTACATTTATCATTAATACGTATTAGATTCACAGTTTGGTTCGTTTTAGGTATTGTAGTAGGTCAAATTGTCTTCCAAAGAGGATTCTATGTTGTGTATGTATGATCCACTGTGAGAGATTGGTGATTCTGTTGTTACATTTTCTTAAGAATTTTTTATGAGCAAACTATAACACCTTTTGCAGTAAAATTTACAAGGTTTATTTCTACATCCTTTAGTGACATTTAAAAATTCTTTGGGCGAGAAAAAGTTAAAATTCTCGACACATTCTGTCAGATACTCTAAATATCAAAAGACTCCATGAATACTTTTTCGATACGTTTGAAAGCTATAAAAACTATCAAAACTCATATTTATTTCTAATCCTTCAATCGTTACACGCACTGATATTACTTCGTTTCGACCCAGTTCCGTCGGTCGGATTCTCAACTAAAAGTCTCTCGAAGCCCCTCGACTGGCAGATCCGGGTCGAAAGGCAGTAACATTGCACCGCGCGACCGAAAAAAAAAACAAAAAAATATTCAAGTATTTCCCTCGTAAAATGCTTATCAATCAACCGAACAACGTATGGCAGCGTTAATGGTCGTTTTGATTTACGAGAAAAGTGCGCATCGGTTCGAACAATGGCTCGCGTTTACCTGAAAGATAATGGCGCGGAGAAATTGACTCCATCTAACATCATAACTTTTTATCGCGTTGCGGAAACTCTCCGCGGAAGATAAATAGGAAAAGAAGGTTTAGAGACTCTCGGGCTTGTATCATGAATAACATTTGCATGAATTAAAAAAGTCGATACGGTTTCAAGTTTAACGTCGACCGGCTGTAAGACAAGAATGTAGGAAGATTCACGAGCAACCCAGGGTTCCCCTGGTAGAAACTATTCAGTGTGGCTTTATAACGTTTGTCTCCACTGTCTCTGTAATGTGACCACTTACCAGGCTATACCTGCAACTATGCAGTTTAATACTTGAGAGTGTTTCTTGTAACAACGGCATGCTTGGCATACAATGCTCTTGCGTTATTCCCTTTGCGTTGTTTCGTCGGCACCAAAAAACGGGAGCTTTATAGAAAGTTCCGGCAAGTTTACTTGCCGCTCGGTTGGACCCGTCATTCTCTACGCGGATAAAGGGGGAACCACTATAAATAAAACAATAGAAAGACCGGTGAAATTTCAACGAACATGCGACAACAATTATGCTATTAACTAGCTGTTACCCGCGGCGTTGGATTCGTTTCTGTCGACAGGTGTGGTACATTTTTCCTCCGCTAAGGGAACCAAAGAGTTTTCAAATTTAATTTCCAACGAGTCATGGATCTAATGGTCGGGTCGACCTGAGGTGTTTATTTTTATAACGTTTAGATGCTATCTTAAACTCTCGGGTGAAAATTCTCCATCCTCGAGCGTCCAAAAAGATACCCTCCACGTTGAATTCATTTCTGTCGACAGGTTTGTTTAAGTCTTTCCCCGCAGTATGGGACTAAAGAATTGCCAAATTTAATTTCCAACGAGTTATGGATTTAATGGTCAACCTGAGGTGTTTAGTTTTATAACGTTTAGATGCTGTCTTAGACTTTCAGGTGAAAATAGAGCATCCAAAAAGATATCGTCCACGTTGAATTCGTTTCTGTCGACAGGTTTGTTTAAATCTTTCCCCCTCCAGTATGGGACCAAAGAGTTGCCAAATTTAATTTCTAACTAGTCATGGTCGACCAAAGGTGTTTATTTGTATAACGTTTAGATGTTGTCTTAGACTCTCAGATGAAAATCGAGTGTCCAAAAAGATATCGTCCATGTTGATTTCGTTTGTATCGTCCTCTTCTTTATTAGTCCGTCGGGGGAAGCCGTTTCTTTTCCTTCATCATCGTCCCACGGTGTTCCCGGGCCCACCGTTCCTCCGCCCAATTGGTCGACAACGATTCCGGAACGTTTCGGGACACGTTCGTTCGTCGCGATGCAATCGAAGGGCAACAGCCGTCGGCTACGTGGTCGTCCAGCTACTGCGCCTTTTCTCGTGCTGTTACACACGACGACGACGTCGACGACACAAATGGCGCGGAAAGTCAAAACGAAAAGGGAACGCTGTCAGATGGATGGAAAAGAGTCGGAACGATAACGAAGTCAGTTTCTTTGCGCGCGACACGGTCCAATTATCGGCGTGACTCTATCTCGTGTCTGACGGTACATCGGGACGCCGCTGCTCGATGTGAACTCGAAGCGACGTCTAGATCTTCCCGGGAGACCGACCCCCTGGAAAAGCCCGTGGAAACTCGCACAGACAGTTTCACGAACTCCGTTTCAGACAGGGTGTACGTGTGTGCGCGACGGTGTAACCGCCTACCTACCGACATACTCCGGCTACGTAGCCAGTACGACCGGTTTCAACTCAGTTGAGTGGCCGTTATATGGGGTTCTAAGCATTCTGATTCTGCTGACCGCTGCGCAGACCTCATACCCTCCTGACCGTCCTGTCCACCCTCGCCGCTACGTGGACTGCCTTTAAACCATCCCGTTTCCTGCTCTCTTTCTCCTTCGACCGTTTACGCGTTTACTTACTCTCATCGTTCCACTTGCCACCAGCTTCTCTATCTCTTTCACTCTCTATCTCTCGCTCATGTCATCGATACCATTCCTTCGAGGCGGATACGATTATGTCCCCTCGTGATTTCGGTCCATCACGAGTTCCACCCTCCTCGTATCCCAGATACGATTCCTTAAACTTCCACGACTTTCGATACTCTTTCAATGGGTCGACCCTCACGGATTAAAAACGTTCGAATTTTTTGGTTAATCAGCTTGACTTACTAATGACTCAGACTCATAATCAGGTTCACAGATTGATCTGGGTTAGATATTGTAGTAGGCCCTTCAGATCGTCTTTTGAAGAAGGTTCTATGTTGTATTTGTACGATAAGATTCCCCAAATTTACACGACTTTCGATATTCTTTCAAGGGATCAACCTTCACGGGCTAGAAACATTTGAATTTTTTGGATAATTAGCTTGACTCACTAATAACTCAGACTCACAATGAAGTTCATAGCTTGGTCTGGGTTAGATATTGTAGTAGGCCCTTCAGATCATCTATTGAAGAAGATTCTATGTTGTGTTTGTACGATAAGATTCCCTAAATTTACACGACTTTCGATACTATTTCAAGGAATCGATCCTCACGGTTTGGAAACATTCGAATTTTTTGGTTAATCAGCTTGACTCGCTAATGACTCAGACTCACAGTCAAGTTCATAGCTTGGTCTGGGATAGATATTGTAGTAGGCCCTTCAGATCGTCTTTTGAAGAAGGTTCTATGTTGTATTTGTACGATAAGATTCCCCAAATTTACACGACTTTCGATACTCTTTCAATGAGTCGACCCACATGGATTAGAAACATTCGAATTTTTTGGTTAATCAGCTTGACTCGCTAATGACTCAGACTCACAGTCAAGTTCATAGCTTGATCTGGGATAGATATTGTAGTAGGCCCTTCAGATCGTCTTTTGAAGAAGGTTCTATGTTGTATTTGTACGATAAGATTCCCCAAATTTACACGACTTTCGATATTCTTTCAAGAGATCAACCTTCACGGGCTAGAAACATTTGAATTTTTTGGATAATTAGCTTGACTCGCTAATGACTCAGACTCACAGTCAAGTTCATAGCTTGGTCTGGGATAGATATTGTAGTAGGCCCTTCAGATCGTCTTTTGAAGAAGGTTCTATGTTGTATTTGTACGATAAGATTCCCCAAATTTACACGACTTTCGATACTCTTTCAATGAGTCGACCCACATGGATTAGAAACATTCGAATTTTTTGGTTAATCAGCTTGACTCGCTAATGACTCAGACTCACAGTCAAGTTCATAGCTTGATCTGGGATAGATATTGTAGTAGGCCCTTCAGATCGTCTTTTGAAGAAGGTTCTATGTTGTATTTGTACGATAAGATTCCCCAAATTTACACGACTTTCGATATTCTTTCAAGAGATCAACCTTCACGGGCTAGAAACATTTGAATTTTTTGGATAATTAGCTTGACTCACTAATAACTCAGACTCACAATGAAGTTCATAGCTTGGTCTGGGTTAGATATTGTAGTAGGCCCTTCAGATCATCTATTGAAGAAGATTCTATGTTGTGTTTGTACGATATGATTCCCCAAATTTACACGACTTTCGATACTATTTCAAGGAATCGATCCTAACGGTTTGGAAACGTTCGAATTTTTTGGTTAATAAGTCTGGCTTATTAGGTTCACAATTTGGTCTGTTTTAGGTATTCTAGTAGGTCAGATTGTCTTCTAAAGCGGATTTTATGTTGTTGAATTTCTCTGAGATGTTTTTTGCAATGTATGTATGTTCCACTGAGAGGTTAATGATTCTGTTACATTTTCTTAAGAATTTTTTGTGAATAAACTATAACACCTTTTGCAGTCAAATTTACAAGGTTTATATCTACGTCCTTCAGTGACATTTCCAAATTTTTTGGGCGAAAAATAGTTACAATTGGTGACAATGCATACTCTCAAACATAGGCAAACATAGTCGTGTTTAAAAAAGGTCGTCTCACGGTCTCTATGATTCCGGCCATTCTGTTTGTTTGAAATGAGAAAACCTGAAATATTCTTAATTAGTATGAATTCGACTATAGCTGGTACTAGAACAAAAAAATCGATAATTTAAATAATGGCAACATTTTGAAGTTTGATTATCATTTATGAAAGAAAATGTTATTCAGAACTATAATGAAATTTTGGTCGGTAGAAACATTAGCAAGACCAAAAAGTTTAGTGAAAATTTCGAATACGTATTTTCAGTTTACAAGAGGCGCAGAGGTATAATGACATAGATTACACAAAGTTACATAGTTATACAAGAGTTCTAATGATACAAAGTTCAGGCTAGGAAGTCGAAGTCAAATATTCCGAGTGAATCTTCAAGTTGTTAATAAATGCAAAGTTTGCACAGCTCTCATTATAAAATTGATTTAGTACTAAGCCATGAGTGCTAATTTCCTTGCGAAGACGTTCCCGGAGAGTATTGATCCTTTCAACATTATAGGTTCAAGCTTATCCGGTTAATATCAGTCGTAGGAAGAAACACTAACAACCGTAGGTTCGTCAAATCATCATTTTTATTATCCTTCGTATACAAATAATTCGATGTCGTTTTAATATTGTTTCTAGCGCCTGATATCTTCCTTGATTAATTTCTAAATAACATATATGCAATTACAAATCACAACTGAATGGAAACTTTTATTATTATTATGAAACACTTATCGTTAATAAATATCAAATAACAAATACTCATAAAGTTTTATAAAAAGGTTTAAGAATATGAAAAATATACCTGAATAAAATATAATAAATACGATCAGTAAAATCCTATAATTTCCCAGAAAATGTTCTCATTGATTTCTACATATAAACTCTTTTCTTTGACGAATATTTAACGACTGCTTGGAAATGTAAATTAAGACTATAGACGCGTTTTATTTCAATCAGTCCGCAGCTGATGCAATTCAATTTTCACCGATCCTAAGTAAAAGAAGATTTCATCTAATTTCGCCGACTTGGCAGCGCAATATTGAATAGTAATGCATACTGGAGGAACCGCGATTCCGCGGTTTCAAAATGCAACAGCATTATGTATTCGTCGACGTAAATATTTGCTCGCCGTGATTTTGTTCATCTTCAGACGAGCCCGCAAAAGGTACGAGTAGAATTTTAAATAAGTATCTCCCAGCTATCGCGGTTAAGAGAAAATGTATTTCCAACGGCGGATTCTACGAATCGTAATTTTCGTTCCTCCTTTCTCAAAGAAAAATGTAATCGCGTCGACGATTAAATTTCTACCAAATTTATATAGAATTAGACTGGCAATCACGACTTCTCGAACCGCCGGATAGTTAATAATTTCCACGACTTTATCAGCCTGACGTCGCTATTTCATTTCTTCTCGTTTTTATTCTCTTTTTAACCCAAGTCGTTATTAAATAATCCAACCAAATTTTAAAAATTCTTTCTTACGGAAAAACACATTTTAAAATCTCTTAATCGTTGAAAATTTCACTGTCTCTGAGCTTTTACAATATTTCTTTTTAGATAGATTAGCTTTTGTAAGATTTTTTTACAATTAAAATAGCATCGTGACGTGTTCGTCTTTGCGAATTATCGTAAATAAACTTCATTTGATTTCCATTTTCTTGTCAAGCGTTTTCAATTTGTTGTGACGTTACCAGGATTCGTTCGCCGTGCTCAAAAGCGATTATTTCGTTCGAAATTTCATCCAGAGAGTATTAATTACTTTTGGATGTACCAACTTCGAAACTGGCGCACGGTATTCGCGACGAGTTCTACGAATGTAAGCGATACGTTTTGATAATTGGAAAATCGCGAGTGCCTGTAACGTTACGCGCTTTCGCGAGCTAGCAAATATATTACACTTTCGTCCGGTGCGCAACGTTTATGGAGAATAATTATCTTGAGAAATGAGAATAGAACGTATAACGGAATCTCTGCTGGTGACGGGGACGAAAAGAAGAAAATAATGGGAATCAAAGCGCGCGGTAGGAAGTCGGATGTAGGATGACAAAAGGGAAACAAGAAGCATGTATCTAGGCGGTTCGAATTTCGTGAATCAAACGCAACGTGGACAGAAATATTTATGGTTGATCAGGGCATTAATAATGAATTGTTTTTTCAGTTGAAACAATAAAAGTATTTGCAGGTATTTTCATTTGGAATTAGGTTTAACGCTTCTGCAAAGCACTTTCGGTATTTCAATTTGTAAAGTACTATGAAATTTGTTAAATTTTCTGACGATATCGAATGTCTAATAACTTTCTCAAATATATTTAATGGGAGATTCTTGAGGTCAAAATAAGACGAAAATCAAGAATACCAATTTGTTGATAGAGGCTTCATTAAAAAGTTATTAACGTTTAAAGTTCCTCCCAAAATGAATTTTTTTCTCGAAAATGCGTAGGATATCGGTGGTAAAAGTATTCACCAAAAACGATTGTAATTGACCCCCGCAACTAAAAATAATTTTTTCAGAACGATTCGAAATTTTTTTTTTCGCCGAAAAATTTCAGGGAAACATATCAATGTATGGTCAGACATTACATTTTCGGTAGGGAATTTTTTTCTCGAAAATGCGTAAGATTTCAGGGGTATATGTATTCACCAAAAACGATTGTAATTGACTTCTGCAACTAAGAATAATTTTTTCAGAACGATTCGAAATTTTTTTTTTCGCCGAAAAATTTAGGCACCTACTCCCTGTCGATTTTTCTTAAAATTTCGCTTTTGATTTTTAGTAACTTTGTTTGACGCTCTATAGAAAAGTTGTCTAATACTTTTTTGTAGGCACCCATGAGCTCTACTTTAGAAAAAAGTTTCATTGAAATATATTCACTATTACAGGAGTTATGGCTGTTTGAAAATTGGATCATTTTTATAGGGTTTTTCTCATTTTAGGGAGTCAAGGAACAACTTTTCGAATATTTTTAGAATTTCTACATATTCTCCACTAAAATACGCGTTGTTTGCCTTTTTGAACATTAAAATCCTTCAATCCGTTCAGAAGTTATGACATTTTAAAGATACGCATGAAATTTCAGGGAAGCATTTCTTGGCCTGAAATTAGATCTTTGGTAATGAAGTTTTTTCTCGAACATGGTTAGGATTTTGGGGGTATGTCTATTCACAAAAATTATTGTAATTGACCCCCCAACTAAAAATAATTTTTTCAGAATGGTTTGAAATTTTTTAATTTAATTTTTTTAATAACTTTTTAACGAAGCTTCAATCGAAAAATTGATATTCTTGATTTTCATCTTATTTTGGCCTCTAGAATCTCTACTATTTTCAAAACTATCTTAATAGGAATTCTCTTATAACAAAATTGATTCTCTATTTCCGATGTGTTTGTATAAATATCCATCCTATTTTCGATCCAGAAATCACGAAACGATCTTTGCATAAATAATGGAGCAATCAACGTGTTAACCTTGTTTTCAATATTCTTTATGTAATATGATTTTTTGTGTTCAAGTATAGAAACCAAGAGAATTAGTTTTGAACTGTATTCACTTATATTCTAATTCTCTTCTGTACAAATCAGACACTTAAAAATTAAAACCATATCAGCGTCGTCGTTGAAGAAATGTTTCGATCGAAGAATTTCCTGTATAAATAGAGCTCAACACTCTCAGACCATTCGATTAAAAAAAATAATTGATATCTTTATTAGTTTCTAAATAATATCTTATAACACTTTATTTGTTCGTCGTTTCTTTCCCCATTTATTTAAGACAGGGCCCTTCAGGCAGCCTTCTAACTGATAAGTTCTAGGACGAAACGCGGGAAACCATTCTTTCCCTTCCCGTTTTTCTCTTTCCCCATTTTCCCGCCCTGCTCCGCTCCGTATGTTGATAAGACCGACACCTGAGGGACGCGGCACAGCAGGAGAAAAAGCGAGAAACCCGAAACAAATAACGACGTTCTCGATACGAGAATACAAGAGTAATTCTCAAAACGTAGCAACGTTCAAAAATACTTTGCATGATACATATATACCAATCTACATAATAGGATCTTCAAATGCGAAACACGATTCATTATAAAGTCTGAGATAACATTCGTTGAACCAAGAGCATTGCAGAAACTTCGGTTACTGTTATTCTAGAGATTGTTAGTAGATACCGTGCAACGGAACCTCATATATCCAAACATTATAATAGTTTTATCAAAATAATCACTTTCTGTACGGATAGTTTATCTCAAAAGTGTTTACACGTCATGTATCCAGTTTCTTTACTGTTTTATAATATTTACCGTGAATTTAATTGAATCTTCTCAGCATATAACAATTTATTCGCTCAATTTTGACGTTTCCAAAAAATAATATACATTTACTGAAATATAACTGTGACAAATAATTTGAAAATAATAAAGATACATTTTGAGTAAAAAATTACGTACAATTTATGCTAAGAATTTAATCATGGAGATAGAAATTTATATTTCATTAAATATATATTATTTTTGTGTTATTTCTGAAGAAGACTTGCAGTTCTCAAATAAAGTAACGCTAGAATTGATTTAACTAAATTAAATTCACATTTGGGCAAATTTTACTCGCACGAAAGACGTACGTGGATTTTCGAAAACGCTACATATGTGCACGCGTGTACATAAAATTTAAATACATGTATTTACGGGCAAAGTCCCAGTGGATTTATTTAAGGCCGTATCTCGAGCCTGAAAGAGAAGGATCTGAAAAGGCACGATTGGAATTTTAATCGAGAATCTTGTTGTCGTAGATGGCATTCCAAGACGTAGTTCTCGCAATCGGGTATGGGGTTTATCGGCTTTATTCCTAGACATTTACCCTTCCTGCGAGAGGGTAGAAACGAACACGAAATATAAAAGAAAAACGGTCTCAAATTTATAACGACGGAAATTCCAAAAATTCGTCGATATCGATACCACTATTTTATCGATCGTTTTAAAATCATAACGATAATTTTACGAACCACAGGAAAGTCAGTTTTATTTTACTGTTACGTTAATAGCTATCTTTAAACATTTTCGAATATTACAGTTTTAAAAGAACATGTTTCTCTCAGTACAAATATTTGAAAACCTAAGTTTGTCGAAACATGAAAACAATTTCATAAATCGTTTCAGAAAGTTATTTTGAGTATATTAGTCAAGAATTTGACTAATGATTCAAGCTATAAAAGTAGTGTTGAAAATTGCAAGATTTGTTCAGTAAAGTAATTGTAAAGGCAATTAACAAATGCGTTATAATTATCGTTTCACCAGCAGTTTTAATGCATAAAGTTGCGAATTGAAACAGGGAATTGAAAAGCAAAGGGCAAAATACGTGAGAGGAATTTTAACGAGGAATCCCACGGCATCTCGATGTTGACTCGAGCACGGAAAAAGACTCGCCGCGGTTGCAACATTTTCGTTATTTTTAATGTGCAGTAAAGTGGTATCTGCATATTTCAAAACATATTGCCATAGGGAAAGTTTCTCGAATATTTCAGCCTCCGTGTCACGATATTTTAGCTTCTCTTTGTTGCACGATCATCACGTTGCGACGTTGGCCCAGAATCCATGTATAGAAATATACCAGAATCATAAATTTCACCAAAATCGAAAAACTCGTTCGCCATAAACGCATACTTGCGCTTTTTCTATCATCAAAGATCACAGGAATATTCAGAACGATCGAATAATCTGCTTCTATATAAAATAATTAGATTTACCAACTCTCTGCTGGAATTAAAGTCGATTTCGTAAAACTTTCCACCAGGATGTTTTTCCAGGTTTTTTCACACTTTATACACAAAAAAATTTGTCTGGAAAAACCATTACTGCTTTTTAATAAGTGAGAGCTTGACAGAAACTTGAGTAAATACCAGTTTCATTCTAGCACGATCTTTTTAACGAAAACTTTGCACACTCGTGTTATAGATATATAATTTCTAATATACAAGGTGTTCGGCCACCCTTGGGAACAATTTTAATGGGAGATTTTAGAGGCCAAAATAAGATGAAAATCAAGAATACTAATTTGTTGATGGACATTTCGTTAAAAAGTTATTAACGTTTAAAGTTCCGCCCGTACTGAATTTTTTTCTAGGAAATGAGTAGGATTTCGGGGATATGACTCTTCACCAAAAATGATTGCAATTGACCCCTACAGCCAAAAATATTTTTTTTAGAACGATTTGAAAAATTTTTTTTTCCACCGAAAAATTTAGGCACCTATCCCCTGTCGATTTTTTTTAAAAATTAGTTTTTCATTTTTGATAATTTTATTTGACGCCCTACAGAAAAGTTGTCTAATACTTTTTTGTAGGTACCCTGGAGCTCTACTTTAGAAAAAAGTTTCATTGAAATATATTCACAATTGTAGGAGTTATGACTGTTTGAAAATTGGACCATTTTTATGGGGTTTTTTTCATTTTGCGGGGTCAAGGTCCAACTTTTGGAATATTTTTGCGATTTGTACATATTTTCCACCAAAATACGCGTAGTTTGCTTTTTTAAACATTAAAATCGTCCAATCCGTTCAGAAGTTATGACGTTTTAAAGATACGCATGAAATTTCAGTGAAACATATCAGTGGTATGGTCAGACATGAAATTTTCGGTAATGAATTTTTTTCTCGAAACTGAGTAGGATTTCGGGGGTATGTATAATGACCAAAAATGATTGTGATCGACTCTTGCGACCGAAAATAATTTTTTTTAAACGATTTGAAAAATTTTTTTTTCTGCCAAAAAATTTCAACACCTACCCGATTTTTTTTCTCGAAAGTGGGTAGGAGTTCAGGGATATGTCTACTCACCAAAAATGCTTATAATTGACCCCTGCAACCAAAAATAATTTTTCCAGAACGATTTGAAATTTTTGAATTTAATTGTTGATAACTTTTTAACGGAGCCTCCATCAACAAATTGGTATTCTTGATTTTCGTCTTATTTTGGCCTCTAGAATCACCCATTAAAATTATTTCCAGGGGTGGCCGAACACCCTGTATAACACGACGACTGTCAGACCCAATCGCTTAAATTATCCACGAAAACGAAACTTTGTTTTCAGACAACTGAAAACTAATAATTTCTTGTTGGACTTATTTTTAGAGACTCATTAAAAATGAAGAGTCCTTTCTAGATTTATTTTCTTCACCATCCGGTCTCGAGATTTCACCCCTTGACATACAATGACGAGTCTGACACAAGTTCTTGACGTCAAGTTTCGCAATCATGAGGCTACTCATTCGTTATTAAATCTTATATACTGAAATCAACACATTTTAACATTTTCGAGATATTTGTAAATCTATTCTTTCTCGTGGCCATTCCTTCTACGAACAAATTTAAACAAAATTAAATACGTTTGAAAAATTATTTGGAATTAAAAGGGGTTATTTGCTTTAGGTCCTCATTAAAAAGTAGTGAATTTTCTTCAACGTGTAACGAATGTTTATCTAGATAAGAATTTCGCCCAATCTTTGACTTGAAAAATTATTTGGAATTAAAAGGGGTTAATAGCTTCAGCTCCTCATTAAAAAGTAGTGAATTTTCTTCAAAGTGTAACGAATAAAAGAATGTTTATCTAGATAAGAATTTCGCTCAATTTTTGACTTGAAAAATTATTTGGAATTAAAAGGGGTTATTTGCTTTAGGTCCTCATTAAAAAGTAGTGAATTTTCTTCAACGTGTAACGAATGTTTATCTAGATAAGAATTTCGCCCAATCTTTGACTTGAAAAATTATTTGGAATTAAAAGGGGTTAATAGCTTCAGCTCCTCATTAAAAAGTAGTGAATTCTCTTCAACATGTAACGAGTAAAGGAATATTCATCTAGATAAGAATTACGCCCAATCTTTGGTTCGTAAGATTATTTTAAATTAAGTTCCCGGTGTCTGTCGAACCCTGAAACTGGAGATTATCGTGGTCGTATTTATCCTCGGCCATTTTTGCGGAACCGAACTATTGTCCGGGCGGTCGTTCGGGCCAGTAACTTCGAGGAAGAAACATCGAAAGAAAAGGAACAGAATCGGGAATCGGGGTCGTGGTCGGGGTCGAAGGGTGAAAAGGCAAGTCGAAGTTGGCGGAAAGCCGTAGAATCATGGACGGCCGTACCTACGCACGGGTGTGGGTGGAAGGAGAGTAGTTTGCTCCTGTTTCCAATATCACTACTGTCTTTGATGCATTGGCGTCCCGGAGTACCACTTGTTCTTTTCGGTCCCGTGAACGGAAAATCAAATGAATTCCAAGCGTGTCGGATCGTGTCCTTTCTATCGACACGGCTTATCTTTGTTCATTTTTCTTTCATCGGTTCCCAACGTTCCGGCTTCAGGACCCTGAAAATATCTCGACCCTTCAGGCCTTTCACGACAGCCTCCCGTGGATCGTCGATCATACATCGTCCCACACCTGTACGCCACTGTTTCCAAAGTAGAATACGCCTTACGGTCCACCAAACGTGCGAGAAAAGTTTCCACGCAGAAATGTATTGGATAACTTTCGTATAACAGTCTTCAATTCCTGTTAACGCTTTTTTCATATCAATTTTATGCATACTTATTTCGATTAAACTCTCTTTTATCACTTTTGGTAGAAATCATTTAACCCTCCGTTGTCACTTGAGGATTTTTGTACCGAAATTTAAAATACCAAATATAGATTCGATATTTGAGTTAGCTTGCTAAGTTTTTAGAAATTGTTATCGTACAGAATGGCCTTAGTAATGGTTCAATAATTAAAATTGTAATTTCAAAGACGTATTAGAAGAAATACCAGTTCCAAAACCTCATAACCCTGACAGTGTACAAGTCAGAAAAAGAATGGACCAGAATAGGCATACTTATTTCGATTAAACTCACTTTTATCAATTTTGGTGGAAATCATTTAACCTTCCGTTGTCACTTGAGGATTTTTGTACCGAAATTTAAAATACCAAATATAGATTCGATATTTGAGTTAGCTTACTAAGTATTTAGAAATTGTTATCGTACAGAATGGCCTTAGTAATGGTTCAATAATTAAAATTGTAATTTCAAAGACGTATTAGAAGAAATACCAGTTCCAAAACCTCATAACCCGGACAATATACAATTCAGGAAAAGAATGGACCACAATATGGACCACTGCCAAAAGAATAAAATTCACAACGTGATACAAAATCTTTACAGCCCAGTGCAAAATTGCAAAAAACTTGACTTTGGCCTCCTCCAAAACTGACAATTTTCCTCGACCGCCATGGTACAGGAAATAAGAAAAATCAATTTCAATTTGACGACGTAAAATGTAAAACGTTTTAATTTTAGAAAATCCTAAGGTACGAAACTGCGATTTTATATTCGAGAAGAATCGAGAGGAGTATCAGCGTCTCCATTTATAAGAAAGTTGAAAGCACATCCGGATCTTTAACGCGTCCAACGTAATAAATTACACGATCTCGCGGGCAGAAATACTTCAATCTGGAAAAGTATTTCCAGTTTCCACCGGGGAACGGTAGTTGCTCGCGATTTAAAACCGCTTGTACCCGGAACGATTTATAAATTTCCCGATACATCCCATCGGTACGGATCCAGAGATCTATGGTTTCGGATACGCGGGATTCTTAAAGTCGAGGGTAAATTCGCGTGGCTCCGCCGGGCCGTCGTAAAGTCAGATTTTTGAGCTGTAGTCATCGATAATAGCTCGAACTTTCCGTGCAGCGAGTGCCTATCCCGTCGAAATCGAATTCCATCAAGTTCAAGAAGTATATCGGCGACGAGAAGCGTTTCGAGAGCAGTCTCGAAAGTTTTGAGAAGTACATACACCCTTGCCTTTTTCTATTTTAAACTACTTCTCCTACGATTACTATAAAATATTGCTGCTCCTGCTCTTCTTTCTATCGATTCCCATTAAACGAGCTCCTTTGTTTCCGCTTCGAAGGGTTATATAATATCGCAACGTACTCGTCGAACGTTTTCTTTATTTACCAAACCATCAACGCTAATTTTTAACATCCACTGCATATATATAAATTTTCAAAATCACATTCAACCATCTACTAGCATTCTATATCTTATATTTTTGTCAACGAGTTGTGTTTATTCATATATTACTATATTAAATTTTCCTTTTTTTATATTTTTATTTCTTAAAGTTTTGGTACTACTATTTTTGCCACGAAATATCTTGCAAATTAAAAATAATTTCAAGCGATTAAACTTGGTATGCATACTTTTGTAAATAACAATTAATTTATTTACAAAATATGATAATATTATTGAAGATACTTATCAATTTACTACGTTACTATGTTTTACATTTTACGGGGAACGAATTTAAAATAATACTTATCGGTGTGTTTACCTTGCGTGCCACAGATAGTTGAATTTTCTGTTGTCAAATAATTTCGGGGGGGAACAGTACCGAGGTAACGTTAAATGTTTGTCGGAAATTTGTTAGTCGCATGGAGAGAAGCAACTTGAAATATCAACTACGAGGCGCGAAGCAAAGAGAATACTAATTTCCATTCATATCAAAGCACTCTTGGAGTTAAGAGATCTCGAGGTATTAAATACCATTTGCATAAAATTTACCTCTTGAGAGGCAAATTACGTCGAGTGAAACTTTTATTCACTGAAGTAGTTTGTAAGTGGTTCTCTTACAACTTCTAAGACTATTTATATGCATGCAAAGTGTGTCGAGTATATAATATCATCCTTTATACGATTTGTATATAATTTTCTGACACGCAGAGATTTATTTACCAGAAAATCAAAAGCATTATTTCTAACTATTAACAATCTTAAAAATAACACAATAAAATACATAGACGAATTAGTTAATCGTTCTATACAACAAAAATATTACCTTTAACATTTGTAACAAGTATAAAAATTATAACAAGAATTCGTATAAATTAATCTTGTTTTCAAAGCCATTTTAAGTAGCCAATAATAAATATTTTCGATTTACCAGGAAGTCAAAAGCACATTCAAATGTAATCTGTATCACGCCTTACAATTATTTTTAACTATTAACAATCTTAGTAAGTGAAATACATAGACAAATTGGTAAATCATTCTATACAACAGAAACATTACCTTAAACATTTATAACAAGAATTCGTATAAATTAATCTTGTTTTCAGAGTCATTTTAAGTAGCCAATAATAAATATCTTCGATTAAAGGAATTTGGGGGTTATTTTGCACGAAGGAAAAAAATATATAAGTACTTATTAGAGGCAACGTTCTGTAATCCGAGTAAAAAGACGATTAACATCATGGATAACAGGGAGCTAAGTTAAACGATCCTCCGTAGCTCGTGCTTTTTCACAACTTTTAAATTATTTCTTACTCGAGAACGCGCCGAGCGTGAAAAGACTTTTAAATAAAAGGGTAGGGTGTAAGGTGACGCGATAGTGCCTTTGCCTGTCTTTGATATCGTAGTAGTAGTAGTAGTAGCGACGCGATAATGTTTTATGGAGTTCTCTGAAGTTATTTTTTCAATCTTTTTCCATGCATTACGTGGGATGTACTTTCACTGAAGCTTCCTCGGTAACAAGATGGCTTATAATGCCACGCGAAATAAAGGACGCGAAGATGGTTAAGTCTGTTCTTTGATAAAAGTTTCCGGCGTTATTTTAGTTTGATTAAGTAGGAGCCACGTCGAATCATATGCATCGGAGCAAACAGTGATATTTTATTACATTTGCCTTCATATTTTTCAGCACCATTCGTACTTGACAAAATTAATTTTCAAATCTCTAAATATTTCTCTTATTTCCAGCTATAAATAATAAATTTTTATTAAATCTGTGAACGAAATTTGTATACATTGCGAATTATGACTCAGGGAAAAAAAATATTTTCCAATGCTCTTTGAGACTAATTTTTCTCAGGTCATCTTTTTAATTAATTAACATCGAAATGATCTATCGTACTATCCGTATTGGTAGATTAAAAATACGATTAATACGGGCGTAAGAAAATAATCGACGCGAATTAAGGAATGATGACGTTCGTTTTCCCGTGGATTACGATATTTGCATCCTTTTTCGCATAACCGGGTCGTCGAATCTATTGAAATCGAATCTCGAGACGCACCGTGGGTTTTCTGTATCGAGAGTAAACCCCGAATCTTTCGACCTTCCCTGCTTTCGTAGTTTTATCCCCGCAAATCTCCTCTTGCACGTCGCTTGCCTCGCCGGTAAGAACTTTACGCGCAGGGGACGTCAGGTGCAGTACATTCTCGGTGCAACCTGCGCGCAAAAAGCCGCGAAGAAAAAAGTAAAATGTGTCTTACCATCATCCGATGACGAGAAAAACTACGACAAAAGTTTTCTTAACGGATTGTCGCCCAGGTGGCCCCTGTAAAGCAAATAATCTCTATCAAAACTGTCTTTCGCGGCGTTGCTTCATAGATAAATCGATTTCTTCTCGAGATACTGCTGTAAAAATCAACCTCGTTGCGTCTCATCTTACCGTGCTTCGTCGAGAGATATTTCTATCGGGCAGAGAATAATTCAAAAGCTACGAAAGTTGTAGCAATCTTTCGTTTAAACTACGTCAAATAAATTAAACTTTCTAGCACTTGCATTGTGATATTTAATCCCATACTATGCACTGTGCGTTTAGACAAATTAATTTGTGAAACCGAATGTCAGTAATTGCAAATATAATGATGATAGAAACGTATCGAGCGTGTGTAGTTTCAATATTTGGATAGAAGTGGATGTAATTAATTTGTAAGTTACGTAAGAATGAAGGATAATTCGATAATTCGATTTCGAATTCTGATATTCTCGAAGGTTAGTGTATTCTGAGAATGTCACAGACGTAGGAGATCTTTGATAACTCAGCATTCGGAGATACGTCTACATCCAGTTGTAGTCTGGAACGAAATGCTTTGCATTTTTAAGGCACCTATCTAGTCGCATCGGCCATTGCAGATTCCCTGTAGACTCATGAATGCTCTTAGAGTCCACAGCCTTCAAAAGTGCATCCTTGCTATTTTCTTTCAAGAGTTACTATTACGGAGCATATGTAAGTAACGCATTCAGAGCTGTGTACAGTAACGGAAGCATCCTATTTCACGGCGCAGGGAGCCCACGACTATTTCGAGGGGTTGGTTTCAAAATGTTCGCGTGATTTATACAGGATAAGGAAGAAAGTGACTCTTGTAAAACACGAAGAAAATCTTACCCTCACTTTCTTATTCTGCCATTATTAATCGTGGCGTAGCTATCGATTTTTAAATAATCAAATTGAAAAATATACATTCAAAAACGAGTGCAAAAATAACGTGAAAATGAAGACTAATTCTTCTTTTCATTCGATTTGCACTCAACGTGAAATGTATTATTGAATTTATTTTTGCCAATATTATTTTAAACACGAAGAAAAACGTACCCTTATTTTCTTATTCTGCCATTATTAATCGTGTATCTCCTTGCATGGCGTTGCTATCGATTTTTAAATAATCAAATTGAAAAATATAGATTCTAAAACGAGTGCAAAAATAATGTGAAAATGAGGACTAATTCTTCTTTTCATTCGATTTGCACTCAACGTGAAATGTATTATTGAATTTATTTTGAGCCAATATTATTTTAAACACGTAGAAAAACGTACCCTTATTTTCTTATTCTGCCATTATTAATCGTGTATCTCTTTGCATGGCGTTGCTATCGATTTTTAAATAATCAAATTGAAAAATATAGATTCTAAAACGAGTGCAAAAATAATGTGAAAATGAGGACTAATTCTTCATTTCATTTGCACTCAACGTGTAGTATATTATTGAATTCATTTTTGCGAATATTATTTTATAACAAAAGGTTTGTTCATAAAAAAGAAAGCAGTACATTTTCTGTATAATTTCAGAGTCTGAAATTATCACAAAAGTTACAAATACGATTATGTACACTTTATAGCTGCACGTTTGTAAATGACAATAGAAACTCAATTCTTCGAGAACTATTTATTTATTATCGTTGACTAATAGCATTAAAAACACGAGCCACGAGGCCCTTAACTCTTAAGTACAAAATCTGACTACTAGAGAAGATTATTGGAGAATCACTTTGGCTCGTAGGCATCCTATCGTTGAATATTGTGACTCGTGTTTATAGAGGTCCTCAACAGTCGACGACACTTAATTGCGAAGATCTCTCTTCTCCTCGTTTCTTATCGACTTTCACTTAAGGGCGCCCCTTGCTGTGGACGTACGAAAAATGGACGATATTTGGGAATTTTTTCAGAATCAATTATCGAATATTAACTTTACACAACGTGTTAACTTCTAAGTGTATTTACAATTTTTTCTCAAAAACCATGTCCATCAAATTGAAACGATTACCTCTAAAGAAAGTCTCCTAGCGTTTCTTTTATTAAGAAGACCCCACAGATCTTTTCGAATACTGAAAATTTGCTTTCCATCACAAAACTCGTTGGGCATCGACTAAAAAAAACGACTGTGGAGGACAGATCGATATCGGCAGGAAACAATTTCGAGCGTCGATTCGAATGTGACCCAGGCTCGCTGTTAAGTAACGACTTCTTTCGTTGCCACGAAGCATGGTCACGGACAGCCGTCAGTTTCCCAATAATGGCGACAGTTTTTCGGTTTCGCGACGTATCGATCGTAAATACTTTTTCCCGCGAGCGGAAATCGAGTCCCAGCGTCCCGTAAACCGGACAGTTGACTGTCCCCAGAGAGAATTCGTACGTTCCTTCCATGCTTCGACTCTTCCTCGGTCGCGGGAACGTCGGAGGACCGAAAACCAGAAGAAATTAATCCATTAACGCCCGGGAATCCCTTTGGCCGGAAGTTTAGCGAGACGTTTGTATAATTTAGGAGCGGGAATATGGCGAACAAAAGGGTTTCGTAAAGTTTTTGTTCCTCGTCGGAGTTTTCCTCCTTGTCGGCGTTGCTTTTAATAAAAGTGTTCGTTCCGCTAGAAGTATTTCGTTACGAAGTATCGGGTATTGGGCACGCTTGGTAATTTGAAGACTTGGGGGGATACGCGAGGCGCATTTTCTTTCTTTTCTTTTTTTTTTTTTTATTTTATTTTTAACAACGGATACCCGCGGAAAAGGAAACTGGAACAGAAAATGGGTCAATGCAATCTTGGAAGGCGCTTCTACAATAATAAACGTAGCGTGTGACTGCTTCCGTAAGATTGCATTGACCCATTTTCTATTGCGTTTTTTTTACGCGAACCTTTAAAATACGCCGCGTGTAAATGTGATTTTAAATTCCTTTAATCTTCTCGTTTCCTTGACTGGGGGAAAGGAAATTCACGTATTGAAACGCGAAACGCTCGATTTCTTTTTCGGTGGATCGCATTTTTTGGGTTGCTTTTAATTTGAAATCGAAGCTTCTTATTGTTTTTGAGCCTAACTTGGTGTTTCTTTTAAAATTTATTAAATCATTTCTTCCTATACAGGGTGTTCGGCCACCCTTGGGAAAAATTTTAATGGGAGATTCTAGAGGTCAAGATAAGATGAAAATCAAGAATATCAATTTGTTGATTGAGGCTTCGTTAAAAAGTTATTAAAATTAAATTCAAAAGTTTCAAATCATTCTGAAAAAATTATTTTCGGTTGCAAGGGCCAATTACAATCATTTTTAGTCATTAGACATACCCTCGAAATCCTACCCACTTTCGAGAAAAAAATTCCTGACCGAAAATGTACTGTCTGACCATACATTGATATGTTTCCCTGAAATTTTTCGGCGAAAACAAAGTTTTCAAATCGTTTTGGAAAAGTTATTTTCGGTTGTAAGGGTCAATTACAATCATTTTTGGTCATTAGACATGCCCTTGAAATCCTAACCATTTTCGAGAAAAAAATTCGAGAAGGTATGAAATTTTTCGGCAAAATTAAAAAATATCAAATCGGTCTAAAAAAATTATTTTTGGTTGCAAGGGTCAATTACAGTCATTTTTGGTCAATAGACATACCCTCGAAAACCTAACCATTTTCGAGAAAAAAATTCGGGAAGGTGTGAAATTTTTCGACAAAATTAAAAAATATCAAATCGTTCTAAAAAAATTATTTTTGATTCCTGGGGCCAATCATAATCATTTTTAGTCAATAGACATACCCTCGAAATCCTACCCACTTTCGAGAAAAAAGTTCCTGACCGAAAATGTAATGGCTGACCATACATTGATATGTTTCCCTGAAATTTTTCGGCGAAAAACTTTTCAAATCGTTCTGGAAAAATTATATTTGGTTGCAAGGGTCAATTATAATAATTTTTGGTGAATAGACCTACCCCCGAAATCCTGCGCACTTTCAAGAAAAAAATTCAATACGGACGGAACTTTAAACGTTAATAACTTTTTAACGAGGCCTCCATCAACAAATTGATATTCTTGATTTTCGTCTTATTTTGGCCTCTAGAATTTACCATTAAAATTTTTCCCAGGAGTGGCCGAACACCCTGTATATTGTATTGAAACTTTTTCTCTGTTCTATTGTCCATTGTTGTATTATTGGCAAACGATCTAATTATTTATACTTCTCAAAGCATAGCAGTAAATAACAGTAAATGAAGTCAAGATTAAAATTCAACGATTTTTCCTATATTTCAACTCCAAATTTGTAACAAAACTAATTCTATAGTCTGAATAAATTTCTTCATTCAAGTGCTGAAAAGATGAGTATTGAAAATAATTTTCGTCACTGTACGAATACTTTCCACTGTACCTTCAAATGATTCGAAATTTATCGAGACACGCCACTATAGAACCAGTTTTGTTACAATTCTGCCACGCGATACGTGAAACAGAAATTCATAATCCCCCGGCAGACTTAGCCGAGCGTCGATCAGAGAGTCCCGACAATAAAATCGTTAAGCTCGTTGACCAAATTCGATAACGTCCTTCCAAAAAGCGTTCCACGTCGTTCTAACGACGTATTCCGTAGTCTGCTAATGGAGGGCCTAATGACTGCAGAGTGGTCGCTGCACCAGGACGTTCTTGATCCGCTGCCAATTATGTAAGACGGTTGGCTTAACGTTTTTGGGTCACGAATACCCCACCGATCAAGATCCTGCGCCCGGTTCTTTCATTCGATATGTCTCGTCCACGCGAGCCCCGAAAGGAATCTCGGTCCGATGCAGAGTTAGTCCCTCGGTAATCGGATCGTCTGATCGCTGAAAGCGAGGAGGAGGATGCCGTGCGTGCAGTTCGTTCGACGAAGCGTTTCCAAGGGATGGAGGACGATGGCCTGCGACAGACAAAATAGATTAGAAGGGTGTCCCGTTCTTTGACATGGTGGATTCGGCTAGGAGAGGTCGGACGGGAGAAGGGTTAGAAGAAAAGAGCGGGACGCGAAGAAGCCTCGAGGTGCCTGTCGATAGCGTGACGCGCGACGGCCGCAATTTTTTCCCAGAGGCACTCCATTAACATCTCATTATGAACACTCGAGTACCGTGCCGACGGCGGTCTCGTCCGACAAAATATCTTAAGTTCGAGCTTCCATTAAAATATCTGACGAGCTTGGCGAGCCTCCGTGTGCCCCGGGTTGCAGACACGATCGCCTTTCGGTCCCCGGCTACCGCGTTCACCTTGGTACGCGAACGATTCCGTCGTTGGAATCGAGCCCACCGGGTAGATCGAAACGAGAAACGAACCGGAAGCAGCGCAGGACACGACTCGTCGCGCGCCCGGATTCCTCCTACGAGAACCGGACGAAGCAAATGAGACGAGACTGGAGGGCCACCCGGAACAGCTGGGCGGCTCCTCGACAAATTTCATTTTCGAAAATGAATGTTTGTTCGGAGTAAATTCTTGTTCGCTATTGCTACATCTTTAAATCAATTCGAATGTCTTAGAAACTTATGTTTGGAAATGTATGATCTCATTTGAGAAGACTTAGTTGAGTTTGGTATGATGTTTACGTGTTTGATTAGGAAATTTATTGATATCAAACTCTGGGTCTTGAGTGGAAGGCTACTATATATTTGTAGTAGGTGTATGGAACGATAGTTGCTTTATTTTTAATGTGAAAAACTATTGACAACGATAATAAACATCGTTTGACTTTGTTTGACTTCGTCTGAGAAGATCTAATTAAGTTTCTTGTGCTACTTACATCTCTACTTGGAAAATTTATTAATACCAAATTCTGGTTCTTGACTAGAAAATGTTTATACTCAACATACAAACCAATAATTGCTTTATTTTGAGCAAACACAAATAAAATTCTATTATACAAAGAATTAGATTCAACTTCTTTTTCTGTAAATGTAATTCATTGTATTTTCGAAACTCATATCTCGATAGTTTTATAACACAATGTATACAATGAATATAGTATAAAATAAAGTATTGCATCGTTTAGCTAACATAAACGTGACGACTCGACAAGCAGGTGTTTTGGTACCCCACGGGACAACACACAACTTTCGTGTCGCGTTAGTGCAAAGGCAAAGTGTAGTTAAAAAAACGTTAATAACATTGGGAACTTTTCGCAGGAACTTTTGCATGAATTGCACGGCAACGGATGGTTTGAAGTTGCCACGACGTCGATGCAGAGTCCGTCGCGTGTGTGTTCGCGTTGGTGCATGTGCCGCGATAGTTTCTATTGTTTCGCGAAGAGTTGCGTTTTGGCCAGGCTACGATGCGGAACAGTTGCGACCGTTACGGAACTTTAAATAAAATTAAACGAGAAACTCTTCCCCGGTAGTTACAGCCATAATTCGAGCCAATGTCACGTAAATACACTCTCGTTGAACGCCATGATACGCCGACAATTCTACCAAATTACATTAGTAGACAAATTTTCACTTATACTAGCGTTTCTACTTACTTTTTAGAATTTACTCTTCTCGATAACCTTATATCAATATCGTCGAAATATTAACTATACTATACAGGGTGTTCGGTCAATCCTGGGAAAAATTTTAATGGGACATTTTAGAGGCCAAAATAAGAAGAAAATCAAGAATATCAATTTCTTGATGGAGGCTTCGTTAAAAAGTTATTAACGTTTAAAGTTCCGCCTGTACTGAATTTTTTTCTCGAAAATGCGCAAAATTTTAGCGATATGTCTATTGACCAAAAATGATTATAATTGACCCCTGCAAACGAAACTAATTTTTTCAGGACGATTTCAAACACATGACATTTCAGGGGAATCATTAATTCATGATCAGACATTATATTTTCGGTAACGAATCTTTTTCTAGAAACTGGGTAGGATTTCGAGGGTATATCTATTCATAAAAAATGATTGTACTTGACCCCTGCAACCGAAAATAATTTTTCCAAAACAATTTGATATTTTTTTTTTTCGCCGAAAAATTTAGTCACTTACCCTCCTTCGATCTTTCTTAAAACTTCGTTTTTGATTTTTAGTAATTTTGTTTGATGCCCTATAGAAAAGTTGTCTAATACCTTTGTGTAGGTACTCATGAGTTCTACTTCAGGAAAAAGTTTCATTGAAATATATTCACTATTGTAGGAGTTATTGTATATTGTGTGTGGGATTCTGATCTATCAAAAGCAGAAATTTTAAGTTTCATTGAAATTTGAAATCGACATTGTGTGTGAGATTCTGGTCTATCGAAAACAGAAATTTTAAGTTTCTTTGAAATTTCAAATCGATAATGTGTGTAAAAAAGTTTTGGTGTCGCGAGTGGATAGAATTCGTGACAGATTTGGGAATTCGAAATTGACCGACGATTCGAATTGTACGTTTTCCTTTCCGGCGTCTCTTTTGGAAGTTTAATTAAAGGGACGTGGAATTACCGGGGCGATGTTTGGCGCCAGGCAACGTCAGAACGAGAGGAATCCGAGAGAGGACCATCGTCGTCGCTACACATTTCTCGTCGTTTTGCGAAAAGTTTCTTTTCTCTTTAAATTCGCTGAGACGATTCCGCGTCGATTCCGCGTCACGGGGAAATCTACAGCTGCCTGCAGCTTTGTCCCTTTTCTTAACGCGAGAAACTTTCTGCGGATTCGAAGTCGACGGATTTCGCCGCTTGAACTTATCGTCGGGAACCAGACGAACGAAACGGCGAAAGGGGACGATGGCTGCTTCCGATTTCTGCGTATCGAAAGTAAAACCACGGCGAATCGTGGTCGTTTACGAAACACAACGGAACTTTCATTACTCGAACCAATAGAGAGTCTAAATAAAGGATGTTTCGAGGAATCAATTTATTTTTTGTCCACTTTAAATTTAATTTTGTCCACTTCAATACCGTAGATTCTGGATCGATCTTAATACGCGTGAAGAAACATTTGTAACAGATTTATTAATTGCTACCAATGCTTGTGTCTCAAAAATTTGAACAGGAAAAAAGCTTTTAAATTTAATTTCCAAGAAATTTTGTCATCACTGCTTTTTCTCAGAGAGGAAGTATAGCGTTTCATAGTATTTTTAAAACTCATGGTGAATGGTAGCCAAGTAACTTGCACGCGAATTAACTATTAAAATTGCAAACTGGACTCGGGTTAGAATGTCTCTTAAATGCATAACCTCGTTGTAATTTTCTCTTTCTAGCACGTAGCGATTTAATGTGTCGAAATATATACACGAAACAGCGTAAAGTGCACCGAATAATATGATATATGCGTGGCACATTAAAGTGAAAAGTGGACTGATTTATATCCTCAATTAGAAATTCTAACGATAATACGTTTCAGTTGTTTAGAAACCGTGTTGTTGTGAACTATCGAAATTTTGGCTCTGGAAATTCTGATTGTTAAACTTCTACAACCATACGTGGGTATCTGAGCTTATAATATACATTAAACGTTAAAATTGTTTTGAATGCAATAGAAGAATCGTAAATTTTTGTTATAAAAAAAACAGAGATTGCATTTAAAATAAATATACTATTCATGAAAGGAATATTTTCAAATTTAAAATATTCAAAATTCATATTATACGAAATTAGTAATTTTAAATTAGCGCCAAATTAGAGTGAATCGAGTCATGATTATTCTCCATGAATTTTGTACAAAAGCTTCTTCTATATTATTAAATTTATATAATATTCCTTGCTCGAGAACTGTATGCAACCGTAATCTATTTAATTACAGATAATTGAACCGTGGTTACTTTCAATTCATTCTAAATTGGTATAAATTTAATTCACGTAAAAACTGTTACTAATTATGAACCGCAAAGGTACATTTCTGTCTAGAGAATTTAATCAGAGTTTTAATTATCTCATTACCTGTTCTTGCTAAAGTAAAATAATTTTCAACAAAATTTTTCAACTTCTGTGGTCCTAAAAATTTTAAATATTAATTATATCAAGCCCCAGAGCTTTTTAGTCCCTCCAAAGCAAAAGATAAATCGTAAAGTGGACAGTTCCTCGTGATTCATCGTAAAAGTTTTAATAAGATTGACCAATTTCATAGAAAATCAGATTCAATTTAAATTCAACGAAAGATAATATTAGTCTTGTTTACTCAGAACTATTTTCAAGAAAGGTTTAGTCAAAAACTGTCAGCGTTGTTTTTTTTCGAATCTGCGTAAATCGAAAAATTTTATTTTTAAATTCCTGTGTTTTGCGACGGAGCTCGGTTTTTCTTTTCGAAAAATGGGAATACCCTACTAGAGAACGAGTTCACTTCGCTTGGAAACACACATCGTCGAAGTTTCTCAGAGAACGCAACCGCTCGTCGTCTGAACGGGTCCTCCGTTTGTCGAGGCTATCTGGTTTCCGTGGAAAGAGGTGTTTGCAATGCTGAGCTATCAATAATAAAATCGAGTTTACTACCGAGGAGAACGGTGACGTGCGTGGCAACGTGTCTACGAATATAGAGGAAGAAGTTCGAAACACCTGCGCAAATCGAATGGGGCTACACAGCCAGGTCGTTTTCACTGATACGCCATAGAACGTTTCACTTACGGGTTAACAATTTCTATTACAATTGTAGTTACTTCCATTTGAGGATTTATGATTTCGTTGCTACGCTTTTTGGTATTCATAGATTCCTTATTCGTATAATAATATACAGGATGTTCGGTCAAGAATATGTAGAAATTGTAAAAATATTCGAAAAGTTGATCCTTGACCCCGCAAAATGAAAAAAACTCATAACAAATTGTCCAATTTTCAAATGTCTATAATTCCTACAATAGTAAATGTATTTCAGTGAAACTTTTTTCTGAAGTAGATCTCATGGGTACCTACAAAAAAACATTGGACAACTTTTCTATAGGGCGTCAAACAAAATTACTAAAAATCAAAAACGAATTCTTAAGAAAATTGGACAGGGTGTAGGTGGCTCAATTTTTCAACGAAATTGAAAAGTTTTAAATCATTCTGAAAAAATTATTTTTAGTTCCAGGGATCAATTACAATCATTTTTGATGAATAAACATACCTCCGAAATCCTACCCACTTTCGAGAAAAAAATTCGAAAAGGTATGAAATTTTTCGGCAAAATTAAAAAATTTCAAATCGTTCTGGAAAAATTATCTTTAATTGTGGGGATCAATTACAATCATTTTTCGTGAATACACATACCCTTGAAATCCTACCCAGTTTCGAGAAAAAAATTCGTAACCGAAAATATAATGTCTGATCGTGAATGAATGATTCTCCTGAAATTTTATGTGTTTGAAATCTTTATGAAAAAATTATATTCGATTGCAGGGATCAATTATAATCATTTTTTGTCAATAGACATATTGCCAAAATCTTGCACATTTTTGAGAAAAAAATTCAGTACGGGCGGAACTTTAAACGTTAATAACTTTTTAACGAAGCCTCCATCAAGAAATTGATATTCTTGATTTTCGTGCTATTTTGGCCTCTAGAATCTCCCATTACAATTTTTTCCAGGGTTGGCCCAACACTCTATAATTAATTCCATTAATTGTACACAGTGTGCTTGTCCAATAGCAAAATGATGAATAATTATAGGGTAGCAAAGTTTAGTTAAAAATAACAGGTACCCCGTTGGATTAAATAGATTACTAAATGTATTGATTCAAAACATTTCTCTATTGTGCCTAAGTTTTCATTGTTATGTTCGTTTTTAGTTTCAATAAAAATATTGCCACGCGCGTGTATGTTTTCTCTCACGCTATAACACGGCTATTTTTGTCATAAGTTTGACCGTTTTCACGAGTCACCATCGATTTCAATTTCTGTTTGTTTCGAATGAAATAATTGATTCCTGAAAAGGCGAATGACTAACTGGATTCTATCACGAAATATGCAATTGTGCACCGTGGCAGTGTTGCACGAATAAATTGTTGAGTTTCTGTATTATTTAAAATATTACATACGAGAGAATATAGAGGATGCTTCAGTAGCAAGTAGCACTCCAATTATTTTTGAAAGCATAGCAGTTAGAGGAAAAGTTGCCAAACAAAAGTTGCGCGGGAAAAAGGGGTCGCCATATGGTGGTAACGATTCTGAGGTTAGGTTATATAATAGCATTTTTAGCTGGGTCTCACCTTTTACACTGATACGTATTTTAGTTCTGTTTTATTATCACACATACACGTACTTCCAAGCACTGTTACTAGAGACGTTTAATAATAATATTTTGTTTAAAAATCCAACAATCAGTAGTATAATTTAATCGAAAAATGAAAGTAGTACATTCATGTGACTGTGAATAAATTTTCTATTAGTCAATCGTCAGTTCGCTAATTAATATCCATACCGATAAGAAGAGCAAGACGATCTCGATTTTGTATAATTCAGCTACATCGTAAATTAATTTAACACACAAGTAATATTAATTATCGTATTTTATTTCATCGACTCGGAGGTATAGATACAACATGTCGTGTCAAATTATCGTTAATTATTTATTTGCTTATTTGGACACATTTAACTAGATTGAAATTGCACTGGGATTTCTGAAACCGTGATACGTAAACTTGACCGGGAATATGTTACTTTAATTAAAATTTAAACTCGTTGAACTAACAATATTGGATAACAAACTAGTGGATATCAATTGATTAATAAAGTTCCGACTTATAGATAATACGAATATTAAAAATTAACAAACATCGAATATTCGGATTTCGGGATGTCAATTTTTTCTCTTGAAAAGAGGATTCGTTGGAAATATGTTCATTAAAATACCGGCGCTTTTGTCTAATTTAAATATCTATGCCTCGAGAAAACATTCAACGATATTTTAATTGGTGCTCGTTTATTGTTTGCTTCAGAATGAAAAACATTCGCATTGTTAACGTGTTTGCAGAATTTCAAAACATTACATCAAAGTGTTGCGTTCAAACTATTAATACCAGATTTTGGTGGCTACCAAATATCTGTGAAGCCTGTATTCGAGGTGTCAAGAATCCAAATAAATATTTGAAATATTTTATTCACAGTAATGGAAGAATATTCTATTTTAAATAAAAAAATAATTCTTTTTCACAGAACTATTTAAATTTGGTTCTTTCTTTTTAGATTGCTAACTTTCATTGCTGAACCAATAGAAATGCTTTTCAAATAAGTATTATTCTATCTCTACTTTAGTTTATATACAATAAATCTATTGGTTATAAGGTTCTATTCACGATTTAATATTTACACCATTCTAAAACCTAGTAGTAAATAACAATTCATTTTGACATACGTAGAATTCAATTTATATAAGATACTTCTTTGCTAAGAAAAAAATTTAATAAAACCTGATTCTATGCATACTTAAACCATGCTAACAAATTAACGATCAGAAACACAAAATAAAAATAATTTCACAATCCTGTTAGAATTACTTATATTCAACTAAAAAAAGTTTATTTTAAACAAGCATTAATTTCAAAAAATGAACATCGTTTTATCGCAATGTGTTAATAACATAGACCATAAATGTTTCAATTAATACATTTATAGAAATATTCTTCCCTCAAATTAGTTGTAATTTTTAAATAAAATAGAGATAAATATTGCTATACTTTTTGGTATTAATAGATTCCTTATTCGTATAACAATATACAGGGTGTTCGGCCAACCCTGAGATCGGAGATCCTAGAGGCCAAAATAAGACGAAAACCAAGAATATCAATTTTTTGACTAGGGCTTCGTTAAAAAGTTATTAAAAAATTAAATTCAAAAGTTTCAAATCATTCTGGAAAAATTATTTTCGATTGTGGGGGTCAGTTACAATAGTTTTTGGTGAATACACATACCCCCGAAATCCTATTCATTTTCGAGAAAAAAATTCGTTACCGAAAATATAATGTCTGATCATGAATGAATAATTCCCCTGAAATTTCATATATTTGAAATCGTTCTGAAAAAATTATTTTCGGTCGCAGGAGTCAATTATAATCATTTATGGTGAATACACATACCCCCGAAATCCTACTCACTTTCGAGAAAAAAATTCGTTACCGAAAATATAATGTCTGATCATGAATGATTCTCCTTAAATTTCATGTGTTTGAAATCGTTCTGAAAAAATTATTTAAGGTTGCAGGGGTCAATTATAATCATAGTCTCTGGAAGTATCGTGACGCGTTGATTTCCTTTTTAGCGTGGAATCTTTTTTCATTTTGTCCAAGAGGTTGTCAACCCTTCTCGTCGATGTACCGACACGAAGGCAGCGGGCGTATTTAGTCTGTTGCGCAAAAATAACGCGGAAGGAGCGCGTCGCGGAAATGGTAATAAGATATTGCGCCGTCTCTGAAGCCGTAGCCAATTTGAATTCTCCGCTTTCGCATGCTACTTCTGCATTCCTTAACAGGGTCCCCGAGCACCGTCACCGTTCGTAGTAAAAGTGCAATCAGCCCGATCGCTAATGCGCTTCCACGACGGCGTACTACATTGCTCCCGTGGTTTTGCCTCGTCGAAATGGAATTTGCAATTATCCGGCCGCAGAAGGACCGCTTTGTTCCGAATGGCGCGTCGCGTCCACTGAATCTCCTGGCAGCTCCTGTTCCATCGCCAAGCAGTCCCTCTCTTTGCCATACGCGAAAGAACCGGAATAATAAGAGTGTGTCGCGAATCGTTATTTATTAACCCACCATCGACGCCCAAAATCCGTGACATCCAACGCTAGAGCACTTAAAAATCAACGATGTCGATAATACAATTTACAAACAGTGAATTTTATGTGGAACGACGATCTTTTCCATTGAATTTGATGCAGAAATTAATTATTTGAATATGTAGATTTTTTGGGAGGAAATTTGCTATTGTGTAGGTTCATTTATTTAAGGGTTGGAGGCACATTTATTAGACATTTATTTAGAATCCAAGACTTCTAACGCTAGAGCTCTTAAAAATCAACCCTATGACGTCGATAATACAATTTACAAACAGTGAATTTTATCTGGAACGACACACTTTTCAATTGAATTTCGTTTGATGCAGAAATTAATTATTTGGATATCTAGATTTTGTTGGGGGAAAATTTGCTATTGTACAGCTCGATCTATTCAAGGGTTGGAGGCTGATTTATTACGAGAAAGATAAAACCTTGCTTTTGTAAAAATTTCTGAAATACAGTGTCGATGATTGAGCATTTAATTATTTGGATATCTACATTCTTTGGAAGAAACTTTGCTATTGTACAGCTCGATCTATTTAAGGGTTGAGGGCTGATTTATTATGAGAAAGATAAAACCTTCCTTTTGTAAAAAATTCTGAAACACAGTGCCAATGATCCAGGCTTTAAAACATAGATTTTTCGTTTAATTTCGAGGAAAATGTTGTATACAGCGAAAATGTCAGTTGTCGCTGACGAATCTTTGGCCAGCACGGGCAGAGTAACGGGCCAGCGATACTTTGCTGGCGAAATTAATTTTAGAGGAACTAGTTTTGCAGCGGACACAACAGATATTACAAACGCTAGTCGAGACGGGATTTAATCTGTACGGGGATGCATTTGCGATTATCCTGTTACTAATCTTACCAGTTTACCTGCACATGATGTGTAATAATTCTTCAGCGTACGTTTTCGTAGCTGGCCGTGCAATTGCTGGAAACAGCCGCGCGAACGTTGCTCCCCTAATGGCAAGTTTGTTTCCCGTACCGTGACGAGTTGCCCGGTTTCTCTGTAAATTCCGCGAATTTAACGACGAAACCGGTACTTTTGTCCAGGTAATAGTTCCAAGCAAAATTTCTCGATCGTTTCCGGCGGGACGTATCGAAAGCAGCGGGACATGGGCTAATCTCGTTAAACGATGACGCTGGAAATTCTCGTATATCAATAAAATGGAATAAAAGAATCAGTAAAATACGTTTTAAATTCGGACGAAGCAAATAGCATTTTTTTTATTTTCCGTCTGGCCACTTCTCTGGGATATCATTTCATTTTAATAATCAATTTACGTTGTGTGTCGCTTTTCAACAAGTATTAACAAATTAAAAAAACTACATTTTAGTGTTTTAAATTCGTATAAAGCAAATAGCAGTATTTTCTATTTCATTTTAATAATCAATTTACATTCCACAAAGCAATTCCATATTTTCTCGTATTTATATTTAAACTAGCATTTCATTCTCCTGCTTATATTTACTCTGTCATTTAAAATAACCAATTTTCCTTCGTACGTTAAATAATAAATTATCAGGGAATTTTTGTGTAAAAAGAGAAACAAATACGAATGCTTCCGTAAAGTGGTTAGGGTCATTGTGTGTTGCTTTTCAACAAGTATTATCAAATTAAAAAAACTACATTTTAGTGTTTTAAATTCGTATAAAGCAAATAGCAGTATTTTCTATTTCATTTTAATAATCAATTTACATTCCACAAAGCAATTCCATATTTTCTCGTATTTATATTTAAACTAGCATTTCATTCTCCTGCTTATATTTACTCTGTCATTTAAAATAACCAATTTTCCTTCGTACGTTAAATAATAAATTATCAGGGAATTTTTGTGTAAAACAGAGAAACGAATGCTTCCGTAAAGTGGCCAAGGGTCGTTGTGTGTCGCTTTTCAACAAGTAGTACCGAATAAAGAAGTATTATCGAATTAAAAAAAATGGAGGAGGAAAAGAAGAACGGGGCCATTAAGCCGATAGGAGATTACCATAGGTATAAAAAGAGCGAAATAACGGGATCTGAAAGGGACAGACTACGCGGGAAACGAACAGAGGATGGCGAAGCGCTGTACCAACATCGAAGTTAACAATAGACTCGGAGGTGAAGTCGATGGGAAGCCAAAGGGAGACAGAGTGTGAAACGGGCGCGGGGCAAAGGATACGGGAGAACAAGGGCGAAGGAAAATCCGGAAAACGAAGGATGGAAAACAGTGGGGCGGAGAAGGATGGCCGACTGGCGAGCATGGACTATGCGCGCCACGTGTAATTAGCAATGTTCCGGGGTGTCGAGACTCGACTTTAATGGAGCGCGTCGCATTAACCCCGGCATTTACACGTCAGGCACGAAGATCGAGTGGAATCGGAGAGCGTGCCTCTTTCGAGCGGCTTAAATGGATTCGCGTTGTCGAGTTATACGCCAGGTCGCCGCTAGCTCTGCAACAGGGATGAACGAAAGGGACCACCAGAGGCGAGAAGCATACTTTCGTCACCGTGCTATCGATGTGAAATAAATAGGACCGTCAACTATATCGTTTGGAACATCCTGCTGAAAATAATTTCGAAAACAGGTGACGATTCTATGCAAATTACGAATTTCAATGTCGTCGTGTCGTTTGAAAATTATCTCTGTGGACGCTATTAGTCGTAGAATAATTTTATAGAAACTCTAGGGGAATATACAGTTCGAGAACAGAGTGAAATATCCTCTTTATAGTGTGTAACTAGACGTTATTCAAAGGAACGATAATGACGCCATTTTTGAATATTAATCTTTTAAGCCATTACCACTAGTAAATTATTTCTTTTGGAAATCCTGGGATACTCAATTGTGATAATATATGTGTAAGTTTCTTCTTTGAAAAAGAGTGTTTGATAGGATGTATTTTTATTATCCATTGTTAAATTGTAGAAACCCATCGATATTCAAAATCATACAAATTTAGTTATTTTAAGTAGAATTTTCAATAACCATTTTATTTACAATTGTGATAATATATGTGTAAGTTTCTTCTTTAAAAAAGAATATTTATTCCTGTTATCCACTGTTAAATTGTAGATACCCATCGATATTCAAAATTATACGAGTTCAAATTTTTAAATAGAATTTCCGATAACCGTTTTATTTATATATATCGCGAATAAGAATGAATTTCGGGGGTAATTTTCGAAATGAAGACTGCTGTTTAAATGCCAGAAATATCTTCGTGGAACGAATATATGCTTCGTTATATATCCGTAACCTTTGTTCCTTTAATAGAATGGAATGAGAAATGGAAGGATGAATCGGAAGGGATCGAGAAATTCGAGGTTTCTGCTCGAGAGAGTACCAAATAAGCGATAACAAGTCTACCTACGTTCTAGTAGTGAGATGCTGCATCGGATTCGTAGTCTGTACGTTGAACAGGCTTCCCTTTGTTAGAAGGTACCAGCGTAATCGGCGGAACTGTTTCCCGGATCGCAGCGTAACGATAGAACTATATAATTTATGCCAAGATTATATGTGAGGGCACACTCAAAACACAATTCGCGGGAATTTCAGATCACGCGTTATGCGTTGAAACGTAACAAGCAACCGGGGATGTGTAAGGGTTTGTCGCGTCAACGTAGAGACATCTGCACGTGATTATTATTCAGGCTAATATACACTTACACATCGGAATTTCAGTTTAAATCCCAACTTTTAGTTTGTTACGAATTTGTGTAAATAGAGTATTCCTTTATTCAGTTTAAATGATTAAATAATTAATTTAGGTTCAACGAAGATCTTTAAAAAAGTGTACATAAGATTGGCATCATTTCTGTTCATATCAAAACAAGAAATCAAAAAGCATTTTATTCGTTGTGCAAAAATACAATTTCAAATTTTATTTATATTTAGCGAGTTAAAGAAACGATAAAGAGAACCATTATTTACGTAAAGCTGCTGGCTAGTATTTACGTAAACATCGTGCATACAAATTTAGATTCATTTTCAATTAAATAAACAATTTATAGTCCAGTTTTATCGCACGTACTAGTCGTATGATCGATAGGAATTGCAGAAACTTTTTTGGATGCATAACATCAAAGTAAATGTAAAAATAAACATAGAAGACAGTAAAAATTATATTAGTTGGTATAGTCATTGGATAGAGGATGAAATACCCTTTAAAATGAGCGTTCGAACGAGTCGATAGCTCAATTAGTTCCGGAGATATGGGGATTTTAATTTCAAGTCGATCGGATAAGACCGAAGCACTTGTTTAGGTCGCGAGATCAATGAACTTTCTTACTACGGCCTTGTCAAGGTCGTTGACCGTACGCGCGCATTGAAAGTAGTAAATACTACGTGACTCGGTCACTCGGTTAGTGGGTCAACGTGCGAGAAAGAGGTCCGACGTGTCAGACGAAGACAGAGATAGTCGAATTAAAAAAATTACCTTTTACATAAATTACGATATCTCGAAAACGAGAAGTCCGATCGACAAAATTCAAAAACCATTTTAAAGGGGAGGCTTTACCGCTGCTAACGATGCCTTGATAATTAATAAAACACTAATAGTTTTGGAGTTGCACGCGTCTAAAGTTTTATGATTTTTAATAGGCCTTTCTGAGGCACCGAGCGAGATCGTAGTCGAATTAAAAAATTACCTTTTACATAAATTACGATATCTCCGAAACGAGAAGTCCGATCGACAAAATTCAAAAACCATTTTAAAGGGGAGGCTTTACCGCTGCTAACAATGGTTCAATAATTAATAAATCACTAATAGTTTTGGAACTGCACGCGTCTAAAGTTTTATGATTTTTAATACGCGTTGTTCGACCATTCTAAGATAGTGGATACTGCAGATTCTCTCCTTTGATCTTTTCTATACATTTTCTATTTTCATCAGGAGCTCACCAGATAACTGGTCGTGATTGATAAGTAAATGTACATATTTTTCTCAGAAAACAAACAATTACAATAGAAGTAAATATTGACAAATTTATTGTACATATATTCTATAAGAAAAGTCGCAAAGTTGAGGGGGTCTTCTATTGTAAACCGCCCAAAAATTCAATTTTTTTTTTTTTTTTACATTTTCTTAAAGGATGTAGTCTTAGAAATATGTATCCAAAAGCATATCACTGAACTCTTAAAATTAACGAAAGTATACGTATTACTTGGTTTAAATGTGTTTTCCACAAAACCAATTTTGTTTAGCGTGTACCTTCGGTACATATGTCACTATAGCCTGTACTAGAATGAAATCAAAATCATTATTCTTTCTATTTTTTTTTAGCCTGCTAAAAATAAAAACAAGAAAAAAATCGATATTTCAACTTCAAAATGAAACTACCATTTTTTTCTGTCATTTTAGTACCGACTATAGAGGAATGTATCCTAATAAAGAATCTTTTTCATTTTTTGGGTTCAGACAAATAGAACGGTTGGAATCATGCAAGCCATTAGAACACTTTTCCTGTACTGCCACTAATTTTGACTATTTCTCGTTGCAAAAATTTATGAACATTACTGAAGTAGTAGTAAATATGTATACAACACACCAATACAGAAGAAAATAAAAAAATGCGTTTTACAGTAGGAGACCCCCTTCAGTGGCACTGAAATAACATCCTATATTAAAAATTCCAAACAAAATTAAAAAAAAAAATCATTTAACCAGTCGTAGTAGCTTCAATGGTAAGAACGTACGAACTCGTCCCGGGTCTCTGTGGGACGTTGACGAAACAAGGATCGTACTGCACAGTGGTAACCAACGAACGGGGGGAGGGGGTACGAAACAAACAATCTGGCGTATCGGTAACAGCACGTAACGAAGTAACGCTAAAACGCTATTGTCCCCGCGTAACGAGAGACGTCGCGGAGTTGCAGAAACTTCGCAGACGCATTGGAAAGTAAGATGGATCTGGTTCGCGGTTAACGATCGAACGTGTCGAACGAGAGTCATCGAGGAAGGTCGCGGGAGCGTTCGACGTCTTGGCATCTCGCGCAAACTTAGTTTACTATCGTGGTTATTTACCCCGCCTTCTTCCGTTCGGTGGGTTGGCGCGCGAGAAGGTAGACGACGTGAGCTACAATGGGACCGCGCGACCAAAAGGAGACAGAGAAAGAGAACGAGCCGGGGTGGCGTGGGCGGGAGAAAGGGTTAGAGAAAACGGAGGGAAACAGCGGACAAAGACGTGGGGTGGAAAAGGAGAGCGTGGAGCGCGCGCGGTCGCACGAGGAAAGAGGGGTTGTTGGACGAAAAGTGAACAGGACGGGGAAAGCTTTGTTCCCGTGACGTCATGATGGAACGTGTCCCGTAACTTCTGCTCAGGAAATTGGAGAAGTATTGTGATGCAGGACGTAGCCTGTCGGGCAAGAAAACCGAGGAACCTTCAAACTCCTTCGTGGCCCGCTTATGTCCTCGTCGAAAATTGTACCTACGTGTGTGGGAACGTACGGAACAAGCTCGTCACAGTCGTATTCAAATAGACGTACGACGATCACAGCCACTCGATGCACCGGGTCTTCTAAGTGCTCGAGAAATGCAAACATGTATAGAGTTCCAGATTATCTCGCGACGACTGTTGGAAAAAGCTTACGAAACTGAAACTTTTCAAATTTCCATTTTAGTAGCCTTAAACTCCCAGCAATAATCTGGAAGAGAGACAGACGGAAAGCACTTGATAGTTCGGTCGAAATAACTTCGCGGAATGCCACCTAATTCCTGGCAATAAACCTAAATTGGACGCGATGGGCCATCGACCTTCCATTTTGGTACCTTTGGGCCTTGTTCACGTACTCTCTTTCAGAATTTCTTACTTTTCGACAGCTACCAATCGAGGATGTTGAGATTATTCGAGTTTATCATCACAACTATCACGAACTCTAAGAATTTTATTTTAACCCTTAAGTAGATTATTGGGACCCTCTGCAAGTTTGAACTAATAATTGTTTAATATATGTCAATGTAATTATTTGAAAATTGTTATAATCCTTCGTTAGTTCATTATTTTTCAAATGCTTTAAGAGAAAGTTGATTTCCATTTATCAATTTGGTAAAAATCAACGTTGAGTAAAATAATTGAGATTGAGAGTCCACTTAAGGATTAAAACAATCTTCAACTGCATATATTTATGTAACTTCAATTAAACTTTGATCATATTCACTATTGTAACGAAATAACAAAAAATTCCTGTTAGATGTTAATTAAATACCAACATGATCTTTCTCAGTCACAAATTAATTGCTACATAGAAGATCCTTTCCAACAAATCTAATCTCTTATTTCTCCTACAACACTTTATGGAAATCTTACCAAGATTTATTAATATAACTTCAACTAAACTTTGATCATATTCAATATTAATGTAACGAAATAACAAAAAATTCCTGTTAGATGTTAATTAAATACCAACATGATCTTTCTCAGTCACAAATTAATTGCTACATAGAAGATCCTTTCCAACAAATCTAATCTCTCATTTCTCGGTACAACACTTTCTGGAAATCTTAACGAGTAAATAAATGAAATTTATCGCCCCAAGTTTCAACAGTCTCCGAAAGAATTTAATAATTATATGCATTAAGCGACGATCGCGACGAAGAAAAAGAGAGTCGGCAGATTCAGTGTCTATTAAATTTCATAAACCTTTTCGTAGACGCTTGAGCCTCGTTTTTTTTCGTTCTAGGAAGGGTCTTGCACTTGGTAATTCAAAACTTCTGACTTCCATCTTCACCTTCGTTCCGCGCCACTCTCTGCCTCTCTTTCTTCCTCGCGCGGTGTCCCTCGCCTCCCCCGGAGTTCATCTAAGTTAAGCTCTAGTGATTTGCATTCCAGAGCTAAGGACGTTCAAAGTTCGATAAGGCAATAAGTGTGAAAAAGTGATTCCCGGGCATCGCGAACGGGATCGTAGCTTTCCAATACGCTCGACAACATACAAATTAATCGCGAAATTCCGCAACACGATAAAAATAAAGACGAACTTAAATGGAAGAATACTCGGTGGCCGACCAAGCAGAAACCGGAGTGCACGGTTAAGTGTGCTGCTTTCACGGTCTTCTCTCGACTGGGCGGCGTTTAAAAGCTGCGGAACACAATTTATTGTGATTCCCACTTATCGCCGGCGAATTCGCGATGGAGAATACCGTGAAACGCCATTTGGAATTATTAGAAGATCATCGATTCGAGCGACTTTCTTCTCTCTTCAAGCGTAATAGTTCGAATTGCTCGAAATATCGATCGATACTTTGGCGGGAAATTTTTAAATTTCCTACGGATTTACTAGAAATACAAAGCGTTTCGTGCAATCATTATTTTAATTATATTTTCTTCTGAAGATTAAAAAATAAATACTAGTTTGCATGTAGGTTTTTTCACACCCTGTGGGCGGGGGGCACTGATCGAAGTAAGGGTTAAATTGGACGTGACCGCGAGAGGAGATTCTAAAATTTTGTCGGCTCGTCGATGACGCCGACGGAAACGAAGGATTCGAGTTGGCGCGAAGTCGTTCTCGTCTTGACAAACTCGTAAAAGCGAAGAGGAGTCGTAAACCTGCCCGTAGATCGTCGTCACTGAATATTCACGAATTCACGGATAGCAGGGGACGAAAAGGAGCCAGGAGACACATATGGCCGGGCGTATCTTATATTCCGAGCACACGTATGCGCCTTTATTCGGGTCCCCGCGCGAACTAACCGAATTCCACGGAACGTAGAATCGCTTTCTACGACGTTGAATGGAAATGTTGGTCGAACGTCGACGGAAGGACGACTGTAATCGTTCCGCGCCATATTTTCTCCCGTGATGCTCCCGGTAAAGAGCTCGTGAATTTGCTTAGAGTTCATCTGAATTCATTAACCTGTACCGCGAGGAGTTCTGTTCCCTGCAACTCGATTGTTATCAACATAGAAAAATACCGTACCACAGTTTAGTTAATTCGACAGCTCAAATACCAGAGTTTTGTAGATTAAAAATGATTTGGTCGATGGTTTTTTGAAAATTTTCTTTCTATTTGAGTATCTTTGGGTCTTGTTCCCATACTCCCAGAATTTCCCACTTTTCCACGAATCACCACCCTTCTGACAGCAACCAATCCTGTCAAGGATGTCGTGATTATTCGAGTTTATCATCACAACTATCACGAACCCTAAGAATTTTGTTTTAACCCTTAAGAAGATTATTTAGACCACTTCGGCTCTCCACAAGTTTAAACTAATAATTATCCTCCCTTAGTTCATTATTTTTTAAATACTTTAAAGTAAAGTTGATTTCTATTTATCAATTTGGTAAAAATCAACGTTAAGTAAAATGATTCTGAAAATAAATCTAGATAGGTCTTCCGAATTTTAATGATAACCCTGTTGAGGGTTACATATACTAAACAAATTTAAGAAATCTAAAAAACAAAACCACAAGAGGTTTCATTAAGGAGCTACAAAAATTAATTCTCAAAATTAAAATAATTTTTCATTAAGGAGCTACAAAATTTAATTCTCAAAATTAGATGTTAACACAAATTTAAACTAATAATAAAAGGATACAAGAAAGTACTGCAACAGTTGTCAAATTTTAATAATCAATCTATTAATTTGTACATTTTGTGATACAGATAGTCGTATTCATTTGAGCTTGTAACAAAGAACACGAGAATCTAACTTTACATTTTAAAAAGTGGTCTTGACAACTTTGAGGAGCATTAACATTCCCTGAAATTAGTCGTAAAATTTGTTTAGTAATCGCTATAGTTCCAGAAATAATTATGAATCCTAGTGGTTATCCATTCTTCATGCTGTAACGTATCGTTTCAATTTTTTAGAAAGCAGTGTCGGGAAAAGAACTCAGTGTAAAGACATTTCCGCATTTTGTCATACACTCTTCGGTCTTACTTCCCCAAAGCACAAGAAACTAAAACTCTAGACCCTATGTTGAGCCTTTGGCGTCTCAGTGTGTTGGAAAGTGGATTTCCTAAGTTAGAACCTCTTTCGACGAGACACTCGGTGACTGGCAACTGGTTTCCGGGACGCGTTCGCACATTTTTTAGCTTTGCAATGGCGAACTAAAAACAAAGGATGGATAATGCGTTTTGGTCAGCCGCCGAGTGTTTCGCGGAGGACCATAGTGGCCAGAAATACATCACGGGGGAAAAGTTTAGATAAAATCAAAGGATTCTGAAAAGTAATCGTTAAATAAACAGAAAATTGAATTATAAAAATCGATTTATCCCTGAAACAATTTATACGAAATCTCTGTATTAAATTGCTTCTTATTTACTCGTCACGTCTATATCTTTATTTGAGAATTGATACTCTTCGAAGTTTCCAAAAGTAAGTCGTGCACTTTGAGGAAAATACGTTTCGCCAACATTGTAAACAATTTAGAGGGTCTATCGTTATTGATCAATGTGTCATTTGACTCCCGAAGAAACTGCAATATTGGCAAAAGGTCGAAAGATCACGAAAACCTCAAATATCTTATCACATTTCTCGTTTACTTTCCTCCATTTTATCTTGGACTAGGTAAATTGTTTTTCCTACTTAATACGATTTTAATCTTTCGATTTATTCACTTCCAAAAGAGGGTTAAATTAAATTTAAAAGGTTTGCAAACATTTCAGAAAGTATTCGCATCGTAAACAGTGCTCCTCGTTTGTTTGGATACAACAGAACGTTGCTGTTGATATTTCTTTTCGTTAATATCGTAATATTTGCCCCGATACGCTTCGAATAACGCTTTACGAACTTTATTTTTCGTTCAAATGTTTTAAGTTTTTTGTCGAGGGTTTAATTTTTCATTCAATTCGTCGCCACTTCGGTCGTTCCCTTATTTGGCCGAGTCCAAAGTACACAAACAATTTCGCAATACCGGTCTGTTATGTTCCGCGTGCAATTTCGTTGCGGCGGAAATAGGTAGATCAATCGATGCGTGGAGAAATTCCGCTTGTATCGATCATTTCCAGGAACAAAGTATGAAGTTGTATAGGAAGCCTTTCAAAGGAACAATTGTCTCCAAGCATTGTTAGAAAGAGCGCCATTCATCGGCGCAACCGTGTCTTTGATATTCTGTTTACAAGTTAAATGCAGTGAAAAATGTACTGTACACATTGTTCGTCGAATGATCGCTCCATTGTGATTAAAATTTGACACAGACGGTGTTCTAAATAAACTACGGTGTTTCGATCCGTAAAATATCTGTTTGTCCAAGTTAAAATTGATAAATATTTATAAAATCGCGTATTGTAACATACTAAATTTATATTCTCATAGAAAATTTTTATTTTATTTAAATTTACAAGCACTTGCAAACAACTCAGAATTCTTTTAATATTTCTGTTTACCTCGATGGAATTCTCATATAAATTTTATCGAAGATGCAAATCCGACCCAAAATGAACTTGTTGATCTTGGAATAAAATATGTACCAGAATTGAAATCTCTGTTTAATGCATCTACCCAAATCAGAGCTTTCAACGTCAGTTTAAGAACTGATTTATTTATCATATCGAATTTAATTCAACAGTATATTTTCCTAAATACATACCCTTATTCCAGCAATTATTCAAGGGAACAGGAATAACTGAACACTGAAATCGATAAGTCAATACGGTTCGTAATTTAAAGTGTAATTGGCCGAGAATTCTTTTCCTCCTCGATAACAAGTGAATATCCATTAGTTGTATTTTTAGTGAAATAGCGTCCCACTTTTCACTGGTACGTAGAACCTAGAAATAATCTTCTGGGTATTAATATTTTCTTAGAGCACCTTCGATTTTAAAAACTTTAATATAATTTATGTATTCCGTTTCACTTATGTTATGGATATAAAATTTTTCAGTTACCTTTTATACAGTTTTCAATCCATCAACGCGTTAAATTGAATTTTATTCGAAATTCCTTTGAATGGGGGAATATCATTCGGAGTAAGCTACAGATGCACGGACTTATAAATATGTAGATTATGGTACAGTCAGGGAAATATTATTTTTATTAGAGAATGATACAGGCGTCAGGTCACGTTGAATAAAACGATCCGGAAACCGTGGTGTTCATGCAACGTTTCAAATTTATTTTCGCGTAAATTTCGCCTACTCTTGTACTGAAATACCTGTGCAGCCACAAACGATCATCATCGGAAAAGTGATAGTGTCGCGGTTTGGTCAGACACAGTATATGCGTATGTACTATAAAGTACTGCACTACATAGTACGAGACCCATGTACGATCAATGGTCCACGATGAATATTTAAACCACTTTCAGAGAATGTTCCAAAACTTGGAAAATGTTTATTCAAGTTGTTCATTTCGAATCGTCGTATTTCAAAATAAAACCAACTTTGACCAGAAACTCATTCTCTTACTTAAATAATAACTTTATATATATTTTATTATTGCTTAGGATTTATTCTTCTTCAATTAAATTTTGAAAAACAACAAAAATTTATTACAGGCTTGTGTAATGAATAGAGTGGATTTTACAATCAATTATTAAGCTCGTTAATAATAGCACAGGTGAATAATTTATTTCTAAGAATATTTCACGAAAAGAAAACTGCGAAAGAATTCATTTAAATTAAAATGAATTACACAAATATTTTATTATTGCTTAGGTATTATTCTCCTTAAATTAAATTTTGAACAACGAAGAAAATTACAGGCTTGTGTAATGAATAGAGTGGATTTTACAATCAATTATTAAGCTCGTTAATAATAGCACAGGTGAATAATTTATTTCTAAGAATATTTCACGAAAAGAAAACTGCGAAAGAATTCATTTAAATAAAAACGAATTACCCAAATACGAATTCCAATATTAGTTTATAATTGCTATTTGCGCGAAAGTAACACGTAAAATCGGTAGAATATGCATATTACGTAATAGAGGGAAAAAATTAACGAACAGAAAAGTTATTCTACCTTATCGTTCGCGAGACGAATTTTTCACTTCTCCACAATCTGCATACTAATAGCGATTGTCTGTTAAACATGAATGCAAATCAACGGTCCCGGCCGTGTTATTAAACTTCCTGTACTTCTTCGACACTTTTTTTTTTCTCTTCTTTTTGCCGTTAATTTAATCACCGAAGCGGAAACGGCGTGTTTCACAAACAGCACGTGATACTTGAAAAATAATTATCTCGAACGAATGATCTCTCACGCTAAGTCCATCCGAGCTCGCTCTAATCTGCATCTGATCTAAGCACGTAAGCTCCTATTAAGCATGCAACGCGATGCAATTTATCGTCGCAACGGTTCTCTTAAAAGATTCAGAAGTTCTCGACGAGCAGAAAAAAAAAAGAGAAAAAATTAACGTTAACGAAAGAGATATTTTCGTCGCTGACGTATTATTATCCGTTCCAGAGGGGGGGGGGGGGGGATTCTCGTTTCTTCGGATAAAAGGCAAGATCGTTTCGCGGGCAGAAGTCTAAAAGATAACGTTTATGTAAATGCAGACCACTTGGGCTGTTTCGAGGTGGAGAAAATTTTCTGAAAAAAAATGAGATCCCACCGGTGAAAAGCGAGGCAATTTTAAAGACTAACATTTTTCAAGCACGCTCTTTCGGACGACGGCGAAGCGTAGGCAATTTAAATACTTTCAGATCGCGGTAAACTGCTCGGAAGTATTTGAGAGACCGCCATTCTCGCGACACGATCAAACTGTCGAGAGATCCCACGCTGTGGCAATCAGAGATTCAGCTTAGATTTTTATTTATTTACACTGTACGCTTTTCGTATAATGATACTTGAATTATACACATTTAGAATCGATTAACGATACGTTTGTATGATAATTTACATTTCGTCGAGTGTTTTCTGCCATTCCTAAGTTGACAAATTACACATTTGCAATTTCACTAAAATTACACATTTTCAATAAAAGATACAATGAATAATAATTATCATTTACCTTGGTCGTTATAAAATGGTTAAATTTTCATTTTTGTCAATTCTATACAATAACTTTGATTTCGATGCTTGATAATAAAAAAAAATAAAAGAAAATATATTAGATACTTGGTGTTATCCACTTAGGTACTAAGTTGCTTCGAGTAATTTAATGCATACTCAGAATACACTCGAAAACGTGATTACAGTCAAGA
This sequence comes from Colletes latitarsis, assembly GCF_051014445.1. Classification (NCBI taxonomy): domain Eukaryota; kingdom Metazoa; phylum Arthropoda; class Insecta; order Hymenoptera; family Colletidae; genus Colletes; species Colletes latitarsis. Next base: position 32,436,144 of record NC_135137.1, read on the forward strand.
TTCTGTGATCTTCGATGAAATGTAGGGACTGTACAGTTGTTTTTAAATTTTATCGAAGGTAAAGATCGCGCGGGGAAAGTTGTTTTAGAGAATCGTCGAGGCTGGTTAGCCCAAGAATATCTCATTCGCGTAGAAACCGCCTTTCTGGTCATGCTGTATATGCGCGTACGTAGCATTGTAAATATTCCGAGTACATAGGTACGCGCGAATGTAAATTAGAGTTAACCCCGTTCGACTCTTTTTGTTCAGCTGTCTGCGTGAAAGAGCCAATTCGTTGCTGCTGCTTGCTGCTTCCGCCGCTGCTTCTGCTGTTTGTGGTATAGATCGGCTTTACCTTGTCGGTAACGAACTGCAGCATTTCGTGTTCTGTGTTTCGTGTTTCGCATTTTACGTCGTTTCGTCCCGGCCGCGGAGGCGTACATAGGAATCAGTGGTTTCGTAAATATTGCCATCAAAATTTTTACTAGACCGACGCAAAGACTCGCGCCGTGATTTCTGTTTACGCTCCTCCTGTAACTGGATTTTATTCCCTCCTAAAAGGTCGTTCAATTAACCGCTTCGATTACCATTCCACGTGTACATCGATCGAACAAAGAATATCGTAATTGGGAGTTTGATCGAGCATACGATAATCAGGGTTTTATTTTCGAAACGACGGGAAACGATCTTCTCATTATTTTAGTTTCTATTCAATCGAAATCAAGGTTTCTAGCTTCTCCTTTCTTTATTTAATTACATATTAGTTTAGAGGTCAGTTAATTTTTAATTGAAAATGTTTGAGCTTGTCCTTGTCAATGAATAAATTTGTGTCTGTTTAAAAACGATCTTTTCATTGTTTTAGTTTTTATTTAATCGAAATCAACGTTTCTAGCTTCCCCTTTATTGATTTAATTACATATTAATATAGAGGTTAGTTCGTTTCCTTTTTTAATTGAAAACGTTTGAGCTTGTTCTCGTCAATGAATAAATTTGTGTTCATTTAGTGCATGAATATAAAGTATGTATCTTGGTACAGAAATATTATGCCCAACAGAGAGTAATTAAATTGTGAATAATATACTCGTAATGCATTTCATTTTGAATTAAACACTTCTAAAAGCAGCAGCTAGAATATGTTTGGAGAGATTCGATAGTCGAAGCGTGTCCCAAAAAATATGCAACGAGCACGCCGGTTTTTGCCACTTTTCTTTTCTTTGAAGTTAACACCTCAACTAATAGGTCAACATTCGCTTTGTGACGCGTAACTTTTCAACACCTGTGTCAACGAACGCCCGGTTGCTTCGCCCGTAAACATTTGCAGCCGCGAAATACGTAAATATTTGCAACACAAACGAAACAAATCGCAATGCTTGTTTTTATTAAAATAAAAATTACGACGGGATTTACTCGGTGTAAAATTGACCTTTCTAATCGGCTGTTATAAAAATCGTTTCGATCGACGAACAGTGTAATGACAGCCTGGTTAAACACTTGTCAATTAGATTGGAATTGAAATGGAATATTGATGTGGTCCTGTCGATCGTGGTCTATTTGCTGAAGTTTAAATTCGATCTTGTATGTCACTTTTATTTTGCATCGTACGATTGACCGAGGTAGGGACGGAGGATTGATTTTTATTTTCTGAACTACAGGGGAAAGATTTATGTTATTTTAGCACGATTTAATTTCAATGAAACCATATACAGGATGTCCGGCCACCCTTGGGAAAAATTTTAATGGGAGATTCTAGGGGCCAAATTAAGACGAAAATCAAGAATACCAATTTGTTGATGGTGGCTTCGTTAAGAAGTTATTAACGTTTAAAGCTCCGCCAATACTGAATTTTTTTCTCGAAACTGAGTAGGATTTCGGGGATATATCTGTTGATCAAAAATGCTTGCAATTGACCCCTGCAACTAAAAATAATTTTTCCAAGACGATTCGAAAGTCTTTTTTTTCACCCAGAACTTTCAGCACTTACTCGAATTTTTTTCTCGAAAGTGAGTAGGATTTCGTGAGTATGTCTATTCACCAAAAATGATTATAATTGACCCCCACAACCGAAAATAATTTTTCCAAAACGATTTGAAACTTTTCAATTTTGTCGAAAAATTTAAGCACCTACCCCCCCCTGTTGATTTTTCTTAAAAATTCGTTTTTGATTTTTAGTAATTTCGTTTGACGTGCTACAGAAAAGTTGTTTAATACTTTTTTGTAGGTACCTATGGGCTCTATTTCAGAAAAAAGTTTCATTGAAATATATTCACAATTGTAGGAGTTATGGCTGTTTGAAAATAGGACCATTGTTATGGGAGTTTTCTAACATTACGGGGTCAAGGAACAACTTTTCGAATATTTTTATCATTGCTACATATTCTACACTAAAATACGCGGCGTTTGGCTTTTTGAACATTAAAATCGTCCAAACCATTCAGAAGTTATGGTGTTTTAAAGATTCGCATGAAAATTCGGGCAGACATTTCTGGCCAGAAATTAGATTTTCGGTAAGGAATTTTTTTCTCGAAAATGGTTAGGATTTCGAGGGTATGTCTACTGACCGAAAATGATTATACTTGATCCCTGCAATCTAAAATAATTTTTTTAGAACGATTTCTAATTTTTTAATTTTGTCGAAAAATTTCACACCTTCTCGAATTTTTTTCTCGTAACTGGGTAGGATTTCGGGGGTATATCTATTCATCAAAAATGATTATAATCGAACCTTGCAATCGAAAATAATTTTTTTAGAACGATTTGAAATTTTTGAATTTAATTGTTAATAACTTTTTAACGAAGCCTCCATCAACAAATTGGTATTCTTGATTTTCGTCTTATTTACGCCTCTAGAATCCCCCATTAAAATTTTTCCCAGGGGTGGCCGAACACCCTGTATATTTAAGTTTTATATTCTCGTCTCAAAATCTGACTGGAGTTTGAGAAAAATTCATGAATAATGGGTGATTGCAGAAATCTTCAATGTTCTACTTAATGCATTTTCATAAAATAATTTTTGTTTATATAATGATTATCGAAAAATATCGTAACGTATTCCCTGTTTCATTTTACAATTTCAGTTAGAATACGTGCACATCGTAGACTGTCTAGATAATTTCATAGCTTTTTTTATTATTTTTTCCTCCCTCCCAGTAGAAACACGATTGTAAATAGTTGCATAACGTTTGATCGAACTGGCGATATCGTCATTTTGTTCAGTTTTCGTTATATTTTATGATGTTTCTAACGTTCACGGAGCCGACGCGTTTCGTGCGGTATTATATTTGTCGACACACGACACATTTCACGGCGTAATTTATTTGTAGTTAGAGCGTACGCTACAATTTAAATAATTTCACCGGCATAACGCACGGGCAACGCCGGTTATGTACAACATACGTCGCGTTTTACGTTTTACATTTAACTATATTTTCCACTCCGTGCCCGTTTTACGAATTGCGTAATCTACCGTCACATTACACACGCGAAACTTGTATCAAGCGACTTACATACTTTCTATCGTGATTTATGATGCCGCGTTTGAACTTTAATTTACTACGGCGAAAATTCGAAAGAACAATATGCGTCTCTATTCTTTCCGAAGCTATTATAACATTCTGTAATTAGAGAATTTACGTTTATCGATCCATAAAAGTTCCATAAAACATTAGAACAATTTTATTTATACGAACCGAGAAGCAAAATAAAACTTCTAGGTGTTTGAAGATTATGAATACATTTCTTTTTAATAAGATTGGTTTTTTTCTATGTACATTTGTAGTAGCTTCAACCAACCAATGATCGAATATAAACGATTGTTTGTATAATTTTTTCGGTGATATTATTCGAATGCTTTATACAAATTTTATAAAAATTATCGTGTTATATTTCAGCGATGTTTGCTGCAAGTTTCATTTATATTTCGATTCAAATGACTTTTATTCGGCTAATTTTTATTTAAAGGCTATATTATTGATACAGTGTCTCTATATAAATTTCCTATAAATTATCGTGTTATATTTATACAAAGGTATCAAGCTTTCGTGTTGTATTTCGATTCAAATGGCTTTTATTTGGCCAATTTTTATTCAAAAGCGATATTATTGACACAGTTACTCTGTATAAATTTCCTAAAAATTATCCTGTTATATTTAAACAATGTTTGCTGCAAGTGTCATTTATAGTTCGACTTAAACAGCTTTTATTCGGCTAATTTTTATTTAAAGTCGATATTATTGGTACAGTTGCTCTATACAAATTTCCTAAAAATTATCCTATTATATTTAAACGATATTTGCTGCAAGTTTCATTTATATTTCGTTTCAAATAGTATCCATTCGACCAATTTTCATTCCAATGTCTGCCTCGTGCATTCAAGAGTTCGCGATCGAGAGTTTATAAGAAACAAACCAGCAGTTAATTTCGCTTTAATAACCGATAAAACAATCCCCGCGGTATTTCGCGTGGACAATTCTGTCGATCATTTCGAAAATCAATGTCGCTCGGTAAAACCGCCGGTGCCGCGCTGCCATTATATTGTTTATGTCGTTCCTCGTTTAAATCCGGCCGCGTCGATGATAATTAATAATTTACTGGCCGCGTCCGGCGACAGTAACTGTATCAACGATCAATTGCCCGTCGTTGATTCGAAACGATTTTAACGACGCGACGAAGTTTAGGCCTCCATTCCTCGGCGGATTAGCATTACAAACACTTTATCGTCGATTGAACTGTCTCCCGCTGCGCACGCTGGGTACAGGAAAAGCTACGAATCTGATCAATGGTGTGCACCGTCCGTGAATGTGCACACCGCGCGCGGAATATGGAAAATTAACAATTTCGCAATACGCGTACGGAGCCGCGTACCCGCGGTCTCTCGCCCAGGGAGAGCATAACGCACGTACCAAATGCCATTTGCGAATAATAATTTGAATAATACTGGCGTATTACAGCTTTTCGTTTTATCAAACCGTGATGTATCGGGCCAGCCACGTGTATCTGCCATCCGTTGGAAATTATTGGAGCCAAACGATAAACCGGCGTGTTTATCTGACGTTTATATCTTTAATAAACCGCAACCGTTCGTTTAATGCTCGTCGTTATTTTTAATTTTCGAAATTATGTTACCCCCTCGTATAGCTGTTACCCGTCAATTTCTTTCTTCTTGGTTTCCTTCTATTGTGTTTGTATAAGAGCATTAGGGTATGGTTAATTTAATAGTGTCGTTTATCTTTCTTTCGATGGTGGTTTTCGAATCTTGAACTATTCTGAATTGACGTTCTTCTGAGTATACAACTCTTGTTTGGCTGTCTCATGTGTTTTCTGTGATCTTCAAGTCACATGAGAACTGTCACATACTTTTTTAAGTCAATATTTTCTCAGGTAGACGTACAAAAAAATTAAAAAAACTTAAATATACTCCTATGATACGTACTCAGAAATGATGAGAATTAAATTGAAAATATTGTAATTTAAAAAAGCAAAGTAATACGAACAATTCTTGCTAGTCTAACTCATTTATTTTCTATAATCTTCAAGTCACGTGACAACTCACATACTCTCAATATTTTCTCTATTACTCGTACAAAAAAATTTTAATATACTCTTCTACTATGATTTACAGGGTATTCGACCACCCCTGGGAAAAATTTTAATGGGAGATTCTAGAGGTCAATATAAGACGAAAATCAAGAATACTAATTTGTTGATGGAGGCTTCGTTAAAAAGTTATTAACGTTTAAATTTCCGCCGGTACTGAATTTTTTTCTAGAAAGTGAGTAGGATTTCGGGGGTAGGTCTATTTACCAAAAATTATTGTAATTGACTCCTGCAACCGAAAATAATTTTTCCAGAACGATTTGAAATTTTTTAACTTTGTTGAAAAATTTTACACCTTCTCGAGTTTTTTTCTCGAAAGTGGGTAGGATTTCGGGGGTATGTTTATTCATCAAAAATGATTGTAATTGATCCCTGGAACTAAAAATAATTTTTTCAGAATGATTTAAAACTTTTCAATTTCGTTGAAAAATTGAGCCACCTACCCCCTGTTCAATTTTCTTAAGAATTCGTTTTTGATTGTTAGTAACTTTGCTTGACGCCCTATAGAAAAGTTGTCTAATACTTTTTTGTAGGTACCCATGAGCTCTACTTCAGAAAAAAGTTTCATTGAAATATCTTCACAATTGTAGAAGTTATGGCTGTTTGAAAATTGGACCATTTTTATGGGGTTTTTCTCATTTTGCGGGGTCAAGGACCAACTTTTCGAATATTTTTACAATCTCTACATATTCTTCACTAAAATACGCGTAGTTTGCTTTTTTAAACATTAAAATCCTTCAATCCGTTCAGAAGTTATGACGTTTTAAAGATACACATGAAATTTCAGGGAAACATATCAATGTATGGTCAGGCATTATTATATTTTAGGTAAGGAATTTTTATCTCGAAAGTGCGTAGAAATTCGGGGATATGCCTAATGACCAAAAATGACTGTAAGTCGCCCCTGCAACTGAAAATAATTTTTTTGGAACGATTTGAAAATTTTTTTTTTCGACTAAACATTTTACACCTACTCGAATTTTTTTCTCGAAAGTGAGTTGAATTTCGGGGGTATGTCTATTGACCAAAAACGATTCTAATTGCCCCCTGTAACTAAATATAATTTTTTCAGTATGATTTGAAATTTTCGAATTTAATTATTAATAACTTTTTAACGAAGCCTCCATCAACAAATTGATACATTTGATTTTCGTCTTATTTTGACCTCTAGAATCTCCTATTAAAATTGTTCTCAGGGGTGGCTGAACTCCCTATATACATACTGAAAGATAATAAGAATTAAATTGAAAACATTGTAATTTAAAAAAGTAACGTCACACGAAACATATTTTCTACTTTACTTTTCGAATTACAGATAATTAATGAAAATTGTTGAAACACGTCTCTCGTCGAAACTCAGATTCGAAGCACAGTTCAATCGATTTAAAAGACATGAGCAAAAATAATTTCTTCATCAAGTACTAATTTGATTTCGCATTTGGAAAATCTCAACAAGACTCGTGAAACGAAAATTAGGTCTCTAGAATGGTTACTGGGACCTTCAACGTTGCTCTAACGTCATCCAGTAGATTCTAGAGTACGCCTACAATCTGTCTCCACATACTTGGCGTTTGGAAACCGGTAATATTCGAATGTTTTCGACAAGAATCGTGGAACGAAAATTAGGTCTCTAGAATGGTTACTGGGACCTTCAACGTAGCTCTAACGTCATCCAGTAGATTTTAGAGTACGCCTTTGACCAGCCTATTAGGCAACTTCTGGCGAACACGATCGAACGTCAACGAGTAGAAACGGCAGGCTCGGTCAGATAAGGATAGCAGACGCTGTGGGGTAGTCAGTTTTGCGACGCGAGTCGAAAGTTCGCTCGGTGGAAACGACCGATAAAGCGAACCGGTGACGAGGTATCCTTCTGTCCGTTAATTCGAAACAACGGCTACCCTCCTTCGACGCGGACCGTAGCGACAGCTGTTCGATCACCGACGAAAAGTAACGATTAACTCGGTTCTACTTTGCGTCGTTTTTTCGCTGTTTCAGGCATGCTATGCGTCAGGAGACCGGAAACAGAGGTCCCCACGGAAGATGACAGGGTTAAGTAGATAAAAGAAGTAGCTGGTTCCATCGACGGACGATTCATCGCATTTCCTATGCAGTGCACGATGCTCTGCCATCGCGCCCTTGTCGTTCTCTTTGCTGTCAACGTGCCAATCGGTAAGTAGACGAACCCAACGGATCGTTCGCCTCTGGCGTTCCTTTTTACTACGTTTTTACTCGATATCGACTGACACTGGTATATTTGTCTCGTCTCCCACTAATAATTAACGTTTATTTACGGTGACTCTCGATCCTATCGATCTTTAGAATTTCTTCTCATTGTCGATCTTTTATTAACTCATCTACATACTAGGCTACGGATCTTTATGCAAATTCAAATTTCTATTGATAGAATTAATAAAATTGGGAGCTTTGTAGATGGTTGTTTCAACCCCTAAATATATCTTATTTGAAGTATTTCTTATAGTTTTGCATATTAACCCCTTAACGCTCATGCCCGAGTCTAACTGCTTTGAAAAACGACATTTGTTTAATTTAACAGTTTAAGATATAACAATACTTATTTTACTTCAAATTATACGTTAGATACAACATTGTAATTAACAAAAACCACATTTTTATGTAGCTTAGAAACAAGAATACAGAAAACTGATCATTCTTGGAAAAATATGAGCGTTAAGGGGTTAAATGCAGTTTGTAGTTTTTTGAGAATTAAAATTTCCCAGGCTACTCGTGACGTATTAACCCCTTGACTTACGGTTAAGTTTCAAATAATTTTTCAAACGTATGCTATTTAATTTTGTTTAGATTTGTTCGTTCGTGGAATTTCGTCACGAAAAAAGTAGATTTGTTTTACGTATACCTCGTGAATGTAAAAATGTGTTGATTTTAATATGCAGGGTGGTCGGCTACCCCTGGGAAAAATTGTAATGGGAGATTCTAGAGACTAAAATAAGACGAAAATCAAGAATATCAATTTCTTGATCGAGGCTTCGTTAGTAAGTTAGTAAGTTATTGAAAAATTAAATTAAAAAATTTCAAATCGTTCAGAAAATGATCTACTTTACTCTAATGCTTCCCCCCTCGAAGAAAGGAGACGACGCTTGTCGTCAGAAGTCTAATCCTTAAAAGGAACATTTCTGCGACCGAGATAAGTCCGTAGGTTTAGTACTTTCCAAGTATAATAATCAATTGAAACGTAACTAAAAGAGGGTGTATTCAAGTGATTCTATGTACAAAAGCAAGTCAAAAAAGTAGAATAACATTTCTTCGTTGAAGGTTTTCTTTCAAAAAAATGTTATTCTTTCCTTTCAAAAAAAGAAAAATGTTATTCTTTCTTTTCTACTTAGTTTTCCACGTAAAACCACCCCTATTCGAGTTCACCACCCTTCCGGTACATCGTTTATGTTAGCGACTCTTACAATGAAAAATTCGAACAATTTTAATGTATCGAGTTCAATGTTTACGCAGGAATTGAAATATTCACGAGATTAAACGATTATAGAACGTATTAAAATAATACAAGTATGTACGTGACTTCCATCGTTAGCAATACAGACGTAGTAATAGGCTTTCGGTGAGTCTGGAAAATCACTACAACTACTACTGTTCGATTTTAATTCAAACTTGGATTCGTCACTCCAAATGATCGATTTCCAGAATGAAATTGGTTTTTTATAATACTCTTGTGCAAATTTTAACCGCTTCAATGCGTTGACTTTAGAAATGTAAGGACGTTTTCTTGAAATTCGACCGTATAGTCAATGAGAATCCAAACTAACCTAGCGAAGAAACTCTATATTTATGATGACCTATGCAAGGCGGATCGCAGCCAATTTGCTAATATTATTTAGTTTTTAATTAATAATTGCATTACCCAGCTAAGAGTGATACGATTATTGATTAAACGCTAAATAATATTACCCAGATCTCACCACGTGGAGGTTGCTGCGAATGGAGATCCACCCTAACCGAATCCCATCCACCCTCCATTAATAAAGAGCTTCTGTGACCAACGATCGTTGGTCGAGGAAGCAACAAACGAAAGTGCAACCAATGAAAGGTGCACAACCAACGAAGAGAGTATTTGAACCAAAACGAGAGTTTGCATTCAAATAGAACCCTGCCTGACATAATAGTTAATATAGATACCGTTGTCGAAGACGCAATAAACGGAAACGCAACCAATGAAGGAAACAACCAACAAAAGAGTTTTCTGAGAAAGAATTTGCCTGTAAATGCCCATCAACAAAATAACAAAATATAGCCTGCCTGATAGAATAGTTAATACAGACAACTAAACTCCTGCCTAACTATAAATCTAAATTAATTTACATCCTACCTATCTGATTATTTAACAAAATACATTAAAATATGTACCTCTGTTGTATCTTGTGTTTATCCCACGATGATTTCCTGAAACACAAACAAAACAATATGAAACAAAATTGTAACAATTCTTAATTCTTACTTCTGTAAACCTAGAACTTCCATAGGAACATGCTCTGTAACAAAAATTTGACATTTGTAAAACTACAGATACTACAACCCTTGGCAAGTGCAGTGACAAAGTAAAAATAGTACATAATATATGTTACTTTGATTCTACAATGTATTCGTCGCGAAATATCTTCTTGCACGTAAATCTAATGATATATTTTAATAAGTAAAGAAAGACTTTGGTTATCTTCGATATCGAAGATACCCAAAGTCGTAAAATTAATCATGAAAGTGAATTTAATTACTGAAAAATATAAAGAACAATCGGAAACTACAAATTCGACACTAATTTCAAGATGAATATAATTACAAGTAAAGGATATTAGAATGATGACTCTACTTTCGATCGACGGTACGATATTTGTCATACTAAAAATCGCGGCGTGCAAAAAACATCGCACGCTTAAATAAAACGCGACGCGACGCGACGCGTGCTCATAGCGTGCAGTGAGTGTGGGTATCAAATTGATCCCCCCCGGCCTTGATTATCAGAAAAGCAAGTCACGGTTGAAACTGGTCACTCTACTTCTCTACGTACACCGCCGGGTCCCAGAGAACACACGATTACAAAGGGACCCAACTTAGTACTGAGAAAGGACCTGAATCAAGACCTCTCGACGTCGGTTATGCTCTTTTCCGGATAAAGAGGAGAATAATCCCTCCGCCAAGGCCCCACTTAAGCTGAACCAAGCTGCACCGGGGTTGAAGCGGTTAGAGTTATCAGACCTACTACACAGGTGATCACGTGTTTCATTCCATTAACAGAGGTGATCGAGCAAAACTCTCTGGTCCTTTCAGTCGAGACATAATCTCGGAAAGCGAGAACCAGAGAACGAGCGAACGAGAGAAACTGATGTATGTACTCGTTATATATTCATTTTAAAATGAGTGTCAAATTTCAAATAATTGAATCTACTATGACATTTGTCATCTCAAAAATCGCGGTATGCAAGAAGATTCGAATTTTAAGCAAAAGATCCGAAGATAAAACAATATACATGTGTTACTACTCACGCGGTCATTACACTTGCCAAAGAGAACACGTATACAACCAGTCACCCATGTCGGTTAGGACGAAACATCCTAACCGACATGGGGACCGGAGGAATAAAAATCATATTCAACTCACGGATTCTTACTGTTACTCACAACGGCCCGGCATTGGTCAGCATTGGTCAGCATTGGTCACTTCTGGTCAGTACTGGTCAGTCCTGGTCAGTCCTGGTCAGTCCTGGTCAGCTCAGTTCACTAATGGCCAGAGGTAGGCCCCCGAATTCGCGAGACCCGATCTCCCTGGGAGACCCAGGGGTACTGAGTGAGTACGCTAGCAGTGACCCCTCATATACCTCTTTCTAAGGTGGAAGAGTGGGGAGACGGAGACCAAGTTCACAGTTAAAGACAATTTGGTCTACCGAACAACTATTTCGGTTGGCCCTACCTTTTGGATTCCTGGACCTTTGATCTTGATGTCAGCCTCACTGTTGACCATCGATGACCATTACCTAATCGTTGTTGACCAGCGAATAACCAACGACCCATTAAAACCACGACCAAGTCGAAGATTAAGGCCTTCTTACAAGGATCCTCTTAAAATTTAATGCACGATCTTTTTAACATTTTGTTCCATTTTGAAGGAGTGTATCTCAAGACTAGGAAATAAAAAAATAAATGTTAATCGGACATCGCGGATAATCGGTACAATAAGACATACAGTAAGGAGTAGAAGTTACCACAAGTTTTGCATAAATCATTATTTATTACTAGGAATATAAAAGAATAACAAAAAATAAACATTATAATTATTTTTATCACAGTTAGAAGTAATATAAGAAAGTCTTTCGGTAATTAACATCTTGTTGTTTATGAATAATACGAACAATAGATTGACTCAGTTTTGCACCACGTCCAATATTTGACAATATTTAATATATTATTCATTTTTAATATTTCGTCCATAACCCTTTTGCTTGCAAAACTGCACTGATTCTCTTTGGGATATTTTCTATTAACTTTTTACAATAATCTGGAGATATTTGTTCCCACTATTCTTGAATTTTGTTATGCAAATTTGTGATTCAAGTTGGTTGGGAGCCATATGAATTCCGAAGTCGTATTTTCAGTAACCCCCATAGATTCTCTATGGGGTTGAGATCGGGGCTCTGTGCAAGTCAATCCAAAACAGAAAATTTTTTAGTATTGAGCCAATTTTTCACACTTTTAGCAGTGTGCTTAGGGTCTCGATCATGCATGAAAATTACATTTTCTTCTTCGAATGGCATATTTTCAACAGCATCTGTGAGATGATTTTATAAAATATCTTTGTACATATACTGATTCATGATGCCATTAATTTGGTGCAGTGATCCAACACCAAATGCTGTTAGGCACCCCCAAAACATTAGGGATCCGCCGCCATGCTTTACCGTTTGCTTTACATGTCGTGGTTTAAGCCTTTTATTTTTACGAATCCAGCACCAAGACATGCAATAATTGTTTATCGTATGCTGGATCCGTTATTACGAATTTGTATTTGTAACTCCGGATTTGTAATCAGCCATTCCGAAATCCCACGAGTGCCAAGTTTCAGGCGAATCCGGTTTATTTTGAAAATTTCGTCTGTCATATTAGCCCCATTTTGAAGTTGAAATATGCTCGACTTCGAATTCGCGATCAACGACCACTGTAAACTCTGAAGAACAAGTTTCATTATAATGTGCTAAGAAAAAAACTGTCACGTTAGCTTTTTTTTGTAGTAAATAAATTCTAATCAGTAGCAGATGTATTTAAATATACGTTTATAGGAGGCTTTGAGTAATAGTATCGTTTACTAAAATTTAATATAAAAGAATACCACAACGAACGATTCGAAAAATTGAAATTACGCGAAGCAATTTTCCGAAACTGCAGCAATGAGTTTTATATACATGAGCTGCTTCGATTTTTTTTTTTGTTTTTTTTTTTACACAAAAAGAAACGGTCAGCATGAATGGAAAAACGAATTAACGACTCCAACGTGACAATTACTACCTTTGTACACGGCACAATGGACAACGTTATTAGAACGAAACAATCGAACTAAACGTAATTGCAAACTTTTATGGATTTCGGGGCGGGTAATATGCATCTCTATTTGCGTTTCATCGACACTGTATAGCATTTAAATAGTCCGCTCAATAAAAGACAAAGGTCTTTTGTTCGCGCGAAATAGTAAAACGGTCCACGTATCCGCGCGCGTGTCGTTTCATCAAAATCGATATCCGCGATTTTAAGCTTTCAAGTTTTTGTATAGGCGAAAAAGTGCTGAATGCCCTCGAAAGAGAAATCTCTTATAGATTCTATTGATTCGATTGACGTTTCATCGATTCTCCCTACATGATTTATGGAACTTCCATGGAACACTTTCAAATAATTAATAAATTCCCAACACGCATTCTTACTGCAAATAAATTATTCACAAAACGTTACTAATACTCACACTGTCTTCAAAAAATACAAGTTTGAATTACAAATTAAATTATAGATCACAAATCGATGGTGTGTGATATTGTTACCTCTGAGAATTAAATTTGTAAACACTGTTAAATGCCAAACCAGTTCGTTCAAATACAGAAAATATATCAAACCAAAAAGGTATATTTCTTAATATGAAAATTGTACCGAATAAATTATTAAATTTCATTTTCTATTAGAAGGTTACCTCTGACAATTAAATTTGTAAACACTGTTAAATGCCAAACCAGTTCGTTCAAATACAGAAAATATACGAAACCAAAAAGGTATATTTCTTAATATGAAAATTGTACCGAGTAAATTATTGAATTTCATTTTCTATTAGAAGGTATTGAAACTATTTATTTTGTTACTTATCAAGTGACGCATTGACGCGCGTATATTAACGTTATTTATAACAGTTTGTAAAAGGAACAGTTTACCAGGGAAAAACGAAATTTTCTCGACGCACCTTCGACGGAGTGAAATTGTTTTCAACGAAGACTGCTCGATCGATTCAACGTATAAAAATAGTTCCCCGGGGGATAATCGCGTTAACAATTATTACGAGTGGGAAAAGAGCGGTGGTCGAGCGTACGGGTAAAAGACGAACGACGGGATTAATCTTTCTCAAAGGAGAAGAAATCACGCGAGAGGGATGGCGGGATCGAGCACGGTCGATCATTGGATTCGCGCGTACCTGGAAATTGGAGCGCGATCGGTCGAGCGTTACCCGTTGCAAAAGCAGTTAGCTCCCTAATTTCGCAGATCGCAGGGATCCGAATTCGATATCAGTTCGCATCGCGGACCGCGGATTGCGATCGACACAGTGGTTATGGCAAAGTCCGTTGTGCCCGTGACGTCCGATGCAGATGCAACGGAGAAGCGGTGCCAAATACGGAACGGGTGGAAACGGGTTAGACGGATATACAGGGTGATTCTAACATCAAAGACCAACCGCGACTCTTTTCCAATCGCAAATATGACGAATCGATGCAGGAAAAATAATGCAACTTTTATGGAAATCGAATCTTCTCGTAAAAAGGTGTTATTAAGCCACGACTGTTCGATGTGTGATACTTTAAGGAATATTTAAATATTTTGCAATTGCAATTTAAACATTGTATCACATGTTTCTTTAGAGATTTTGTTGATATGTTGTAGTTGTCTTCAATTTTTAATTTTATGTCATCGATTGCAATAGTAGTGGATGCACTATGGCTTGGAATGCACTTCTAATGGTGCATCGTACAATTTTGATTCCTAACATTAATAAAAATTTCTTAATTTTGTGAAATATTTTGTAATTGAGATTGGTTTCTATCTTTAATGAGTAATTGTTTCCAATTTTAATTTTTATGTCGTCGATTGCAATGAAAGATGGACGAATGCACTTTATCTTGGAATGCACTTCTAATGGAATAGTGCATCGTACAATTTTGATTTTTTACATTAATAAAAATTTCTTAATTTTATGAAATATTCTATAATGGAGATTGATTCCTATCTTCAATAAGTAATTGTTTTCTATTTTTAATTTTTATGTCATCGATTGCAATAGTAGTGAATGCACTATAGCTTTGAATGCACTTCTAATGGTGCATCGTACAATTTTGATATCTAACATTAATCAAAATTTCTTAATTTTATGAAATATTCTATAATCGAGATTGGTTTCTATCTTTGATGAAAAATAATACTTTACAATTAGATAGAAAGTAGCGAGAACGTATCAAAAATTTGCGATGTTCCCTTCAGGAATTTTTAGAAGACAAAGTGCATTCGTAGTCTTTTGTTTTGACCCATGTCATAAAAGTTAAAATTATAATTAATCCTGTAAATATAATCTATAGAGTACTTAAAAATGTAATGAAAATTTTAAGAAGCCACTAGTAAAATTTTTAAACATTCAAGATAGAATTTCCTTATGTACAGTAATGAAAAATACAAAGAAAATGCATGCTTGCATTCTGAAGACGAGTGATGATAGATCTTAACGAATTTGGTACCATTTATCGAAACGTTTCCTTTTCATTCTGAACAGTCACAGTCATGAGAAGAAAATGAATTCAAACTATTTCTATTTAAAGGAACAGATTTCCAAATTAATTTCTTATTAATTTTCACGCGATGATGAGTGAACTCGTCCCAGTTTTTGGAATCCATTCCACTCTAAAGACGACTGATGACAGATCTCATCGAACTTGGTACCATTTACTGAAGCGTTTTTATTATTATCATTATTCATTTATTAACGGGAATAAACCCTTCAGTACAAAGATGATTTTACATACACAAACATTATCGCTTATAAAATTTAACAAAATTAATTTACAATATCTTACAAGGATAATTTTAACCTTTCTAATGATTGTTCAATTAAATCAGTGTGCACAAAATTTGCATGACTAATCATTCTATTTACACAATTCTGAGATTTTTCCTTGATTTTGAACAATCAAAGTCATGACAAGCGAATGGATTCGACTTATCTCCATTTGAAGGAACTGATTTCGAAATTGGCTTCGTATTAATCTCGTTTTCACGCGATGTCGAGCGAGGTTGTCCCAGTTTTTGGAGCCACCCTGTATACCGGATACGTTGGGTGACTGGGTGCCGGCAGCTCTGGTCAACTTCTGGTCCTGATGTTTATTCGGTGAAAGCGAGTAGAAGCGGCGGCGACTGGGCTTGTCGTTCGCGAATTAATTTACCGTTTCCGGGGGGCCTCGAACCTTCGTCTCTTCACAGAGACGTAGAGAGCCTGCAGGAGAGATCCCGCGGGCGTATCCTTCGATCCCCGATCCAATGGGAATTCTACCCCTAGACCGAATCGTATGGAATTCGCATCCGTGCTTCCTCGGGTCGTTTAATTTCCAACGGGGAAAATAACTTGGATTTCTTTGAGGATGAATTATTATAATCTTCGCGAAATGTTTAATGGATGTCGCCTTTACGTTTCCCGACCGAATTTCCGGTCCACTTCGGCGCAGATCCTGAAATTTCATCGAGAATCTCGACATCCCACGGTCGCAATTACAGGCAGAATACAAATTTAAAACATCGTACAATTATTGACGTTTACCACGAATTGTGTTCTTTTCTGTTAGAATATTCAGTTTACATTTCGCGCCTTTTTTGTTATTGCGCTATGTGGCGCTATAATGTGTGGTTCCTTTCCTGATTAATGGGGTTTGTTTAATTATCAAACATTTTCTTTTGATGTGCATCCATATCCATATCTTTTAGACCTGATGTCAGTAAAATTTTTTTTATACTATAAGAAAGAAGAATTTTATATTTTTATATCGAAAGTATATGAAGAAATTCAGTTTTTGTATTCCTCGAATTTAGAAAATTTCGTGAGAAACTCTTTTAAAATGTCAAATAGATGCGACAGAATTTTTGTGCCTTTCTGATTTTTCTTTTTGGAGCCTAGATCTACCTATTGTAATGTTTCATTATTGAGAAATGAATTTATAGCCCATTGCAAGAGTCGTGAAGTTCTCCAAAGAGATAAAGGCACAACGTAAAAATTGAGTCGCAAAGTGGAATGGAAAATAAACGAAAGAGTAATGAATTACTCTCTCACCTGTCCGCGTGGGCGTTCCATCGGGTATACGCCGCTATGAAACAGTCGGTTTAACTGATTGGTACGGGAATAATTAAACAAGTTTGTGGTAACTGACTCTCATCTGTTCACATCTCGGCTGCGTGGTGCAACGGGCCCGGCTCGGTTGATAGAAAAATAATTAAATAAGTTTCGTCGTCGACGTCGAGCATATTGGCCCCGAGCCAAACCTGTTCTCGAATAGAGTTAGGGCCGATTTGGTTATGCTGATATCTCCACGGAACGTTCCATACTGGGACAAAGCATGCTGTAAATGTGTGCCTCGAACGAGCAAGTTTCACAGGCAACAAAGTGTGTCGAAGTATGGTCGGGTTGGTCTCGGTTATCTTCGACCCTCGTCCAACGTTCTCCGGGTCCATTTCGACCCATAGAAATAACTCCTTTCGGTGTCGTGAGGTTTCAGTCTTCGATAAATAATTTTACAGCCTGTAAAATCGACGATATTATTAAATGGAGCATTTACAACTATCGAAATGGAGGAATTGGTGTTAAGTAAATTTAGTTAGGATAATTAACATATATTTCAGGATGGAACTATTGGAAATATGAATAGAATATTACAAGAGATTTTTTCTATTATCTTATTTTGGTGATACTGAAAGCTTATATGAAAATTTAATGAAATTAAATGAAAATTTTGACTAAATAACATTTTGACATTTGACTGAATAAAAAATTTTAAATCCCTTCAATATTCCAGTAGAATTTATGTACGAATTTATGTGAATCTATTGTACAACGATTTCCTTTGGATTCGGTCCAAATTACTTTGTTTCGTGCTCCATGAGTATGTCAATAAATGTAATCCAACGTTAGATTAATCGAAAATTCGGTTACATGTATACGTACAATATCCAGTATGAAGCGTCTTACGTCAACATCATATTGCAATCAGTGTTAGGACTGTTGAATTTATGGTCGACTCAATCCACAAATTACTACTGCGAGTACTTGGGCAATGTGTAATATGCACTTGTAAACATAGATACAGGTACTTGCCGTCATAAGATAACAGCTAACAGTAAAATTATTTAATATACTACGCGGAAGAGACTTATTATACTAAAAAGAATCACAAATTCAAAGAGACGAATCAAATCAATGGTAGCAAAATATTTAAGATGCTATTAACTGGGACACATATTTTTACAAAAATATTTATTCCCAATGTTCACTTGTGGGTTTAGAAAATCTGAGTTTTCGTTTTAATCTTTCATTATTTTCGTTTCTCAAATATTTATGACATACATACGTAATTTAGTGTTTCGATTTTTTAATTATTCTGTTACATGCATAATATATTCTTTATTTGACACTATTTAAAACTTTGTTTCACGATGTGTTAGTGTAAAACTCCTATTTTTGAAATTACTGTTGCTCTACGAATTGTTTCACAGTAATACCTTCACTCTGGTTTCTTTTCTTCGTTTTAGTTCTCTCTCTAATTCTACGTTTACATCAATATATCGCTTCTGTTCTAACTCCAACCCTCTGTTATTCAAACATACCCGTAATCTTTAAGAAGTCACGAGATTTGTACTTTCGTGTAAATTACATAACGACTGCTTGTTCCATCTTCAACCCTCCCTCACACTCTATTCTACCTTCCCTTTGCACTTTTTCTTCTCTCTCCCATTTTTTCTCGCTCCCTTTTCTTCCCTGGTAGTTTTTTTCATTTTCATGGAGTTTCTGTGCTTCCGTCGGCCCTTTGCACTCTTAGCGTCTTACTGCTACTCCCAATAGCGATTGGTATATCGTAAATTCACGGGCGCAGCAATCGCAGTTAACCCCAGAGTACCACATCGGAGTCCAATGGACCCCCATCCACCCTCTCGTCTTTACATTTATCGTAAACAGTGCTTTTGAATTCCTACCCTCGGCTGGGAAACTGTTGATGGTTTCAACGATCGAGTTAACAATAGTTTAGCAGAAAATCGCGTTCGAAATTTTAAGCTGGACACCCTCTGTATGATAAAAATATCATTACTCCACTGTGTAATTTCTAAATTTCTTTAAATCGTGGCTATTTTATTATTTATTTTGTGTCACGATTTGAAACTGTTACGTAAATTTTTCATTTTATTAGCGGGTGCAGAGTTGGTCTTTTATTCGCGAGTAATGGATAAGAATTTTTAATTTGTCTGGATGTGAATTTAAAAATTAGTTTATTCAGAAATTTAATATTTTTATTTGTTATTCGTGATTAAAATTTGCTCGATTGTAGTCTACAGTTGAGTGGGGAAACGAGTGGTCGTGAAAGACAGAGACATGATTCTTCTATGATATTAATTTGTGTAAAAAGATTGTGTGCTTAATATGTTTCAAATTCGTTTACATAATTATATCATTTACACATTTGTTCTAAATACAATTCTCTTTATTAAATCCTACATTAGTCAATAGTATAAATTACAAACATTCGTGCTGGAATTTTGGTTCCTTAACACTAGGTTTACGAAATGTATCAATTTGACAGAACTCGTAAATATTTGTCAGCAATTTCTATTGAATTTAATCCTTAAATAGATTATTGAAAATTGTTTGAAAATTCACGTAATCCTCCGTGAATTCATTGTTTTTTAAATGCTTTAAATTTTTTAAATGATTTCTATCTACCAATTTGATAAGAATTAACATTAAGTAGAGTAATTCAATGAAGATCGAGAATCCGTATAAGTAATCTTATTTACAAACTGAGATTATATTTGTTATCGAAACAACGAGCTAATATTTATCTGCGAGCGTCACCTGCAGTCGATAAGCCGTACTCGGCGTGACAAGGGGGATGTTAGTCTCGCCCGGACATCCGGAGGTACAAGATCTATCGCGGCTCGATAGAGATTTGAGCCTTGCTCGATCGCGACTGGAAAGGGAACGTGGAAGAGCAACGTCCGTGGAGGGCGGATACAAGAATCGAACGGAGAAGGGTAGAAATTGAGAGTCGTATCTCTCGTCCGGCAGATAAGATTGTTTGTCCATACTCCCGGATCACCGGGACGAACTCGTCGATTGTTCCAGCGTACCAGCATCCCCTTCTCCGTTCCCTTCTTTCTCCTCCTCTCTTATCTGAAAACAACGACCTTTCCGGCCAAATTGGTTGGCTCGGCCCGAAGTCTAGTAAAACGTGATTAATCGCTCGCTTCCTTTCGCGGGATGTATCCACCTTGAAGCACCCCCCCGGAGCACCAACACCGGCCCCCCTTCCCCGCGTTCGACGCTATCACGGCCACCTCGAGGCTCCCTGCAGACCAGCTATATAGTGATAATCGGATAACTGCGGTCCAGAACTCGATTGGGTTTCAGCTCCGAAGGGTCAGTCCCGCGCATTGCTTTCCCCCCCACGGTGGCGAGGGAAAAGAAAAGGGAGAAAGCCAAGGGGGAAAAAGTAGCTGGCGAAAGTATACGTTCGTTAGGCCGCCTTCGTCCCCCCGGCTCTCTCTCCTTCGTCGAGGAGCTCTAACGCATCTGCAAGTTTTACTTCTTCTTTGGCCTGGTCGGGGAAGAACCGACTCCTCGATCGTTCGTCGGGAACGGTCTCTCGCCCCTTGTCCGAACCGATTCGCGTTACAGGCGCCCGGACTTTTTCTTTCCACGGGTCACGGTGTGTTATCGCTCTCCGGTGATCCGGGAACGAGCAATCGAACGAGCGTCGGCGGTTCGCGAACTTGGACAATCAATTCGCGTCCGGGTTTTAAATAAAAATCGAAAACCGATATGGGCGACCGCGTGCACGGGAAGGGACGACTTCCCGATGGAAACACTTTGGTTTCGTTTCTTTGTCGCTTGTCGAAGAATTTTGCTTGTCGTTTCGCGCCAAATTGGACTTACAGTGTCGCGGATTGCATGTAATACGCCAGTACGTTTAAAAAACTCCCGCGATCATCAGATGTTAACCCTGGGGGGCATTTGTGGGGTTATCTGGAACGGGCAACTCGAAAACATGCAATTTCATCTAAAACTGACTTGAAAAATGGTTTGATCAACGAATGGGATAATATTATTAATAGAATCATACCTAGAAGGCTAGCTGCAATAATAAAATCGAAGGCCAACTGAATACTAATTATAGATATTAATTTTACAATTATTTGTCGACTTCACGGATACTTATTACGCGTTCATTTCTGTCACTTTGTTCATTTATCTTGATACTTACATAATAAATATTTTTTTTATTTACTCGATATTGTTGTTCTACAGACTTTGGAGATGTAACATGTTTGTTTAAAGAATATTGTTTGATAAACGTTATTTTTCAGTATTTGTGTCGTAATTAGCCACTATACGTATACTTTTTAAAAGTCAAGAATACTTTTTAAAGTCAACGCGAAATATCGATTCATTGTTTCGAGGTATTTCAAAATTTCGTATATCAACTCCTCGACGTACGATTTAATTTCTAATAATTTTTCGAACGTATACACTATTTAATTTTGTTTCAATTTGTTCGTAGAAGGAATGGCCACGAGAAAGAATAGATTTGTTTTATTTTAATATGTAACACGAGTAGCCTCATGATTGTAAAACTTGACATCAAGAACTTATAACGAGTCAGACTCGTCATCGTACGAGGAGAGGTTATATCGAAGTCGATTCTAGATCGAGAGCGTCACGCAGGCGATCGGTGAGGGCGCCACCATAATATAAGCGGATGCGCCATCTTTATTCGTCAGTTCGTCTTGTGACACGTGCGAGAGATGTATCGGAATACTGTTTCATTATAACATTTAACCACGGGCAAACTATTTATTTTTCACCATGTTCCTGCCACGTACTTCATCGACAGGTTAAAGAAGTATATTATAAATGTTCTTCATTTTATTATAGTCGATACGATGTGATCTGTAATTAATAACTTCCTTCTTGATGAATTTATTATTTACTTCTTCGAATGAGAAATTTTTTCCCCAAAGAACTATTCAATTATAATTTCTATAGAATATATAAAAAATTCTTTGAATAAAATGAATTAAAATTGTTCGCTAAACCCTCAGTATTTGTATACAAGAATTATAAATTACATTTAAATTTGTTCATCTTGGAACGTATGTGCATAATATAAATTTCATCTGTAATAATCTATAACGCAATTACTTTAATGACGTAAACACAGACTTAATTGGATCGTGAAAGGATATTTGAAAAAACATGTCTGCGGTATTTTTTTAAGCAGCGTGTTCGTTATTGTTGTTAACGCGTAGTTTTTAACGATAAATTTTTCCGCGTAATTTAAATAACGAACGGGCTGGGTGATTATTACGAGAGAATACGTTACGCGTGCGTCATGCTACCGGCGTGCCGGGTATAAAAATACATCTGAATTGTCGTGGCCATTTCGCTGTGTACGCGAGCTTTTCGTCGACAGCAGAGGAAATCTTATTATATCGCAAATGTATTCAGAATCGACAAAGGGAATATTCATTCTCGCGCACCATTCTGCGTAATTGTATTTAATGGTAACGATTGCTTTGACAATTTAAAAGAAAACGGGGATAAAACAGTAGCATGTACAGGGCGATCTAAACCGAGAGATTCAAAGGGTTTGATGTGCACTGTATTCGAAAAAATTCTAATATGCATTGTTTCGTAAATTGAACCCATCATTGTGCTATACAGGGTGTTCGACCACCCCTGGGAAAAATTTTAATGGGAGATTCTAGAGGCTAAAATAAGACGAAAATCAAGAATACTACATTTTTCTATTTTTTTTTTCTTTCTAGAAAGTGAGTAGGATTTCGGGGGTAGGTCTATTCACCAAAAATTATTGTAATTGACCTCTGCAACCGAGAATAATTTTTTCAGAGCGATTTCAAACACATGAAATTTCAGGGGAATCATTCATTCATGGTCAGACATTATATTTTCGGTAACGAATTTTTTTCTCGAAACTGGGTAGGATTTCGGGGGTATGTGTAATGACCAAAAATGATTGTAATCGACTCCTGCAATCAAAAATAATTTTTTCAGAATGATTTTTAATTTTTTAATTTAATTTTTTAGTAACTTACTACCTTACTAACAAAGCCTTAGTCAAGAAATTGATATCCTTGATTTTGGTCTTATTTTGGTCTCTAGAATCTCCCATTAATATTTTTCCCAGGGGTGGCTGGACACCCTGTATAATTTCATTCATGTTTCAATTTTTGTTCGTTGAAATATTAGAATACATTGAATCTTATGGTTAGATGTATAGAGCTCTCTCATTTTCTTTATTACGTCTGTTCCTGAATTACTCTGACAGATTTGATCTGCGAATTTAAGTTAATCTACGCAGTCGATCTACGGAGCTAGGATAAGTTAATCTACAGAGCCGATCACGTGAAAGCTCATGGCTAGTTACATAAAGCTCTCCTATTTTCTTCTCCACGTCTGTCCCAAAATTACCCTGGCAGGGTCGATCTACGAATTTCTAAAGTATAGTTTCGTTATAGACTCTTGAATTTTTTGATCATTTTTCCTAGGATCGTTGTGTATAAATTAAATACGTGAATTTGAAAATATTTCAATAAAATTTCGATTATTTCCTGTATTGGTCAGTAAAATAATAGTTATCATGAAATTCCTTCGTTGTAATGTGAAATCTCATTATATTAAATAACGAAAAATTTTAACAATTTCGGTTGAATATCCATTTTCTTTAAAGGGAGCATAACGACACAAGTATACGTAATATTTCAAGAACACTTGCTAAAAGAATATTATTCTTTTATATTAAGGGGCAGTATTTCTTAAATTCGTAAGATGAACAACTAAATTCAGACGTTGCGCGGTAATAAATCCATCGAATGATCGTAAATCAACGTTTGAAATTATTAAATACAGCTGCTGCCACGCGTAAGGTTGTTCATACAAACACGTAGCAAGCTTCTGATTACTTTTGCTTTAATTAAAGGGATGAAAGGTCTGTTCAGCCGTAACCATGAAATCACTTCATAATTCCATTAAAAACTGAATGGATAATGAACGAGCTTAAGTTCATTTTGTCGATCTACGTACCGGTGAACCAGTTGCATATTTATACATAAACTTCGGTAAAAGAACATAAACACGCTCAGTCGACTGTAATGTTCCTAATTTTTCGTTGCTGTAATCAACCAATAGAATTAAAATTAAAAATAATAATTTCAGTATTCTTATTTCGTACAAAATAGCAAATCGATTGTTTCTCATAAATTAATAGTAGTACAACCAAAAATAGTTCGAAAAGTGTTCAATGAAATTTTGTTATATAATCTCGAGGATTTGTGATCTAGGGATACACGAATCGTTAATTTTGTAGGAAGTCCTTAATAAAATAATTATTATTAGTATTTTAAATAATGATTCTCAGTGTTTTAGTCCAATCTTGTGACTATGCTTCCCTCTGTTGATAAAAAAAATTTACAATCATAGATAAAATTAGAATTTTAGAACGATATTCGATAAATTAATCATTCTCTGTTTGTCTAATCTGAAATACGAGAAACGAGATTCCGCGATCCGTGATCGAACAAAATACTAATGTCGCTGTACCACTCAGAGATTAAAATTCGAGCTGACGAAGTCACGCGACGGAGTATCGTTCACAGGATCTGTTTCTGGCTGATTTAACATCGACGTGTTCGAAACGGAAGCGTCGGAAATCATCGAACTTTAACTATTATTTCTCTTTGACGTTCCATAGCTAACAAGAAAGAAAAGAAATATGTACTAGATTACAGTCCATTAAATATTTCACGAAAATATTCGGAGAAAAATTGTAAATTGGGAAAAAATAAAAATAACTAAATTCTTCCTACTTTCATATATTACAAAGCACATTTTTCAATTCTTCAAGGGCCTCCCTTTGTCTTTCTAACAGTCATCTCAAATAAATTTCGAACAATAGACTTAAAAAAGAAATGAAGTCATTTTCATTGATATTCGGGAAAATAATTTTTAACACTTTATTTGGACCACATGGTATATTCAACGTGGTAGTGTTAGGGAGTATTCGAGATATTGATCCTGTAACCACTTTGATTCGAAAATAGCAAACGTGATATATCCATTGGCACACCACTATCAGGTGATATTAACTGGCTCTCTCATCGTTATCTGTGTCATAAAAGTAAAGGTCCAGCAGTTTCTTCTCTTGGGTCATATTTATTGCTGGGATCTAATGATGTTCCTCCAGATACACAACCCTTTAATTTCATCATAATTGAGTTTATTTTAAAATTTACATAATTTTATTTTGTGCATACTCCTTTAACGTCCAACTTAAAAAATTTGTTAAGAGATAAAAAAGAATTGTAGAGGGAAAAATTTAATATTGTAATGTCTATTTTGTTAAGATTATTTTTTTTTTAATCTTTTTTACTTGTGTCAATTGTTCAGAGCATTCTGCTTAAGAAATCAATGTTTAGCGAGTTGCACGTTTCGCGTAATAATTTTACACGCGTTTCATTCTCATAGTAGATATTTTCCAAACATGCCACAAAATTCTCCACGATGTGCAAATACTACCGTGCAACGCGAATCGGATTTTTCGCCAAAAAGTTCCCAGAGTCCGTTACGAATCGCGATAGCTCCGCGAAAAAAATATCACGGTTAAAAAGAGACGAGATTAAAGGTTAGACTTTAAAGTTTAATGTTCCTTTGATAATAGCCGAGAAGAAAAGTTTTCAAACTCCGTGCATGACCTCGAAGTTGCGGAATTTTAAACGATTTGATACGATCGGCTCGAACGTGTTGCCACTGGTTGGGAAAACGTCGCCCAGGGAATTGTTCAATAAGGTTTAAAAGCTGTGACTTGAAGCGTTTAGAATCTTTTTATACTTCGTTGCGCGGTTATTTTTCATGGGATTGCGGAACATCGAATTTCGCTATTTATCGAGCGACTGTAAAGCAATCAATTTTATTGGCTTTCGAGAAAAAGTTTGAATAGCTGACTAAATTTTTCGGCGAAAAAAAATTTTTTCAAATCGATCTAGAAAAATTATTGCCAGTTTCAGGTGTCAATTACAATCATTTTTCGTGAATAGACATATCCCCGAAATCTCAACCATTTTCGAGAAAAAAATTCCTTACCGAAAATATAATGTCTGACCTTACATTGATATGTTTCACTGAAATTTCTTGCGTATGTCTAAGAAATCATAACTTCTGGACGGATTGAAGGATTTTAATGTTTCAAAATTCAAGCAGTGGGCCGAAGAAATACTTTGGATGTAAATTCCACTCTTATTTTAACATTAATAACTTGTTAACGAAGCCTCAATCAACAAATTAGTATTCTTGATTTTCGTCTTATTTTGGCCTCGAATCTCCCATAAAAATTTTTCCCACAGGTGGCCGAACACCCTGTATAGATTATTTCGTTATACAATTTTTTCCTCCATAAAGGTGTCCATTTTGATTTATTTAACTTTAACGAATTTTTATTGGAATATGCGTGGATTTCTTAACAGTATACCAAATTTAATTTAAATTTAGTTCACTTTCCAATCATTTTTTTAATAAAATTCTAAATTGTACTCGGTACAAACCTGCTACGAAAGGTGCTACGACCCACTTTTGGATCGTGACTATCCGTAACGTGTCTCCATAAACAAAAACGTCGTTAGGAAAAATTAAATCGCGTGCTTTAAGAAAAGTAGCACGTCTCGTTTGTCTTACAGAGACAACCGCGTTGGGCTTCGCTACAAAGGAAAGCAGCACGTTTCAATTTTGGCCTCAAAAAGTAGCATGTTTTCATTTGCAGCGACAAAGAATAGCATGCGTTCGGTATGAAAACTAGCACGTTTCGGTAGTCCGTCGCGAGAACTGGCAAGGTTTGTTTCTAGTCGCGAGAAGTGGCACGTTTCTCCTTCAGCCTCGAAAAGTATCGCATTGAAAAAGTCGCTTGACACTCCGCGAACATCTTTAACGAAACGGAACTCGATCGAACACAAACCGACAGGATCAAACTGTAGATTTCGGTTCTACAGTGTGCTGTCTCGAAACGTGCAGTTCCCGAAAACTTTCCACAAAGCAAACGTCTGGTAACTGTCGAAGATTTTCGTCAACTGTTCGTAACCTGAAACGTACGTCTTCGTAAGTGATACGAAACGTGCCGCATTTCGCCGCAGTGTTCGAAACGCGTCACCGTCTCGTGGCGAATTGTGAATCGCGTACGCTATCGTAGCGAATATCAAACATGCTAGTTTTCCGCGGAGGGGACAGAAACGTGCCTCGCACCTTCGCGAGACAGGTGGAAAAATACGCGTCGACAATCGTCTTCGAGCTTCTTCAAACTCGAAATAATTCATTAAGTTGTAAACGTCACTTTTTTGACAAATTAATTGCGATGAATTGGGGGGTATATTTGATAGATTTTTCTTCGGGGTTCCTATTTTTTGCACGTTTTATGGCTTTTTAGTTGGAATTAGAAATCTGTACATTTTTGAATTTTTAATCTGCTTTGTGTGAAACTCAAATAATGTCTTTTTATATGGGGAAGTTTGCTAGGAAATGTTAGGTATTCGAGTCGTTGTTTTTGAAAGTGGCAAGTCCATTTATTTGCATTTGAATGAACTTGAAAATATTACCACGGATTAATAAATTCAGGTAATGGTTCTAAAACTGCAAACTTGGTCAATTTTATTATGCAATAATGACTGATAAAATTGTTGAAGGAAATGAAAGATTTTTTAGCTTCAAATGGACTTACACCGCTCTCAATAATATAAAACTATGAAAAATGAAAAGAATAACAATTTTAAATATATACTTCAATTTAAGTCGTAATACTGAATAATCAATGCGATGAAAAGTTGTTTAAATTATGATTTCATTTAGAAAAAAAAACATTCTTGCTATAATATTTTACAGTTTAACTACTTTTGATTAATTCACGAGTGCATCGTACACCATTGAACGTGTGATTATAAATACAAAAATAGGATATCTATATTTTACTAAAACTACCCTTAACTCACTTTCCTCCGAAAAATTAATACCATTGAATGCATAATTATAAATATAAAAACAGTATATCTATATCTCACTAAAACCACCCTTAACTCATTTCCTCCGAGAAACGGTCTCCTATCTCTTCAATTTACCCCCGACTCGTCTTCCCTCGAATGCTTCGATATTTACGAAAGTAGCGATCCAGGGAAACAACGATCCAGAACAAAAGGAGAGGAATTTTATTACCCTCGCGAA
Source organism: Colletes latitarsis (assembly GCF_051014445.1). Lineage (NCBI taxonomy): Eukaryota > Metazoa > Arthropoda > Insecta > Hymenoptera > Colletidae > Colletes > Colletes latitarsis. The sequence goes on from NC_135137.1 coordinate 32,464,513, forward strand.
AAGGGGATTATTTCGGTGTGTACTAACCCCTGAAAAGATTAAACAGTGACAACGGGCACCCCCGCCCTCTGTCGGGGTTCAACACGTTCAACTTTCTACTTATTGACACTCTCGAACGTATCGCCTCGGGAGAAACGCTAAACGCAGTTTCTGCGGCACCGATGTCTGCTCTCTGGCCCCCGTATTCGTGTAACGGGGGTGGAAACAGTCGCGGGGGTGGGTCGGTCGCGCACACAGAGGCGCGCGTGTAACGCTGCCTCACTGTTTACACGCATTCCGTTCACCATTGATCCTCTTTGCGCGAAGCCGGGGGTAGTTCGATCCCCGTTCCCATCGCTCTTCGGATTGTTTATAAGACTTCCGGTGGCTGCCGCGCTTTTCAAAGCTCAGCCATCCCCCCCGTCGTCGTTTCGTCTCTCTTTCTTTTCCTCGTCGCGGCTCGTCCCCCCGTTCGACCCGTTCCGTTACGCTCGGTTCGCCTCTGTCTCTCTCTCTCTCTCTCTCGGCGCACCAACTCGATGCCAGACAACAAGGGAGATTGTATGTAGTACCTCCGCCTGTCTGCCGCACGCTTGCCCCGGCTCTTCCCAATCTACTTTCGAATCTCGCCACGACCGATACAAGGCAGCGCCCTCGCAATGCAATGCGATCAAATCGAACTACCCCCGTGTTCTGTCACGGGCTTGAAATCCACCGTTGCGCCCGCGTCTCCGCAAACGAAAGACCCACCGGTTACGCAACACGGGATCGCGTCGTTACCACGATCTTACCCCTTGGCGTTTAGGTCACCGACAATCGGGGGACGAAAGACGCATCGAAACTGACCGGTGACTAGTTTACAAGGGGCTGGAGAAAATACTGAGAGTGTACGGTGCAAGCACTGTTGAATTTTTTGACGGATGTCAGATTCCATATTTAAAATTGCAGAGCGCGTAAATATTATTTTTTAACAACTTATGTTGAATTCGATTGATGCAATGGCACGAATACATATTCTAATTAAACGAAAAATCGTATTTTAAGGTAATCGTCAACATGAGAGGTATCAATAAATATACGTGCAATCAATGCTCGTAAATCTAGTGTTAAGGAGGTATTGCTGTCTAGACCGTCAATTTCACGACCCTTTTTGTGATTTTTTTTTTAATGATAGATAGGCTGTTTTGTACTAAGACTTTGTAGACATATTTATTCATCTTATAAGCATGTACAGTATTTTTTTCATGGAAAAATATTAAAAATTGTGGGAATTATAATTTCTTATTTAATGGCTCTTTTGGAAAAGGTGCTCCAATGGCTTCCAGGATTCCAGATAATTTGAAACAGAGGGGGTTAAAATATCTTCATAAGGAAGGTTGTAGTTATAGCAGGAACTAGAGAGAAGTCAAAATCCTGATGAATAAAGAAATGGCGACGCTTCAAGTTTCGAATTTTTATTTGTTAATCGTTCTTTTGTCTTTAGCGTGTCAAAAAAAATAGTAAAACTCGATATTTTTTTAAATCTCTAGTTCCAGCTATAAAGGCGTGTCTGCTGAATATTCTCTCCAAATTTGAAGTCAATCGGTTTGCTAGATCTTGAAATATCATGTAAGCCAGTTTAAATGCGTTTTTTTTAAACAAGAAGCTATAACTCTCGCAATTTTTAATATTTTTTGATGAAAAAAATACTAAACATACCTATAAGACAAATAAATATATCTGCAAAATGTCACTACAAAACAACCTACCTGTCGTTAAAAAAAAAATCACAAAAAATGGCCGAAGAAATGACAGCCTAGACAGCAATACTCCCTTAAGGGAGCAGTCTCGTGTAAACGTTGCAAAATGTTGTTGAAAAATATCAGGTCCTCTTGCATAGGAATTGATTAAATACATGTAGACAATATTTAAATATTAAACACAACCACTTTAATTATTCTTTAGATATTAGATTGTTTGACTCGAATAAGAGCCACGGGAATGATCTTCAACCTTATTATAGATGTCGCCATTTGGCGCGTGCTTATTACCATGAGATTATGAACGGCTCAACAAATTTTACCATGTTTATTCATTTTTATAGATTAAATATTACACCCAACGCTGCAATTTATTTTCGCAATTTACTTAATTATTACCTTCTCGAATTTTTTTCTCGAAAGTGCGTAGGATTTCGGGGGTACGTGTATCCACGATGATTATACTTGACCCCCACAAACGAAAATAATTTTTCCAGAATGATTTGAAACTTTTCAATTTTGTCGAAAAATTTAGGTACCAATCCCCTGTCGATTTTTCTTAAAAGTTCGTTTTGGATTTTTATTAATTTTGTTTGACGCCCTACAGAAAAGTTGTTTAATACTTTTTTGTAGGTACCTATGGGCTCTACTTCAGGAAAAAGTTTCATTGAAATATATTCACTATTGTAGGAGTTATGGCTGTTTGAAAATTGGACCATTTTTATGGGGTTTTCCTCATTTTGCGGAGTCAATGATCAACTTTTCGAATATTTTTGCGATTTCTACATATTCTCTACTAAAATACGCGTAGTTTGTTTTTTTGAACATTAAAATCCTTCAATCCGTTCAGAAGTTATGACGTTTTAAAGATACGCATGAAATTTCAGGGAAACATATCAATGGTATGGTCAGACATTATTATATTTTCGGTGAGAAATTTTTTTCTTGAAAATGCGTAGGATTTCGGGGTTATGTGTAATGACCAAAAATAATTGTAATTGCCCTCCGCAACCGAAAATAATTTTTTTAGTATGATTTGAAATTTTTTAATTTAATTTTTTAATAACCTTTTAATGAAGCCTCAGTCAAGAAATTGATATTCTTGATTTTCGTGTTATTTTGGCCTCTAGAATTTCCCATTGAAATTTTTGATCATTGAAAAATGAAATAAAAGGAAAATTTATTTTTTTGAGGTCTCACATGAGACTGCTCCCTTAAGGACGCTAGTTTCTTGTAATATAACTAGTAATAGAACTAAAGAACGTAAACTGTGGGTGTGAACATGCGTTGGATGGGATTAGTTGTACTGTATTGTGCAAACGTAATCAGTATGCGTGGCGTGAATGTTGTAATGAGATGATTGTCGATGGGATTACGAATGCATGACGTGTGGAGTCTGAAGAGCATTAGTTGCAACTGAACAATGAGAGACTGTACTGGGATATAATATTTGAATAAAGAAGCTTTGTATAGAGAATAATTTAAAAGTAAGTTTGGAACAAAGTGTCTGAAAATTGAAATATGGAAATATCAGAATGGCCGTGGCAGAATAACGTTTACAACCAACCGACGCGTCGTTTTTCAGCCTCTCCGTGATATTAAACGAACTCAGCAGAAATTCTGGCTCTTTTAAATGTTTTGTGCACAAATTCTGATAATTCCTCCGCGTATTTGGGACCTCAAACGTTCTGCATGCTCTCGGGACAATTTTATATCCTCTCCTCGCCTATTTTAGCATTAGTGCATGTTTTCAATATATTCTGATCTTTATATTCTCTCCTCGCCTATTTCAGCAATTGCTATATTTTATTGCCAATATTTATTTTATTGATAAAATTGCAAAAATGTTTTTCGTGTATGTTTTCAATGTATTTCATCAGATCTACGTATTACGCGTGAATGTATCTAATTAAAACCTTTGTTTATCCAATCTCATATACATTAAAGATCAGTCGCAGAGGCTCAGTCACACTATTTAAATTGCCAAAGAATTCAGAATACGCTTATGTATATTCAGATATGTAAATGAAATTATTTGAGTTGTCGTGTTACGTTGAACACGGCGTATCTGAACATGAAATGTTTGTCGTTTGATGGAACGTAACGTGTACGGATTTCGAATAATGTAATGAAGTTTATTTTATATGCGAGCGTCCATTTATCTAATGGAACTCCTTTATGAGAAGATTTCAGCGCGGATATATTTGTCCACGCGTGTGATTTGTTGTGTCACATCCATCGTGTTATTTAATTTCGCTTATTTGTTTTTTTAGAGGCATGATTTTCCATTACGTAACCGTTTTCGTGCAGAGCCAAAAATCCTCCTGTAATAAACTTTGATTATTACTTAAAAATTATCACCAACGAAAATACATAATCTGTAACAAGAGCAGAGGGATAAAAAGAAATTCTAATTTTGTAATTAATATTCAGTTATCAAAGAACGATTAAAAATTTTAATATTTTCTCTGTAATAATTAATTCTCTGTTCTTAATTTTAAAATAGCTAAAACCCTTATTAAAAGGATGTTATTAAAATGAATTAAAAATCTTTATTTTATTTTGTAATTTCTCCCCATTTTCTTACGTGTCTTACGGTTTCGTATTCCTTTTCTTCGTTTTAATGTTTTCCGAGTTTACCTTTCAGAACTACATATTTCGTCCCCTTACATTCCTTAATTTTCTTCTTGAGCAATATTTCTGTCTCGTGCCCCCATTTCCTCCACTATTTTATTATCTTAGGTTTCTTGCGCTTTTACGTTTCCCCGCAGGTTTTAATTTGCCTTGTAATCTTCCTCCATTGGAGTATACATTTTCCATACATTTTCTCTTCTCTTCGCAAAATTGTATCACCGAATATTTTAGACTCGTACTACTAGATTTGAATTTTAAGTTAGACAATCAATCCTTTTATTTATCAACTGTCCCTATATACTGTTTATTTATTAACTTTTGTCTCGTTATTTCGAGACGTAGCTGAATATACAGGGTGTTCGGCCTCCCCTGGGAAAAATTTCAATGGGCGATTCTAGAGGCCAAAATAAGACGAAAATCAAGAATATCAATTTCTTGACTGAGGCTTCATTAAAAGGTTATTAAAAAATTAAATTAAAAAATTTCAAATCATACTAAAAAAATTATTTTCGGTTGCGGAGGGCAATTACAATTATTTTTGGTCATTACACATACCCCCGAAATCCTACGCATTTTCAAGAAAAAAATTCCTCACCGAAAATATAATAATGGCTGACCATACCATTGATATGTTTCCCTGAAATTTCATGCGTATCTTTAAAACGTCATAACTTCTGAACGGATTGAAGGATTTTAATGTTTGAAAAAGCAAACTACGCGTATTTTGGTGGCGAATATGTACAAATCGCAGAAATATCCGAAAAGTTGATTCTTGACTCCGCAAAATGAGAAAAACCCCATAAAAATGGTCCAATTTTCAAACAGTCATAACTCCTACAATACTGAATATATTTCAATGAAACTTTTTCCTGAAGTAGAGCTCATGGGTACCTACAAAAAAGTATTACACAACTTTTCTATAGGGTGTCAAACAAAATTAATAAAAATCCAAAACGAATTTTTAAGAAAGATCGACGGAGGGTAGGTGCCTAAATTTTTCGGCGAAAACAAAAATATCAAATCGTTTTGGAAAAATTATTTTCGGTTGCGGGGGTCAATTACAATCATTTTTGGCCATTACACATACCCTCGAAATCCTACCCACTTTCTAGAAAAAAATTCGAGAAGGTGTGAAATTTTTCGACGGGGAAAAAAAATTTCAAATTGTTTTGAAAAAATTATTTTCGGTTGCAGGGGTCAATTACAATCATTTTTGGTGAATAGACATACCCCCGAAATCTTGCGCATTTTCGAGAAAAAAATTCAGTACGGTCGGAACTTTAAACGTTAATAACTTTTTAACGAAGCCTCCATCAACAAATTGGTATTCTTGATTTTCACCTTACTTTGGCCTCTAGAATCCCCCATTAAAATTTTTCCCAGGGGTGGCCGAACACCCTGTATAAAAAACTTTGGTATGATGAATATTATGAATAATTGGCTCTGCAAAAAATAGCATATTTTCGATTTACATAAAGCGTGAATACGTTATTAAAGCCAAAATTAAATTTTAATGCATTTTCTCGATCGATCATGTAACTTAATACGGATAAATTAGGATCGATTGATAATTGTGCGCCTTAAAATATCTGAAAATATGAAATATTTCGATAGCTAAAAGCCTAGAACATTCTCTGGTTATACTCGCATCAGCGTCAACATTTCAGTAGTTCAGTTCCAATCATTATCTTTTATATTTACAGTACATTCGCGTCACTTTTATAGTAGAAATAAATCGATCGGAGCATGGTTCAAGTGTCAATTATTTTAAAAACGCCGAGCTCGAACACTCGACGTGTATTAATTTACAGTAGAAATGGAATGGACGTTAATGTATTTAATGTATATCGTGTACGGAACGTTTGATTTAGTTTTTATCGTTAAAGAAGCGTCACATTTTATTTTTTAGTCATTTTGACTTATGAGAGAACATATTTTTTTTTAATATTCTTATTTCAAAAAATATCTTATTCGATTCGTGTTTCGCCACAGAAATTTTTAGATATACATTGTACTAGATAGAAACAATATTTCTATGTCCATTCATTTATAGTGGAACGTGTACAGCACAACAGAAATAACACCGTCGTTGTTATGTTATAAAAAACATATTCTCGTTAATATTTGCACTACGATCTGTCAAGGAATAATTCTATGTTAAGAACAAACTGATTATGAACGACTGTGTTGTATATAAACAACACTGTTCAGAGTAAAAATTCATTGGATTTTACTTATCAAATATTTATTCGATGTATAAGAGTAGACAGCTTTAAATACATTTGAAATTGGCACAAGAAATAGAAAAGTAAAACGCTACAACTAGATTTATTTCAAACATGGTCATCGTGCTAACAGAGAGTATGATTAACGGTATTCTTGCATTCGTGACTGATCCTTAGATACGTCGTAATCGTCGTGAGCCTCGTAATTAAAAGTTGCATGTTGAATGTCGTCATAAAGTCGTCGAAGAAACGCTAAACGCATAAGAAATCGTCGCGTTTGTCGTATCTTGATTTGTGAATGCAAAATCTGGTCTGTTAGATCAAACGTCCACTTCTGTGTTTGCATTGATGTAATATTTATGTGTGAAGTGAGTAAAGGATCTACGAATTTTTTTCAGAAATCGTTTCCATAACAAAAGTCCTCAAATCACTTTCGTAGTCTTTTTCAGACTAGGAAATATATTAATATATTTATTACAGTATTCTTTTTAACGAAACTGAACAGTGTCTGATCTTGAATATTAAATTGAATAATTAGTTTAAACGTGCCTCTTCGATTTTTTGATTCGAAATAGTCTTTCCCTTCGATTTCCTCCCTTTTCCACAGACCACCCACCTGTATAATCGTGTCATTTATTTCTCTAAAGTTGTGTTTCACACTCCGAAGCGACAGACGCTTCCTTTCACCACTTTTCCAATATCTTACAGCTTTTCCTTCATATTCCATATCCGCGTGTCTACCTCAGATACACGTGCTTCTTCATCTAGTGTAAATTCTGTTACTCGAAGTAAATATTTCAACCACGATTTTTCTTCATCGATGAAGCTTTCCAAATAAGCTTCAGACGTCGAAGATTGCTTATGTTCTTCGTAAACTCTGCAAACAGGATGTCAATAAATATTGTAAATGACTTGTTGTCTTGTTTCCACAGTCATTACAATTTTCAAAATTCATTTTCATTTCATTCTTTCCACGTCTCGTTTTTATAATATTTCTGAAAGCCTGAACTGTGTTCACGCGATTTGAAACACAGGAAGACCAACCATCTACTATGCGAATGTAGAAGATACAATGTCCAAAGAGAAAAATATAAGATAACATCACCTATAACTTTGATGTCAGAAACTGTTGAAAATATGAGATACAGGGTGTTCGGCCAACCCTGGGAAAAATTTTAATGGGAGATTCTAGAGGCCAAAATAAGACGAAAATCAAGAATACTAATTTGTTGATAGAGGCTTCGTTAAAAAATTATTAATGTTTAAAGTTTCGCCTATACTGAATTTTTTTCTAGAAAGTGGGTGGGATTTCGGGGGTAGGTCTATTCACCAAAAATTATTGTAATGAACCCCCGGAACCGAAAATAATTTTTCCAGAACGATTTGAAATTTTTTAATTTTTTCGAAAAATTCCACACCTTCTTGAATTTTTTTCTCGAAAGTGGGTAGGATTTCGGGGCTATGTCTATTCATCAAAAATGATTGTAATTGATACCTGGAACTAAAAACAATTTTCTCAGAATGATTTAAAACTTTTCAATTTCGTTGAAAAATTGAGCCACCTGTCCAATTTTCTTAAGAATTCGTTTTTGATTGTTAGTAACTTTGCTTGACGCCCTATAGAAAAGTTGTCTAATACTTTTCTGTAGGTACCCATGAGCTCTACTTCAAGAAAAAGTTTCATTAAAATATATTCACTATTGTAGGAGTTATGGCTGTTTGAAAATTGGACCATTTTTATGGGGTTTTCCTCATTTTGCGAAGTCAAGGACCAACTTTTCGAATATTTTTGCGATTTCTACATATTCTCTACTAAAATATGCGTTGTTTGCTTTTTTAAACATTAAAATCCTTCAATCCGTTCAGAAGTCATGACGTTTTAAAGATTTGCATGAAATTTCAGGGAAACATATCAATGGTATGGTCAGACATTATTATATTTTCGGTAAGAAATTTTTTTCTCGCAAATACGTAGGATTTCGAGGGTATGTGTATTCACCAAAAATGATTGTAAGCGACTTTTGCAATCGAAAATAATTTTTTTAGAACGATTAGAAAAATTTTTTTTTCGCCCAAAAATTTCAGCACCTACTCGAATTTTTTTCTCGATAGTGGGTAGGATTTCGGGGGTAGGTGTATTCACCAAAAATGATTGTAATTGAGCCCCGCAACCAAAAATAATTTTTCCAGAATGATTTAAAATTTTTTAATTTATTTTTTTAATAACTTTTTAATGAAGCCTCAGTCAAGGAATTAATAGTCTTGACTTTCGTCTTATTTTGGCCTCTAGAATCTCCCATTAAAGTTTTTCCCAGTGGTGGCCAAACATCCTGTATATTACTAATCGCGAAATCTGTGGTAATCCTATTATAAATAATTCACTTGTTTATTTCGTCTCTATAGACGATCTGCTCGTCGCTTCTATAACAAACCTTTCTTCTTATTCTGACCATCACAGTGTAGCCATGTTTTTATTGATCTGTATCGTTCCTCTGTGATAAAATAATGTTACGTTTATCAAGACTCTGCCCAGACATATTTCAACAGAAACATATAGAAAATATCCTGAAATATCTAAGAGAAACCAACATCTACCACAAAATATACACCAAAAGAAAAGAACCCAGCACCAAGTCGTCGCTAATGACTTGAAGGTCGATGCGACATAAAACATAAATTAAAAAAAAAATAGAATATTCTGGCCCGTAGTATATTACTATAATATTTATCTACCAGTGAATTATGATTCCTATCCTTTGGAATAAATGTGGTATCTTTCACTCCAAAAGCGTGCACGTAAATAACCTCCGCATCACGTTCCATACGCTGGCGCGAAACTCGAAATTGTTTCCTATGTTACGTAACGGGAATATGGTCCAGTAAAAATCGGTCGGGTATCTTTAGATTATTTGCCACGCGGCATCCATCGCGATTCAGGGATCGCCGTCATCGAAATATACCAAGCGGTAGGATAGTCCAGGAAGACGGACACAGAGAAAATCCTTCCCGGAATCGTATCCTTTTCCCCATTGCTATGTATGATGCACGGACGGCGTGCACACGTTGCATTATGCATCGTGTCATAATGCAACCCTGAGGGGTAACGCCAGATTCGTGAATTCCTTTTACCTGTTTTGCAATATCGTCGGATGCGGTTCTCGGGTTTCCTTTACCGGGAAAACCGTTTCGTACGTTTCCCCTCCGTTCCCGCGTTTTCACACGCTTCTGGTCCCCCCCTCTCTCTCTATATATATAGGTCTGCTTAACACGTGATCCGCGCACGGCAAACCACTTGGCATGATGTTCACGTGCGATCGGAGAAACCGTTTCTACCTCGCTCGTTTTCTGATTATGAAATTATATCGTGCCCCTGAGAATCGACGCCTCAGGATTACGCGAATCTTTCCCGACCGGGCTACCCACGCCCGCGGATCCGCTGATGCGTCCTATTCCACCGTTATATCATCATCCCTGTTTCCTCGTTTCACCCCGTTAACTGCTGAGACGCCTCGATCCGTCCGCTGAAATAAAACTCTTCGACGAATTAAATTTCGTCCTCGTTTCTCTTCGCTTTTCTATTTAAAAAATATTATATCGTAGGATGAGAGAAATAGTTTTTCGTAATGTTTCATTTTTATTAACCATTTCCTAGGTTTAACGATGCTATGGACGAAATATTTCGTTAATATAATGTCTATGCAATTATATAGACGAGATATAGACACGAAGTGTTTTATTACAAAATTTTAACTCGTTTCGCGCCGCGTGTTCCACCGGGAGTACACGCTAACAGATTTATTTAATACGTGAAAAATCAAACTAATTTGTAATAATGTAGTGAAATATTATATGAGAATATATCAATCTTCAGTTAAAACATGAAATGACTCGAATGAAAGCTTGAAAGTATGATGCACAATGTGAGACTACTAGATTTACAAAAATGTATAGTTGTGCAAATTACACATTACCTTTGACTTAAAGGGTGGTATTTTATTTAAAAAACAATAAGTAATATGAAGCAGCATTTTTGTATTAGGTCTTTTACATTGCAACTATAGCGTTTCCTAAAATGAACTTTTGATACACAAAATGCCCAAATACGTACACGTATCCGTTTTATCGAAGACACAGAAATGCATTTTTAAGCTTCGAGAGATTTCAGCCGCGGTGTTTCAACCTGGTCATTAATTAAAGGAACGAATTCCCCACGGAATTAACGCAAAGCGTTAACGCTAATTCGGTGTTCTTTAAAAGCCTCCATAGAAGACAGTCGGTATCGATTTTTGTTGAACCACTTTGCTAGCTTATAATTTCGTCTATTTTCGTTGGAAGAAAAGCCAGCGTTCTGACATCGAAATGCATTTTACTCACGGAATATTTTATCGCGTATAAGAATTTCACAATTGCTCTACGTTCTATCTCGAATTCAAGCTGCCTCCCCGAAACATTCTTCCACGGCTGGAAAATTGAAAAAGGAAATTCTTTTAGAGTAAGAATTCGACGAAAATAAATCTAATAAATCACTGCTAAACGCGATGCAATTTGTCGCGATAGCACTGTTGTCGAATGATAAAATAAAGAAACGAGATTCCATTTAATTCTTTCTTCATCAGAGAAGATAAATAAATTTCTATAACACTGCCCGTAGGTTCTTACAAAATCTAATGAAACCTCGAGACGAGAATATAAAATATAAACGTAAAGGTTTCTTCAACAACGCGTTACCAAGACACTCAGTATACAACAAATTTCATAACTGTTTCGTAGGAAATATTAGCTCGCCGCCATGTTCCGCGCCAACGTTGAAATTGGAACGCCCAGTCCACTAAATTTGTTAAAATATGAGTGTGTCCATCGAGACGAATTATTCGCCGCCTCGAGCGGGTTTTACGAGGAGCGAATTGAATGAACTTAGTTTTAAAGACTTCCCTGCAAGTTGCACGTGTTCGTAATTGACGATAAATAACGAAACACGCGAGTCTGTCGGCGGATAATCTTTCACGACCGCCATTAAAGGCGCATTTACGAGCAACGTCGTCTTCTGTATTTTCTTTTATCTCGGCTTAAACAAGAACGCAAAGGATCTTCCGTACGGGGAGCTTAAACGATTTTCTCACGCCGTATTTACGTGGATGAGCGATCTCGTGTTGATGAAGGGACGAGTCTGCGGGAGGGTGAGACACAATCGGGACGCAAACTAATAAGAGAATAATGAGAGTGGACTAGAGCCGCTCGTTCCACGGAACTTTCTCTCTATTACAGATAATGGTTTTTTATAACGACTTTAATTTATTTAAAAGCGTTTGAACCCTCGTATCTTTGAAAATTAACAAACTACCGGTAATTGAAAACGTAAGCGGAAAGTAACGCTTCTCCTACCTTCTTCGCTTCCGGGGCTTGATTGCTTGTTCGTTAAAAACACCGACAAAGTGCAAGAATACGATGTTACGATCCTTTTTTCCTTCGTTCGAACGAATAATCGTTCAGCGTATGTTGCAACAACGAATACTCGATTAATTTAATTAAATTTGTTTTAAAAGTAGTCGAGAAATTGTTCACTTTACTGTAAGAAAGGTAATTGTAGTCGTGAAGAATATTGAAAAATAATTTTCTTTTTAGAAAATTACTTGGTGTTGTCTTTTATTATATTTATTTCTCTTTGTACATGTTTTTACGTATTGTATAAATCTTATTTGCCTAGGAGTGCGTTTATTCGATCATAAATTAGGTGTGTGTTTGCGAAACTCTTATCAGATCGTCGGCTAGTTCGCATAATTTTAGCGTAATATTATAAATTATGCTTATCGTTCTTCCGAGACGTGCTTTGTTTACTCCATTATAATTTAGGGTCGAAAGTAGAATAAACTATTGTCATTTCCGAATTTATACTATTTCCAATCTCAATTCCAATCCCAACTGGGACAAAATTATTTAAAAAAAGATATATCTCAATTTCGTAATAAAGATTACACGATACTCAGATAGATTTTAATCCCAAATTTTTAGCCAGAATCCTCGTCCAATATTTCTCGGAGAGCCCTTGTGTATTTCTCGATGGGGCAGCAAAGCAGAGCGCATCTTTTCTCATTTCGTTAAAATGATCCACTTTTTCAGGGATCATTGATTAATTAGCTCCCACTTGCTTAAAAAAGTTGCCCGGTTGAATTTAGATTGGCTTTTCATTCGCCCCGGGGGCCGGTAAGTCGGCTCAAAGCGTCCGGGAACTTCTGCATCAACGTGATACAGTGAAACGGAACTTTAAAAAGGTACTTTCGGTACGCGCGAGAGACACGGGCCCAGGAACGCGATAAAAAGTGGCTACGCGCGGACGCTGTTCCACGGAAGAATTGCGAAACGGAGAGAACGAATACGTAATATAATGTTACAGCGGGGTATTAGGGGGTAGTATGTAAAGTAAGGACATATTACCAATTTCGAGGAACATAAATAATACCCGGGCGCGGGATGAGCTAGACGATCCCGGCGAGCAATTTTCCAAATTAGAAGGACTCCTCCTCTGTCCCCTCTCGCGATAACGTGTGAACATTCTCGACGAGTTTGCTCCACCTCTTGGAGACGCCTCGAGTACGAAGGGACGCGTTCTCGACAGGGAAACACGAAGGTATGCCGCTCCACCCGGGCTCCCGAAGCTACAAAAATGCGGTTTTTCGACAAGGAGACGGGGGGAATGAGAATCTCTTACAATATCGCGAGGAGCGTTATGGAAAACCACTCGTGTGATCGTGAGAGACTCAAACTTGTCTATGAATGGCTTGGGGACTGAAAATATGGATTTGGGTATTAATTTAAAGGATTTGGGTACAGTGAAATTTTAGAGTTTGAAATAGAAAAAATGCAATTTTTTGACAAGGAGACCGAGAATCTCTCTCACAATATCGCGAGAAGCGTTATGGAAAACCACTCGTGTGATCGTGAGAGACTCAAACTTGTCTATAAATGGCTTGGGGACTGAAAATATGGATTTGGGTATTAATTTAAAGGATTTGGGTACAGTAAAATTTTAGAGAAATTTGAAATAGAAAAAATGCAATTTTTTGACAAGAAAACCGAGAATCTCTTTTACAATATCGCGAGAAGCGTTATGGAGAACCATTCGTGTGATCATGAGAAACTCAAACTTGTCTATGAATGGCTTGGGGACTGAAAATATGGATTTGGGTATTAATTTAAAGGATTTGGATACAGTGAAATTTTAGAGAAATTTGAAATAGAAAAAATGCAATTTTTTGACAAGGAGACCGAGAATCTCTTTTACAATATCGCGAGAAGCGTTATGGAAAACCACTCGTGTGATCGTGAGAGATGCAAACTTGTCTATGAATGGCTTGGGGACTGAAAATATGGATTTGGGTATTAATTTAAAGGATTTGGATACAGTGAAATTTTAGAGAAATTTGAAATAGAAAAAATGCAATTTTTTGACAAGGAGACCGAGAATCTCTTTTACAATATCGCGAGAAGCGTTATGGAGAACCATTCGTGTGATCATAAGAGACACAAACTTGTTTATGAATGGCTTGGAGACTGAAAATGTGGACTTGTGTATTAATTTAAAGGATTTGGGTAGAGTGAACTTTCAGAGAAATTTAAAATAGAATGCAAAATGTTCCTGTGAATTTTGGGTTTGAATCTATTTCTGATGATGTTTCTCAGCTTGTTATCAATATGATATTGTTCGTTTGACTTGTGAGAGTAGGGAATCGTGATGTCTAAATAATTTCCCAGATTACGTAGTTATGCAACCTCGCGTCGTAAGTAACGATCATTCAGGAAAATATGTCTGTGCTATTTTGAATCTTAAGCATCCCTCCAAGTTTCTCAGTTATCGATCATCCGACAACTATTGTAATGCCTGCTCGTCTAATTTTGTTACTTTTCCTATTGCGGTTAAATATCGAGAAACTATCGTATTAACGAATCCTAAATCTGTTTCGAAAACTCGAGTTATGATTCTTAATAACTCACCTTTAATAACGGATTTGGAAATAGTTCTCGATTTATTATCATATAATTCCATCGTTGGCAGAGTCAAAGTAAATCAGTTTTACTTTGTTTTAATTCAAACTTTATGTAAAGGAAATAATTCGATAAAAGTACCCTCTTTTATACGATTTTAAAATTACACGAAATTAAATTACTTTTAATATAGTTTACATCCTTTGGAAGAAGCTTTATATATTTCTGCTACATCAGTATTTTCACGATTTTCTTTCACATGGTACGTTTCCACAATGCTAAAAAAATTAAATTATAAATACTATATATACTGCATACTTTATGTTTAAATTGATATATAGTAATTTAAAATCGTAGTACACGATAAATTTAAAGAAATACCAATATATTTAACGTAACATTTGGAAAATAAAATGTATCAACGTAACTTGTGAGAAAAGATAAATTGTGTACCCAGGTGTTTCCCCATTCAGAATTCATTAATTTATTAGTGAATATTTGTCGAGATTAAAATTATTTACGTCCGTCAGTATCTTCCAAACTGGTTCAGCATTCATTTGCAGCGAAGGAATGCACAAACCGCGTAATCAATCTTCAATTGGTGGAATATTGGCAATTTCATGGGACGTGACCTACCACAATGAGATGATTCAAACGTAATGGTCAGTCGTGCAGGCGTGTATGTAGCAAAACGAACCACCGAAAGAGGCGCACTTTAGTTTCGATTCTTCCGTGTTTTTTCTGCCGAACAAAAGATCGCTCGAAGCGATAGAAAAAGTCGAGCAAATGTTTCCGACCATCTTGCATCCACGATAATCAGTATAATAGAATTATCAGCATCGGCACGAACGTATGAGCAATCAATTTATTGAATTTGATAGAGAAAGAAGGGAGAGTATAATTGAAACGATCGAGTTTATTTCGTTTACTCTCGTATTGATTAATAAAGGGGTAGTTTTTCGAGAGATGCACTTGAGGAAGATTCATTATTGGATGATAGTCATTAAGCTGTACAATGTTTTCTTTTGTAAATTTGATTTATCTTTGCGTGGAACAGAGCTGAAGGTTGGCCCAGTTACCAGACTCGCTCTATATATTCAGAAAAGATAGGTGGTACGTTTCAATCATCTGCAAACCAGTGTCGCAAACATGACGCACGTGCCCAGAACCTCACCGCAGGTGAGGTCATAAACCACCGCTCTCTGTCGACGGTTAGTCGACAGCCACGTCTAGTTCCTGGAATAATTCTCCGATCGAATGCTTACCCCCAACAACTATCATAAAAACGAGCTTTCTATTATCTACTTTTCATAATTCAACATTCATAACAAACAATTAAATACTAATAATTGTTTCAAGATTCCCTCTTCATTCTCACGCGTAATTCATTCTTAACTCTTTTACATTAACGTGTTTATTTACAGCTTTGAATATACAAAATTTCATAATTCATAATTCAGGATTTGAACAATCGATTAGCTTTATTTTAAGAAAAATTTAATCATGATTTTAATGTTTAATTAAATAGGAAAGAGTGTTACAAAATTTGTGAAATTCTAAGTTTCTACGAAGACGAAATTGATATATAGTATTTTTTATAATTATTTAGAGTTTTACAAGAGATTAGGGCTAGCTATACGCACGTAAAACCAAACGAGGGGGTTATCTCCATTGCTTTTCGAGAAAACAGTTTGCAACCCTGTAGTCAGACCACATCGTGTATAATAAACGAACACTTTGCAGCATGGCAGCAAAGTGTGGTTCGCTGATACTGAATTAGTAAAACGACGGTGTGTCTTTCCGAGTAATATTGAAATAGCGAGGAAAAACTGTTTCTGGCCAGCGCGACTGCACGGATACGAGCACACGATGAAACGGGGTCGGTTTTACTTATGCTGTCGACTTTTCAAAGAAACATAACGTTAAACCGTGTCTGGTACCTTCGAAAGTTTTCAAAATTTAAAGTGGGACGATAGCAAAGCTCGAAAGTGGAGTTAAATTTCCAACGTTCGTTATTATTACACATTCTTTCATTATTCTTAACCTTACTTTAGAACATTGTCTTTACACCAAAACTGCTTTAAGAGTAAATAAAAATCAGAAAACTGTATCGTTCGAAATTAATTCTTTCCTAATTTGCTTTCTCGCGCGTACGCCATAACGTTATACATAAAAAACGAACTTTTGCAACAGGTTTCACTCTCCCAACCCCGGCCTGAGCTCGCAATAACGTTGTCAGCCAGCATCCCCGTATCTTGTACATTTTTTACAGGCTGGTTCTCGCGAGATTAAGTCGTCCTTTGACTCGTTCGCGCCGTCCGCTCTCACTTCGGACCGACCAGTCGCGACCGTCGCGACTCGTCGGTTGCGGCAGTCACGACGGAACGACGCTGTCGAGGATGGACGAAGACAGGCCGCGGTGGCCGGGGACGCAAGGGGGGGAAGCAGGCGAACGTAAAACGCGACCTGGGCAAGGAATAACGAGAGTATGATCCCGGGAGCAGAGGATATGACGTAATACAATATGTGCGGTGTCGTCTGTCCCATCCCATTTGTTCGTTCGCGCCCAGGCTGCCTCGGAAAAACGTCCCAGAGTCCGTCGGAGCCGCGAGTCGAGGCGAACGGGGGCTGAAAAAGTAGGGGGA
The DNA here is from genome assembly GCF_051014445.1 of Colletes latitarsis. NCBI lineage: Eukaryota > Metazoa > Arthropoda > Insecta > Hymenoptera > Colletidae > Colletes > Colletes latitarsis. The sequence goes on from NC_135137.1 coordinate 32,481,715, forward strand.
GCGCGACGGGTGGCGTCGAAGAGGGACAGAGAGGGACAGAGGAGCAGCCACGAGCTGCGCTGGCGTTGATAACGACTCGCTAGCGTTCATATTTTACGCGACGCTCATCAATAATTCATACTGTGAATAATGCAGCACTGTTTCGCGTTACTTTATACTGGTCTCTTCCTTCCTTCCTTCCTGTCTTCCTTCCGTCCTTCCCTCGCGCCCAGGTGCGCCCTGCGATCCACCCCCTTCTTCTTCTTCTTCTTCTTCTTCGTTCTCAGGAGGAACAGACACGAACTTCCGTTCGGGACACTTTTATCTTTCGGTTTATCCTCTAAAACGGAGGCACGCGCGTCCCTACTTCACCTCACCGCTCTTTCTTTATCCTTCGCCACGATCGGCTTCTTTCTCGACCCCGTAAATAGCACCCCTTGCGCGATAATTCGCGTGGCTCGCGCGACAAAACGAAACGAGATTTCGGTGGAACTTACTGTTAAACATTATTGAAATGTAAAGTGTCTCGATCGAAGAACTATAATCGTCGGTTGGTGTCGTTTGAAATTAATTAATATCTGGCTATGGATAGGTGCTTCATAGGTGAAGACGTTTTCAGGGTTGTATCTATCAGGAAATAAATTATCGCGCGAAATTCAATTTGAGGAAGAAGTTTTTTAATATTTTTAGAATTTCTGAATACTCTCCACTAAAATACGAGTTGTTTGCATTTCGAAACATTAAAATCGTCCAATCCGTTCAGGAGTTATGCCTTTTTAGACACACGCATGAAATCTCGGGGAAACATTACTAGCCATAAATCATATTTTCGGAAAAGAATTTTTTTCTCGGAAGTGCGTAGGATTTCGGGGGTGTGTGTATTCAATAAAAATGATTTTAATTGACCCCCGAAACTGAAGCTAATTTTTTTAGAACGATTTGAAAAATTTTTTTTTCAGCGAAAAATTTAGGCACCCTTGTCGATTTTTCTTAGAAATTCGGTTTTCATTTTTAGTAATTTTATTTGACGCCCTGTAGAAAAGTTGTCTAATACTTTTTTGTAGGTACCCATGGGATCTACTTCAGAAAAAAGTTTCATTGAAATATACTCACAATTGTAGGAGTTATGGTTGTTTGAAAATTGGACCATTTTTATGGGGTTTTTCTCATTTTGCGGGGTCAAGGACCAACTTTTCGAATATTTTTGCGATTTGTACATATTCTACACTAAAATACGCGGCGTTTGGCTTTTTGAACATTAAAATCGTCCAATCCGTTCAGAAGTTATGACGTTTTAAAGATTCACATGAAAATTCAGGCAGACATTCCTGGCCAAAAATTATATTTTCGTTGAGGAATTTTTTTCTCAAAAACGCGTAGGATTTTGTGGGTATGTCTATTCAAAAGAAATGATGATAATTGGCCCCTGTAACTAAAAATAATTTTTTCAAAACGATTTGAAAAAACTTTTTCTCCAAAAAATTTCAGGGAAACATATCAATACATGGTCAGACATCACATTTTCGGTAAGGATTTTTTTTCTAGAAAACGTGTAGAATTTCGGGGGTATCTCTATTGACCAAAACTGTTTGTAATTAACCCCCGCAACCGAAAATAATTTTTTCAGAGCGATTTGAAATTTCTTTTTTTTGCCGAGAAATTTCTCCTTTCTTAAAAATTTGTTTTTGATTTTTAATAAGCGAAATTATTTTGGAGGCTATTTTCTGCCTGTTTAAGTTTTATTTTAGTCTCATTTGACTCTAAATACAATTTTACACGCAGCAATTTACACTAATTACCCACTTTTATACATATTTAAATTCAGACTGAGAAAATTGTTCTAAAAATAAAAATAAAAATTTCTTAAGAAAGTAGGAGAAACGTAATCTTCGTAAAAGGACATTTTTTGTTAATTTGTAATATTTAGTATAATATTTATTTAATTGTTTTCTTGTTTTCTGGTATCAGTTCCTATATTAATCATTATAATTAATGATTTTCTCAGTTAGCAATGCGTTTAGCGTATTCGGTTTAATTTTATTTCTTCGCGCGCGCGTTCCCGTTACTTTAATAAACAGTAAACTTCGCTTATTTAGGAGAAGTTTCCTTTGCAGATTGTTCGAGTGGAAACAAAAGGAGCTTCGTTCGGTGGACGGTATTTCCAGAAAGTTTGGAATAATTTTATGATGCTTCCCCGCGATAAATTATTTACTAAAATCCGAAATCGAATTTCTCATCAATAATTCATGGTGTAAGAACTCCCTACTTCTTTCCACCACTTTGTACCGTCGGTCTTCTACCGTTTTCCGCCTTCGTCTTTTCGTTTTCCCTCGCAGACAATGAACTTCGGTTCGAGACACTTATTTCTCCATTTATCTTTCCAAACCGAGGTACACCGTCGGTTTTATGTTTAACTTACACCGCGATACGGGCAGTTTCTGTCCATATAAACACTTTATTCGAGGCTTCTGAATTTATAGAAATTGAATTCCGCCGTACATCCACGGCTATCGAGAAATTCTATTCCAGAATTACAGCTGTGACAAAATAACCACGTTCCAATTATTACCATTTTCGAAGAGACTGTCACATCCCCTGACTTTTCCTTTCATTTCCTTTTATTTCTATTCCAGCACTTTAAACCACAGACGAAATTTATTTCAGCTATAAATATAGTTAACCAAAATGTTGTAATTAAAACTTTCCCCTTTCTCGATCAATTAATTTCAGTCGCTACTAATTACAAATACAACATACTCGAACCATGTAATCGATTTTTTCGATTTTCAATTTCGTTCGTGCATTCGTATTTTGGAGTACTACTTGTTCTATAACGATTCACAACAATTAACTCGCTAGTAAATCGTTTACGAGCATAACGTGGCTTTAATTTCAAGCTATGCAAATTTTGTAATTAAATTCGATCTTTAAAAAGTTCTTAGATCGTGCCTCTAGCTTTTTTGATAAACGAGCGAAAGTTTGGTTTTTCTAATGTAATTCGAGCAATTAAAACGAATGCGTGGGACTAGTAAGCACAATTTCCGTTTATTGCCGTATTACACAAATGACTGCTTCCTAAACGCGTGCTATTGGACTACACATTTGAGACTCTCGAATGCAATTTATGTTAATTGACTCGAAATGCGCGCTTTGTATCTGCAACGTATCTCTGCAATAATACGTTTAGCAAGTGTTTGTCTTATTAGCGTTATAATAGAGTCAAGTTATGGGCCTTAATTTCATTTCAAGAGGGTTCGGTTAAAAACAGATTATACTCGCTTACGGAATCATTCGCGCAGTTTCTGATGATCTCGATTTTTATGATTTTAATAATGTTCGTGAAACGAAAGGTATCCTCAAATGTTCTTTGTTCTTAAATGCGAAATTAAATGTTTTCACTCGAGCAACACAATCGACTGAAGTAAATTGGCCCTCCTTCTCGAGTTACGTCTGTCTCGTCTCCAGGAATTCAAATGTTTCCATCCTGTCCTTGTGACGCGGAGAAATTTCATTTAATCCACTAATCTACTCTTACTTTCAACGAAAGCATAATTTCTTTTAGGCAATAAAATATATTTCAATTTTAAAGCACTTTTATCCAAACAGCTGACACAGAAAGTATCAATTTATTCGTTAAACTCTAGCGCTTGAAACAAAAAACGAAAGAAGAAAATGTTCTGAAAATCGTCATAAATCCTAAACGACTTTTTCAAGGAAAATGCATTACTCTAGCCAAGACACGATCAAGTCTTAATATCAAGAATTACGACAGGGCGTGCAAAACTCACACGCCAACGTCTACTCGATAAATTAGGGCCTTCGTTCCGTGAATATTCCAAAACGGCGTTAACAATGAGGAATGTTGCACTACGCTGCAGCAAATTTTACTTGCACATGCAACAATCTAATATAAAACTCTGGAAGGCAACCTAGTGGATATAGAATCGATGGACTCATGCTCTAAATAAGCAGTGGCATTCTTGCTTCGACATATTTCGTTGAATTTGGAATATTTTTAAATATAGAGAATATAATGGAAATTGCAGACAGGCTCGAAACTCTGAGAAACGTTTATTGATTTGCCTTTGCTCCCTATTGTCGCAAGCAAGTGTATAATCGCAACATTTTCCTCCGAGATTCGATTTTTCCGATCAGAACACATCCGAACTCATTCGATCTGATTCAATGCACGGTGATTCATGCTCTTCCGTGCTTTTCAATTTCGCGCGATTGAATTGCTCCGATCTGATACGATTGGATTCAAACTAGAATTCCCCTAGCTTTAGCAAGATGTTTCACCGGGGGGGGGGGCTGCGATATTCGACAATCCCTACGCGGCGTTTCATAATTACTGATTAAATGTTTGTCTGTACTGACAAAAGGATCAATACCCTTGATTGTTTCCTTTTTTGCGCAAATATGTAGCAACGTGTTTAAGAATCAGGCAACTGCGTTTGAAACTCCAGAAAAAAGGAAAATGTAAGATGAATTTTTAGATGTGGAAGCTTGTTTTCAAAATATTTCTTGATTAGAGTATTTTGATTTCTTGCAAGTCGAAAAAATATACTTGTAAGAACTACGTTTAAAACTCCAGAAAAAAAGTAAAATGTAAAATGGATTTTTCTCGATTAATTGTAGGAAATTGTTTTCGAAATATTTCTCGATTAGAATATTTTGATTTCTTGCAGGTCGACAAAATATACTTCTTGCAAGAATTACGTTTAAAACTCCAGAAAAATTTAGGAAAATTGTAAGATGACTTTTTAATTGTAGAAAATTGTTTTCGAAATATTTCTCGATTAAAATAATTTGATTTCTTGTAAATCGAAAAAATATACTTCTTGTAACGTATATTACAGGAGCAAGTTGACAATCTATTAATGGACGCCATGTAAAGTCATGCTTCGATGAGCAACGGAAAAATGTAACGCGCGTGGTTCTTTTGATCCGTCGACAACATTCGTGTTCTTATACGCTGGAATGAGTTTCTTTGCCAGTTTTTTTTATTTATACGCATCCTCTTTATACTTCCTATACGCGGAAGTTGCTGATTATATGTAAATGAGATCACGCGTAACTAGATTTTTAACATCATTTCTAGATCAGTTAGAAAGCATTAAATACGAATTATTCTGCGCAGATAATTTTCAATGATTAAATCGTATATATTCTGTTAAAATATAAACAGCCATTTGTAACGTTGCATTGAAAAGGTGTCTTTTATATTTTCAAACAATTTTCCATAAAATCGAACAATTTTTCCCCGAAACATTTTGTTCTGTCTTTAAAAATAGCCGAGTTATTGAATTGTTTTAAATGCCTCAGCTGTCACGAAAATTTCAAAACATTTTAGTCGATTTAAATAAACACGAATATTTCGAGCTTCAACATTTTTAACTTCCATTCTCTTCTTACCTTTTTATTGCTACTCTTACTTTTATTTTGTTCTTTCTATGCAACTGCATATTAGGTTCAATTTCCTTTTACGCGTTCTGTTTTTATGACGTAATAATGACATTATTTTTATTGTTATTTCTCCCTCTTTTTTCATAATGGGTCACAACACGACTTTGCTGCTGTAACACGAACTATTGCCAAGTATCACGCAATGTTTTCTAGATAGTCTATTGTGCCAAGAAACGTCTCGCAATATTTACGGCTTTTCATTTTTTAACTGTCGTTTGCGGAATAACATTAGTCGCAGACCCTAATAAACATCTTTTTTAAGTTATATTTAATCTGTTTGCAAGTATTTTATTATTTTGCGTTCTCAGAATATTTTATACTTGTTTTGCAATACTCGTTGCGTTTCGAATTTGTGGTATGGATCTAATGGAACTGTATAGTTTATCGATATACAACTTAATTGTCTCAATACACTGTATTGAACTATTTCGTTACAAGTTTGAATATTTGTTAGTATCGATAAAGACTTTCTATTACCAATTCTTAACATATGAAATAACATTATATTCCACTTGAGTGATCAAACATTGCAAGAGATTGGTAACTTTGCAAGAGAAAATAATCTAATATAAAAATTTCATCCTCTAGCAGATACTCAAAAAGGGTGAGCCTGATTAATCGAGACAAAATTTTATTACGAAACGCAACGAGTAGAAAAATTTAGGCACTTAATTAGATTTTCGGTAAGGAATTTTTTTCTCGAAAGCACGTAGGATTTCGAGGGTATGTCTAATGATCAAAAAGTATTATAATTGACCCTCGCAACCGAAAATAATTTTTCCAGAACGATTTGAAATTTTTTAATTCTGCCAAAAAATTGTACACCTTCCTGAATTTTTTTCTCCAAAGTGGGTAGGATTTCAAGGGTACCTCTAATAACCAAAAATGATTGTAATTGAGCCCCACAACCGAAAAGAATTTTTCCAGAACGATTTGAAACACACGAAATTTCAGGGGAATCGTTCATTCATGATCAGACATTATATTTTCGGTAAGGAATTTTTTTCTCGTAAGTGGCTAGGATTTCATGGGTATGTGTATTCACCAAAAATGATTGTAATTGACTCCCACAACCGAAAATATTTTTTCCAGAACGATTTGAAATTTTTTAATTTAATTCTTAATAACTTGTTAACGAAGTATTCTTGATTTTCGTCTTATTTTGGCCTCTAGAGTCTCCCATTAAAATTTTTCCCAGGGCTGGCCAAACACCCTGTATAAATACATAATTATTTCCTATGAAAAGAGAAATTTTTATTTCGAGAAGAATTATATTTGCCACTTCTGGACGAACTAAGTAATTGCTGCCTCCGTCGCGACGAGCATCGTTCTACGCGGAGTTTGTCATTATACGGTTAAATGTCAGTTTGATTCTAAGGGAAGAAGGTTACGCCTTAAGCTTTCTACGCTTCTTCGATAGGTCAGGAAATGAATAGCGTAATTTACAGCGTGACCTTTGAAGAACAGTCCTCAGACTCACGAGTCTGCAAAGACCACATAATGCTCGTGCGCTGTTATCGATGCGACGTAATATCAGCGTATTCGATATAGTCGGCACTGTATCATTTTCGCATAATGGGGAAGGTTGGGTAATACGGAATGGAATACAAACAAAGCCGCGTGATACTCCTCCCGCGGTGCTATATCATATCAACGTTTTATGAATAAAACATTTGCTTTAGTAGCTTTCTGCCGGCTAGCCCATATATTAGAATGTTGTTTTGGGAACAATGTTCAGAGGATGCAGCTACTTATCGAAATGAATAATGGCACGCTTTGGGAGAAATAACTGGGTCCCCTCTGTGGGTCGACGTTTTTATTATTTCGTTTCTACCGCAAATTGCGTGCTCCTCCGACGTTTCCACGTTTCGAACACTTTCGGAAATTGTAATCTACGTGGAACAGTCATCGAGCCTCGCTCGATCTTCTCAGTCTTGGTAGGTTAATTTGTAGAAACTGGTATCTGGTGCTTTGCAAACTTCCTAGCAGCGTAATTGTTATCGTGTTATGTTCAGAATTTTCAACGAGGGAAATCAACATACCTTTGTGCACATTATCTCCGCGATAACATTGAAATGCACATATTCTACTGTGTCCTTTGACGAACTAATCTGACTTGAAAGATATAATTGCGTATGTCAAAATTCAAATTATCTGTTTGACAAAATTTCATGCTCAAGGTATATTTATAGAAGTCTCTGCATTCCTTATCACTTTATAATGTTTTCGACTCCCTTCAATAATATAATAATCTGTAATATAACAGTATTGAAGTAACTCAGTACTTTTATAGATTCGGTTTTCCTTTGACGTTTCAGTATTTTTAGGCTCGTGTGAGGATACTAATATCAAAAATGTATTTACAGAAGTTAGTCTAGACTGTGGATTTTCATGCAAATTCATATTTTTATTGGTAGAATTAATAAAATGGGAACTTTGTAGAGGGTTGTCTCAACCCCTAAATATAATAATTCGTATCTTACTCACATTAAGTGCATATAGACATTTTTCCACCTTAAAGAATACGCTTTATACAGGATGTTCAGCCAACCCTGGGAAAAATTTTAATGGGAGATTTTAGAGGCCAAAATAAGACGAAAATCAAGAATAATAATTTGTTGATGGAGGCTTCGTTAAAAAGTTATTAACGTTTAAAATTCCACCCGTACTGAATCTTTTTCTAGAAAGTAGGTAGGATTTCGGGGGTAGGTCTATTCACCAAAAATTATTGTAATTGACCTCTGCAAATGAAAATAATTTTTCCAGAAAGATTTGAAAATTTTTTATTTCGCTGAAAAATTTATCCATCTTCCTGAATTTTTTTCTCGAAAGTACATAGGATTTCGGGGGTATGTGTATTCACCAAAACTGGTTGTATTTGACCCCAGAACCTAGAAATAATTTTTTTAGAATGATTCAACATTTTTTTTTTTCGCCGAATTTAGGCACCTACCCCCCTTGTCGATTTTTCTTAAAAATGTGTTATTCATTTTTAATAATTTTGTTTGACGTCGTACAGAAAAGTTGTCTAATACTTTTTTGTAGGTATCTATGGGCTCTACTTCAGAAAAAAGTTTCATTGAAATATATTCACTATTATAGGAGTTATAGCTGTTTGAAAATTGGATCATTTTTATGGGGTTTTTCTAACATTACGAGGTCAAGGAACAACTTTTCAAATATTTTTATAATTGCTACATATTCTACGCTAAAATACGCGGCGTTTGGCTTTTTGAACATTAAAATCGTCCAATCCGTTCAGAAGTTATGACGTTTTAAAGATTCGCATGAAAATTCAGGCAGACATTCCTGGCCAAAAATTATATTTTCGTTGAGGAATTTTTTTCTCAAAAACGCGTAGGATTTTGTGGGTATGTCTATTCAAAAGAAATGATGGTAATTGGCCCCTGTAACTAAAAATAATTTTTTCAAAACGATTTGAAATTTTTTAATTTAATTTTTTAATAACTTCTTAACGAAGCCTCAATCAAGAAATTGAGATTGAATGATTAAAATTTTTCCCAAGGCTGACCGAACACCCTGCATAATATTTCGTTCACAATGGAGCGTTAAATAAAAGCAAGAATAAAATTCGTACTAAAATCGCGGTATAAATTGAAATAAGAATGATCTCTACCAATCTGTTCTCTCATCACTCATGTAGACATTTTTCCACCTGAAAGAATACTCTTTATATAATATTTGTTCACGTTGAAGCATTAAAGAAAAGCAACAATAAAATTCGTACTAAAATCGCGGTATAAATTGAAATAAGAATGATCTCTACCAATCTGTTCTCTCATCACTCATGTAGACATTTTTCCACCTTGAAGAATACTCTTTATATAATATTTTGTTCACAATGAAACATTAGAAAAAAAGCAACAATAAAGTTCAAACTAAAATTGAAATAAAAACGATTTCCACCAAACTGTTAACAATCACATCGATAAAATGAATCGAACTGATCCATAACTAGGAAGTTGGTTGTAATTTGAAAAGAGTATGACACAGTAGGGCTCCCCCGGTTTTAACCCCCCGTTGATCTCTCAAAGTCGCTGCCTACACGCGATTAAATTACGAAATCCTTGGGGATCTGTCATCAGGCGACATCTAATAATAACATTTTCACATGGGGTTTGCAGATCGAAGTATAATTCTCGACTGATCCGTTAGTGGCGATTATTACCATAGCAACCAACCCGTGCGCCGCTTACCGCAAAATGTGATCGATTACTTAGGCTAATATGCTTGATTCGCGTTTCCTAGCGTCGTAAAATCGTCTTAGCGGGGGGTGGGAGGGGGGAACTAAGTGGCAAAGTCACGATTATCAATGCTCTTTCATATCTCCCGGTTTCGACCGACCGACCATCCCCCCCCACATACGGTACCCTGTAATCGTTTCACGCGAATGAACCCTCGTAGCATCCGCGTCTATTTGCGCTACGTGAGCCTTTCGACGCGAAATCCTTTCCTCGTTTATGGTTCCCTCCAGGTTTTTCTTCCCTCGATACTTCATGCCCTGGTTGTTTCTGTTTTTCGGGAACCGGGAGGCTTCTAAAACGGATTTGGTAGACTGGCGTTTCGGGCGAGTAATCACGGATCGATACGTGATCGGAATCCCGGCGATCTAAGTGATATCGTCGAATACCGCGCGTGCCTTCCACGTACGGATTCGACGGACTATCATTGACAGGAACAAGCTCTGATCGCGTTTTATTAACACGTTAACTGGCGAACTGATTTAATAAAACATTCCTTGGAAATCCCCGGTGAATTCTCCTCCGATTTATACTCATAAACCGATATCCTACGACTTCGATTATCGTAAAATCGTATCACGGCGAAGTGATAGAACAGTGTTGCAATTAGATAAATGTAGAAGGATGTATGGTACATTTTATTTACGATGGGAATTTCCGGGGAAAACATTTTAACGAGCGTACCCAATTTATTTCGAAAATTGGTAGTGATGAAAATTGCGAAATAAACAGAAGTTGAAAATTAGAAAGAAAGTTGTTGAAGGATCGTAAAAATTGTGAAACATGTACTTTTGATAAATTAAAAGATATTTTTATTATTTGATACAGGAAAATCGACCAAAATTATCGAAACCACAGTACTAATAAACAGAAGTCGAAAATTAGAAAGAAAGTTGTTAAAAGACTGTATAAATTGTGAAACTTGTATTTATGATAAATTGAAAGATTTTTTTATTATTTGATACAGGAAAATCGACAAAAATTATCGAAACCACAAAACTAATAAACAGAAATCAAAAATTAAAAAGAAACTTGTTAAAGCATCGTATAAATTGTAAATCGTGAGAGTATTTGTGATAAATTAAACCATTTTTTTATTATTTGATACAGGAAAATCGACAAAAATTATCGAAACCACAAAACTAATAAACAGAAATCAAAAATTAAAAAGAAACTTGTTAAAGCATCGTATAAATTGTAAATCGTGAGAGTATTTGTGATAAATTAAACCATTTTTTTATTATTTGATACAGGAAAATCGACAAAAATTATCGAACCCACAAAATTAATAAACAGAAGTCAAAAATTAGAAAGAAAGTTGTTAAAAAACCGTATAAATAGTGAAATATGTACTTATGATAAATTGAAAGATTTTTTTATTATTCGATACAGGAAAATCGACGATATTTTGTGTTAAACTTTGTAAGGCAAAAAGTGCAAGCTATTTTAAAATATAACACATACGTCTCTATTTTGTTAATTTTGCTTAAAAGTGCTTTGTCACGCCAAACTCTGACCGCCATTGCGTTATTTCGTATACTAAAATGCACGGATATAAAGCCAAGTTGCCTTCTTTATGGGTAATATTCTTCCAGTAATTGGGTACTAATTTTTTTACCTTTTCAAAGTGAACCCATTATTTTTTATTTATTATATTTCATACCGTGTTTACGTTCCCCGAAACCATTATCTATTCACGTATCTCAGCAATGCTCGATATAGTACGGATATAATTTTCGTCGACTGTTTTTCGATCGAAGTATTCGTAATTTTACTTGTAAATAAAAACCGACGATAAATTGCGGAACCGGTATCGATTAAAGATTCTGTCGAATTACCGGTGATTGGAGAAGTCGGGTTTGCAATCTCTAATCAAAATATGTACTCTTAGTACACCGGATAATCGAACTCCGGTTAATCAAAGTCTGTACATTTATTTTAATCAATTTGAGGAAAAGTTCCTGCGGAGATCGGATTTTCAATCATCTGTTGGATCAAATAGAGGGTGTATAATATTGGAAAGTTTATTAGTTCCTTGACAGTAATTAAAATTTTTTAAAATATCACAAAAATTCCATCGTTCTGACCAGAATTATTTACTCGTACGACACGTGTATAAAAAAAAATATTAACTACGAAATATCTATAAAGAGAAGAGATAAATAAAATGAGTATTGGAACGTTCTGCATCATATATTTATATTCTTGTCAAATAATTAACCACGATTGAATACAGGTTTGTGAACTTTAATTCCAGTCTAGTCAAATCGATCTGGCGAATAAAACTGTAAACTGAATGAACTGGACTAGTTTAAATCTGGGTTAGGAAAGTTTATGAGTTTCTTGAGATCAATTTAAATTGTTAAAAATATCACAAAAATTCCATCGTTCTGACCAGAATTATTTACTCGTACGACACGTGTATAAAAAAAATATTATATACGAAACATCTATAAAGAGAAGAGAAAAATAAAATGAGTATTGGAACGTTCTGCATCATATATTTATATTCTTGTCAAATAATTAACCATGACTAAATACAGGTTTGTAAACTGGGTTAGGAAAGTTTATTACATTCTTGAGATCAATTTAAATTGTTAAAAATATCACAAAAATTCCATCATTCAGACCAGAATTTAACATATTATCAAATATCAATTGCAATAATCCGTTCGTTAAAAATAACTGTTGCACTTCTGATTCTCAGATTCCCCATTGTTTAGTAAACACAAAGCTCTATGATTATAGATTCCCAAAAATCATAGTCTACTATCGTGGACACCAATGTATCACAAAATAAAACTCTAATATAAAATCTTCAATACATAAATTAAATTTTTCACAGAAACTATTGTAGAAATATCATCATTCAGAAACTGTATATTTAAACTGTTTTAGCATTTCGTCCTCACGTGGTCGTGTTAAAATTACCTTTGCACGGGGCATCCCGTTTATCGAACAAATGAAATAAACCTTCGCGAGGGAAATATTTCAAATTTAAAAATATTAATTGTTACGGAAACAGAGTTCGTGCTTTCGTTGGTGAATAACGTTTCCCACTGTTGCTTCCACGTAGCTGCTCCCTCGCTGAGATCCAAGCGAAATTAAGAGTATTATTCGAGCCCCGGAGCCCCTTCGTCGAAATTAGAATAGAGTCGAACAATTCCCTGACACTTCATTGAATTGCAATAGGCCATTCGTTGGGAATTACTGCTTTAAGAAATTCTGTCCCGGCGCCGGGTAAGTTCCCGTCTTTTCGCAAACGTAAAATTCCATGTCATAATCGTTCAGACCCTTCCCTCGCGGGTGAACGTGCATGCGCGTCGTAGGAAAGTACGTTCAAGTGTTATTATGCGCCGAAGCCAACGTGCCCCGTGCAACTTCGCGCGAATACGAAAGCACTTTCCATTCGACGCGCGTCGCGGCGAAAGGGTTAAATGATTTCACCCTCAGAAATGAAATTCACGATCGCCAAAGACGCTCGCGGCGTCTATGAGTTTCGACGAACGTTCGTTCGAAACTGCCAGGAAAGAAAAAAGTGTATTTCTCCGCGAAGAACGTCTGGCTCAAAGAGAAAAGGATTATCGTCGTTACGAGGAGACACAACGTCTCTGCCTTGTTAATACGAGTGGAATATACGTGCTCAGGTTCCAGGGGCTTTCTGCGAACCTCTTCCGTCAGGTTCCGTTCGTAAGATTAAAGTAATGCTCATGGAAATATAGCTGGTAGAAGACGTACACGAGTGGCTCGCCTCTTGTATTGCGTAATAAGCGGATACGAAATATCCAAGAATTTAAATCGAGGGAATGGAGAATTGTTTGTTTCCTTCGATGGCGTAGCTCTATTACGAAACATTTTGTGTAAATTAATATTGGTGATATATGTTTTTTTTTTTTTAAATTACAACATACTGGGACGAAAGTATCTCGTGGCTCGCTCCATAAATTGATAAAGAGTGTCGCCGTATTGTTCGAAACTCCATCCGCGAAACGTGTATTTCAGAAAGGTGGAACGTCTTCGAGAACATCCGAGGAAAAATAAAACTTTCAAGTTGCACCGTCTAAAATATGAAACGGGCAACACTGGCGTTCAAACTTTTTAAAATATTGTTTCCCACGGATACGGTTCGCGAAAGCGTACAATCTATTTTTTCTCGACGATTCGAAGAACGCACTTTCCGTTCCGTCCTCGCGCTGTAATTATTTTTTAACGTTGAACTGTTCGAAAGGGAGGGATTTCCTTCCCGGCTGCCGATTTATCTTAAAAGGAAAATACTGTCGCGTCTGTCTTAATTTATGAGAAGAGCGGTCTCGGGCTGTAATTTCCATTCGGAATTCAATCTAGGCTGTTTTCTTGTTTGCAGGGCAGCGACGTCGCAGGGAACTAGATATTTTCGTCGTTAGAAAAATCGCGAGGCAACCAGGCCCGTTGTGAATCCCATAGACCATCATGACAATCAGTTCGCGTACCATTTACTAACAAAAATGAATTACTTCGATAAATCACGGAGCTTTGGTCCCAAGTGCTAATGGACTGCTGCACGAAGTTAGTCGATTCGGTGCCGCGTACATGCAAAGCTGTTATTAAAGCAAAAGGGTTTATCGATACCGTACTAACGTAATACGAATTACTTATTTTTATCGTTTCGAATACAAAAAGATATTCCTTACGCGACGACGACGATTTCTATTCGCGTGCAAAAGTAATCTCAGTAGCAGTACAGTTCATTCAGTTTACAGTTTTATTCGCCAGAACGATTTAACCAGGCTGGAATTAACGTTTACAAACCTGTATTCAATCGTGGTTAATTATTTGAAAAAATTGTAAATATATGATGCAAAACGTTCCAATACTCATGTTGTTTTTCTCTTATTTTTATAGATATTAGGTTCGTAGTTAATATCTTTTCATACACGTGTCGTACGAATAAATATATTATGTTACATTAATGTTAAGCAGAACTAATGTATTTAAGTTACTCGAGTTTCCACCATCTTTGGGAATGCTGTATTTCACAAATATAAAATTCACAGAAGTTTAGATAATTGTTATTATATAAACGTTCAATATTTATTGTGTGTCAATTTAAATCACTATTATACACTATAATTATAAATCTTTTGGAGAAATTTAACGCATAACAAACACTTTCGAAACATTCTCGAAAGCTTCAAGATTTGAAACATGCATAGAGTTCTTAGCTTCTGAATCTTAGCATTTATCAATCCTTTACATTTTTATCGATCGTATCGTTTCACGAGCATTTTATCTTTGAAGGTGTGAGTTATGGAAAAAATCTGATGGGCCAGGGAAAAGTTTCTTAAATCGGTTTGACCGTGACGGCGTTAATGGCAAGCGATGGGCTATAAATCTACGAGAACGTTAGATATCTCACGTGTCAAATTAAATACTTCTACATTGTTCTCTCACTACACGCACATATAGGTCTCACGTAGGAAACTTGAACGATACGTATGAAAAATTCAGTAGTTTGTCTAACAAATCTCGTTCCGAGAACGTGCCGGAGGGAGAAATTAGAATCCTCCATTAGTTATGTATTAGTTTCTCCAGAATCTGAATTATGAATAGAACTAGTTGAACTAAATCTAACTGAACTAGAACTACTCGAGCTCTTTCATTGTGTATTATTGCATCCGGAACCTTTGAAGTTCCGAACTTTCCTATTTGATCTTGGTATTTTCCTTTCCACGAATCTTAAACGTTTGAATTTTCGACGTTAAAACTTTGGACTGTGCTGTAATTCCCAATCGTTTAGCTCTGTATCGCTGGAGGAAACTAGTAATAGTGTAGAAGTAACACCAATGCTTAGAGTAATTTTCAGTTGATTTTAGTGTTCAATTTTTGGTATTAAATTGTCAGTAGTGATAGATCTGAAACATGTTTTGATACAATTGAAATTACGTTCGAAGAGTCCAAGATAGAAACTATCATAGACCAAAAATTTAGTATCGTGAGATAGAACTTACAGAATGTATTATACTGTAGTTTAATAAGAAAAATTAAGGACCAAGGATTTAGGAAAAAGATTTTGGATTTCTATTTATTTATAGAGTTTCTTTATGAACTATATTTCGTGTAAAAATTCTGTCATCTTTTGAAAGATTCATTTGCTATTTTCTCCAAGTAATGGAGACTCTAGCATTGTTTCACACAAAATCGTGAACTCGTAGGTTTCGAAATTTGTGAAGCCTCTATTTTCGAGCAATAAATTAACAAGTGTCGTATAAATTTTACAAAACTCGGTGTGTTGAAAACCAGATATTGGAACGGATGGAATTGGACGATCCCAATATCAAGAACATTTCGACATAAACGACGATATGAAAGTTGATACGAATTCCGCGAATTTCGATATTCTGGATACATCGTCGATGTCTACCGTATACATAAGTAATAGAACTACGCTTTCGAAGTACCGATTTACCCGCGTGACCATTATCGGCATTTTCCTAACTCAAGAGATCAGCGAATAATGGATTTTTAAGTATTTCGCTTGTTACAACTGATGTATACGAAAGGGAGTACAACAAGAGGCTGAAAATGGAATAAATGTATCTTTGCAGCGCTTTTGCAATCATAGAATTTTTACATTTTCTCAAAACTCTCAGCAATCACAGTTTTAAACGATTCAAAATCCCTTTAACAAATCTGTATTTTTAAACCATAAATCGACATTAACCTCTTGACGTACGATTTAATTCCAAGTAATTTTTCAAACGTATACTATTTAATTTCGTTTAAATTTCTGTGTCCAAGGAATGGTCGCGAAAAAGAATAAATTTATTTCATGAATACCTCGTTAATGTAAAAATGTGTTGATTTCAATTCATAAGACTCGATTAGCGAGTAGCTTCATGATTATGAGACTTGACATCAAGAACTTGTTGAGTTAGACTCGTCATTGTATGCCAAAGGGTTAAAAGATCAAAAAAATGAGAATCCGGAATTTTGTGATTTTTTTCGTAGGAAAATAAAAAAATGTTAGAATTTCAATCGATTTCTAAAGGACAAATGGCCCTGTTGATCATATCGCTGTATGCTTATTTCATCGTCGTTCGTTGCTTTCCTTGGTTGTCGTCCGTGTCCAATGGCTCTCGGAGCTTTGCAACTTGTCTATCCCGGCGGAGGTACTTCTAAAGAATCCCCAGGACACGGTACGCTGATATCCTGGCCGTATCGGGAAACCTGTAGTTCCCCGATACGGTGAGACAACGTTTCGTGTCAAATTAGCGAAAAAGTAGTGGCGTTTTGTCCCGCGGGAGGAACCGCTTCACGGTACACGCTCGAATCGTGTAAGGAACTGTGGGATTTTCCATGTCCCTCGGTCGACGTTCCTATAATTCAAGTTCATATTGAACGATTCCCTGTTGCGGATCGATAACCTCCCTTCGGGACAGCTATTTGCTCTTTCTTCGTAACCGGTCACGCTGCTTCTATGACGATACGTACCAACGATACATCGATGGAATTGATCAAGAATCGTTTCAACCATGATACGTTCCGTGTCTCCTGGCGCACATCTCGAATAATAGTATTGTTCTGTTAGTATTTTAGATGTTAAGTGGGTGTTGTGAGTACTTTGACAGTGTCAAATTGAAACAATAATATTTGACAATTCATTTAATACTCAAAAATATATTCATGCTCTTCAAAACAACGTTAGTTTGGCATCAAACGTTAAATATGGAATTCGTTTAGATGCTAAGTGGGTGTTGTGAGTACTTTGACAGTGTCAAATTGAAACAATAATACTTTACAGTTCATTTAATACTCAAAGATATATTCGTGCTCTTTAAAACAGCATTTGGCATTAAATGGTAAACATGTAACTTGTTTAAATGTTAAGTGGGTGCTGTGAGTACTTTGACAGTGTCAAATTGAAACAGTAACATTTCACAATTCATGTGATACTCAAAGATATGTTCATGTTCTTTAAAACGACGTTAGTTTGGCATCAAACGTTAATATAGAATTCGATTAAATGTTAAGTGGGTGTTGTGAGTACTTTGGCAGTGTCAAATTGAAACAATAATACTTTACAATTCATTTAATACTCAGAGATATATTCGTGCTTTTCAAAACAACATTATTTTGGCATCAAACGTTAAACATGGAACTCGTTTACATGCTAAGTGGGTGTCGTGAGTACTTTGACAGTACCAAATTGAAACAATAATACTTTACAATTCATTTAATACTCAAATATATATTCGTGCTCTTTAAAACAACATTAGTTTGGCATCAAACGTTAAATATGGAACTCATTTAGATGTTAAGTGGATCTTGGTAAAAGCAATGAGAATTTCTTGCTTGGAATAACAATAAATTAGAAATTTGTTCAAGCACCCAGCCATTTAACTACATTGTATAACTTCTGGTATCAATCTAAAATAAAAATATCATTTAACTTTATATCATTTTAACTGTTTGACCAATTAAACTATTTTAGAAATATTGATTTACCTCCAAGCAAATTTAGATCAAATGTTACAAAATTATCAGTAGATCGACGAATCGCTCGAAATAGGAACAGGATTAAGAATCTATTTTCAAATACGACCATCTTACTTTTCCCGTTTCTTGATACTAATTTTAAATAATTATTCGTTATGGATAAGGAGAGGTCGCTCCCCTTTCAGGAACCCTTCAGCCCGAGCTACGAAGTCTCACAACAGATTTATTCAAGATTGCTTCCTTCCTATGTATAAATATGGAATCTATTCAGGATTCTCCTGCATTACATGCATAAATGTATAAATTTTACTCACAGTAGTATTACATATACTTATTTCGCTATCAGTCGAGCGCTGTCTATCCGATTCAATCGCCTTTCGCCACTTCCATTCCGGGTTCTTTTATTCCCAGTGCAGTTGCCAAAGTTCTGTCGCGATTCGGTAGGTGTTACTTAACTAGGGAACGAACTATTTAACTGACTCTTCGGGACAATGAAATTTCAATATGAACGACGTTGAAACTTGTAACGTTCCTTTGAAGTTTACCGTAACGAGCCTTTGACATATGCAACTTTGGTCCTATTGAATGTCTTAGATTCCCCATCTGAACGCTTCACGATGAACTAATAACCTACAAACTTTACTCTGTGGTTTCGCGAACTGTCATAAAGTAATTCACACTCGTGCAATTAAAATTATTCGCTGCTAGTTCCCCGTAGACAATCGCGAGAAACGAGTAAATTAAATTCTTTAACCAGTGACACTCGTCAGTCGATGGAAAATTTATACATTCTAGAAAGATTCTGAGACAAATTTAACTTGTTTCGATAGGGGGTTCAAATCATTATTAGTTAATTAAAATTCCATTCTTTTCGATTCTGAAAGTGATAAAAGTCTGCTCGTGCAAGAGGTTCTTATTTATTTTATTCGCACCTTTTCTAATAATCGAACGAAAGGTTTGTTTCGTTTAGGATTTGAGAGTGTTAAAACAAGCGAAGCTGTGCCGTGAACATCTTTTAGAGTCGGACAAAGGCAAGATTTATCGAACTGTCGAGAAAAGTTCTATCGAGCGTCTCGACGGTGGCGGAAAACGTCGGATACTCGTGTCGAGTTCTCTGTGAATATATCACGTCCGGTAAGAAGCTCTCGTTTTCACTTGCTGAGACACGATCGAGGAGACGAGGAGTGGAATCTGACTGGAATTTGAAACCCCGTCGACGTTTCGAGGCCCCGGGAAAAAGGAGAAAAATCAAAGATCATCCTCGAAAAAACTGAACAATAGGAAATAAATCTCCAAAGCGAGTACACAAATTTTTGTTTACATATTTTCATGCACAGCTTGAATACTTTAAAAAATCTATCAAAGATGTGTCTTTATTAGAAAGGGAAAATAAATTCTAATTACAAGTAAGATCAACTGAAATGTGGGTTCTTATTGTCTGTTACAAAAGTGTTCTCTTTCTGTATAATTTTTTGAACATTTTATATGCTTTTGTAATAGGTAAGAAAATCTCACGTTTAATTAGACTTGAATCAAAATTGAATATTTCTTGCAATTTTGGTATATTTTTATTTTAGAATATTTTTAACAGCAAGTAATTTACTACGTTAATAATTATACTTTCTCTTGCTTTCTATATTGGAATAAATTACTTTTGTAATAGGTAAAAAAAACTCACGTTTAATTAGACTTGAATCAAAATTGAATATTTCTTGCAATTTTGGTATATTTTTATTTTAGAACATTTTTAACAGCAAGTAATTTACTACGTTAATAATTATACTTTCTCTTGCTTTCTATATTGGAATAATTTACTTTTAAAACTAATAATTTTGCAATAGGTAAGAAGAACTCAGGTTTAATTAAACTTAAGAATTAAAATTGAATTCTTCTTGCAATTTTTATATATTTTTATTTTACAATTTTCTTAATAGCAAGTAACTTATTACGTTAATTCTCTTGTTTTCTATATTGGAATAATTTATTTTTAATACTAATACTTTTGTAATAGGTAAGAAAAATTCAGGTTTAATTGAACTTAAGAATCAAAATTGAATTCTTCTTGCAATTTTTATATATTTTTGTTTCAAAACTTTCTTAACAGCAAGTAACTTACTACGTTAATAATATATACTTTCTCTTGTTTTCTATATTGGAATAAATTACTTTTGTAATAACTAAGAAAAACTCACGATCAAAATTGAATATTTCTCGGAATTTTTATATACTTTTATTTCACAAGTTTTTTAACAGCAAGTAACTCACTTAATAATTTACACTTTCTCTTGCTTTCTATATTGGAACAAAAGGAACGAGTCGCAAAGTGTTTCATTCTTGTCGAAAGCACCCATTAAAAGCATTCCGTCGTAAAAACGACGAAACAGAACCTGGAAACTGAAAATTTAAAAGCTCGACGCGGCTGAAATTTCTTATCAATTATTCATCGCTGTCCATTCTACCTGTTTGCAAACAGATTGAAAATTAACTGTAACAGATTGAAAGCATAGGACAAATGTTTTTTTTCATTTTTAAGAAAACCGACCTTAAATCTGCTTTGAGCTCCATTTACAAGGTAACAAAAATCGTAAGAATTTCGTACGATTTAAACATAAGTAGCCCAGGGAAGCGTAGAAACGTCTGTCGAGCCAAGATTTATCAGCGCCACGCGTGTACGAGATTGATTTTCTCTTTGTAAAAAGCACAACAGTTATTCCACAGTTTCAATTTATCTCAGCCCGTAGAATCGCTTCTCTTTCGATGGTACGATTCATTGTGGAACACTCAGCGCGTCATAAAACCACCGGCGAAACACTTTCGACGTCAATTTACCGGAAGCGGGCGTCGCGGATCGGAACGAATCGTAAAACAGCATTCGCGGGGCTTTTTAAAATAAATATTCCCTAAATTGCCGATCGCGTCTATATTTATCGAACGACCGTCGTATCTTTAATAATAGCGTCGTCTTCCCGGCGTTGAATATTACGTCGTATCTATGAAGCGGCGTTCGTACACAAGACTTTTATGGGGGGGGGGGGGCACTAGACTCGACGAGCGGGGCCAGTGGTAATGGCACTCCCGAAGAGACGGGGGAAGGGGATTTCATTTGAATTTCTCGATTCGTTTGTAAATATATCGTCCTCGTCGGAAACGTTTCGTTGCGCAATGATTTCGCGAGCCAGGTGCAAACAAAGTAAGGTAAACGGGCTGAATATCAGATCTTAGACTTTCAAGATCTCATTAGGATTTTCAGCTTGGCGAGTCGCCCCGGAGAGGGTGAAAACTGGAGGAAAACCCCGGAGAGAAAAGGTGCGTTTCCACTGCGAAACACGACCGTGGAGGGCGAGGGAGAGGGGGGGATCGCGCGAGAAAAGGGAAACAGATGAAGAAAGGGTGAAATAAGTAAAAGATATGCTGGGGGAAAAAAATTGTAAACGCGAACCGTAAGCGAGCCAACGAGAAGGGGCGGGGAAACTGTTCCGTAAGAAAAAAGATTTTAAGTGGGAACCGACGGAAACCGGGGCGAAGTGTGCCCCGGGAACGCCGCGGAATTTCCACGCGATAACTTCGCGGAGGCGTTCGCGTTCGGGGCAAGAGTGGAAGAACATTTTCACGGCGATAATTTCTGCAATTTTCCGTTATCGTTTCCAAGGGGAGGGGCAAAAAATAAAGGAGAAAGTGAAAACGTTATCGAGTTCGATACCGTATCGGAGAACTCGAATGGAATTCGTGGCGCTTTGGAAAGTCCAATTAAAAAGATTCAATGAGTTACAATAAAATTTATATTTGAGGATGATTTACTTTAAAATGAATTTTAAGAAGTATTTAAATGTAAATAATTTTGGAATTATTGAAAATTATTTATTTGATGTATAAAGTTACTCTTGGATCGATAATTTTAAGCAGAGCAAAGATAGAATTTTCTAAACAGAGCTTTCATTTTAAAATTCGACGCGGTTTAGTACGTATTATTGCTTTTAAATTGGAAAGGAAAGTGATGAATATATTCTAAATACAAATATAGGGTGTTCGGCCACCCATGGGAAAAATTTTAATGGGAGATTCTAGAGGCCAAAATAAGACGAAAATCAAGGATACTAATTTGTTGATTGAGGCTTCGTTAAAAAGTTATAGAAACTTTTCCACATAGTATATTTTCGGTAAAGAATTTTTTTCTCGAAAGTACGTAGGATTTTGGGGGTATATGCATTCACCAAAAGTGGTTGAAATTGACCCCCGCAATCGAAAATAATTTTTTCAGAATGATTTGAAACTTTTCAATTTTTAGACAGTTGTGGTCAGACATTATATGTTCAGTAATGAATTTTTTTCTCGAAAATGCGTAGGATTTTGGGGGTGTGTGTAATGACCAAAAATGATTTTAATTGACTCTTGCAACCGAAAATAATTTTTTTAGAACGATTAGAAAAATTTTTTTTCCGCCCAAAAATTTCACCACCTACTCGAATTTTTTTCTCGAAAGTACATAGGATTTCGGGGGTATGTGTATTCACCAAAACTGGTTGTATTTGACCCCAGAACCTAGAAATAATTTTTTTAGGATGATTCAAAATTTTTTTTTTTCGCCGAAAAATTTAGGCACCTACCCCCTTGTCGATTTTTCTTAAAAAACCGTTTTTAATTTTTAGTAATTTTGTTTGACGCCCTATAGAAAAGTTATCTAATACTTTTTTGTAGGTACCCATGAGCTCTACTTCAGAAAAAAGTTTCATTGAAATATATTCACTGTTGTAGGAGTTATGGCTGTTTGAAAATTGGACCATTTTTATGGGGTTTTTCTCATTTTGCGAGGTCAAGGACCAACTTTTCGGATATTTTTGCGATTTGTACATATTCTCCACCAAAATACGCGTAGTTTGGTTTTTTAAACATTAAAATCGTCGAATCCGTTCAGGAGTTATGACGTTTTAAAGATTTGCATGAAATTTCGGGGAACCATTTTTGGCCTCAAATTAAATTTTCGGTATGGAATTTTTTTCTCGAAAATGCGTAGGATTTCGGGGGTATGTGTAATGACCAAAAGTGATTGTAATCGACTCTTGCAACCGAAAATAATTTTTTTAGAACGATTTGAAATTTTTTAATTTAATTTTTTAATAACTTTTTAGCGAAGTCTCAATCAACAAATTGATATTCTTGATTTTCGTCTTATTTTAGCCTCTAGAATCTCCCATTAAAATTTTTCCCAGGAGTGGCCGAACACCCTGTATAATAGTGTCGTAGAACTCGAATGGAATTTGTGGCGCTTTGGAAAGTCCAATTAAAAAGATACAATGAGTTACAATAAAATTTATATTTGAGGATGATTTACTTTAAAATAAATTTTAAGAAGTATTTAAATGTAAATAATTTTGGAATTATTGAAAATTATTTATTTGATGTATAAAGTTACTCTTGGATCGATAATTTTAAGCAGAGCAAAGATAGAATTTTTTAAACAGAGCTTTCATTTTAAAATTCGACGCGGTTTAGTACGTATTATTGCTTTTAACGGAACGAAAAGTGATGAATACATTTTAAGTACAAAACAATGTTGGCAAAAGTATGGAAACAACTTCGGTCGTTCTAAACTTCCAAGCTTCTTAGTTTCCAGTTTCCGTTTGTACGCTTTCGCTCCCGACGACAAAAAACTTCATAATAGGTGTTTTTAATAAGAACGTAATATCAGCATTTTTTCATTCCAGTTATGAAATATGCTTATTTTTCTTTTGGGAGGATTCGCGGATCTTAGGAATAATTTGAGAAATACTAACATGGACTGTGTAGCTTCTAAGTGATGGAATTTTTAAGGTTCGCCGGATCGATTTCCTTTCTTAAATTAATTTTAAACCCTCTGTTTAAAACCATTGTCTAAATATATGAACGTTGATATTTAGATGGAACTAAATTTAAACAAAGTACCTGAGACATCTGACTGTTATAACTGAAGAAATCCTGTGCTGCAGTGTATGTAGTATAATCCTGAAGCTATTTCTCAATTTTATTTTCCTTCATAGTAAATTAAATGTTAATGTCTGCCCCTCTGATCGAGTTGTCTTTACTTTGACTAGCAAGAGATGTAGATTAAATATATATTAACAATTCTAAAATTAGTTTGAAAAGAAATTGACGTATATGAAGGCACGGACGGTCGTTGGATTTCCGATTGTTTTTCCGGTGACAGAAGAAGGTGGATCTGTCAGGAAGGTGGATAATAAAGATTTGATAATCATAATTGAAGCAAATCCATGGCAGCCTGTCAGGGAACTTGCGAGACAATTTGGTACGAGTGCTTCGACAGTTTCCAGATATTTCAGTGAAATTGATAAAGCAAAAGATACGAAATAGGAATTCATTATGTGTCCAACGAGAGCCAACAGAATTTATAGTTCGAAATTAGTGTTCACTCGAGACATTTGACACTCTCGAAATTAAACTATGTGACACAGTTCTTAGCATGTTTATGAATATTTGATTTTCGTTGTTACGAATCATATCGTCGAAGGATTCATTTCGTTGTTCCTGAGCTGTCAGAAGGAATACATTCTGTTATTAATTTGTGAGAAATTCAAGGAAATTTTTCCTTCGCAACTTTCCCTGAACATAAATATTTTTCGAGGGTCCACTCGCGTGGAAAGTGTCAGCAAAATCAGCGCGTTACAACTGGCTGGTGTTCCTTGCGAAACTAACAAGCGGCAAACTCGAAGGTCTATACGCGGTTCTAGGAAATGGAGATGGATAGATACTATTCGATAACGATGCCGTTTCTATACTAACTTCGCTACGTGCGGTTATCGCAGTTACCCGTCCCGTGTTTCATCCTTTGGATTAGAGTTCATGGACGAAACATCAATTGTGTATCGCGAAACAAAATTAATAGGGGAACAATATCGTCGAACGTTGCATTTAAACCGAATATTCGATCGCGTAACAATGTCGAAAATTACCATAAGGTGGTTGCACTTGACATTTAGTAATGCCAACACTAAATAATACTATATATTATACAGGGTGTTCGGCCAACCCTGGGAAAAATTTTAATGAGGGATTCTAGAGGCCAAAATAAGACGAAAATCAAGAATATCAATTTCTTGACTGAGGCTTCGTTAAAAAGTTATTAACGTTCAAAATTCCGGCCTTACTGAATTTTTTTCTCAAAAATGCGCAAGATTTCGGGGGTATGTCTATTCACCAAAAATGATTGTAATTGACCCCCGCAACCGAAAATAATTTTTCCAAAACGATTTGAAATTTTTTAATTTTGTCTAAAAATTTCAGTACCATTCTCGAATTTTTTTCTAGAAAGTGGGTAGGATCTCGAGGATATGTGTAATGACCAAAAATGATCGTAATCGACTCTTGCAACAGAAAATAATTTTTATAGAACGATTAGAAAAATTTTTTTTTCGCCCAAAAATTTCACCACCTATTCGAATTTTTTTCTCGAAAGTGGGTAGGATTTCGAGGTTATGTGTATTCACCAAAAACGATTGTAGTTGATCTCCGCAGCCAAATATAATTTTTCCAGAATGATTTCAAATTTTTTAATTTAATTTTTTAATAACTTTTTAACGAAGTCTCCATCAACAAATTTGTATTCTTGATTTTCCTCTTATTTTGGCCTCTAGAACCCCCCATTAAAATTTTTCCCAGGGGTGGCTATTAATATAATAACATCTGTTTTATTATGAAGAAATTAGTCGAGCAAAATGATAGAACAAATTTTAAAATTCGTCTAATATAAATTCTGTTTCGTGTTAATGATTTTATCCAAATATTATTGAACAATAATAATCATTTCATTTCAATTTTTTTATTATTTTGCGACTTTGGATTGCTTAATCACTTTCAAACGAAACCTCACAATGTTTCATTACGTGATAGTAAAAGCAAAAACAGTGATAGTAATTAATACACGTAATACAGTGAACATTATAGAGCTCATTCAAATATGCAACTTTAATTACGGCTTCGATAACATAAAATAAAGACGGAAACATTTTCAAACAGGCAAAAGTTGTACACAAACAGTTCCTCTAATGAATATAGCATTCATTAATCTCAACTTTCAATTTCGTATACAGGAATTTAAATTTCGTTTCTCAGTCGAATACAAATATATTTGTCAGTATTAAAGAATGAAAATGGATCGTTTATGTAACGCAATGTTTTAAACTGTAAGGATGAGAAGTTTCCTAACAGATAAAAATGGTATAACTAGCCTTGTTCCTAGTATATTGCGAATCCATATACATTATTCGAACCTGCTGGATACGGGTCCGCTTTATACATATTTCAAGGCAGTTACTCGTTGCATTTTCACAAATTCAATTTCGGATACCCGTGGTACGTGCACACGAAAGGAACTTCTCGTATCGATTCAGCGACGCGATTCCGAGGCCTGCACCGACGAAGCCCACGCATTATTTTCAAGAAACAACGTAACGAAAGGGATGGAACAAAAAGAGCACCGGACCGTTGTCGCCGCGTAACCGGATTCGTCATCTCGCATCCAGAAATCTCTGTTAAAGCCTCTTCTTTCCCGCGATTTCCCTTCGCGCGTTTCCACCCGGTTGTGTTTCATTACCAGCGATCAAAGTAAACCGTGGACAAAAACCGCGGAGAATGGAGCGACGTCGGCGAACAAAAGCAGGAAGAGGAGAATTTAACGCGTAGAAGAAACGGAAAAGCGAACTGCGACGTTGAAACGGTTGTATAATATATATATATATATATATAAGGTGGTACCGAAATAGGTGGTTTCTACTCCGCGACTCTACTTTTCCTGGGGAATAGAAAAAAATAAAAGACAAACGCAGGTCTGAGAACTCGTTCCTTCTCGAGATGTAAAAACGTTTTGTTCGCGATAGAGTATATTAAGAATTTATTTTGCTCCCTTCGGTGGTATTTGATATTGAAAATATATTGTGCAATTCGTTCGAGATCTGTTCTGAAAGAGGGAGCTGATAGTAAAAGGGATCTTACGTTGAGTGGAGTTGTTGAGGGATCTGTATCTCTTGAGAGTAACATTTGGCCTCGTGTTTTTAGAGATAAATATCCAATTCTGGTTTATGTTGCACTACGTAAGTCAAAAACGAGCGAAATGTTTCGAGTGTAGGAGATTTTGTCCATCTTATCAGGGGTCAGACCTCTAAAAGAAAGCACAATTTAAGTAATAGTTCAAAGTTGTAATCCAAAATAGATAAGAAAATTGAGACGGATGTATTCAGGACGTTTCACAAATAGAATCAAATAATAGAATAGAAAACTTAATTTAAATGGGTTAGTGAAAATCAATTATAGAATCAAGCTCGCAGATGGCCATTTCGACACAAGCTGCAGTCCACTGAAACTGATGTGGAGTTAAATTTGTTCACTCAATATTACAGACATATTTTATAATTAATTATACATTTTTTAAATTCCACTATCTTTCTATCTACAACTCGTATTAAAGATAGTCAAACTTTAGACGCGCGCATTTTCGAAGCTACTAATCTTTTTTGCATAACTGAGCCATGGTTAAAGCAAAGCTTCCTCTTTAAAATGGTTTTTGGTTTTTGTCGATTCGACTTTCCGTTTTAGAGATATCGTAATTTATATAAAGAGGTAATTTTTAAAATTCCACTATCCACGCTCTCTCCGTCTTGGAAAAGCCTATTAACGCGTATAAAAATAGTAAAAGTTCAGACGCGTGCAGTTTCGAAGCTGCTAGAGTTTTATCCATTATTGAGCCACTGTTAGAAGCGGCAAGGTCTCCCCTTTAAAATGGTTTTTGGTTTTTGTCGATCCGACTTCTCGTTTTAGAGATATCATAATTTATGTAAAAGAGTATTTTTAAAATTCCGCTGTCTCTCGCTTAGAAAAGGTCAGTAACGCGCATTGAAAATACTAAAACTTTAATTACGTGCAGTTCCGAAATTATTAGCATTTTCTCCATTATCGAGCCATTGTTAGCGGCGGCAAAGCTTCCTCTTTGAAATGGTTTTTGGTTTTTGTCGATCCGACTTTTCATTTTCGAGATATCGTAATTTATGTAAAAGGTAATTTTTTAAATTTCGCTCTCCGCCTTAGAAAAGGCTATCAACGCGCATTAAAAATACTAAAACTTTAATTACATGCAGTTCCGAAACTACTAGTGTTTTCTCCATTATCGAGCCATTGTTAGCGGCGGCAAAGCTTCCTCTTTGAAATGGTTTTTGGTTTTTGTCGATCCGACTTCTCGTTTTAGAGATATCATAATTTATGTAAAAGAGTATTTTTAAAATTCCGCTGTCTCTCGCTTAGAAAAGGTCAGTAACGCGCATTGAAAATACTAAAACTTTAATTACGTGCAGTTCCGAAATTATTAGCATTTTCTCCATTATCGAGCCATTGTTAGCGGCGGCAAAGCTTCCTCTTTGAAATGGTTTTTGGTTTTTGTCGATCCGACTTTTCATTTTCGAGATATCGTAATTTATGTAAAAGGTAATTTTTTTAATTCGACTACGTTCTCGCTCGGCGCCTCAGAAAGGCCTATTAAAAATCATAAAACTTTAGACGCGTGCAGCTCCAAAACTATTAGTGTTTTATTAATTATCAAGGCATCGTTAGCAGCGGTAAAGCCTCCCCTTTAAAATGGTTTTTGGTTTTTGTCGATCCGACTTCCCGTTCTCGAGATATCGTAATTTATGTAAAAGGTAATTTTTTAAATTTCGCTCTCCGCCTTAGAAAAGGCTATCAACGCGCATTAAAAATACTAAAACTTTAATTACATGCAGTTCCGAAACTACTAGTGTTTTCTCCATTATCGAGCCATTGTTAGCGGCGGCAAAGCTTCCTCTTTGAAATGGTTTTTGGTTTTTGGCGATCCGACTTTCCGTTTTCTAGATATCGCAATTTATGTAAAAGGGTATTTTTCTTAATTTGACTATCTCTGTCTCCGTCTAACGCGTCGGACCTCCTTCTCGCACGTTGACCCACTAAGCGAGTGACCGAGTCACGTAGTATTTACTACTGTCAATGCGCGCGTGCGGTCAACGACCTTGACAAGGCCGTAGTAAGAAAGTTCATTGATCTCGCGACCTAAACGAGCGCTTCGGTCTCATCCGATCGACTTGAAACTAAAATCGCCATATCTCCGGAACCAATAAAGCTATCGACTTGCACAAACGCTCATTTTAAAGGGCTTTTCATCCTCTATCATATAGCTGTGCCGGCTATTATAATTTATGCTGCCTTCTATGTTTATTTTGACATTTACTTTGATGCTATGTACCTAAAAAAGTTTCACTGTGCGACGAATATTGGATTCTAAATTGTTTATTCAATTGAAAATGAATTTAAATTTATATACGTGCTCGTAAACAGAAATTCGTTTCAAACTAGATTCTGCGACTATAATGCATCACCCAGCTAAATCGATAATTTTAAAGAAGTTTGGGATAAATAATTACACAGTACTAAGGATAGATATTGAGTTTTGTTATACCTACAAGTGCTGCTCGATATCTACAAGTATCTCGACTGAAGTTAACGACCAAGTTTCCAAAGTTTCAGCCATAATTGAATTCTAGTTTGTACAAAAGAATATAGAACCCATAAATCCCATTGTTAAATACGTTTTAACAATATCGTACATATATACAGTGGTCGACGATATTGTCAACCATTTGTTACAAAACTCTGACGACTTTACGGTCGATGCGATTTCGAAAACGGATAAAAACAAAAAGGAACTGCGCGTCTCGTAGGGGACGAGTTTCCAGATCCATGTTTATAGGATCCTTTTTCATCCTTAGGAAGAATAGAATACGCTACCAAAGTGGGACCGCCTATTTCGGCGTCGTTCTGCAGAGAGATACGTAGAGGCACGAACGAAAGTGGAGGCGAAACAGAAACAGAAAGAGAGAGAGCAAGAGAGAGAGATTTTATATTCGGAAGGAAATATAGTAGGTGGATAGAGAGTAGGATAGAAACAGGAAAAGGGAATTGCCATCCTGGAAGGAGTATAAATGCGAGGACGTGCTAGGTAGCGGATGGAATCCCAATGGCATTGGAACCGGAAACAGAAGTGGAGGAACGACGCGACGGTGGATTGGAGCGAGGTGGACCGAGGTTCGCGTGACATGTGGGATGATGGTTGGACACACGGGGGGAGGGAGGGGGGGGCAGAAGTAGTGGATTTCCTGGCCAGGAACTCCTGTTTGCTTACACCCAATCAACTCCAACCTTTCCCCATTTCTTCTCGTTTCGATGCTACATACACACCGGTACCTCCGCCCTCGATGCGTGTCCTTGTGGTTCTTGTGCACACACGCTCGGCGTATTCTTAGATGGCCGGGGGTCCTCTCCTGCCAGAAGCTACCCCTTATATCTACCGTTCAGCCGGTAGACGTGCGCGCGTTATCTGAAGGGTCACGTACACGCACGTGAAGGAATACACGCTAGATCGTTAGACGGATACGCGGAAGTGATGATGGCCGTTGATGATAACACGTTCATGATAATAGGATGACGATTGTTCGATATCGCTCTACAAAGTTAATCGCGTGCCGCTGGATTGAATGCTTCGCGTAGCCCCCGCAAATTGCACGAACGGTTCGTTACTCGAGTCTTGGACCGACGCAACGAATACGCGGTAAAAAACAGTTTATCAAAATCGAAATTTAGCATCGATTAATTTCCTAGGAGTAATCGATCAACGGGGTCGTTTGAAACTTCAGTCGTCGGAAATAAGTCGCGATTAGTGGAACCGATCTCTCGTGACAATCGATCGAAACAATCAGTTGTTACGAACGATCGACGATCGACAAGTGAATGTTTAATCGTTCACGACTAAAGCTATCGTTAATTTAATTGTTCATTTAATTTATGGTTAATTTGAACGAAGAATGTAACATTTTCATTTTTGGTTAAAAAATGCTTAGAATATTCATTAACACTAGATTTATGGAAGCTGTCAATTTGACGGACGTCAGATTCCATATTTAAAATTGCAGAACGCGTAAATATTATTTTTTAATAACTTATGTAATTAAAAGAAAAATCGTATTTTAAGGTAATCGTCAACACGAAAGGTATCGATAAATCAATGCCTGTAAATCTAGTGTTCAATGCACGATCTATCGATGAAGTGCATTTGTTGTAACAATTATTTTTTCCCCCTTTGAATCGTGTGTTCATTATACTGGCCTAGAAATTTACATTTGTCGAAGCAGGTGTTACTTGTTGGTCATTTATTATTTCTCGAAACAAAATAATGAAATATTTATAAGTGAAATACCCGAGAAATAAGATTCTATGGCAACGGTGTTTATTTTCATCGCAATGTGAAAATCGTGTGCGAATGCAGTGATGTATAACTCATGGTGGTTTAATTTTCCGGTTTCCGAACACCTGGCGCAAACTTTAAATGTGAAACACCTGTTTATCTGATAATTTCATGGAATTGTTTCAATTAATTTTAACGTTGCGTGGGAAGTTTAAATGTTTGTTATAAACCAAATTTGCAAGTTTTCAGACCGTTATATCCGTGTAATTACAAAGCTTACGTGAAAGTAGCTCTCACGACACACGATTGTTACGATATAAGCATCCTATTCGAGTGTATAATGGTCGTGAAAATTAACCGCATAATATGTCCCCACCATTCGTACAACGTAAAATTAAATATATTAATTTCGTGGATTTATTACAAATTATAATTATACGATTCCAAGGCAAGAATATAAAAATAGAAATACTAGAAAAATTAATATTATATATTAATACAACGCGTACTGTGTTCTTATAAATACCAGATGTGCAAGAAAATTTATTGAAGTTTAAAATCTCGTTATCTTGATCCTCCACGATAAATTCATATTTTACCGGAATATTAATTTTGTACAAAGTCATTTATGTGTAAGGTATGAAATATTTAATTCTATATTTAAAATTTTTATTTTTATTTAACGAGAATTGTATTCTTTCCCTTTTATATTTTATTTATTTCATACAGATAAGAATTTCGTCCATGTCTGTTCTCTAACGAAATTAAAAAAAAAGAAGGTGTTTTCTCTTTGTAATTAATTGGACTTCACTCCATTTATGAGGTGCAAAGAGCTGCCCGGTGAAACGAAATTAGGGCTTGTTAATGAATTAGTATCGTTTGCACGCGCGTAACAGTAACTTCGTAATATCTGTTTGTCTTGTCAACCGTGGCAATCAAACAATGTAGCAGCAGGCATCGCTCTCCGTTAATCACTTAGGACAACCGGAATGTGCTTTATTGTCCTCCTATAAACAAACAAAATTAGCTAATAATCCAGTACCCGACGGGAATTTCATAATTGATGCATCGTCTCAAAATTTATGCATCCGTCTACGCGAGCAATGATGGATTCAGTTGTTACTGCCACCGTTTCTCCATTGATCTTCATATTCCGCGTATGGATCTCGCGTCCCAGAAACCTGAGACATTACAATTCTTATTATATTCATGATAGACATATTATTAAACTACGGATAATTTTTTTTAATTTTTCTATCACATATATTCACATAAACATACTGTTTTGTATATTTATATTTCACTACTATTCCCTTAGATTTATTTTTTATATTATTTCTAAATCAAAATAAAACGATTAGAACGTTAATGTTCAGAATAATAAAAATTGTTAAATTTTAAAATATTCGATCGGTTATAGTTCGTATATCGTCACTGGCGTTTCATAGAAATATTTATTTATTGTAAAATCAACGTATGCATTGTTTTTTATGTTTCTGCTTTCAACGAGTCCTCGCCTACTTTCGCGTATATTTTTCGTAATAGTACGTGTCTCTAATTATTCTTTTCTGCGTGCTGAATAAAGCAAGACAGAGGTCGTCCGTTTATACTTATAAGCACTTAATGTCGCGCTCTTAATAAAAAATGTGGTTAAGCACGTGCTCCTTTTTAGTCCGTGATTACAAGCAACGTTACAAGAGTAATTAAAACGTAGTGTCATAATGAACTCCGTCCTTTTCCCACTTTAATCCACAGGCGAAATATTAGCGAGTTAAAAATACATAACTCGCGTCTGAGGGTTCTGGTTAGATTTATCGAAACATCAATTTTTTATTTTTTTTTATGTTAAACGATAATTATGGCATACGAATTCATTATTAAATTTAAAAAATTATACCTGACTACGGAATTGTTACGAGATAATAGAATTTAATAATAATTACACAAATTATTCACTAAATCTCGTTTTTCCACTTTGTTATTAGTTCCCTTCTATGTACATTTGCTTTTATACGATGAATGGAACTTAAATAAAATATAAAATGCATCGTGATGATGTTCTAAGCCAATTTGAATTTTTCTAAGCTTCGTAATTAAATTCTGAAGAGGTTGGAAACATTGTGGAAACTTGCTATTTTAGTATTTTAAAATAATACATTGTGACGATGTTCTAAGCCAATGTTAATTTGAATTTTTCTAAGCTTCGTAATTAAACTCTGAAGAGGTTGGTGAGAAATTAGAAACATTGTGGAAACTTGCCATTTTAGTATTATTTTAAGCAACATTCGCGAGGAATGCGTCACGCCCTAGTTTCGAGTATATACGTACATACAGCCGAGTGTTAATTTTCTACATTTCACATTTGTATTCCGCTTGTCCTCCTATTATTGATGACGGCTAGCAGCAGTTTCTTACGTGGAAAAGGTGTTGCACAGTTTTACCGTTAAATAGCGGCAGGAATGAGAAATTTCGGTAACATTTCACGGGTTCCATTCCAAACACGTTTTGCGTCTGGGGCGCAGTGGCTTCCAAGTAGAAGGGATCATTTCTTACGTTGGAAACAAAGAAGAAAGAAGTAACTGGGTTGTTCAGTGAGGCGCGATTGTTCAACGTCACCGCCTGTGCTTAAGAATGCGGCTTTGTATTTATCCTAATGCACTTTTCATTCGCTCTCGAGCAACGTCCTTACAACTAGGGCTAAAACTTCTTGTCAAATTATTTGTTTCACGAATATCAAAACTCCAGCTTTAAAATTCGAGCTTTATTCGTCAAATCAAATCCAAGCACTCACTATTTTTATTTTATTCAAATAACAATCACTGATTCGATTATCTGTCAATTAAAATATATTTCCATTATAATTTTGTAACTCAGTTACATTTATCGAACACCAAATAATTTAAAGTCACGAAGAATGTTTATTTTCTTATCCAAAAAGAAAAATGATATACTTCGAAGGCTGCAACTTCTTGTTAAATTATTTATTTGCCAAATAACCAAACGTTCGAGCTTCATTTAACAAATCAAATACAAACACTATTCGAACACTCACTATTTTTATTTTATTCGAATAATCGCTGATTCAATTATCTGTCAATTAAAATATATTTCCATTATAATTTTGTAACTCACTTACATTTATCGAACTCCAAATAATTTAAACGAAGAATGTTTATTTTCTTATCCCCCCAAAAAAATATTCTATTTCAAAGGGATAAAATAAAATATATCGAAATTAAAATGAATTTGAACACGTGAGAATTCTACAAGGAATTTATTTTTATTAAAAACACATTTGTGTATTGAAATACATTTCTCAAGGAATAAATTTTTCGACTGCACGATGCTTTCGTTTCTGCGTCAATTTTTTTACGATACAAGCATCGAATATTGTTTCAACGAATGCTATTTTCAGGGCAGTTTACATGCGAAAGTAGAGTTTTTCGTGGAGCAGAACGAATCTCGTAAGTTTTTAAAGCCGTTCTATTATACGGCCGGCAATTAAAACGTAAAATAATACTCGTAGACGGTAATTTCACCGCTATTGTTGCAAACAAGTTCTTGGAATTTGCTGCTCAGTTGATCTCGAGCGTGGAAAGTTCATTTTCCATGTCGTAAAGGAAGAAGATAAAGTAACTGGGTCGCAAACTCCATTCCACGGCCATTCTGTCCTGCGTCTTCTTGTTGGAACGCGTCTTTGCTTTATCGTTTCGCTTGTTTTGGCACGCTTGCCATTACGTTAAACTTATTTCTGTATTATTCCGTCCAGCCATTCGATAATCGCGAGATCACGTTCGCATACGTTGCCATCTTTTTATTTTTAGTATCCTAAAAATAATCGTCAAAATAATCAAAATTTATTTTAAATTGCACGTGTATAATATTTACTTCTACGTGTACATACGTGATAAAGATATTTAATAAAAATAACGATAACATAAGAGAAGAAACTTTTTGAGGCCTAAAACCTATATTTAATCTATATTTTTAATTTCTTTATTCGAGGAGAAAAGGCTCGAGTAAACACTTATAAATGGTTCTCCATTAACACGACTATTTTATAATCGTTGCTTCGAATTGCAATTCGCATTTACAATTTTAAAAATTAATAAGGTATCGACGAGATACCGATAAGAGTTTATAGCATTTTTATAGTAAATATTGTGTCCTGCAAATCTTGCTACATCCTAGCTTCCGGTCCTCCATGAAACTTCTTAAACCTTGGCCAATCCTACCTGCTCCTATACTACTTCCATAATCCTCCAAATCCATTGTATAAATATATTTCCTCGAGACAGAGTACCAGGGCACTTTTACATCGTTGTAGTCTTTTCTACACGAAAAATAATTTGGCAGAAGTTTCCACTATGCTTGGTATTTACAAGTTTCGACTGTATTCTTTTACGACTATTTTAGTGTTTGAATATTCCACAAATGATACTGCAGGTTCTTACTAAAATATTCCAGAAACAAATTCAAACAGTACCAATATAAACATGCACCTAGTATTTAAATTTATTTTGGGGATATTTTACTTGATATTGGCAGAATTCATTGGAATTTACAAATATCAAGCACTCTGTCTTTCTGGAAATTTATTTCTGCAACATTTCCAAACTATCCTAATTAGAATATATCAAGTCTCAATATTCGAACTCAACAATAAAATCAAATAAGAGACCAGAATAATTTATTTTCAAAGAGACAATAATAGTTTATTTTTACGTTTTAAACCGAGTCCAAACGAAGATATAAATATTTATTTTGAGTAATGTAATCGGTTCTGTAAACGTGATAAATTGCAAAATAATCGTCTAATTTTTCTCAGTCGTTCGTTTCTTTCAATTGTGTGTGTGTGTGCTCGAAATAAAAGAAACGCTCGGCGTTCTTTGCTGTTTTAAATTAATCTCGTAACCCGGATTAAAGGATCACAGAGCAAGTCGTAAACGAGACCTACGCCGCGAAACAAGCATTCGCTTACACCAAAGACACGGACAGACATAACTCGTTCACAGTCGCGGACGTAAACTTGCAGTTTCCATCGAGCACGACATTATTTCCGCGGGGCAAAAACGGTCTCAGTTTGCCGGCAAACGGCAGAATACTTTTTTTTAAAATGTTTATCCGCAAGGCACAGCGCGAGCAATGCGAGAAACACATCAAGAATTCGTTTCGTCGGGGCAGATATTAAACGCGCCACGATATTACTGGAACACGGGACAAAATTTCGCTGCCACGAAACGAACCGAATAGAGAAAAACGTGAAAATGGAGAAAAACGAGACGCACGACAAAATGCAACCGAGTAAAAATTGCTAATAGCGATGGAAAGAGTAGAGTTTAGGGTTACTTACATTTCCAACTCGATTCGATCGTTTTAAATAAGAATTACAACTTGGCAATTTTTTGTTGGATCATTCGAGCATCTTCAAATTGTTTCTTCTTCTGAAATGCATTTTTGATGTTACAATTTCCACACATAAATAGATAAGGACAGAAGTTGATAAACAGACAAAAATCTAAGTGTCAATTATTCCATATAGATTTCACAGAATATTTGTGGAGTCTATTAATTCGAAAATTTTAGATGAAACGTGAAAATGGAAAAAATGCAACCAAGTAAAAATTGCTAATAGCAATGGAAAGAGTAGTGTTTAGGGTTACTTACATTTCCAACTAGATTCGATCGTTTTAAATAAAAATTAGAACTTAGCAATTTTTTGTTGGATCATTCTAGGATCTTCAAATTGTTTCTTCTTCTGAAAAGGGTTTTTATTGTCACAATTTGCACAGATAAATAGCAAAAGGACAGTAGTTGATAAACAGACAAAAATCGAAGTGTCAATTATTCCTTATAGAATTCACAGAATATTTGTGGAGTCTATTAATTCGAAAATTTTAGATGAAACGTGAAAATGGAAAAAACGAGATGCACGAAAAAATGCAACCGAATAAATATTGCTAATAGCGATGGAAAGAGTAGAGTTCAGAGTTACTTATATTTTGTACTCGATTCGATCGTTTTAAATAAAAATTAGAACTTAGCAATTTTTTGTTGGATCATTCTAGGATCTTCAAATTGTTTCTTCTTCTGAAAAGGGTTTTTGATGTTACAATTTGCACAGATAAATAACAAAGCAGAAGTTGATAAATAGACAAAAATCAAAGTGTCAATTATTCCGTATAGAATTCACAGAATATTCGTGGATCCTGTTGTAAA
The DNA here is from genome assembly GCF_051014445.1 of Colletes latitarsis. Classification (NCBI taxonomy): domain Eukaryota; kingdom Metazoa; phylum Arthropoda; class Insecta; order Hymenoptera; family Colletidae; genus Colletes; species Colletes latitarsis. The sequence continues at coordinate 32,519,365 of NC_135137.1, forward strand.
ATTTTAGACGACGGGACTGTATCGGTCCATATTTTTTTCGATGGCCCGTTAAATTCGGAAACACGCTCCGCATTTTCACGGGACGAGTTACCAATGCTTTTAGAAGAAATAACTTTGCGCATACATCAAAATGTACGATTCCAACATGATGGCGCCCCACCACACGATGCACTGATAGCAAGCAGACAGCTCAGTGATGTTTCCAAATGGATGGATCGGACGTGGTGGACCAATGCATTAGTCAGCAAGATCAAACTTAACGCCACGAGATTACTTTTTTTTTTTTGCGGAGATGCGTGGAAAGCATCGTTTATCAAACTGCACTACTCGATTGTCTACTTTGCAGCTAATTATAATACTGTTTCCATAAGCGTGGTGCAGAGCGATGGATATTTTGATTTTTATCTGTTTCAATATACCAAGCTTCAAATTCGTCTTTTTGAAAACCATATATTTCGTTAGAAAAATTTTACTAGATAAGCAGACAGTCAATATTGTGTCATTAATATTAGGTGACAAAAAAAGAAAAACGGCTTTTTCAGTTGTTCAGTAAATATTAATTACCCAAGTTCAACACGTGGAAATAAATTTATTCAAAATGACCAAAGAGTTGCTTTCCACGATGACTCACGTGATCTTAACAGTATAAATTTATTTATTCCAAACTTCACTTTCTTAAAAAGAAATTATTACAGAATACGCAAAGGATGTAAAAATATACGCGTCGAAAGTGTTTTTAATAGAAAAAACAGGAAGTTTTGTAATGAAAAAATAACTAAATTACTTGAAAAAACCGGTAGAAACTGATTGAACGGAACGATGCTTATTTAATTGTATAAATTATTTTGTCCTGGTTTGATTAAATATCAATATCGATTGTTATCAATGTTGCATATAAGGAAGAATATTCAAAGCTTCATTTCCTGATTCAGTTTTCGTTGTAGAATCTATTGGTTTATTTAACGATTAATGTAAATTTACTAGTCAATCTAAAATGTTGTTATTAAAAGTTCGAAACGTAATTTAATAAAAGAAAACACGTATCTCGTCATTTTTCCACTCTGAAGCATGATATTATTTATTTGTACATTTCTATTTGTTAAACGTTCTTATAATTCTTTTTCTGGTTTGCAAGAACCTTTCGTAATGAATTTTTTATAGAGTAATAAATTAACAAATTGATTGCCTGTTTTTGTAGTAAGTAAACTGTGGATATTTGTGCACGTAACATATGCAAAGAAAATACAATATTTGTGTACGTAAAATATGCACACATGCGCGAAAAGTATGCAAATTTGTACGAAAAATATGCTAAATATGCAAGCAATACGTACGATATATATTTACCCTGTTAAATATTATCCAAACTATTTTCATATTTTCTCTTTTTGGAAAAAATAAACACCTCCTTTTTACACGGGTACGTATTTTATCGATAACAATGTATAAGTATTGGATTTTCCAGGGTATTGTATTTTCTGATTTCACAAAAAACTTAACGTTTTCTCTCATATATTTATATCATAGGTCCTCTTTAGAAATACTCAACTAATTCAGGTAATGAATAAAATTAAAAATTATCTAAATTCGAAGCAATCAATAGTTCATATTTATTTCTTAACACTACCTTGTACATCGAAATACGAACGTGTACGTTCTTCAATTTTTGCACTCCCAAAACTATATACAGTTCTGCTAAAAAAAAAAGTGACGTAATTCTCCTGTTATTATTTCTCTTCTCTAAAAAAAACGAAATTCTACAGAGCTCTCTGCCTGTAAATGTAACTGGAAATATTCTCGCGTAGAGGGATTCTCTCATGTTCGGTATTTGGATCGGTTCTAGTTACAACCACAAAAATATGACTGGAATTTATTACAAAAAGTCTACAAAAACCTTCTATCTCTTGAATCGTGGAAAAAGTGACTTCAGAATTCCTCTCATTCTCCAATATAAATGTCTGGAGTACTTTTACTATTATTTATTACAAATTTAATATTTTACCAATTCAAAGAATATTAGCTTATGTTAAGAGTGTGACTTCGAAAATTTCTCAGTGACGAGATTTCAAATAAAAATTTGCAAAATTAATTAACCCAGCAGATTTCCTTTTTCAAAATTCTTTATATTATACCACGAAAGAGCAACGATTGACGATCTAAATATTTTAGTATTTTATTTTCAAGTCTAGGGGTCGTATAAATTTGTAAAAAAAATTATTTCGAATTTTAGAAAGCCTTCGATAAACAATTTTCAATCTACTTACAACCACACAAGTGTGACTGTGGGATTTATTGCAAAAAGTCTGGAAAAACCTTGTGTCTTTTGAATCATGGAAAACGTGACTTCAGAATTCCTCTCATTTTCAAATATAAATGTCTGGAGTACTTTTACTATTATTTATTACAAATTTAATATTTGACCAATTCAAAAAATATTAGCTTCAAAGGGCAATTTATGTTAAAAGTGTGATTGTGAAAACTTGTCTATAATAGAACTTCAAATAAAAATTTCAAAAAAATTCTTTATATTATACCACGAAAGAGTAACGATCGACTATCTAAATATTTTAGTATTTTATTTTCAAGTCTCGGGGTTGTATAAATTTATAAAAAAAATTATTTCGAATTTTAGAAAGCCCTCGATAAATAATTTTCGACTCGTCTTGTTCATCTCTAACGGAACGTAGAAAAAAATCGTCGAACGTTAGTTCCGGCTAACCAGCGTTATTGCGTAGTCTCGCGTGAAGTAATACAACCGCGTTCGTCGCGCGGACCGGTGAAAAAAATGTCAGTCTGACCGGTAAAGATTGAAATTTAAGCCGTTTCTCTGGGATCCTGTGTTCAATTACACATGCTTATACACGCCGAAACGCTTTTTGACGCGACGATGTAAAAATGCGCTTGTTAAAAAAGGAGAAAGAAGAAAAACGGCCAACGGAAGAAGAGAGAAAGAGAGAGGGGGGACACGTTGAAACATTGGAATGGAGGCTGCGTGGCGGATTGCGAGCTTTTGTAGCGGGCACACAGAGAACGACACATTGTGAAACGGATTGGCTGGTCGGATCTGTCGCGCGGTATCTAGACTGACAAGAAAGACGAAACAACCAATAAACTGTTTCTGAACCTTTTGTTGTGTACCGGTGGTCGCGTAACGTTGCTATTCGAATTGAAAATACCCCGTCAGCGCGTTCGAATTGTTACGGACGACTGTTCTTGATCATCGCGCGAAAACCGTACGTACGAAAATTATTTGATAAGCCACAGCGGGGGGGAGGGGCACGGGGGAACGAGCGAACCGCGCGGACGGAACAGAACGGAAAAAGAAAAACGCGGTTCGGGTGATTGAGATTATACGGATGGAAATTACAGACGCGAAGCAAAATTGGAGTGCGTCTGACGATGTCGAATTATACGCGGAATCCAGGGAGAAAAATCGACATCTGCATACGTCAATTCCCGTGTTTCGTGCCGCGTGGGGAATATTTCAAGCTTTCTGATTTAAGTCGCACCGTACGGTGTTCCTTTTTTTAATCGATCGGTTTGTTCCCCGATCTATCGTGTCTCGTGGACACAATTTTCCAAACAAGCTCTCCGCTCGATCCTTCTGTTTCTGTCCTTTGTTACTCGATCATTTTTCTAGTTTGGAATACTCGTGCTTAGAGTTGTGGAGAATAAGCATTGCATGCATGTATTTTTAGTGGAAATTTGTATCCATTGGTTTATTGTAGTTTTCTGATTTAAGTCACACGGTACGGTGTTTCTTTTTTTAATCGATCGGTTTGTTCCCCGATCTATCGTGTCTCGTGGACACAATTTTCCAAACAAGCTCTCCGCTCGATCCTTCTGTTTCTGTCCTTTGTTACTCGATCATTTTTCTAGTTTGGAATACTCGTGCTTAGAGTTGTGGAGAATAAGCATTGCATGCATGTATTTTTAGTGGAAATTTGTATCCATTGGTTTATTGTAGTTTTCTGATTTAAGTCACACGGTACGGTGTTCCTTTTTTTAATCGATCGGTTTGTATCCCGATCTATCGTGTCTCGTGGTCACAATTTTCCAGACACAATTTTCTAGTTTGGAATACTCGTGTTTAGAGTTGTGGAGAATAAGCATTGCATGCATGTATTTTTAATGGAAATTTGTGTCCATTGGTTTATTGCACCCCCTGAGCGTCTCGTTCTTTTTTTTTCCAAGTTTCAAACTCAGTTAGCAGAAAACCGTCAAGCTAAGAACGACATTTTCGTTTTGTAAAACTACGTTAATTAAATAGATACTTAGGTCGAAACTCTGTCGTATTTATTTAGCAAATATTCAACAAGAGTATTGAAGGATCTCCAAACTTTGGTCAAATTTCTGGTCAAATTTACGTATTTTTCTCCACTCTGAAAAATAGCTCTATAATACTTTCTTTTATAGATATTCGATATTAAAAAATTGCGATCTATTAACAGAAAATTTGTTGTCACGATATTAATTTTTTGCGTTACTCGTTATTATCAAATTTCACACAGTGCAAAGCATCGTCTAGTGACCCTGTACGGTTTCCAAAATGTTCCACGTTCCTCAGCTGTTGAAATTCCAGGAGATATTAGAAAGAAAGTAATCGTAACTTTCCCGATGGAAATAAGCATCCTCGTTCACAATTTATTTAATTATTCGTTCGTTCGAAACTTCGCTGGAAACTTTAGACGAGTTGGTAATGTTACGATTCTATTTACGACCGAAATTCATAACTGGTAACTGTTTCCATTTGGTTAGTCTTCTGGTTTGTTCTCACAGTCGAGGGAGATTTTTCGTTTTTAGGCAATCACGACGACCGTTTCGAGATAATTGCATTTTTAAATTGAAATACGTGACGTTTTCGCTGCTTTCCTCGCCGTCTGTACGCGTGTCAAATCCTTTCTTTCTTCGCAGACCCGAAAATTCGGCTATCGAAACGTTGCGTGGGCAAGCAGAATTAGTTCGACATCCGAATTCGGGTTTCAAAACGAACTGCTTTTAAACCGAGAATATTGGAAACGATTACTGAGTCTGAACGAGCAAAGTTCCGAATTAATAATTGCAATAGAACTATTTTATTATGCAAGTTATCTCTCTTGGAGAGTTGGAATATCTCAAAATATTCTCACAAAATTCAAACGCGTCTAAAGGTTGACATCTATCATCTTTTTTGGGAGGATTGAAAATGTTATAATAGAATATCGATTATTGAACGAAAAAACGATTTTTTGAATTAATAATTGCAATCCAACTATTTTATTATGCAAGTTATCTCTCTTGGAGAGTTGGAATATCTCAAAATATTCTCATAAAATTTAAACGCGTCTAAAGGTTAACATCTATCATCTTTTTTGGGAGGATTGGAAATGTTATAATAGAATATCGATTATTGAACGAAAAAACGATTTTTTGAATTAATAATTGCAATCCAACTATTTTATTATGCAAGTTATCTCTCTCTTGGAGAGTTGGAATATTTCAAAATATTCTCATAAAATTTAAATGCATCTAAAGATTGACATCTATCATGTTTTTTGGGAGGATTGAAAATGTTATAATAGAATATCGATTATTGAACGAAAAAACTGTGTTTTGAATTAATAATTGCAATCCAACTATTTTATCACACAAAATACACCCCTCTTGAAGAATTAGAATATATCAAAATATTCTCATAAAATTCAAACATATCTGAAAGCTCAGTGATATCTGCCATCTTTTTTGTTGTGTATCTGTCACATAAAAATTGTAATATATAAGACTCGATGACAAGTGAATAGCTTCATGATTGTCAAACTTGACATCAAGAACTTAAAAGGGTTAAAACAATTTTTAGAAAAGTTGTCACATTTTATAGATTCTGAAATTTCTAAAAAATGAATTAATATTTATTTTACTACTACCAGTTTTGTTTACCTTCAGAGTATTTAAAATTCTGGTAGAACTTATGGATCAGGTACACCATAAATAAAATCAACACTTTCAAATAGAACTACTGACAATTATAGTGTATTTATATGTACCAAAGAAATTAAAACGATAGATTTTAGAATGTCTCAAAATGTTCTGATAAAATTCAAACGCATAGTGAATTTTATCAGAACATTTGTGAATGCTCAGTGATATCTATCATCTTTTTTGAGACAGATCAACGATCATCATATGATATCAGTAAGTGGAAGAAATGTTTGCTGTCTCCGTTCGATCTATATTGTCCTTTCTTTCTTATTTACAATGAACAGTGACTTCAGATTCGTCGACAACTTCCAATCTCCGCACAGTAGCGGACAATCTTGATTATTCCAAGAATTTTCAATCCCGATTTCCTGCATTAATCGAGGTTCTACCGTAGATATATCTGTCTCGTGAAATGGGCTGCTGTAACTCGTTCGAGCAGCGTTCTATCCAGGAGTAATAGCATTTACGGCCAGTATTCTGTAGATGCACTTGACCGAATCAAGTTTCGAAACGTTCAGACGCGAGTTTTCTTGATATTGAAACTTGGATGTAAATATTAGCTGGACCAGAATAGTTTCTAGCATCCTCGAACAGTGGAACGGAACATATGTTCTTAACAAGATAAAAATTAGTAACTATGTAATGCAATTTCACACGTAGATAATATGTTTATCACCTTTGCAACATAATGTAATTTTAAAGGAAACTTTTCGCTGATGCGAATTCGTCAATTAAATGATCAATCGCTCGTAAATGTAACTGCGAATTACTTCTTCGAGTACATTTATGTTAATCAGTAAACGCGATTACGTAAACTTGTTAATCGAATACGTGTTGCATGAGGATATAATCGATTGATTCGTTCTAATTATCTGCAATTGATATTAATATTGCATAATATAAATAAATCAATTAAACGATTATAATATTCATCAAACTATTAGTCGATATCAAATAACATACAGGATGTTCGGCCACACTTGGGAGAAATTTTAATGGGAGATTCTGGAAGCCAAAATAAGACGAAAATGAAGAATATCAATTTCTTGACTGAGGCTTCGTTAAAAAGTTATTAAAAAATTAAATTAAAAATTTTCAAATCACTCTGAAAAAATTATTTTTGGCTTTGGAGATCAACTACAATCGTTTTTGGTGAATACACATACCCCCGAAATCCTACCCACTTTCGAGAAAAAAATTCGAATAGGTGGTGAAATTTTTGGGCGAAAAAAAATTTTTCTAATCGTTTTAAAAAAATTATTTTCGATTGCAAGAGTCGATTACAATCATTTTTGGTCATTACACACACCCCGGAAATCCTACGCGTTTTCGAGAAAAAAATTCCTTACCGAAAATATACTAATGTCTGACCATACCGTGGATATGTTTCCCTGAAATTCCATGTGTATCTTTAAAACGTCATAACTTCTGAACGGATTAAAGGATTTTAATGTTCAAAAAAGCAAACTACGCGTATTTTGATGGAGAATATGTACAAATCGCAAAAATAATCGAAAAGTTGATCCTTGACCCCGTAAATTGAGAAAAACCCCATAAAAATGGTCCAATTTTCAAACAGCCATAACTCCTACAATTGTGAATATATTTCAATGAAACTTTTTTCTGAAGTAGAGCCCATGGGTATCTACAAAAAAGTATTAGACAACTTTTCTGTAGGGTGTCAAACAAAATTACTAAAAATCAAAAACGAATTTTTAAGGAAAATCGACAGGGGGTAGGTGCCTAAATTTTTCGGCAAAATAAAATAAAACAGATAGGTGAAAAATGGTTACGGGTTCAGTTTAAACTTTTCCTCGATATTTCTCACCCGTTCTGGGGAAAATTCAACGGGAAAGAAACGACTGAATTTCGTTCGAGGCGTGATTCGATTCCCTCAAACCGCGATACGGCATTAATGAAAAATGGTTTTGCGTTACGCGCGAACTGCTCTACTCGCGTACAGTGTTTCGAACATTTTTGTGTCAGCGTCTCGCGATCCAGACGCGTGTAATAATTATTATCGCGTTCGTTAACCGAAATTTCTGGGTTTCGTCTCGCGCATAATGCAACTTTATATTATTACGCACTGCCGCGAGGATTTTATTTTTCCCCGCTAATGAGAGCACAGAAGGACGCAAATATATTCCACGTTTGAGCAGTAACGGTGCTTTCTCACGTTTTTCCAGGAAAATGAAAATCTAATCCTTCCGTAACGGTTGTAATTAAATATAGATACGGTTACAATACACAGCGAGAGTTAAATGGATGAAAATTATAAAAATTCATGGGAAATATATAGCAATGCTGGTGATAATAATAACAGTACGTCTCCGTTGTGACAGAAGTATATATCGAGTATCGAAAAGGAAAGAAAAGAAGAAGAAAGGAACTTTATTGAACTGTATTCTTTTTTGAGTTAGTCAGTTTCATAAGTAATGTTCATAAAAATTTATAATCAAATATATTCGAAATATTGAGAAGAAGCTTCACCTGTCTGCTTTAAACGTATCCATAATAAAAGATATGATCGTTATTAGAGTCAAGTGAAACAATGTTATGGTTGATACGACCGTAGAATTTTTGTATGAAAAATGTTAGTTTTCTATGAACTAAAGTCTAAGAGACAGTCGTCTGTAGAGTGTAACTCTTGTTTCAAAGCAATATTCCCTCGCAGATTATTAACATTCTACATTCCACATACTGTGTCATGTTGCGCACCTAATTCTAACGTGGAATTTACATTCAAGCCAAGAGTTCGTATCGCGTATGCAGCTAATTCACATATCGTCGTATGTTTGTAAATTGCTGTTAAATTATATTAACCAATAAACGCTTAATAACAGTACGTTGCATTATTCATGAAATCGGTACTTTTAACGACAAATACGCACACGAAAATTAAGCTACGCTGAAAGTAACTATTTGTTAATTACTTTATAACTGCTTACCTCGTGACCAATGTTAATGCTTATTCTTTATTCTAAAATTCTGGTTCGACTAGTGAAATCACAAAAATACAAGTTTTTCTTGTGGAAAATTTCGACTAGCGAAATCACAAAAATGCAAATTTTTCTTATGGAAAATCTTCGACTGGTGAAATCACAAAAATACAAATTTTTCTTTTGGAAAATCTTCGACTAGCAAAGTCACGAAAATACAAATTTTCTTATGGAAAATCTTCGACTAGCAAAATCACCAAAATACAGTTTTTTCTTGTGGAAAATCTTCGATTGGTCAAGTCACAAAAATACAAAATTTTTCTTATGGAAAATCTTCGACTAGTGAAATCACAAAAATAGAAATTTTTCTTATGGAAAATCTTCAAGTAGCAAAATTACAAAAATACAATTTTTTCTTATGGAAAATCTTCGACTAGCAAAATCACAAAAATACAGTTTTTTCTTGTAGAAAATCTTTGAAACTATGATGAATATTAAAAAGGAAGTTTCCATAATAATCGAATCCTTCTTTTCTACATAATTACAGAAAATAACAAAGGAACACGTAAATTTATTCACAAATGCAAAATCAATTTTTCGTCAGCGTAGAAACGTCTGATTTGACTAATGAAATCACAAAAATACAAGTTTTTCTTTTGGAAAATCTTCGACTAGCAAAGTCACAAAAATACAAATTTTCTTATGGAAAATCTTCGACTAGTGAAATCACAAAAATACAAATTTTTCTTCGGGAAAATCTTCGGGACGGTGATGGATATTGAAAAGGAAGCTTCCATGAAAATCGAATCCTTTTCTACAAAACCGTGTCCCTCGAGCACCGATAAAAATCGTCGAAGAAATAAATTCTTCTCCGTAATCCAAAAATAAATTCCACCGTTTCAGTGAAGCCTCGTTATGGAAGGACTTCGGTTCGTTGCTCAGGAAAATTGACGAACGAGTACCATTTGCTTCTCTTCTAAATCCAACAAAGTCGCGCGGTCATTCCACGCGTGGAGGCACGTGGAATAACATGATCAAGATTCCCCCTCCCCCGTTCGTTCCGTAAGTCGGTCGGTCAGTTTTCGTTCGTGCGGGAAGAGTTTGTTTCAACGACATCGGGAATAGTAGCACTCGCGGGAGAAAAGTGGACGTGTAAGAAGGGGCCAGCCGAGAAAACGTTTGAAGAAGGGTCAGAGCTGATCGGCAGCAATACTCTCTTGCCAATGATGGCCACGGTGGTCAGATCCCCGTGGGAGACGTGGGATAGCACGTTATTCGCTCGCGACTCCTAACACCCGAGGACACGACTCTCGACCCTTGACCCACGACCTCCCTCCCTCTGCTTTTCTTATTTCGTCTCTCTCGCTTTACTTCCACTCCTGACTCGCTCCGTTCCTCCCTTCTCTTTACTTTACACCCCCTCTATATATATGTACAGTGGATTTCATAACTCGAGCCACGAACGCAAAAAATAATGAAAATTGTTCGTTAACCTCCCCACGTACGATTTAACTTACGAATTATTCTTTAAACGCGTTTAATTTTATTTAAACGTGGAATGACCACGAAAAGGAATAGATTCGTGAATGTAAAAATTGTAAGATGTAAGACTTGATGACAGTAGCCTCATGATTGTCAAACTTGATATCAAGAACTGAAAGGGGTTAAAATAATTTTTAGAATAGTTCATTGCTACATGTTATAGGTTCTCAAACTTATAAAGAATGAGTTAAAGTGTGATCTCAATTACAAATAATTAAAAATGGAATATTAAAATATATTCTATTTGTTTTATTGCTACCAGACTTGTTTACCTTCAGAATATTTAAAATTCTGGTAGAACTTATGGACCAGGTACACCAAAAATAAAATCAACACATTCAATAATAGAACTACCGACAATTATAGTGTATTTATTTGTACCAAAGAAATTAAAACGATAGATACCTGAAGAAATGTACAATGTAATGGAAGTGTTTATAGAAAGTTACGAAAAATTTTCAAAAATCCAGTCGAGTAAATTTTATACAATTTTCATTAGAAATTATGAATGAGTCATTTTGATTGTTTTGGTAGTTCCAATGTTAATAAATCGTTTTAAAATTCTCGAGATTCCCAGGAAGGGAGAATGGTGGAATTCAAGAATAGTTGAGCCTGAGGAAACAAAAGGTCCCAGGAAAACACAATGACTATCTTCATCTAACGTCGAAGTAGGTCACATGTTATGAAACACCCCGTATACTTCCGTCTCTATCTACGATTTCCTCTTCTCCTTCGATCTTTTTTCTCCCAGCGACTCTTACTGTTTCCCTCCATCATGCTGTCTCTTTTTCGCCAGGTTTATACGACTATCCGCGGATGGCCATAAACGTTCCCCCGTCCCCTCCGCGGTGCGCTCTTGGCTTCCAGCGACAATTATTGCCGCGAGTGGTGGTTAAAATAACTGACGATTCTTGCTGAGCACGTGCTCCTTCTTGATGCCTGACGTAAACGCCGCGAGAGAACAGATACGACCTGGGTTCTCTTTATATCAGCCGCGATCACTCGTTACCCAGGCTTTTATCAAGTTTTCGACTCTCCTACGTCGTGGCCCCTGGGCTGCCAAAAGTTCAGGGAAATAAAGAACTTTCCGAGGGGGAAAAGACTGCGTGACCTGTTTGCCTTGGTAATTGTGATGTAATTGAGGACGTGTTCGAAAAGCACCTGACGTTTACACAAAAATGAGGTGCAACTTTAACCCCTTAACGCTCATATTTTTCGGGTTAACCAAGAATGATTTTCTTTATTGGATTTGTTTCTAAAAATGCAGTTTTTGTTCATTACAATGTCGCATCTAACGTATAATTTGAAGGAAAACAAATATTATTTTATATTAACGTTAAGGGGTTAAGGGTGTTTTTTAAAGAGACTGAAATTTTTATTTTGTCAATTGGGTTTAAATCTAATACGACAGAGAATAATTTTTTGAGTGCACAAGAATATGTGTAAAACAGATTTTTATTCACAAAGCTAACGCAGATCTAACGTTTATGCAAAAATAATTTGGTATAAAATTTTAATGCTGTTATTCTTTGCACATCAATTTGAATATTTAAAAAAAAACAGAGAACAATTCTTAAGGCTCACCAGAAACCAAAGATTTTTATTCACAAACATTCTAGTGAAATTGTATGCATTAATTTAAAAATAGTTTACAACGTACTTGTCTAAACTAAAAGAAAGTTATCACTGAGTTGATTAAACTTCAGACCTGAGGAGCTTACACTGGAATAAAAACGAAGACTATTGTCAGTGATAATCGTGGATAATTTGAAATCTTTAATACGATTACGTAGAAAAATATACGATTTCCCCTCGTAATCGTGGACACCCGTATTTTCTCAACAAACGACCGCGGTCGGTCATTTTTCCGCATGAAAATGCGAGGGAATCAATTTTTGCAATCGGCGGTACCAGAGGCGTTCGGCTTCCCTTCCGCTCGAGGAGTTTGAAAATATTTCTGGAACGACACTCGTCCGCGGTAATATTTATTCAATTTATTCCACAGTTCTGTCGATCGTCGAAACACCCCCCCCCCCCCCCCTGTATCGCGCCGTCTCTTCTTAATGCGATTTCAAACGGGGGAAATATCTCGCGGCGGGCTAGCACGAAGAAGTATTCGCTAAAATAACCACGGAACTGCTACCTCTCCATCAATGCGTGGAAGTTAATTGCTCCCGTTCCCGACACTATTGACCATTCAGTAATGTTTCGCGGCAGGTTAATGAATCGTGATAGATTAACACCAATATTTCGTTCGGTCCAATTTCGGGTTGGTTTTCATTGCGCGTTCCCCCGGTGAAGTAACGTTTGTTTTCAGCGAGACCGAGTGATGGACTCTGTGTGCTCGTTACTCCTCGCCTATATTTCCAACGAATAAACGATAGGAAGTGTAGCTTCCGGTATTTCAATATTTTTTTTCGCGTAACCGTAGAATTTAACATTTTATTCGTCCCGGTAAGATCGGTGGAAGAATTGAATTTAATTTCTACCGTTTACACACACTACGGTTCGTATATTTAACGCGAAGGCGACAATCGAATTTACCTATAGATAGTAAATGAAATTAAACAGTGTAAAAACAGTAAAAACGGTTCACCGTTTCGCAGAATTCGTCGAGATGATCGATCCAGTGGCGCGAATTTTAATCGAAGATGAAAGGTTCGTATTTAATATAAAATAATTAAAATACATCTATGGGGATAATTGCGTATAAATTGTGAATTTATTTATATTAATGCGTGATTTCGTTAGAAAGTATTAACTGGTCTCTTAGTTTTAGAGGATCCTGAGCGAATTTAACATCGAGGAAAGGTAACTAATTCAGTGGCCCAAATTTTAATTGAGGGTGGGTTAGGTTTGAATTTTATATAACACGATTGAAAATAATTGTGGAGAGAGAAATCTCAATCAATTCTCCGTCAACACCTCGATGGAGATGTGATTTATTCCAATAAAATCGATAGGATAATTACGTGTAAATTGGTTTAAAAATATTGGTTTATCTATAGCATACTTTACCAGTTTTTTACATCGAATTTCGATAGGAATAATTTTGCAATATACAGGGTGCTCGGCCACCCCTGGGAAAAATTTTAATGGGAGATTCTAGAGGCCCAAATAAGACGAAAATCAAGAATACCAATTTGTTGATGGAGGCTTCGTTAAAAAGTTATTAACAGTTAAATTAAAAAATTTCAAATCGTTTTGGAAAAATTATTTTCGGTTGCAAGAGTCGATTACGATCATTTTTGGTCATTACACATACCCCCGAAATCCTACGCACTTTTGAGGAAAAAATTCCTTACCGAAAATATAATAATGCCTGACCATACCATTGATATGTTTCCCTGAAATTTCATGCAAATCTTTAAAACGTCATAACTTCTGAATGGATTGAAGGATTTTAATGTTTAAAAAAGCAAACGACGCGTATTTTGGTCGAGAATATGTAGAAATTGTAACAATATTGGAAAAGTTGTTCCTTGACCCCGTAAAATAAGAAAAACCCCATAAAAATGATACAATTTTCAAATAGCCATAACTCCTACAATAGTGAATATATTTCAGTGAAACTTTTTTCTGAAGTAGAGCCCATAGGTACCTACAAAAAAGTACTACACAACTTTTCTGTAGGACATCAAACAAAATTACTAAAAATCAAAAACGAATTTTTAAGAAAAATCGACGGGGGTAGGTGCCTAAATTTTTCGTCGAAATTGAAAAGTTTCAAATCGTTCTGGAAAAATTATTTTCGGTTGCGGGAGTCAATTATAATCATTTTCGGTGAATAGACATACTCCCGAAATCTTACCCATTTTCGAGAAAAAAATTCAGTATTGGCGGAACTTTAAACGTTAATGACTTCTTAACGAAGCCACCATCAACAAATTAGTATTCTTGATTTTCGTCTTCTTTTGGCCTCTAGAATGTCCCATTAAAATTTTTTCCAGGGGTGGCCGAACACCCTGTATATATCTCTATTTATTATACTTTTCTCGTCTTGTAAAGAATTAGATTTATTCATGGTTTTCTACGCGATTATTACGTATAATTTTCACGTTCTTTAATTATTTATTTCCTCGTATGTTTCACAATCGATTTTATTGCTCTGGGATTAAAGTTATCAAAATTGAATATATTATTATTAAAATATTTATTTTCACAGAAACGTATCGCACTCGTATTTAAATTTAAAAACATTCATTTGTTTGCTTTAAAATACACTGTGTCGCTAAGAGATTTATGATGTCGTTGCTAAGATAATTGAAAATTTCTTAAAACTATCGCGACTCTGTCATTTCCTCTGATGAAAGGTCTATAAATTGAAAATGTACATGGAACTGTGCATCGAATAATTGGATCTACGTGGGAACAAGGGTTGCATGATGGAATGTACTGTCACAGGATGGAGTTACAAATGTAACGCAGAACTGATAACGCGGATTTATGATTTTGAACCGATTCTATCTTGCTTGTTGGACGATTCTGAAAATTCTAAAGACGTTCTGACAAAATATTATAATAACACATGATTACTTTAATGAAATTGCATGTCATAAGAAATAAAATATTCCAAGAAAAATAAATATACATTCGTTACAAAGGCGAGCCTTTATTCGACAAATAAAGAAGCTAATAACGATAAATATTACTAACACAATTTACCTTATAAAAAAACTATAATTCCAACAGGGGATTATAACGAAACATAAATAAATCGTGAGATTCGTTGATCATATCAAATGTCTACTTATCAAATGATCCACGTACTAATCCAATCTAGAGACTAATAAATTCCAATAAAATTTGATTCGTTTACAGAAACGTGTACACGGTTAGCGTATAAAGCATTATTTCGATCGTACACATTTATGGAAACAGGACAGCCGAAGATAAACCGTGGTAAAAAGAGTTCGTGAATATTGAATAACTTCTTCCATCGCGTTCTCTGCACTGCATACAGAAAGTCCATGTTATTTTATCGCCGATTTATCGAAAACACACACGTATCGACGTACATACGTGTTCAAACAGTCTCCGATAAATACAGTGACGTGAAAACGTGTCCAGACATTTACTTTCGAGAGAACTTGAAGTACTTGAAAATGAAACTTTTGTTCTCCCTTTCTGAACGGATGATACAAGTCCCAATGGTCCAAAAAATTTTGCCCACCGTTGTACACAACCGATCTCTCTGAATTTTCTGAAACTTACAACCCTTAGTGCATCCTTTTCTATGTTAAAATACGCTTCCCTCGTCCGTCGTTTCACGAACGTTCCGCGCGATACGAAAACTCGGAGTGTTTGTACGGTTTTCTCAAAAATGAAGAAGGACAGCCAGACGCGCCCGAGGGAGGATAGAATTCTTCGTACGGCTCAAATTAGTGTTTGAATACGACGGATGGTCATTGAAATTACTGGAATGTCCGTTTACTCTCCGGAGGACGTTCGCTCGACGGACACGGTCCATCGGGGAATCAATCTTGACAGCGGAAATTCGACGAAAAACAAATTGCTTTACCTGCGCCGCGGAACAGATATTTCAAACGCTTGAGCTTTATTTCACGTATGAACGTGAACTTTTTCCACGGCTGACGTACCTGTAAAATATATTTACGACGGCCGCGTAAGACGAATACAAATGTTTACATTCTTGACGCGTTCGCGTTTCCGGGCCGCGCGATATTTCAAAATCAACCAAAAAACGCCCCGTTCTCCCGTAACGATACATTACTTCGCGAATTATACGTTATTAAAACGCAACCGAAGCACGAAAAATTAAAAATTAATCGAAGGAACAGTTTCAAGAATAATAATTTCCAATTATAGTATACCACTAAGGGATTAGTAAATATTTAAAAAAAGTAAATGAATATGTTTCTTTGTCGACGACGAAATCGTACGTGAAATAATTGCATTTTTAATACTTCTAACGTTTGCTGAAACTTTTTGGAAAATTTCGACGCTCTCTAAATAGAGGAACGTATTTTCGCGATGAATTCGAGTCGATTGATTCTCGCTGGAAATATGAAAAACCGCGTATAATATTCGCGATTTTATGACGACGTCGAATTATTTCTGGCGCATCGTATTTGTTTTCTAACGTGTGTTTCAAAATAAATGACCGTACGTATCGCGTACGGTTTTTATATTGAAAAATCTGTGAGAGAAAAAACGAGTATTCTTGACGGTCGCGCGAAAAACTCATTAAAATTGTTGTCGACCGATTAAACGGTACGACAAGTGTCCGCGCCGGCACGAAATTAGTTTTAATTCATTTATTTTAATTAGAATTCGCTTGTAATCCACCGTATCGATATCCATTATTGAAAGACACATTCATTTTAACGGGTCACACTTAATAGAACCGTTCGGTATTAATTTCGGAATTAATTTCTCGTCGGTACTCGATTGTGTATTTCACGCAAACACGTGTTACATGAATATTTAATGAAGACGACGCCGTTTCGCCAATAAATTGCTTTGCTAAGTTTCCACGGTGATTTTGAAACGAATTTATTTTTCATGTCCTAAAAGACATAATTATTAAATTCTGAAGTAAACTCTCATCAGTGCTCGAACACTCGTCGCATCGATGCACGAGAATTGCACCGAAAAATGTAAATAATCGTCGATTGAAAGATAATTTCGTATTTTAAACAGTTGCTGTAATGTGAGAACAAATATTTATGCCAAGTGAAATGCGAAAATTGGTAGTGGGAATATCTTTTTGTTATTTTAAACGTGAGACACGTCTTTGAAGTTGTGCTTGCGCGCTATGAAACAGCCTGTTTCGCCGGTATTTAAATATTTGCTGATAACTGCACTGTCTTTTCGCGTTTCCTACACACCGCACAAGCTTAAGGGGATTAAATCGTGAGCCGTAAAGTTGGATAGATCGTCCTGTACTCCGTTGCATTTCCCTTGTAAATTTTCGGATACGTGAAAATGTATGAGGAAAAACAAAGTCTGGGCCGCGCGACGTGTCCCGCCGTGTATCCATGCATCAACGGTAAAAAGAACTAGCCTTGTGCAAGAAAAGCAGTGGTTTACAAATACGTCTGGAATATTCAATGGGATACCGTGTCCAGACGTAAGAATTCGTACGAGCGCGAGAGGATCCGTGTTATGTTTATGTATAAATGGCTCCGTGTGGAGGGAAGCGTTAATATTCATATTACCGTCTACACGAGTACCCACCTGCGCCCGGTGGGGTCCATGTTGCTGTAATAATTCGCGCTTAAGTCTGCAATTACCTCAGTAAATATATAATTCCGGATTACGAGCTTCGCGAATCTTACAGAGCGATAGGGCAATTTCGTCGGGAATTTAATGAACAATCGACGACGCCAAGATTTAATCGTGTGTCCCTGGAACCTTCTGACACGCGATAGCGAACATATTAACACTAAACCTAACGATGCTTCGTGTATACTCATTCCTACCATGATTGGTCAAACTTTCCATTTCTCTCTTCAGATTTTTAAAAAATACTGTATATCCTGTATACAAATTTAAACTCATTTTTCATTAAATAAAGAACGTATAATCTTGCTAAAACTTCTTTGAGTGCATAGAGTCAAATTAAATTGCAAAATAAGCATGGAAGGCATAATTAGAATAGTTGATACATTCATTGGATAGAGGATGAAATGCCCTTTAAAACGAGTATTATATCCATTCATACCATGTATATAAATTTGAATTCATTTTCAATTAAATAAACAATGTATAATCTTGCTGAAACTTCTTTGGATGCATAGAGTCAAATTAGATTTCAAAATAGACATAGAAGGCAGCATAAATTAGAATAGTCAATATGACCGTAGCATAGGGAATGAAATGCCCTTTAAAATGAGCGTTCGAACGAGTCGATAGCTTTATTAGTTCCGGAGATATGAGGATTTCAGTTTCAAGTCGATGCGGTGGCTAGCAGAGATGCCAGAAAGGCACCGAAGGTGCTCTCTCACACTATGTCAGATCACGCGTACGTGAGCTCGTGGAGTTTCGGAAACCCGACAAAGGCAAAATGACACATGCCCTCTTTCTCGATTCTCCGAAGTTGCCCGAAGTAATTTCGGACCGCCTCGTGAGAGTCGAGAGAGAAAGGCTCACACTTCCCTTCTCGCTCTTGAACAACTAATATCCGACCTCCCGTCAACAGGTCTTCACTGGCCTCTGCTGACTGCTGCTGACCACTCCTGGAATTTCTGACAACGTATAACGATTACGACTGCCTACTCTTAGTCTCTCCCAGCCTCTGCTGACCGCTGCTGACCACTCCTGGAATTTCTGACAACGTATAACGATTACGACTGCCTACTGTTAGCCTCTCCCAGCCTCTGCTGGCCTCTGCTGACCACCGCTTATATTTCTAACAACGTATAACGATTACTACTGACTTCTGCCTGCCTCCGCTGGACTCTGCTGACCGCTACTGACCACTCCTGATACTTCTGACAACGTATAACGATTACAACTTGCTACTGCTTGCCACTGCTTGCCACTGCTTGCCACTGCTAGCCTCTGCTGACCACAGCTGACCACCCCTGATGCTTCCGACAACGTATAACGATTACTACTTGTTACTGCTTGCCCCTGCTGGACTCTACTTGCCTCTGCATGCCTCTGCTGGCCTCCGTTGGCCTCTGCTGACCGCTGCTGACCACTGCTGACCACCGCTTATATTTCTGGCAACGTACAACGATTACTACTGGCTACTGCCAGCCTCTGCTGACCTCTGCCAGCATCTCCCGACCTAAGCTGGCCTCTACCAACATCTCCCAATGTCAGTTGACCATCGCTGACCACTGCTGACCGTTGCTGACATCTTGTGACATGATGTAATATAATATAATGTGTTTATATGTATTAAAGTTTTGTATAATGTAAATCTATGGCAATAAATGATATAATTTCAAAGAATTCTATGTATTCTCATCATTTTTTACCCCTCTTTCCCTCTCCAAATTCCCCGCCGCCAGGAATTTCTGCGAATTCCTGTAAATGACGTCATTTCTAAGAATTCCTGAAAATTCTCGGATCCCTGAAACTTACCGGCGTCCCTGAAATTTCCAAGAAGTTTCAGGCAGCGGCTAAAATTCCGGCCTGAATTTTTCGGCAAAAGATTTAAAGAGCTATTACGTAATAGCTCTTGAAAATTTTTCGCGGCCAGAATTTTTCGCCAAAAATTACGCATTATTACGTAACATTACGTAACATTACGTAATAGCTCTTGAAAATTTTTCGGCGGCCAGAATTTTTCGGCAAAAATTACGTAATATTACGTAACATTATGTAATATTACATAATATTACGTAATAGCTCTTCAAAATTTTTCCGGCCAGAATTTTTCGGCAAAAATTACGTAATATTACGTAACATTATGTAATATTACGTAACAGCTCTTCAAAATTTCTCCGGCCGGAATTTTTCGGCAAAAATTATGTAATGTTACGTAATATTACGTAATTTGAAATCGCGGGAAATTTGAAATCTTTCCGGGGAACTTAGAAAATTTTAAAAGATTCGGAGTGTCTTATAACTAAGGGAATGATTTCGATAGGAAAAGAAGGGTAAAAATGATGAGAACACATAGAATTCTTTGAAATTATATCATTTATTGCCATAGATTTACATTATACAACACTTTAATACATATAAACATATTACATTATATTACATCGTGTCACAATTTGTCAGCGATGGTCAGCGATGGTCAGCGATGGTCAGCTGATGTCGGGAGATGTTGGCAGAGGTCAGCAGAGGGTGGCAGTAGCCAGTAGTAATCGTTGTACGTTGCCAGAAATATAAACGGTGGTCAGGAGCGGTCAGCAGAGGCCAGCTTAGGCCAGGGGACGCTGGCAGAGGTTAACAGAGGGAGGCAGGAGTCGTAGTGATCGTTGTACGTTGCCAGAAATATAAGCGGTGGTCAGCAGAGGCCAGCAGTGGCAAGCAGAGATCACCAGGGGCGGATAGTAGCAAGTAGTAAGCGTTATATGTTGTCAGAAGCATCGGAGGTGGTCAGCAGAGACGAGCAGAGGCATGCAGTGGCAAGCAGAGATCAGCAGGGGCGAACATTAGCATGTAGTAATTGTTATACGATGTCAGAAGCATCAGGGGTGGTCAGCAGTGTTCAGCAGAGGCCAGCAAAGGCATGCACAGACAAGCAGAAACCTGCAAAGGCAAGCAGAGACTTGTAGGGGCATGCAGTAGTAAGTATTAATCGTTATACATTATCAGAAATACCTGCAGTGGTCAGTAGCGTTCGGCAGAGACCAGGAAAGTTCAGCAGAGACAAGCACACGCTGACAGAGATCAGCAAAGACTAACAGAGGTTAGCAGAAGTCAGTAGTAATCGTTATAGGTTGTCAGAAATATAAGCGTTGGTCAGCAGAGTCCAGCGGAGGCAAGCAGTAATCAGGAGCAGTCAGTAACAGTCTCTGTATGGTGTCAAAAGTTGTCGAGAGTTCTGTACTTTTGTCAGCACTGATCATCAGAGGTCATCTGAGACAATTAGAAACCAGGAGTAATTTGCAGAGTTCAGTAATGAACTCTAGGAAAGGCAAGTAAAAATACCTGGGCAGTCGAGATTCCGAATCGTATGCCGTTGACGTGAGGTCGGATTTCAGTTGTTCAAGAGCGAGAAGGCAAATGTGAGCCTGCCTCTCTTAACTCCCATGAGACCTGTCCACGGTGCACTCGGCGCTTCGTCTGGCATCTCTGTACTCCATTTTGCACATTATTCTAAAACATTTGTGGTATTCGTTTTCAATGCGATTTAAGTAAGCATGTAATGTATAAGATTTCATTTAAGTTTTTCTTTTCTAGAGAAGATAGAGAAAAAGTTTATTTAATTTTTTTTACATAAAATTGAATTCTTCCCAAGATTTATATGAAACATTTAAAAGATCTTTTGTAAATTACGCCTATGTATCGGAACAACTATAAAACAAGAGGTATATTCATTATTATCCATGGTCTGATTATAGTCAAAGTCTAACCGAACTTTGAAATGAGAACATACAACTTAAATGTAAAGTTCCATTTAAATTCATTCAGCCATTTATACTCAAACGTATTAATAATATACATATGTACGCTAAAATTTTTTTTCATTATGGGTACTTTGCTTATGTGCGCCTATACATAGGTCGGAAAGTAAAAATGCCTGGGCAGTCGAGAATCTCGAGATTCCAAATCGTATACCGTTGATGTGAGGTCGGATTTCAGTTGTTAAGAGCGAGAAGGCAAATGTGAGCCTTTCTTTCTGGACTCCCACGAGGCGGTCCGAAATTACTTCGGGCAGCTTCGGAATAATCGAGAAAGGGGGCATGTGTCAGTTTGCCTTTGTCGACTTTCCGAAACTCTACGAGCTCACGTACGCGTGATCTTGCATGTGTGAGTAGGGCACCGGGTGCTGAATCTGGCATCTCTGGTGGCTAGTTCCGGAGATATAAGGGTCCGGAAGCGTTTGTTTACTACGGCCTTGTCAAGGTCGTTGACCGGCACGTGACTCGTAATAACTAGGTCACTCGACTACTCGGTCGCGTGTCACGTACGAGAGAGAGAGAGAGAGAGAGGTCCGACGCGACGCGTCAGACGGAGACAGAGATAGTCGAATTTAAAAAATTACCTTTCACATAAATTGTAATATCTCCGAAACGAAAAGTCCGATCGACAAAAACCAAAAACCATTTTAAAGGGGAAGCTTTGCCGCTGCTAACGATACCTCAATAATTAATAAAACACTAATAGTTTTGGAACTGCACGTATCTAAAATTTAACTATTTTTAATACGCGTTTTTAGACTGTTCCAAGACAGTAGAAACTGAAGATTTGGAAGCTAATCAGAATTTGATACCAAATTTGGGTCATCTGACCGGTCATGGTAGGTTTAATATTAATAGCGTAATAACCAAACTTTTCATAAACATCAGTCGTTTAAAACGCTTGGATTTTTTGGAGAGAAAATTATTCTACGAATATATTAAATCAATTTTTTCTAAGCTTACGGAATCATAAATTCATTATTCTTCAAACTGTCTACATAATCAATTTTTAAAAATTTATAGTTTGAGATAGATTATTTGCAAATGAAAGCAACTGACGAAGATCAATGCTATTTATTTTTCGTCCCAAAGTTGGCAGTTGAGGCTTATCTAGCAGATCATACTTTAGATGGAACGATATTAACTGTTTGGACAGTCTCCAATTACTCGATAGTTTATTAGCACATAATTAGTTTGAACTGTTGAGGCGATTAATGGCGTCCTGCCTGTAGCAGGATCTACTACAGAAACTTTACTGATGAGCCTGGCTAGCAGAGCAAAATACACTGATTTACTTTTTATTTGAAAATTTCTAGCTCGTACTGTTCACTTGTGCACAAAATTAAGTGATCTGTACTTTGACACAGTCTTAATCATCGAGATAACTCGACTGTCCTTGGATTAGGAAAAGCATAATCATTAAAACAGTGGACATACTTTTTCTATTAACAGACATAAAGGAATGCTGTTGTTAAATAGTGAAAGTACTTAGACAATTGGAGAGTGTGGAGCCCAAAATTCTTCGTAGTACTTATTTTCATAATCCCACAGAAAATGAGTCCTGTATAGACTTGTTTCATCACATTAATTAATTTATCTTCTTAACAAAAAGATCTATCATCTCTATGCATGTAGGTGGCGTACTAAAACTCTATCTTTAACAAAAACATAAAAACGAACAACATAACAAACAAATAACATAAATTGTAGACATTATTTTATCGTAACGATACGAATATTGTAATTTTTTAAAAATTTTAATTCAACTGTCAATACGACATCCATAGAAATATGTATCCAAACAATCATTTCGCAAGCCAGCAGAATTTAATATGAAATCTAGGGAACGTAAAGAACTGCTGACAAATTTTATCCTCCCTTTGTTCCCTGGCTAACGAGTTTCACGACGTTTGACAAACCTGTGTCTGGTTTCCATTCGCAAAGTGTCACAATACACACGGCGACGATGATTTCTCAGTCGGGCCGACGAGGCTTCCAAGAGCGCGGAGACGCAAGTAACCGCGCGGCAAACAGTTTGAACAAAGCGACGCCACGGTGAAATTGTAATCCATTCTATTTGCCGTGACATTGCCTTCGAATTTATCAAAATCACGGGGGACAGTGCCGCTGAAACAGGAACGCTTCCCGACGTCCAGATCCGTGTCGGGCGGACGGTCGGTAGAGCTCGCCTAAACCGCGGAAAAAGATTCATTAATCAAGGAAACAATTACAACCTCGCGCCGTTCCCCATTGTGCGGAATTAATAATGTGCCGGGGGGGTAACGCGCTCGGGAAAAACTGGCTGTTCCGCTAGGAAACGCCCGGTTGTAGCGTCGCGAGCGCATTAACGCGGAACGCGTCGACCTGGCGCTGCATTAACATTTTTTCCGTCGGCCTCCGGAGCTCAAACGGACAATCCCCGTCTCCGGTGGCCTTAATTGCGACCAGACGAGTATCATTGACAACTGAAAAGAATGCACCTGCTGGCTACGCTCGGCTCGAATCGTTCTGGTCCCGTTACACCGAGGAAAACACGTCGATTCTATCCGTTTGTGGAAACGTCTTACGAGAGCGTCTTAAATTCTTCGAAAAATCACTGAATTTGTTCCTCAGCTTGGTAGATAGTTTCTAGTCTGTGGTATTTATCAGTTTTTAAGAATAAGGCACATGGGGAGGGGGTGGTTTACCAATTGAAATTTTAATTTTGGTGCTAAATGGTCGAGGAAAATAGAAAATTTATAATTTCAGATTCTTCGAAGAATCACTGAATTTGTTCCTCAGTTTAGCAGACATTTTCCATTTGTCTGTGTTATTTATTGGTTTTAAAGAATCCTCAAACAAAAATCGAGATTTAAATTGAATGCTCGAAGGGACCATGGGGGTGGTATACCAATTGAAATTTTAATTTTAGTGCTAAATGGTCGAGTAAAATAGAAAACTTATAATTTCCGATTCTTCGAAGAATCACTGAATTTGTTCCTCAGTTTGGCAGACATTTTCTAGTCTGTGGTATTTATCAATTTTTAAGAATCGTCGAAGAAAAATCGAGATTTAAATTTAATAATCTAAGGGACCATAGAGAAGGGGTAGTTTAGCAATTGAAATTTTAATTTAAGTGCTAAATATTCGAGGAAAATAGAAAATTTATAATAGCAAATTCTTCGAAAAATCACTGAATTTGTTCCTCAGCTTGGTAGATAGTTTCTAGTCTGTGGTATTTATCAGTTTTTAAGAATAAGGCACATGGGGAGGGGGTGGTTTACCAATTGAAATTTTAATTTTGGTGCTAAATGGTCGAGGAAAATAGAAAATTTATAATTTCAGATTCTTCGAAGAATCACTGAATTTGTTCCTCAGTTTAGCAGACATTTTCCATTTGTCTGTGTTATTTATTGGTTTTAAAGAATCCTCAAACAAAAATCGAGATTTAAATTGAATGCTCGAAGGGACCATGGGGGTGGTATACCAATTGAAATTTTAATTTTAGTGCTAAATGGTCGAGTAAAATAGAAAATTTATAATTTCCGATTCTTCGAAGAATCACTGAATTTGTTCCTCAGTTTGGCAGACATTTTCTAATCTGTGGTATTTATCAATTTTTAAGAATCTTCGAAGAAAAATCGAGATTTAAATTTAATAATCTAAGGGACCATAGAGAAGGGGTAGTTTAGCAATTGAAATTTTAATTTAAGTGCTAAATATTCGAGGAAAATAGAAAATTTATAATAGCAAATTCTTCGAAAAATCACTGAATTTGTTCCTCAGTTTGGCAGACATTTTCCATTTGTCTGTGTTACTTATTGGTTTAAAGAATCCTCAAAGAAAAATCGAGATTGAAATTGAATGATCAAGGGATCCATGGGGTCTTCCAATTAAAATTTTAATTCAAGTAATAAATGCTCAACCAAAACAGAAAATTAATAATTTCAAATTCTTCGAAAAATCTTGTTTAAAGAATCTTCGAAGAAAAATCGAGAGGATTTAAATTGAATGATCGAAGGGACCTATGGGGGTGGTTTACCAATTAAAATTTTAATCCAAACACTAAATGTTCGACCAAAACTGAAGATCTATAATTTCTTCGAAAAATTCTATTTAAAAAATGCTCGAAGAAAAGTCGAGATTTAAATTGAATGATCGAAGGGGCTACGGGAAGGATAGAGTGATTTACTAATTAAAATTGTAATTTGAAAATTTATAATTCCCCTGGAATATTCACTTTTTAACTCATGTTTACTATAACTGTTTTCTTCCATTTGGAGAGCACTATCCTGAAAGTCCTAAGCCCTTTTTTTAACGCCCTGTGTACATGTTCTGAAACTTTACTCTTCCACGAGTAGTTTGAAATGGCTAGTCTAAAATTAAAGTGGGCGAAATTGTAACTTCTAATAGAGGATTTCTAAGGTAAAAGGTAGGGAAAGAAAATAGATGAAAAGTGAACGAAATACGATAGTCGTATCGCTAATAGCTTCAAATTAAAATTATACAAAACAATGCTTTATATTTATTATTTAAATCCCACGGAATTATTTCGACGCTGACATATCTCTAGTATAAAAATGAAAACATGGCAACGGTGTTATACGTCAACAATAATCGCATGTTCTCGTGAAATAAATTCGCATATTATAAATTTAGCAGTGAGAATATCGAGCATGGGTATAATCTAACATAAATAATGAATGAAATAGTAGTTTTCAATCTGTCAACGGATTGAGAAAGATGGCTCGCCAATAGTGTTCGACAGGCTCATGCTTGGAACCAAAGATGAATGGGAATGTAACCTACTCTAATTAAGACACGTCGAAATAATAAAAATTCTAACGTGGCAATTGAAGGTCCATGTTTTCCATGCGTTTATGGCTGTGTGGACAGAATTATTTGAATCGAGTATGCCACTCAGAGACGTTCTCCTCGTCGATGATACGTCTCTGGTCGATCGTAAGAAACAGGACAGTATAAACGCGGCAATAAAAGCTCCGGAATTTTCTTGAAAGGAGCGTCGCGACGCTGAATAACTCCGGTTATTTTATAATTTAAATATTTTGTGCCAAAAAGTGAAACGAAAGTAACCTTAGTATTATTCATCGATGAAACTCTGCCTTAAATGTTAAGTAATATATCAATATTCTTCGATTTTAATCATTTTAAAAAATTACTCCATTTTGATTATGAATGAACTTTGCTTCTACAGTGAAAACTTTTAGAAAAATAGAAAACACGTCACAGAAGTCGAAAAAGAATCGAAACAAATCCTGTCCTCGATTTTATTTTTCGTTTCTTGTTTCGGATCATTCTTAAACTTTCCCGCGCTATCGCTTGATTGATTTTCTTATCCGGTGCTTTTGCATCGAAACCAAATTCGTGTCGATATCCTATTTGGAAGAGCGTCACGTTCTTCCCTTCTTCGATAAACCACTCAACACATTTCGGTTTCTTTTCCGTTGAATAAATCATGGCTAAGTTAGTCGAGCGTTTGTCACGTTTTTTCCTCTGTGCAAATGCATACGTTACATTATTAAAGCTATTAAAATATAAAACGATCGATACGGGTGCTTCAACAAATGACAAAAAATATAGCAATGGAGTCCCTAAGCCCAGGATTGCAAAATAAAAAATATTTAAAATCGATGGACTTTCAAACGAAACGAAAAATATTGTTATACAAATAAATACTGTATTTTGTTTCATGCTCTTGATATACAGGATGTGTCAAAATATTACACACTTTCTTCAAGACTATTACCAATGTTAATTGTAATTTTTTACAGTTAAAATATAAGTGTTGAATCAATTTTAAAATTCAACTTCTTGATTGTAGCAAGCATATGAATATTTTATGTAAATAATATATAGGACGAATTGAAAGCCTCACGATCGAAATATAATAGCAGAATTAATTCTATAAGTACTAGAGAATTCTAAAACAGTATTTTCCCACTCGTGAGACGAAGAAATTTGTGTTGAACTCTCTCAATATTGTCGATATGTGTTTTCTAATAAGGAGACCAAATTATGCTACCTTATTCTAAAAAAGGTCAAAGCATAATATAGAATATAGAATTATCAGTAAATTGATTTCCAATTAAAATGAGAATTCTAAAAAGCTATTTCCTCACTCGTGAGACAAAGAAATTTGTGTCGAACTTTCTCAACATTGTCGAGATATGTTTTGTGATAAGGAGGCCAAATTATGCTGCTATATTCTAGAATAGGTTTTGTCAAAGCACAATGTAGAATATAGAATTGTCAATAAATTGATTTCCAATTAAAATGAAAATTCTAAAAAGCTGTTTTGCCCCTCTCGTGAGGTCTTGTTGGATCCAGATAAGAAGGAAGTCGATTGCAGGAACAAATTCGCCAGGGTCCCTCGTTAAAACGTTTCGAGCGTGCCCTGAGTTCGAGCGTTTAAACGAGGGACTACTGTGGCGCGGGACATCGCGAGCGAAGACGGGGCTTCCCTCCGCCTCGAAACTCGTGCCTTTACGACACTCCCAGCTTCTTCTTGTCCGTTACTCCGGCATCTACGACTTCCCAGATGCGCCGGATAATCGCGTTAACAATTACGTGCCGGTTCTACTGCGAGTTATCTAAATTGATTGCAAGCGTAATTGCATTCGCCCCGGAGGTACCGCCGGGCGAAATTAAAGCACAGGTTTATCGCACGCGTTCGCCCGCTCTGATATTTATACCACTGCGTTTCGGGATTTCGCGAGATTTGCTTCTTCCACCGATGCTTCTTGAACGTTCCGGAAGCATCGTTTAACACGTTGGCTTCGCTGCCAGCAGCTTGCACCTTTTCGCTTCCCTGGTGCTGGTAGTAAAAGAAACTTCGAAAATGGTGTTTTGGGATCTTCGACATTCACCGACTGTTAGGAAAGAAATAGTTTTTCTCTTTTTTAAATTTTTTAATAAGAATTCACGAAGACATATTAAGTCTTCTCAAATTGCAAATTGTTGGTGATCTCAAAGCAAACGTTTCATATTTTTATTGATAGAATTAATGAAATGGGAGCCTCGTAGGGGGTTGTCTCAACCCCTAAATACAATAATTCATGTCTTACTATTTTATTTTATTTTATTATTTTTGCATGTTTAGTACATTCTGTGGCATTTTGAAAATTTAAATTTCCCACGAACGCATAAATATCCACAGAAGTTATAAACAAATTTTAAATAGTTATGTCTCGAAAAGGAAGCTTCAGATTACAAAGTAACAAGGGACTGTTGTTTCTTTTTACATCTAAAATTTGTATATTTCGGCTCGTCCCATCGTTTAAAAATATCCTTTATGTGGTTATTGGGTCCCTATTGGTGAAATGACAAGAGAAACGCTATATTCTACCAATTGGGGTCATCGACGTCGTTCCACCGATTCAATGCTCCCGTGTGCACGTATGTATTGCACACGATTGAGAAGAAGTCTCGTGGGATCTATGGGAGTAAGGTTTCCTCGCTCGGTGGATCACGGATACGCGACACTGTACGATCTTGTTTGCAAATGTAAGATTTTTGATCAACAAGTGTTCCTATTTTTATGATTGTCTTCCATCTGTCATGTATACACCTTTATGTATAGCAAATTGTATGTAACTGTTCAAATTATTACCAGAATACGAACACTACCGTATGTAAAACACAATTAATTTATTATATTTTTACTGTAAAAGTGATAGAGTTCACGTAGATGACGAACAATTGAGCAACAAACAAATTCTAATATCACTTAAAACTTTCAGAAATTTTGTCAATATATGTCTATTAAATTATTTAATTTCTTTCATAAAAACTCTCAATAGCTCCTAAGAATTAAGAATTTCATATCTATCTATAAAGTTTGTAAAGTTTAAAATGATGCAGAATTTTGGAGAGATCGCCATCTTAGTTGTAACGTATGCAACAAGTAGTATTGGATCGTGACAAGCTGCTTAAAAATTTATACTCTTTCCGGGTCAAATAAATCAAACTCTTGCTATATTTCATGACCGTAGTTCGGTGGAAATTAATTTCAATTAGAACAACATCGAAAGCATCTTAACGCGATTAAGAAAATCGATATTCCGAATGGCTCGAAGCTATTCAATATTAATTTGAAATAAATACTCGTCGCCGTTCGGGAACTGCTTAAACAATGGAAACGGCAGAGAGACGAAATTGCCAAGTAGACTGCCACGATGCATTAAGAAGCTTGGATAAGAGAATGTCGGGGAGAAAATACCTGCAATTAGAGTTAATGGTCCATGTCCCAGCTAAGCTTATGTAATTGTAATTGCTAATTACTGTAATCCTATACTTATCTCTGACACTATAAATCTTTTCGTAATACGCGTGTTCATCGTACTTTCAAACTTTCGCGATTAATTATTATCTGATTCGTCCGAGCGTAACGCGATCCTCTCAACCGATTTGTTCGACTACATGAAACAAGAAGTGTGGAAAACTGTTATAATTGTTATTGAGTCCATGTTGTTTCTTAAAATTTAATTATTGGTTGCCTGTGAAACATTTCAGATAGAGTAAATACAACAGTAAAATTACTAGCTATTGCCTGCAATTTTCCCCTCATTTATGTTTACAAAACTTAGATGTGTCACCTCTGAAATATGTTCGATCGAATTACTGTTTAATCGAATCCATTATTGGAATTCAAAATTATTTTTGCATTGTGTATTATTCTACATACATACTGTGATATTACACAAATTATACACGTGATGTACGTACGAAAAATTAGATGCTCACAGACGAATATTGAATAAAACACTTAACGAATCATTGTATTCTGTTATAATTTTCTGTGATACTTACATACACTAAAACAATTATTTTATGAGTGACTGAAAGTTTTTTATCCTTTCACAAGAAATTAATGACAAAAAAGTTAAGTGTAAGTCAATTTAGAGCGACAGTAACTAGATAGATCATAGACGAAAATTCAGAAAATTTGCGTGTAGTTTAATTAAAAATCGTCCAAAAGTTTCATAACAATCATAAACAGAGTCACAGTTGTATTCGTAAAGAGGATTCCCTCCGACGCAGCTCCCTCGCTAAAAAGTACCGCGAACGCCTTCTTTATCCGCTTTAAGAACGAGTATACTCTACCCTTAACGCCGTTTCGCATTGTTCGAGCTCGTCAATCTCTCGAACTCTCTATCGTCGCTACGAGGACGCGGATTCAGCAGCCGAACGTCGCCCAGGCGTTTCCAATTTCAAGCGACTCTCGCGCTTTCCCCGCGTGGAATCAGTTTCGGTTCCGAGTGCATGCATTATGAATAAATAGAAGCGCCGCCGTTGGGAAGAGAAACGACGAACAGGGGCGAGAGATAAGGGGTGCAGCAGGTGGAGAAAACCCTGAGAGATAAGGGAGCCGCGTAAGATACCCGCGCGGTAAGATATTCCGCGCGAGATACGAACCCGAAGCGTGTTCCTTATCCGCCTGGCGGTGCCACGGGATGAGAAAGAAATCTTTAAAGCGCACTTTGATTCATAGGTGGCCGCCCCGGGTACCCGAGGGACAGAACGTGACCTGGCATTAAGTGCTCTATAAAATATTGCGCTCATGTAAATATCCTCGTAAAATTCAGTCGGCAACGCGACGCATCGCGTCACGCCAACGTTGTGTCCGCGATATCGTTGATACTAACCGGTGTAAACCCGGGATTCGATATCCCGGGTCGTTCCCTTGCTCCTCGAGACTTTGTAAACACTGTTCTTTTCCGCAAGCGATTTTTATCAACATCCCCTTTTCCGCTCGCGGTTCATTGCTCGAGCCTACTCGATCCAGTAGGTTGATTCCTGGGTGGTTCGCGTGCGATGATACTAGAACGACCGTACACGGTGCGATCGCAATGGTCGTGGGTAGAGAAACTAACGTTCGACGATCGAAATATGTGTTTAAGTTATATTGTCGCGTGACAAGTTTCTATTGTTTCTGTGTCAGTGCAAGGATCGTATGTTGATAACTGTGGGGCTCAGATAGCTCGTAACTGTAGCTTAATTGCTCTATAATTGAGAGATATGGTCATCTTCAAATTCCATCAAGCATCTAGGACATAAAACCCTTCGATTTTATCAGTTACATTGTTGGATGATAAATTTCTGTCGTTTCCATGTCAGTACAGGAATCATATGTTGATAACCATAGGACTCAGGTAGCTCTAAACTGTAGCTTAATGGCACTATAATTAAAGGATGTGGTCATCTTCAACTTTATCCAGCATCAACTACATAAATCTCTTCGATTTTATCAGTTATAATGTTGGATGGCAATTCTGTTATTTCTAAGTCACTATAGGGATCATATGTTGATAACTGTAGGGCTCAGATAGCTCTAAACTGTACTTTAATCGCTCTATAATTAAGGGATGTGGTCATCTTCAATTTTATCAAACATCAACTACATAAATCTCTTCGATTGTATCAGTTTATAGTGTTAGATGACATTTCTGTTATTTCTAAGCCACTATAGGGATCATATGTTGATAACTGTAGGGTTCAGACAACTCTAGAATCTGCCTTAGTCGCTCTGTAACTAAGGGCTGCAGTCATCTTCAACCTCTATCAACCATCTAAGATATCAAACCCTTTGATTTTATTTGTTATATTGTTGAATGACAATATTTAACAACTGTAGAAGTTCAGAAAACTCTAAAATCTGCCTTAGTCACTATATAACTAATGGCTGTGGTCATTTCCAACCCTCATGAAGAACCTATTACATAAAACCCTTCGATTTTATCAGTTAAATTATTGGATAACAATTGTGTTGTTTCTGAGACACTACAGAGATCATATGTAGGTAAGTATAGGGTTTAGATAACTCTAGAATCTGCCTTAGTCACTCTATGACTAAAAGTTGTGGTCATTTTCAACCCCTATCAACTATCTGACAAATCAAACCCTTTGATTTTATTAGTTATATCGTTGGATGATAATTCTGTTCTTTCTAAGGCACTACAGAATCATATTTGATAACCCTAGAAGTTCAGAAAATTCTAAACTCTGCCTTAGTCATCACTCTATATAAACTAAGGACTGTAGTCATCTTCAACCTCATCGAACATCTAACTATCCAAATAGCAAAGGGTTTGAAAGGGTAAGAAGAAGTAAGCTCTAGCAGGCCCTGCTTTAAATACCATCAAGGAGAATATATATACAAATAGAAGATCTGTCGAGCACTTGTGAGAGAGAGAGAAGAGCGTAGCCCTCTGCTGGCCAGTACGAGAACTATCGCCCCATACATAACAACCCCCAATTCAAATACCACGAATATTCTCATTACGTTTCGTAAACTCATTCCCTTAACTTTCATAAATATAAACATTTATATTCATACCGAGTACCTTTTACAAATACTATAACCTTGTTACATAAATCGTAAAAAGAAATCCGCCAAAATTTCTTCTAATATCCGATTTACGTAAATACCGATTTCGAATAAAATTTGGACCGAAAATGCATTTCCTGTCAAAGGGTTGCGTCCCGTCAGCGTCGCCTTTTCTAACCGCGAATTATTTAAACCGTCCCTTTAGATTCCGTCGCGTATAATCCCGAACAGTTTCGCGGGTAAAGGCGAACGGCGAGAAGCGACGGAAATAAATTATTGTGGGACTGTAAACGCGGCACGTGAAATATAAATATTTATACTACATCGCCGACACAAGAAGGCCGCGCGGTCGTTTTTCCGTTCGCCTGTAAAAAAAAAAAAAAATACACGACACGCGGCCGTCGACGAAATAAATTTTTACCTGACGGCGTGGCCTCAACATCCCCGTGAGCGAAACGACTCGAGTTCCCGAACTTTCAACTGCTGTACGCGAATTTGCAGTTACGTAACGTTGAACGCGATGCTGCGTGCCTCGCGGGATCTTCGCGGCCAATCAAAAAGTTCCGGCGGATTCATTGAAATTTTCATTACAAACTTTTTGACAAGAAGGAGTGCACGCGCGGAGTGCATAAGGAACCGTTTTTAATACCTGCTGTTTATGCGTCGGGCCAACCATTGTCTCCTATAAAACGAGCACTGAGGATCCGGGAACGTTTGGTCCACTGAAACAGGGGAAAACAAATTTTTATTTGTTTTAATGAGGGATAAGAAACTTTCAAATTTTAACAGAAATATTCTTCCTTGCCTTGTTGAATCTTTTGAATGATCTGTATGAGTGTCAAATAAATAAATTGATAAATAATCGTAAGGACGGTTAAAAGAGAAGAATCTCAGAAAATATGGTATCGAAAAATTAACACCATTAAATTTTGTCAAATTATTTATTAGTTACTTGGTGAGACGAGTATTTAAGAAAAGTATATCATAGCAATAAAGTGAAATTTTTTGACAGAAATATTTTCTATAATTTACGAAGCATACTATATAACTCAACTTTAAATTATTCTTGCCAGTATAATATTGCTCTTACGTGCAATTACCTGGCATTCACATTTGAAACATCTGATATTCACGAATCAAACATTCACGGTTTATTTACAATAATACTTTTCTCGTTCCGTGTTCGTACAGCGGAATTTTATTCTGCTGAAAATATTGGAAATGATTTTTGAAGTTGAAAGAGTTTTTAATGGTTCCGTTCTTTCGTACGAACTGTCATAAACTGCTGACCCGCACTCGCATAAATGACATTTGATATTTCAGAAAACGTTTCCCATTTTTTTCTCTTAGCTTTGATTTGCGTTCAATAAAAAAAATGAATCGATTGTAATCTTTTAAAATAGCACCGGAAAATTTGTTTCTTATGAGACTCGAAAATTATTTTCCAATTATATAATAACAGAAGTACAAAGGATAGCTTTTAAAAAACCGTGTAGCGTATTATACAGAGTATTAAAAAGTGCTGGTTCCCATAAAACTGGCGAGTTATATTGTTAAGGTGGGTGTGGAACCTATTGAAATTCATTGCAAAATGCGAGGGGCAGAGTAACAATAAAATTTTGAAATTTCATCCTGACGAGAAAGTACAATAGTTAGTGCACCGAGGGCTTCACGCGCATTCGAACGAATTTTCACAGTAAATTTAATCGTAGAACGCTACAAAAAAATTCACAAAATAATTCTTACGGAAAGTAATTACCTTAAGAAAAGCTATAAATAATTTTAAGATACTTGGTCAACTAACGTACTTTATAAAGGGTGTTCGGCCAACCTTGGAAAAAATTTTAATGAGGGATTCTAGAGGCCAAAATAAGACGAAAATCAAGAATACCAATTTGTTGATGGAGGCTTCGTTAAAAAGTTATTAACGTTTAAAGTTCCGCCAGAAATGAATTTTTTTCTCGAAAATGCATAGGATTTTTGGGGTACGTCTATTCACTAAAAATGATTGTAATTGACCCCCACAACCGAAAATAATTTTTTCAGAACGATTTGAAATTTTTGAATTTAATTGTTAATAACTTTTTAACGAATATTATTTTGGCCTCTAGAATCCCCAATTAAAATTTTTCCCAGGGGTGGCCGAACACCCTGTATAGTATATGTATATTAATTTTCTCTGTTGATAAACTTCTAGTTCAGAAACTTTTTTATATTAATATAATCATATTACTTTGCAAATATACCCGTGATATTTTTGCGATGTATTATGAATTTTTTATAAACGAGTTCAAACGGTATACAATTCAACACCCACAGAATTATTATAAATATACTAAAGAAATGTTTACAATTGCAATCTAAAATTCGTAGCCACAATTCATATTTATTACGAAAGCGACTCGAAATAGAGTTGGTAATTTATTCGTGACTGATAATTAAGCGTCTTATCGCGTTGCAAAGTAGGATGCAGATATTCGCGAACGACAACGCGTACTTTTTTTTCTAATGTTCATACGATTTCGTACGGGGACTGAATATGGCAAAGTATGTCGTTCGGAGCTTTCGAGTATCGAACTAAAAAGAATCGAACCGGTTCTTCCGGTAAAATCCTCGGTACAAAAAATTTTGCCTAACCGTTGGTACTCCCTGACGGTCTTGTGTTTTTTGTCGTATCGTATCGCGGCGAACCAGTCGTCGCGGGGCAATTTTGAATTCAGCACGCTAACGTTTTTCCTTAAAAACGATGAAAAACCACCTCGTATACCCCCCTCCGTTGCGCCCCCTCTCCGAATCAATTTCTTTCCGTCTCGCCAAACGGCGAGAACTTTATTGAGCGCACTTTTATTTCGCTGTGCTCGTGATATATGCTCGATTTCATAACCGTCGTTTCCGGTTGCATTAAAAACGGCCCCCCGGGTCTTTCCCCTAATTCTTCATTGTAATACCATTCGAGGAACGTCTTGAAATTTATGTAACATTTGGGTAATTATTGCTACGTGTTTCGTAGACTTTGGACGAATTTTAAAGTGGATTCAGAAGGATAATAGAACATGGTAATAATTATGTCTGAGAATTTTTTATCTTTGAATATTTTTTATTTAAATCCGGAGATCTCGAGAATTTTAATATAAAAATTAGTTTGTTCAATTGGGGGTTTGGGTCAGGTCTGGGTTAAGTTAATGGTAATAATTATGTTTGCCTGAGAATTTCTTGTCTTCCAATATTTTTTATTTAAATTCAGAGATCACGAGAATTTTAATATAAAAATTAGTTTGTTCAATTGGAGGTTTGGGTTAGGTCTGGGTCAGATCTCAGTTAGGTTAATATATTTAGGTTAATGGTAATAATTATGTTTGCCTGAGAATTTCTTGTCTTCCAATATTTTTTATTTAAATTCAAAGATCTCGAGAATTTTAATATAAAAATTAGTTTATTCAATTGGAGGTTTGGAGTGTCTAGGCGAAATAAAATGAATCGACTGTTCGAGGGCACATTATTTGACTATCCTTCCATTCTATCTCTCCTCAGTCTACGCAAACATACAAGAACACTCTACGTCCCCCAAACAGGGAGGTAAGTTGACAAGACGCGAAAGTTAGGAATCGTGTCGAGCATGATTAACAGTCGGTGAAGCGATCTTAAGCAGACAATTGAGTTTGATACGATTATATTTAGACTTATCACCATGGTTTACCTAGCAGATTGTTTGCCTGATTTTCTATGAATTGCAATTGTGTTTCGTTTCAACATTTCTATCAGAGAAATTCTTTTAACACCTACGACCTCAATTGTTCACTCTAATTGATATTAAACAACTGTTGATAGTTCAATTATTGAATCGATCGACGTTTCAGTATAAATAGAAAATCACATAAATAGAACATACTCTGAACAAAAGTATGAGATAGAAAAATAAAAAAAAATTCCGACCTCAACTGTTCATTGTAATTGATATTGAACAACTGTTAATAGTTCAATTATTGAATTGATCGACGTTTCAGTATAAATAGAAAATCACATAAATAGAACATACTCTGAACAAAAGTATGAGATAGAAAAATAAAAAAAAATTCCGACCTCAACTGTTCATTGTAATTGATATTGAACAACTGTTAATAGTTCAATTATTGAATTGATCGACGTTTCAGTATAAATAGAAAATCACATAAATAGAACATACTCTGAACGAAAGTATGAGATGGAAAAATGAAAAAAAATTCCACTCATTATTCATTATAAGAAATTTGTACTCGACTTTGAATTTCTCAGGACAAAGAATAATTTTTATCTGAAACTTTTACCTTCATGTTGTCGTTCAAAGTTAAGAAAAGTTCGTATATTTTTTTTACTGCCCCCCAAAAAGAGGTTCTTTTTTTCTGGCCCAAATTATTGAGTACATAGAAATTGTATAATTGTTTATATTCCGCTTCATTGAATCCAAATATTGATTCGATTTCCACCACATAATAAAGAAGACAGTTTACACGCGCGGGATTTATCCAAAATACGCTTCAAAATTTCATACAGCATTCGACTTTGTAGGGAAACAATTTATCGTTCCTACTCGATTACCCAATTTTCCGACCAATTTCAGCGTGCACCCGATTTACAGAAAATTTAGTTTATTTAACTTGTTTCGCTGCAATTCTGTATCCCACGAAACACGTGGCTCGGCGTACATAGGAAATACATAATCGATTTCACAAAATACCTTTATGAATGTGCGCGGCACGCTTGCTTGGCAATCGAGCTAAACCATTTGCGGTTGAAAAACGATCATTTCAAAAAACCCAATGATCTAAATATTGACGATATCTTTCATATTTGATAAAAAGGATTCAAATAAAAATGACATCCAAACGAGTACGTATAAATTATTACAACTATGTATAAAGGGAATAGACATCGAACAATCTGTTTCCAAAATCAGTATACTTCTACAGATTATGGCTCTAACTAAACAGAGTGTTCGACCACCCCTGGGAAAAATTTTAATGAGAGATTCTAGAGGCCAAAATAACACGAAAATCAAGAATACTGATTTGTTGATTGAGGCTTCGCCAAACAGTATATTTTCGGTAAAGAATTTTTTTTCTCGAAAGTAGGTAGAATTTCGGAGGTATGTGTATTCACAAAAAATGATTGTAATGAACCCCCTCAACCAAAAATAATTTTTCCAAGATCATTTGAAATTTTTTTTTCACCGAAAAATTTAGGCACCTACCCCCTGTCGATTCTTCTTAAAAATTCGTTTTTGATTTTTAGTAATTTTGTTTGACGCCCTATAGAAAAGTTGTCTAATACTTTTTTGTAGGTACCTGAAGGCTCTACTTCAGAAAAAAGTTTCATTGAAATATATTCACTATTGTAGGAGTTATGGCTATTTGAAAATTGTATCATTTTTATGTGGTTTTTCTCATTTTACGGGGTCAAAGAACAACTTTCCGAATATTTTTGGAATTTCTACATATTCTCCATCAAATTACCCGTTGTTTGCTTTTTTAAACATTAAAATCGTCCAATCCATTCAGAAGTTGTGACGTTTTAAAGATATGTATGAAATTTCAGGGGAACATATCAACGGCTGGTCAGACATTATTATATTTTCGGTAAAGAATTTTTTCCTCGAAAATGGTTAGGATTTCGAGGGTATGTCTATTCACCAAAAATAATTGTAATTGACCCTCGCAATCAAAAATAATTTTTTCAGAACGATTTAAAAAAATTTTTTGCCGCAAAATTTCTCCACCTATTCGAATTTTTTTCTCGAAAATGCATAGGATTTCGGGGGTATATGTATTCACAAAAAATGATCGTAATTGGTCCCTGCAACAGATAATAATTTTTTCAGAACGATGTGAAAAAATTTTTTTCGCTGAAAATTTCAGGGAAACATGTCAATGTATGGTCAGACATTACATTTTCGGTAAAGAATTTTTTTCTCGAAAGTGAGTAGGATTTCGGTAGTATATCTCTTGACCAAAAATGATTGTAATTGCCCCCCGCAACCGACAATAATTTTTCCGTTAATGTTTTGAAATTTTTTAATAACTTTTTGACAAAACCTCAATCAACAAATTGATATTCTTTGATGATGGGCCGTGAATTTATCACCAATTTATCAGAAGTATTGGTGTTTTATCGCGTATAGCTGCGTTCATTAACAACTACGAGGCGTGCGTGTATGTCCTATTGATTGGGAACCACGGTTTTCGTGTCAGTAATTTCGAAAAGCAGTTGCTCAACGAACGAGTGGAAAGTAAATTATTCGCGGGATTCCCGCCAACTGAATTACACACTCGGTTAAAATGCAGTCCGTTTAATTTAACTGGAAAATGTGCGTTTGTTTGATCTTTGATTACAGTTTCTTTTGTCGCGAATTGTATCAATCGTTCACCCCCATTAGCTTCGCACACAAGCCGGACCACTCGATGTGTCAACAGGTGCTTGGTTGAAAATTAATAGAGATAACGGAGAGACTCTTGTCATATTCAATGACTGAAAAGCTAGACGAAATGGTACAGTAATATACAGGATGTTTGTCACGTCATAGAATTCCACCATCTTTCAAATATTCCATATATTTTTAAGGGTTATAATTTAATGGAACATTTCGAGTTAAAATCCTAGATAAATATACGAAAATATGCTAGATCAACGCTTCAGTTTCTTAAGAAAATGTGCTTGAATATTGTATGCTTCTTTCACTTTTGAAATATTTTATCCTCTCAACAATTGCAAACGACAAATACCTATACGGACATTAAACTTGATTTAAAATGTTGAGAATAAGGCTCAACGAGGAGAAATCCAACCATATACATTCATACTGAGAAGCAAAACCGCCCTGTGTTCTATTTATATTTATATATGTATTTTTGTACAAATTAGTTCGTTTGGATGCTGTGTATCGGTACGTGTGTACGAACCACGGAACTAATTAAGATAAAACTTTCGCTGTTAGATAGCTTATTCTTCCAGTTTGAACGTAGGCTATGTAGCATCCCTCCGCCATAACCATGGTCGAATGTATTAAACGAAAACGCAAACAGCAAAATGCAGGTCTGTATTTTTTCTTCTCTTTTTTGTTTACTTCTTGTTTCGCCATTTCGAACGGAAACACCATTCATGCAGGCGTAGCTGCGGGCGAAAGCTAGTATATAATAAAAGTATTCCTCAAATAAACGTGGTGAAATATCTAGAAACATACTTAGACAGCAAAATAATGTGGAAACATCGTATACAGAAAGAATGGAACGAATAAAATTGGAAAGAAAACATATTTGGCTGACGAGTAAAAAGTTGAAATTAAATTAGGAACATGAACGATTCATTGAACGTTCTATCTGAGCAACTTGAACGAGGAATTAATACAAGAGAAGATCTTTGCAAGGGAGATCCATCATACGAAGATCTGACATTTCATACACGCAATTTGAAGTATTTTTAGAAATATATGGATTAGAATAATACTAGAATGTTTAAATGAATTGGGGAGACCGCAAGAAATTAATTGTAAAATTGGAGAAAAATATTTTCAATTCTGGGGAAAAAGCAATGCAGTTTTTCTATTGAATTTTCCACTTATTTTTTGGTTGAATTTGTTTTGATTGAGTTCTTTACCAGCTATCAAAAACGCGTAACTGACTCGATATTGCGAAGAAAATTGAACTTCGTCGAATCCCATTAACGCTACGTTCACGGTCATTAAAAAATTTGTTAAATAGTTCTGTCCAACAGATTCCTATAAACAATGGCAATAATTTGGTAATATAATTGTTACATAACTTTTCTCTGTTATTATCATAGGTTTTATACTATTGTATTTTATTTGAAAAATTTTAATGGGAGATTCTAGAGGTCAAAATAAGACGAAAATAAAGAATATCAATTTCTTGACTGAGGCTTCGTTAGTAAGTTAGTAAGTTAATCAAAAATTAAATTAAAAAATTTCAAATAATTCTGAAAAAATTATTTTCGGTTGCAAGAGCCGACTACGATCATTTTTGGTCATTACACATGCTCCCGAAATCCTACACATTTTCGAGAAAAAAATTCCTTACCGAAAATATAATAATGTCTGACCATACCATTGATATGTTTCCCTGAAATTCCATGCGTATCTTTAAAACGTCATAACTTCTGAACGGATTGGACGATTTTAATGTTTAAAAAAGCAAACTACGCATATTTTGGTGGAGAATATGTACAAATCGCAAAAATATTCGAAAAGTTGGTCCTTGACCCCGCAAAATGAGAAAACCCCTATAAAAATGGTTCAACTTTCAAACAGCCATAACTCTTACAATAGCAAATATATTTCAATGAAATTTTTTTCTGAA
Source organism: Colletes latitarsis (assembly GCF_051014445.1). Lineage (NCBI taxonomy): Eukaryota > Metazoa > Arthropoda > Insecta > Hymenoptera > Colletidae > Colletes > Colletes latitarsis. Next base: position 32,560,526 of record NC_135137.1, read on the forward strand.
GTAGAGCTCATTGGTACCCACAAAAAAGTATTAGACAAAATTTCCGTACAGTGGTTCGTAGCAGATAAATAATACTTCGAAGTGGCTCACGAAGGGTTGAGAGACGCTGCTTTGGAGTAATACCGAATTTGGAGGACAATGAGATTTCGCCAAAAAAGACAAGACTTTCAGACAAGCGAAAAAACGAAGACCAACGATTATCGTGGCGAATACTTTAATCCATAACCCTGAACATTAGTTATGCACGCGGCTATCTCACCTCTCTACGACTTGGAGCAATGTTATCTCTAGTGGTTTTTTGCATGGGGACGTTCAGTCCCGTGAATTCAGTTTTTAATCCCTTACGTCTCTTAAATTTCCAGTCCTTGGGATTCCCACGACGCGCGGTAGCGTAACTACGGTCCTTCGATCACGATAATATACTCGAATTTGTTATCGAAACGGTAAAACGTAACTAAAACGGAATAAAACACGCGATCGCTATCAATAGCCGCGATATCGCGCGCCTTTAAAATATTTGACGTTCAAAGTGTTCTTTATCAGTAATACGAGCGCCGCGGACTCTTGTTGCAAGAGTAGAAGGCCTGAATAGAAATAAGGTTCACGTTTTGTTACGGTTATGGTTATGGCGGACTTTCAGCTAGCAATTTTAAGTTATTGGTATTGGAACATTGGGCCACAGAGTGGTCCATTTAAAATTTGCAAGTTTCAATCGTTTTACTTTGAAATATAGATCGACTTTCATTTTCTTCCGTTGCAGTTAAGGTACTGTATAATAAATTTCAGACAGTCCACCTTTGCTCACAGTCGAGCCAAGACTTATGAATAAGTGTAGTCGAAATGATCACGGGAAGCTAAAGTTTCTTTCAATCGTTTAAACGAAATATTTATATTTGATACTCTGTATTACTTTGGTACGTACACTATCTGCTGAGAATGGTATAATGGTTTTTTCTTTTCGTATTTTTGGTGTAAGCAGTACTGTTAAATTACATTCCACTTTTCGACGCTGCTCTCGTTTCTAAGACGAAGCTCACACGCCACGGCAGTGGAGTTCGAAACGAGATAACTCACGTTTATCACATCGAATGGCACTTTAGTTTATGAGATCGCGTTTATCAGACAGAGCTCCGACGGTTTATGCACGAGAGGAAAAATAGAATTGAATAGTAAGCAGTGGTGCTTCAACCTTTTCAATGGAATGAAACAGACTTTAATAGGGGAACTGGTAGGGGGTTGGAGCTTTCCGGAATGAAAGCATGCTTATGTACTGTGAAAATACATGAACAGAAATATTCTGTGCAAGCGATTATCATACTACCATGCATACATAGGACGAGAATCGTAAAATATTATAGTTCTTGCCAGATACCACGTTCTGTCATTAAGAACGAATTCGATCGATCGATCTTATCGGGAACAAAGTTATAGAAATACTTATTTTCTGTAAACGAAAAACTCAAGTTCTGACGAAGCTGTTTTATCAACGCGAATTAGATTTTCGGTAAAGAATTTTTTTCTTAAATGTGCGTAGGATTTCGGGGGTATGTGTATCCACGAAAGAGGATTATAATTCACCCCCACAACCAAAAATAATTTTTTCAGGACGATTTGAAAATTTTCAATTTCGCCAACTAATTTCTGCATCTAATCGAATTTTTTTCTTGAAACTGCGTAGGATTCCAGGGGTATGCCTGTTCACCAAAAATGATTGCAATTGACCCCCGGAATCAAAAATAATTTTTTTAGAATGATTCAAAAATTTTTGTTTTCACCGAAAAGTTTTAGGCACCTACCCCCTGGTTGATTTTTCTTAAAAATTCGTTTTTGATTTTTAGTAATTTTGTTTGACGCCCTATAGAAAAATTGTGTAATACTTTTTAGTAAGTGTCTATGAGCTCTATCTTAGAAAACAGTTTCATTGAAATATATTCACTATTGTAGAAGTTATGGTTGTTCGAAGGTTAGACCACTTTTATGGGGTTTTTCTAACATTACGGGGCCAAGGAACAACCTTTCAAATATTTTTATAATTGCTACATATTCTACACTAAAATACGCGGCGTTTGGCTTTTTGAACATTAAAATCGTCCAATCCGTTGAGAAGTTATGACGTTTTAAAAATACGCATAAATTTTCGGGAAGACATTTCTGACCTGAAATTATATTTTTGGTAATGAATTTTTTTCTCGAAAATGGTTAGGATTTCGAGGGTATGTCTATTGACCAAACATCATTATCATTGACCTTCGCAACCGAAAACAATTTTATCGGAACGATTTGAAATTTTTTTCATCGCCGAAAAATTTCAGGGAAACATGTCAATGTATGGTCAGACATTATATTTTCGGTAAGGAATTTTTTTCTCGAAAATGGTTAAGATTTCGAGGTTATGTCTATTCACCAAAAATAATTGTAATTTACCCTTGCAACCGAAAATAATTTTTTCAAAACGATTAAAAAAAAGTTTTTGCCGCAAAATTTCTCCACCTATTCGAATTTTTTTCTCGAAAGTGCGTACTATTTCGGGGGTATGTCTATTCATAAAAAATAATTATAATTGACCTCCTCGATTAAAAATAATTTTTTCAGGATGATTTGAAATCATTCTCTTATGTTATAACGAGAACTGCCTAATTTTATACGTTCACTAATATTAATATGCAGATAAAGTGTGTTATTAGTAAATTGTGGTTTTATATTCTTAATTTGTCTAATTAAAATTAAATACACCTCTGCTTAACATTTTCAGTAGTAAAAACTAGACAATAAAATGATCTTTCTAAAATGTATAATTTAAACTAAGATTAGTAAATTATTAGAGCATATATTTCAATTACAAAAGTTTCTATCAAAGTTTCGCGAGTGCTCGCGAAATGAGGAACATCGACCCAAAAAAAAAAAAATATGTAGGGAAAATGAAAAAAAGCTATCGAAAAAGGACAACAACGATGGTATTGAATGCATGAGGAATATCCAAAACGGGACACGTAGGAATAAAACAGGGATAGGGAGAACGGATAAGCCGCATATTGTAAATGGGATTAATTTTTTTCTCGCCACACACGCCACATTTGTTTCGGGAGCCAGAAACTACAGCCATACTCGGAATTAATGTCCAAATTGAGCTCGTGTCCGTTTCAGCGCCTAACCCCTTTGAACAATATAGCTACAAACCGCTCCTCTTTGAAACAGAACCGTCCAATTGAAACGAACGCGAAACGCACTATCGAGGAAAAATAGATCGCAAAAATTAATCTAAATCACTCTATCGTTACTCATTATTAGACTGCGGGATCTTCATACAAACTCATATTTTTATTAATAGAATTAATACAGTGGGAGCTTTGTAGAGGCTCAACTTCTAAGCATAATAATTCATATCATATTTCTTATTTATTGGAATGTTAAAAATTTTCTATAACTTTTCCATCATCTCCAGAGGCAAATATCCACTTCGAGCTCCTCAAAGGACACGTAAAAGTAAAAGTAAAAACACACTGCAAGATTATCGACTCAAATCAAAAATTGCCTAATTTTTACAGCTTTGACCCTCTGGGAGCTCTGTAGAGGGTTGTCTCGACTTCTAAACATAATAATTCGTATCTTACTTTAAATATTTCTTATATATTTGAATGTTACAAAATTTCCTATAACTTTTCCATCATCTCCAGAAGCAAATAATCCATTTCGATGCTCCTCAAAAGCCAAATAAAAGTAACAACCCACCCCCTGTAAAATTATCGACTCAAATCAAAAATTGCCTTATTTCTACAGCATTGACTCTCGTTTTGACGAGTTTTGGGAGCTCTGTAGGGGGTTGTCTCAGCTTCTAAACAATAATTCGTATCTTACTTTAAATATTTCTTATATATTTGAATGTTACAAAATTTTCTATAACTTTTCCATTATCTCCAGAAGCAAATATCCACTTCGAGCTCCTCAAAAGCCAAATAAAAGTAACAACCCACCCCCCCTGCGAGATTATCGACTAAAATCGAAAATTGGCTAATTCCCGCAGCATTGTCCCCCGTTTTGACTCGATAATTACCAGGTAAGTGACTTTGGTGTTCCCTGGAGGGGCCGTCTGTCGCGGGAACGCGCAGATTTACCGTATGGGTATTCATGAGTCCCGGGGTGCTTCGCGATATTGTCCAACGATAAACTAATTTCCAAGACGCGTACCCCTCGCCGGGGTTAATTTGCAGGGGAACGGAGTTTAATATAAAATTATGGCTTAATTGTTCCAGTGACGGGGTTCGAGCCAGACTTCGTTCACCCGTTGCAGAACGTAACGATCCCGCAGGGTCGAGACGCTTCCTTCACCTGCGTGGTGAACAACCTCGGTGGATACCGGGTGAGTCCTTCCTCCTCCGCGAGCGGAGATCACTCTGGCGGCGCCAAGGCCCGGGTAACTATTTTACCATTAACCTGTGTCCGCCTGTAATGGACTACCTTATCTACTACTACCTACTACTACTACTATCATCACTACTACTACCTACTACTACTGCACTACTTATATGCGCGTGTGCCTGCACCTCACAGCACTGCATTTAACCGCACCACTGCCAGCTATGAAAAAGAAAACCACCGCCAGCAGCCGCCACCATCATCAAAACCATTTCTCTATCTGTCTCTCTCTTTCTCTATCTCACTCCCATTTTCACTCTTACTCTGACTCTCTCTCTCTCTTTCTGTCTTTGTACGACATCCATTTTCACCCATCTAGCCCCCGATAGAACTCCGCTGGGCACCGCGAAACCGGTCGCCAGCCGCGAAACTTAAACTTTCGCGCTCCTTCCCCGACCTTCTCCCTCCTCTACTTTCCGACTTTGACGCGCGGATGACTCGTCGTAACCGAGACAGAAAAAAAAAGAAATGAAAGAAAGAACAGCTTGCAGAATAGCTGACGATAGCTTGTGAGAACGTCATGCATATTGTTTCCCCCCCCTTCACTGTACGATGACGACTGTGTCGACTGTTTTCTAGGCGTAGTAGAGCGTTAGGTTCGTTCGCTTCGAGCGTGCTTCGAGCGCTCGCGGGTGCACAGAGTGTTTCGCCAGGCCACGATACCCGGAAACGATTCGAACCGAGGAACGCGATTTTTCCCCCCGTACTCGTTTTTGCAGAGTTTTTGAATAAATCGTCGACGAGAATTCGGTTAAAATGTTTCCGAAAGGCGTTTCTCCGGCGTTTCCATTCTCGCGTCGCCGTCGAGTGGTAGATTTTTAAACTGCGACCCTTTCACTCTGATCGAAATGTAAAAATATTTTGTCGATCTTCGGGCCAGGATACGTTTAGAAGTGTCTAATCTTTTCACAATACGGTATTTACAATTTGTGACGTTTTAAGATATTAATCCGTAGTCCAGATTTCAGATTTTTTTGATTCGAACATAAATTGTATAAATGAACGATGTGTGAATTGTCAAAATGGCAAACAAAAGATTCACGAATTTTTACCGAAGAAGAAAACCTTTCGTTAATTTTTTCGTGGTACGTAATTTTTTATATGACTCGTTGTATCGTTCTAGTCAGTTTTCTAAAACAGTCTTCCACGTAATTCTACTTTATTTTTAATCTGTTGTCTGCTGGATCACAATCTATTTAATATCTATAGTCACTTTGGTATTTAAATATTTTAGTTTACGACCTTTCTTGCTGAAATGTAAAACATTAAATACAGAATTGTAAAATAATAACAAGTGTTTCTAATTACAGGCTTAGAAACGCCTTTCTTTAAGTGGCTAAAACAGAGAAACATTCGAGTTAATAATTAATAACATCGTGAGTTCCCAAGTTATATAGGTCAACAGATCTATTTAAATACTAATTTTTTTACATAAATATTTAAATTTAAATGAATTTTTAATACTAATACAAATTTTTTTCCAAGGACATCTTTTCGAAAGCATATAACTTGTCAAATTATAAAAAGATAAATAAAATAAAGATAGATGAATCTTCCTAGCCTGGCATATATCGATCGACAGAGTAAAGGAAATGAAATGGAAGCGTGGTTAAAATTCTTCTACGCGATTACGAAACACTCTGTCGTATTAGTATACATTTGTCACACTCATGAATTCGTTAGCATAGAATCACATGTTTTTAGTGATCGCGAGAAGCCGGCGCGAACAGGCCTACTAATTGCTGCTGGGTTCAATTACCAAAGTAGCATGTGCTTCCTGTTAGGCTGTTCCATAGTAATCCCATGTTCTAATAATTCTACTTTATTCTGCTAACAAATATTTTTCCAATACGAAATTATCTTTGCCCCTAATACTAAACCTATCGGTATCCAACGCCATTTTTAATGGTCCAAAGAACTTTTCACGTTTTGCAGTCAGATGACTAATAACGTACGTAAAAAATGGCGTTACTGTGGAAACAGCCTAAGACATATTAAACATAGCGGTAGCTTGGAAAGTAGATTATGTGGAATCGAAACGATGGCTATTAAAGAGTTGGATAAAAGCAGAATGGTGGACCAAGTAACAGTAAAATCGACTGATTAGTATAGCTTAAATATGCCTTTCCAGAAATATCAACTATACGTCACTGAATACGAGATTCATTATTCTATTCGTGTTTCTTTTTCTTAATAGAAGTTTCGAAACGTATTGCACATGTATTGTAACTGTATAGAATCTTCTAAATTGTGTCTTTACAGTATAAATATTGTTTCTGACGTTTAAATCGTCGAGCATCGATGCTCACGAGACTCTCTTTGCTTGCGTTAATCTTTACTGTTCGTATCGACGAACTGTCTTATCAGTTGGATGGTCACTGTCGAGTATTTTATTATTAACCCCTTAACGCTCATACCTGAGTTTAACTGCTTTGAAAAACGATATTTGTTTAATCTAACGGTTTAAAGAATGATAACATTTGTTTTCCTTTAAATTATACGTTAGATACAACATTGTAATTAACAAAAACCGCATTTTTATATAGCTTAAGTCCAATACAGAAAGCTGATCATTCTTGGAAAAAATATGAGCGTTAAGGGGTTAAATGTAAGTCACGCGTAGCCCGATTACGAACATTATAAAAATATTCTACAAATCGATCGTTTAATTTACCGAACAATATATTTATTTAATCATCGTCGTCGTCCGCGGAAGCATGCAGGAAGTCGGGAACATTGGCAATTTGTCAACTATACCGCGTAGCTGGCGGTGCACGCTAAAAAAAGCAATACTCCAGAGAAATCAGGACAATGTTCCTATCATACATATATCTTCATACACAAACCAACTAGTTAAAAATCGAATTCCGTCCGTGTTTCGTGCGGTATCCGTACCACCGTCACTTTTTTCAATAATATTATTCATGTCGAATATTTCATAACGGTCAGTTCCAATAACCAAATTTCCCATACGTACCTTCATAGGCTAGAACGAGTTAATTTTAAAAAGAAAATTAATATTCAGAAAATTCTGTGTACCCTTAGATTACTTGTTGGAACTTCGAGAAATTGAAAAGCGATCATTTCGAGATTCGAAACGTGTAACACTTTCGATACGATCACTAATTGTAATTATTAACACCTCGATACGATTATGATTTCTCGACTCACAACAGCATTCTCGCGTTAATTTTTAACGTCTCTAATATAACAAAATAGGAAAGATTTCATAACTGAAACCGGGCGAAATATATTTGACGCTTTTACGATCCCACTTGTTGAACGGATTTCTCGCTACACGAAAGAGTCGGCGGGGAGAATATTTCTTTCCAAAGAGATTCCGTTGAAAGTTTGCCTGTAGATTTTAATTAAGACCTAAAACCGTAAAGTTTATAACGCGAGGAAATATACGATTCATTTGGCCAATGGGGGCCCCGCGATTCGACTTCTTTCACGCGATAGAGTCAAACAATTCCCTGTTCCAAGTTGTAATCATTTACACTCTTTCGACGTAAAAGGGTAATGCAAAGGGGATTATATAAAACAAGAGTTACGAAACTTTGCGTTTCCCTTTGCTCATTAATTTTCGTTACTCGAAGGTATAAGAAATCGTACTTTGTTATAGCCTTGCTACTCCTTTTCGAAATCGTATTACTATTATTTTTAATTCACTTTCGATTTTATTATAGAAATAAAATTATACTTTCTGGGCATTTTTTGTCCCGTCTTTCTTAGTGCCGGGAGTCGGTTTTGATGGCAATTCCGAAGTGGCGGGGGTTTTCATTCATATTTATTTTTATTAGCCTTTGAAGGGCTCGAGCGAGCTTCCCCGAATAACGCGGGGAAAAAATGAAATTGATACAGAGGAGATGTGAAAGAAAGACAATGATAAAATGTGTTCCGAAAGTGCATGCATAATTTCAGTTATCGCGTGTACACCCCCCCGGACGAAAATCACCATTCTTTCTTCTGCGCGACGCGGCTCTGTCTAACTCGCGTCGTTATTTGACTTGCTGATTCGTATACGACAAATTATCATTTTCATTTTCATTCTCATGATCAAGAGACCCGGTAAAGTCTTGAGCCAAATGTATGCGCATATATACTGGCGTAAACACGACGAGTATCTTTGCCCTTTACAAATACGACGAATGACAAATCACTCTGACTCGGCCATCTGATGATATCTCGCGATGAGGAGGTTTTAAACAAATAAAGAGCGCCGCGGAGAAAGATCGTGAGATTGTTTTCATCCCTCTAGCGACGATACTCCAGTCGATGAACGCGAAGAACAATATTCTTTGAAGAGTATTTCTGTTAATTTCTTTGAATATCGTTTGAATTTTTTAAGTATATTTTATACAATGTATTTTGTAGAGAAATAAAGAGAAAATTAATATCTTGGTAGTTAATGAATTGAACGTTTTTCTGAAACCTCGTATGCATCGTTTTTGTGAAAGTTTAATCCAATTAAATCTTTATTATATACAGAGTGTTCGGCCAATCCTGGGAAAAATTTTAATGGTAGATTCTAGAGGCCAAAATAAAAAGAAAATCAAGAATACTAATTTGATGAAGGAGGCTTCGTTAAAAAGTTATTAACGTTTAAAGTTCCGCCCTTACTGAATTTTTTTCTCAAAAATGCACAGGATTTCGAGGGTATGTCTAATGACCAAAAATTATTGCAATTGACCCCCGCAACCAAAAATAATTTTTCCAGAACGATTTGAAATTTTTTAATTTCGCCGAAAAATTTAAGCACCTACCCTCTTTCGATCTTGCTTAAAAATTCGTTTCCGATTTTTAGTAATTTATTTGACGCCCTATAGAAAAATTGTCTAATACTTTTTTGTAGATACCTATAGGCTCTACTTCAGAAAAAAGTTACATTGAACTATATTCACTGTTGTAGGAGTTATGGCTATTTGAAAATTGTATCATTTTTATGTGGTTTTTCTCATTTTACGGGGTCAAAGAACAACTTTCCGAATATTTTTGGAATTTCTACATATTGTCCATCAAAATACGCGTTGTTTGCTTTTTTAAACATTAAAATCGTCCAATCCGTTCAGAAGTTATGACGTTTTAAAGATATGTATGAAATTTCAGGGAAACATATCAACGACTGGTCAGACATTATTATATTTTCGGTAAGGAATTTTTTCCTCAAAAGTGCGTAGGATTTCGGGGGTATGTATAATGACTAAAAATGATTATAATTGGCCCCTGCAACAGAAAATAATTTTTTCAGAACGATTTGAAAAAATTTTTAATTTAATTTTTTAAGAACTTTTTAATGAAGTCTCAGTCAAGAAATAGATATTCTTGATTTTAATCTTATTTTGACCTCTAGAATCTGCCATCAAAATTTTGCCCAGGGATGGCCGAAAACCGTGTATGTGTAAATTTTACATTTTTTCCTGCAGTATGGACGGAATCGAATGTTTCTTTTATTTCGCGAATCAAAGAGAGTAATATTAAATATACTGGAACGTGTCATTGGAAATCGATCGTGTCTGGTATTAAAATATTCTTGAAAACTGCGGAACACTTCGTTTGATCAATTTACTTCTATTACACAATTGATATTTCAATTTAAATACAATTAATCTTACCAGTTACCATTGTATTTCACAAATTGCTAGCGTTCGTTTAGTTTTTACAATTTTCATTTCACTCATTAAGTATTTTTATCTTTTATTCGCTGACAAAAATAATAAATATGGTAGATTATATTCGTCGTGTTTGGCAGGATCGTATTGATCAAAAATTCGAGTATAAAGTTACCACGGTCGGGAACGATATATACCTCGTATCGAAATTTGCCCGTATAAATCAAAAGTTATTAATTAGAAACTTTTACGAGCCGTCCAGTTTTACGGTAGCTTGTTAGCGATATAAAACAGTTAGAACGTTAATAAGCACAATCGATCGCGCGTACGATAACGACCGTGTTAATGCAGATCAAAATTCTCCCGCGAATTTTCTACCTCGACGTATACAAGCTGTTTTTTTTATAAATAACCGATACAGATTAATATTCGTAAAAATTATACGAAAAATACTTGATTTAGTTCTATAATTTATATCACAAATATCGTCTCGCCATAGACAATTTTTCCAATTTTTCTATCGCATAAGTGAGCCCAAAATAAAATAACTAAAACGTTGAAAATGCTTCGAACGAATTTACCTCGCGATAATATAACTTTCACGTTATTTCAACTATAGTAACGTGTAATCGTTAAACTGTTAAATGAATTAAATAAGCAAAATAGGGTAAATATCTCAGGTTAAAAGTCAGTCGAAATTTTCGTGTGCCCCTAAGAAACGATCACTTCTGAAGTGACTATAGTTCAAAGGCTAGGTAAAATAAAATAATTGAAACGTTAAAAATGCTTCGAACGAGTTTATCTCGCGACAATATAACTTTCACGTTATTTCAAGTATAGTAACGTGTAATCGTTAAACTGTTGAATGAATTAAATAAGCAAAATAGGGTAAATATCTCGGGTTAAAAGTCAGTCGAAATTTCCGTGTGCCCAAGGTAACGATAATTCGTCCCTGATGGGGTTAAAGTTCGAAGCGGAGGTAAAGTTTAAAAAAATAATCCGACAATTTCTCGAAGCAACGTTTCTTTTATGAACCTGGGAAATTCTCTAGGGGTTTTCGAGTTGCCCTCCCGTCGAATATCCCGCGTTCTTGTTGGTATTTTTCGCGCCCCGCAAGCTCGGATAATCCATTACGCTGCGTTTTGGCAGTCCCTTTAAAATATTCTTCCCTCGTGGTTTTCTCTATGGAGGCGCGGATCCGGCAAGGCGAGTAACTTAAATAAGCGTACTCGAAAAGCTTAATCTTGCCATTCATGCGCCGATGAATACCCGGGGCAATAAATGCATTCTGCAGCGACATTCCGCGGCAGTTAGTAATACAAGTTCCGCGACAGCGATTTTGCTTCCCCGTACAAACTCCTGATCGTCGGTTTTCATCGCATTGTCGACGTTCCCGGCTAACAATGAGGAAGCCACCGGTACTCATATTTCGCGTCTCGCTGGGAAAAACTTGCGCGAGTGCTTCTTAGAAGGCGGCGTTAATCAAGAACGATTCGCGGAACGCGATGACCTTTCCAAAAGAAATTTTTTCCCGCGTCGAATGCGCCGCTCCTGTTCGCGTGACGATATCGATATTTTCTCTGTGCTTATTCTAAATCAAGCACGAGAAATAAATGTGTGATTTTACACAAAATAAATTTTATCACAGTATAAAAATTATTATTCTAGTGTACTTTAAAAACTCTACGTTATTTTCTATAAATAATAATCGGTAAGTTTTTAATTCGTATCGAATACTGATATACAGGGTGTTCGGCCACCCCTGGGAAAAGTTTTAATGGAGAATTCTAGAGGCTAAAATGAGACGAAAATCATGAATACCAATTTGTTGATGGAGGCCTCGTTAAAAAGTTATTAACAATTAAATTCAAAAGTTTCAAATCATTCTGGAAAAATTATTTTCAGTTCCGGGGGTCAATTACAATCATTTTTAGTCATTACACATATCTTCTAAATCCCGTCCACTTTCGAGAAAAAAATTCGAGAATGAGAGAAATTTTTCGAGCAAACAAAAATTTTTCAAATCGTTCTAAAAAAATTATTTTCAGTTGCGGGGGTCAATTACAATCATCTTTGGTCATTACGCATACCCCCGAAATCCTACGCACTTTCGAGAAAAAAATTCCTTACCGAAAATGCAATGTCTGACCATACATTGACATGTTTCCCTGAAATTCGGTGAAATTTGAAAAGTTTCAAATCGTTCTGAAAAAATTATTTTCGGTTATGGGGGTCAATTACAATCATTTTTAATGAGCAGGCATACCCCCGAAATCCTACCCACTTCCTAGAAAAAAATTCGAGAAGGTGAAATTTTTCGACGGAAAAAAAAAATTTGAAATCGTTTTAGAAAAATTATTTTCAGTTGCGGGGGTCAATTACAATCATTTTTGGTGAATAGACATATCCCCGAAATCCTGCGCATTTTCGAGAAAAAAATTCAGAACGAGCGGGACTTTAAACGTTAACAACTTTTTAACGAAGCCTCCATCAACAAATTGGTATTCTTGATTTTCGTCTTATTTTGGCTTCTAAAATCCTCCATAAAATTTTTTCCAGGGGTGGCCGAACACCCTGTATTGTATTTTTGATTGTGAAAGTATAAATTTCTTTTTATAAAGTATAAAATAATTTTGTGACAGTATAAAAATTATTATTCTAATGTACTTTAAAAACTATACGTTATTTTCTATAAATAATAATCGGTAAGTTTTTAATTCGTATCGAATACTGGTATATTGTATTTTTGATTGTGAAAATTAATATTGAGAATAATTGATACGTCAGTGTCAGGGCACACATTGAAATCGAAATTGTTTCGTGCACGTGTGTTTGTACAGGGTGAGAGAGGCAATTGTGCAACAGAATTATCTTCTATTTAAGGACAGGAACCGTTCTATTTGATGTTACTACTGGATTAAAGATTGAAAGAAACACCGAATACGTTTCTGCTAATTCTAATAGCTCCGTGGATTGATTTCTTGGAATGGCAACGTTCTCATAGAGTACTAGTAAACGATAAAAATATTGAAACCCCGCGGTACATGGCTTGTTGGCTTCTTAGATTTAAGCTTTGACGCTTAAACGCAACAGATATTCCGGGGAAATAATGACACCAAACGCACATCCCGGTGAATAATTGTCACCGATCCTCACTGATATATCCAGAACGTGATACAGCGCATTAACGAGCATTCGGAAATTTTGCCAAATCCCTGCGAGGTGGCAGTTTATTGCGCAATTATTGTTGTCGGTATTATTGTCCTGGGAATAGAATACGATAGAATATTTTAAAGTCGTACAGATTCTGTACTTTCGATTTCAGTCACTCGTTGAACTTCTGGTTTCCAATTTCCTCTACGATTTACGGTAGATAATTAGATTGTATTACGAACGTCATAGTCGAGCTCAACCATATCCGATCATTTCATAAGTATTTGCCCAATATAAGCATACGTGAACATAGCCCTACCAATTGAAATGCAAGACATAATTTTTCGATTGAAAAATTAGAACATAAATAGAAAAATCTCTCTGAAATAATAGTAAAAACTCTTTATTATATTATATAATTTCGATCAGTATGTATCTCTACCGTAAATCGATGTGCAATTTTTTTTAAATAAATTACTAACCTCTAGAGAAGAAATTATACAGTTGATTAACATTTTTTGAAATTACGCAAAGACTTATGAAACGACTTGATATTCGTGTAAAACGTGTCGCTGGACGACGTGGCTGTCAAAAGATAATTTTGTAAACACGAAATTTCCCCCGATCGACATCGATTCATCACAAATGCACAACGTATGTCGCACAACCGTTTGTTCACAATGCACAACACACCTGAGACTGTTTGTTCGTGGGATGAGATATCATGCAAGCTGCATTGGACGAGAGTTGAGTGCACAATGTTAAGATATGTTATGCGTCGTAAGTAATAGCCAGGTCGACGATTAAGTCGCGTTGAATATCATATTGTTTTAGCGTATCTATGAATTCTCGCTTGTGCGAGGCATGCCCTGATGCATGAATATATGATAATGAGAGAGAACACGACGGTTGCATGAGCATGTTTTTGAATAAGCATTAATCTAGATGAATAAGGGAAGTTAATTAATTGTTAGAATTTAGAAACGAGGCTCTAGATATCGAGATACATGTAAGAGACACGTCGGAATAGAAAGTATTTTAACGGAGACCGATAGACGCCTCCGCCGACTGTATAGAAATTTAGAGAAAACGATAAAGATTTAACGATCGTTGCTAGAATTTTTTTGGAACAGGCCCTAAGTATCGAGTACACGGGATTCGAAAATAGAAATGTGTTAAATAAGTACTTATTAATTTAGGTACGTTACGTAAGTTAGATTAACGGTAATAGAGACTAGGAAAAAAACACTAGATGTAACTATGTAGTATAAGGTACATCTTACTATTGGAAAGAATTCACGAGAAACTATATTAATTTCACCACGATTACCAAAGCTACAAGTTTTCAGTAATATGGTTGAGAAATGCTTTTTATTGCCATGAAATGTTAACCACGAACTCCTCAAGAGACTATCGTACGCTACAAAAGTTGTTTATCAATTTATTACGACAATTATTGTACAACTCGTTTGGCGGACGCTCTGAGGTTTTACGTCGGCAAGGTACACAAAAGTTACCGGGCATTGTTCCCGCAGAAAATGATGCTTCGGTGCAATTATTGTACTACGTTTCGTTCCAAAGTGGTGATTTACCTTAGCGCCGGCACAACTGCAAATCTCATTTAAATGCAACGGGTTAAAGTTTTTAATTTGTACAAACTTGTTTCGAGACTCTGCCGAAGATAAACTTTCCGGTGTATGGACTGAAACAGTGCCCTACAAATTTACAATTCAATTCCCTCCAAGAAACCAGAGATAGAACATTTAACGATTCTAATTATTATCTGTTATCGCTTACATTATTTATAAGAAGTTGCGACCACAGGCTAAGGAAAGATTCTTCTGTGTGTGTGTGGGTGGAGTTGGTCGAAAACTTTATTTAACGATTCGAACCTCTTAATTTGAGATCAGAACGTATTTCTATAGAAATGTAATGGTATTTCTTTCGAATTTTCAATATTTTTGGTCGAATGATACCAAAGTTGTAAATTATATTTGTATTCTGTTACTAGAATCGCCTTGTATGTTTAAACATATATCTAAAGAATTTCATTCGACTGTAGTATATTATTATATTATTTATAAGAAGTTGCAACCAATTACAAAGGTTCCTTGTGTGTGTGTGGGTGGAGTTGGTCGAAAACTTTATTTAACGATTCGAACCTCTTAATTTGAATCATATCCAGAAGGTTTTTCTATAGAAATGTAATGGTAAGTATTTCTTACGAATTTTCAATATTTTTGGTCGAATAATATCAAAGTTGAAAATTATATTTGTATTCTGTTATTAGAATCGCCTTGTATGTTTAAACATATATCGAAAGCGTTTCATTCGACTGCAGTAAAGCCTTCGAAGCCCCTCAGAAAGTCTGTATTACTGCTGAACCTCAAGTTAGAATTCACGATTCACTATAATGGGTCGAAAGATCTTGGCTCCATTGTTTATAATCTATTATTAGCATATCCATTGCTCCAGGGATCCGAGTATTTCCCACTCCTCGACTATTCTGCATCCTCTGAAAAAAGATTAACTGTCTAGAAACAATGCCAGGGACCCTTTAATAAACAAATTTTAGGTATCGAAGAGATCTCTCGTTGGCCCTACTTGAATCGTGACAGCTACGCAACATAGTACAAAGAGTAAAATCCACGGAACAATTGATTGACATGTTACAAGATAGGAAACCCTTGGGCGCTTTCTGTTTTTTACACACCGGAAATAGTGTTTCGAGCTGTCCAGAATACGCAACAATGGGGAATCGAAGATTAGATTTTGCAAACGTCACCGATATATTCGTTGAAAATTGAATAAAAATTCGTGGTTATAAATTAACGAATTACACGTAATGAATTCGACGTGAACGTAAATAAACACAAAATATTAACGTTTCCGTCGACCGTGTTGGGCAGATAGATCGTCGCGCATGGAACACATTTTGATATCTCTCGCGAATAGCGAAACGTCATTAATACAAAACCGTGATTTAAACGCGTATTTGCATTAAAAGTCGTTCCGTAATTGCTCGCAGAAAGTCGCTAAATTACCGAGCAGCGAGAACGCTAAGCAGTTAATCAAACCAGAAAAATGAGGTACGTCAGGAGCAAAGATTCATGTTATGCACGGCGAAATTTCAGCTCGTTTAGTTCATGACACAAATTACGTCGGTAGTCAGGAACATTAAGTTAAGCCCTTACCCGAATGAATGTACATGCATCAAAGCAAACAGTTCGAAATTCATATCTACCTGCTGCACACCGTCAAGTAATTTGTTTGATAATGTTGTGCCTGCAGCATTCGATGATTTAACAAATGATACTACAATGAAAGTGCTGATACGGTATTGTACGAGTTCGCGGGAATATCAGCAAACTCGATCTATCTCGAAACGTTTCTTGAATTAACGAAATTAATCTCCCTGTGGCAAAGCCACGTCGGATAATACAGGCCACCCACAACACGGATCCTCGATATTTCGATATACAATTATTCTGATCAATCAAAATTAACAACGGAATATCTTTAATACCAATTGGTACCGTCAGACTCCTGATGAAACTAATTGCAACGCTGACGATACGTTAAAATCTTCAGAGGGATTCAAATTACAGTTCAGGGGCCTCAAACTGTATTAACTTCAATCCAGCCATATTGTTGTATTTATAGTTATTAAAAGATTTCGAAATCTGTTAACAGATTCGAGCAAACTTTACTTTCGTTCCGTAAATTGATTCGTATTTGAATTTTTGGTTTTGATGATTGGAGTTTTTGGTATTAATTTACGAATAATCTAGAATTTGTTAATACAGAGTTCGTGGTAGCGTTGGGGTTGAAGGCTGTGGTCAAACTCTCTGAATACAAACGTCACGTGACAAGAACAAGCGAACGACAAATATGGCGGCTATGAATATCGAAAGTTCTATTTGCTCGTATTGGAAACCTCTACATACAGAGTGGTCCATGCAACTGTTTCAGGTCACAGCACCATTATTGATGCATTTATGAAAAAATGTCAGGAGAAAGGTAAATGACACGAAGAGCACTACATCTGTAGATCCTTGAATTTTTTTCAAATTCAATAGTGCATGTGCAATCATGCCAACTCGAGTAAACGGTATACGATTTGGAATCTCGACTGCCCTTTATTTCTATTTTTTTTTTTCTTTTAAAGAAGGGAACTTACTTTCCGACTAAAAAATTTTCGCCAGAAAGATTTCAAATCGGGGCTGAAAAATTTCTAAGTTCCCCGGAAAGATTTCAAGTCTCCCACTTGAGGAGGGGGGACTGTTTAAAATTTTTTTTGAAATTTTTCTGAAAAATTCCGCAAAATTGAAAATGACGTCATTTTATATTAAAGGACACATCATTTAATTCAATATTACTTGATTTGGTCATCTGGCAATGTATCTTATTTTACAAAAGGAATTGACATACCCTAAAGCCATTAAGAGGGGAGTTTCATATGAATGATAGAAAATTGAACCATTTTTTTTTAATTTTTTTTTTTTAAGAAAATGTTACATCTGACGTTATGATTCATTTTCATAGTTTACTTAGCTATCCTTTGGGAATACAAAATAATTTTTTTGAGACTCCCCCCTTAAGCACACCTAATTAGTTCCACTGTACTTTGGGCCCATTCATCTGCCCCCCACAACTCTCAGTAGGTGGAATTTCGAGTGTCGGGAGGACTGGTTCACGAGGGATGGGCAAAGTTTTGATTTGTTAATAGAAATCAGTATATAATCACGTTACAAGTTACAATCAGGACTCTTCAAGTTACATCAGAACACTTAAGTTAGAAGTTACACAAGAACATTCACAAGTTACAATCAGAACACTCCCAGTTACACAAGAACCTTTACAAGGTACACAAGAACATTACAAGTTACAGAACAGAACATCACACTTCCAGTTACATCCAGAACTCAGTTACACTAGAACAGTTACTCAGAACAGAACACTTACAAGCTACATAAGTTACAGATATATAGTATACAAGAGTGTAATAGAACAAATTTCTATGGATTAGATATCACGAAAAATACGAACCATTGTTAACACGTTATTTTGTATATATATACATATTTTGTCAATAAACGTAAGGTGTTTGTGAATAGTTGTATCTTTAGTTTGTATCAAGATTCTTCACGAATCTTGTGGGATCCAACAGGCATAGTGTGAGAAAGTGGAATGAGGGTGTGCACCCGCGGCTCCTCCGTCTTGCATCTCTGCCTCCAACGGGGGTGTATCGCGACAGGATCGGTTAATCGGTGCGTTTCACTGTAAACGCGGTAATAAATTCCAACATTTAAAGTTGTCCCCGTGGAGAAAAAGAGGGTCGAACAAAAGACGCGGAATAATGCCGCCGCGGCGTGCACCTGGGAGCCTCGAGCGCAAAGCCGTGCACGGGAAAAACGTGAAACCGTACCGAAAGAAGAAGCGTGGAGGAAGAGGAGAATAGCATCGGGGCAGGCACGAAGGACGGAGGACGGGCGCACGAAAGAAGCTGCGCGAGGATCGACGGCGACGGTGGCCGCCGTGAAACTTTTAATTAGCGAGCTTATCCATGTATCTGCGTGCCGTTGAAAGGAACAGCTGTACCTTGGCTACCGAAAATAGAAGTCGGAGGGAATAAAAACCGGTGGTACAAGTGGCTGTCAAGCCGTGGAAGGGAAGGGGAGAAGAGAGGGTGAGAGAGCGGGCCGAGAAGATGGCGGGAAATAAACGAGGTGTGGTAGACTGGACCGAGGCTCCTGATCCCACAATGCGCCACAATAGAGCGCCGACGATGGTTTTGCATATGAAAGAGGGCCGAGAATGGAGACCGCGAGAGATAGGTGCACGTAGTGTGATATTATATCTGACTAGGGTTTCGCGTCGACAACCACCCCCCCTTCTCTCACCTTCCAGCGCCCCTGTTTTCTCTTCGTCCTTCTCCCGATCTATCGTCGTCTTTCCCCCCCCTCTCACTCACCGTGACTATTTTTCTGCCCCGAAGCTCCCTTTTCTGTTTTCTTTTTTCCCCATCCCCCCTCCCACTACGGGTGAAGCCACGAGACGATCGTAAGTTGAAAATGCGTAAGGGAGACTGCATTAGGCGAGGGGCGTCTTTTCGCTTAAGATAAACTCGTTTCCATAGAGCCCTTCGGAATCGTAGCTTTCATTGTGCTGCAAATTTGCGATCTCTTGCGGGGGAGGGACGGGAGTCGCGCGCCTCCGCGGGATTACGTCGGAGGCCCTTAGGACCTACGAGGGGGTGGCTTGGCACGAGGGTGGAGACGCGATGTTTTCGAACGAGGAAAGGGTTTTCCTTATTCGGGTTAAGTAAAGATCGTTTGGGCGACTCTCGACTCTATGAATATTTTTCGATACCAACGGCTGCTCGATATACGAGAATCCTTACTTTCGCGTGGACCACGGGAAACCGTTTCCGGTCTCGCGACACACGACGTGGTTTCAATTAAATGTTACGTCGACGTAAGACAAGGGGAGGTCTGGAAAAAAGGGAAACTAAAGTTAAATAATAAAGTAGTCAATTGACCTCGTCCATTCGGAATTTTTTAAATTGCAAATCGGTGTAGTATATTGTGTACAGTGGTTTTTGATGTAGAAAATTGTGGAAGATTTAAAATGGCCCCAATTCTTACTGTATCTTGAAACGTATACATAATGTAAGCGATAACAAGTGAAAATACGAAGTCTTGAATGTTGGTTACGTAACAGGTAGTTTTTAAGGCACTGTACAGTTATTCAGATTTACGATAATTATGTAATAAGTGTCTGTTACTCTCACTATTCCATACAGTGTGTGCACCACATCTCAATATCTTTCATGTCAGCCCTCTAATGTAAATTTTTTATTTCCAATATCAAGGAACCCATCCAAGAAACGTACAAAATAAATCAGACACTGGGGCGAGATGCAAAATATCATAGTGATTATTGTATCGAATATCAAAGTGTACCTTTAACATAACGAAATATTTGCTCTTCTGCACAACATCGAACGATATAAATGAAACCCATAATCACGAAATTTATAATGCAAATCAATCGAAGGAAAAGTAAGTTCTGTTTGTTCGTTAACAAAAACTTTTTCGATACGCTTATCACATATTCAAGGCTGTAAATAAAGGTTGAATGAACAAACTAAACCTCACGAGAGATATTCATCCTAATTTCATCGCAAGCTTGATAGATACCGCGGACCAATATCAGTTTCAGTTTTTGTTTGCTTCGAATAAAATAATTTCGTCCCTGGCGGGATTAAGGCAACAACGTGCGAAACGCGAGCTTTATCGTTAAATATCTCGCAATCTATCGGCTATCTACGTAAATGGTGGTAAAATCGTGCAATATTTCACAGCTCTTTGCTTATCGATAATGTTTCATCGAAATCGACGAAAAACGGTTTGATTCAGTGCCCTCTCTCTCAGTAAATGTAAATATTGTCAACTATAATTACTACGTAAATAAATAAAATAAAAGCCCGTGAGATAATTCTGATGGAAAATTACTTAAAACACATTTTACAAGTCTGAGTTAAATTTCTTATTCGATGAAATAACAAGAATTACATTACTTTCCCCAGCTCCCTTGATTTCTTGCTTCACCAAATTCGAGACATTTTTAAACTACACTTTGTCCATATCCGTTTCGATCTCCGTGCTCGAAGAAGTCTCGAACGAGATCCCGCCTTGAATCCTTCGATCTTCGTGCGGTTGGAGCGTTCTAAAGTCGCGGAACGCCTATCGTCGTTAATCATCGTTCGATGAAAGGTACAGAAGCGTAAAAGAACGAGCCGCCAGGAGGTGGGAGAGTGACATAAATGTTTCAGAGTCGCGAGCATCTGTCGTCCGGGGGACTTTTTCAGTTCTCGAAGAGAGCTCGTTTTTGGAGCTCTCCGCGTAGAAGACGGAGAAAGAGGAGAGAAGGGGTTTCGATGGGAAAAGGGGGTGAAGGGAGAGGGGAAGGAGAGGGGGTTTACTATCCTCGTATAATGTATTATAAGTGGAGGCACTCACAGGGCCGTCAGTACCAAACACTCAAAGCCCTCCCTGCCTCGCTCGGTTCTATCTACCCGTTCGTGTCTCTCCCCCTACTCGCCTCTCTCTGTACACTCCGCTTTCGAGTTATCGATAAGAACCGCAGACCTCTTTTGTTGGTTGATAGATAGCCTTTCAAAGCGACGCGAGGTCAAATATTCGACATGCCGTGGGTTCAATTTCATGCCAATAATATCTATGCGAAATAAGGGCCGGAAAGCTCCTACCCCCCTCCCCTTCTGCCCCTCTGGAAACCGTCTTTCGACCAGCTTCTCGACAAAACTTTGCCCTCCGTATTTAGAGGGGACGGTAATGGCTATAAAAAATCGATTTCCCTTTTTACGTTTTCTGAATGACCGAAGATCCGATCGCTTCGTTTCTGCATCGACCGAAATTGTTCCAGTTAAACGACACGATGCTTAATTTTGAACTACTTCGTGGGAAGAGAGATATTGAGGGGGGAGGGTCTGCTGGATTTTAGTATGGTTCTGTATGAACGTTGGTTTTAATAATAAATTCTATACTTTAATTTGTGTTTCGTTGGATATTCGTATTCGTTAAGGGTGATAAATAGACAATTTTCTGATATATACAGAACAGAGTAGGCACATACGTGTCTGTGAAAATCAAATGTTGTGCAGAAGGGAACGAAATAAAAATACCTGAAGAAATACGCTACTAAAATAATACATTGCAATATTAACGTTTATAATTATATAAGAACTATGATATTTTCTGTACTAGTACCAAGCGTCTGTGTTTGTACGGTTTTTGGTCAAATCGCGGTGTTTCTGCGAAAAAGAAACCCGAAATACGAAACCTGAAACTCTGTATATTGATTTTATTATAAACGAAACGTCGCAAAAAGGAAGTGAAAGTATTATAGAAAGCAAAACTAATTTCTATTAATATTCCGTATTGTAGGTTTTTGACGTAAATTTTCACAATTCTCGTTGCAGCACAAGTATCGATGAAAATATAAACGAAGCTCGTCTATTTTAATGTTTCTTATCGATATATTTAAACTGTTAATATAACGAATAACGTCGATTGAAATTATAAAAGCCCAGTTTAAAATACTGTTTCGAAACCTCCTAAAAATAGTCCAAGCTGGGAAACATATTTTCCAATATGCCTGGAAAATCAAGCGTGATTAAATGAAAAATTTTAACTGTTCGATCCGCCACCAGATACGAAACTGCATCGCTAATTTTGTGAAATATACATATCGAAAATTATTTAAAAATCGAAATATACGATTAGTTTGTTAAAAAGGTATCAAAAAGTTGAGATTGAATAGTTGAATGCAGATAAAAAAGGGTTGAATACATATTTAGAACGAATATCAATAAAACGAGATTAAAAAAAGGGAATTTTGATGTTATCAATTTTTTGTAAGAACTATGCTCCTGTAAAATTGCAACGGAAAAAAAGAGATTTAAAGCTAATAGCCTCGTATCTAGTAAACCAACAGGGTTTATAGGGAAATATAAGAAGATTGAAACTTTTAGATTGAAAACCACATGAAGTTGTAGTAGGATTGAAAATATGGAATGTCTATTTCCATTTAAACCTTTTGACAGAATATCTCTTTTCGAAACACCGGAATAGATGTTCCGTCGAAATACTCCACAAAACTGCGGATTTTGAAATCGCTGGTTAATCGTTTTATTACGTCGAAGATGATTAAGCCCTTGCAGTGTTTTAATATTCATCCGAGTACGAAGCATGTTCGAGTTCAAAAGGATCGTCGCGTTACGCGAACCTTGTGCCCTACAGAAGTTTCAAATATTTCAAATTTTTAGAAATCTGTTGAAAATGATATTTTAAAGAATTCATACGAAACATCTAAAGTACTAAATCGAAAGGAAAGAGTCAATGATTGAAAACACAAATTGATTCAATTTTGTCTAAATAAAAAAATATAAAACAAAAATTTTGGGCATTTTGCGTGTTTTAAAAATTTACCCTCAGTGATATATTTGATGCAACAAAAGTTTGTGTAATAGTACAACGTTCGTTATTATAAAATTTCTAATCCGTAACACACGTGTAGATCTTTAATCTTTAAATTTAACGAAACGAATGTTTCTAGAATACCTCCGGTTTTGAACTCGAGCATTTTTCTGGCCAATTTATCGCGAGGCATACCTTCCTGAAGGCGATAATTTGCGGCGTCTAGTGATTAAGGCATTGGAGCAACGAGCCTGTGCATATTGTTAGCGATAAGTTAAGCCGGCCCCGCGACAGCGGAGCCGCAGACGTCTGTAAAATGGCGCAGTGTGTTAAGAAATGGGTTTGTGAGGCCAGGTGGCGTGGATCAAAGCAGACACCAAGGCGGTCCTGGCGATTCACGAGCACGTGATCACGAACAACGGGCGTTTATCAGTAACGCATAATGACTACAACACGTGGACGTTGAGCATTCGCGGAGTACGGCGCGACGATCGGGGCATTTATATGTGTCAGGTCAACACGGATCCTATGAAGAGCCAGGTACGAAAAGACTATCGTCGTAGCATCGAGCGTAGAGCAAAAACTAAAAGAAGGTAACGGAGAAAGAGAAAAAAAACGCCACGGAAAAGTGAGGAATCTTTTTACCCTACATCCGGGTCAGATTTTTATTGTACGCGACGCTTTCGCGCGGCGAGCATTCATTTTAAAGCGAAATCCGTTTCTGCGCCTGGAAGTAGTTGTTTCCACTGACCTCCCGCGGGGGAGGCTAAATTCCACCGAGTCATGTTCAAAAATTCCATTGAAATTTGCCCTCGCATGAAACGCGACCTGTTGTTGGCTGTCGTTGAAGCTTTCTTGATGAGAACGACGATAATTCGAACGAGAAACGTTTTTTTGTCGTCAAAGAGACGCGTTAGGAATTATTCGTCACACTCTGTATTCGATAAATTCGACGAAATAAAATAAAGCTGAATTAATAATAAATGACTCGGGCCACTTTCGTAACTATTCGATAAAGATCCCGATTCGTTCTCCTCTTTTAGAAATATTTCTGTTTTTCGCATATTAAAGCATCGATAGATGGAAAATAAATAATGATTGATGCATTGAATTTACAGAGCGCGTTTTTGGAAGTCGTGATACCGCCAGATATAATATCTGAAGAAACCTCGAACGATCTGATGGTACCGGAGGGTGGCTCTGCGAAATTGGTGTGCAAAGCCCGCGGATACCCAAAACCAGAGATCATTTGGAAACGAGAAGATGGCGCCGACATCATTTCCCGCGCCGGAGTCTCCGGTGGCAAAACAAAAAGTAAGAGTTAATTTCGTTATTACAAAATGAACCGTGCAATTATTGTACGGAAAATTGCAGTCAAAGACAGATTCAGAATAGTCGAATGTAAGAAGCAAACCACTTTTATTCAACGTTTCGTTTAGTTGTTTATGTACGTTGACGTTAAAACACTAATTGCACGCTTTTCTTGTCAGTCACCTTTTAATTAACGAACGTTGTAGGTTGCACTACACGAGCGCACTTTTCAATTTGTTCAAAAGATTTTTACAAATACATCCAACGCAATGGATCGAATAACGTTCTGAACAAAATTTACACTTTCATCTGAAAGAGAATGCAAAATTATAATATACGCGAATTTTTTCTTCTCCGTAATAATTTTGTATAAATTTCTTTATGACAGTTTTGTCCGTAACGCGTAAAAACGCTTGAAATGGAAATGTTTAAATTGATGTCATGAATTTGCCCGTGGAAGATTAAAAACCGGAACCTTTTATTTTTCAAGTACGTTTAAAAAAAAAATATTCATGCTTTTTATAAACGTATCTGTATTTGGTACGTTCGCCATTTATTATTATTTTCTCCCGTCACTCGCAGATTAATTAACGAACTTTATAACTCGTGCCGCACGAATGCATTTTTCACTTTGCTCAAAAGATTTTTTTTTTTTCCTGTGTACGTTTTAAGACACTAAATGTACGCATTTTATGAATTCATCCGTGCCTCCGACGGTTTTAAATATTTGTTTCTGTCAGTCACAGATTAATTAACGTGCGTTGCGACTCCTATCCGCGCGAATGCGCGTTTCACTTTGCCCGAAACATTTTCGAAACATATTCAACAGTACAATCTTTCTCTCGTCGTTTTATCGACGATACGAGACCCGGCTATGAAACAATTTGCGTAAAAGACAAGTGTAAGCGTTCCCGAGGTCAGGTGCCCCCTTCCAAATCGCAGGAAATCGACAGTAAATAAGAGAGGGATTTATCCAACAATTGGATCGAGCCAAATACAAGGAAAGATAGAAACACGAGGCGTGTCGATGATGCGTATCTAATATGGCAATATATTTCCAATATAAGTAGAGTGGTTCGTAAAATTGGGAAACGCGACTCCAAAGTCGAAATGTCGACGATTCTTCACGCGCTTAAAAGTATAAAACGTTTTCGAGAAACTTTCGCTAGTACTGAAAAATCGGATGTCATTTTTATCAACGATAATAGATTTCTAAATAGAGTCGAACGGGTTGCTCAATAATGGTGTCATTACAAAAGTTTAATTGTTGCTAAAAAACGAACGATTTAACGTGTCACTAAAGAACACTCCAGTCTCTTCGGTCTCTGTTAAACTTTCTGCACCAGTAGAACAATACCACAGCGCCCAGGTTCAACGCACACCAGTAGTATAATCAATAGAAATTGCTAAAGCTTCATTGGTATGTAGCGTCAAAGTAAATGTCGAAATAAACAAGGAAGATAGCAAAAATTATAGTAGGTGATATGATCAGTAGTTAGAGGATGAAATGCCCTTTAAAATGAGCGTTTGTACGAGTCGATAGCTCAATTAGTTCCGGAGGTATAGCGATTTTAGTTTCAAGTCAATGCGGTGGCTAGTTTCGGAGATATGAATCCGGAAGCGTTTGTTTACATTCTTACTACGGCCTTGTCAAGGTCGTTGACCGGCACGTGACTCGTAGTAACTAGGTCACTCAGCCACTCGGTCGCGTGTCACGTACGAGAGAGAGAGGTCCGGCGCGACGCATCAGACGGAGACAGAGATAGTCGAAATGAAAAAATTACCTTTTACATAAATTACGATATCTCCGAAACGGGAAGTCGGATTGACAAAAACCAAAAACCATTTTAAAGGGGAAGCCTTGCCGCTTCTAACAGTGGTGCAAAAATGGATAAAGCACTAGCAGTTTCGGAACTGCACAGGTCCAAAGTTTTAGTATTTTTAATACGCGTTTAATGGACGTTTCTAAGGCGAAGAGAGCGTGGATAATGGAATATTAAAAGTTACGCCTTCACATAAATTACGATATCTCCAAAACGGAAAGTCGGATCGGCAAAAACCAAAACCCATTTTAAAAAGGAAGCTTTGCTGCGTCTATCAGTGGCCCAATTATGGTTCAAGCATTAGTATCTTCACAACTGCACGCGTGTAAAGTTTGACTATTCTTAATAGTAAAAATTGAAGATTCTCTCCCTTCATCTTTGCAGTATATTTATTATTTATATCGGATGTAAATTCGGAAGGAAGAGAGATTGCGTGGAAAGAGCGCATAGATGCTCGTTTCACAATTTCGACCGCCTGAATGCGGAAAACTGACCACCGAACGGCGGTTCTAAATATTTTCATAGGTGGTTCGGTCAAGCCAGTAATTCTAAACTGATTACCGTTGTTCTCGCGTTTCACGAGAGACGGCTCGAGTAAAGTGAACCGCACATGACAATCCCTCTACCCATTGAATTCACTGGGAGCTTTCGTCCCCACTGAAACGAGACTGTCGCCACTCGTATTTCGAAGCTTTACTTCTAGCTGTCTCGCGTTACATCAAATCACGGAAATACTCGACCCGCGATGCCTATCACAATGCAGAGTTAAGTAGAATCTCTGGCCATCGGATGAGAAACTAATTTTATCAGTTTTAGATTGAATTGTTATGCATGTCCTCGTTGGTTGTACATTCGAGCCAAAAAATAATAGATTAAGTGATACATTCATTTAAAGTCGCTTGACTAGTGTCTTGTTAATCTCCTATTGTCCTGTCATTATAGAAGTGATTGCATGAGTGAGTTGTGTTTGATTTATTCTGGTAATTTTGTATTGTTGATTAAAAGTGGTGCATATTAACCTTTCCTCAACAAACGTCAGTGGAACTCTATTGGTCACATTATGCAGTAGAGGTTTAACATCTGTTAAGATTTTTAACTAACAACAAAATTGTCGATCTCTTAATTCATTTTTGCAGTATCGTTAAAGCATATAATTCATGAAAAATATTAAAGATTTTCTAATATATTTACATACTTTTCGACACTTTTACTTGCACGGTTCTATGACCAAAATTGCTTTAACAATTTCTAACAGAATTTCCTATTCCGGAAATTCTGATTCACAAACGGGGGTGAAACAGCATTCTCACCCTCGTCCGAGGTGTTCCTTTACACTCTGTAAAGGGTGAACAATATTGGGTGAATGCTATTGACGTATTGAATTGAAAGGGACGCTTCTAGTACCTAGAACACTCTATCGTGCCGAATTCGCTGTGTTTGATTAGTAATAGAGATAAATTAATTGATTACGACGCGACGAAGTCAAATAATCGATTCTCCTTTTCTTGGCACGAATGAAATTTAAGTTAGTTGTTTGGCGAATTAAAAAATGGAAGGATCTTCTAATGTATTGCTGAGCCCAACAATGGAAATGGATATCATATTTTCTTTGCAGCATTTCAATAATAATGAAATAATAATATAATAAACAATTGTTAATTTAAAATTGTATACAATGCCTTGGACCTAAAAATTCAC
The DNA here is from genome assembly GCF_051014445.1 of Colletes latitarsis. Lineage (NCBI taxonomy): Eukaryota > Metazoa > Arthropoda > Insecta > Hymenoptera > Colletidae > Colletes > Colletes latitarsis. The sequence continues at coordinate 32,588,537 of NC_135137.1, forward strand.
TTGACGGTTAAGAAAATGAAGTGAATAATTGAATACACTAACACATTTAACACTAGGTTTACGGTACGCGTCAATTTGACGCATTCAGATTCTAAACTTAACGTTATAGGACTCATAAATATTATTTGTTAGCAATTTATGGTGAATTGAATTTATGTAACGATATGGATGTATACTCTAATTAAAAGAAAAAACTGCATTTCACTACTGTCAACGTAGCGAATTATAATAAAAATATGCGCAACGAGTGTCCGTAAACCAAGTGTTAAATATATATTTGACGATCGTTCCAGTTTACACGTCCTTTATCAGAACACAACGCGATGAAATGAAATTATTCACTGAATCTTGAATACAGCTCACTTTATCTAGCATAATATTGACATTTATAACAATAACACAAACTGCTGAACATTACTCACTGCCAGAGTTGCGCGAATAATTTAGTCCGTGTCCCGAGTGAAATTTAACCGAGGCATTGGATCTTCCACTTTAAAAGTATTATACAATTAAACGGTTCCCAACTATGAATACGTCAAATCCCCTATGAAACCAACAGTTTTCAAATATATTTAAAATTCTTCGGGCTTAAATATCGCTAAAGATTATAACGTATCCCAATTCCGGGAAAATCCGAAACTCCAACAAGTATCCGATATCACGTGAAATAAATCAGAAATATCGTTAAAAAAAATAATGCTTTTCGAAAGCTATACAAAAAATACTGCTATCGTCCGACGATCCTCCCGCGCAATGTTCGCGAATCTACGATGACGCGCTAATTGGTGTCTATTTTCCGCCCAAGCGATAAATTGGAAAATCCCGACTATTATTCGAGTAATATGACAAATATTCGTTTTTTTTTTGCAACCTCGTGCATGAAACCCCAATTGGAAAGCTTTCTAAAAACAACACCAATAGACAAATTATCTATGCAAAATAACTATACATTGAACAGAAAAATTAAAATTTAAAGTTGAAAACACACAGTATTCGATTTATCGTTTTGGTTTAGGGGCCCCTTTTTCAGAAAGCTTCTGGATTTTGTGCTTTGTAGAAAATACTAATTCGGTTATTAGGGGTCGAATAGATTCTAAAAATACTTTTCTTCTTTTAGAAACAACACCAATAGACAAAATAACTATACATTTAACAGAAAAATTAAACTTGAAAGTTAAGAATACACAGTACTCTATTTATCGTTTCGTTTTACAGGCCACTTTTTCAGAAAGCTTCTTGATTTGTGCTCCGTAGAAAATACTGATTCGATTACGAGTGGTCGAATAGATTCTAAAAATACTTTTCCTCCGTTTGTGTATTGCAGTAGCTGCCGCCGAGGGTGAAACGCTGACTTTGTCGAAAGTAACCAGAAGCGAGATGGGCGCCTACCTATGCATCGCAAGTAACGGAGTACCACCATCAGTCAGCAAACGGATGATGCTGCACGTGCACTGTGAGTACGCCCTAATATCGTTTCCCCGGGTACTTTCAACGTGAATCTATCTCCCCTCGAAGATTATCTTCTTAGCCGCCGATGGATTCTGCTGATTCGCTCATTCAAGCTAACTTATTCTTCCAAATCCTCCCCACGCTTCAACGACCGTTAAAATCGATTGTTGTCCACTTTTGCACTAATCACCCTGCTCTGTGAATTAATTGCCACGGTTGCTTGTGATCCTCGACGAATCATCACAATTATTGCTAGAATTATTCCGTGTGGTTCAAATAAAACTCTTTTTTCTTGTTTATTTAATATAGATATTATTAACGTTTCAATAGATAGTAAACTACATACTCTCAAATAATAAATAAACCTAATTATTTTTATTTTTAATAAATTCGATCCCTACTTTATTACCAATATACAGAGTGTTCGGTAACTGATGGTACAAGCGAAAAGGAGGTGATTCTACATGAAAGAATAAGTCTAAAATGTAGAATAAAAATTTTTCATGTGAGGCTTTGTTTTCGAGAAAATCGACTTCGAATTTTCCCCGGGTTTATATATATATACAGGGTGTTCAATCCTGGGAAAAATTTTAATGGGAGATTCTAGAGGTCAAAATATGCCGAAAATCAAGTATACTAATTTGTTGATGGAGGCTTCGTTAAAAAATTATTAACGTTTAAAGTTCTGCCAGTACTGAATTTTTTTCTAGAAATTGAGTAGGATTTCGGGGGTAGGTCTATTCACTAAAAATTATTGTAATTGACCCCTGCAACCGAAAATAATTTTTCCAGAACGATTTGAAATTTTTTAATTTTGTCGAAAAAATTCACACCTTCTCGAATTTTTTTCTCGAAAATGGGTAGGATTTCGTGGGTATGTCTAATGACCAAAAATGATTGTATTGATCCCCGCAAGTGAAAATAATTTTTCCAGAACGATTTGAAATTTTTTTTTTCGCCGAAAAATTTAGGCACCTACCCTACCCCCTGTCGATTTTTCTTAAGAATTCGTTTTTGATTTTTAATAAATTTGGTTGGCGCTGTATGGAAAAATTGTCTAATACTTTTTTATAGGTACCCATGAGCTCTATTTCAGAAAAAAGTTTCATTGAAATATATTCACTATTGTAGGAGTTATGGTTGTACGAAATTTGGACCATTTTTATGGGGTTTTTCTCATTTTGCGGGATCAAGGAACAACTTTTCGAATATTTTTGCGATTTGTACATATTCTACACTAAAATACGCATAATTTGCTTTTTTAAACATTAAAATCGTCCAATCCGTTCAGAAGTTATGACGTTTTGAAGATATGTATGAAATTTCAGGGAAGCATTTCTGGCCTCACATTGGATTTTCGGTAATCAATTTTTTTCGCGAAAATGCGTAGGATTTCGGGGGTATGTATAATGACCAAAAATGATTGTAATTGACCCCTGTAACTAAATATAATTTTTTTAGAATGATTTGAAATTTTTTAATTTCGTCTAAAAATTTCACACTCGAATTTTTTTCTCGAAAGTGGGTAGGATTTCAGGGGTATGTGTATTCACCAAAAATGATTGTAATTCAGCCCCGCAACCAAAAATAATTTTTTCAGAATGATTTGATATTTTTAAATTAAATAAATATTAATTCTTCAATAACTTTTTAATGAAGCTTCAATCAAGAATTTGGTATTCTTGATATTCGTCTTATTTTAGCCTCTAGAATCTCCCATTAAAATTTTTCCCAGGAGTGGTCGAACACCCTGTATATGTGTATTGTTGTAAACTCATTTCGCTGAGACTTGTAAATAGTAATATACATACCCTCAAACAATAGATAAAAGTTCCTACTTACTTTTATTTCTAATAAATTCGATCCTAACTTTATTACCAATATATATTGTTGCAAACTCATTTTGCTTGAGACTTGTAATTAGTAATATACATACCCTCGATAAAAATTCTATTTTCATTTTTAATAAATTCGATCCTCACTTTACTATATTTTTTTTAAGTAAATGGTCACATGCTAAATATTGTTATTCCTACCTATTATAGAATGCTCGAGTAATAAATTAAAATAAATCCAGAACGGTTTGCGTGGCAAGATTGAAAGGTTTCCGTTCCCTTCTTTGACGTTCCTATAATCGTCCGCAGGTTTAATGGTGGTACATGAACGTACGATAAAAATTCCACGCAGCCAGTGAAATTTCAAAATATGCAAATAACTCTGCCATCTCTGTTACCCTGACTGATTCTACGTGACGTACGCTGAGTTACATCACGCTTGTAATATATTCGGTATACTGGATTCTACACATGCGAATTCCGCAACCTACTTTCGACATCAATGCTGTTCGAAATAGTCACGCTTCAGAATTTCTATACGGGATGTTTCTTACGCGACGCGCGATAAACTTCACGCATTACAACATTTTACGTCCTGAAATATCATAGCTTTACGAAAACCAGTTCGCGTTAAAATTTTTATTCCAATATTAACGTCTCGCGTTAAAAGAGGTCGATATCTTCGTTGATTTCTCGAGAAACAGTCTGTGAGATTTTATTCGGACCGCATGTTGCATTTGAACGCTGCGTCGTGCGTGTTCCATTTTTCATAAGTAATTCTTACTTTTATCTAAACGCTTAATCTAAACTTTTCGCGTGGTCGTTCTCTTTGATTAATCTTTTACGAACGAAGTTTCTTCCTCTTTTCATTTTCCACCGGGAGTTTCATACCTGTCTGTTTTTTTTATGAAACGAAGTTACGTTCTTTATTGTTTGTTACCGAACGTCAAACGATACGAGATCAAAACGGTTTCAAATTACGATTTTTATTACCGTAACTGGCACATCGATTGCAATGAAACTTAGACCGTGTATTGTCGTTCGAAATTTGAGCTACACGGCGCCAAATTATTATTGACGGATAGAGTTATGGGCCAAATATAATATTGTTATATATCCTTTTTATCGTGGCTTTTACAACAAACCATAAAAGTTCTTCAAACTTTTGGAAAATATTTTGTATACGAAACTTGTATATTTTATACGGAATCCATAATAACTGAAAATAGTAGCCGACCCTTTCAGCTTTTTAATACTTTACGAATGCGTGCAACAACAGAGCTGTATTTATACGCGATGCAGAAAATAAAACGCACAACATTGCGCATCGGGGAACGCGAGAATAAATTTTACATTCGAACAACATTTTCTACAAAATTGTACAACTCTAATTTACTACAGGCAATCAAAGTATAAAATATTTTTTTAAGCGACTATGCAAATATTTCTAACGATTGTAAATACTTTATTAGGAAATGTCATAAGGATTTCGTTTCCATAAAATTTAATTACATATTCTCTACGTGTTACCGATCCGAAGTGAAGCGTTTCCAGGGCTCGATAATTATGTGCTTCATTGTGCAGTAACCCAAGAAAATCGCGTATTCAACGGTTAGACAACGCGAACTTTGCACCTATTTCATCGATTGAACCGAAACCAACGCCGTGCCACTAATTACGTAACGAGTGTTCCGTCCTACTCGTCGAAAGTTACGCGGTCTCCGAAATATTACCCGCGAAACGACAATTTCCGCCCACGCGCGATCTTGCGAAACGAGACGCACCAAGAAAGAGGGAGAAACAGAAAGGAAAATAAAAGTAAAATTCCCTTTTGCCGGTCCTTTCGCGGCTCAGTCGGGAAAATACGTACAGTGTTTAAAGATCAACCGTTTGCTTCGTAACCCGCGAGAAAAGAAAGTATTTTAATCGCGAAAACTTCTCTTTTATACGCACATCTTTGCTAACTGCAAGAGACCCGCTGCAAAGAATTATTTAAAGATTTCTTTATTCCGAGCGAGCAACGAATTCCTTATCTTCAAACGAGACGAAGAGAACGACGATTTCATCTGAAGAGATTGGAGAATAGAATGCACATTATTGCACGTTAAAATCGTCGAAAAATTAAATTTCATGGAACTTTGTAACGATCGAATCGGACAGAAAACTTCGTTGCCTTCTCGAGTCACGTTTTTAGACTCTATGATAACACGATTGTATAGATGGAGCTTTTTTAGAGCACCGTGATTGACCCCCACAACCAAAAATAATTTTTCCAAGATCATTTGAAATTTTTTTTTTCACCGAAAAATTTAGGCACCTACCCCCTGTCGATTTTTCTTAAAAATAAGTTTTTCATTTTTAGTCATTTTGTTTGGTACCCTATAGAAAAGTTGTCTAATACTTTTTTGTAGGTACCCATAAGCTCTACTTCGGAAAAAAGTTTCATTGAAATATATTCACTATTGAAGGAGTTATGGAAGTTTGAAAATTGGACCATTTTTATGGGGTTTTTCTCATTTTGTAGGATCAAGGAACAACTTTTCGAATATTTTTACAATTTCTACATATTCTTCACTAAAATACGCGTCGTTTGCTTTTTCAAACATTAAAATCGTCCAATCCGTTCAGAAGTTATGACAGTTTAAAGATACGCACGAAATTTCGAGGATACATTTCTGGCCTCACATTGTATTTTCGGTAAAAAATTTTTTCCTCGAAAATGCGTAGGATTTCGGGGGTATGTATAATGACCAAAAATGATTGTAATTGACCCCTGTAACTAAATCTAATTTTTTTAAAACGATTTGAAACTTTTCAAATTTTGCCGAATTTCAGGGAAACAAGTCAATGTATAGTCAGACATTGTTTTCGGTAAGGAATTTTTTTCTCTAAAGTGCGTGGAATTTCGGGGGTATGTCTATTCACCAAAAATAATTGTAATTGACTCCTGCAACTAAAAATAATTTTTCCAGAACGATTCGAAATTTTTTAGTTTTGTTGAAAAATTTCACACTTTCTCGAATTTTTTTCTCGAAAGTGGGTAGGATTTCGGGAGTATATCTATTGACCAAAAATGATTGTAATTGATCCCTGCAACTAAAAATAATTTTTTTAAAATGATTTGAAATTTTTTTTTGGTCGAAAAATTTAGACACCGATCCCCTGTCAATTTTTCTTAAAAATTCGTATTTGATTTGTGATAAATTTGTTTAACACTGTATGGAAATGTTGTAGCATTTGTTAGAAAACACCCTGTGTACTAAGATCGAGCATAACTAAGCCAATACCACACGTAAAAAATACTCGTCATCAACAAAAGTGTCGAGTACTCGACGAATCTTCAATTTACCAATAAATGAAGCGTCGTACGATAAAATAACGCTTCATTAGCCTTTGGTTGATTTTTCCATATTTTTTGGAGTGTATCGTGTGTGGAAAAACAGGCTAAAAAATAGAGTTTAGGAAACGTGCGGTGTTATTGGTTTAGTTATGCTCCGCGCTGTAACAATCAGAATGAACGGGGGGATCGATCGTCCGGATCTCGCCGGCACGGACGACGATCCAGCCATCTCCGTGGATGATCCAGTTTGTCCTTCCTCCCGTTCCGGTCTCTCTATCGACAATAGCCCCGATCGCTTGAATTTCGAAGCAATAGCTCGCGGACGCAATCGTCTATACGGTCTGCGGGCACGGAGCGTATTCAATGAAATTCGATTATCCCGCACGATCTTATCGCCCGAGGGCAGGTGCAAGATCGTAGCATGAACCTGGGTACATCCAATTTCCGGGGAAGAATTACCTATCCTCTGGATCTAAGACACCGGGAATGCAGTCGTAACCGCGACTTAACTCGCCGTCCTCGAGTGTTCTGGCTTCCCCCCAGCTCCCCTCCCTCGTCTTCTTTCCACTCCATCCTCCTCCTTTTCTCACTTCTTGCTTTCAACGATACTCCGTTTATCAGTTTTCCTCGAATCAGGTGTTACTTAAAACACTGTGCATCCATAAATCGATTTAACATTGCCAGACACTAATTATTTGTGAGATATAAAGTCTTGTAATTTAATTACAAATTGCGGTAGTTTGGAATCGGAATTAAGAATTTTGTGAGAATTGTTACGGGTATAAAAAAAGTAAATTTTGTGAAAATAAAAGTTCTGGAAATGAAATTCTTCGCCATTAATACTGTCTATAGAAATATCACTTACGATCAAATGGAGAATTTGTTAAATTACTAAAAAACCGTATGAGAAGAAAAAGAGATTAGTAAATGAAGAGAAAAATTTCGATAAACTGCGCAAATATGTGTTTATGAAAAGGCAAATGTTTGTATGTATGAATTTAGCTGTTGTAAATAATATTAAAATTCATATTTCGAAGCAAACTTCAATATTTAATTGTGGGCGTTACCGATATTCTGAATAAAAGTGAATATGTAAATACAACCAACAGTTTCATAGAGATCGATTGCTTTTTAAAAACCGCGTTAAAAGAAACAATTCCCGGAAACATAGTACCTCGTTTTCTGAATTGTTTTATTTCAAGACCGCATAGAAAGAGACTTTAATATTCTGTATTTTGATATTGTGTTCAAGAATACGTATTACATTCCGCGAAACCATAGTCGCTTTATTTCGTTGGAAATTATGCAATTCGCAGTATTGTAAATACACTTTATCAAACGATATCTTGCTTGCATTGTTTTCGTTAGTAAGCGAAATGTTTGTGCATTAAAATTTTCTGTTGCAAGTATATATCACCGTGGGTGTGAAAGTTTCAGTGACTATGTACACGGTGGCTGACTAGAATGTCTGACTCAATACATTTCTTTCTCCTTAGAATATGGTCTGATATGTCTGGCCATCAGTCGTAATTTCTACTTAATTTTTGTAAACTTTAGTATTTTGTAAATTTTTACGATGGTATTATCTGTTTCCTGGCGATTTTACTATCTTTCAACAAACTGGAACCAGATAAAAAAATAGTAACATCATTTTCAACTGTTACAAGTAGAAATAGTAGATAATGGTCAGACGTATCACTGAAGTCGTATTTAATTTCACACAGACTAGACGAACTTTCAAAATCGATTTGCTCGAAAACAAAGCTTCATATTAAAGAATGTTATTCCATATTTTTAATATGAAAAATTCCATTTCTTTAACTATTTTGATATATTGTGCAAGTTACTTGGAAATCTATTTTTGGCATCTTTCACATCAATATATCTCACAGGTTGCTTCTCTTTTGTTAGTTTAGTCATATTGAATGTCGTCAATTGTTTATAAATATCTGAAATTCACTATTTACAAAAACCAAACTCTTACATGCTCTACAATTTTTCTATGTGCATCAGTTTTCGTGAAATTTAATTAAATACATATTTCAATCATATCTTTGACGATAGTTTTCGTGAGTATTACACAGAAAGTACTGGTCTTTGTCAGTTTTCGTTCCTTTCCAATATTCTACCAGCGTGCCAAGTTTCAGAAAATTCACTGATTACTAATTGTATAACATTTCCTGCAAGTGCTCTCGAGCTTAACAGTTTTCGCTAAATTTTTGATCATTTCTGGCCCGACGTTGCATCGTTCAAGCTATTCTCTAGTCCAAACTTCACGAGTGGAGACTGTAGGAACCGTTTGAAGAAATATAAGAAGTTAAGTAATATTCGGTACTCGAAGTTCGAAAGTTTCGAGTACCAGCACAAAGTGACCGGTATACAATATTGCTCTTCAAGATATTACAAGTTGAAATCGAACGGCGACAACTTGAAGGGCACGGTATAGTTGATACTGCTACTTTATTTCGTTCGATTTCCCCCACGATTCCTACCAATATATTTTATTAACAAGCATAAAAATCATAATTCTGCGCGTGTAATTCTTGCTCTAGATTTCACTGCTACTTCGTTTAAAATTTTCGTTAATTCTTTAATTGGAAAAATTCAAGTTATCTACTGTAATAAATACTGTATCCTAGGATAGATTGAAAAATATAATAACAATTTGACTACGTTAGTTTCGATCGAAGATTCAATATTTCATAGCTTTTCAAGACACTAGCTTTTAGAGACACCTAACTAAAAAAAAGGGCTCGGTAAATAAATTCATGTTCCACGGAAGCGTGAAATTAAAAGACTTCAGGGTCGAGCATCCCCAAGTCCCGTGAAACAAATTTCTCATAATAATGGGTGGTCATCCCCCCGGCACCCTGACGTTATTGCACACTCGTCGGACCCTATGTTTTGATCCGACTCTCGTCCAAAAGGCACTGGACAAGGTCGCCCTTGTTAGACGCTTCTTCCACCCGTTCTCTTTTCTTCTCTCGGGGGTTCTTTTCTCGGCGTTCTCTCTTCGCGTGGCCCTCCTCTCGCCACACTGTCCTCCCCAAACTCGAAACGTCGAGTAGGTATATCGCCTCAAGTGTAATTTTATTATCTTTCTGTCCTTTCGACGCTCCTCCAGCCGCCTCGACTCCTTCCCAAGCACCCTTTTCGGCGCGCCTTAGCCACGTCGGTTCGCGCTGTTATTTAAGCTGTATTTTATTTTTCCTTCCTTTTTTCCTTCCCTTTACCGACTCCGACGCCGACGACCGTCCCCCTCCCTACCTTTGTCCACGACGCTTTTCTTCCTTCCGTGGCTTCTTCTCTTCTAATACGGACGCGAGAGCTTCCCTTTTGCCGCGTTGAAATTATGCAAAGAAGGAGACGATGACTATCTCCCTGCACGCTCGCTGCCTCTGTTGCCTTTGCTACTCCGTACTAAGGTCGTTTTCACCTATACACGGCCTAAATTTCTCTTTTTTTTTGCAATAAGACGCAGAAAAGTGTGCAAATAATAAGAATTATTTGGGTATTAATTTTCGAATAAAAGTGTTGTAAGTAAATCTAGAATTAAATAAATTTAGAATTCTTTATAAATATGTTTTCTGTTTGATCTTGTTCTCGAGTTATGATCGATTTCATACATCGACAATGCAATTGTTTAAATAGATAAAAATTTGTGGAAACGACCATCGATCAATTCCAAAACCAGCATCGAGTGCTGAATAATCGAATGTCTTCAAGCGAACCCAAAAATACAAACCCAGTGGATTTGGATCAAGGCAACGAGCAGTACGACGATCCCGCACGACCTATCCATCTGTTACAAAATCGTTAATTCAAGAACTGTCTAGCCACTCAGGTGAAATGGGACGGTCGACTATCATGCATAAATCACACGAGACGCACACAACATCTAATGAAACTTTTCCCGATAATTCGTGGAATTCATTAGTCGAGAAATTTACTCTAAAGAAAACACGATATGCGATTAATTGGTAATCAAATTAGTTTTATCACTTTACAGTCTACAAAGAAGGAAAGTCTAGAAAAACTGTTTCAATCGTTCAAAGAAATAAAGAAAAATCTAAATTGCCCAAAGGATTTCAGAAAATCGAGTAAGTTCTATATGAAATTAGAAGTATTTAATATTCTCATAAGGGAAAGTGGATTTATTGTAACGAAATGTACGACGTTCGACAGTTTTATCGAGATGGTTTGACGCGGTACGATGGAACGCAATGATAATTTCGAACGTGTGGTGTACACGCGCGGTAGAGGTTGGAAATCAGATTAATAATCTCTGGCCTGTGAATTAAACATGCGGTAGCTCAAATTCAACGCGTAATTCCCAATTGTGCAATAGCTGGTCATTATTGCGCAGAAAGCGTGCTTAACCGTTGCCAACACCTTCCATTTCCCCCCTCTCTCCCCCCCCCCTCCCATCCCCTACCTACGTTGTTACGACACTTGAATAGCAACGTGCGAATGGAAATAACTGACGCTTCGAGTGGATTCACCAGAGGTCCAGTTAATTGTTCGACTGGTTACGGCCGATTTATTAGCCGCGCAGAAAACAAATTCAACTGTTTAATTAGACTGTCTTATATTCGGCGAACAATGGACGCTCGCGGTCCTCGATCCAACGTTTAATTTATTACAAGCCTGGGGCAATTATCTTCTATTGCATTGTTAACGCACTTTAACGCAAACGATGATCAAACGGTGAAAAAAGTCGATATCGTTTTGAAAATTTCATTCCTGAAGCAATAAAGGGATAACTGGATTTTCGAATTTCTTCGATTCACGCCTCATTTTTAATTAAGTTTGTGTGAATAATAAAGTAATCGTGTTTAATCGCCTTTTTCGATATCAGTTTCTCACGAGTAACATTACGATAGTTCTTTATGAAATAACATTAGCAACATTTATTGTTTAAATCGTTGGTAAAACGAAACAAATCGAAGAAATAAATAGATTAGTAGTATTTTGTAAATGTTCAAGAGAGACGAAGTAAACACGCTTTTACTTTGAATTTTTAGGTGTTTCGTTGCAAAAACGTCGTTAGGTTTTTAAAGACAGGTGCTGGACGTTTAGTGGGAGGCTATAGTAGGAAAATATAGTTTATGTGATAGAACGGGATCAGATGTTATCTTATTAGACGAGAAACACCACATCCCTCTCGTCCAGGGGCGACGAGAATTCTACTTTTCGTGCACCGTACTTATCTCGTGAAAACCGCAGACTACTAGGAAACTCTACGAGCAAACGACCCGAGAGTGCAACCAGAAACCCCTAATGTCTTGCCTTGTAAGCTTATTTTATGTCAAGCAGCACAGCGAACCGTTTAAGAGGACACCGAGACTTTGGCAACTTGTACTATTTTCGACGAGTCTCTACACTGATTGACAACCAGCCCCTCCCTCGTCTCAACTGTACGGTGATTTTAGCGAAAAATAAAAAACAGAGTCTTCCCGAACGTGTCCATGCCCTTAACCACTTCAATTTTGTTACGTTATAAGAAAAAAAAAATAGGATTTTGACTAATTTATATACATGGAATCAAATGGTATAATACAGTATCATTGGATGTGTTTTAAAACCTTTTTAAAAATTTAAAATATGCAAATGTATGTTGTTCCTCCACCAGTATTTAAGAATATTTATATTTATCAAAATACGTTTGAAAATATCACTCTAGATTTCTAAAAAAGTCGAAACAATTCATATTCACACTAATATTAAATGGAGATTTAATTTTTGATATTTCTTTTTAATTTTCAGTGTTATTTGACAAGTATGTATTTTCTTTATAGGCACTACTGTGTTATCAGAAGTTTCCCATATGAATAACGTGTGTCCTCTAACGTGGAAATAAAAAATATAATTCAACTAATACTAATATAATTCAACTAGTACTAATTTTAATTTTGACGGAACAAAATTATAAGTAGGCCTGAGTCGTCGTTCGAAAACGTTGGACAGGTCGTTTAAACCGCGGTATAAACTTGAAATAAATTATTAGAACGGGTCTCAGAAGTGGCAGAGATGTGTTCGCGAAGTTATTTCCAAATGCGGTCTGCTTCTACGGAATATTTCGACCGAGAAAATTAAAGGGTTAAATCTACCGGGAAGGTAACTATTCCACCCTAACTAAACGTGCCCACCAGCTATCTATCTAGTCCGCTTCACTCGCGGGACTTAATTTAGACTCGTGCGGATTAACTTCTAACTTTTGACCGACTCTCCAGCCACTGTAAAACTCATTGCGCCCCGATCACGCCATACCTCCTCGTAACGTTCGCGATTAACGTGCGATCGACTAACGCGGTTAAAATATTTGCTGGTAAAACTACGCCGTGTTTGTTATTACGAACAATACGAGATGGTACAGCAGCGCAGAGAGTTAATTTCTCGTACAAAAGTCAAAAACAGGAATTACGAAAGTCATCAACGAAAATTACTGAGGTATGGGTCTCGAAAGACCCACCGTGTAAGTTTCAAGCACTAAAATGAGAAAACAAAATACATAGCTTTCTATTTCTATTGTTTACGTTCGACGTGAATGAAAATTACCGATGTATGGGTCTCGAAAGACCCACCATGCAAATTTCGAGCACCAAAATAGAAAGGAGCACAGTTTAATGAGACCAGCTGGAGGATTTTTATTATTTCTATTGTTTACGTTGAGCACCAATGAAAATTACCGATGGGTCTCAAAAGACCCATGCCAGTTTCGAGCAGTGAAAAACAAAAAACATACCTTATTGAGAGCAGCTGGAGGATTTCTGTTGTTTCTATTGTTTATTTTGAGCCTGAGTGGACGTTTCTGTGGCCAGTTTTTAACGGTGGAAAAAATGCAGGGAAAAGGAAACGATGAATCTGCCCGATAGACCCAATAGGCGAGTCTCGCGACACGGTTCCGCCGAACGTTCGCGAGTTCTTCGCAAATTGAAGCAGCCTCACGCTACCTGCATTTATCGCGGCTGTCTGCGTTAATCAAACTGATTACAACTGCCGTAAATCACTGCCAACGGTGGAACAATTTCGGGGCCAGTTCACCTCTTCTGGGACAAATTGTTCGAAGCTTTATTTCGTTCCGCGCAATTCCGCCGTTTCCGGAGGATCGCTCGTGGAATCGGTGTAATTGTTTATGACGATACGAACACGAAGAATTTACGACTAGGATGCTCCGCCAAGGAACACGACCGCGTTATTGTATACCAGGTTTTTTTTTTTTATATAGAAACCGTTTACGTTCCAACGTCCTTCGTCGTTGGATCCATCGACGAGTCGTACGATTTTTTCGAATGTCTCAACGAGAGTTCAAGGAAGAGGAAAATTTTTACTAATTATGAGGCAAGAAAATTTAAATTGTATTTTAACTAACTTCAATTTTAATTCCTTTGAAGGATTCATCTTTATTCGATGTCCAGGTCAAACTCTTTTTTATTTTATTGACCCCTAGCCTCCAATGATCGACGATCTTTACGAGGGGAGTCCTCGAAGGATCTCATAACTCTCCATCGTTGTATTAGTTCTTATTACAATATGTTTGTTTTAATATTCTTGACGAGGATATAAAAATCGTAGCTTTTAAAATAGTGAGTATAATATTTGTTTTAAATCGAGAATGAAGTAGTCAGGAATTCGAAGACGATAATATAATTTATCCATCATTGCATTAGTTCTTATTATAATATGTTTAACATTCGATTCTCTTAAATATGGCAGGTCAAACTCGTAGTTTTTTAAATAGTGAATATAATATTTGTTTTGAATCGAGAATGAAGTAGCCAGGAATTCGAAGACGATAATATAACTTATCATTGCATTAGTTCTTATTATAATATGTTTGTTTTAACATTCGATTCTCTTAAATGTGGTAGACCAAAATCGTAGTTTTTTAAATAACGAGTGTAATATTTGCTTTGAATTGAGAATGAAGTAACCAGAAATTCGAAGACGAAGCAACTATGGAACGAAACGTTAGACTCTTAACAACCACAGAATGGTTCGTAGAAATTACAAGCAATCTGGTGTAAAATTTCCACATTTACTGTCCACACTCGAATCTGAAATTCCGCCCCTCGGTTCTATAGATAAGAACTTCACGTGCATACCACCTACTGCAGTATTGGATTTCTGTCGCCTTTTACCTCTTACACGTTAAACTACAGTTTACGATTTCTGGTTTACATCCTTTTTACGCGCAGTACTTTTTAGGCAGGCTATCGTGATTTATGATCGCGTTATCGTTTGCAACATCACGACCGACGGATTCCTTCGGATAGCATCGATGGAAACGTTCTTTCCAGCCAACGACAGAAATCGAATCCCCGTTGTTGCGTACGAGAAATCCCACAGAAACGCTAAACAGTTTGGAAAATGCACCTGCAAAATATAAGCAATATCCCAACGTTTCTCGACTTATTTTTACAACTAGAGCTTACGAAATCACTAATTCGATCATCGACACTTTCAATTCATTTGAACAGTATTCTTTATGATACAACCAAAAAGTGAACGATTTCTCGATCAAAAACAAATGAAATTATTTCATATAAAACTCTGCTCTCATTTAATCTAGCTAATTACAAAATGCTCCCAGTATTTAAGATTTTGCTTACAAATTGCTATCTTTATACACCGTATGAAAACATGGGAGACATCTATAATAGAATCCATCAAATTGAAATTTATTTAAATCGACACATGTGTTATCTAACTTCCTCCTATAAAATCCTCCTATGAAAAAAGTCTCAGTCTAGTCCTAGTCTCAGTCTTTAATTAAAATTCAATACTACAAAAATATTAATTCTCGAGGTGAAATGTTATAGAAAATTAATCCAGTCAGGAATCGTGAATTTCGATCGTTACGAAAATATTGCAAATTGTCTGGAAGCAAAACTTCGTTGTTGTAAACAAGTTTTACGTATATAGGTCCGGCAGAGTGTTAATTTGATCTCTTCTGGCTTAAAACCACTCTTCAACGAGTGGAGAAGCAACACCTGGGCGCGCTGTGCGGCGACGGTTAAACTTACATTATTCCAAGAGTTATTTGGGCAAAAACAGAGCAGGTGGGGCAAAGTTCCGTCGCGTTCCACGGTATCGGATGCATCTTTAAACCGTCTATCAATATTGAACGAAATAACGTCGTACCAATCGTCTATTCACGCGGGATGGGCAACGATGCAGGGAAACGCGGAGGTTATAGTATTACCACGGAAGTAGCAAGATCTGTCCTTTGGCTCCGAAGCAGAGGGAATTCTGCTTTCTATGGGAGCCAACCCCACGAAACCACATTCTGCTCCCTGACCAGTCAACCCAGAAACCTATTACAGGATTTCCTAGCGTTTTGCCGCAGCACGGCGAACGTATTTCGCTCGACGATATTCCTCCCGGACATCTTTAATCGATTTGCTGTTTTAACACCATGGAACAGGACTTGTATCTTCTTCGTGCCATTTTGGACGATTGATACAAGATTTTGCACTTCCCATTGCCACTCGTAACCGGTACCATTTCGCTCAAAGAACGACGAACTCGATCGAGCTTCTCTCACATCTCGATCTTTCAGTGAAATCGGGGTAAAAATTGCAAAAATTATTCTAAAAACGAGCAATGTTTATAAAAAGGAATCGTCATGACATTTTCTTGTACGATACAATGATTTAATTTTTATAAGCATGAAGGACGACGATCTCGATCGAGCTTCTCTCATATCTCGATCTTTCAGTTTCAAATCAGGGTAAAAATTACAAAAATTATTCTAAAAACGAGCAATGTTTATAAAAAGGAATCGTCATGACATTTTCTTGTACGATACAATGATTTAATTTTTATAAGCATGAGAGATTATAGCTCACTATATTGTAGAAAAATTAAACATAGAAACTGGAAGTCAATCCTAAACCTATATTAAATAAATGAAATAATGATTTAAATTTTATACAACACAGTGAAAATTTTATCCTAGTCTGGGAATAGTCTGTTCAATAACTGATTATAAAGGACTCGGAAATAATTGAAATCGTCAGTGAAAAAGCAAACAGAAGACGAAACAAAAGTGCAACCAACCTGTTGAACGGACCGAAGAAGAGTAAATTCTGTGGCTACGATGTGGGATCGATGGATCACTATACTATGGATCTACTAATACGGTAGATTCTGACGAATTAGAAATTTAACGAAAACTAAACCATGCTATCCAAATAAAGCGTTACAAGCTATTTATTCATAAACCAAAATAAACTTCATTCTTTTTTTAAATTAAATTGATTTTGATCTTTCCATATGCAACAAGTTCTCTCTGTTACTTGTATACTATATCTGAACAATTTCTTTTCATTGCACATGACTACAGAGCTGGAAAAACAAAATAAAATTAGGGACAAGTATTCTAAACTATTTGCTCAGGCATTTAATAAGTTTGTTCAGCCTATTAAAATTGTGTCCTCGAATAAATTTACCAATTATCTCAGACCTCACAATTACACTTTTGTTGAGTTCTATTCGTACGTTGTAAATATTTTTCTTTGTCCATATTCTGTTTCTGGCGAGTCTTCATCAATGAATGACGGATAGAAAGTGTTCGATGATAGACATCAACAGAGAACAAGTACCGCAGTTACCTCTCAGAGTGATTCGAGATTTCGTCTTCGGGATTAACAGTTCCAGTACTGATTGGTCTACCGCTCTAACCTACGTTTTCTAAATGAACCTGTTTCTGAGAGGCGTTCGTATATTCTCCAAAACGTTCCCTTGATTGGCGGACGTCTATCGGGAAAACGATTCGCATCAGACGTCTTGCTTCGACTGAAATATATTCAGCAAGCTCATACATCATATACGGTGGCTGCCATTTCCTGGCTTCGATACTTGTTAGTTGTATCCTCTAACGTACAACAAATTAATGAGTTCGTCGATTACCAAATGCTCTCTTCGAATTCTAAACGATCAACAAACTCGAGATATAGCTAGAAAATCTATATTATATTCGTATATTTTCTTTTCATTAAAATATTCTTTTTTTAGAACTCTTGTACTATTACTAGAAGACTACGATAAATATCCAAACTATGACAAAAGATCAAAGATTTCGTTGCAATTACAACCGAATAAATTAAACTTTCGAAACGTGCAATATTTTCTGTACTGCTAGAATAAAGCAAATAATGAAATCAAGGTAAGATTCAGTGATTCGAAGTTTACGAAGTAACGATGCAAAAATGTGCGATCGACGATTATTTATTACGCTCGAAAGGAGGTTCTGAATGCCCGTGATACAAGTTAAGAAGAATTTATTGAAGGTTATCGCGAACTTCTGATATTATAGCACTAATACTCATCACGAAGATCGGCTACCGTCGGCGAAACCACACAAAGCGGCTTGACCAGCCGACCTGGAAACCTATTAGAGCGTCCCAATGTTTCGCCTTACAGGCTTACTTCATCGCCGCAATCGCATCAGGGGACACACCTTCACGGAATCCTAAGCTATTAGCCGGGATTTCTCTTTCCTCCAATTTAAATGATTTATTTCGCGGCGAACCGACCTATCCCCGACCAAATACCGGTCCTGGCCCCCGACATTTAAAGGGAATGCCACCCTTACAGTATTTCGTCCTGCCGCGATTACGTTTCTCCAATTACGAGGAGGCCAGATTGATGCGGGCGTAAATTATCAAAGTCGCGAAATCATTAACAATTTACCGGTGACGAAATTTACGACGGAACTCGCGCCATAGAAAAATCAGACCACACGAATTTATTATACAGGGTGTTCGGCCACCCCCTGGGAAAAATTTTAATGGGGGATTCTAGAGGCCAAAATAAGACGAAAAACAAGAATAGCAATTTGTTGATGGAGGCTTCGTTAAAAAGTTATTAATGTTTAAAGTTCCGCCTATACAGAATTTTTTTCTCGAAAATGCGGAGGATTTCAGGGGTATGCTTATTCACCAAAAATGATTGTAATTGACCCCCGCAACCGAAAATAATTTTTCCAGAATGTTTTGAAATTTTTTTTTTTCGCCGAAAAATTTAGGCCCCCCTGTCGATTTTCCTTAAAAATTCGTTTTTGATTTTTAATAATTTCGCTTGACGTCCTACAGAAAACTTGTTTAATACTTTTTTGTAGGTACCTATGGGCTCTACTTTAGAAAAAAGTTTCATTGAAATATATTCACTATTATAGGAGTTATGACTGTTTGAAAATTGGACCATTTTTATGGGGTTTTTCTTATTTTACGGGGTCAAAGAACAACTTTTCCAATATTGTTACAATTTCTACATATTCTCGACCAAAATACGCGTCGTTTGCTTTTTTAAGCATTAAAGTCGTCCAATCCGTTCAGAAGTTATGATGTTTTAAAGATTCGCATGAAAATTCAGTGAAACATATCGATGGTATGGTCAGACATTATATTTTCGGAAAAGAATTTTTTTCTCGAAAGTGCGTAGGATTTCGGGGATATGTGTAATGACCAAAAATGATTGTAACTGACCCCCGCAACCGAAAATAATTTTTTTAGAACGATTTGAAAAATTTTTTTTTTGTCGAAAAATTTCAGCACCTACTCGATTTTTTTTCTCGAAAGTGGGTAGGATTTCGGGGGTATATCTATTTACCAGAAATGATTGTAATTGACCCCCGCAGCCGAAAATAATTTTTCCAGAACGATTTGAAATTTTTAAATTTAATTGTTAATAACTTTTTAACGAAGCCTCCATCAACAAATTGGTATTCTTGATTTTCGTCTTATTTTGACCTCTAGAAACACCCATTAAAATTTTTCCCAGGGGTGGCCGAACACCCTGTATATCGCAAGCTTTATATTTACGTCGATTATCCGAACGATTAACGCGTGGATAAAAAACCGAATCCAGTTTATGGATATTTTAATAATCGCCCTGAAAGCGACTGTAATCTTTTGTTTATCGTTCCACCGAATTTTTCGCGTTTATTTTTAATGCCCGAAAATTTATAAGGTACGTCCATAACGCTCGTTATAACAGTGATTAATTTTATGGAAATGTTCCGTGGATTAAAATCATTATAGATTTTTGGCCATTACAGCTGTCGTTCCGTTATACTCGTGCCCGTTATAACAGATCTCGACTGTATTTATAACGTCATCGTACGTTACGAATTCGTCACCGTTCCTGACGATTCGTCTTTTTATTTATCGCCAACGATAGATCTTTGTTCGCATTTTTGGTGTCATCGTAGCTTCGCCCGGCCAATTACAGAACTGGATTACGCTCGGCTCATTAATCTAAACATCCAACCGAAACGACGCAGCCACAATCGAGCCACGTTAAATGAATATACGCGTCGGTACCAAACAGGATACGAGCGTCGAGATATAAAGATTGATTTATGAGCCCCATACGTTTGTAACGACATCGAAAAAGTTTTAATTGGACCGGTGACGTATTAAATAATTCTCCCCGTTCGTATCGTTCGACACGGGGCTTCTATTATGCGGAAAAATTGTTTAAATCGTCGGAACACGTTAATTTCTGCAGCGCGACAACGAGCTTGCTAATTGTCGTTTAACAAAATTTTTACTATCACTTTTACCTATTAACGTACTCGTAATTACTTGCGTTTCGCGGAGACAATTAAATCGCTGTTTAAAAATTGCTTCTCTATGGCACAACAGGCTTGTTTATTAACGTTCCCTTTAACAAATTCCAATCGTGCATTGCAAATAATTAATCGACTCTCGAGTCTATTTAACTACACGCCTCGCTGATTTAATTAACGTTATAATCGAGCAAATACCGAATTCTTTCTTCGAAAAACATGTTAGATTTCCCTCTATTGTTCGATTTCTACGTACGTATTTTTAGAATTTTTATTTTTTCTGTCTGTTTTTCTCGTTTTGATTTAAAAACTTCCTTCGAACTTGGGGAATAAACCACCTTTCTTGGGGCATCTTATTATTTGTAAAAGAATTGAAATAAACTTCAAAAGCAAAAAATACTTAACTCTGTGTAAAAAATGTAAAAATAAATTAAAAAGACGAGACAAAATTAGCCTGGTACTCTGTAACCTCGTTCGAATAAATTGTTTTGAACAGAATACTTTTATGAATGGAAAATCTTGATGGATGTATCACTGATATTCGACTGAAATTTTTGGAAACTGTGTAACGACATGTCGTTCAGAATTCCACCACTTTGCGTTTTACGATCCAAAACTTGTTCGTCCGATACCGACGTTTCTCTGCAGGCCTCTTCTGCTGATCCTATAACAATTTTATAACTACACAACCGCGGTACAGGTATGTCCATTTCGATTGTGTACGTTTACGAAACTCATCGTTGCACAAGTGCTCTGTTCGCTCGACGGAACTAAAAGTAACAGGGTTTATTACTACCAATGATATTCAAGTACATCTCGTGCTCTTACAATGGCCAGCACCAAACGTACTTCAAAGAAGGGAAGCAGTAAGAGCGAAAAAACAATGCTTCAGTCTGTAGGATTTCGCAAGATTATTTATAGTTTCTCGTTCGATAAGATTTACGTCCCCAAAACTGAATCGTGTTAGCAAAAGTGAGGCGTCGATGGACTGCAGATTCTTTTACTATTATTATACATTTATTTATTTATTTTTTTCCCGTTATATTGTATAATGTCGTATCAATTGCTTTGTGGGTTATTAGCGACTCAGGTAGGTCATAGTCTGTTGTATAGTCTTGTCAGTTTTAGATATTGTAGGAGGTTCTTGGTTGTGCTGTTATTTATCAGGATGTCTTTCGTTCTACAATTTTTATATCTTCTATGTAAATAAAATTCTAATTTTATTTGTTAACTTTGATATCGATTCAGCTACATAGTTTATAAGATATCTAAGTCGAATTATACATTTTTTACCTGTTTATTTTAGCGATGAAACAGAATTCAAAAATAAAACAAAACCGTAGTCAAATAATAAAAATTGATGGTACAATAAATATGTAAAATTCTATCGTTAAAAACATTTCGTTTGAAGAATCTTCAAATCTTCTATACATCGCAATCCACAAAATTCTAACTATATCTATTAACTTTTTGTCTGGTTTCGATTGAGCTGTATAGTTTATAGGATATTCTTTCATCTGTTTATTTCAGTGATCAAACAGAGCTTAAAAATAAAACAAACCCCTAGTCAAGTAGAAAAAATTGATGGTACAATAAATATGTAAAATTCTGTCGTTAAAAACATTTCGTTTGAAGAATCTTCAGATCTTCTATACATTGCAATCCACAAAGAGACGTTATTATATTGCATTGTGTGGTCCCTGGAGGCCATAGAATTTTCGTTAGCGATACTTATTGCTATTATTTGGCAATCTCGACGATGCTAAGGTGTCCCGTTTCTAGAAGGCTGTCCCGTATCTTGATTAAGCAAGCTATCTGATCGCACGGTAAGCTCTTTGTGCCGGTTACTCGAAATACTGGGACAAACGTAGCTTTTGGTCAAAAGAACCGGCCAGCGGGGGTGGCTGTTAAAACCTAAGCAGCTCAGGAAAAGCTGCTTACGATATTCGGAACGAAGGACGTGCCTCCGTCGCGAGTTGCCTTCCGTTCATTCTAAATGACAGACTGTCAAGCACGTCAGCATTTCATTAGCATGAGTTACGTAGCCCCGGCGCTAGCTAATGGGTTCCACAAAAGGACGAACACTATGAAATGCTGCGTAAGACGATTCCATGACGAAACCGACGGCGATACACATCGGTCCGCGATCATTATTATTTTTAACTCCGCGAATCCCTTCTGAGGGATCTCGAGCACAATCGAAAAGAAGAATGATTCTGATAATGGAGAAAATAAGAATCCACCAACGCTCGTGTGAAAGAAACTAACAGAAATGTAAGTCAAAGAACTCGCGATAAATTAATTGAATATTAGAATTGAATTTTGATTTGTTTAAATTTGATGCATTAGATACCAATATTGGGTCAATGCAATTTTTTACAGTTAAATATCTTCGTGCATTGTACTTTAACCCCTTGCCATACAATAACGTATCTGACTTGTCATCAAGCCTTATAAATTAAAATCAACACATTTTTACATTCACAAGGTATTCGTAAAACAAATCTATTTTTTTCGTGGCCATTCCTTTTACGGATGAATTTAAACAAAATTAAATATTATACATTTAAACAATTATTTGGAATTAAATCGTGAGCCAAAGGATTAACAGAAACATGACTGAAAGAACTCACGATAAACTCTTATCGTCAATTGAGTATTAGAATTAAATTTTGATTCTTTAAAATTTGACCCATTAACTACCAATGTAAATAACTTCGTGTATTGTACTCAGCTAAGATATTTTTCACGCTAAGTACTTTATATTCCTTTCAAATTCCATTATGTTCTTACTGGAGAAGATCGTTGGAATTGTCTTCTGAGCTCAACGCGATCTTCGAGTTCACAGTTCATAATACGTGGATATATAATGATATTCATAAATAAATTCGACAGCTGTTCCCGCGATACAATTTGGTGCAATTGAATTTACTTTAACAGAACGTGTCAGCGCGGTACGTTTCATTGGTCGCTATCATTGCCAGTGACAAATCGCGGTGTAGCCGATAATTATTACATACACGTATACTTTATGTTTGGGCTATTGATTAATGGTATCACGATAAATTGCAGTTCACCCGATGGTTCAAGTACCGAACCAGCTAGTTGGCGCACCAACTGGAACCGACGTTACGCTGGTTTGCCTCGTGGAAGCTTCCCCAAAGGCCATTAATTATTGGACACGCGAATCAGGTAAGATTCAATTAACTATTGCGGCATCAGTTTATTTCGTTGGCGTTCCGTCGAATAAAAAAGGCAAAACATTCAAAAAATTCGATTTACATTCGACGTTTCTCAGATTCGAGCAACTTTGACGGGTTCCGTTAAAATATCGTTTTAAGATTTGGAAAATACGAATTCACGATTGGAAGGGATAAAAGTCCAACGCGTTTTTCATAGGGTGCACGCGATCTGGAAAAATGGTGGCACGAAGCACGTTCTTCCTACGTAAATTTTTCATTTTACATGCTAAACACACCACGGCAATATACTAAAAGCATTTATCCTTGCATAGCACACGTGTGCTCGACTTTTCACTATAAAATAGTAGAAATGTCTGGTTTGTAGGTCATTTCTTGAATTTCAAAAATTTCTCTCTACTTTTAATATCGCGAATTGCGATTGCGCAAACCCGACACGAGCATAGACAAACGAAGGTTCGAAATTAACATATTGATACGTAAATGAGACCACGAAACATTTGTCTTCTTTTTTCTACGAACCACGTAAACCAGCTAATCTTTTCCGCTAAGCTTGAATCACCCAAAAACGAAACATTTCAAAAGTTGAAACTATAAATTGAATCGTCTTTCACTTTCCAATCCTTTTCATTTACACCGTTCATATTCAAAGTTTCTGTCTATCCTAAAATGATAACACGTGTTTAAATGTTTCATTGCAGGTGAAATGATAATCACTAACAACAAGTACAACATGTCGGAAAAGAAGACGTCTGTGTACAGCGTTCAAATGCAATTGATTATCCTGAATCTGCAGAAGCAGGATTTGGGTGGTTACAAATGCATCTCGAAGAATTCGATCGGCGACGCTGAGGGCAACATCCGTCTTTACGGTGAGTTTTGTCCTATTATGCACTAATATTTCTGCTGAATTAATCAGTGATAGTAAAAGCTTTCTTTGAAATAATTTCACAATGTTAATATATGCAGAGGAATTAAGGATAAAACATGAAATTCTACACCAGAGTATGAAAACAGCATCAGTTTCGTTGCAACAGAGTACAAATCTTACAAGTCTGTAACTCCTAAACAGTTGCATTTAATACGATTCCAAACTTTGCAAAATGAATCAATAGTTATCAGATTTCGCGTGCTGTTTAACTGTTTCTGGTTTGGTGTAAGTGGTACTGTAATCACTGCATCAAATTGCAATTTGAAATAAAATTGAGTATTGTAACTAATATTAAAATATATTTGTACTATTCCCAGAGTTTCGAGTAACAGTAAAATTGTTCTTGATTGCCTTAAAATCCCATTGTTATTCGATTTTATTAACTCTTTGTTCATAAAATGTTTCCTCTCGAGACTGTAAATACATGCATTGCAATTTAATCCGGGGGAATATATCGATGAATGTTACGGAAATAGAAAATTGAAATAAATCTCTCGTTTAGTTTCACACTTTGAAATCTCTGTCTGGAATATCCATTTCTCGGGAAATAAACTATCGTTGCCACAAAGGACGATTTAAACAGATGAAAGAGCTGCAATTTATACGCGTGTCGTAGCTTTGTAACGCATCCAATGTTAATAATTTACATACAAATCAAAGGTAAATCTTCACATGGAATAATCGTAACAATCGATTTATCGAAATATGTAGAATAATACATATTTCAGTTAAATGGAATAATTTGATCCAAACTGAAAGAAAGTTCTTCCATGACGTAGCTAAATCTGGTTCGCCTGTAAAATTCGTAGCATACTGAATACGCGCGGTAAAGTAGATCGAACGACATAGTTATTCGCAACATATAATGGTCGTCCACCTAATGACAATGGCAATTAGCATTGATTATTAATTTGAACGTAATAGCTGCTATATCGAGCTGCAATTTCCCAAGCAGCTTATTTTTGCAAAACTGATTATTATCGTCTGGCCTAGTTCAATTCTCAGCGCAAATCCAAATTCATTTCACTATTACTCGCAACGCCAAATATATCCGTTCATCTTCGGCGATAAAAAAAAAACATTTGCACGTTCAACCAACGGTGTATTCCGTGTCTAAATAAAATAAAAATTTTATAAATCCCGTATGAAACGCTGTTTTATAATTCGTTAATCGGGAAACTATCTACCAAACGAACATTTACATGATATCGTTTACAAAGTTAAATGTTTTAAAATATGGTTTTAAGTGGATTAATATACTTTATAGTTTTATCTCTCACTGCATTTTCCAACAATTAAAACCCAATCAGAAACCAAATTTATAGATTGCATTAAATAAACGAAACTATTAAGAGAAATCATTAAAAGATGATAAATTTGTATTGTTATATTAGCAAGGTAATATTATTGACAGTATTACAATACATGGTGGTAGAATTAATCCAAATTAATTAACTGCCCCCGTTAATTTTCAGTTCACGAGATACACAAGGATACTTAGAAACGTATATATCTCCCCGAAACAAGTCTACGTGTGCGCGTGAACGTTTATTCGTCGCATTTGGCAATATAAATTTTCCCATAAAAGTTCCGGGGGACAAACACACGCCGCATAACGAAACTACAACTTTAAAATGATCGAATTTATTGCGGCCTCGCGTTCGTCGGGCTCGCCGCGTTTTATATCACAAACTTCATAATGCAAATCCTTGGGGGAGGGACAAAATTATGAAACAAAATTCCGACTTCAAGACAATAATACTTGCCGCAGGTACCGTGTGCACACTTTTTTTTATTACTTTCACAGGAATCCGTCGTTCTATCGTTACGAATCTTTAAACGAACACTGCGGGATAAATAAATAAATTAACGCTTATTTTCAATGCAATATATTCTAAAAAATTGTCGACCTCTTTCTTTAAGACGTAACAGATGGGACAAACCTATATTAATTTGCAAAATCTTATCCTTTTTTAAAATTTAGAATCGAATCAGACCTTCAGAAGAGTATATGAATTTTAAATATAGGAATTCTTTGAAATCTATTTCTTTTTTTAACAGTCAAAACGTGAAATATTATTTCGAAATGTATGTCGACAATATACAGGGTGTTCGACCAACCTTGGGAGAAATTTTAATCGGAGATTCTAGAGACCAAAATAAGACGAAAATCAAGAATACCAATTTGTTGATGCAGACCTTATTGAATTTTTTTCTCGAAAATGCGCAGGATTTCGGGGGTGTATCTATTCACCAAAAATGATTATAATTGATCCCTGGAACTAAAAATAATTTTTTCAGAATGATTTAAAACTTTTCAATTTTGTTGAAAAATTGAGCCACCTACCCCCTGTCCATTTTTCATAAGAATTCCTTTTTCATTTTTAGCAACTTTGCTTGCCGCCCTATAGAAAAGTTGTCTAATACTTTTTTGTAGGTACCCATGAGCCCTACTTCGGAAAAAAAGTTTCATTGAAATAAATTCACAATTGTAGGAGTTATAGCTATTTGAAAATTTGACCATTTTTATGGGGTTTTTCTCATTTTGCGGTGTCAAGGACCAACTTTCCGAATATTTTTGCAATTTGTACATATTCTCCACCAAAATATGCGTAGTTTGCTTTTTTAAACATGAAAATCGTCCAATCCGTTCAGAAGTTATGACGTTTTAAAGAGTCGCATGAAAATTCGGGCAGACATTTCTGGCCAGGAATTATATTTTCTGTAAGGAATTTTTTTCTCGAAACTGAGTAAGATTTCGGGGGTATGTCTAATGACCAAAAATGATTGTAATATGGCCCTGCAGCTGAAAATAATTTTTTTGGAACGATTTGAAAATTTTTTTTTTCGACGAAACAATTCACACCTACTCGAATTTTTTTCTCGAAAGTGAGTTGGATTTCAGGGGTATGTCTATTCACCAAAAATGATTGCAATTGATCCCTGGAACTAAAAATAATTTTTTCAGAATGATTTAAAACTTTTCAATTTCGTTGAAAAATTTAAGCACCTACCCCCTGTCGATTTTTCTTAAAAATACCTTTTTCATTTTTAGTAATTTTGTTTGACACCCTACAGAAAAGTTGTCTAATACTTTTTTGTAGGTATCTATGAGCCCTACTTCGGAAAAAAAGTTTCATTGAAATAAATTCACAATTGTAGGATTTATGGCTATTTGAAAATTTGACCATTTTTATGGGGTTTTTCTCATTTTGCGGTATCAAGGACCAACTTTTCCAATATTGTTACAATTTCTATATATTCTCGGCCAAAATACGCGTAGTTTGCTTTTTTAAACATGAAAATCGTCCAATCCGTTCAGAAGTTATGACGTTTTAAAGAGTCGCATGAAAATTCGGACAGACATTTCTGGCCAGAAATTATATTTTTGGTAAGGAATTTTTTTCTCGAAAGTGATTAGGATTTCGAGGGTATATCTATTAACCAAAAACGATTGTAATTGATCCCTGTAACTAAATATAATTTTTTCAGAACGATTTGAAATTTTTTAATTCAATTTTTTATTAAATATTATTTGGCCTTACTTTGGTCTCTAGAATCTCCCGTTAAAATTTTTTCCAGGGGTGGCCGTACACCCTGTATATTGTGTTTGACGTCCACGTAGGTCGAAAAGTAAAAGTGGGGGGTTAGTAACGAAGGGAAGAAATCCCTTAGAGGCATCGTCTGACCCTTCTCGTTTAAGCACGAGGTATTAGGAGCCGATAGATCCGGGAAGACGTAACAAGTGGAGCAAATCGGGCTTAAGTATTTACGAGGAAATCACCGTAGCACGCAGTCCATTATCAGCGCGCGAAGCTCCACGGCTGTCCCCCTTCCTGCCTCGGAACGCTTAATGACGGAAATTTTATCGCGTAAGCCGTGTAAACTAACAGACCCACCGCGTGTATTAGCGTCCAACGTTTGTGTGCGAAGGGTTGTCCCGGCGCGCGGCGTGCTCGAACTTCTCGTTGAAGTCACGCGATCAGATAAGCCCGGGGGATTAACCCTTAAACCGATGGTATAAACGGAGCGTGAAGAGAACGCCGAGAAGAGAAAAGAGCGCGGAGGTATGCAACGGGTGGCAATTTTCCACCCGCGACACGACAATATCGAATTAATTCGAACAACCGTGAAAAGACCGAGCCACGATCGCGTCGCAACGTCAGGAACTGCTTGTCGAACTCGCAACTTTTCGTAATTTTTATTGTAAAGTAATCGTTAAATACCAGTGTCGTGAGATAACAATTTGATACGCTTGTGAAACGAAATAATATTTTTTTAGCAAATTTTCCTTTTTACGCATTAGTAAATTTATCGAAGAGTATTGGAACATAAAAGGATGCATAGAAGCATACTGGTATTGTAATATTGATTAAAAACTGAAAAAGTTTGTACACTTGTAATGTAATATATGAACATCGAAAAAACTTGATTGTAGCTATTTTTCCTTTTAATTTAGAAGGATTCCTTTAATCAGATCAGAATTCTCTTTATTGTAGCCATTTTTCCTTTTAATTTTGAAGGATTCCTTTAATCAGATCAAAATTCTAATTAAAGGAAGCCTTCTAAATTAAAAGGAAAAATAGCTACAATAAAGTTGCTTTGATCTTCATATATTATTTCACGAATGCAGAAACTTTTGCAATTCTATGTTACGTAGTCGTTACCAACTATATCTATGAACATTGCAATCGCAAAGAAAATTCAAAAGCTAAACTAAAATCGATGTTTACGTTTATAGAGAACTAAAATCTTGACTGAAGATTCACCAGCATTGCAACTGGTTTCCTCAAAGCTCGAACAACACTTTGGTGTGTCGTGTGATGGATCACTGGTTACCAATCACTGATATCATGGATCACTAGTCACCAGTGCTGTCTTGTTAGCTCGACAAAACAATGAAAAAAGCTTAATGTTTCAAACGATAGCTTGCATCCCCATTGATGTTACCAGGATATGTCCAACGATTCTCTGTATTTTCTGGACTGGTATCCTTTAATTTAGGCTACTATTTTTATTTTATCGAATAGAATTCCGTGGTCTGTGGTAATTCGATGCTCTGCAACGGCTGATTGCACGTAGTCCAATCTGGTGCATCTCTGGTGCTCTTTTAGTCGAATGCTCCTGCCAGTTTCACGGATGTATACTTGTCTGCCATGAGCAAGGTATTTTGCAGACACCTGATGAGAACTGCAGCGGTTGTGGATCCGTGGGGAGACGAGGAGCTGTCCAATTTTAGTTTCTGCGGCGAACACTCTTTTAATGTTTACGTTTCTTGAGTTACTCGAGTTGAAGAATGCGAGAGACGCGCCAGATTGGACTACGTACAATCAGATGTAACGAAACGTCAAATTACTACAGGCCATACTATTTTAAAAAATAATAATAGCTGAAAGCAAGAAAATAAAGGGAATCGTTTGGAAATAATCTTCAATGGAATTCTCCCAGTTTGTTATTACTCGAAAATCGAGTGACGTACGATTTCATAAACGATGACTTTTCGCTTTAAATAAAATATTACACGTTCGGTAAATGAGTTTCTGAACCGTTTAAATAGACCATTGCTAGCAGTGCTGATAATTATACCAAGTTCGAAGTCTCGAGCGTAGTTAGCAATTATTTTTAGTGTCGATCCGCGACAGCATCGTTCCGACGTTTAATCAATGATTTCTGCTTGTTCTGTGATTCGCAGCATCTCATTTTGCAAAACTGATCATCCCGCGGTGCTTCGTGTTCGTCATGAATTCCATTAGCATCATCGTTATCGTTGTTCCTCCTAATTAATATACAGGGTGTCTAAATGGGACAAGTCGTCTTTCGATTTCATTGAGGATGGGAAAAAAGTTGTGGAAAACGTGTTACACGATTTTGAAGAAGTCTACTTTTTTTGTGACCTTGCCTTTTTTTTCTAAATGTAGCCATGCAATCGCAAAATGCAATTACACTTTCTGTTTCTGAATGGAACATGTCATTTTTCAAAAGGTAAACTCTTTTCGTCATTATGTGTATAAAATATTGTAAGGAAAGTGAAAAGTGGAATAATTGCCTCGTGAAAATTCACATTCATCGCTGAATGTAGCTCTTATAGTTGTTACAATGCTCTCGTAATTTCATACAATTACATATAAAGTGCAAGAGAAATACAAACATAGAGGAATATTTTAATTTAAATATTAATGATTAAATTGCAATTAAATTTACGTGTAAGAAAAAGATGTAAAATAGAACCTTTTCTCTGATTAGTCATAATAAATCAGATTAACAAAAGTAGAAACATAGAGAATTCAAGAAAATGTAAAGAAAATAATTTTTAATCCGACAAAGTAGAAACTACCCTTAAACTCTCATTATTATTTCAAGAGAATCCTCTAAAAGAGAGTACTTCTCTGCACTTTCCAGTCTAGAATAGGATTAAGTATGTACCTGCACCTTTGAATACATTAGACTATTAAAAAAATGAACAATACTTTTGACGCATTATTATAATACTATTTTATTTAACGGTTTTATTTAAAACTTTCTTCTTTATTGAAGGAGATAAAAACAATGTTTATTTAATATTTTACATAAAATATAATTCTCTCTAAAATTGATTTAAATACATTCGTTAGAATTTCTACAAATAACGAATATGTATTATAATCAGATCTTCAAATGAAAGTATATATTTAGACGCGATTATTTTAACAGATAAATACTCCATCGTACATACATTCTGTGCAAAAATGAGGAATTTTCTGCCGGGTCTGATTAGCTATAGTATAATCTCCTTCTTATGAACCCAGGAAGGTGAGTTTATACGAAGGAGATTATTCTATTAGTAATCAGACTCGCTAGCCAACTTCTCATCTTCGTACTGTGCTAGCGCTGATTTAAAAGAACATAAAGCAGCATTATAAAACACACGTTTCAAGATCCCTAATAATGCTTTAGCTGTTAAAAAATATTTTCTTTTTAATGTGCGTTCGATAAAAATAATATTAAAGCGATGTATCAGAAAGTATTGCGACATATTCTTCTGTGTTGATAGACTTCAAACATTAGAAACAAAATTTTAGAAATAAAATAAATTAACTCCTACCGAATGTTTACAACTAACGTTAACAACTGTGGTAATGTTAATAAAAGTAGTCTCGTACGCGCTGTATACATAGAAAGACCCTTCAAATTCATTGTTATTTCGAGAGAATTCTCCTAGAGAGAATCCTCTTTTGCACTTTCAAGTCCAGAGTAGGATTAAGTATGCTTGAAATTTTGAAGATCTACAGCGGTTACAGCATTGCGATATTTCAGCGTGTGAGTACATTTTGAGCAGACACATTTAAACGATTCGTTCAAATATTCAAATATTCTATCGAATCGTTAATTTGACTCGTGCTTATACAGGGTGTTCGGTCAACCTTGGGAAAAATTTTAATGAGAGATTCTAGAGGCCAATATAAGACGAAATTCAAGAATACCAACATGTTGGTTGAGGCTTCGTTGAAAAGTTATTAACAAAATTATTGATCAAATTTGCCCATCAACACGAATTTTTCCCTAGGACGTGCGTAGGATTTCCGGGGTATATCTATTCACCAAAAATGATTGTAATTGACCCCCGTAACTGAAAATAATTTTTCCAGAATGATTTGAAATTTTTCAATTTCGTCGAAAAATTTAGGCCCCCATGTCGATTTTTCTTAAAACCTCGTTTTTGATTTGTAACAACTTTTTTTGACGATGTACGAAAATATTGTTTAATACTTTTTTGTAGGTATCCAGGAGCTTTACTTCACCACTAAATTTCAATTAAATCCATTGACTATTGTACGAGTTATAGACGTTTGAAAATTGGGTCATTTTTATGGGGTTTTTCTCACTTTACGGGGTCAAGGAACAACTTTCCGAATATTCTTGGAATTCCTACATATTCTCCACTAAAATACGCGTTGTTTGTTTTTTGAAACATTCAAATCCTCCAATCCGTTCAGAAGTTATGATGTTTTAAAGATACGCCTGAAATTTCAGTGAAACATATCAATGTATGGTCAGACATTATATTTTCAGTAAGGAATTTTTTTCTCGAAAGTGCATAGGATTTCGGTGGTATGACTGTCCACCAAAAATGATTGTACTTGACCCCCGCAACTAAAAATAATTTTTCCAGAACGACTTTAAAACATTTTTTTTCGCCGATAAAATTAAATTACCA
Organism: Colletes latitarsis; assembly: GCF_051014445.1. NCBI lineage: Eukaryota > Metazoa > Arthropoda > Insecta > Hymenoptera > Colletidae > Colletes > Colletes latitarsis. Next base: position 32,621,062 of record NC_135137.1, read on the forward strand.
ATAAATCATGGATGATAATAAATGTAAAAAATCCCATGATATTTTAGCTATTTTCAATTATTCATTTTTTGAGAATACGATTCATTATAGAAGCAACCTGCATCTCAAATTAATTTCTATAAATCTCAGGGCGAAACACACTAGCAAAAAAGGGGGGGTCTGAGTAATTTTAATCGAACCTACGCAACTTCTCCAACGCGTGGCTATCGATGATCTCCACTTTCACGCACACCCTGTACAACGAATGCGGTCGAAAGGGTGGTTGCGAGAGGAAACTAGGATGGCGTAACAGCACGTAGGTGGTACGACAGTGGCGAGAGATGTTGGCGCGTCACGTCAAGGGCTAAAAGTCCGCGAAACAATATCCAACCAGCATCCCATCCCCCCCGGGCGCTACATCTTTCTTCCCTTTTCCGGCGCTGCCGGCTGCTCTTGCCGCTTCTTCTGTTCCGTATTAGTTATCGTTTATCAGGCCGGCCAGACAAAACGCGCCGCCGGGAATTGGGTGAGCCATCTGTTGCCAGACATGATCGATAAAAGTCCGCCAAGTGCTATCAGTGCTAAACTGCTATTTCGACGAGCTGCCGCACGTTTCGCCCTTCCCTCGTTTTCTCCTCCGACCGAACCGACCCCACCCACGCCCTCCGCTCCTCTTTGACGAGCGTTCACCGCCTTCTGCGATTTCTTTTCCCGTCGAGGCGTCCTGGTTCTTCCGCAACATCTGTCCGGAACCGACCCCCCCTCTCCGTTCGCGGAAGTGTATACGCGATAAATTCAATCCGCCCTACAAATTGCTCGTTACTACTGATTACGTTTTTATGGTTACACGTTCGAGAATTTTCAAAGCGCTCGCGAGCGAATCCGAACGAAAGTTTCTTTTCGCCCGGAGGAAGCGATCGAGGACAATATCGCATCTGCGTTTGCTCTTCCAGCTTTCTACTCTTTTTCATCTTTCCACTTTCTCGAGATGGAACGAAAGTCGTTTAACAATATTGCAAATTAACATTCACCCACGACGTTCATTAATTCTCTGACAATACGTAATTTACTACGTAATCTCGTCGATAAGAAGCAGTACACTGATGGAAAATAATTAATGCGATATACTGAACCGGTTCAATTGATTTTGCTAAACCGTTCATGTACAATGTTCGTCACTTGGTTTTCTTAATGGGAGATAAATAGGTCGATCTTAAGCGAATTCCTCGAATAATCGATCGCATGAATTATCGAGAGTCTCCGCTAAATATTGTACATCGTGTGTGATTTATGCATGACAGTGCATCGCTTCGTTTCAGCCGAGTAGAAAGACAGTTCTAGAACGAACGATTTTATAACAGGATCGTTTGATCATTTTGCGAGTTTAAACCCATTACGTTCCTATACTTGAGGCTACTTTAAAGCTTTATTTGTACATCAAATGCAAACAAATTAAGAATAGATTAATAACATACTCGAGAAGGCTAATAACTTTGTCAGATACATTGTACATACGTGTTTATTTGAACTCTTCTATTTCTGTAAAAAAGAACTATAAAATAACAGTTCAAAGGAACATTTTTGTACTTCTGTTTTTTTACGTTAAAATGGCTGAACAAAGTCTAACAGCAACCAAACGAAATTTCATCCGTAAAAATAGTTATAGGGAAATTAGAGATTCACAAATTTGGAATTTTTTTATTCGTAATAATACGTGTCCTTTTATTTCTAAAGAAGTACGTTAAATAGGTGACAGATATTCTGTCCCTGTAATGGATTTCTGTTTTTCCAATATCCTGTTGTTTCCCGTCGAATGGCTAAAGCATTCATTTCGATCAGAACTCTTCGAATTTCTACTTATCATTTAGATCGTAAGGAAACAATTCTCCGTTGCTCAAGGCACCGGAAAAGCTCTTAATCAAAAGTTCCGATGAAATTCTTACGAATCATCGTTATCCAATTTCAATTTGTATCGTGTTTCAATATTAAACCAACTTTAAATTTCCAAAAGTAAAATGATCCGTACATATTTTAGTATTTCTAAAAACCTTCGAGAAATCTATGTTTTCGTAAAAGGCAAGCTTCAGAGATATTTTAAACGATATTGCACGGGAATTCCTAAATTTCACACGGTCTCGTATCTATTTCGATTCTTGCCACGTGTAAAATGTATCGACGAAACGAAAACGAAAGTTTCCCTGTTGTATTTTTGTAATTTTAGCGAATTACTTGGAAGATATAGTAATTCGTGAGAACAATATCGACAGAGCACGACGGGAGGGACCAAGTTTCCCATTTCGCCTTTTCCAATTTCTGGAGTGTCAATTTTGCAACACATGGCCCTTGCGTTATGGAAGATTACAGTTCCTTTCCTTTTTTTCCCCCCTCCCCGGTTCTTTTTACCGAAGCATCGAACAATTCCTCCTGATAGCTTGATCAAATTGTTTGCTCGTGATAGATCCCAGAGAAAATAATTTCATTCGAGGAAACACGTAAATCCAAATACGTAATACCATCTGTGCAATGCACTGATTCAACATACTTTCATCGCTGCAGTAAACGAAATTCTTTACCATCCTTTATAAATATTTCATGACGATTTTAATCTCTCGTTAAAAATATAATCCTTTCTCTTCTAAAAAAAAAAAATAAACACATACTAAAACGATGACAAAGTTACTTGAATCGTAATTATTAATGAACGTAGCTTGGATTAGTTTGTACAAAAATAGAATTCTTTGTAAACAAGATTTAAACGGAGTCGTCGGTGTTTCGTTTGTCAACGCGTGCAATTTAATTTCGAACGAAATTAAGATTCTGCGATTCGCGTACGAGATTCGGACGCAAAAAGTTCTCCGTGCACAGAGGCGGTAGAATCGTTAGAAAATTTTAATAAAACAAGTTGTAGAGTTCTCGGTCGTGTGTAAAAACTGAAGTATTTTTATGAAACCACAGCGCACAAAAATATTGCTCGTAAGCAGTTCCCCCCTCGGAGATGCCTCGCGCACAGATTAGTGTTAGTGGCGTACACGTCGGTGCATGTATAAATTGAATCCACTATAGGAATTCCTCGTCAAAGAGAGGAATTCTTGCTTCCTCTTTTTCCACGGCGATACCGCCTCCTATATACTGTGACGTCGAGCGTGAAAATGCTCAACTCCACAGCCCTGTTGCAGTTCCTATCAGAGAGTTATGCGTCCGAAAAGAATCCTATCTGCTGTCACTTAAATTTTCCTACAACTACCAACTAAATAGCTCGCAGCCGTGCGTTACGTTTCCACAATTTCGACCAGAGTTCTGACCTGGACGCGTCATACAACGCTCCTACCCTTTTCACTCACTTTGCACGCGTTTAGAAAGCGCCAAACGTGACAAAATATCGACAGTATTTCTATACATTACTCTTTTGTAATTTTTTAGAAAGAAATATTCTAGGAATTTCTTTTACATTCTATATAATTTTATTGTAATAGTCTTCATTTAGATCTACTACTATAGAAAAGTAAAATTTTAATAAATACTATTAGCGATCGTTATTTATGATTACTTTCAACCACTTTTAATTCTGTTACTTCAAATACTACAAGATTGAATTAAAAATTTTTCGAAAATTAGCAAGAAGGATCTGTTTGAGAAATTATTCAAATAATATTTCACAGATATTCTTGAATTTCAGTCGTATAGATTCCACGTGAAAAAAGGAAGGAATCGAAATCGAAACGTCGCTATTAAATATATGTGAATTTTAAATTTTAAATAATGTGAAAATACCAGTTATCGAAGATTCTTTGAAACGTAAAATTGTTACTTAGCGCGTATATGGGAAGAGAAATTAATTCTGGACGGTCCTCAGAGGCCAATGAGTTAAACAGAGGATTCGTGTTGTGGAAGGAACCGTGTATCCTCGACAAAGTTTCGCCCAGTCTAGGATAGATACCGGTTGCTCGCGCCTGCTCTCCAGGGAACAGTGGTCGCCATCGAAAATTATTACTTGCTAATGGGTAAGAACTTAGTTACCTTACAGAAGCCAGTCGTCACGCATCGATCACTCAAACGACGCAATCGGATTTCCAATAGTTGCTTGATCAGTTACTACGGTTGTGAAAGCTCTCAGATTTCAACGGTTAACCGATTAATCAAGTTCGACGAGCTTGATTGCGCAACCTACGCTATTATCGTCAGCTTCTTATTCGTGAAACTTATTAAACACAATTAACTCGAAAGGTGCTGCGAGTAAAATGACATCGAGTTAAAATCCTCAATTTTTCGTTAAAAATCATCCCAATTTTCTTGTACTAGCATAGACAACAGTTTACACGATTCAACTGGTTAGATTATTAATAAGAATTAAGAAAAGACTTTAAAAATTGATGTCTAGTAAAAGATATTCAATTTTTCGTTAAAAATCATCCCAATTTTCTTGTACTAGCATAGACAACAGTTTACACGATTCAACTCGTTAGATTATTAATAAGAGTTATGAAAAAATTTTTAAAATTGATGTCTAGTAAAAGATATTCAATTTTTCGTTAAAAATCATCCCAATTTTCTTGTACCAGTATAGACAATTTATACGATTCAACTCGTTAGATTATTAATAAGAATTAAGTGTTTAAAAATTGATATCTAGTGAAAGGAAAACCGAACTTTATAAAAGTTCAAAGAAACGAATATAGAATCTCGTTTCTAATTATTGTTTCCTGTTATTAATTCAGTGTTTCGTCGTTTTGTGTGTTTAGACATGGACCTGCCAGAACACTCAAAGAAAGTGGGGGATCATCGAGGGGACGATGACACCAACGAATCGTTCGGTGATCGGGATCACAGATTGAATCGTATGTACCAGGGTCCTTTAAGGGAGCCGGGTTCCACTTTGGAACCATTTTTCGACGACAATGGCGTAGCCGCGACGTCGAATAGAATTCTACCACCCGCCACATGTATCCTTCTGATAGCATCTTGCCATCTGTTTGCTTTGACGTAAGAAAAAAATTGTTAAGGTGCACCAGACGAACGAAACCACGCGTCTACTTCTACGACGAGAGTCAATGATTGTTTGTATAATGTCGAGAACTGTCAAACTCTTTGCTGCGTTGACCGATCGACAGAGAAAGGAACCAATTCATTTGAAAATATGTCGAAAATTTTAGTACCATTTTGTTGAGGCTCCATCGATGATACTTTACCCAATCTAACTAGAAAACTATTATTTAAAAGAATTTTATTCTCTTGGTATAATTTTAAAAATTTGTTCCATAATTGTGTCCATGCGTTCATAGGAAAATAATATTTTTAATAATATAGTCTTCTGTTATATTTTAATTTTCATAGAATTTTCTAATATCTTCTTTTTATACTGAATGTCCCATGGACGCAAAAGTTCTTCCGTACGATATTACAAATAATAGTTCTGATAATTAATATCTACCGTGTACATGGTTCAAGAATCTTTTGATATTTCGGTTACATTTTTCTACAAGTCCTCGTATCATATTACTGGAACCTATTTTGAAAGTTTACCGTGTATTGCAGTAAGGATTTTATACAACTACAAACATTTTATGTAGAAGTTCATAGTTTACTACACGAATTCTAAACATTGTTATTGGCACATTCTGTAATTTCATGTTTGATAAATAATCTCATTGGACCAAAGTATACAATATAGCTCCAATTCAGACGAATACTTCGAACAAATGAAAGTAAAGTATTTCACTTTGATCACAATAGATCCATAATAATCCATTGCTTAAATTAAACGAGACATTTTTCAGCAAAATTCCTCACAATCTCGAATAGCCTTAGAAAAAGCATTCAATCCAAAAATTTCAAATTCTACACAGAGACATAAATAATATTTCTAATATAGGTCTATGCATATTTTCTAGAAATATTTGCAACGGGTCTGGAATAATTTATTTGCCCAAACGAAAGTCTCGATTAATCCTCGATAAAAGAAATCCAAATTATTTCAAATTGTTTTCAATGAATCGGTAAATTCTCGCGATGTAAATAAATTAAATTCGTTGAAGGAGTCCCATACTCTGTTTTCGATTTGGATAATTCATTATCGCGATACTAACTTTTCAAGTTTGTAAACGACACGTTTTTGCAAGGCTTCTTGTATGCACGACGGCTTAGCAAGTAATGAATTTGAATTCTTTCCATTGCCAGAGAGAGCGTTTTTATCTCCCCAATTAAGAAGACACGTCTCGTTAGAGCAATTTTACCTTCCACCTGTTACTCGGTAATCTACTTGACCTATGTGTAAGTCCACACTTCAATGCAGCACCACTTGCACGACCTTTCAGCGAAAGAACGAGACTGGGAGAATATTTTAAAGTGGTTTTAAATATACAAGGTGTACACACACGCATGTCGCAAATTAAGGACCTATCGCTCGGAGATTGACATCGTCGAACAAAAAATTTCAAAAAACTTTCTTTTATTTCAGACAAACGAACAATATTCGTACATTTAGATTCATTGAACAAACTGCTTATAACTCGTATTAAATGAATTAAGATATTTATTATTATGCTTCCATTCTATTTCTTTCGTAATTTTGAAAGATTATTTTACTCTCATATTTGATCCCCTTTAAAACGGACGTATAATCCGAAGAATTTGATTAAAATGCGTTTTCAAAAGCTGCAAAAACTATTTTACAGAAACAACATACAAAGTGACCGTTTTCGAAAACGAGTAAGTCACGTGCAGAATAGACAGCTTCGGAATAAAAATAGAGATTAAAGCGAAAAATGGTCGCGGAAGCGTGCAGAAATATTACAAAATATTTACCCTCGCGACAATAACAAACACCATCGCGCTTGACGAAACAGAGAAAAAGAGAAGTGGAACGAAAAGCGTGCTGTTAATTTCATTCATCCATTATATTAGCAAACGAGGCAGTCTCGTGCACAGAGAATTCCATGGAAAACTTCAAACGCGTTTGTTTTCGAAACAGTGTTTTTTCTAAATAATTGCCAGCGATTCTCAAGAACAAACGAAGCAATCTACTCGAAACTCGACGCATGTACAAACTGTTTATTTTTCCAAACCCTATAAAGAAAATGTTTTGCGTTCGATTGACCGTATTGTCAAGATTCGGTTACGCGTGTAGTTGTCGTTTTTAAACGACGATCTTTGATAAAAGAGGTGTCTAGATCCTCTGGAAATCCCTCGAAAAATGGCGTTTCGAGCGGGAATACCCTTTTAATCGGATTTGTTCGATTTCGTCCGTTGAGAGGGGTAAATTGGCCAGGACGATGAACAGGTTCCTTGTTTATTCAGATTAAAGCAATCGACTCGGCGATTATAACGCGGTGCAGTCGCCGTGCCGGGCATTATAAACGCCCCGCGAACGTGAAATTAATATTCTAACGAATATCGGAGAAACGTAACGCCGTGAACGAAGATAGTCGCGAATCTCGTCATGTCGAACTCCACCGTGCGATTGTCCGTCTAGGCTTAACGAGATATCTCGTTAGCACTGCATGTTCGTCCGCGGTCTCTCCTTCTCTCTTTCTCCCGCTCTCTCTCTGTTCAACACGGTCCGTCGATTGTCTGATCTGTTGCAATGATAGAATTATTAAATCCGAATCTCGGTTTTTCTTCCCGTCTCCGCCACGAACGTGGTCTGATCGATGAAAATTAACGAATGAATACGATATTATCGATATCCTGTCTTCCTGTACGATGACTATTAAAATCTGAGAATTTCGTTCTCGATATAAACTGAAATTGATCGTCCTTTGTGTTTCGTTCGCGTCGAAAATACTCGTCTGAAACGAAAAGATATTTGTCGGGTTTTCCGAGCAGGTTCTGAAAAATTGTCGAGCTTTAGAATTTTATAATTATCTTGATGAACAGAAATTGTTGTGAAACTGAATTTTTGAGAAATTGAAACCTTTGGTTGATTCGTTTGAACGTGTGATATTACGGAAAAATTACGTAAGAAAATAAACATACTCGAACCTCGTTCGGAAAACCAACGAATATTACTTTAGCCTGAGACTCGAGGTTTTTATTCAGCTCGACGGTTTTAAATTCGTTGGAATTTTTCACCAAAATATGGAATAAAAAGAGGTCATGTAAATAGCTAACCCTTTCGCTCACAGCGTGTTAAATTTAACGCGACGAATTTTGTATATTTCGAACCGGAGTAGAAAGCAATTTTATCGGTTATTTCATGATTTCCTACGTTTCATGCAGGGTATAAAAACAATATTTATCCCGAATTTTGGAGATAAAATCATGGATCTGATTCGTTAGAGATTTGTTAAAAGTTCCAGTCGCAAAATTCATTTAATCGTAAAAATCAAATGGAAAATGATAGTCCTGTCGAGCCGACAAAGTGTATTTAACGTTTTCGGAAACTTGGAACCATCTTTGAAACGTTCGATTGATAATAAACAAAAATTACAATAGAAAGTTACGATAGAAACCAGGAGAGAACAAAGACGTAATTGAATTTAATATTGAAAATTAAACTAAATTCGCGTTACTATATGAGTTAATTATTATTTCGAAAAGATAATTTCTATAAATTTATTGATTCTTTTTGAGCAGTTTAATTTTAGTTTTTTCAATCGTCCGTCGACGTTTTGACCTGAATTTTCGAGTCCACTTCACGAAACATATTTTAAATAAAATGTGCAAATAGTACAGATATTGACGATTTTAAAAAGCATATAAAAATACGAAACAATATTAACCTTTTTTTTAAAAAATAGCAAAATAAGTTTACTTGACTATTTAGAATTTGTAGATTACAAACCGAACGTGGATCTTTAATTGCGTTCATCAGTTGCCCACAAACATAATGATTCTTATGATAAAATGATTGTTGACCCCATTTTTTATAGTAGTTATATATTATACTTGAAAAAGAGATGAAAGTTTGAAAAAAAACGTACAGTAATGATTTTACTATAACTAACTATAACTAACACATTATTCCTTCTGTAATTTTATATATTAAACAATTCATTTGCAGATTTTGAAGTGGACTCGATGCAAGGTAAATTTAATAAACATTATTAAGACTGCCAATTTGAAATAATTTAATATGCTTGTGTACCAAAACTTGAATGATCATCTCATAAAATAAATAATCATGAATTAATATGCATGTGCTATATACACCTACGTTTTTCCCCTGTTTTTAACAGACGCCTCCATAGATAAATTAATTTTCATGTTTATGTAAGAACTAATATTGCAAGAGATATTTGATATTTTATTTCAGAGAATTCATGAATTTTATGCACATTAAAAAATGTATGATCTCTAACGTAAGTATCATCGAGGAGAAATTCTGTTTATGTTTAGTTCCATATGTTGTGAAGATGAAAAAGAAATGAATTGGCAACTGTTAACGATTTGTGCGAACCCATACATATCCCTGATCAATTATATAAGTAGTAATATAAGTTCACATTTTTAATCATCGTTTAGGAAACGCAAAGTCTGAAGCGAAAATAAATTTGTAATAAACGTAGAAAATTGTAGAGATTGCGTTTAGGGAAAATCGTTACAAGACGAAAATAAATATTTCGAGGGCAAAAAGAAAATTCTGAAAATTGACAAAACAGTGATTCGAAATGTTACTAAAATTATAAAATTTATAAGATAGTTCTTATTAAAATCGTATAAAATACTTGAAAAATGTGTTATTTAACTCGCAGAATGTTTCTTGTTTGAAGTGGGAGATTCTGAAGCAAACACCTTTATTTATCCAAGTAAAGGTTCTTTGATGCTAGATTCTAGAGTACACTTCAATCTCTTATAACGAGGAAGATTCAACAAATTATATAAATAGCACGGAAAATCTCTTCGCAGGAAATGGAACACGATAACTTCTATTTTTTACAGTTCCAACGTATTATAACATTAAATGACACAAATATTAAATTCTACAACTAATTTCATCGTTACTATTCTATTTTTATTTCCAATTTCTTCTTACGAATCGCGTGGAAATTTAAGTTACAGTACATCTGCTTAATAACTGTTGCTCGAAAATATTCTCCTTCGTTTCGTTAATCGAGAAACGCGTATTTTTGCGTTATTCGAAATTGAAAATTAAGAGGATGCACCAGCAAAACTTTTACATTACTTCATAATTCCGCTCCGCAATTTAAATTCTAATCATTCCTCGACAAACAACGGACAAAAAGTTGTTAGTCTCCTCGCCGGATTTCCATGCTAACAAAATTAGTCCGGGGAAGGATTTCTGAGGGGGGCGCGTAATAAAACAAATCGTCGTTAAGGAGGGAAAAGAAAATTTTAATTCGAAGAAAAGTGTTTCGACCTACGCCCGGGAATTCAAACCCCGCCACGGCTACCGGAGAATTATGCGAATAACAATCGAGTCGCTTGTAACGATAACGATAAACGCAGTCCTACGGCGATGTATAATTATTCATTCAGCGTGCAGACGCGTTTTGCTCCCGTTTCCACGAAAATCCCGTCGACCTCCGACCTACCGCGTAAACGGAACAGTGTCGCGCGAGCGAGCACAAAGTCATTAATTAAAGTTGTCGCGCGAGCGAAAGACAAAGTTGTATCCGTGCTTTCGATACTGTTATATCGGTACGCGTTGCACGCAGAACGCGACGTTGTTCGTACGATGAGCTTCCACCTTACGTAGTGTAAAAAAGAAAAAGAGAAAAAAAAAACGAGAAGGATGAAAAATCCCCGAGCTATTGTAAGAAACGTATTCCTTTGCTTTTTGCAACGACAAAACAAAAAAGAAGAAGAAAACAGAAACGACACCGGTATCGTCGAGTATTGATCTCGCGAATCGCGAATCACGGATGACTGCGAACGCGAACGCGCGCGTGTGCATATGTGCGTGTGTGTGTGTGTGTGTGTATATTTAATCTTACAAAATATACAAAAGGTGCGAGCAATCGTGTGTTTGTGTAAATAAATTATTCCTGTAATTTTCGGTTCTACTCTTTTCATCGAAAACTGAACGTTCAATTTTGATGGAGAAATAAATTATTCGTCCTCCCGCTGAAACGATTTTTCCAATATTATTAATTCCATACGTTCGAATTGATTTCCTCGTGAAATAAGGATATTCATTAGGGGCATTATTGAAGACTCTTCTACGTTCCGTCTAAAACACTGTTTTACTTGTAGTACGTCTGTAATTTCAGAAGTTTTAGGTGTTTACCGAAATCTATCGTATCGAGTACAGTTTAAGGATCGCTGATTTAATATTTGACGATTATACAATTTTTATACGAAACACTCACATTTAACGCCGAGAAATAACACGATAAAGAAAGTTAAAAGGTTGCTCGTTTCACCTGTTTGAAAGAACGTGCCAAATATGTGTGGATTTGAGGAAAACGTGTTGCGCTTTACTTATTAGATATTTATTTATTGTTCGACGATATTGTTTGTTGACGACAAAATTCGATGCGTGTTACTTTATGATACTGTTTTCGATTACGGGAAATGATTTACTATCTAACCATCGTGTTAAAACGTTTTGTACGAATATTGCAGCAACTGGTTCGTAGAAATGTTTCGTTCGATTAGAAGTTGAAGCGTAGTAAATTCTAGCTTCAACAAATTGTTCAACTTCCTCGGAGTGGAATTGTTCATTGAATCAAAACGTAATAGCTCTCCATCTATCTCATAAAATGTCATTATTAAATTGAGAACACTTTGGTTTTATTCGATCATAAACATGCGATTCGATTAACATTTAATCAAAACAATACAGAGCAATCGATAATTCGAAAATTGGAAAATGAACAAATCTAGAAATTTCAGAATTTGTAGAGTTCGAAGATTAAAAAATCCTGGGAATTAAAAGTGAACGAATTTAGCGAATTAAAACTTCCCTACGTTACAACTTCGGAGGTATAGAAAATTGTAAAACTGGACAACTAAAAACTTGGAATAACGGAATATTGTGAAATTGGGAAACTGGAACGTTGGGAAACTTTGTAAATTAAGAAATTAAGTAATTAAGAACAGAAGCTCTCTGGGGGACTTATAAAACTTGGATGCTTCTGAAAAAATATTCAATGATTCGGTAATTTGATATAATTTAAAAAATTCTTTAATTAGGAGGAACGTCATCCGTGTCGAGTAAGTTGAACGATATTCTAAGCCCGGCCGCGAGTGTGTCGTTTGTGTGATCGATAAGTGTGTCGATGACGACTAGGAAAAGAAATCATGCATTTATGTGTAGATTGTGTAAAATACGGAATAGAATGAAATGATATTATTGAAATTATTGGATTGTTGACTGTAGGTGTTCACAAAGGTTATATAATATATATACATATGTAATAGAGTGTAAGTTATAAATACAAAGAGAAAATCAAATAATAGTGAAATCGGCCTTCCACGTTTCGGTGACACGAATGCAAGAATTATTCATAGAATACCTGTTCGTTCTTTCTTTTCTAGAACAATTCAAACAAGCAAGAAACGAAGATAATTAACGCGTCAGCCTAATGTACGCAAATATTTTCCTATTCGATCGTTAAAGGATTTAATTTTACGTTAACAATTCCCGAACCGTTATCGCGAAAAGTATAATCGTTTGCTTTTTGTGGCATCGCACGGAAACACTAACAATACTTTCGTTCGCAAAGTTATCGTTGCTGTTGAACGTGTGAGCGAAGGAGTGTATATTTGTGCTTAGACGAAATAATCGGGTCAAAAAACGTATTGTAAAATATTCTACGTCATTCAATTATCAAAACGATGGTTCTACGAGGATGTAAATACTTCCGTTGACGAGTCATTCAGTTCGGCCATTAAAGAGATCAGATGGAAACCTCGTTGAGCAATCCTGAATCGCGACGCGAATATTCGATAAATCGCAAAAGAAACGCGTGCACTCGAAGGCCGAAAGTTAAGAAACAAGATACGCAAGCACGTATCCCTACAGTCGAATATTTTAAACGCGATGTATTATCTAAAAAAGGATAATTTCTGTCAGAAATAAGTGGTGGATTTAAAAATATACTCTTATATTCACGTATTTACTTTTGAGAAACAATTAAATTCTACCAAAGACTATTCGGTGGGATTTCTCAATATTTTCATTTAAACTGATCCGTTTACGACTGCAAATATAAAGTTTCTAGACTTTCGTCCGCAAGTGTGTCTCTAAAACTGTACCGAATTTAATAGCGTAAGTCCAACGACACGTGGGTGAACGAATACCGTCGCGAGACGAGAATAATAAATTAAGAAAAGGAAGAACATCGATCGAAGACATCCGGTAAATCATATCGAAAACATATCGATGACGTTTCACCCTCGTTGTACCCCCCTCCCTCACATATCAGAAGGATACTTTCCCCGAGTTACCTTCGAACTTTTAAGCGATTTCGTTTGTCAACTGTGCGGATCCTACTGACTCCGAGGCGGCTTTCTCTGCTTGAAACGTTTAATTTGACGCGAGATTAGTGATCGTAGATCCGTTAAAATGCGAAACTAGTCGATCCCGACGTATCCATGCGCCGATTTCTAAACGACGACGACGAGAACAGAGAAATTGGGGATGGTAAAGGATACGAAAGTGGGTAGCCTTTTACGACGGACGATCGAATTGTCCTCTTGTGCGAATGATCTGGCCTTAATATATATTTTGCAATATATATACATACATATATATATATATATATATACATATATTATTTACAAAACGAGAGACGAGAAAGAAATGGAATGTTTCTCCTATTGTGAATACGATCATCTTTCCCTCGAGTCGGATGTGTTTAAAGGTTACGGCGCATCGCACACTGTACAATAATCACGCGCATACACATGTTATATACAAATACATACGTATATATAAATATATTATACATATTATATAAATATGAGTAACGATATGCATACCTGCGTCGATGTAATTTAAATAATGTCCCGTGTAACGTGATTCCGACAACGGAACTTGTACTAAGCCTACTTATGAGTTATCGCACTGCTGGTACCAACGGAGATAATTATATGAAACTGAATAAAGAGACGATTAATGTAACTCTCCATTGTTTGTTACTTTCGTAACCCTTGCCCTCAATTGGTAGTTTGTGTTATTGCATTATTTCTAGCAATATTAAAATTGAGTATTGCATGTGGTATATAAAAATAAAATATGTTTACTTAATGAAACTTTTGGTTGTTGAGTAGCAAACAGTTACTATTTTTTTTTTTAACCCTAATTTAAATAGAATCGAATTTGACGTTGGATCGTAGTTCAAGTTCGAGTACCCGCGGACTTTGTAAACAAATTTAGTCGATTAACATTTTTAGGTACAAGAGTTTCTAGGATTATGCAACTTAAGCTTAATTTCCATCGTTGAAAATGTAAACTATGAGCATTAAATGCCGCGACGTGACTCGAATTCGAGTCGAGCTTCCCGAAACAAAGCGAAGTTGCAACCAGCGATGTTCGTTACCCGAAAACCGTAACAAATCTGAAATTATATTATAACTCGACGAAAGGCAGAGTTGATACGAATTCGATTAACCCATACGTACATAACTAAATGAAAAACTAACAGATGGCCGATAGCCAATTTTACAAACTAATCGATACATCTGGCGTGGCAGGAATGGTCTGGCTAAACTTTATCCTGATTGGGACAAAGCAAAATATAATATTCGACAATAGCTTTTCTCGAGATATTTTGGCGAAATAAGTAGCCTATACTAAAGATCTATCGTGGCTCATCCGAAACACTCGTTACGTTCGAAGCTTATCGTGCATCGCCCAAAATTTATCGTGGCCCATTCACGGTTCATCGTTGACCATTTACAATTTACGGTGGGTCATTATTTCTATTCGATAGAACGCGTTGAAGAAATTTACTATGTTTACAGAAGCAAATATACGTAATTTCAAGTGAATTCGCGTCTTCATGTGATTACATAATTTTAATATAAATACATTTTCAGCATTGCTGTGCCATATTTCTGTCTCTTTCAAAACCACTTTCTTGTACTTTTACGAACCCCCTCGATTCTTCCATCGCTCCAAATTTCTCCGTGCAATTGGAACATTGATTAAGGGGTAAGACCACTGTAAAAACCTGAAATAAAGCGTTTCCTTGCAATTTTTTTTAAATGGATGGAAAAGTAAGAGGATGATAATATTCAAGAATGTTATTAACCGTGTCGTTAAGTGTTTTAAAAAAAATATTTATTCAAAAATAGTGCAAAATGACGACATCCATTCAAAAAAAAAATCGCAAAGAAACGCTTTACTTCAGGTTTTTACAGTGATCTTACCCCCTATTTTAAATCTACTAGTGTTCCCGCAGTTTTCATCGAAAAAAGGATTTATTTTCGCGCTGCTAATTCTATCATGAAATGTTTCACCTCTCCGAAGGTACGCCTATCTCTGGGAAAACTGGCGCCATATTCGAGCATTAGTATTCGTTGACCCTGAACAGGATCATCCAACTTCCTGCCCTTCGGTTGCGTCGCACAAAGACCGCAAAGGGTGCTTTCCATTTATATCGTTCAAAGAGACACGAACACGCTCTCATCGTACCGTTATTCGGGGATCAAATGGAATGAGTTGCATAGTGTTTAGCCTCCGTGTCGTGAAATGATTGAGGCCAAACGCCCGGCCATCGGTTCCACCGACGAAATAAAACTACTGAAAATCGCTGATTTCGAAACGAAGGGAGCTTCGCGAAATTGTTTTGCAGCAAGCTTGCGTCCACGATGGTACGATATCATCGACTTACTGTTTTCTATCATAACTAAAACCAAAATAGAATAGATGCATCGTACTACCCCAGACGAGGTATACGTGTAGACCTTTCAACTTATGGACTTTCCTGACCCAACTGCCATACCGACCTGAAAATTCGAAGGTGATTTTTGCGTCCTCTTCTCATAGAGGCAGTCAGTTGAGAAACTATAACAAAGTAACAAAGAAATGCAATTTATCTTAAAAACTGAAGTGACTAAATTGTTACTGATTGTTGCTATAAAATTGCGTTTTATTGTGCGTGACACGATACTGGTAGCACTGAACAGTAGTTAATTTTATAAGTAGAATTTTATGATTACTAGCGAGGATAGCAACAAACTTTGTAGGAAAAATGTGAACAAAATTAAGGCAATGTAGATTGAATGCTTTGAAGGAAAAGTATAAAAATTTCGCTAAGTGTACTGATAAAAACGTTGTCCATAACACGCGGGAAGTTGAGTGTCAATTTAACAACGATCGAC
This sequence comes from Colletes latitarsis, assembly GCF_051014445.1. Lineage (NCBI taxonomy): Eukaryota > Metazoa > Arthropoda > Insecta > Hymenoptera > Colletidae > Colletes > Colletes latitarsis. The sequence continues at coordinate 32,637,271 of NC_135137.1, forward strand.
GCAACAGGAATGCGAAATATAATAATATGCGCCGACGTGACTGGTTGTCGTTCCGCATAATGCTCTCGATGAGTACATATTTTCCATCCTACGCGATAATGTATCGGCTGCCGGACGTTTATGCCGTATCCGTTTATCACACGTATCGCTTAATTAATCACTCTTCGCGCTTTCATTGTTCAAATCGGACAGAATCAATTTGGCTCTTATTACTCGCGTCTGCTTGAATCGGAATTAGTTCACGCCCTTCCTGAAACGCTTCCGCGTTAGAGACAGATCGTTAGCAAATAAATTATTCCAGCGAAATTTACGCGATGTATTAATTTAGATAAGAATGATTCCGCGCCCGCGTGAAATAGAGAAACACACGATAGTAGGAAACCTTCGAGGGCTGTAAATACTGTCTTAAATCGTGCAAATCTTAGTAGCCATATTAATTCTCAATATTTAACCTTCCAACAGACGCTTCTAATATTTCGAGATAATCCGGTAAATACAAGTTTTTTATGATTTAGCACGTGGACAACAAAGAGATTGAACTAATCGTAAATAGTTATTCTATTCCAAGTTACATTCTGAACACAGAATTTTATTTTCTTCTTGTCTTTTACGTTACTGAAATATTATAGTAATTCTCAGGACTCATGTCTCTACCTATGAATCGCTAAATTTTTATGTAAGATTAGTAGAAAAATTATCGGTTCTATGGTTTCTATGCGAGGAAAGACCGTGACAGATTGAAACGAGATTGACAAATTCGCTACATTGAATCGAAAATTTTTTCTTTCCGCGTTGTTACGACGATACTTCGCGATATTCTTCAACGAGGACCTTTTTCTCCGAAGAAAAATACCAGAACCATGCTAGCTTTCCGCGCGTGCCTGTAAACTTCGCTCATCATCGTTCCTGTGCAACTTTCCGGCACCACATATTTTCCTTTCTTGTGCGTCTGGCCCGTTTTTATGCACCCATCGCCTCTTCACTGCTTCCTCACATTAACATAGAATTTTTTCCACCGACGCTGAAGAAATACTTGACATAAAAAAGCCCGTTCGTTTTGCAAGCTCAAGATAAACATCACGTATGCAAAAATAATATATTCGTTAAGTGGGAATAAATTTTTTGCGAAGAGGAATCTTAACGGTGCAATGATTGTATTTGGACTACTTCGTCTTCTTTCAAACGTGAACGTCTACAAGGATATTTTAAGCGTATTCTCTGTCAAACGGACCAACCCACCTGTCCAAAATTTAATGAGACTTCTAGAAACAGGTTAAATTTCAAATGGAAAGTTTTGAAGAAATTAGTACAAAGAATATTCAATTGTGAAAGTAATTGTAACACCTTTCAAATAGAATATATTCTAGATAATGGTACTATTGTCGTAAGCTTATATTGTGATAGATTTGGGAAAATATTTTGGAACGTTTAATGCTTCCTAAAAGAGGACGTGAAATCGGAGAAAGAATAACAAAGAGAACTTTGCAAAGAACGGTCTGGTGGAAGACGACAAATCCAACAGTTTAAATGTAATCTAAATTCATTCAAAAAAGAAAATTTAACTATTTCATTGTATAAGTACAATCATCTAGACCGAGTACAAATATACAATCTGTCTAAAAAAAGCGTAACTGGTATAATTTAATAACACTGAAATGGTATAAAAATAATTATACAAATTCAACTTAGAAAGTATCACGATGCTTCAATAGTAATGAGTGATCCAATTACCATTATTGTCTAAAATTTCCTGGCCACGTCAATGCATGCTTTCACTATACGGATCACCATATTAGTCATATCTGTCGAGTTAATTGCAACGTATTCCATACACGTTTTCCTAGACGCTTTAAATTCGTGTAACCCAAAACTTTTTCGATTGAATTTACAGTTCAATGACTGGAGTAGCCAATCAAATATTTTAATGTCATTTTCTGCTTCCCATTGTATACAGAGACGAATCCTGTGTTTGAGATGAATCCTCATATTTACTACGAGCACGTGCCGTAGTGAAAGTTCATTGACCTCGCGACCAAAACAATGAAATGTAAACAAACGATCGACTTGAAACAAAAATCGCTATATCTCCGGAACTAATTATGCTACCGACTTGAACGAACACTCATTTTAAAGGGCGCTTATTCCTCTATCCGATGAATATAAAAACTATTATAATTTATGCTGTTTTCTATGTTTAGTACCGAAAGAAGTTTGAGCAATTCCTATCGATTATATAATACAGTCGTTGGTCAATTGATAAATAAGCATAACGAATAGCTCAACAACCACACAGCAACGCCTTGCAACCATAGATGTTCCGCTTTGGCAAACAAAAATACCTTAATATCTGATGCATTGATAACAATTAACACTACTAAATTCATACGACGTCTACGCGCTAATGATTAAAGACACCACATCCGCGGTACCTTTTTTGGACGATACTGTACAATTTAAGACATCGTCCAGGAACACCAATTCCGCCAGCAATCGTCGCACAAACATCCCCCGTAGAAGTCCGGTCTAGACTCAATACACTCGACGGCGGCACTCACCTGGCCGAACTAACATAACTTTGCTAGCCGATGACCAAGTAAATTGCAGATACCGCATCCTCGCCGGCTGGGATATGACCTCGATGATTATTCAATTTAATGAGCCATTGTAGACGCCCCCTGAAACGTGACGTTTACACCGCAACCGATTTCCAAGCCTCGAACGATCGGTCGTTCATGCTTAACGAGTTCGCGACGCTTCGTCTCGCTTCCCCTTTCGTCGTCTCTGTTCCGCCCTCCCCTGCGTTACATCCACCACCACCCCCCGACACCCCTAACCCCCGCGCCTCCGTACCCTCTCGCCGCCCCCCCCCCCTTTGTCTGTCCGTGAACGCGTGAAAGTTCCCGGGGCACACGTACACACGCGCGAACGCGAGGACACCAACACCGAGAAAGGTTTACGGCGCTTCCTCTTGCTAGAATTTCGATCCTATGACAAGCACGCAATTCGAGCCCACCGATAATTAGTAGACACTTCGAATCGAATTAATCCGCAATACGACGACGGGATGGCCCTTCACGTCCGGCCATTAATTAAGGATTACCGCCCAAGGGATACCGATGTCCCGAATCCTCCTACTCGAACACAATAGTAAATAAAACATCCGCGAGCGAGCGTTCATTAATTAAATTGCATTTATTCGGTCGCGCGCGAGGCTCGATGGCTTCGTCCAGCCGGTTATTTACTGTCGCCTATAAAGTACTCGTTTCGCGGTTATTAACGAGACCGATCGCGTTGTTCGCGCGCGTACAAGCAGCGTCGCGTAAACGGCAATATTCCGCGAAATGGAAGCGTCGCGCGGACGTTACGCCAGCGACCGTACGAACAGGTTTTCGCGTCAAATCGTGCGTTGAATTTCAAATAAAGGACAAAAAGGGGACAGCTTTTAACTTTTAGCGGCACCGAGGCGTCTCTCAGGGACGTCCATAGTTTTTTTTATGAAGGTCCATAACCGTGTTTTATTACTAATCATCGTCGATGGAGTGAACAGGATACAGTTTTAAATTGTCGGGAAAGGTCTGTATGATCGTGTATCGTTTCTGACTCGTTTTATGATTCTCAAATTTCTGAAGGAACGTTAAAAAATTTCAAATAAAAAATTTTAAATACCTAAATTTTCAAGCTCGATAAAAGCTTTGATTTCGTTGACAAAATTGTTCCCCTTTAAAAGAACGTCTGAATATTTAATTTTTACTTGGTGTTTGATCGTTTTGACAAAGAGAGTATTATGGATAGTCTCGAGAAACTGATACCTACGGAATAGATCAATTTGCCAGATCGAACGGTTTTCGAGATATTAAATGTTAAAGTTTCGCGAGAATCGAGTTAAGTGGGTCGATCGCTATACCGTCCGGTATGCATGATGTACTTCAAGATAATAGCTTCAATGTATAATTACTTTGAAATTGCATGTAGTTACATGCTTCTCAAGAATGCACGGTGAATTTCATAAAGGTTGATGCAATACTGTTCTAGACATTCTATTAGTTAGGTTCACGTAATATTATTTAATTTGACATCACTTTTAGCGGGACAAAATTATAAATTGTTTTTCAAGTCACGCATTTTTGCAACATTCCACGCGTATAACGTTGCACTAATCGACGTTTCTATTTACTTGATACAAATCGAGAATTTGTGTTATTATTCTTTTCTTGCTGTATTTATCGTTCTTTTTATCAGTTCGAAAACCGACTGTAACTCGTCGGATAACAGCTTTAAGAGAAAATGAAACTTCTTGCCGCAAAACAATATTAATAGATGAAGATAATGGAACGGTCTGGAATATACAGCATTACAGTAACAGGATTCTAGTTGGATTCAATTAAATCCACATTGGAGTTGAACTTAGTTAGTTTAATGACAATTATGTGCAGTGATATACTTCAGTAATCAATTATCCAAGTTTACTGAGGGATTCCCTTCAGGCGGTTTCTTCAATTATTGTTATCATTGTATGGTGTGCATGCTTATTGTTCTGGAATAAATGGATTGTAATTCAATTGGTGAATATGTATGAACTTCGAGTTTCGTATCAATTCCATATCAAAGATTACACAATTTATAAATTAACTTTAACGCTCAGAACCATTGTAATATTATGATTAATGTGATATTTTAATAGTTTGTTTGGAGTGAAAGAGCTCTTGTATATGCTGCGATTATATTTTATAATATTCTTGATTTTGTTAAATATTTAAATAATGTTCATTCTATTTGTTTGGCCACCGACGACTGACCCGAGTTCGCAAGATCAAAGTTTTCAGCATGATCCAGAGGAATGTTCATAAGTGCACATCAAAAGCGTTTTTTGCCTATTATCTCTTAAAACTGCTTCTTCAAGGATATTGCGTTTCCGCAAGCCTGCCTCGAAGAAGTTATTCCGATCAGAATTACATTTATTCTACATATACAGAGTGTTCGGCCACCCCTGGGAAAAATTTTAATGGGGAATTCTAGAGGCCAAAATAAGACGAAAACCAAGAATACCAATTTGTTGATGAAGGCTTCATTAAACAGTTATTAACGTTTAAAGTTCCGACCGTACTGAATTTTTTTCTCGAAACTGAGTAGGATTTCGGGGTATGTCTATTCACCAAAAATGATTTCTATTGACCCCCAGAACCGAAAATAATTTTTTTAGAATTAATTAAAAATTTTTTTTTTTGTCGAAAAATTTAAGCACCTACCCCCTGTCGATTTTTCTTAAAAATTACTTTTTCATTTTTAGTAATTTTGTTTGACACCCTACAGGAAAGTTGTCTAATACTTCTTTGTAGGTACCCATGAGCTCTACTTCAGAAAAAAGTTTCATTGAAATATATTCACAATTGTAGGAGTTATGGCTGTTTGGAAATTGGACCATTTTTATGGGGTTTTTCCCATTTTACGGGGTCAAGGACCAACTTTTCGACTATTTTTGCGATTTCTACATATTCTCCACTAAAATACGCGTAATTTGCTTTTTTAAACATTCAAATCATCCAATCCGTTCAGAAGTTATGATGTTTTAAAGATACGCATGGAATTTCAGTGAAACATATCAACGCTATGGTCAGACATGAAATTTTCGGTAATGAATTTTTTTCTCGAAACTGAGTAGGATTTCGGAAGTATGTCTGTTGACCAAAAATGCTTGCAATTGACCCCTGTAACTAAAAATAATTTTTCCAAGACGATTCGAAAGTCTTTTTTTTCACCCAAAACTTTCAGCACTTACTCAAATTTTTTTCTCGAAAGTGGATAGGATTTCGGAAGTATGTGTATTCACCAAAAATGATTGTAATTGACCCCCGCAACCGAAAATAATTTTTCCAGAACGATTTGAAATTTTTGAATTTAATTGTTAATAACTTTTTAACGAAGTCTCCATGAACATATTGGTATTCTTGATTTTCGTCTTATTTTGGCCTCTAAAATCCTCTATTAAAATTTTTCCCAGGGGTGGCTGAACACCCTGTATAACTTAAGAAAATCTCGTAAAATACAATTGTTCTCATGTGGTTCAAACAACGTATTACAAGCTTGTTTCTTCGAAGCCAATGAAGACACAAACTTCATTTTTCTTTTAAATTAAACGACCCCGAAGAGCTAATCTTTTTACGTGCAACAAATTCTTTCGAGGCGACTATTAATAAGAAAAATTTATTACGAGGACCTAAACCTGGCATGAAACATCGTTACAGTGGTTCTTCTATGCTACTTTTTCGCTGAAGATTGTCGTACGAAATCCATTTCTCATCTCCAGTTATTAAACGCTTTCGAAAAGGTTTTATTATATGCGAAGAAAAATATTCGTACGCCATACAGTGATCTTTAGGACAACTCTCAATCGTCTACGAACAAAATTTCGAAAAATAACAAATTCTCCTCTTTACCTACCAAATTACGATTTCTATCCTCGTCAATTTGAGAATATCAAACGTCACGAACTTATGGGACGATCGAATACTGAACGACGTTACGAAGCGTCCCGGAACGTCGAAATCGAATGAAAAAAAATTCAGACTCCCGGGCTGCGGAGGTCGTAAAGAACCCGTCGAACAAGTTAAGCCCGGCAGTTAAGATAGTTGTCGGTATTGATTCTATCGGAGTCGAAAATCAGAAAAAGTTTGCGACGCCACCCTTGGCAGCATAAGTGAAAAGGCGGTGATAGCGAGAGGCGCGTAGAAAGGGATCGAAGGGAGAAATAAAAGGGCAGAAGAAACGGTGGAAAAAGGAACGAAGGAGGAAAAACTGTAAGAAGAAGAAGAAGAAGAAGAAGCAAAGTGGCGATCTCTCGTGGCACACATATCTATATCGAGAGGCTCGTTTCGAGGCGAGTCACGAACGGGCCGGATGGCCGGAGTCCGGACTGTTCGAAGTGGCCGGCGGAAAAAGGGCCGGCTCGTTAATCCAGATCGGCGAGAAAACGTCGGAAAGGACGGGTAAGATAGAGAGAACTAAGAGTGGGCGAGGGGCGATGGGGGGTCGGTAAAAAGACCGAGCATCCAGAGAGGCTTTCGGACGTTGATGACGACGCCACGGATAGAGGCAAGAAGAAACGCGAAAGGAGGGGGTGTTTGGTACGGAAAAGAGGCTCCAAGGTGGAGGGCTAGATGGCTGGGATAGGAAGGCTGATATCGTAAGTGGCTGCGAATCCTTTATAACTGAGAGAACTCGTGGGCCGAGCGGGGCGAGCTTGGAATTTTTGATGTAGTAGCAAGCAGATATGAATATCGGAAAGTTCCCAAAGGAATTCCGCAGGATCGAGAGAGAAAGAGAGAGAGTGAGCCCTGGATGAGGGGGGAGGAGAAGCGGTGAGCGGTGACGGAAGCCCTCCGGACTCTGGGAACGACGGGAGAGGAGAAAGAGAAAAGGTAGCCGAACGAGAACGGAGTGGGAACCGGTAATCCCAGCCTTTCTGTCAGCGTTCATCCGAGCGGGTGGAAAGTTTGAGAAATCGCCGCGATGCCGATAAACTTCGCGCCAAACACGCAGCGATTTCGCGTGCCGATAGACGGAAACGGGATTTCCGCGCTTTCGACGCCGACCAGACCCGCGAATGGTCGCCCGGCGACCGCGCGACTTGAATTTTTATCGCCGACCGACGACGTCCATTGAAAAGTACGGTTAACGAGAACGCTCTGTCGATGGTACGAGAATTTTGGAAATCTTTCGCGCGGCAGTTTCGATATCGAAAATAAATCGTCGCGTGTCGAAGCGTTTTCGTCATCGGGATTTAGCTTAGAAGATATAGTACGATCCGTGAGGTTTAATATTTATTTTAAAATTATCCGTAGTCGAAAGTTGAAATAAAATATCTTATTTTTAAATAGAATAATCTTGTATATAAAGAAAATGCAATATATCTTGCAAGCATAGAATTTAAAATTTTAAATTTAGAAGCTTTTAGAATCAAACCTCTTGCATTTTAAAATACTAACTCACAAATATAACGAATAACTGGATAAGTGAAATCGTTGGTTACATAATAAATAATTATACAAAATCGACTTCGGCTGTTAAAAATAAATCGATGTCAAACAATTTGTCGAAACGATACAAATTTCGTGCGCGCGTTTGTCATTCGATACCGGTTTAGCGATTAATAATTATTAATCGTGATCGCGTTTGACTCTTTCGACGTACGCGTACTGGACTAACTTCCGTCCAATATAACTTGGTGACGTGTCAATGTTGGCGAAATGGGTCATAAAATAATGCAATAACGCGTGTTTACAACGTGTTTGCAAATAGTTTGGTGCACCGGAATATTTGGGGGGCCACCAATACTGTTTCCTGGCTTATCAAATTCATTTGTGGGATATCAGGAAACTTCGCCTCTAGGGGTATAACAAACTTACGTTTCGACTCTCCGTTCTCTGTGCTGACGGAATAAAGGAAAACTTTGATGCTCTCAATTACGTGTCTGAGCCACAGTTGTTCGGATGATATGCTTGTAAACGGTTGCCTGGATGACCGATAACTCGTTTACGAACTCTCCCAACATTCTTGAATAACGATCAATAACAGTTATTCGAGGCACTATTCAGTAACGTACCATAAAATGGCAAATAAAACCACTTAAATCACTGATGAGAACTTTATACTCTCGAACAATACTAGTGCTCATTTTAAAACCAGTGAAATTAATTCGAAGTAGTATTGACCAATGTGCAATCAAACAGCATGTCTGATCATATACTGGACAGTATTACTTAGTTTATTATTCCTGTATATTATATTTCTCCAACCGATATTAGTGCTCGTTTCAAACCCAGTGAAATTAATTCTAAGTAGTATTAACCAATGTGCAATCAAACTCGTCCGACCGAATATTGGTCAGTACTACTTAATTTATTTTCCGCGAATTCGAATCCCACCGAATCTCGATGCAACCTGAACCTTAGGCACTATTACTCCCTTCCACACGATACAGTTTTCCCCAGTTCCACGAAATACTGCTTTTTACAACGTATAAAGCCTCGAAAGCGTAATTCTCGTTCGATTTTACAACCCATGAAACGGAACCTCGTAATCTAGTTCAATAAAAATATTCCAAGTAAGAAAAAACAAACGAATGTTAAAAAAAAAAAGTTTTCAACACGGTGTCGTAACAGGAAACATCTCATATCGCGAGTCACGATTCAGCGAGCGTTGATTCGGTGTGTTTCAACGCTTACGACACAATCCGACGTAACTTGTCCCCGTGCAACCATGGTTTATTTATCAGCGAGTTGCAAGTGTCGCGGGTGTGCATTTTATCGTAAAAAATACACACTTTGTTGACTCTAAAAAATCATTGGCTTCGTGGAATCACTGCGACGAATTTATCCGACTCGAAAAGTTTCTTTACGGTCGCCTGTAACTTTATACAATTATTAAAGTGTCCCACAGATAAAAGTTATAAAGACCTCTGTTTACCGGAAACTTCCTCAAATACTTATAATATAATTTTAGATAAATATTCGATGGTAATTATTTGAAAATTACGCCTAGATTCCGATGTTCGGTTTTTCCATTCTCCAGCTACGAGTAAAATTACTGTGAGAAATGCTAATAAAATTAGTGCAAAGATCCTTCTTATCGCTCAGGGACACAGCTAGCAAATAGAAACTGTTATTATCGCGGGATGGCCGGTTCCGTGGAGCGTAACTTTAGTTCGGCAACGTTCCCTCTAACTCTTTCTACTTGTTTCAGAAATAATTAAGGTGCTAATAGTTTTATTGGTCCACCCTGTATAGTAAAAGAGAAGGACCCGGGGCTGGCTGCCGCGATGCCACGGCAAAGGTAAAGAGGAGCGAAGCACGTTCCGCGCTCTATCGCGAATCTTACACTACGTGTAAACTCATAAAACGTCGACCTTTGTAACCCAGACCAGACCGTGACGCAAGTTAAGGCCCGACGGAGCCGCAATCTTCCGGAAGCGAGTAATAACGTGTCGCCGTCGTATTTCCCGGTTTTATCGAGGTCTTACATTTTTAATGAGTCCGTTTTACGCAACCGCCACCCCCTAATAGACATGTTCCTAGCATTGCATGGAAACGATCGACGGGAACGCGCTGATACTCTTCGTTAACGATGCGTGGAAATACGTGCTACGTGAATCCAGAAAGAAAATTAGGTTCATTTCTCCGGGAAAATCTCCCGATGTCACACGTTTTGTCAACTACGCGCGGTAACATGACTTTGCTCGAACTGGAGTTTCTAGAAACTTGGGGTTTGATGATATGAAACTTTTTAAAGACTCATCTTGCAACAATATTTCGTCGTGGTTATATGGGGACATTTTTTTTAAAAGAAACTTTAAAAAAATACTATGTATACTCTAAATAAATATATCTACAACGTCTCAATACAAAGCAATCTACTCTTTTTAACACATTGACAGCCACGTCACCCACATATGGGTGACACTATTTTTCACTAAGGAGCTAAAAAAATTAATTCTCAAGATTAAATTTTAAAGAAAACAAATCTAAATATAACTCTTGAATTTAAACAAATCTGTGAAAATAAGTTCTATGACGAATTATGGCTCTGCTAGTTTCCAATATGTCTAAAAACAAAGTTTCGTTTTCGTGGATAATTTGAGAGGTTTGGTCTGTCAGTCAACGTGTTAAAAAATAACAAAGAAAGCTTAAAAACACTTATTCTATTAATTAAAAATATTTTACAGGGGATGAGTAGCATATTTTTAAACATTTCTGACGGATATAAGTATTTCATAATAATATTTCGTCGTGTGGTATTTGTCACGAATATTCCATGAAATATTCACGTTAATGAATCTGATTATTAACTTCGAAATTATGTTACGTTATGTCGGTGCAATCCGGTAAACAATCGGAAACCATTCAATGTAATTGATACAGTTTCAATTGGACGTGTCAATAACGGTATCCACGTTCGACGAGAAAAATAATAATAAGAATTTTTGTCCCGTTTATTCCCGCGAATGTTACGCGGTAACTTAGAATTAACGATCGCCTGTTATTTAACAGGGAAGATAATTGAGGATCATTTTGCGTATTTGCATTCAGCTTCTATGACTCGTTAATATAATCAAAAGTAATTGCAGTTAAAGTAGTGTAAATGCAATACATAGTTATTAAGGCACGTGTAATAATTGGTAAATAATAATGATTTAATTATCAAGCTACGATAGTCGGTATCATTAGTGCCATTGTTGGTAATTATATTATTATCCCAATTAATTATTGCCTTTGCAATCGCGCGAGGAAAATTCGAAAAGAAGGGAACGTGGTAACAACTGCTGTTTAATAAATTATAATAGACGAAAATGTTTCCGTAATTAAACGAACACGAAACTATTGTAATTTTTATTATATATTCAAGATTAAAAAATTTTAAAGTAAATACTATGAAAGTATATTTCCTTAGACTGATTTCTGCACCGTTAACAAATTTGATCGAAATAACAATAACAGTGTAATTGTTGAACGAAAAGAAAATTGTTTTCTTCAATCTTAATTGACAATTTGCCCACGCATGAATACTCCACAACTTTGGCACAAGTTACGGGCACTCGTTCCCCGTAAAAATTCGTCGGAACGGAACGATAGTGAAAACTTTCCTCGCTGCTATTATAACTTGTTACCTCGTAACAAAGAGAAAGTTTTTTTAATACCTCTGAACCACCATAAGCCTGTGTTCTCTATCCTGAGGACAGAAACCGTCATGTTACGCTTGCCGCCTGCGTCCGGGACACTTCAGAAGATTTAGTGCAGCCGAGAAGCAACGAGGCCTTGGGAATTAAAAACCGACCAGTTTTTAATTAAATAACATTCGTAACAAGGTAAAGGGATGATTTAATTTCATTTAATTAAAATTTGATACGGCCGCAACGTTGCAACCTTTTCTACTGCTCGACATTCATTTGAGCTCGAACCGAATTAAACGACCAAAGAAGGCTACGATTCTATTAATTCAAGAAGTATGAAAGCCTAATTACTTTCTCCATAAAATTTTACGTACGAAACGCCAAACGTTTTAAGTGTCTAATCCCCAAAATAATTTAATTTATATTTGTTTGTTAAGCGTGACATTACGATTCGAAATTATCGAAAACGTTCCGCGTATTTGTATCCCGTTTTGTTATAGAAAAACCCATACGTGCTCCGACACACCGTATGTCATTCGTGGCACTTTTTATAGTTACACAGAATACAAGTATCGGGAAATCATAAAAATGTAAAGCAAGAGGCACGATCCAAGTTCCGGCATGTTTCGCAAAACCCCATCAAAATTCATGGCGAACGAAACAACGAGGCTCGTGATTTTCGCGATCGAAAGAGGAAAACGATAGTACCGGACCCAAACTGAGAGTTTTAAACTAATTTCTTAGAATTTCTTAGTAATATTTATTCGTCTATTACCGTATGTCAAAGTTCAATTTCGAGACTCATAAAAATAGAACAAAATAAAGGAAAATTACATGTACACAGCACTGCCTAGAAAAATCTTACGAGAATATTAAACTATTTTGTTAAAAAAATTCGCTTTCTCGTTAAATTCTGCAATAAGTTTACAGGCATGAAGTTTCAAATAAAATTAGAAAAACGAACCACGCTAATTTCCTAGAATAAATAAACGTGTTCTGCCCTTCTCCTGGATATTATATTTAATTAAAAGGTCAACAAAGAGAAGGCTCTCCTACGGAGGGGTCTGAAAGCCGAAGGTTCGTTAGTCGGATGGTTGATACGTCCCTGAACAACGGACACTTAAAACCATTCGACCCTTCGTTGGTATCTTCTAACTTTTAACGCGCGGATATCGTGATTCCACCGCAGGGTTCATAGACTTGCTGAAACTTTCATTCTAGGCAGAGTTTCTGCTCCATTTACTCCTGTCGGTGTAGTACGTACGGGTTGCGTGATCTGCTTAAAACGGTAAAGTGTGGTTTGCCGCCGCTGGCGCTACGTTAATCAATTTTATCGAGAAGTCGATTTCATCCGGATAGCGCATAGAAAGGTCCGGGGGTAAACCCTATGAAACGCCGGCCCGCGTCCGCATTATTAATTGGCCGGGCGCATAACACAGCAATAACATTAGCCGAATAATATAATAATGCTATCGGCACTCGACCACCAGGCTGGCCACGCTCCGACAGAATCGCCAACCGAATTTGGTGACGAAGCACGACAAACATATTTGCATAATATATATTTCGCTATCGTGGTCGTAAAACGCGGAAACTGAGGCCTGCAGTCGCCCACGGGCCTTCTACGATCCCGAACGATCATTCCTGGCCAACAATCCAGCAAGAAAATACACCCTTAAGGATCGCTGAACAAGAAGAAAAATAAAAAAAAGATTGCTCGAGTTGGCACTAACCAGTCTCTGATACATATCGAATAAAGATTCTTGCCTTCGTTACACTGTTTACACTGTACTATTTTGTAGGCCTTTTCAATCTAATGACCCCTCATCATTTTTATCGGGCCATGTTTGGCATTGTAAAAGTTATAGATTTTCTTCTTTGGCAATTGATTCTGATTTTAAATCGGAATATTCTGCTGTCACATTTTACTATTTACGTTTCCTAAAGATTCGTACCGTAACGCGTAAACTGCTTGACGTTTCAACAAGTTTGACGTTTTGTGAAATGAAAAGAAACGAATTCCTTTCACCCGAACAGTTAGAACGATCAATAACCAAGCCGTAACAAAAATACAGCGAACTGCGAACTGGCTCACCATTGAATGGTTGCGCTATGAAAAGGGGAACACTCTTCGATATTTTGTATGAAGCTACAATTTCGACTAAAAAGAAAAACACGATGGATTATACGTTCCTCGAAGCATTAAAAATTGACGAACGACAAGTGCGTGAAGTTTCCTTTTTAATTGCAAGAAACAGTACCTATTTTACGTGCACTCAAATTGAACAGAATGTACATTTAGTTAACTGTTTCTCGGGGAAAACTGTCTAGCTGTGTCCCTTTCGAAGGCACGTGATGCGTCGTAAGCACGCGTAAAACGAAAGGACAGAATTTATGGGCTATTTTCCTTGCACAAACGACTGTTCTGTGCAATGTCCCCGAAGTAGCGTTGTCGACATACTCGAATATTCCGGCAACTCGAAATTCGAAACTCGACTTTGGACACGATACTTCTTACTTTCATCTTTCCAACGAGCATTTACACAAATTAAACGAGTCAAAGAAACGACTAATTTTCGTGCATTTTTATTGCTGTCGTTGATCAAAGGAACTTTTTATAAGCATAAAATTCAGGCTGGTTTCAAAGTGTTCGATATTAGATACCAGTATTGCTTACGATGCACTTGGTCCCATCGCTAGTCGGCCTAATATTCCAAATGGCCGCCGCCTACGCAACGAGGCAAAGAACCGTCAACAAACGCGCCGAACGACAACACCGGCCAGCCGGAAACTCGAACGCAAAGTCGCATACCTTTGCATAACTTAAAAACTCCCCGCCACTTGAAGGAGTGATTAGAAACGTCTGTCGTATCCCCGAAAGATTTATCCGCGTCTCGTTTCCGATGAAAACTCTTTGGCTGCTTTTTCTATCGCCATAACGTGCCAGTTTCTTTCAAATTCACCGCTTTCAGAAAAAATTCGTTCACCTTATTATGAGCCATACTACTTGTAATTCTTATTGTTTCAGTTCCCTGTATTATATTTATACTCAAATGAGCTGTACAAAAATTATTAATAAAATTTCTCCATCTACACGAATTTTTTTCTCGAAAGTGCGTAGGAATTCGGGGGTATGTGTATTCACCAAAAATGATTGCAATTGAACCCTGTAAACAAAAATAATTTTTTTAGAACGATTTGAAATTTTTTTTTCACCGAAAAATTTCAGGGAAACATGTCAATGCATGGTCAGACATTACATTTTCGGTAATGAATTTTTTTCTCGAAAGTGCGTAAGATTTCGGGGATACATCTATTCACCAAAAATGATTGTAATTGACCCCCACAGGCAAAAATATTTTTTCCAGGGCGATTTGAAATTTTTTTTTATCGCCGAAAAGTTTTTCTGTCGATATGGAACTTTAAACATTAATAACTTTTTAACAAAGCCTCAATCAACAAATTGGTATGCGTGATTTTCATCTTATTTTGACCTCTAGAATCTCCCATTTAAATTTTTTCCAGAGATGGCCGAACACCCTGTATGTATACTCAAATGAGCTGTACAATAAATTATCATTATCAATATCTCAAAAACTAAACCCAATAAAATAATTCGTTAAAACAATTATATTTATAACTTAGTTTCATCTTCAACATGTACTTTGGCGAATATTCGAGCTGTTGAAAGGTTGAGGGGTCCAAGAGGGGTAAAAAATGACAAGTTTGCCGAATCTGGGGATCTCACAATGTGGATTTGCCCTCAAAGGTCTGTTGTGTTTTCGGTGGAAGACGTTTGAAAAGATCACTTGCAGAGGTAAAGTCTACGACGAAGCTCGACTGGTTTGCGTCGCGACGCTCGTCGTCGTCTCGCGGGAATCGGCGCTCGAGCGTGCGAATCGTCCCGGCGAGCGGTGGTTTCGTCTCCTCGTCGCTTATAATCCGTCGCCGCACCTCTTATTCAGAACGCGGACGACGCCAGGGCCGAAGAGCGACAGGTAGCCGGATGAGGAGGAGCCAGAGGGATCCGTGCCGGCGTAGGTATGGGTTTTAATTATTTCCACGAGATGAGATTTCGCCACGGAGGCTAGTATTGAGCGTTAGTTCCGTGTAAATTCCGGGATCCCGGGCTAATCGGCATAATTCCACGGAATCCGTAATAGACTTTGGGATGGGTTGGGGACGTTAGTGAACGCTGGGCCAGCGACAGCCACCCTCTACCTCTCTTTGAGATCCTCCTGCCCCCGCCTCCCGCGCTTCTCTGTTTCGCTTTGGACTCCGTTTCCCTTTCACGCTCGTCTCCTTCTCTGCTATTCTTTTCCTCTTCGATCTTAAGCCGTTGTCTCACCCGAACGATCAAGAAATAGAATCGCCAACGATAATAGCACGATTTGCGAGCGACCTTCCATTGACAGGCGACCTGGTGGCCCCCGAATAATCTTAAAATCACTGTTTGTAAAATTTACGTGCAACGGTAGCGGTTGTTTTTATTTAAAATTGAGAGAGAAAATACTCAAATTGTAACTCTCGATCGAATCACTGAAAAACCCACGAATTTACGAACCGTTGCGAGAAGCGTGTGGAAAATCAATCTTCGAGACCATCAAGAAACTCCTCAAGATGTTGCAACGGCGTGAGGGATTGAAGGAAAGATGAAAGCTGAATGCTTAATTTTTTCTTCGATCCTCGTTTATTATTGGATCGCGTTTCCTCTTCGAGTTTGATCCTCTTGTCCGATTATCAACGCGCTTATCGGCTTATTCGGAAAAAACTGCACTGTCAGATTATCGTTTGTTCGGATCGATGCAGCTCGTCTTAGCGAATACACGAATAATCATAGGAAATCAATGTTGCAAGACGATAGAAAGCCAATATTTCAATTATTGAAAATGTGTATATGAATAAATGAATTGGGTCAAAAATTGAACAGAATTTTCGTCTGCTGCTTCTTCGTTGATCATTATACCCTGCCTCCAACTTCCGTTTCCTTTTCTTCGAATGTCGTCTCCTTTCTCTTATGTCATTTGTCTGATCCCATTCAAAGTCTGTATTCGTTTCTTGACCTTATTTGCTCCTTTTCTGTGAACCCGCTTCTTTTCAAGCTTCTTCCCGTCTCTTGATACTCATGGTTCCTTTTCAGCATCCTGTTTCCATTTCTTCTAGCTTCGTCTCCCTTTCTCGGTTTACCGTTCCTCTCGCTTCCTCGAATTTCAACGTCTTTCTCCACTTTCTTTTCCCCCTAGCAAGCTTCGAACCTCTGTTACTTTAAACTTCATCCCTCTTTTTCAATTTTCCTTCTCTACCGCCCTCTTTGTCTACTTAAAAATAACTTCGAACTGCACGTAGATTGGTACGAGCAGACACTGACGCAAATCAATCTCAAAATGACAAAATCTATGCATATTCCATATAAAATAAATTTTATAATTATTAACCCTTTGCGCTCCACCAGGGGATAAACATAATATGTACCATAGTTTCAAGTTTCATTTATGATAATGCAAATTGTAGGCATTTATACATTTTTGTAGAGAAAAGAATATTTTTCTATTTTTAAAAGTCTCGTCACAAAATTGCATTTGGTGTCCCTGGTTGTTCATATTAATAAGGACTCTCGACATGCAAAAAGTTAAATGTTCTGATAAAAAGAATAAAAATATATCCATTAATAGCAGATTTGAATTAACGTTGATAATGATTTCTCTGTTTCTCTCTTTAAAGAGATTTCCAACACATAATTCTAGAACGCGAGGATACATTTGTTTTCTTCTAAAAATACTGGGCAGTACTACTTAATTTATTACTTTATTTTTCCAAACGATATTAGTGCTCGTTTCACACCCAGTGAAATTAATTCTAAATAGTATTGATCAATGTGCAATCAAACATGTCTGATCGAATACTGTGCAGTACTACTTAATTTATTATTCACTTTTATTTTATTTTTCCAAACGATATTAGTGCTCGTTTCAAACCCAGTGAAATTAATTCGAAGTAGTATTGACCAACGTGCAATCAAACGGCATGTCTGATCAAGTACTGATCGCTACTACTTAATTTATTATTCGCGATAATTTTGATATCATGTAGTTTTACTTATAAAAATTAATTTGTCTCGCCTATATTTAGTATTATTCTTAATCGTAGACTGTGCTAGCGAAATGAAAAATTCTAGACTCACCAGTGGTGTCTCTCTTCAGAAAGTATTCCAAACGAAATTTGATCGTCAAATATCTATCTCCGTCGCGAGGTTTCTTGGTGTCGTCCTGTTGCTTCTCACAATTGAATTTCATCCTCGTTAGCATGCGCTTACGTCGTCTAACACACTTGTTAATGTCATAATCCGCGCACACACAGATTCTTCGCGGTGTCGCGCGATCGCGGCGTCTTGCGTTGGTTTTAGATCATACTTAAACCGAGGGATTACACCCGGTAAGCGGATTACTTATTATGTTAATTGCAGACTCCCGAGATGTCGAATTATGTAAACGTTGTCTTTGGCCGGTTAAATTTCTTAATCCGACGACTATCAGGCTTTGATGTAACCCGATCGATACAGGGGGGATTGGTTTCGCACGCTTGTTCCGATCGTGCTTTATCATTCGAATGCGATTCTAGTCGTTCGCAACGGGTTAACGTTCAACATGAATCGTCCGTTTGATCGATATTGAATACGTGATTATGTGGGATTACGTATTAACGCGTCGTAGACAGGGACCCTGTACACGAATCGTCGTTTCTCCAGTTTAACGAGCAATGGTCTTTTCTACGGCCGATCGAATCGATTATTTATCCAGATAATCGAAGAATTCGAGGATCAATTTTAACTACAGACGGACTTTACTATAAAACTATCGTCGTACAAAAAGATAAATGTCGAATAATCGTAAAAAATTTCATATTTCTATTCCTATTTATAATTCCTAAATTTGAACACGATCGTTAGGTCCCCTTAAGCAAAATTAATAATACGTTTTACACACTGTAAGACTATTTGAAAACATTGGTGGAGGGATAAGTAATAAAATAGAAGTTTCAGAAATTTCGAGGAAAATGTTTTTTGGGGAAAGTGAAAGGATTACTGGAAGGAACATTGTTTGGTTTGGCAAATTTGCTACATACAAATTGCGTGGCACAACCTTAGGAGTGTATCGATTGATTTCAGTTACATTCGGCCAGGTACTGGTTCGTTAAAATGCCGACAGTTTGTGTTTGCTGGGAATAGTCCAAGATCAACTTTGATAAGACATTCTCACATTGTACGTGTACGGAATACGATGGAGATTAATGCGGTACCAGTACGAAATCTTAACAAAACTGTTGCCCGTATCGATGTAACGAAACAGCACTGAAATTTATTTAACCGAGAAAAATATAAATGTAAACCTAAAGAGGAAGTCAAGCTTGTACGATCATATTAAAAAGAGAAACGAGTCAAGAATAAGTATGACGCACATTTTTAGTTTAAAATTAAATCTTTCTATATACCAAAGTATGCAAAACTGAGAATTTATTTATCGTAAAGGACTTATTCGTTGTTTTAACGTTTCTTGAGACAATTACTTCGTACTAATATCGTATTTAAAAAATATTACCTACGCAAATCTAAAGTTTCTTCGTTGCATTATTGACACCTAAGCAATATTGTCTGTAAATGTAAACCCATCGATAAGCGCCAGCAATCTCACTGCATGTGGGGGCTTCCCGGAACGAATAGATAAGTCTGCCACGAAGAAGAAGTCCCGAAACGAATAGTAGACTTGGACAGTTCAATGGCGGGAGTTCGATGCTAATGAAATTCCGCCGGTCGCTCTCATAGATTGTGCAGTCGGTCCAAGTGACTGCTAGTTTGGCATGAGTGCGAATCCACAGAATGCACGGCACGGGATTACCCGGGATTCAAATAAACCCGGAACTTATTTGCACGTGTCAAGAATTAAACCGGGCTTGTTTTATAATACGACGAGTAATTAATATCGCAACTATTGTTACATCTGTTGCTTGAGCAATACGTAAAGTACAGTTTGAACGCTTATTTTAAATAAACGACACGATTCTTTATTTAGATCCTCCAAATTAGTATCTAGTCTCAAAATGTGCATTAAATCGAAATTGGAGTCGAGACTAGATTTATTATAAAAATAAAGGTTAGTCGGGAACGAGTAATACGATGATAGATTATTTAGATTAAATAGATTAAGTCCAGTTTGGACGCTTATTTTAAATAAACGATACGATTCTTTATTTAGATCCTCCAAATTAGTATCTAGTCTCAAAATGTGCATTAAATCGAAATTGGAGTCGAGACTAGATTTATTATAAAAATAAAGGTTAGTCGGGAACGAGTAATACGATGATAGATTATTTAGATTAGATAGATTAAGTCCAATTTGGACGCTTATTTTAAATAAACGATACGATTCTTTATTTAGATCCTCCAAATTAGTATCTGGTCTCAAAATGTGCATTAAATCGAAATTGGAGTCGAGACTAGATTTATTATAAAAATAAAGGTTAGTCGGGAACGACTATTACGATGATAGATTATTTACGAAACATTTAAAAGGCATTAAATTGCTCGCGCGGCACCGCGTACTTGTTTGAATAATTAATTTTCCAGAGTTACGTGACACATCGATACAACATTATTTATGAAGCTACAGCGTGTTAATTTTATTACCATAACAATAATATGGAATTTATTATAATGCGTGTGATCTATATTTCACTATTTTCTTTGGGAATTGTATGACATCGTCGATCGTGTTAAATAATGTTCGAAACGATAAATAAAAGTTATTTTACGACAGTTGTTTTATTCAGTCACTGGCACTAAATTGTAATACCGTTCGCGATGTACATAGTTATTTTATAAAGTTAACACGCTGTAGCCCCATAAATAATGTTTTATCGAAGTGTCGTGTAACTCTGAAAAGTCACAATGCCCCGTAAACAGTTTAATGCCGTTTAAACGTTCCGTAAATAATTTATCCTCTTATTGTTTTCTATAGAGCATCCCTTCACAATGGAATTCATAAATTTTCCGGGCGATTATTCATCGCGACGACGACGAGTCAATTTTGTATCTTCTTGCCCAACCGAACGGGAATTTAATACACGCAAATATTGGCTGTTTACATAATTTTGGATATTAAAATAAAATTGATATGATTTTAAATTGCATACGTTTCGTATATTCTGTTGTATTTAGTTTGTATCGTTATACTTTTAGAACACGTCGGTTATTTTTAAAGGTACTATATCATTTAATTATTTCAAATATTTCGTAATTCGTAAAATAACCGTAAAACAATAGTTATTCAAAATATGTCCCCGTGACTAATATAATTTCGGAGCGCATAACGAACGACTTTATTTGATTGACGATTTACACGCTAAAAAAAACCTTTCAAAGTAGCTGAATTTTTATTCCATGGATTATACGCTTAAAATCGTTAGTAATATTAACGAGAAGCTAATTAAACACCATAAACCGTCGAGTTACGGCATCATACGCCCGTAACCTAGTCAAGAAATAAAGATAAAATATTCACAAAGTCCATCCGCTTTCGAGAACGGATTTAATAATGACGTTCCGGAAGCGTAAGTTAGTTTTTAATCGGGAAAGATTGTCATAACGAAGACAGATGTAATTCTTTCGCTATAATAATCGTTCCTATACATTAATCACGATAATTCTCCTGTCGGCATAGGAAATAGTCACGCTTCGCGAAAGCTTCCAACGTGGAAAGGTATAATTTAAATTTTGCCAATCGTACATTTAACTAAAAATCGAAACTTTTCAAAAAATAAACGATGACATTCTATACGGTCAGTTACAATTATATTTTGCGACTCTGTAATCTCAGTCGTATCGTTTAGAATGATCAAAGATAAAATTTTTAAAAGTAAGCCTTCGATGTCTTTTTAATATATTAAAATTCCAACGTCTACAAGCGTATAAACAATGTTAAAGCTGGTATAATGAAAATGTAAAAGCGTGTCGCGATTTTCGAAATGTAAAAACGTAGAAACGACTTCGATAGTGGATCGTGACTCTACGTAGACGTCATCAAAAGCGAACGGACTTTTAATCGAGTAGAAGAATGGGAACAATCAAGGGACGGAAAGAAACATAGTTGGATTTAATAAACATTCCCGGGTTGTAATCGGCCCCCGCCGGCTAGAGGGATCAATGTCCCGATTTCCGGCAGGAAATCTAGATTCCAGGGTAGATTAAACTTACCGGAGATATGCTCATCGTCGATAAGTGACTTTAACTTTCGGAAGCTGTTCATAGTTCAGTGCGTGCATAATGAAGATTCGCAAGGGAGTTACGAGAAAGTCGTTGGAAAGTCTTGGAGGAACGCAAACAGGAATAACGAAAGTTTTCCCTTTGATCGAATTATGGTCAGTGACGAATGTAATACGGTTTTTAATTTATGATTCTGGCGTTAATTTGCCAGCTAGCAAAAGTACTTCATTTTTTCCGTTTAAACACGAATGCACAGGCAACGATCTACAGGAAGAAAATGTTCAAATAAAAATATTTACATATTTTTATAGTGCGTAACATCAGCTTGTTTTTTAAGCAATGATCGAGTCTACACGTATGAATTTACTCGTTTCTTTATGGAAAATTGAACAAAATTATAATTTGTGAAGAATTGTAAACTGTAGGATTAATTTTCATTTGCACTTTATGCACGATACGATCGCGAGGAATTTAACGATTAATTTTATATTTTTAGTCGATTTGCGTATAATTCTGAAGAATCTAAGAGAATAATGGGGTTCTTATTTCAAGGATTATGCTCTTGGAATCCTTCGATCCCCTGAATGGTAAACTAGTGAATCGTTGAACGCTCACAGACGAACGGGAAAGTGAAATGTTTCGACATTTGTAATTATTCATGATGTCAACGTTTCCGCCGGTTTCTCGCCATTTCGAGTAGATTCTATTCATTACCTAACACCTATCCTATCTGCTCGACATTTTCTTCCCTTGTAGTCGGTACGGAATGTTAATGCTCGTTTTCCATGACGCGTGACAAATGAGAAACACGCTAAACCAGAGAAAAAAAAAACATTTTTGTAATAAGGTTATAGAATCAATTGAAATTAATACTCTCAGCAGTAATTTAACTGATAGTACGTCTATAATAAATTTTTAATACTCAATTCGAATAATTTTTCATAACATAAAGTGTTTTAAGAAACTTTCTGTTTTTCGATAGTTGACTTTTGCTTAATTCCTAACGACTTATTTACCAATGAATATACTTTGGTAAATAAAATATATGTATGCAGTACGTCAGTTTATGTATATGCCCCGCTAGGTATATTTCCGATCCTCGTAATTCTTCTTTAACACTAATAGCTTCGTTTAGGATTGACCGTTTTGTTTGAGGAAACTTTTCTCATTCAATTATACTTCGTCCGTAAACTTTATTACAGCCACGATATTTCACTCCGAATCCATAAAAATAATGAGGAACTTCGGTAGAACAAATTCTTACCTACTGCACGGGCAATCGTTTCTTCGAAAACTCGAATATGAAAACTAATTAAAATACAGACCGTGAGTGAGTTATTTATCGTGACTGTTCCGGGGAAAAAAGAATCGTTTGGTCGCACGAGCATACACATTCTACAAACAAACGTGTTAATAGAATATTACGATAATATTTTCAGTAACATTTTATCGCTAATTTATTGTACAAAATAATTCATATTTACCAAAACAATTACTCGCATAAAAACATGACAATTTCTTATTAGAACGATCGAGTTAAGTGTTAATAAAATGTTACAATAACATTTCGAGCAGCATTTTATCGCTAATTTATTCCACAAAACAATTCACATTTACCAAACAGTTATTCGCGTAAAAACATGAAAATTTCTTATTAGAATGTTTACGTTTAAGCTTATTGAAAATATTCGTTAATTGATAAACAAATTATCCGGACATAAAATCGCGTATTAATTAAGTACCACTCGTACGATAAATATTCGTTTTTCATTCGGTGCGATTGATTCGATCGACTATAAATTCGCGAGTTATTTCCATCGAAATCTGAACGTTTGGCAGCGGCAATTCGTTCTGTCATTCATCGTTACCATCGAACCATGGTGTTTTACACGCGAATTCGACAGTCTTGAACCTGTCCATCTTCCACCGGGTTAAAGGGCTTTTGTACGTGATCGTATCCTATGATGTTAAATTGCCCCACAGATCCGCGAGAAGTTACGTATGGCGGTTGTATACGTACACAGTATTAGACATTTACACGGTCACAGAGCCGGTGACAGTGGCACGAGTGTCTTTGACGTACTCTCCGTTACAATGCAACGTTACTCGGCCTTTGTGCGAGCAAATGTGACCTGCACGCGGCAGCATGTCGGTAATGGCCGCTGTCATTCGTTAACAGACCCCACGAAATAAATCAACGATCTAAAGGTGCTATCGTTCTGCGGCTCGTTTGCCGAACTAAATGCAAACGGTTCCGCGGACTGTTTGATGTCTGGCCGCGGTAAGAGCCATTTCAATTGACGGAGCACTGCAACTAATTTTTTTTCCCCCCCGATAAAATCGCCGCCATTTCTCCTACTCGCAACGTTTAACACGGTGTTTCTCAACCATTTCGTAATAACTATCGCGTAGCGGGCAATTCTGTATGTTCAATTTTAGTTTTCGATCTATAAGAGAAATTAACAAATCTTTACGAACCCCTGAGTAGGCTTCGACTGTTAAAAAAATATTTTATGTTTATATAGACCATTTAGTCCTTCCAGGGTTAGTATGTTTATTAGAAATTTTTAATTTTCGATCTATAAAAGAAATTAACAAATTGTTACGAACCCCTAAGTAGGCTTCGACTGTTAGAAAAATATTTTATGTTTATATAGACCATTTAGTCCTTCCAGGGTTAGTATGTTTATTAGTTGAAAATTAATATTGAGAATGCTTGAAGATAAGAATATTTATATCGAGGCCTGCACACGCTTCGGTAATGAATAATTGAAACCACACGTTTGGATTGAAATTATCCTTTGAAAATGTTATTCATAATTTTATTGGTATCTGGCAGAGAATGTTTTAAATACATAAAACATCAGGTAGAATATTTAACCGACTACGGGACTAAATTATTTAACTTCGGTAATATTCGAGATAACTTACAAACATGTAACCACAGCGCGGAATTAAAGAGATTAAAAGGGAGGATTACCTCAAACGACAAGTATTAATTCAATTAAGTCAATGAGTTACTTTAAAGAAATGATGGAGCTGGGGGTCCCTAATGGATTCCGCGCGGTCGTCTAAAGGTTAAAAAGAATAGAGCATGGTTTAGTCTCGAAAAAATGTACGTAAAAAATTACCGATTTTTGGCAAAAAGTAAAATTGGAAAAATGTTTTTCTATTTACGTATTTATTATAATATCGTCTACACTTTTGACGAAATTGTCTTTTTCGTTTAAATACTTTTGTTCGTGTTCTCTAAAAATAATTAAAAAGTAAGCACAAATAGATCAAAACTAAACCACGTTAACTCTTAACTAAAACTTGTATATTAGATTGCATATGAAATGGTCAATTTTCGAAATGCGTAAAATTTTTCAGAATCTGACAACTAAAAAATGCTACCAGATGGTATTTAACTGCAGGGAATCAATTTAAAGCTAGCTGGAAACGATATGATAGCCTTTCTGTCAATTGTTTTAGTAGACAATGGCAGATTGTCAAGCAAAGCGAACAATAGATCAAAGTCAAATTCGAGTACGTACGACATTTTTTCTGCGAATTTGTCCTAGAAAATATTACGCGCTCTTCTGTAACAAAACTCTAATTCTTATGATACGAAAAATTACTTATTATGCTCATTATCCTGAACATATTATTTCTGAACATTAATTGCAAACATTTTTGTTTAGCGTTAAAGCTGAAACCCTTGTCTAACGATGAAAAACATCCACTTTTATATATATTTTATCAAACGAATGTATTTTTAACAAAGAATACTATTTTTATCTATTCAACGCGATCATCAATGGTTGTGTTTATCAAAGTATGTACGTCCGTTTCCGTCGATCATTTAAATTTAAACATCCAAACCAGTGTCACCGTATGCAGTTGGTCGGTCTATCATCGCCAGCCACGTACGATATATCAACACCACTCGTATGCTAGTACATTACACTAAATTGTGACAATTCCCTTAGTAAAACAGACACTTGGAAACATTACAACCGCGAAACATTCAATTACCAATTAAGGTACCTCGTTATTTAATATTTTAAACACGTTAAAATTATTTCAGAATTGTCTTAGAATTCTCACTGACGAATCTGTCGACTCTGGTACTCATTTACGTGTATTCTAAATATATTCTCTATCGTTAAATTCTGTTTCAGTTAGCAATACCTCTAATTTACATTTCCTAAAGTCTGATTATATTTAATACCCTTCCCATTCAATTAACTGTTTTAATATTCATGACAGTCTGTTTTATTCACGTTAGAGCTGACTCACATTACTAATATGCAAAAGGGATTAGGTATGCAGATATTTATCGCTATCGACGCGTTCAAATTCGCATTAATAGTTCATGACTTGAACAGATATAATACCATCAAGCCTCAGAAAATATTGCCACAGTTTTTAGTCACTTTGTTTCTCGTTTCGAATCGTCAAATTATAATACAGCAGTTAATAATTTGTTAGTTCTACGTCTGAAAAATGGGAAAAACGAAATAGCAATTCTCAAATAAAATGTTCCATTTTTATCCAGCGACACTTTGACCATATACAATTGCAAATTATCACGTTGAAATCAAACCTCCTTTTTGATTCATTAACGTTGAACCTTTCTGAATTAATGCCACACACGTAATTAGCATAATTGTTGGTTGTACATTCCTGCGATTACGATCCGATTTTGTTCTAGAAATTCAAACTGGGTTAGCACTCTTATATTAAAACGTACCAGAAAATATCGCGCAATTTTAATCCATTCCGTCGCTGTAATTTTTCAACCGTACGAGTAAAATACACGTATTAATATATTGTTGGAAAGCTCTTTTCGTGCTCGTTGCACAAATATCGAAGAAGATTTACCAAAGTGTTAAATAACATATTCTGCAATTTTGAAATGCGTCGCGATAATAATTACATTACGTAAACGCGTGATACTCTTATCTTATACCTAAAAATTAATTTAAAAAAACCAAAGTTCGAAATATTTTCCGTGAGTACACTAATATTTTAGGCGACAACTTAATTGCGGGGGCAGGGGGTACTTGCAAGAGATTATAAAAAAGCGTTCGAATCCCGGAGGTCGTTATTAATTAAAATCAATGATGAATTAAAATAAAAGGCATAGGTAATACGCGTAAATGAATGAAAGTTCTAATAAAAGTACGAGCAGCTCGTTACAAAGCAAAAAGCTCAACGTTGGGAAACTTCGACTATCGGGTATTAAAAAGTTTCAAGTTCCCCGGGAACAGTGGAACTATATATTTTCGGGTACTCGCGAGATACGCCCGCGGTTTACCCCGATGCTCGAGAGACCTCCGTTCCCGCGTCTAGCAACAATCATGGAACTGCGCGTAAACAATCTTTTACGACGCTTCGAAGCGTTCTCACGCCGCGGCGAACGAACGAGAAAGTTTTATGTTGTCTGAAGGTGCTCGCGTCCACGCGGATCAAAAATTGAAAATCGTCTGCGTTCGATTTTACACGCTCGAGAACTGTTATCGCCCGAGGGCCCTCCCCCCGCCGTTTTACCGTTCGCCGGAATTTGAAATTCAGATTAGTTTATTGTGCCTCGCGTTTACACGCGTTCCGCGTTGTTGCAATTATAAAAATGTTTGCTCGTAAATCTACAGTATAATGGAGCTAACAGAATTTCCGTTTTATTACACCGTCCGTAAAATATCGCCTTCGAAATTTTTCGTAGCCAATTTTCCGCCTCGCGCGGATACGCGACAAACCGACTAAACACGGAAAATCAAATAAACGAACATTTTTGTCCGGCATTCGACGCGCGACAAATATTATAACGCTCTGAGGCGCCCACGATCGACGGGATATTTAGGTTTATCGTGCGTACGTAATTTTCCGAAGAGCCCCCGGGATCACCGAGTTGCGCGCTTTTTTCTATTTTATATTCGTGTTTTTCTTTTTTTTTTTTTTGTTCATGTTTCGAAAAACATGGAATTTACGCTGGCATACTGGAATAACGAACGTTCTGTAAATTTCGCGTGTATGCGCCGGCGATTAAATGTACGGGATCGACTGACTCTTTTATTCGCGGAAAAACGGGATTAAACCTTCTGTAAAGTATTGATCATTTTCGTCCCAACCGATCAATAAAAAATCATTGAACTTCGTACAATGTACGTATACAGTGAGGAACATGACTGAACTAATGTTTAAGTCATTATACTAATGTCTATTCATGTAAAATATTTTTAAAAATTTTCTATTTCGTATGAGCCTATACGGAGTTCCAATTTCAATCCCATAGAGAATCTATAAGGTTTAATACAAACATATTCGTATAATTCCCAAACTAAAATTAATCACGAAATTATATAATAGTGTTCTGGTACAGTGGAATAAAATATTTCCCAGGATTATTATAGATTATTGCAGAAATCTAATACCAAACCGAATTAATGAAAGTTGTACAAAAAAAAGGATTATGGACAAAATATTAAAAATAAAGAACATAAATCGACATTTACTTGTGATTCGACCCATCAAATAGTAATATGCTCGCGCTGGATATTTTTGTGTTTAATTTGGCCATCGAAACATATATTTGGTCGCGTGTCTACGCCATTGGCGATAGATGTTTCCTAGCCCTTCTGCGCATCCTACACCTGTGTAATTTACCACCGTTCAGCGAACTGGGTATATCCATATCCCATTTGTATTCGACATTACGGACGCATAGATCGCACGGGAAATCGCGTTTCTATTTCCGGCAATATCATATCCGTCACTGGTGGACGTTTGTTGCTGGTTGCGGTCGCGACGTTTCGAATTTCGCGGTCGTTCCCTTGGTCCGTAGAAAAACCAGACGAACTGACAGGAATCGAGAAAAGGTGACGCGATACTACGGAACGAAATATCAATTATACGAGATATTGTAAATTTAACAGAGTTTACTATAACACAATAAACTGTTATCGCTGAGAACAAGAAACTCGAGTATTCGGTTATATAGTTAACATAAAAGACTTAATATAAAGATCACGCGTGTAGATCACAGCCAGAAGGAGATAATTTATTCGTATAATGCTTTTAAAATAGAATTAAAGAAAACTAAAATGTCCATTAGTAATTCATCAAAAGAATCGTTTTCGTCTTTCTAAATTCGCTTCTGGAACATTTATTTTCTACTTTCGATAAGCTAAAATAGACAGAAGTAATGCCCTTTTGTTTTAAAAAATTATTTTAATTAGAATTTACCAAGATCATAGAATATTCATCCAGAATATTCATTTATTTGTGTAAATAAAATTAAAGGGCTACTCAAAATCGTACAATTTTATAACATTCGTTTAAATTTTTGTATTCCACTTTGCTAATAAAATGATGAATGTAATACGGTTTATAGTCCTTGTTCGTAGTTAGAGCATAAGATGACGGTGTTTCTTCTCGAATCTGTTAGTAAGGCTCATTAGTAAGACATAGCAGATCCTGCCTTAGACGCGCCTATTAAATATTGTTAGAAACAGTTTCCCATATGTCAGTAACGAGAAAGAGCTTAACCATTCGATATATATCCTAGATCCAGCAATCTTAATGCAATTAATTGGTTTATGTTTTTTCTATGCAATCATACAGACAACTCAAACTACGTGCACTTTTCTAACTTTCCATAAAGTTTCCCAGATTTATATAATATTTAACTCAAATAGTGAAATTAAATTTATATAAACGAACCTCTGTTTGAAACAATGTTTCGTCGACCTGTCACTACCAGCTCAAATATCATAGACGATTTACACACTCTATACAATACCAAAGAGAATCGATATCTATGTGATACCTTAGTAAAAGTATCAACACGTGTCGATTACAAACTACTCGATTACCTGAAATACGACCTACCACGAAACGTACAAAATACTATTTCCAATTACGAATCATTGCAATCAGTTTCTTATTTACAATACGTCGAAGATAACATATGAATTTTACTTGATATCGAAACCAAATAATCTCTTATTCGAATGAACTTTTCAAATTTTTGTACGACGACCATGCAATCCGATGAAAAGCACAGGCATTTTTCCATGGTTTAGAGTTAAACGAAATAGCAGATACGAAACGAAAAATGTGAATAGCAGAGAAGTGTGCGTCTTTGTACGTCTTGCGATAGAAACGTCTATATTTCTGCCAAATACAAACGCGTAAGTGTTTTATATATTCTGTCCGCTCTCGCAAAGAAGGATCAGCCGATAGCAGAATAAACCGAAGTAGATACGTACATACATGTACCTATCACTTTTACATGTGTATCCTTTCGCGTATCCTCGTTCAATCTCCTTTATGTCCTCCAAGTTTCACGAACTGCTTTGCCTTGTCAATCGATATCTGTACACGTCGTTTCACGATACGTTTGTCCCTCTGACCATACACACCTTGACCCCATGTAGTTCGTTTCCTACGTCTGATCTTTCCGCGTGAAAGTTGCCCCGACCAGCGGAACTGCTCTCGGAAAACCCGAACGTTTCCCTCAATTTTTCTCCGAACCGTTTCACGCCCATGAACCACATTGTATTGTAAGAAAATAACGAATTACCGAGGTACCCTTCCCTCGAAGAGATTCTTACGAAATCGGGATGAGACGAACCGAAAATTGGAACGCATCGTGTAACGCTGGAAAAAGCTGTTGTTGCAGAAATTACTTTAAAACGAACCAAATTTTCTCGCTTCCCGCAGTAAAATTAAAAACGAATGTTTGATCTAATTACAAAACTTTAGAGCAAAGATCGTGCATTTTTGACGAGACGTCTCTATTCTAATTGATAAATATTGTATTTTTCTTGGAATTCAGAACGATTTCTCTATTGGAAGTTTTGCTTTGGAAATTAAATATAGAATCCGTGAAAATTTATTTAACATTGTTTCCTCTGTTTGAAACCATGTCTCTTTGTGAAGCAAACGAGAGCGCAGAATTTTTACGTTTATCATTCCACTGATTCTGAAGCTTGTATCGAAGATATTTTTCAGGATTGATCCAAAGATTTTTTCAGCTTTGTCTGCTATTTCATTCCCGGTATTGCCCACATGCGATAGGATCCATGCAAGTGCTGTTGCCTTGCCTCTTTCAGTTACAATATTTAGGATCCCCAAATGAAATAACTTTTTATATCAGTACCTGTATAATTCTTTATATTTTCAAAATGAATAATCGTGGATCGAGTGTTGAATTATTATTTGCTATTCGTCGGTCTGTGTTCGATCGTTTGCGAGGCTGATAAATCGTATTAAAAACTCCGTTGATCAGGGATCGAAAGAAATTCTTTAAGATTCTGTGAAAGACGAAACTGAAGAGAGAGGTTCGAACGTAACTTGGCGAAGTTCGTTCCACTAGATTCTCACCGAGTTCCATGTACCTTTTCCTCTCCAACCTACGAGCTAAGAATGTTAGGGGGTGGCGGATGGGTCAGATACGCTCGTAAAACCATCGTCCCATAAAACCGGCTAGTTCACCGGCTACCGAGACGCCCATCAACCATTCCTTACATGGTCTAATTCCGGGCCGACCTAGCATCCTTCTCGCGTATGTCTCATATAGGATCGTACGTGTGATCGTCGGCTGTGAGCGCATGTACGATAGTATCTGAGATCCTTTCCACACACTCGAAACGCGTACAGGGTGTTCCTAAAGTAGACGTACAATTTTTTATTCTGTCCATTCAATAGAAAAATTCTCTGAAAACTTAATCAAACTTAAACTAACGCTTCGAACTACGCTTGATTTTCGTGCAATTGAAACGTATCGATAGAAAGAAAATGGTATAAAAAAATTATTCATTTATTAATTAAACAATACAGGGTGTTCGGCCACCCCTGAGAAATATTTTAATGAGAGATTCTAGAGGCAAAAATAAGAGGAAAATCAAGAATACTAATTTGTTGATAGAGGCTTCGTTAAAAAGTTACTAACGTTTAAAGTTTCGCCAGTACTAAATTTTTTTCTAGAAAATGCGTAGGATTTCGGGGGTATGTGTATTAACCAAAAATGATTGTAATTGAACCCTGCAATCGAAAATAATTTTTTCAGAACGATTTGAAATTTTTTTTTTCGCCGAAAAATTTCAGGGAAACATATCAATGTATGGTCAGACATCATATTTTCGGTAAGGAATTTTTTTCTCGAAAATGCGTAGGATTTCGGAGGTATGTGTATTCACCAAAAATGATTGTAATTAACCCTTGTAGCCAAAAATAATTTTTTTATAATGATTTGAAATTTTTTAATTTTGTCGAAAAATTTCACACATTTTCGAATTTTTTTCTCGAAAGTGGGTAGGATTTCAAGGGTATGTCTATTGACCAAAAATGATTATAATTGATCCCCGCAACCGAAAATAACTTTTTTAGAACGCTTTGAAAAAATTGTTTTTCGCCGAAAAATTTCAACACCTACCCCCCTGTCGATTTTTCTTAAAAATTCGTTTTTGATTTTTAGTAATTTTGTTTGACGCCCCACAGAAAAGTTGTCTAATACTTTTTTGTAGGCACCCATGAGCTCTACTTCAGAAAAAAGTTTCATTGAAATATATTCACTATTGTAAGAGTTATGGCTGTTTGAAAATTGAACCAATTTTATGGGGTTTTTCTCATTTTACGAGATCAAGGAGCAACTTTTCCAATATTTTTAGAATTTCTACATATTCCTCACTAAAATACGCGTTGATTGCTTTTTTAAACATTAAAATCGTCCAATTCGTTCAAAAGTTATGACGTTTTAAAGATATGCATGAAATTTCAGGGAAGCATTTCTGGCCTCACATCAGATTTTCGGTAAGGAATTTTTTTCTCGAAAATGCGTTGGACTTCGGGGGTATGTATAATGACCAAAAATGATTGTAATTGACCCCTGTAACTAAATATAATTTTTTTAGTATGATTTGAAACTTTTTAATTTCGTCTAAAAATTTCAGTATCTACTCGAATTTTCTTCTCGAAAATGAGTAGGATTTCATAAATAAGTAACTCATAAATTATCTGTTGTATTAAAAAATGTTTCGTACAGTACTGAAATTAGTAATATTTCTAATATTTCTTTATACCTTACTAATTACTAAGTAATTAATGAGAGCTGGCAATTGTGGTACCATCAAGTTTCAACAGCTTGAAAGGAAATTCATACGTAAATTAAGATCTTAACGATACACAGACTCGTAGTAAGGTGTGTCAATTATGTAAATGGAAAAGCATTACTGATTATTGTTGTTAGTGTATAATTGCTGCTTAATGATTCGCGGCGGCGAGCAATTAATCTTTTCGCTCCGCGCGGTGGTCGGCCAACGACACGGATTTATTTCGGCGGTGTATTATCGGTGTTAAACGCAGGAATTCAGAATGAAAAATTATGTAAAATTAGAGAAAAATATGATCCGGCGAACGCGCAGTTTTGGTAAATCTTGTTAATTATCTGTTTTATCTTGTTTACATGACCGTGACTCTCGTCCAAATTAAACACCTTGTCTTTTATTCAGTTTATCAAATTCTCTTTTCGTTTTTTGTCACCTTTGCATTTCGATGCAGATAACTGTGAAAATAATTGTTTAAAAAAAAGACGAGAAGGAAGAAGATACAAGGAAAAATGATCTCGAATTGAAATTTTAAAAGGTATTAATCGTGAAATGATTATATTATATTCTGTTCCTGTAGCTGATCTTTTATTATTTTAAAGATGATCCTAATCGTCTGAATATTTATAGATCATGGATCAATAGGTCGTACATTCCCTGAAGATGTACGACCAAAAATTGAGTAGCTTGGTAAATACGTTGAACAAATAGCGGTATCTGAAAATTGTTCCAGCGGTACAAAAACAAAGTTTTAACTTGTTACATTCGGCCGAAAACTATGACTCATTCTAACAGTCTCGTTATACTTCGCGAAGCTGGAGTGCAAGATAAATTCAGAAACTCGATAAAACAACGAAGGACGAGATAACTCGAATTTGTATGAAGGATAAAAGTTTAGAACTTATAAGAAATACAAACGAGACGTTTACAAAGCAATCGTGACGCGAAAGTTTGCAGGAAATAAAATATGACGCGACACACAGTAGTATGTGATGTTACATAATCAGACATCAGGCACGTACAACGAACAGTATTAACACTTTAACGGACCACTGTCACGTGCACGTGATTTTACTGTTACGACCACCGTATCATCATCTATGCAACTTATTGTGTTTGTTCAGGTCCAAGTTTTATCTCGTGCGATCGCTATGGTATCTCTACATTTATAATTCCTTATAATAATATCCCAAGCATCCTCGTGTTCCTCACTTTGATCCACAATTTCAATATAGAAAGCTTTCTCAAACTATCCACATCAAATTAATCGACAGAAGCAATTAATAGTTCATTGAGTTAAATTCGAACAGGTTAAACAGACATTTCAATTCCAATTAATTCATAATTCAAAAACAATTTGTAACGAAACTTTCTGAAGATGACGAAATATATAAAGGTGCTCTCTTTGAATATTTATAACGATACCGAAGAACTATGAGAATTAATAAAACTGATATTTATACGTTCACTTAATAATAAAACTATGCAGAACTAATGTTTGAATATTTATAAAATATTAGATTTAAAAATTTCCGATAGAGAAACAGTTTTTGTTAAACAAAAATTTCACTGATAATCGATAGTCTTTTTCGTAAAGAAAATATTAATACTTTACGTAAAGGTAATATTTGTATTAATGGGAATCATTAATGTTTCTATGAAAATAAAAGATTGTAAACGCATTATGATGTATTGCATGGGTGAGATATCTAAATTTCGAAGAAAGTCGAATGGCGACATTCTTCTTTAGGGCGGCGATATAATTCATTCGTCGTTGGGATTCAGTAGTCCCAAACGTAAGGTTTAGGGATAAGTCATCGACGAAAGCGATATTCATCTACTACTAGGTACTCTCCAGAGGATAAAAGGTAAGAGTTATTTGATCTTTTATTGTTCTTTTCCTCGCTTCCTGTCCTTTTTTTTATCTTTTTCGGATCATGCTATCGTCTCCGAGGACCAATTCAATCTTAAGCTTGTTCGCGAACTATCCATGCTTTTTGTTTTATAACATGGAACAATAAGCATACATCTTTTTTAAAAAAAATGATGTTCACAAGAAAGGTACTTAAATATTCTCAATATTCTTATAAAACCACTGTCATTTGTTCCACATATCGAAGCTCCAGTGACCTCGTATCAAAATTGCAATATACCATGAACGAAACGTATTCCGTAAACGCTGGATCATTGCAAAAATGCAAAGCTTTTCACGATAAATACCACGAAACTTACATTTCCATATTTCCAACTACGAATAAAAGCCTGTATCTCCGATAAACAGCGTTACCAGGAGCAACGTTTTCCAAATGAAATTTTATTCCCGATATGGACAACGATACTTATTTTATTATCTTTCATCGTGTTCGCGACGTAAACGTTTCGATAACGCTCGTTCATTTGCGCTATAACGTCTAATTTACACGTCAACGGAAGTCTAGTGTGCGTCGTAATAGCTCACCTTTAATTAGCACCTCGTTATGTCGTCGCTCTTGATGACGACGAAAGCCGTAGCACACTTATCCACTTTGATTGCCATTAATTTCCAATATCCGATAATGAAGTGTCATAATGTCCTCGAACACGTCGATGTGTCTTTTTCACGAAGTTAAGCTCGGTTAGGCAATATCCGAGCACGTTCCCCGTAGTACGCGATGTTGAACTTCGAAACTGAAAATCGTTCGTAATTCGTACAGGCTTATTTGTCACGGCCAAGCAAAGCACTTTACGTCTGTTTCGTGAAAAGTCTCCTACGGTGGAGCGAACCTTTTGTCACGTAGCATTTCGAGGCCTCGATAACTCTTTAGTTTCTAACTATCTTTTATAGCCTCGACAGAGCCAGGAATCGAACCGTGTAACTTAAACGACTCGAATAACTCGATAAATTTCGAGTTTATCGTCGTTGCCTGAATGATTCAAGCTGAATAAAACCGGAGTAAATACGAGCAGCGGAAACGAAACACAACGTATTGGAATCGCATTATTATCGTTCTCTATCGAGAGTCTGTATCACTGTATTATTATACGTTCCACGAATTCTTATTCGACTCTGATCGTTAATCATTGTTCGAAGAAAAATTCTACGAAGAAGCCACGACGACTCCGGAAGATATGCGACAGAGAATTGTAGATGCACGCTTAGCTACGAGTGCAGATGTCATAGAAAGATTTAAGCAATGGATTGCAGTTAATGGACGCCATTTTGAGCATCGTTTCGACCAAGGTAAAGAATATCTTTTTACTGTTTCTTCGGTTAGAATAGAGAACAAACATTTCTTACGCTGCTTATTAAATTTATCTATTAAAAAGGAAGTATACAAAATTCTTTATTTATATAAAAAAAATTAAAGTAAAAGAGAAGACTAGGCTCATTTAAAAATTAGATCAAGGCAATTCTGATATCATAAAAGGATTTTCAACCACCCAAGAATACGAGTTACAAATATCCAATATTTTCGAATATATTTTTTCCAGAAACGAATCCTTGAATGCAAATGTACAATTCTCGATCGAGCCACAGAATCTTGCTGAGCTTATTTATATCGCTAATTTAAGGTAACCCTCTGTTTCTTGCAACCTCACCAACCTCGAAATCTCATCAGATAAAAAATGGATGGAGCAGAGTGTTACATCGAACCGGTTGGAAGACGGGTCTAGGCAGAGGGAGAAGAAATTCAAGCAATTTTAGCAGAAACAGAAGGATCCGCGAATAAATCGCCGATGATAAGATTTGCATATTAGCAGCGTTACTGTCTAGGTCGTTGGACCGAAGCTTCAGACCGACCGCCCCTTTCGTGTTGTGCCCTACCCCCGCCATTCATTCGCATTCTCCTAGGGGCTTGCAACACCCGAATCCAACTACGATTCTGACCACGACTTTTCCCAACCCTTTCCACCGTCGCGGCTGAATCGACGGGAAACGCCACAAGTTCCCCGAGATGTAGCTAAAAAGTCTTAAAAAACAGAACCGTAGCGAAGTCGGGGATGGTGTTAGTCCTCGATCGCATTGAACTCCATTGACCGTATCAGAAAACGACGAGTCCGGTCGAACGCTGCCTTTTACACGGTTACATGCGCCGTTTCACGAAGAAGACGTTACGAACACCGTATAATGCTCTCGTAGTCTACCGGTTGAATTTATTTACCCAAGAACTGGGTCTTCGGTGAAAATTATTCGTCCGCTGGAAACAATGTTCTTTCCTTCGTCAATTAAATTGCAAATGCCCCGCGTTAGGTATCGGTCGAAACGTTTATTGTTGCGGCCGTTCGAGGTATTCGTAACGTTTTTATATACGACTAGTTCCGGTAGAAAATGTGTGTGGAAGAGAAAAAATTTTTAAATTCATTTCCAAGGTGAAATTGTAAGAGTCAGAAGATTCAAAAGCAAAAGCACTCGTCGTAGAAGAGTTTTTTGGAGATCCACTTAAATAAAAGTGCTTTAATTTTGACCGTTTAAATTATATAATTTTTACTCGAAATAGAAATTTTGTCTTTGATACTTGCATTCATCGAATTATTGAAATTCAGCATAATAAACGATTATCTTTTTAGTGCAAAATAAAAACCAACCATATCCAACATGAAATTAACAAAACAATTTGTCGGAGCTATTTAGTCACGCGTAATGCAAGTAGTGCAGGTCAGTGTATGATCAGACGCTGCAAATAGTACATACTAAACGCGTGACACGGACGGTCAGACATCTGTCGCGTAGTATACATCAACGTTTGCTCTATCATTGGCAAGCGAAAATGTCAAGAGGATACAAATGCGTACCAAGATGGTTAATTACATTTGCATTAACGTCATAATTCCTGACAAAGCATTACAAGCTAAACGCTGAACAAATAAACTACATGTAACTTACGCGACCATTTCACTCGTTAATTAATGAGTTTTTTATGCACAACGTGCATAACAACATTTCTCTATCCGTTATATGGAAAAGCTCTTCTTCGGTAAGATTG
The DNA here is from genome assembly GCF_051014445.1 of Colletes latitarsis. Classification (NCBI taxonomy): domain Eukaryota; kingdom Metazoa; phylum Arthropoda; class Insecta; order Hymenoptera; family Colletidae; genus Colletes; species Colletes latitarsis. The sequence goes on from NC_135137.1 coordinate 32,675,242, forward strand.
GAGTTCCGAAGAAAAGCTTTTGCATTTATTAAACATTTTTTCGCTTTTATGCCAATAACGCGGGTCACCATAAATTATTTTTTCCACGCGTGTCAATGATATCCTTACGCGAAGATTCCCTTTGAGCAAAGCTCGTTCGTCGGTGTGTCATTGTACGCTCTGTTAATACCGTCTAGGTTATTATGAATTGTTTGTGCGTTTGCACAGTGTCCCAGAAAGGAAAGGGATTCAAACAGGATGAGCGAGTGTTCTTAAGAACGCTGGTGATAAATGATTGCCGGTAACTGACGTTGATTCAATTTGTATAGGCGCCCATTTAACGAGGACGGATACGATCCATGAACTCACCGGTCTTTTACTACTTATAAGGTTACTTTCGAGGGGATAACGATGGTGTAGTCTGTTCGTTCATTAATCAACGCATGCCACTTTACACCGTGATCCTTATGATGTCTGTTACGACGGTGTCGTATTATGATCGTTACGTAATAAAATACATTGTGACTACGATATTTTGACAAAGAGCCGTCAGTGTACACAATTAATCTAATTCAAACAAAATAGAATAATTATGAAGCATTTTGAGACGCTTCGAAAAACTCGAACTCTTCTTTATTGCATTCAAGGCAATATCGAAAATGGGAAAAAGTTTGTTTAGCTTTCTTTACGAATTCCATCAATGTCCCTATTATATTTATTATTACTTTCGCTATGATTTTAAATAAAATTCAACATTTACGTTCGAATATCTATCAATTTTGTCGAGTTTTGACGTTGGTTCCATTAAAACAATAAAAACATTTCTGTACATTTGGCATGCTTTTAAAACCTAGCGTTCCATATTGCGTATAGTATTACATTTACTACGTACGGACATGTTTACATGATAAAATAAATAAATAAATGAACACATTACGTACGTAGAAACACACAATATCTTTTCGATTTTTAGTACATTTAATTAATTATACCTTTACGATATTATTGTGTACAGTTAGCGTATGTATTTAAAAAATCTTTTCCCATGGGTTGTATCAAATTCACAATATATGTTAAACAGACAAAATTGATACTTTTTAATTTACTAGACGCGATAGAAAAGACAGATTGTTTGTCAAAACGCGCGATCTATGATTTAAAGTTCCGAAGCATCGATATTCTAAAGTCTGATTTCGTTGAAAGAATTTCCGAAGAAACTACTACTGTTGGTTCAAGGAAAAACGACTCCTACGTACGCGGCATTATATCTTCCGCGAAACGTGCTTCGAAATCAAGTTTTCTACTTAAAATCACGGAACAGAAATTACTTGTACATAAGTTACTGGCAAATCACGTGAAAGTATCTTCAACCTAAAATGAAAAGTTCGCTCCTCGCACGGCGTGTAAGGAAAGGAAAAATAAAGAATCGGAAACAAAGATTGGATTCTTCCTTTCACGGAATCTATCGTGATATCGCGTTTCACAAAATTCTTCAGTATAGTAAGAAATATTTGACGAACTACATACATACTCTGTTTTCGTTGTAAATGTCCGTTTATGATTGAACATTAATGAATCTTGATGGATGGACGTGATTAGTGATACACTATATTTTACACAACACAACAAAGTATAACACGCACTGTGTGATAGTACAAAAATATTTATAGAATATCTACATTGCGATCTTAACTGTTCGACTAACCGTCTCTGACTGTCTGCGTGCTATCTCCAAGTTTCCCAATTGATGCTACGTGACGACCTCGAATGTCTTTATATACCGTTGCTATGTTTATTTCGTGCCCGTGACAAGTTTAGGCACTGCGCACCGAAGGAGGGGAAAGACACTGGTTTTCCCTTCTACAAAGTAATTATTGAAATGTCTTGAGTTCAGAATTAGGTTTCTGTTATCTCGAGATACAATGCCTTGCAGGTGACAATACTGTGACCCGAGATAGGATGGAGCAAAGACCCTTCATTAGATTAATTTGCGTATAAAAAGCATTCGAGACTTCAAACATGTTAGCTTATCGTACACCTTACGCATTCGCTGAAAATATTACCATATAAATTGAAAAATATTGTTTTCCATTCTTGACGTTTCATTCATTTTCATTCCCTGAATATTTTTATCAGTGTAAAGATTGGTGAAGGGTTAAATGTAAAATACAGCAATACATTCGTGTAACACACAAACTCACGCATACAATGGTCAACAGGCTTCGACTCTTGGGTCAATTGGATCTTGTAAGAATAATGAATTATTAGTTTAGATTCTCAGCAACACTTTCCCTTGCAATATCAATATTCTCTTCGGTTCCTTGCACCACGTTGACGCATTGGAATGCGTTGATGAACCAGTGGTTTCAAAATTATCGATCGTTTGGATGAATTTAACAATCGTTCGCGTAATATTTTCTTCCCGTCGAACGCTACTCCCCAGACTTCTCCAAGAATACTCGACATCTTAACCCCCGGATTATAATACACAATCCCCCCTCGATGTCCCCCGCCGCGTCCTCCCGGACCCTTGGCCCCTTTTTATCCTTTTAACCTCCACTTCATCCCTCGTCGGTTCTCCGTCTCCCACTTCTGGCAACCCCTCTGTCTATCGCGGAACCAAAACGGCCGTGGCTCGCTTTTCTCCCTGTCCCTCTTGCCGAAACACAGTTGCGGATATCTAGCACTCGCTAATGGATATTGCTGCTGCCCTTGCTCTTGCTCTTGCCTCAGCCACCTGACTTTGCAGCCCGTCTACCCGCGTTTCGGATAAATTAGAAAACTCCAGGCTTAGCCTCTTTTTTTCGGGGATCAACGGTTCGCTTTTCCACGCCGTGCAAAGCGTATTTGCATGACAAACGGCCCCGGCTCCGCGCCGCTCCGAACGTTCAATTCGGATGTGATCCTTTTCGCGAGCACCAGCGTCTTTCCAACACAATTCGCTCGCTGCTAATCGCAGGCGTTATTAGATCGTTCGAGGCGATCGTTCCGCTCTTTTTTAATAAAGGGAATCACGTAACAGCATAGAAACGAAGGAAAAGTTCAAGATCATCACTAATAATCGTAACTCGTTTCTCGCCTTAATGATTATTGTCAGAGTGAATCGTTTGAAAGTTACAATAAAATTGTACTTCTTGGGCCCATTTTTCTGAGGCTCTAGACACCATTACAGAAGACAGAGTTTAGTCTTGTAGACCATTACCAGAGGTTAGACAGTGAGACAGAAAAATGAAATTACAGAAACATATCTGACCACACATTATATTTTCAGAAAAGAATTTTTTTCTCGAAATTGCGTGGGATTTCGGGGGTATGTTTATTCACCAAAAATGATTATAATTGATCCCTGTAGCCAAAAATAATTTTTTTAGAACGATTTGAAATTTTTTTTTTTCGCCGACAAATTTCAGGGAAACATGTCAATGTATGGTCAGACATTATATTTTCTGTAAGGAATTTTTTTCTCGAAAATGGTTAGGATTTCGAGGATATGTCTATCGACCAAACATGATTGTAATTGACCCTCGAAACCGAAAATAATTTTTTCAGAACGATTTAAAAAAATTTTTTGCCGCAAAATTTCTCCACATACTCGAATTTTTTTCTCGAAAGTGGTTAAGATTACGGGGGTATGTCTATTCACCAAAAATTATTGTAATTGACCTCTGCAACCGAAAATAATTTTTCGAGAACGATTTGAAATTTTTCAATTTCGCTGAAAAATTTAGGCACCTAACAACTTCGTAATGGAACAAAATCCTCGAAATTCTATCTCTACCTTCAATTATTTTCTAATTTTACAAACACAATCTTGAAACTTTCCCCTTGCTACAAGTATGATATTGTTTTCGACTTCCTTAAAATCATAAATCCGATCACTCGAATATTTTCGTCGGCCACTGTTTCTATCGTATTCGCGTCCTGTATCGCGGCACTCGATAGGATTAATCGATTCGGCCAGCTTGTTGATTTATATCTCGATCGTTGTTGTGGATACAGCGGTAAAGTTTTAATTATATTCTTGGCCGCGGATACGCAACCGGCCGTAACCAATGCAGCCAAGAAAGTCCGCAGTCCGGTGCAGAACGACCGGTATACAACATCATCCCCTTTCTCAGCCCTCTCCCGGCTGAACCCACCGCCCCCCGTTTCACCCCCCAACCGACCGATATCCTCGGGATGCAAAAATTAAATTTGCTTCATCGTGTATATCGGTACGCCCTCGAAGCCGTCAATATTAATCTCACGGCATGCGCTCACGGAATTCCGCGAAGGGCGAGACGTAAACGCAGATTTCCGGAAGCCAGATTTCAACGAAGAATATTAATCGATCGCGTCGGTTACGCTGCTTCCGGACGCGCGCAATCTCGGTCAGATACTTTCACTGGGATCCAAAAAATTCGACGTAACTTTATTTAACGCGATCGCAACGGGAAATCGGAATTTCGATACCTCCTTCTCGAACCCATCCTACGACTTGAAGATTTATGTTTTTACCTTAAAGCTTACATCGATAATCCGATATTCCAATAACCTCTTACACGTTTCGTTCGAAACGTTTTAATTTTCTATTCTGTTTAATCTGTCTATGTACAATTGCAGTTAAAATCTTTGTAGGATAAGCGTGTGACGGAATGTTTGTGTTAGATAGAACGACACTATTGGACATTTGACTTTTAATTTCTAAAATTGTTGTCTATATATAACAACATAATAAGTATAGAATACAATAGATGTTCCACTAAATACACAGTTTTTTGCGATCATAGATGTTTCGCTTTGACTGCTTGGAAACTTTAAAGAAGCGATTATACAAATGACACTAGCGCTATACGAAGATAGTAACCTACAGAATCACCTGTATTCGAACGTTGGAAACTTTTGCATACCCCTGATATTTTTCGTCCCAAGAAAGAAACGGTAACGTCAAAATGGAAAAGTTTTACCTCTGCAAACGCTTAACCTCCCGTATCTTCCGATAGAATACCCCGGGATAATAATAGCTGGAAAGTTTCGAAACTCGCATCGAGAATTAACGCAAATAACAGTCGGTTATTGGCGACTTGAAGTGTGTGTCCGGCTATGCATCTTTATTGACAAATACTTCCCTAGCCGTTGAAGTTTTCAGAGACTCATACCGATGCAAAGACTGGCAATAGTATCAGGAAGTCCAATCGAGTAACTCGTTACCTAAGATCCGAGACGGAGAGGTCTTTTGGTCTCCACTCGACCCTCTATATTGCAATTCGATGCGCACTCGTCGTATTGACATTTGAATACGAAATAACTTTAAAGAAACTTCATTTTACTCCCTTCATTTTCTCGCAATAAACGTACAGCGTGTCTCCTTGTTTTGTTCGGTACCAAAAAACAAGAGCAAAAAATATCAGACGAACGTATAATTTATTATAAATTAAGGTCGATACGTTCTTAACGTTCTAAGCATTATATCTTGAACTTTTCGGAAACAATGTGATAAATAATCGAAGTTGTGGAAAGTGCCAAGAAGTAAATTTTTCAGGACGAAGAAAAAACAAGTCAAGTATGTGACTGAGGATAGAATAATCAGAAGAAAAATTGTTTGTGTTGTTCAGTACTTAATCGATAGTAATTTGATGTTAGTAAAATGATTTTTTCAAACGTTTCAATTCTACCTTTAATTCTTTCCATGGAGGTCTGACCATATACGACTCTACACTACTAGCACTTAAATTTGCATAATTATTAGTAGTCTAAAACTTTATGTGAAATAAAAAATAATATAAAATAACCTTGTTGGTATTGTTGACAGTAATTTTATGTCTTCTGCCACTAGGAATTAATTAAGTCTACTGAAAATATTCTTCCAACATCGCAGGACGTAATTTTGATGCACATCCTCGTGATATTTCAAAACAGTAATCATCAATGTATTTCAAACGCAAAATATGAAAAAAATTATATTTTTTAAATCCTCTAATATAAGAAAGCATGAGCAATTACAGCTCACTAAATAGCCTATAAGCTTACTAAGCAAGGATTAAATAAATAACGAACCCCCTAATGATACAACAACTTTCTATTCGAGTCTCGTAACTTCGTTTCGTATAAAAATATACGTTTGCACGAGGATCCACGATCTAGATATTACGTATCAACGCATCCTCGGTTGTCGACCAACTTCTTCCGACTCGATATCAAACTCTGATCCGACCGGCGTACGAACGTGTGCGTGTGCAACGGCTATGAGCCGGGAAAAGATGTTCGAGAGTAAAAGAAGAGATAGCGTGCTTAGTTGCGGTTCTCGGTGCGCGTGGAAGTCCAATTGCCCGAAACCGGAGAGGAAGGAGGAAATTTCCGGACCTCGCCTCTTTTCTTGGCCCTCGACGGGAAATGGTAGCCGAGGCACTCGGAGCTCCTTTTTCCGAAAGGAGGGAGACCTTTTTGGTCAGTGAACTCGGGAGTCTCTGGACTGTGGCTGAAAGTTTTGCTCGGTCCACGGTCAGTATTTATGTCAGGGTAGCAGAGCGTGCACTTTCTGCTCTCGTGCTGGCGAACGGAAGATTGAAACTCTCTAGCCCGGTTCCTCTCGCCACGAGCGAAGCCTATCGTCCTCAGTCTCCAACGGGATTCGTTAATTATCCTTGGATCATACTTCCTCGTCTTAGCCATCATCTATGTCGAAAGCATCTACGTACAGTGGCGGTCATTTACGTACGAGTCATATTTTAATTTATAAATTGCGCATATTGTCTCGAGTAACTGGCAAAGATATCTAAACTTCTATTATGAAGTTTCAACGAAGGCTTTTCCATTTCACTTTCTTTGAATTGCTGATATTTGCTTGCCCAGACAGTGATAATAGTGGTGTAAGTCGATATTTTAACGTTAAAAACAACGAATTAGGAATACAAGCGAATCGAACTTTCTCGAAAAGGTATGTTAAACGGGAATGATAAAAATAAAAATTATGAAACTTCGGCGTACGCGTCGTTATATGAATGCTGTTAGTTCTCATTACGGATAAAGTAAGCAGGAAAGCTAACGCGGTTACTTGGGAATCCGGCTGTGCCCTAAACCGGGAATAAAGTAGGAAAGTTTTGGAACCATTCCCTTTTTAGGCTTCAACGAGAAGTGATGACAAGGCTCCCGCCGCAAAACGACCAAGAATTTTGCACGCTGAATCTGGTAGTTTTCTAACAGATCAAGTTCAAAGCCTTCCCGTGGTTCTCTCTCGGTATTTGCGTCACGCTTTTCTTGCGCTGCTTGCAATTAGCTAAGATTATAGGTCTTTGTGCTCCTCCAAGTTTGGTTAAGGTACGCCCAAGCTTCTCCTCAGCTTTAGTTAAGGATACCTCTGTCAATCCAAGTTTCGAGGAATCCGGATCGTGCTCACAGGACACACTTTGCGTACCACGGAAGCTGTAATTTGTAAATTACACCGAAACGTTTATGTTGCATCGGTTCGTCCGCCCAGCGAAATGTCAAACTCTTATTGCGTTAACATGAACCACGATGGTCAAGTTAATCAATAGCATTATCCACTGGTATTTCTTCGTTAAAAATATTTAAATACGTATTTCGTACGCTCCTTGAACACAAATATCAGCCAATTGAAAAATACGTGTTTAATATCTTTCAAAATATCTCTGAGAAGAATGAGCAAAAGAGCACACTCTATGCATAAAACAACAAACTTCTGCATACTCTTTCCAGTCAAAAATCATAATTTTTCATTAACCAAAATCAGAGATTACTCCAAATTAGACGAGTCAACGGAATGATTACTAAAAACAATATTGTTTTAGTCATAATATACTATAAAAAGAGATTCCAAAAATTTTATTAGGATCTCACCTGGTTTTTAAATTTTTTTTAAAGTCCTACAACCACTGGTGCTTTCGTTAAATAGAGGCTAGAATCAAGTTCGTGGAAATTAACTCCGACGCGTGTATTCGAACTAATTACTCATTTCCATGAGAAAGATATTAAAAGAACGTGAATCCTGTACGCTAAAACGACGCCAAGAGTAAAATTTCAAATCAAAACAAAATAATCTCGAGCTGCTTTCATCTTCAGCTCTTTTCGCCGGTGAGTGAAATTTCATTAAAATCCGAAGCAGCCGGCGAAACGAAACCTATCTAGTGGCTCATGTTACTTACTGTCCACGATAGCAACAGGTAGTGGTCGGAACCCCTCTGGCTCCTTCATTTTGCAGATTTCCGATTACCTATTTTAGCATGCGAAACGAATATACGAGAGAGGGAGGCATAAAAGCGTTCACGGAATCGAACGGAAGTTCGAGCAACGTTTTGATCCTCCCCCTCCCTCCCACAACGGCACGCTTCCGCCGCGAGATTTTCTCGACCCGAGAAACTTTCGAATTTCGTACGAAGATTTGACTGGCAAAACGATCGCGATCGAACGCGAAGCCTTTAAAACTAAGACTGGAACTGCTTGCCAAATTTCTCTCTATTCGAATATTCAACTATCGGGCGACTATAATTTGAATACTATTTAATACTTTCTGTAGCGATCAAATATTTCATTTTACGACTTTGCTCACCAAATAAAAACATTTATATATTTAACATAAATCGTGTTCTGAATTCATGACTTTTATGAAGTTAATAAAATATGCACAGAGAAAGAATGAAGCTGTTTTACTATCGTCTGTTGCGATCAGAATTTATTTGAAATAATAATAGCCGAAAGAAAGTTGGCGATATTACTTAAAATAGCCACCTTTTGCAACGACGCGAACTTGTAATAGTCTTTTGCTTCAAGTTTGTAATCGTTTGTGAGTGGTTTCAAAAATGGTGTACCAGAGAGACAGTGATTGTTTCGTAGGGTGTATCCCATCGAGACACGATGTGCCTTTATTTTTATGAAAAAGGTGTCAAGACCCGAGCCAAAGCGTACCAAAATGAAGTGCTGAAAGGAGTTGTAAAATCCTTGAATACGACTCTCTTCCAAAGGCGAAGGTAGATTTTCCAACAAGACTTCAACTCGGCTAACAAAGCTGAAACAACTTAAGAGTAACTTCAGAACACTGTTGCAGAGTTCATTTCAGCTAAAGACTGACCCTCTGGTAACCTAGATTTGTATACCCTCGATTATAAATTGTCTGAGTCAGAGCTGGATAACATGGGCTGAAGGACTCTTTATAAAAATTTTGGTAGCCTGGAGAACGTTAAAATAACCTTGGAAACTTTGACCATACCTTTCATTGGTAATTGCGCAAATAAACTTTGATTAGTTAAAGATAATATTTACTATTTTTTACAGATGCAGAATGCTTATTTATTGCCTGTAAATAAAAGCGCGAAATGATCAAGATGCTCAACAACTGCAGGAAATTGAATCGATTACACTCTCGCGTCAGTGATTCCGTGAAATCCCCAATTCCAATATTTATATGATCCACGTGTGAAATAAACTGATAATTTGTACGGCTCGCCAGAAACGTTGATTCCGCTCCATAAATTCATCCACGATTATATAATGATCAATTTTATCATGGATGATAAAATTATCAAAGTACCTACTTCTTATAGCGAATGTGATATGACACGTAGTAACGTTAAATTAACGCGTACAGGGTATTAAAAAATATGCTTTGAGATGTTACGAGTATACTTGCTACGAGGATATAAAATGGTTTGACTCAGACTTATTAAATGAAATATCGAGAAATGACATTAAATTAACGAAACGTAAGAACAGATCGTGACAACAATTTTTTTCCTGGCACTTACGTTTACAGAATTAAATACAAAGTTATATCGATATGACGCATATAAAACTGCAGAATTTCAAGCGGCAGTAAATCTTTCTGCGGGTTTCCCAGACTAGGCGGTTTTTCCAACTCCCAAAGAACGTAAACCGATTAAGTCGGACCTGCAGGCATAAATGAAATATTTAATCCTCGCAGCACCGTGAGTATAATTTCGTCCCTGTAGGCGCTTTGTACTTATCGTTCTCTAAAATAATTCTCATTTATAGTCGTACGAGTAATCAGAACATAAATAAATTATGGTGTCCTGCTGTCGCTGAGAACGACACGACGCGAACGGCCATTGCATATTATTTCACGTATAAATTTACGCGCTTAGAACGCAAAGAAAAGATACATTTTCACCGAACAGGCAAGCATTGCAATCGAGTGTTATTTTCAAACGATCTGGTTATTTACGAATTCATTCGTACTATTCATGATTCATAAATCTAGATCCTTATTAAAATATTTATCGTGAAATCGTGAAATAAGACAATTTGATCACCCCATGAATTACTATATTTGATTGAGATTCGAAAAACGAAAAAGATCCACAGAAAACTAGCACCATAAATAATTTTAAATGTACCATCATCGATTGTCAATGGATTAACATAGACAAACTTAATTTTTTCCAATTTCACATGTACCCTAATATAGATTTGTGGTGGAACAAACGAAATAGGTGGGTAGTTCTGAAGCTGACTGACACTGTCTATTTTCTAATCTTCACATAATTATTTATCTCTCACAGAGGTGTTGTATAAAGACTCGCTATCGTATCGCGTTTCAACGTCTACAAAACCAAGCTGGCAATCCTTTCTTTCACCAAAGCGGTGGTCCTTGGATAGCTTTACTCTCGCTTTACTCTAGCGGGAACGAGTGAAAATTGAACCACGGCCACTCGTACCATTCGACCCCGTCGGCCTAACATTTCTGCATTAACCTTGTCCTTAACGACGTGGCGATTAACGCGTTAAAAGCACCATTTCGGACAGCGATAGACGAGGACACGCCGCCGCCGGCTCTCATTCTACAGGCTTTACTAATATCCCTAAGTGCATCGTCAGCCGCTTGATGCAGTGTTGCACAAGCCCTGATACGCTGCACTCCGGGGTTCACTTACTTTTTCCCGTCCTTCTCCCTCTACCCTCGCTCATCTCGTTCTTTTCACCGGTTCATACGTCCGACCGTCTCTGTCGTTCCCTTTCAACTCGCCCACGCTCTGTCTCGTATCTCTCCCTTCAATTCTAGTGGCATTGCGCGAACGCGCGCGCGCGCGCTCGCTCCCACGCTCGCGTGGCCGCTCTCGAGATCCCCACTTCTCATGATTACTTCCGATTTTATCCTAGACACAGAAAATTGTGGTGGTTGTGCCCACGGTTTCCCAAAGAATGGTAATATAAAGTAGTGCACCTGTGTTTTCTCCGACGCGGAGAGGAAAGAAAAGAGCGGAAAGCTGCGGCGGCCGAAGAGCGCCGCGCGGAAGAATAGAGAAACGCGAATGGGAATGGCGAACGAACGTGGGTGTAGAAAGAGAAAAAGAGATTGGGGACCGAAACGTTGGCGAATAGTACGCCTTGGACGCCTGTACCACGACCTTACCTCGTTTTTACCCCCACCCGGTGATGTCTGTTCCCGCTCGTGTCCGTTCGTTCTCGAGGGCTCCGCGCAAAATCCCGTTCGCGACTTTCTGACGGTTAAGGGTACGATTACAGTGAAGCGGCGGGGCGAGGGTCCCGTACAAATCAAAGAAAATAACGCGTTTATTCTTTTATTCCCTAGCCTTAATTTAAATACACGTTCCACTTTCGAATTCACTTCGAAGTGAAACAAACTGTCGGCCAAAATCATGCGTCAGATTCTAAGGATCCATGTAGAAAAATAAAATCTTCAACTTCGTAATTCAATGGTTGACGATGGTCAGTTTTGTCAGCAATCAAAATTGTCAAATTTAGATGAGATGCTAATTCTCACAATTGTCTAGTGCGGTCTTTCGACCAACAAAGACCTTGACCTTTACTTTGTTGCAAGATAAAGAGAGTGTAACTTCCATAATTCATTTTTTATATATTTGTACAAGTATCAGGAATGCATGTGTAAAGTTTAAAACTAATCGGCATCACAGTTTTCATAACGTGAAAGAAACTTTAAAGTACCTTGTTCTTTCGGGGTCCAAATGTGAAAACTCCCTTAATAGCGGTCTCTTTTTTCCGTCACCTCGAAAAAAACTGTCGTCGCGCCTCCCGAAAAGTAGAACAAAAAGCACGGAAACTCTTACCCGTTCGTTATTTCTATTCTCACTTCACGTTTTTCGAGACACCGCGTTTCACGTTTTGGCTAAAAGCTGTTAATTCCTTAACAACGCGATATCGTCGCGATAAGGCGCCAAAATGTCGTTTCATCTCACCGGGAAACAGCAACCGCCCGTAATATTTCCATAAAAGTACCGCCCGAAATTTCCATAATAGCGTGTACCGTATTATTTTCTAAATGTAGAAATAGGAAAGTGAATTCGCATTTTCACGGCACTATTACACGGCTGGGGGAACGAGTTTGGTATCGTTCGTTGCGATATTACGCGTCTGGCTGCGTAACACCGCGAAATTAAACGGTTAATACCATTTAAATTGTTTCAACTATTTAATTATCAAACCCTTTCTCTGTCAAATAACGAAATAAGTAATGTTGTAACCCACGATTTGATTTAATTTGGGCTGGTACTATACGTTCCGCAAAGAAAAATCATCTGGGATCTTATTTTTAAACCTTCTTTCAAATGTAGGATGTCCTAACAAAACTTTTTGTTAATTTATTAAAAATTTCAAATATTATATACTTTATATTTTATATTTTAATAAAATAGTCTTGTCACCCATTATATTTACATGTAACATTCAACGCAGTATTGATAGTAAATAACATTTAACCATAAACAAAATATCGTACAGATTAATACGAACTAGTTAATATTTGTACGAGGTTTTTATCGCGGTAAATCAATTTCGAAAATAAACGTGACAGAGAACTGTGCACAGGTTCATTCTTACGCAAGCTTTAATGTTTACGTCGACAATGTTTTTGAGGCACGTTTCCCTTCGTATATTTTGTGTTTACAGTGTCATCAGCTGCGATCGATATACCGGGTATTTTTCCGAGTATTTCGCGGCGTATTACACGCGCGTGGAAAATGAATCGACGCGGTAACAATTTCCCCCAAAAAATGACAACGGAAACACGCGCGATCTGCTTCGATCAAAAGACCATCGCGTTATGTAAAACTGAAAAAGAAAGATACAATATTCATCGAGCGATAACCTTTTTCTTCTTGATATCAGGGATTCCATTGACACCTTTTTTCTGACAGAGAAAAAGCTCTTTCTATTCTAAAAACACATTGGTATTCTGCCTAATGAAAAAGTAGATATCCTGACAAAGGAAACGGTTCAAACTATACCTCCTATTACATTGATTCCCTATTCTGACCTCGTTTAGGACTTTAGAGTACTAAGATCGAGATAGAGGGAGATGTATTATTAACGTAGGAAGTTCTTTGAGAGCCTCTATGTATGTTTCAGGTGCCAAACTATAGCCCAGGGATATCTTCCTAGGAAACTCATACGTTGGGTTAATCGACTTCTAGCGAGCAATTATCATTTATCCAGGTTAATCTAATTGATGATCCCAAACGTCATTGTAAAACAAGCACTTCATCCTTCTTAAATCGTTATAAAAAATATAAATCGTTCAATCATATTTTTCTCAGAGAACAAACAATAAAAAGAGTCATTCGATCGATCGTGGTAGGTTTAGTGTTAAAACAGTGGGGGCCTCGATAACTCAAAACATTTTTCATTTTCCTTCAACTTACCCCCGAGGTCCGACTGTATCTGAAATTTCCCCAACCGTGGAAGAGGTTTATGACGAAATTACCGCGTCTGACTGTAAATATAAAAACGCTCGTAAAGGGTGCGAGTTAAAGCGAGCAAAATGAAACGTTCCGCGCCTCGCGTATAAAATTCCCATATGACTTAACAATACTTCCGAAAGTATCGTGCAAATTAATCGCGTTCGTGAGAAAGTATAGTCGCGCTTATAAAATACGACAAACCGTTGGCAATGTTCGAGCCCTCTCGCTTAGTTGTGCATTTTTATCGACGGTAAAAATTGGAGGTATAAAAAAGCTTTTTGTATTTATGACGACGTGGAAGCCTATACATAGACTGTAGAATGTTGATGTACGTCGATTCTACTGCATTAACGCTTTAGAGACCGCTGACGCTGCTCTTTGAGCTTTCTTGAAAGTCGCGGTAATTTGCCAGACTGTCAAAGAAAAAACTTTCGGAACACACAAAGAGATTCCAGAAACTTGGACGAGCTAGTAACTCATTTTCTAGCGCATTTCACATAAATCGTTCCTTCCCCTTGATTTTCAATTTGCTTTCTAATTCCGATATAAATACGATCAAACGTTTAATATTTCCTGTTTAATATTTCACAACAATAATAGGTATTTAGATTTGAAATTCAAAATTAACATGTAGGTAGAATTGTATCTGATAAATAGGATGCAGTTCACAGAATCCGATACATGGAACACAGTAAATAATTATCGAGAAATCCTGACATCCGGTAAATACGATAAAGACTTTGTTCCATATTTTTAATACTTGTTTCTCTTTGGAACAATACTACCAAAACAATGTATACATACACAAAAATGATAGATGATCAATTCTGGTGCCTGAAAGTGTAGCAAAATGAATTGGGATACACCTCAAAAAGATTCAAGAACCAAACGATACCTCTATAAGGCCAGTGTAATTTACCTCTCGATAGAAGATATTAAGTTTGTCGACGGTTTCTCTTTGAAATAATTCTATCAAAACAATGTATACCTACACAAAAATGATAGATGATCAATTCTGGTACCTGAAAGTGTAGCAAAATGAATTGGGATACACCTCAAAAAGATTCAAGAACCAAACGATACCTCTATAAGGCCAGTGTAATTTACCTCTCGATAGAAAATATTAAGTTTGCCGACGGTTTCGTGAAAATTCAGCCCCCGCGACGCAAAAGAAAAGCTGATAGGAGAAAAGTCCGATGCACAGGCAGGACGCATGACGGCACGTATGCGGCTAAGTGGCAGGGGCGCAGAAGGTAGGCAGAGATGAGGGTGAAACGGTTCGCGGCGGTGGAAGAGAATGACGCGGTGCCGGGCGCAACAACCACACAAGCGCGAAGATGAAGAAGCAATTATTCTAATGGAGGCTTTGGGGAGGATTGTAGCCGGGACAAGTGAGGTAATCCATGAATAATACCTGCACACTTCCACCGTTCTCGCTCCATGGACTAACCCGTTACTCCCTTCTTCTCGTCGTCCCGACGTCGTCTGCCTGTTGTCCTTCTTCTACTCGCCTAATATTATGCTGAACTCCGGTAATCCTTAAATGCCAGCCAGGCCGCCGGATACCCGTTTTGAGTATCTCGAATAACGCGCCCGATCCCCTGTTCTAGGTATCCCATTTTTCCGTACCGCGGCCGTTTGTTCCCCGATTCGACATGTCGAACCCTTCGGATGCTAATTGAGAGTGTACGTCGGCATTCGCGTGGGTCTAAGACGGATAGACGTCGAAAGAGGAGCAAAGATCGAGAGGTCGGGGTCGGGCGGTACGGATTCAACGGGATTTCCATCGGTCGGAATCATTCCTGATCTTCGAGGACCTCCTCGACCCTCTCGATCTCTCGGTAACAGGATTTTTTCGACGAACCGGCAGCCAGTCCTTTTATCCGGACTCCCGCGTTCGCCGAACGGTGGATTTTTTAAAGAATGATCCGCTCGCGATGGAAAGCCTGATTCGCGTGTACCCTGTATTTAAGATTGCTTTTTCCCTTACTCTATCAGCGTGGCCCTAGAAACTCTGGAAAAGTAGTAATCGAATAGCTTTGCTTAAGAAGTCTATTGCTGTCTAGACTATCATTTTTTCGGCCTTTTCTGTGATTCTTTTTTTAGTGATAGGCAGGCTGTTTTATACTGAGATTTTGCAGATATTTGTATTTTTTTCGTCAAAAAATATTAAAAATTGTGGGAGTTATAATATTTAAAGCAGAGCGATTGACTTCAAATTTGGAGAGACTCTTCAAAAACCCGCGTACGAAGAATCTCATAAAAATCAAAGCGCATTTGGCAGCGAAACAAATATTTTCAAACTTAGCATAGTTTAGTTCGCCTTTACACTAGCTTCCAAAGCTCGAGCATATAATTGTGTCGTCGAAGACACGAGGCCCGGGAAGCGGATCCAAAGTCTCCCTAATTTCTCGGTTCAGCCAACAATGGTATTGTTAATCGCGACGCCGCGGGGTTTCGCGGGAGCTACTCGACAAATTGTTCGCGAAAACGCGTCGAATCGATACGACGGATGCGAAGTAGAAGCACAGCCGAGGTATACGAGTCGACCTTTCACTCAATGTATCTTTTCGGCCTATTTTTCTGGGCCTCTAGAGCCCTAGTTAGTCTAGAAATGTTACTATCGGGTTTAGAAACGAAAACGGGAGGAAGTGAGACAGAAATTTTATTATTTTTTAACGGAATGGAAGCTGTGTACGGTTCAGAATTGGGCATCGATCGATTAATCTAAATTTTTTAATTTCGTCGAAAATTTCTGCACCTATTCGAATTTTTTTCTCGAAAGTTTTCTCGAATAGTCACTATTCGAAATAGAAGAACTATTTCGGTTGATCCTACCTTTTGACCATTCCTGGGCCTTTGATCTTAATGACAGCCTCACTGTTGACCATCGATGACCATTACCTAACCATTGTTGACAAGCGAATAACGACCCATTAAAACCACCACAACGTCGAAGATTAAAGCCTTCTTACAAGGATCCCCTTAAAATTTAATGCACGATCTTTCTAACATTTTGTTCCACTTTGAAGGAGTGCATCTCAAGACTACAAAATAAATTACCTGTTGGTAATGTTGCGTGTGACTCGAAAATGGTAATGGGACTCTAGAGCCCTATAAAAATGGGCCAAAAAAATACATTGGATGTATATCTCGTCTGTGGTATCACCTCCAAATTTTTAAATCGGTATGGCAGTACGGAATAATGTGTAAGGTCTACTCGTATACCTCGTCTCTGGTAGAAGCAACAGGGCAGCGGGGAATTAAATGGCATATCGACGTCTGACGGTTTCTTGACGGTATCCGGGAATCAACCCGCCCCGGCCACGACGCGTTGAAAATATTCCCGCGTTAGGGGAAATGTCGCGTGAAACGTAATTTGCAACCGCGACGTTGACTTTTCATTCGATGATTCTCGTTATCCGCGTAACGCGTGTCCCGTGGCAAATTGCACGCGAAACCGTGAGAATAAATTGTCTCCGGCGAGCTAACGACGATCGCGTGAACACCGACCAGGGCGAAAAAAACATCGCCTGCGAGCTTCTTTTCCCGTCGTTGCCCGGCCTCTTCGAGATGCGATACTGCGAATATTTAGTTACCGTGAACTACACTCGTTACCGTTTCATCTTCTCCTGGCAGATACGTGCGACGATTCCTTGAGTCCTTTTTCGAGTCCCCCGTCATTCGCCATCCTTGTCCCCTAGCAGTTCCTTCTTCGCTTTTTGCTCGTCGATCGTCGATCTGGCAGGCACGTCTCGTCTGTAAAATGCTAAACGCACCCCTCTGCCGTCTTGTGCGTCGTGTTCCTCTATCCCTCTATGTTTCCCTTCGACCCTGCGCCCGCGCCTTATCATTCACGGCTACGCGTTAACGTGACGACGATTAATTTCGACAGGAATAATTTCCTGTTCTCCCGGTCCCGTGCACCAGCGTCCCTTTTTTTCCCTTCACCTTTCGCAATTATCACTTCCGTGGCTTCAGAATTTTCTGACGAATAATAGAATAATTCAAGTAACGAGTTTGAATTGTAATAGAACGAAGACTACGAAAGAGACCTGGTGCTCATTGTTTCGATCCCATGCACGTTGTATCTGAATTGCAATATCGTTTAAACGACCACCATCGATCGCTTTTGGTGTTGCGAATACGATAAACCCAATTTTCAGATGATCCTGGCACATAAACTGTATCTCACCGATAACAGGAATAATTTAAGATGGTTTGTTGAAATGACTCAAGATAACCTCATATGTAAAAGTCTAATGGCGTCAGATTGTAATAAAAAAGATTAAAATAGCCTATTTCTTAAGAATCAGCCTAAACAAGGTTCGGCCACCCCTGGGAAAAATTGTAATGAGAGATTCTAGAGGTCAAAATAAGACGAAAATCAAGGATACTAATTTGTTGATTGGGGGTTGATTAAAATGTTATAGAAACATTTCTGGCCACACAGTATATTTTCGGTAAAGAATTTTTATCTCGAAAGTACGTAGAATTTCGGGGATATGTGTAATGACCAAAAATGATTATAATTAGCCCCCGCAACCGAAAATAATTTTTTTAGAACGATTTGAAAAAATCGTTTTTCGTCTTTAGGCACCTACCCCCTGTCGATTTTTCTTAAAAATTCATTTTTCATTTTTAGGAATTTTGTTTGACACCCTACAGAAAAGTTGTCTAATACTTTTTTGTAGGTACCCATAAGCTCTACTTTAGAAAAAAGTTTCATTGAAATATATTCACTATTGTAAGAGTTATGGCTGTTTGAAAATTGGACCATTTTTATGGGGTTTTTCTCATTTTGCGGGGTCAAGAACCAATTTTTCGAATATTTTTGCGATTTGTACATATTCTCCACCAAAATACGCGTAGTTTGCTTTTTTGAAAATTAAAATCGTCCAATCCGTTCAGAAGTTATGACGTTTTAAAGATACGCATGAAATTTCAGGGAAACATATCAATGGTATGGTCAGACATTATTATATTTTCGGTAAGGAATTTTTTTCTCGAAAATGCGTAGGATTTCAGGGGTATGTGTAATGACCAAAAATGTTTGTAATTGACCCCTGCAACCGAAAATAATTTTGTGCAGGACGATTTGAAATTTTTTAATTTAATTTTTTAATAACTTTTTAACGAAACCTCAACCAACAAATTGATATTCTTGATTTTCGTCTTATTTTGGCCTCTAAAATCTCCCATTAAAATTTTTTGTGGCCGAACACCCTGTATATACTTCCAAACACGAATGGAATCGTGCCTCGAAAATTGTACACCCAAAGTCGTCGACAAAGTAGAACATTTAAATAGAACCTTCGCCAAAATCACCGGCGCAACTTATTACATCAAACTTCTTCAAATCTAATGTGGATATGGTCGCAACGCAGTAGCTGCCTCGCGTATAATGCAATTGTTGAGGGTAATGTGCTCGGTAGAGTATACCATAGTCATTGAATTGGCCGTGGTAAACCGAGAGCTTGCTCTGCTCGTTTCCCTGCGCTCACGCTGTTTACCGAGATATTACAGCACACTGGAAAATATGGAACGACGAATTATTAATATAAACCATACTGGAAGCCCAAAATTGGACACATCTTAAATATTTGGACTTTACATCCAACCGGATGTTCGCGATAAACGGAGACGAACATTTATTAAAAGCCTGGAGCGGTGGTGCACAACATTTTTCATTGCTAATCGAAATAAAATATAATATTTTCTATCAAAATACGCTGACGATATCAATTTATTTAAAATTATGTTTTATTCGTTTAAAATAGCGATTTTCAATCGGTATGAGAGGTCTTCGAGTCTACTGTGAGTTTACGATCAAATATTATTTCTACAGATCTACCAAAGACGTTAAAATAACTTGTTTCTTCGTTTCTGATAATGTTCATCCATTTTTAATACACGTTTTTTTGTTACTTTTATCAAAATATATCAATATTTAATTTCATATAGTGTCAAATATATTATAGAATACATTTTAATCAACGATAATTTGTAGAATGTATTTCGATGATAAATTCGATACATCTTTCACGATAAATTGAATCCAAGCGGATAGTAATCGATTGAACAGAGAATTTTAATAATACATTTAATGTAATTTAAAACACTTAATAACATTTCCTCCCTTGAAATTGAAACGCGATGAAATTCCCAATGCTCGAACGAATTATTTATGTACGCACACTGATTTACGTTTATTTTAACGTCGATGGAAATATATTACTTTACAACGCGCACAGCAATTACACATTGCGCGAGGATAACTACTGCGTACCTTACTGTTGTTGCAATATTAGAAAAGCAAATTAGATTGTTGGATTTGTATACAGATGTAAAACAAGCAATAAAACAAAATGAATACGACTATAATACGCACCACGAAGCAAATATCCTGCTTATTTATCAGATTTGACACTTACAGGTCCCCAAAATTGAAAAAAAAATGGTGATCGAAGAAAATAGCTATTTTAAACACCTTCAAGAAACGGACTTCCAAAGCGGCACAAACCACTTATCAGAGATCATGTTGAAAGCTAAACGCAACCTAACACTCAGGATAATAGGTTTTCGTTTCCAACGTGCATCTCCAATCGTAAAATCGGATGAATTCGCCACGCGTGCGTTGCTCATTAAATCGTCGATTACGTTCAGCAACGGTTTTCGGTACATTTTGTACCGAAAAAAGTGGGGGTGGGAGAAAAAAGAAAAGTTGTCACTTTGCTGCGGGAAAATTGGTTCCGTGCCACCCCTGCGTCGGCAAGACTTGCAGCCCGTCGAAAAGGGAAACGGCCGCGCGTACAAGCGAACCTCGTGTGTATAAATACATAAGAAAAGGTAGGAAAAAGAGGTGGCGACGAGAAGCTGGCTGGTACATAATCGCGTCGCGACAAAGAATCCGTAAAAGGTTGGGCTGCTGCGTTTTTCGTGTAGTGCCGAAGAAGAGAGCGAGACTCTAAGCAGCGACGCACTCGTGTCCCCGTGAACACAATAATGCTCCGCTATTAACCGAGAGCTTGTATTAAGCCCTCGAAAAAAGCTTTCATGCACTTAACGACAAATAATATGAGAAGTGGTGCTACGCGCCCGGGACACCCGTCTCGCCGACTTTCTACTAGAGACTCCATGTATGCGTAACCGTGTACCTGCAAACGGATCTCGCGATTGTGCGTTGCTCTTTTGAACGATATTTCCAGCCGCCTCCTCTTGTCGGACCTTCCGCCATTTAACCCTTTGATTACAAGGACCGACGCGATACGTATCGCCGAACCTTTCCAGAATTCAAGCGACTGGAACAAAGCAGAGCAAAACCGAACACCGAATTTTAACATAAATAATAGTGTGGCGTTTCTTTCGTCCGGTTAGTTTCGTTTCTAAGCAGAGATTTAAATTGTTCCTGAATTGTTATACGATATTGACTCTTACTGAAACAGATGTGCATACAGAACCGAAATAAGTTATGGTTTTCTTTCTTAGTTTTATGGAAATGATAGTAGCATGCATTTTCACATATATTTAAGAACTTCAAACGTAATAAATGAATTAATAAATATTCAAAGTGATATTTATTAACTTGTGAGTATCTTGATTCATTTATATCGGGGAACAGAATTAAACACGTGAGGACTGAATTATAAATAAAACTTGGCATTGTTTAACATTACAATATAATAGTTTGAACGATTCTTAACAATATGTGGTATATTAATAATGAAAGGGCCTGTCAGTTTACGTAAATATTAAAAAGGCTTTAGTCGTCAACTTTGCGGTGGCTTTAATTGATCGGTGGTTACTCAATGGTCAGCTTATGATCATCGATGGTCAACAGTGAGGTTAACATCAAGGTCAGTGGTCTGGGGAAGATCCAGGGATGACCAAGAAGTAGGATCACTGGAAATAGTTTGTTCGTAGACGAAAGAATCTTAACGGTTAACCTTCGCGTTGTGTCTCCCCACTCTTTCATCATTTCGGAAGAGGTATACGTGAAGTCAATGCTGAGGACTTTTTCAGTACCCCTGGGACATCCAGGGGAATCGGGTCTCGCGATTTCGGGGGCCTACCACTGGCCATTAGTGAACCGAGCTGACCACTGGTGGACACTGCTGACCTCTACTGACCTCTACTGACCTCTACTGACCTCTACTGACCTCTACTGACCACTGCTGACCACTACTGACCAGTGATGACCAGTGATGACCAGTGATGACCAGTACTGACCGCTACTGACCAGTGCCGGACGGTGATGACCAACGGTAAGAACTGTTCAAAAATTCTCTCCTCTCTTCTATTCTATCGTTTGATACCAATTTCGGTTCAATAAATTGTTTTTGCCTTGCTTGTCTAACTGCTGTTGCTATAATACGAATATTTTCTTTCTTTACAGCTGACCTGACCCATTGGTAACTACCCTATGTACTGACAGTAAGTAGTAAGTCCATTCCACTTATTTATATTATTAGTACAAATGTACTTGTTCATTTTATTGTTTGGTGTCGATTCAATTTTGTCTTTCCGGTTTTATTTGATTTCTATGAATGTTTCGTTTCTCCATTTTTACTTTCATATTATTCTTCGACTTGGTATGGTTGCTTCATTAAACATAATGATATCTTGCGTTCATTCATGCATCGTATTGGTTTCTATATTATCTCATGAATTTGGTCGATATCAATTAGAATAAGATTT
Organism: Colletes latitarsis; assembly: GCF_051014445.1. Taxonomy (NCBI): domain Eukaryota; kingdom Metazoa; phylum Arthropoda; class Insecta; order Hymenoptera; family Colletidae; genus Colletes; species Colletes latitarsis. Next base: position 32,697,585 of record NC_135137.1, read on the forward strand.
TTATTCGATTTGCTTCTCTGAAATTTGTATGGTATGAATGTTTCGTTTCTCCATTTTTACTTTCGTATTATTTTTCGACTTGGTATGGTTGCTTCATTGAACATAATGATATCTTGCGTTCATTCATGCATCATATTGGTTTCTAAATTATCTGATAAATTTGGTTAACATCAATTAGAATAAGATTTTTATTCGGTTCGCTACTCTGAAAGTATGGTCCTTCAGCTTCGTTTAATGTCACATTATCATGCGAATTCTTATCTCTCCTTGCACTGGCATATTCAGTAATTATTTTCTCGTTGTTTCTGAAATTCTTGTGCCAGTTTCAATATGGGCAATATTAAGAAATTTGTATTATGATGTGTTGTCTGGTGTCACTTTCGTTATGTGCAATGTTAGGAGATTTTAGGAGATTTCAAACGTGATACTTTGTTTAATATTATTTCAGATAAATCAATTTTACTTTTCTATGTTCTTAAATTAGTTGCAGGTTAGGTGCAGGTTTGCAGAGGACATCGCAGAAGACATCGTATTTGCGATTAGACTTAAGCTTCGACGTTAATTTTAAGTCTCCCCGAATATTGCCAAGCAATTATAAAACAAGTAGCTTCTCTAAACTCGTTCTCTCGTTTCTTGCTTCGATCACCACTGTTTCATTGGAAGAAACATGTGATCGGTCGTGCAGTTGGTACGAAAGATCTAATCGCCTTCCCTTGGTAGCTCGATCGAGGGGAAATGTTTCTTCGCTGGAAGGTGTGGAGTTTCCGTATTCTGCGGAAACGCACACCTTCCAGCGGAAGTCGACCTTGTCTCAGGTACTCTCTCTTTGTCAGACAGCCTAAGTCGGGTCCTTCGGGCTCCCGGCGGGTTGCGTTGGAGAAATGGAGACCTCGATTCGGGGTTGCAGCATCCGTTTTCCTATTGAGATCGAGTTAGCAACGGCAGTAGGTTCGATCCCAAGATTCGCTGTACGGTTCAGCGTCGCGTCGCGTCGCGTCACCCTCGATTTAACTTCATCCCCTTTTAAACGAAAATAATTGCTTGGCATAACTAAACTAAAAGATCGAAGGAACTTTGTTTCCTTCTATCTCTTTAGTTTAGTAATCTAGTTTCTAAGAATATAAAAGGGAGATCGATGGAACTGGGATTCCATCTATCTCCCTTCGGGTCTCCGCTCGCAGCAACCTCCTCGTGGTGAGATCTGGTAATCGGTGTTACCCACGATGAAGAAGTTCTTCATCGTGGGTAACACCGAGCTAATGGCTGCGAATTTAAAATTGTCTCTTAGGATATAAGAGACAATTATACTGTCTTAAAGTTTTGTTATATCTAAGAGTGTGTAAGCCTTGAATACTTAAACGAAATTAGTAGATTGTTCTTGCAAGAGAACATACCGAAGTGTTGATCGTCGATTTAATAAAATTTGACGATTTTTGCTTCAGTATGTTCCCTTGTTCCCTTCAACTCGATCCTCGCCTTAGTGGCTATTGTTAGAGTGAATTATTTGGAATAGGTACAATCTCATGTATCAAATGATATGCATTCACCAACTATAAACGCACTGGTTTTTATTAAAATCATACTTCAATCCCTTGTGCATTTTATTAAAAGCTAGAAGAAAAACTAATACGACTCTGATCATATTCTGTAAATTTATTTAACTGGACGATAGTACACTACTTTATTGCATTAGTATGGACACATTCTATTCTGGACTCATAGTTGCACATAACATGTAATGTTCAAACTCTGGGTGCAAATAGTTGCAACTTCTTTTTTATAGAAATGCAGGTGCTCAAGTTTTTTATTAAATGTACACAAAAGCTACGAAGAGAAACGTACTGGAATAGGGCAGACTGGATGTGTTCGATGGAACCTTCTACTAAAAGACTCCGGAGACTGCAGAGAACCTCCTTGCCATTCCAACGTTATTGATTGAATATGGAATAAGAATTCAACGCCGTCCACGGTTTCAAATGGAACCAAGTATGCCGAGAATTACATATTTGAAAGTAACTCAAACCCGAATCGATCTGAATTTTTGTGGAAACTTGGCAAACAATGAAATATTTTTGTCGATTTTTACAAGAAATAGAAACGAAGATCGCAGCCATTGACTTATATTATTTACTATACAATTAATAATTATATTATACAGTGTTCGGCCACCCTTGAAAAAAATTTTAATGGGGGATTCTAGAGGTCAAAACAAGACGAAAATCAAGAATACCAATTTGTTGATGAAAGCTTCGTTAAAATGTTATAGAAACATTTCTGGCCACACAGTATATCTTCGGTAAAGAATTTTTATCTCGAAAGTACGTAGGATTTCGGGGATATGTGTATTGACCAAAAATGATTGCAATTGACCCCTGCAGCCAAAAATAATTTTTTTAGAATGATTTAAAACTTTTCAAATTCCGCCGAATTTCAGGGAAACATGTCAATGATGGTCAGACATTATATTTTCGGTAAGGAATTTTTTTCTCTAAAATGCGTAGGAATTCGAGGGTATGTCTAATAACCAAAAATGATTGTAATTAACCCCCGCAACCGAAAATAATTTTTTCAAAACGATTTGAAATTTTTTAATTTTATTGAAAAATTTCACACCTTCTCGAATTTTTTTCTGACAAGTGGGTAGGATTTCAAGGGTATGTCTATTGACCAAAAATGATTATAATTGATCCCCGCAACCGAAAATAACTTTTTTAGAACGCTTTGAAAAAATTGTTTTTCGCCGAAAAATTTCAACACCTACCCCCCCCCTGTCGATTTTTCTTAAAAATTCCTTTTTCATTTTTAGTAATTTTGTTTGACACCCTACAGAAAAGTTGTCTAATACTTTTTTGTAGGTACCCATGAGCTCTACTTCAGAAAAAAGTTTCATTTCAATATATTCAATATTGTAGGAGTTATGGCTGTTTGAAAATTGGACCATTTTTATGGGGTTTTTCTCATTTTGCGGGGTCAAGGGCCAACTTTTCGAATATTTTTGCAATTTGTACATATTCTCCACCAAAATACGCGTAGTTTGCTTTTTTAAACATTAAAATCGTCCAATCCGTTCAGAAGTTATGACGTTTTAAAGATTTGCATGAAATTTCGGGGAATCATTTTTGGCCTGAAATTAGATTTTCGGTAAGGAATTTTTTTCTCGAAAATGCGTAGGATTTCGAAGGTATGTCTAATGACCAAACATAATTGTAATTGACCCTCGAAACCGAAAATAATTTTTCCAGAACGATTTGAAATTTTTTTTTTCGTCGAAAAATTTCAGCACCTACCCGATTTTTTTTCTCGAAAGTGGGTAGGATTTCAGGGATATGTCTATTCACCAAAAATGCTTATAATTGACCCCTGTAACAAAAAATAATTTTTCCAGAACGATTTGAAATTTTTGAATGTAATTGTGAATAACTTTTTAACGAAGCCTCCATCAACAAATTACTATTCTTGATTTTCGTCTTATTTTGGCCTCTAGAATCCCCCATTAAAGTTTTTCCCAGGGGTGGCCGAACACCCTGTATAGTTACGAGCGATACAATTAATTACACAGTAAATAATAATGATTCCCAGGCCAAGAGACCAAAAATCTAACAAAATGACGATACATGTGAGATGACCCATGGTTTTTAGAGACGAAATAGGAATGTACAACTGCACGTACGAACCCTGACTATTAGAATACCAATATGTACCTTCATACTAATTGTTCCTAATTAAATGGACGCTTGTGCAGAAATATGCGACTGCACGTATGAATCCTGTTTAATAGAATATCGATATGTACCTTAATATTGATTGTTCCTACTTAAACGTACGTTTGTGGTTCGTTAGTATCTAATAAAACGCTGTTACGCTCGCTTGTTTATTCTATAATCTAGATACTTATAGTGACCACTGATAATAACTGAACTATACATTTATATTCTAACGCAATCTGAAGAAACATGAAGAAATATGAGAAGATATTTTCTTCTTGATGTCTTTGCTAATCCCACGATGTTTTCTTAAAAACATACACCCATATGCAATAAATATAACTCGCATAAAACAAGGAAATATTAAAAAATATTTTCTCTTTCTTGTCTTTGTTAATCCCACGATGTCTTCCTGAAATTCAGACAATAAATAAAATTGTATGAGATAGGTACGATTAAGTTCGATTAAGTTTGAACCTCGTATCTTGAAGTGACTTTTACCAATTGTTATTTACAATTCTCACGACTCTAACTTTAATGGCATTATATTTATATGTGTCGTAACGCTAATGCAAATCGCGTTTTGCCCAAAAATACTGAATCAGGTGCTAGCGGCGTCCGTAGTTGATGCAAATACACATGCAAGAACTAAACTAACTACTGCGAACTACTATTAACTACAGTAGAGTGGCACGTGCTGGGATGAAGTTAGACATTTTAAATATCGCAACACTAAGAGGGCAAACAACGCGATAAATCAACAATCGCGACGCTAATTTATAATAGAAGAATTACAAACGTGAGTTACAACAATAAAAGCAATCGCGAATGATAATTATTCGCAACACTACCCCTGAAAAGGAAACGCGAAAAACAACAATTCACAAAAGCAAACACGATTATTGCATATTCGCAACTCTATGTATACTGAAACCGCGAGTTGCCCTGATGGCTAATATGTATGGTGCAATCATGTACAAAGGTACATGCATACGTACTGAACCAGCCAAGAAAACAAACTAAATACAACTACAGACGAGTTAAGTGACAAAGTAGTAACAGGAATGATTTTCCATCCTCATCCAAAGATGAAGATGAAAAGCCATTTGTTGCAGCCCACTCTTGCAACAGTTTGTCAGGGCCTCTTCGACTTATTGAGTCTTTTCTTTCTTCGGCGGTCCTGCCACAGCCTGAAACTTACGTAAGACTCGAGATTTTGTGCAATACGCAGTCTTTCAACAATATACGAATTGTTGGAAGAGCATACGTGGTGAATCTCGAGGGGGACGAGCGTTTCGTAAGGGACCTAATCACGACCGCGAACGCGAGAAAGCGACTTGAAGAGTCGCGCGATTCAAAGAGTCGAAAATAAAGCCGAAACAAACAGCATACACCGTTTGAATCAACAAGATTTCTACTCTCGAAATCGTAACTACAGGTGCAAGACTGCCACGCGAAAACGCGCCTGCCCGAATAGCTAATGTGGACAGTCCAGCCCTGACCCTGCCTACTTAGATTTAGCACATACACACCAAAAAGTAAGTTACCTACCTACCTAACGCTATATTTAAAAAATTGCAAAACTCATTCTCGCAAACATACACTCCACGGTTCTCATTCATAATGTCTGGGCGCGACCTAAACTAGAGAGGATTCCCCGGGGTTCCTCCGACACCCGGACATTGCAAACATTCACGCTCTAAATATACGTACCAGTATCTGAAATCGACTGACAAAGGCTAGTGACCATTGCGTCTTTAATAAAATATATTGTATGCATGTATAAATTATACAGGGTATTCGGTCACAGCTGGGAAAAATTTTAATGGGGGATTCTAGAGGCCAAAATAAGACGAAAATCAAGAATACCAATTTGTTGATGGAGGCTTTGTTAAAAAGTTATTAACAATTAAATTCAAAAGTTTCAAATCGTTCTGGAAAAATTATTTTCGGTTACGGGGGTCAATTAGAATCATTTTTGGTGAATACACATACCCCCGAAATCCTAACCATTTTCGAGAAAAAAATTCCTTACTGAAAATATAATGTCTGACCATACATTGACGTGTTTCCCTGAAATTTTTCGGCGAAAAAAAAATTTCAAATCGTTCTGAAAAAATTATTTTCAGTTACAGGGGTCAATTGCAAGCATTTTTCGTCAACAGACATACCCCCGAAATCCTACTCAGTTTCGAGAAAAAAATTCCTTACTGAAAATATAATTTCTGGCCAGAAATGTCTGCCCGAATTTTCATGCGAATCTTTAAAACGTCATAACTTCTGAACGGATTGGACGATTTTAATGTTTAAAAAAGCAAACTACGCATATTTTGGTGGAGAATATGTACAAATTGCAAAAATATTCGAAAAGTTGGTCCTTGACCCCGCAAAATTAGAAAAACCCCATAAAAATGGTCCAATTTTCAAACAGCCATAACTCCTACAATTGTGAATATATTTCAATGAAACTTTTTTCTGAAGTAGAGCTCATGGGTACTTACAAAAAAGTATTACACAACTTTTCTGTAGGGCGTCAAATAAAATTACTAAAAATCAAAAACGAATTTTTAAGAAAAATCGACAGGGGGGTAGGTGCCTAAATTTTTCGACGAAAAAAAAATTTTTAATTAATTCTAAAAAAATTATTTTCGGTTGCAGGAGTCAATTGCAATCACTTTTGGTAAATAGACCTACCCCCGAAATCTTGCACATTTTCGAGAAAAAATTCAGTACGGGCGGAACTTTAAACGTTAATAACTTTTTAACTAAACCTCCATCAACAAATTGGTATTCTTGATTTTCGTCTTATTTTGGTCTCTAGAATCCCCCATTACAATTTTCCCCAGGGGTGGCCGAACACCCTGTATAAGATTGAAAAGTATTAAGATTGTAATCTATTAAGCATTTTATAATACTACTTTCGTGAATGCAATATCGACAATTGTCGATGATATTATTATTATAACTGATAAAAATCTAATATTGGAAAATTCTGTATGTAAATTATAATTATAAAATCTTCTGAAGCGACGCACTGCCACAGCCTAACCACACACACACACATGTGGAAAGTGCGTCGTGCACGATTCACTAACCAATGTCAGTCGCCAAGTAAATATTATTATAAATTGTTATGAACTAAGTCATCGTGCCCCGTTACCTTCACTCGTGCAAATAACACCTGGGCATGTGCATGAGCTTAGGCAACGAACACGGAATGATTAATCTGAAAATCCTGACTAGAAAAACTGGTTAATAGCTAAACGGTATTTCGTGTTTAATTTTTAGTTAAAATGACTCGACTTTTTATATCAAATATATCAAGAACAAAATACTTTAATATTGAAAAATATTATTATTCAAGAAAATTATTATAATTGAAATTTAATTATTTGGAACGAAAGACTTTAATTAAGATATCATGATAAAATAATCTACTTTGAAAAGTTAAATACATTATTGAAATTTTATTAAATTATTATTCAAAATATTCGATTACCCTCGGTCGATTCTGTCGTCAAAGTAAATTTTTTAAAAGATGAAACTAATATGCATGTTACTTTCGAGTTGAAAATCGACCAGTCGCGAAACGTCTTCTTGCACGTAAAATACATCATATGATGTATTAATTAAAGAAACGATCGATACTTAATAATTATATTAATGTGAAAATTATTGTATAATGCTGTATTAATTGTCATTCATATTAATGTTTTCACATTATATCAATTTATATTCTATTCAATCGTATAATTTATGTAAAGTCAATGAAAACATTTTACATATTTTATAAAAATTATTTATCGCATTGAGAAACATTTATTTGTTACATTAAAAAACGCGAGTGCAAGAAGACCCTAGCCTGCACTAAAAAAATATAACAATTGGTGTTACTACTCACGGGTATTTTTCATACCCGCGGTCACTAAACTCGTCAAAAATAGTAAGTATACAACTGGTCACTCGTGTTGATTCGGATTTTTCATCCTACAACATGATTGGGGACCAGAGGAACACAAATAACATGCGACTCACCAATGATGAAGTAGTCCTCTGCGATAACTGCATGACGTCGATGCTGCCCTCTAGAAGTCATCAAAGAAATCATCCAGTAGTCAGCATGGTCCTGCTGGTAACAATTATAATCTATTGTTAAAATTATAGAGATTTTTATAAATATTTTTATATGTATAAATTTATACTTACATTGTTCGCTCGTGGAGCATCGTCCAATAGTCCTCTTCAGTGATGCACTGACTCTAATACCGCAAACGTGTTTAAATTTCAAATAAAAAAAATTATCATCTTTATTACAAGTTATAGAATTTGATTTTACCAACAATGAATTAAATAGACTGTATCAATAATCTGTTTGTATCATGGCGCCAATGGTCGGTGGCATCCTCGAGATGAAATGAGAAACTGTAACAGAAATAAAATACACATTTCGATTAAATGCGTCAATGTAGATGTGCCTATGTCACAATTAAATAACAATTGAACTTGAAATATGTTGTACGAAATTGTATATAGTTATATTTAGAGGAATATAACGACGAACAACCTTGGTTAGATGTTGGAAAAAACGCGCGAAACCGATTCAACTTTCTTCACGATTTCGATTCAATTCGTAATAGAAATGTATTAATATTAAACGAAGATATTGTTAGAGAGTGGCAAAGAGTAATAGTAATTAAATGAAAAGCGATTAGATGTCGATAGGTAAAATGTACGTACCTTATTATCTGTGAAACTGCCGTCTTACGAACACGTCTTATCGCGCCATTTTTCAGGGTACGAATGATGACGTAGTTCCATTAGCAGCGACATCACAAACTAGGCGGTAGATGGTAGAAGGTTGCATGCTTTCGATTTTCGATGTTTTTTTTAAAGAAAAATTAAGCCTCTAATTTCAAATAATATTGTTGATTATAAATATAAATAATTTTGAAACTAAAATTTAATTACCAAATAATTTATTATTATCACACTTTCCCCCTGTTATTATACCCTGTCATTATACGAAGCATCCGTTTCTCGATATATCTCGATCTATCATACGATTCATAACTGATTCTATCGTTCGAAATACTTTATAATGCAAGTTATAATATAAGTATTATGAGAATATTACCAATAGATCGAGGAGGTTCTCCTGATTTAAACACAATCGGCGTAGTGTGCCCGGCTTCGACAAGTTTCGAGAAGTTTGTTTTCTGTTAAAGTGTTTGCCCGGAATTACCGTCCTTCCCGGAACTACGACCATCGTTCGTCTTGTATAACCGGAAGTACAATATCAGCATCACGAAATAGAAACGTTCTCAACTACTGTGAATAGTAAGTCCGTACAGTAAAATATTACACATAATAGATTTAAAATAACTTTCCTAATAAAAAATGCATGTCAAAGATTTTTATCGTTGCGATCGTAACGTGATCTATTTAACTTAAGAGATCACACCAACTTGATGGACCCAATTGGACCTATTTACCGCGTATAAATCATTTTTACCGTTACTTTACAATGAATTTAAAAAGGAAAACCTCTACTTCACAATAACCTTTTAAAAGTTGATATACGATCTTTTGTTAGAGTTATCGTACTTCAAATGAAAACTGTGCCACTAGCATTTATAAAGTTTGTTCTCATACGAAAAACAGTTGAACTTAATAATTGTATTAGTAATTTAATAAATGCATCTAGGTACATAAAAAATCGTTTTATTCGTAGTACAGTTTTTTTATTTTGCTCGTGTTACTCTTATTCGTTGCTACTTACCTCTTTTTCAAAACGACTGAATTCGTCATATCAACGCTTATCTATACTGTTAAATTTTATTCCACATTATTTCTTGCATGTTCGATTGTAAAAAAAAAACATTTTTAAATATAATACACATCGGAAGTAAGTACAAAATAGATACATACGACGCATAAATACACTTTTAGTAACAATTAAATTGTTTATTAGTAAACTAGTTTAATATAGCACAGAACGAAGTAAAAATAAATTTCAAATTTAAAAATTACAAATACTTTAATTGAATAATTATTTTCACTGTAACCAAATAACCCATGCTTTATGGTAAGATGTACGTATTTACAGAGTGGACTATTAGTGACATTATAATAATACGTTCACCAATTTATAAAATTCTATCTAAAAGGACTAAATTTACTGTTCAAAATTTCTTATTGAAAATTTGATTTGCGCAAATAAACCTTACATGTATGTAAAATTGTCAAAAAAAAAAAAAAAAAACACTAATACAAGAACAAAAGAGTATTTTTTCATCTATTATGGACAAGTAAATTTTGAAACGCACAACCCAAATATTATAAATCGTAATTACAATTTGTATTTAACATTTTAATTACTACACACTTAGGTTACCTATCAATCGAGCAACATCATGTTTTTCGTCTAGCGAAGAATCCTACAAATTATACATAGGTAATTGTATATTGGTATATAACCTAATGTTACATCTTAATCAAAGGAATTTGATGTGTAGTATAAATTTTAATGTCGATTAGTACTTTAATTGATATCCATTTATTTAACTAAGCCCATTTTTTTAGCTTCCACTTCGTAAATTAATAACCTCCACATTTTGACTACAAACACTTCTGCTTCTTCATCCAATACCTAAAATATATTTAGTTACGTTATAAGATTAATCAATTTCCCACACTGAATTAATCAAATGAAAATCAGTTACCATCTGTACATCGTCAAGTATACCCTGAGGAGAGCTACCGGCCATTACTTTGCTACAAATAAAATCTACTAATGTAGGTTCAGGTTCTCCAATATATTCAATAATCTTTTTGTTAATCCACGGCCTTATCCTCTTTTCCATTAACGTCTGTAAAAGTCAACGAATAAGTTAAAAGTAGGCTTTACTAACTATAAACGTAATACAAAAACATAACTAAAAAACATAGTTTACATTATCTATTACAGCCCAATCTAGTTGATATCCGAATAAAGCGTTTTTATCTGTAGGTATCTTGTCAATAAGGGATTTTATGTGTTTTCGTTTTTCTTCTTGACTTTTTGTACTTTCTTCTTTCCCGGCTTTCGGGGCTTCCTCGGTAGACTTTTTCTTTTTCTCTTCGCCATAATCTGAAATACAAATCGTATAAAAAAAATTGCACTTTACATGAGCAGAGTCAGCCGCGTGATGAAATTTACCTAAAGGAACTAGTTTACGCTTCTTCGCGTTATTAGCACTATCGTCGTCGTCATCATTATTAAATACATCCTTGACGTCGATTCGACCTTTCTTTCTAGTTTGATTTGTCGGTTGCGAATTAACTGTAACAGCTGTACTCGGACTAGCTGGGGTTTTATTACCAACACCATGGTCGCCGCCTCGATTACCGCCACTTCCCATAGCAAATGGTACAAAGTTACCTAAAGTAACATGACTGTGTCATATAAATAAAGAATTTACTATTGTACCGATGAAAAAGAATTACTCTGTACTCACTACTGCTTGTTTTTTCTGGTTCACTAACAAGAGACATACGTGAATCTTCATCTAATGTGGGTGGAATGGATTGTGCTGATGGTGTGGCTGTTTGATGGGAAGGCGACGATCTCGTACCCTTTACACTCTCTCTATCAGTTTCCACGACTTCTTCGTTCTCTTCGCCATCATGATGATGATTCTGATGATGACGATGATGTCTTCTGTGATGATGATGATGTCGTGGAGGTGTCCTAGATGGCACTTCCGGTTGCGAAGCTTCGTCAAATTGCACACATTCATCACTGTCACTTTCGATAGGCTCAGTCTCTATAGGTGGCATAACTTCCTTTTCCTTTTTCACTACCTTCTCGTCTTCTTCGTCAATTATTGTAATCACTGGTTTAGGCTTATACTGTTCCTCCCTTTCCGCTTTTAACTAGAATATAGTACCGATTTATATTACTCAGTAAATTTTGATAAATAATTAATTTTACATGTATTATAATAAAATAGAAATATTATTAGTAGATCTGATAGAAAAATGAATTTTCTATTCGAAATTTTAAACATTAAATAACAATTAACATCCGCGGGAAGAGAAAAAAAAACACAGTCTCGTTTAATGTCCTTGGATGTCCTACTGTTAAACGGATCACCCTATATGATACTTAAAATGTATTTTACCCTTTCGAACTCCGCCGCTGGATCTGGATGAGAAGCATCAGCATAAAGTTTATCACGAAGACGTTGAAGCTCCTGTCGCTCTGCACAACGATCCCGTGAATCGGCTTCCGCTTCGAGTGCTCTCTCTTCTAGACGACGCGACAATTCTTTGCCTTTGTAATATTTGGCATCGTCTCGATCATCATCGTAATCTTCAAGGAATTCTTTCAAGCGTTTTGCCTCCCTTTCTCTTGCTTCCCGTTTCGCTCTACGTTTCTCCGCCTCTTTTTCATATTCCTTTTGTTTACGTCGTTCTCGCGTCTCCCATGCCCTCAAACGCTCTTGATACGCGGCTTCTTTCTCGCGTGCTCTTCTCTCGTTCTTCTTCCTTTCTTTCGCCTCTTCCTCTTCTTCCCTTTCGCGCATAATTTCCCTTTCAGTCTTTCTCGCTTCCTCCCTTTCACGTTCCCTTTCACGTTCTCTGTCACGTTCCCTTTCCCTCTCCCTTTCTCGTTCTCTATCCCTCTCACGTTCTCGCTCACGTTCCCTTTCACGATCTCGATCTCTTTCTCGTTCTCGATCTCTATCCCGATCTCTGTCTCTATCACGATCTCTATCGCTCCTCTGACGATCCCTATCTCGTTCTTTAGACCTTGAAAGAAAAAAATAATTGTTGACATTCTAGTATATCGAATTATAGTGATGCTTTGAAAATTGACCGATCGCTATCCCCGCCAATTCTTGGAACTGACTTTCCGCTTGTCCGACGGCCAAATATGTTTATATTTTCAAATCTACTCTGTCATTCCTTCAACTTTGGTCCTAAACGTTAGCCAATATCCAAGGCATTATTGTATGTTTTATTCAATGTTTACAAATCATTATCAATAATTTTAATATTGTTTAAAGTTCGTCTTTGCTTCTCTTCTCCCAAATATATTACAAATCTACTGTTTTTAATATTACGTAAATCAATCATACATAATTAAATTATTTAGTAATTGATAAAGAGTATAATTTCAAAATCAAAATTAATCTTTCGATCGTCATGATACATTGTTAATACCTGGATTTAGACCGCCTTTTATCCCTTCTACTACTTCCAGTACTACTACTACGGCCTTTGTGAGATGTAGGACTACCAGGATCACCATCCTGTTCATCTTTAGTACTGCTACCATCTCGCCTATCCCGTCGCTCCTTTTCGCGCTTTTCGCGCTCTTCTTTCTCGACTGCTTCTTTTTTCCGTTTTACTTGGGCCTTCTCCTCCTCCTGCTTCTATAAAACACAAAAATAAAAAAATAGGTGAGACCAAATAATCGAAACAAACTTATCAGGCTGTGATAATAAAACGCAAAAACTAGCAATCGTATTCTCCTGAGTTATAAAAATTAAAGGATAGAGAAAACGTTACTGTAAGTGTAAAGTTAGTTAATGTATATAAAAAGTAATGGTAATATCTACACTATAACAGTGCAGTATTATCCTTTCCTTTAAAGTCAAAACAAATGCCCTCATACGTACGTATATGTATATTTATATACATATTAATAAAATATAGAATACTTCACATTTAATATCTGCAAAGGTAGTACACGTTGTTTAAAAAATAATGTTAAACAAATTTGATCAATGTATGCTAAAACATATGGAAAATATATTAACAGTTTTATGTTCAATATCCCCGTAGCACCCGCAAAATGACGAACTTTTATTGCTCGGTAACGAATGCTTTGCAAAAAAGTTTTAATTCCTCGTAAAAAAAATCGAAGAACTTATCGTATAAAATTAATTATTTCAATTTTGCGTAAACAGTTTTAGTATTTAATGTTACAAATATTACAATATTTAACGATTACTAGTTGCACAAAAATTAATCACATGTCAAATATCATAATTCTGTTCATCTCAATGAGGTATACTCACTCCACTGGAGCATGCTCAGTCAGCAGCATCTTACACGAAATCTTGTTTATATATCAATTACCTAAGTGCAGGTATAAATTTTGGAAACAAGCATAAAAAATTTCTTAAGCTCTACTTAAACTAAAAATACCTTAATACTAACAGACGCATCGTAGAGGCCACCCAATGTACTTACAACATTGCAAATGTGCCTGTAAATCAAGTGTCTAAAACTATATAAGTCTAAGAGTCGAAAGGGGTGAATATTTAGATTTCTTGTCAATACTCAATAATTATTAGAAAGTATTATACCAATCAGAAGCGGAGTCATCACGAAGAAGGGATTCCACCAAAACATCTTTCACTTTTGCCAAGAAACTGTCACACGTCTGTCAACTTTGTTTTCTTCTGGCTATGCACAGCTGATGCAGCAAACTGTTGGATATCAAATGCACAATAGTTTGCCCACCCTTATCGTCCCGTATTATCAACGTAACGTCTTAGAAATAAATTAATATGGTTCATCCTTATTTGATATAATGGTATCGATAATGGGTTACTGCTTGGAGAGTCCAAGTACCACAGACTCTGATGAATATCGCCTCAAAAAATACTTCTATGTAAATCTCTTTAAAAAAGAATATTATTGAAAATTAAGCAACGTATAAAAGCAATAATATATTTATGTATGCATTGTCATTTTATATAATGGTGCATGCTCTATGTCAAAATGATAATAAAAGTATAACTGCAATTAATAAGAAAAAGCGTTTCTTGACCTATAAATTGCTTTTTCTTAAATTCTCATAACCGAATATCCATACAGTAACCCATACTCTTTTAAACTAATAAGGACAGAGTAACTGAGTGCATAAAAATAGATGCACTTATGAGGAGAAAACAGACTGTTGAAACATGAAATATCAGTGGTCATAGGTATTCAGATGGGCAGTTCACTAACAAAACTACAAGAACCGAATGGTTGTGTTGGCTCATGGTTGTGGAGTTTACTCACGGTGTGAAGTTGACTTGGTCAGTCAGTGTGGTGGTACCGGAGAATGGAGGAGCGCGCACCTAGGTACTACATGTCTGATCGAGACGCTGACAGAAGCTGTTTACACAAAATAAAGACAACAACTGAACAGTCGCCATTGTGATGACAAAATCATTTCATTGTGTATAGGATTCAGAAAGTCTCGATCCTATTAATAATCTATCTAAAAATATATTATAAAGTATGTCAGCGTCAAATTTCTTTTGTTTAAAATAATATCTTTTACCAATCCTAGGAAGTGCGTAAAAACCACTGGAATGGCAATTTTCTGACCTTCTATATACAAGTACTAGACTGCTAGACTTCAGTATAATCATATAAATTAATTAGAAACAATAAAATAAGAATATTGACATAATAATTTTCCATAATAGAAGAAATAATAACACAGAATAAAATAACTAATTAATTTTTTTAAACTGTTTAGAGTAATAAAAATAAACATTTGCAATTTGGTAGTAAATACAAGTATAACATCCAACAGATGTTTTATTATCATTTTTCTCAATAATACTTTGAAAATATATTTTTATTAAACTGAAAAATAATAAGTTCCAAGCATTCCAACTATTTTTACTTTAATCCTCTTACGTCCTACTTTAATATTGAATAGATAATATAGTATACTGTTCTAGACAATTATCAAAAATGAATTACCTGACGTTTTTTTATTCAATATCTAATAATATATGATAAATACATTGTATCTTTATAAAAATACTAGTGCTAGCAGTTTAGCACAATAAGTATAGAAGCGGGTAAAGAAATTTGATTGTATGGAATAAATTGTATTCAATATACAATAGCAATAATGCTATTATTAACGAAGAATTATTTGCGACGAGTCAAGAAAATGGAGTTCCAATAGAGACAAATTTATTGGCTACATGATGTCAGCATGTTGTAGAGTTACGAGATTCTCCCGTCTTAAGATTGCACTTTTCTTGTTTTTCATGTTTTGTTGGTTGGATATACTCTGACTTACCGACGAGGCTGCAGCTGCCTGCGAAAATACGAGGGTTGTGCTGTGATTGACTC
The DNA here is from genome assembly GCF_051014445.1 of Colletes latitarsis. Lineage (NCBI taxonomy): Eukaryota > Metazoa > Arthropoda > Insecta > Hymenoptera > Colletidae > Colletes > Colletes latitarsis. The sequence continues at coordinate 32,713,427 of NC_135137.1, forward strand.
CCTTCAGAGCCAATGAGTGAGTGAAAGAGTGGTCCCCACACACAGCATTCCTAGGCGTGTGCGTTTGCTGTGTGCGACGCACGCTGCCTGTTATTATAATTATAGCAACGAGTCACGGCTCCAATTATTTAGAGCTAACATAGCACACACGCACTTTATCACAAAATACTTAAAAACTATATTTTATAACTACACTCTTGTAATCCTCTTTTGCCTGCCCAAATACATAGTTCAATTTTCTACATATATGCTGTGAGTTTAATCAACAATTGTTTAACACGAATTGCAGATATAATCACAATACATTTTATTACACTGCTTAGATTGTAGAAACGTTTGAACATTTGTGTCATGTGTAAATTTTACCAATTATGCTCGAATAAAATTAAAATCATTCGTAATAAGTCAAATAGAACTAACGAATTTACTAGCTTTCAACAAAAACAAAAGACATCAAACTTTTTAAATTTAATATGTAAATATTATACAAATATTTAAGAACATAGCAAGTATATGATTACTTTTTCGAACCAGTATATAGAATCTAAAAACGGTTATTCTATAATATATTGACATTTCCTTTGACTTTGTAGAATGATCAAATTCTTTTGTTAAAAAAACAAATCAAACAAAAAATTTGATATAATATTTTATGAATGTAACAAAATAAGTACTACAAAGTATTACAAACATATTCTTAATTAATTTTGAGAATTAAAAGATATATTATTTATTTATTAAGCAGTTAAATATAATCCAAAAATATATAGAACAGAACTAAAACATCAGAATTAATATTTTACTTTAACATGTTCGTTACCACTATTCAGGTAAAAAAATGTGCAACAGAAACCATACTACATTACATTAATTTTATTAAATGTAGTATATTCTTATAACTATGTACAAGTAAAATGTATTAATATCAACTCAGTGTCGTGCATATACAACATTGGTATTATAGTTCATACATTTATTTATGCTTTATGCAGATATCAAAAAAAAATCATTGCTACCATAAATATGTTGTTGATGTTTCTGATTTCCAAAAATCGATGCATGATACGAACATGTTGAGCAAAATACCATCTTCTCAGAGAAAAGTTGGAAATGAATAATGAAATGCATTGCTCATATATGGAAAAACATAATAAACATTAGTATCTAAACAAAAATTTCAGAGAAAATTGTACTTATTATAATACAGAATAATGTTTATAATGCTTCGTAAAAAATTCACATGATTGGTGACAACAGTTTTATAATAATTATCATCTGTTAACCTATATCTTTGCAAATTTTAAACCCAAACCTATCAGACCACAATCTATAATACCTTCTAAGATTTTGGTATATCACATCCGACAATATGACCAAAAAGAAGGGCAGAAAAGTAAGAGTGACATAAGAAGAATAATAAAGAAAGTGTAAAAATAATTACCTTCATAACCTCTCTGAATTTTCCAATTTCTCGCGTAATCAAGTCTCTTTTACTTTCTTCAATTTCCGCATCATCCAAGTTCAAAGATTTTGCAACCATTTTTGTTTGATGTTCCTCTACAACACATTATAATAAATTTTCTATTAATGTTCAAATTTCATTGCATAAATTATCATAAAAAAATTAAGATTTTACCAGGAGCAACTTGAGCCATTTCCAAATCAGCAGCATGTTCAGCTACAATTTGATTAATGCGAGTTAATGCATCTGCATCCACTACCCTCATACCCTCATCCATGTAATCTTCGCCTTCTTCTCCTTCACCTCCATCGGTACATGTTTCATCCTGTAAAGGTGACTGACCTCCTCTCAACTTTTTCCTTCTTTCCGCTATAGTAAACCAAACATATACATGTATTATATAGAATTTTTTAAACATCATAATTTTTATGCAATTCTTTATTTTACCTTTAAACTGATCAAGAACAACTTTGGCTTTTGCATCAACTTTCACAACGAGTTTCTTTGTGCCTATTTCCATATCATGAAGCAATCTAACTGCTCTAAGACCTGCATCAGGACCTGCATATTCACAAAATCCAAACGCTTGGACTCTCTTCCAAGAAAGTACATGGCCACATGCACCCAGAATATGTCGTATCATCACATCAGGTGCTCTGTCCATAATGTTACCAATGAACACAGTAACTGGTGGACCAGATTCTCTCTCGCGGCGTCGATTATTATCATGACGATTCTGGTTACGTGCATACCGAACAGCTGGAGCTGAGGTCTGCATCGCAGATACGGGTGTTGGAATCATCTATGTTTTATAAATGGTAGGTTTCTTAATAATGCACATCTCTACTCATGCAGTCCAGTGTCTCCCCTCCCCCTAATAGCATATTAATGTATTTCTTCTCCTTTTGTTACTGTTTATTACAAACATGGCATCATGCAAATATTAACTTAAAGAAATTAAAAGAGACATTCGTATCCATAATAAAACTTTTAGAAAATTTTCATTTCATTCATATGCAATACTTCTAACAATGTAAATATTTTAAGTAATATATATCACACCTCACATTGACAATCTAAATACAAGTTAACGCAATACACTATATAACTGTTTTAACAGACAAGAAGATTTACAACTATGACATATTAGTAGTATTTATTAATATAAAGCTATATGAAGTCTGCATCCTGTGCTACTTAACACATTAATTAGTCCACAAGTAAGTGTTTGTATCAATACATGCTGTTTCCCTTTATTGTTTACAAAAAAAAAATTGCCTATAGTTCAATACACACTGATTATAACTTTTTGTATTTACAAAACAAAACAATGCATTAAATAACAATAACATGCAAAGATTTTGAATTAATTATAGACTTAAATAAATGTAAGTAAAGAGAAATCAAGAAATTAAATCCATAAATTTGAGAACATTAACAATGTTTAACATGTAATATCAAATGTTTATTTATGTTATGAAAATAAAAATAAACACAAAAACTTTTGTAACTATAATTTTACCCTAAAATTTTAATGAAACTAATAAGAAGCATTAATTGGTATTTTATTGTAAATACAGCAACATGTAGCAAGTGCAAAAGATATTTGAGGAAAACATCCACAAATTACTTTGTAGCATATGAAAACATACATGCTAAAAACATTAAAACAATGAATTTTGTATGTACTTACATGTGCCATAGGCATTACACCACCTATTATTGGCGGAGGTGCACCAACCATGTAAGGCATAGGTGGCATGCCTGGTATTCCCATTGGAGGTTGGCCAGGATAAGACATTTCTTATTTTAATTAGTACTATGGCAATGCTCTCACTAAAAAACATAAAACATAAAATATTACACCTATAAAACTATAATATAATATATATTTATGTAGATACATATTACTCCATTACAGATATTTAAAAATAAGGTTGTCTTCTACTACTGATTTAAATCTTCTAATTTTGTTTAAAATGTGTATACAATAATAAATATAAAATCACCTATGTTATCCAAAAAGGTTTAATGTACAATATTAAATAAGATTGAAAATTATTATTTTAGATTGAAAGTACTTTCATTAATATGTATCTAAAATGAAAAGAACATATTTTATCTTAATTTGTTTAATGTTATACAATTTTATAACAAAAATAAAGAAAAATAATTAATTTTATATCTGTCTCACCTTCTTTGTTATATCATTTATAATACTTACTAACACAAAACTTGTTTAGTTAAAATGACTTTTAAAATTATAAATTAAATAAATAATGATAAACAATCTTTACTAAATTTATGAAAAACTTACTCATTGGTCATAAATAACGAGGCTAAATAATTTCTAAATTTTTGCTTACATCACAGATATAATATCAATTAAAAACTAACATCTAAAAATAATGCTTATTCAAAACTATTATAGATTGACAGTTATTTTAAACGATTAGAAGAAACGTGCAAATATTGCAACAAGTAATAATTCAGTTATATCTGCAAAATATTAGTGTTCAAACATAGAGGAATTAATCGAACATTACAAAATATAAATTTAAACTAAAAATATTACGTAAAATTTTTTGAAAATTTTTACAAGATAATAACCTTTTATAAATAACAAACTTTTTAAGCAAAACCTACTGGCAAATAATCAGATACAAAGACCAATTTAACATTACATGAATTAATATTTAGAAATGAATACCTACGTTTTGCATTTTGATATAAAAACTATTCATTTTCTAAGTTTACTGTATAAGAACATGTTTTTCGTGGTAACAGTTACAGATGCCAGACAAGACATTAATGGATGCTTTGGTATTCTAACCATTAAATGATTTTAACAAAGAACTGATTCTATACTTACATAATATATTTGAAAATAGAAGCAATGCATCGATCATCGTTTTGAAAATGTTTATGTCATTTTGTTGAAACTATAGAGTTGAAGAGACGTTTCTCTAAATACACGAACTAAAACTTCCACTTTCACGATCCTTCATCTAGTAATCACTTCTTTTCCTCCATTACGGTTTTACGCGCTGTTCGCTTCTAGAAGGCTATGGTTGATGGTATATTTCCCATGCGTTTGTCAATACATCGTAAATGTACCATAGTTCGCACACATTACACAAAATGTTCCAAAAATCCCTATTTATTTTAATGAATAAAAATAACCTTGAAGAAATTTTTTACTCAAGAGACGATTGATAATGGATTGAAGAAATACATGTACAATTTAGAAGCTTCAAACTTTTTACAAATTTTAATTAACAATTCTGTGTACACTCCATCGGTACATGTCTCTAGAAATCTGAAATCTGTCATTTTGGAACGCATTTGCAAATAATTCTTCGGTACAAGCATAATAGAGACTTCAAGACATTGACAGATTTATTACAATCTAATAGCTATTGCCATTTTAAAACATTGGAAGAGTTATATTAATATTTGTAAATGTAATGTATGTAACAAGAATAAACATTTAGTTCATTCTACAATATAAAACATTTATTCCCTATACAACTTTAGGGTTTTCGTGGGTCTCTTTGCAGCACCACAGGCGGACTGATCCAGAAACAAAATATGGGGGGGCGACACTGTCGCCGCGACAGAGACTCCAGTATTACTAGCCATGCTGAACGAGAAACAGTAAAACCACGAGAGTCTGATTTTGCACTTGATAGAAAGAATACGTAATATTTGTGCATCTCTGTTTGTCCAGTGCAAAATCAGAATCTCATACTTTTACTATCTCTCACTCAGCATTGCTCGTATTGAAACCGACTGTGCTTGTATTTATTTCTGGTAGAACATATGCTAGACACAAATATATATCAACACAAATACATCAATAGTAATTACTTTAAATTATAATTTATTGGTTCAACGATAACAACATATTTTATTTTAATTTAAATTCCCATTATCGGAAAAATAAAAACCTTGGAGATGTTTGGAGATAAATTTATGTTTGATCGATTATTTTTAATATATGCCAAGTCAAATTGTCGCTATATTTCGACAATTTTTTAAAATATATTGGAATCATATTTTTTTTCTCTTTTAATGTAATTCTTTTCTTTGTTTAAAGGCAATAAAAATATTGCAAGGATACGAAAATCATGAAATAAATAACAGTATTAAATTATTTATTAACTCTACCAAAATTACATTCATAGATATAAATATCACTTTTTTTTATAAAAGTATATATTAATATATTTATTTAGTGAAAGTTTAATTATACAAACGGCTATTTGTATGTCGGGTAAGGTGACAATTTCTTTGAGTTTATTATACGTCACTAATAACAGTATGGTTCCACTAGAAAGAGGTGATCGTTTAAAAGAGTTCACAAAGATTGTTGATTATCACTTTTATTATTCGATAATATAAGTTTACAAAAGTTAATTGTTGTTCAGAAAATAATAAATAATTTTATCGTACTGATTTAGTAAAATGTTAAAAATATAAGAAAATTTAAAATTCATCAACGCCCTCTTCAGTTGATCGGTGTTCCGTTGAACTCTTTAATTCATGAAATGGCAGTGTGATGCATTCTTTAAGCTGGGTGAAGTGAATTTCATGGGTGACTAAAGTTTCAAAATATAAAAAAGAAATACTATAAATTATCAAAAATCCCGTTGTGCAAAGCAATTAATGTGACTGTATGCAATGTCCTCTAATCCGTCTTTTGAGGTATAAGACTTAGAATAAAATAATATTTTGTACTTTTTATTACTAGCTTTCGGTTGACAGTGGTAAATGGAATCCTGAAAATTAGATTTTTTAGGACAGTTTGCTTGCAAGAGAAATGAAATTATGTTAGAGATTTAGGAAGCGTAGTTATGAATTATGCGTGAACTTATGTAAAAATATAAAAAGTAATCTTAATGATTTTTACAATAATGTTTGCATAATTCATGTTCATTAGATAACCTTATTAAGTAAAATTTAAATTATACATTTATTGTAATTAATAGCGGTTGTTGATACGCGAAAGTTAATGTTTACAAGCTATTGAACAAAAATGCACGAAATGAATTTTTATTTACTCTTTAAGTAGGAAAATATAGATTATTTGTTGAAGTTACATATCATGTAAGTACAGTATTATGATTTATGTTTTCATATTTTATTACTAGTATTGCATTGTAGTGAAGATATTTAATTATGTATGTAGTAGTGCATGGATTAGATTACAGCAACATTTGATTAGAAAGATAAGAAAACTATAAACTTATATGTACAAAATGTAAAACTATATTGTTTAAAATATACATACTATTCTTAAATGTTACTATACAAGATGAAATGGACATTTTTTGTAAAAGTTTATAAACCTTTGAATTGTTTATGAAATTTTGTATCTTAATTTCAGCATATTTTTATTTGTTGTATAACCATAAAATTATCTCTACCTTTTAAAGAACTATTATATGGTATATAATATATGCAATAATTTTATGAACTCTGTATAATATTTACCTTGTGTTCAATAAATAATAGCTATGTAGATTATAACGTTATGTACAAGTTAATAGAATATTATATTTCATGTAAATAACTATGTAGCGATAATGGCACCGAGACGAGCTGAAGACATTCATGTTAAAAGAGTGGCAGCTTTAGGTTGCAAGTTACCTGAACAATTACCAGCAGGAGAAATACTTACAGATATTACTCAAAACAAATGGAAATTAGGACATACAATAGGATATGGTGGATTTGGTGACATATATTTAGGTAATGTTTTTTTTTTGTGAATAATTTTTTACTTGTAAATCAGTTATGAATCTTTATAAAGATAAAAAAACAACATATTCATGCATTCGATTTTCTTCTATATATATTTCTTATAAGTTGCTTTTAAAATGTGAATTTTTAAGTCTTAATTGAATATTTATATCTAATTTTCTAAATAATTATTCTATATTTAGTATTTAAATAAATATCTTTAAATCTTTTATACTTTGCATATTTTAAAGTTGAAGATAGGTAAATTACTGTATAAATAATGATTTTATCAATTAATACATTTTCCATATATAATGTTATTTAAAAATAATTTTTATTTCAAAGAAGTTTATTGTGAACTTATTTTAAATATTTGATTCATACTTCTATTTTTTAATGCTGTGGGTATTTCTAAATCTTCTTTTACTAATTTTATAAATTGAACATTTTATGTTATAGCATCAAATGATATTTATGCACCTGTAAGAGAGGATGCAAAATATGTTATAAAAATTGAACCACATAATAATGGTCCATTATTTGTTGAAATGAACTTTTACATAAGAGCAGCTCGTAAAGATATGAGTAAGTAACATGTTTACATGAAACATGTAATTTATGTTTTGTATATATTTCATTATTGTAAATTACAGTTGAGAATTGGTGTAAATCACAAGGAAAAAGACGAATAGGTGTTCCAACATATGAAGGATCTGGCTCTCATATATATCAAGGTCAAAAATATAGATTTTTAGTAATTCCAAGATTTGGTATAGATATTGGAAAATTGTTTATATCGAATGGAGGAAAGTTACCTATGAAATTTGTTAATAGGCTAACTATTCAAATGGTACTTAATCAATGTAATTTATGATGAAATTGAGATACCAAAAGCAATTTTATTCATTCTTTTATATTTCTATAGTTAGATGCTCTTGAATATATTCATAGTCGAGGATATGCTCATGCAGATATTAAGGGATCAAATATTTTATTATCATTGAGCAAGGAAGACATCAATGCAAAAAGATCACAGGCACATTTAGTTGATTATGGGTTGGCCTATCGTTTTCGTACAGGATTAGGTATACATAAACCATTTGTTCACGATGAAAGAAGAGCACACGAAGGAACATTAGAATTTACATCAAGAGATGCACACCATGGAAGTAAGTTTTATAAACTTGCAACCTTGCATTGTATTCTATTTCATCGCGAACGTGTGTATTATTTTAGCACATTCAAGAAGAGGAGATTTAGAAACTTTAGGATATAATGTATTGCAATGGTTATCTGGTAAATTACCCTGGGAGAAAGAAGATGGCAGTTTGACAATGGATCCAGAAGAAGTCCATGCGCAAAAAGAAATTTTACTCTCAAATATACCATTGTTTATGCATAAATGTTTTCCTTATAAGAAAAAACCACCTGGTAAGTTGCCAAATTTTTTGTAAGAAAATGAAAATTGTTATAGTTTACAAAAATTTCTAAATAATTATAATATGAGCTATTACCTTTACTAAATAAATAGAGTATTCTTTAAAGCAAGATATTACTAATAATACTTTCTTACCAGCTGCCATTGTGGAATACATGACTTATATTACTGAATTGGGATTCGAAACTAAACCTAACTATTCCTATCTACGTAGTCTATTTCAAACTGGTTCGAACCAAAAAAATGACGTTCCTACATGTTTATATCGTGTAAGAGAATCTAATGAAAATATTTCTTGTCCCATCTCTTTCAAACGACCGTATTTAAGAGAAAGAAAGCCATGTAAACCTGTTAACGGCGAGGTATATATTATGAATAATTGCTTATCTTTTTTTTATATTTATTATTATCATTAAGTTCCATGTTATTGTAAAGAAAAAATAACAAACATTGTTTCTAGATACGTATAACACGAAATACGCAACCTAAACCTCCAATTGAAAGAAAAGAGTTTTGTTGGGAAGCAGTATTAGCATTACATCCTGATAAACTTGCAAAAATTACTGTACAAACTCTGCCTTCGTCACTCACTCCCCCAACACCGCTTACTCCACCACCATCTCCACCACCTCCATCCTTACCTACATATGCTATGTTAAGTGTAATTCAAAGAATGAAAGAAAGACAATCTGGGGCATTGCGATACAGATCACTACCAAAATCCACAGAGTAAATATTCTAATTTAATTTTCAGAATTATATTTTAGTATATTACATATAATACAAATATAAGACGGAAATTATATTTTCTGCAAATAGCGATCTTAAGGCGAAGTGGATGACACCAGCCATGGAACAAATTGTTCAAATGAGAAAGAAGATTCCATCACCGCTTTCTTTATCTAAAGTTTCACCGCGTTTGACTCGTTCCCGAGTGGCTAAATTAAAGCGTAAGTTAAATTTAATATATGTTGATTGAAATTATATTTATTTGACGAATACGCGATAATGTAACAGTTACATAATCAAATCATATGCATATTAGGACTTGGGAATAAGAAATCACACAAGAAAATACACAGTAATAAAAGAAGGAAATGTCCATCATCATAAACAGGATCGATTTTTCTGACTATTGTTCCAATTTTCATTCCTTGGATAATGGAATTTTGAGCAAGTTATCTAAATAATGGATGTATGATTAAGTATTATTCTCAATTAGTTTATTTAGATTTTATAAGAATATACTCTTGATGTTCCTGTTAAAAGGACAAAATTTCATTCATTAGTAATGCCTCAAGTGCTTAGTGCACTACTTTTTGTAAGACTGCTTTATCATGATTTGTTATTGAACAAATGATATGATTAATATAAGATTTTTTTTAAATAATTGAATAACGAACAAATAATTACAAGTAGTTGAAATAATAGTTATAGAAATTACACTGCTTCCTTTTAGCAATATGATTTCAGTATAATTGGATTAAGACTTGTTCATAGACACAGTAACGAAAAATTACTACTTCCGCAAACATGAAATATGTAAGCATCTCATAATTAATTATTGTAGTAAACATACGATCTGAATATTAAATTAGAGATTCGTTTAATCAAGTTTTAGTTTAGTTTGCAAACTGAATTTTAATATTAAAAGCACATAAACGAGTTTCCAATGTTTATACAAGTTATATTAAAATTTTATTCCTATATTAAAATAATGTAAATAATATTCTAAAACTATCCAAAACATGTTCAAGTACATTTTATTGTTAAAATTGTGTTGCAATTCTCGTGATTACAGATCAAATATATTATACTTGAATGTTAATAACAATAATTTGATTTAACGATAATATAAGTGAGGACTTGTAATTATCATAGAAAATATGAAATTTGAAATTTCAGTATGAATTCAGTAGTATATTTTAGTAGGATATAATTACAAACAGTGAAATATGTGTAAAAATAATTTGCAATCGTAAGCTGTTGTTTTACTCTCAACAAACCAGTATTGAGCTATTAATTGAACTAATAACATATATATTATATAGGGTCAGTCACGTAAATGAAACGAGTTTTATCTCGAATTTAGGTAAGAGATAGAACAAATTGTAAAAAGAAAAGTTGTCCTACAGTCTTTTTTCTATCTCTTACTGAATTTAAACACGTCCCGTTTGCCCGACCTATCCTCTGAATATTAAATTGCAGTAGCTTACGTTTGTCATTATATTTACAATATGTTAGCAAGAATGAGTGTATAGTATAAATAAAAAGAATGCTATTTTAATTCATGGCAAGATTTTGTATTAAAAGTAATTTAAAAACACACGCCTTTGAAAGTCTATCGTTTACGCTTAGAATACATAAAAAATTATCACACATTAGCCCATCTCGTTTCAGTATGATTTAATTTAATTTGTATTAATTTGAGATCTTACATTTACAAAACATTGTTATATCAGACTCAATCGATCATTGTATATATTTATATAACAAAGAACATGTATAGATGAAAGCGACGATTTATTTGCAGTAAGTTTGTGATAATGTATTTGTATTTTCTTAAGTTACACGTACCTGTGCCACAAAGCAGTGTTGTTAAAGACTTAAAAATGTATTGTAATTAAATAAATACACTAGCATTTGTAATTCTTTGTATAATATTCTTGTATTTACCAAATTTCATGAATATACAATAATTGAAATAGTGAATATTTCTTTCTTTACATACTATTACGTTAGTTATACTAACCATAAATATTAATATTACAAGGCTGACGTTTAGTTATTTTATTACATTAAAATAAACAAAAACGTATAAATTTTGATTAACAGCACTGCAACATAAAGAGATTTAAAACCATTTAAGTATTGTTAACAAAATTACGAAGAAAAGGTCGTTATACAGTTTATTTACTGCTTTGTACCATATTATAATCAAATACATAATACAAGTTTAAATGAACAGTAAAAAAAATGACAAAAATTATGTGTATTTACTCTACATAGAATATAATTGTGTCAATATATAACAATAAATTTGTATATTATTGTATATTTGAAAAATATGATAATAAAAGACTTTAATTATTTTAATGCCTTTTATTATTCTACAAGATGAAATGTAATGTATATTTATTATCAATTTTACAAATTTAAAGTATAGTGTTTTTGTACAATTTTTTATTTAACATCTATAACATTAGTATATAATATTGAGTATAACAAAAATTATAACGAAATATAATAAAAAATTATTGCAATGCATTAGAAATAACATTTAAAGAAAAAACTCAAAAACACATTTTTCTTTAACAAAGAAGGTATCTAACAACTTTTTGAAACAAAAATGTTTCAAGGTAAAGAATTAGGAAATTAATGTTTAAAATAATATTAGCACCATTTAATATAATGCATGCAGTATGCAGTACTTGTTTAATAGTAGCGATAGTAGTGATACTATGCCACACTAAGTATAGCGAAGTAAATAAATGCAACCACGCCCGTGAAGTTTGCATTTTAACATTTGTTAATGCATTATAAAAATTCATAAAAAATTTCCAAAATAAGTAAAAATGACAAAAAACAATGAAGTATTCTATCGGTTTACACTAAAAAGCAATGAAATATGACATACAGTTAACCTTGTTCTTTCATCGACAGTATAGTGACATCATTTATTCATTGACTCAGATGTAAACTATTCTTAAAGAATGTTTTCTTCTGTATTTTGTACTTAGCGACGCCGATAAAGATCACGTTATAAAAATCATATTGGAAACTAATATAATTTATAATGATAGTATTATCGTTAGTTTTTTATTTCTGCAGTCATGTACTTAGTCAAAAATACGAGGGTTGTTTTCGGAGTTCTGTGTTAGATCCGGATTTACCAACCCCGATATCAAATCGTGATAGTATACCAGCAGAATGTATCAAAAAGTGTCGTTCTCGTTATTACATGTAAGTTATAGAATTATCGTCTGTATTTATTAACATTAACAATAAAGGAACTAACAATTCATGTCTTCTATAAATGATCCATAGGTTTGCTGGATTAATGAATGGTCAAGACTGTTTTTGCGGTAGTAATTATGGTAGAAAAGGTATATCTACTTCTTGTACTTATCCTTGCACTGCTGATCCAAATAATTATTGCGGCAGTCAGGAAGCAATGAGTATTTATTCAACTGGACAAAAAGGTACATCTATTAAATATTGCTATGTATAATTAATATTTAATACATTTCTTACTATGGTGACTAGCATTTCAAACACAATGTTGCAAAATTGTTTATAAGGAAAGAATACTTGTAAAATTGTATACAATGTTACTGTTATTAGAAATGCTATAAAACAACAAATACACCATTGAATTGTTGAATATTTTTATTTATCACTCTACAATTTGAATAAATGGGAAACTGGCATGGCAATCAATATGTTAATATAATATAAAAATTTCTTATATCTGTTAATTAATTGCATATTTTTTATAGGTCCTAGCCCACCAAGAAGAATAGAAATAATTCACAATGGTCTAGATAGTTTACAAATTACATGGGAACCACCCAACATATCTAATGGAAATATTACATCTTATACTTTGAAAGCAGCAGTTATTGAAACACATGCTTCTGATCTATTACCAGTTGTAGAAAGTCAAGTGCAAGGGGGAACTATAAACAATATTACTTTACGAGATCTACAACCAGGCACAAAATATAATATATCTATCATAGCAACTAACACTCAAGGAAATAGCGAGCCCGCGTATATTTCAGGATGGACACTAATTGCCCCACCTAATAAACCAATTATGCCAAAAGTAATAGAACAAACAAGTACTACCATAACTGTCTTATTATCAGAAGGAAATAGCGAATATGGACCTGTTAGCTCATATCAAGTATTTGTTGTTCAGTCTGGTGTAATACCTCCATCAAGTCCTAATATTATGTACTATAATTATGAAAAATCAAAGCAAGAAGGTTTAGCATATTATATTACAGGAGAATTTGAATCTTCTGAATTTTATAAATATAAAAGGTTTACAGTCGGTGATGGAAAAATGATTGGAAGATATTACAATGCACCTCTGAATACTCAAACAAATCCTCAGATAGGTTTAGCAGTGATATCTAGATTTCAAAGAGAAGTGCAATTTGCTTATTCAGACTTGATTAGCAACTTAAAAAGTTATGGTAAAAATGAGAATACCAAAATGGATACAACAACGATCATACTTTGTGTTGCAATTGGTCTTTTAGGGGCATTGCTTGTAGCTTTAATAGTATTGTATTTTGTATTGCGACAACGTCATGAAAAATTTCGTATGCAAAAGCTTCCAGAACAACAAGAACTTACGTTACAAGGACCACTATACGAAATTGACAATATGGCGTACATTCCAGAAGATGTACCGGAAAGAACAAATCATTACCAAGAATTAAAAAACAAGGTATGGACCATACCACAAAACGTATTAACAATTAGTGACACTATAATACGTAGAGGACGATTTGGTGCTACTCACACAGGTACAGTGGAGAAAGATGGGAAATCTTGTACTGTAGCAATTCATATTATAGCTGACAGAGTATTAAAAGCATCAGAGAAAAGGAATATGTTACGAGAATTGGATGTTTGTATTAGAGCATGCCCTATGAAATATCTTGCAGATCTAGTAGGAACTTGCGAAACGGATAATACATTGTATGTTGTACTAGAGTTGCCACTTCAAACATTAAAAAATCGATTGTTGGCTGCAAGATCCGGAAATACATTTCCAGTTAATCAGATTCTACCTATGGGATCTATGATAGCATCTGCTTTACAACATCTTGAAAATTGCAAAATTGTACATGATTATCTGTGCGCGCGTAGCGTAGGTCTATGCAACGATTGGACACCTAAATTAATGGGTTACGGTATTGCTAAGTATGCTATAGAAGATATAAAATACACTCGATGGACTGCCATTGAATGTTTTGGTAATAAAAAAAAGCAATTGCCAGCAGTAATTTGGGCGTTTGGTGTACTTTTATGGGAAATGCTCAGTATGGGTGGTACACCATATTCTAATCTTGTACTTGAAAGCGAAGTAGAAGAAGCAGTTGAGCGAGGAGTTAGATTACCGCAATTATTAGATACTCCTGACCCGCTTTACGAAGTTATGTCGTCTTGTTGGCATGTCGAAAGTGAAGAAAGACCAACATTTTCAGAACTTACAAGATTGGTAACTATTCTTTTTATTCTTAAAACATTGAAAATAAAATATTCCTTCATTCATATATTCTTTATTGAATTTTATATTTTTAGGATACTTTAAGCATCTGTCCTATTACAACAATTACAGAACCATGCATCCCAGAATTAGAATTAAATTAATGTCATTAATACACAGGTGTTCATATTTTTATTGTATTTACATGATATTTATTGTATTGTACATAGTAATCTTATATTCTTTAAGTATTCTTAAACACTATCTTTATATACTTATATAGTTACCATTGCTACAACTTATTATATGTAACATTTTATATTTTTTTCACAGTACTTTAGATCTTTATTTTATATTTTTTTATTTTTTTTATAAAACAATATATACACTTATAACTGATAACACTTTCCGTCCACGATTTTTAGGATAAGGTTGAAAACAGGTACAGTTTTTGCAAAGTATAACTTTCCATTTAGAAAACAACATTATAACAATGACAATGGATTTATTATAAATACTATAAAACAATAAGAGACACTTTTATTTAGATTTTCAAATTACGCTAATGATAACTGAATAAAAAATCTCAAATATGTTTTGTTGTTTTGTAAAATGATTGTATTACAAAAAAAAGTACTTATTTAGTGTTTCATTTCTAAAAATTTTAGATGATTATAGTATTTTGAATAAATAAAGCGATACCAAACTATTATTCCACATATTTTTAATTACATGTTTTTTCATACACATTATTATTTTGATATACAGGGTGTTTGACCACCACTGGGAAAAATTTTAATGGGAAATTCTAGAGGCCAAAATAAGACGAAAATCAAAGATACTAATTTGTTAATTGAGGCTTCCTTAAAAAATTATTAAAAAATTAAATTAAAAAATTTCAAATCGATCTGGAAAAATTATTTTTGATTGCGGGGGTCAACTACAATCATTTTTGGTGAATACACATACCCCCGAAATCCTATGTACTTTCGAGAAAAAAATTCTTTTTCTTTTATAACTTTTTAACAAAGCCTCAATCAACAAATTAGTATCGTAGATTTTCATCTTATTTTGGCCTCTAGAATTCGCAATTAAAATTTTTCACAGGAATGGTCAAACACCCTGTATAATGTGGTGGAAATCATATGTATACACTTTATGATTTACAGATTTTATATAATTGCAATATTTATGTGATAATAATTGCATTTATATTTAGGAGGGATTTTTTTTAAAACAAAAGAATGATCTCAAATTTAATATTTGTATCAGTATTTATTCTAAAATTTAGTCATTTTATTATACTTATATATACATACATACACACACACTCTAAAACATTTGTATCTAGTGTCAAAGAGTAGTAACCTAATATAGAGCTCATTAAATCCAAATATTTTTGCATGTAACAGCTGAAATGTTTACTATTTTATACCTACAGTGACTGTGACTTGAAATTTTACACTTAATGGTTTGATAGGTTTTTTTCTTTAAAACATAAAAATCACATTAAATGATTGAAACTTGTATACAGATATGCAATATAATGTTTCTTTATTTGATGTGTAACAAAAATTCTCAGCATTAAGCATATACTATTTGACTGCCATCATCTCAACAAGATTAGGAGAAAACATAAAATCCAAAACAATATAAATGAAATAATAAACTCACGTGAAAATACTAATAACATAATTGCCTTCCTCAATGAAATCAAAATCTACATCAAACTGTAAAAAAAAAAGCAAGCTTGTACTCACGCACAAACACATTGTATTCCCACTGTGCAACGCGATTGAAAAATGCTAGAAGAATAGAATGTAAATGTACCAAGTTGCACATGACCTAAGTTGTTAATGCGACTATAAACTTTAATAAAAAAAAAAATATACTAAAAATTACAGTAATATTCAATGAATTAAATTAGGCATTGTCTATGTATAAAACCTAGCTATCAATGAAAATCGTACAAAAGAAATTAGATACATTTATAGAATAATATGTAACGTAAATTACTGATACTACTATTATTATAACGAAACCCAATGCATTTTCAACGCACTTTGGTTGTCGAGGCATTGATTTTATATTTTCATAATATTCACGTGTTATTGTTTACTATTTTTCTTGTAATGCTATTTTCCTTGTTTAGGATATTATGCAATCTTATTTTGTTGTCAAATGTATTTCAAAAAACGTTTTAGGCGTGCATACGTAGGTATATACATTAATATAGGGCACTATATGGTGTCCCGTAACTTTGCACAGAATCAACGATCATAAGCAGTGTGGCCAGATCGGGCATGGTCAGATGTTGTTTACCTCGTGTGAACATGGCTCTGACAAAGTTTATACGTTTATTAAATGTTAGAAATGTAATAAATGTTAATAATATTAGAGAAGTTAGAGGCACTATAAATATCAAGCGACTTTTGGTAAATTTAAACTTTTATATTACTTAATTCTTTATTTAAAAAGTGTTTATCAAGTACTAAGTCAATGTGATAACCTTAACATAATTCGCAATTCAATAAAGATACAATTTTTATTATTTTAGAATGTAACGTCGAAGTCGTATAGTACCATCAATAATGAAATTGATTATATGATAGAAGATAGTTTTCCAAATACATCGAATAAAAAACTAAGTAAAGCTATGAAAGTATATTTACAACAAGCTAGAAATTATAGTAAGTTTTAAACAGACCATATTAATATTGTACAAATTTGACATAAGATTTAATATTACCATTGAGTTAAATATAAGAATAATCTATAACAACTAATTATTAATTTTAGAGGAATTTCTGAAGAAAGAAGCAATGTCTTATGATTTAGGAAAACGACATTTAGCTAATATGATGGGTGTAGAGCTTGACGCTTTGACGGATGCCTACATTGAAGTAATTATATTCATTTCATATAAAATATGATTTTCTTCAGATATACATAATACCTTGTTTTATAACCTTTGATATTAATAAAATTGAACAGTAATATTTGAAATTCTATGATGCTTAGATCATCATATAACTTGTAATATAAATAAAATAAAACTGAGATAAGGAATTAATGTACTTTTAATGAAAATTATATTTTATATAATATATTATTATATACAATTTGTATTACCTTTGGGCAATATGTTTCTTCAAATTGTATAAACATTACTTATCTTTATAGAATGCAATAGAATATTTGTTACCTTCTGGTTTATATGACTGGAGAGCACGTCCTATGATGGCTCCTCCAGAGAAATTATTTCCAGAGAAGAAGGAAGCAGAATTTTCTGAAACTGGTAGACCATATAGTTTCTTGTTTTATACTTGTAAACCTGTTTATTATGAAATACTTTATGTAAGTCATTTTGTAATGTATAGTTATTTTTTTTATATATTGTACTTTATTGTAGCAAATTTTATGTACATGAAGAATATTTTTATATGCAGAATATTGCAGACTCAATAAAACTTTTGAATAAAATGGAAGATGAAAAAATTTCTAGAAAACAGTTACCTTCCACTGAGGATAAATTGTAAGTTTAAATTTGTTTATTATGCTTATTTCATTATACTATTAAAATAATTTATAAATGATTATTTTTTTATATATTGTTCTATTCATATTTTAATTTTTATTATTTTAGTGATCCATTGGGATCAGAATGGTGTTCACATAAACAAATACAATCTAAAATAATGGAAACAATTAAAACAGAAGAAGTATGTACAATTTATATATTTCGATTATTTTATAGTAACATATTTCTTGAAAAATGTATTAAATATCTTGATTTATTTTAGTATGAATACCTTATTAAATGTTTTGATAAACTAATACAACATCCTCTGTCAAATCATAAATCTGATTTTGTTATGCAATACAGAAATATATTAAAAATAATTACTCAAAATACCGATCTCCCACCTGTAAGTATATTTTGAATACCCTTTATCGCTGTATTTATTTTTTTTAGATTAAAAAAGTTAACATGTTTTTCTTTTACAGTTGCAATATGATAGCAATGATAGACCTTTTGTTTTAGTTGAATGTAAGTATATAATATAATGTATTAAAATTAGTATCATTATTACATTATAGTTTTATTATATTTAATATAATCCATAATGTTTAGTATATAAATTTCTTCCTTGATTTTTGTTCTTTATTTATTGTTTAATATATTTTATTAAATTGTTGCATTTTTATAGGCTGTATGAGAAAAAATTCCAGAGGAACGGTTAAAGTGTTAGGTAATGGATCTGGAAATATTACTATTAATGGGAAGAGTATTTCGTACTTTCAGGACATACAATGCCGTGAACAAGTAAGTTCTTAGAAAACAATTTAAATAATTATTGTAAATGAATTTATACTACTAGTTGTTATTATTTATCGAACAATTACTGGATGATAACTTGTTAGTATTCAAATTTTGGTTTTGATACTAACATATGTAATATATTCTAATATTATGAGATGAATCAAAACATACAAATTCTTAGAACTAATAGAAATCGGAAAATAATTTACCATTTCACAATCTGTTTATATTTCAAGAATGAAATATCAGATTGCAAAATGGTAAAGGACTTTAATTTCTATTGGTATGAGGAATTTACATGTTTAGGGTTGCATGTAATTTGTATTTTATTACGTTTCTAATTTAATAATTGTACAATTGTGTATCACAACATAAAATATAAAATAATATGTGAAACAATAGGAAAAACGTATGGTAAGTACTAAATTCACTACTATATTGGTATAGATATGTATCTTATATTAAAGTAAAAGAATGCATTGTTCATTTAGTTCAGTTTAAGTATTGGATTATATAAAGTTGTTTAAACTTGTATTAATATGTATAACAACTTAAACTGTAAAAATTACTTTCTAAGAATTAATCATTTCATGAAAATATCCAATTTATATTAAATAATGTATTTAAATATTAATATTAATTTCATTTTAAGATCTGTTTTTTCTAATTACACCAGATTTTGATACAGATTTATTTAAGTGTGATTATAAAATAGGCGCAGATTTAGAAGGCTTGCTTGGGGCGCGAAGCGAAATATGTAGAAGAATATTTTTTGATCCATTTTTTTAAACGATTTGAAATGTTTATATAATTTATTTATTAATATTTTAATTATTTAAATACATTAATTGCTTATGTATACTTAACTTACTTATACTTGCTAGAATACGGAACTTGTTACAATCACTACTTCAAGGATAAATAGTTTTTCAATGACAAAGTTGAAGAGGCATGTAGTTTTTTGCCCTGGTTGATCTTTAACATTCTATGTACATTCTTTTAAGTGTATATACAAGTGGTTTCTCATCATTTTCTTTAAATATGGCTTTGGAGAAATCGTGGTCGATAATTAATATTCATCGCCTAAAGATTCATCTACAAAGATTCAAATTTCCTTTTAAAAAACGTAATTATTAGTTAGCCTTATCTCATTTTTCATAGTCTGGGTATTTAATTCAAAATGTATAATTAATTAATTTAGTAATTAATCAATACATGATAAAATCATCCAAACAGAACACTTACGAATATTTTATTACGTGAAAATTCTCTTATATAAATACTTCTATCTTTCAATTAGTTTACATAACAGAGGTTTTACTGTTTCTATATTTCTGAATTTGAAATTAAAGAGAAACAGAGACGAGAAGAAGACGAGACAATGAGAATTAGAAGTTCTCATGTGTACGATTTATCAGAGTCTCTACGATCACATAACGATGACTACATCTAACAGAAATTTTTAATGAAATTCGCGAATTTCGAAAGTTTTTAATGTTAAAGATATAAACTATACCATGGGAATTGGTATCGTTTCTGTGCACGAAATTTATCGTGATCTTTACGGTCACGCAACATATTCAAATTGTAAAGAAATTATTAATGAATTTCGGATGCAAGAGAACTGAAGTTTATACGAGCGCAAAGGAGACGAGATTATGCGAATTCCGCGATCTCAGAACAGACGGTGCGTGCAAGAAGCTCGATCCGAGCGCAGTATTAATCGAGCCGTCCGATAGTACGACAGATCCACGGTGTTTGGAATGGTACCGGCACTTTGAGTGTTTCAAATCGTTCGTTTGAGCCAACCGATAAAGTTTGCGCGTGAAAGGCATCGCTGTTGGTTCTTATTGCGACATTTTCCAAGCTATCCGGTAAAGAGCCATAATAAAAATCTCCACGTTGCATCGATCATCAAAACGTGATTACTTTAGAAAGTCAGAGAAATTCTTGATTACAAGAAAAGCTAAAGAGTCAATCCCATAAATTTTGTAGTGAACTAGTTTCTGTAATCTAAACATAAGATTATACTATTTAAAACCAGTCTTGCAGATCTTACAGTGAACAAAATGAAAAATAAATTGGACTAGTGTTTAAAATTCGTTTACGGTCGTTAATGGTTTTGGACGGTTTTGGTAAATTACCTAAATTATAAATGTCACGCCTGTGAAGTATTTTCGATACGCGCGATCGATATATAAATTTCTCGAATGTAGTTTTAAATTTCTATTTAAAATTAATTAAAATGTTCTATTTCATTTGTGACGAATTTCTATGTTTCAATAATCTGTGTGTAAATGAAATATGAAGTTTTATGAATATTTCCTTTTCGCTGCAAGAGTTACATCGTCGATCTTAATGTTCTAAGAATGCAAAATATGTGCGAACGTCATCTTGCGTATCTTTGTTGTGTTTTTGGGGTCGAAATGGAATGTCGAGAATGTTCCAGTCTTCGACATACGAAGGACTCGAACTGTATATAAATAATATCAGTTTAATACATTGTCGACCGCTAATGTTTTCCTCAAATTTTCCGTGGAACAGGTTTTGTTGATCATATACAGTTATTTGAAGGACATACGATAAAACTGCGATTATTTTTTTAAACGAATATATATTTAAATAAAACTTTTTTTTATTTGGACGTAATTTTGTTAGTGACTCCAACAAAATTGCTAACGTTTAAAAGCAAAAAAAAAAAAAAAAAAAAAATCATTAGTTTGAAAATAATCAAGAAATCATGCTAGTGCTCGCAAACGAGAAATCTTGTTTTTGGATCGCCAACGTGGATCTTATGAAAACGAGAATTCTCGTTACCGGTCGCCAATGTGTTAAAGGTAACGGAGTGGCAGTTTATAGTTATCAATGTATGTGTCCGATTTTCCAATTGACATTCCCGCCTCACACGATGCGTCTCGGACCAGATTCAGACGTCATCAAAGATCTTCGCCTATATTTCTTACACTTCGTTGCAATCATTATCATAATCAAACGTTTGATTACTCGAATTCATTAAAAATTACGTAGAATTTAAACGTACCAGGTCATTGAGTGTTGAATTAAGTATAGTTATAATTTGATACGTATATTGTGCTAATAAATTTAACTTTTTGGCTGAACTGTTAATGCTGGAACGTTATTACATAAGACTTTTGAATACCTCTTATCAAGATCTATATTTAATAACAGGATGAAGTCTTAATTGATTCAATCTTGAAAGTCATTTTTTTAATGAAAACGATTCAAAATTGGCATCGTTGGAATCATTAAACATTATCGAAACGTATAAAATTTTATTATTTCTGCAACAAAGTTAAACACGTTAAAGCAGTTGGAAAAATTTATTACGCTTGTTCGAATGAGGTTTTGAATAAAAAAAATAATAAAAGTCCAATTCAGTTTGTTATCATTATATACATTTGTATGTAAAAATGCTTTTTTCTTTAAATTTCAAAAACATACAAAATTGACGTGTGTACTAGAATACCTTCTTAAGAAGAGATTTGAAATTACATTCGAGAAAGTTTTATCAGACGAAGCTGTTAGTTATGTATGAAATCATGGGATGACTCTTGGCTCAAATTAAAATTGCAAAATATAAATTTCAATGAAAATATTAATGGGCGTAATAAATTATTACTTCCCGAGTGAAGTCTCTTTCGCAATTAGTACTTATAACAATATCTTTGTAGATTGATGATGTAATCACGTAAAGTACTGAACGAGGAGGATGGCGAACCATTCGCAGATCGCAGCTTCGTCGCTGCCAAAGAAGAAGGTACAAGTGGAACAGATCGTCGACATTGAGAACGTAGCGGTGTCCATTCCACGCGTTCCAAAGCGTACGACCGTGTCTTCTCTGATTCTGGCTCGATGGCTAGCGTCGAAGAGCACGCCGCCGCGCACGGAAGCGGAAACGGGCTGGTCGACAGACGAACGGAGTCTGAACTATGGTACACCGCCTCCGATAGAAGAGCCTCATTGTTATTCAGTGTGCGCCAGCGAAAGCTCCTGTACCGAAGAGTTTAATTGCACGTTGCAGGTCAACAAAGATATAATCAGGAATCGTCTGATAGAGCACATGAGATACGTGGGTGGTCGGTTGCAGCTGTTAGACGACCTAGAGATGAACAAACTAGACTTAGACGATCCGAAGCGTGTCGCGACCGTATACAAACGAGAGGAAATAAACACTCTCTTACTTTACGCCAGCTTTGTCGGTCAAGTGGACCTTATCGCTGCTCTGCATAAGTGCGGAGCAGATTTAAATTATTCGGAGCAGGGACAAGGTCTCGCTCCGCTGCACCTGTGCGCGTTCAGCAATTCTTTGGAAGGCGTGCAATACCTATTAACCAATGGCGCTAATATGTACTTGGAACAAACTCACACTCCGTTTCATTATGCCGCTTTTGGGAATGCTTCTAGAGTAGTTCAGCATTTTCTTCAGCTGGGTATCAGTCAGGAATCTCCATTGGGGGAAGAGACTGTTTTGCATGCTGCGGCCAGATCGAACGCTTCGAACGTGTTAAAATTATTAGCACCGAATAATCCGACTCTGAACGACTTGGATTGCAACGGTTACGCTGCTATACACCATGTGGCGGATAAAGGGGATCCTGCTTGCTTGACGATGCTTTTAGACGCCGGTTGTCATCTAGACCTAATGACCAAGAAGGGCGACACTGCTCTGCATTTAGCGGCGGAGGCTAGCTGCGTGGAAATCGTCGATTTGTTGGTGGAACATGGCGCGAACGTTCATTTGAAAAATCACAGAGGTCAGACGGCCTTGCACATAGCCTCTCGTTCTCATTGCTTGGAATGCGTGGAGATACTGCTGAAAAAAGGTGGCTGCGATCCTAACGTCGAAGACAACGACGGCAGAACGTCTCTGCACCTCGCTTTAGGAAGATCTTTATTGGCTTACGAGGTTACCGAATTCCTCGTCACTTGGAAGGCGAACGTGAACAAAACTGATAAATATGGCTATACGCCACTTCATATCGCAGCTTTGAACGAATTGTCGCAATGCGTGGACATACTGATACAACGCGGAGCAGACTTGAGCGCCAGAACGAAGGGTGGAACGAGCGCGTTGTCTATCATCTTGCGCAAAACCCCAACGTCATTGAACGTCTTTAAGCAGAGACTGAACACCTCTATAACGCTGCATCAACATGGATCCGCCACGGGAGAAATAGAGCTTCGTCTGGACTTTCATCCTCTGTTGATGCACCAGCAACAAGGTGAGATCAGATACCTTGGCACTTTCGTGAAGGAAGGATACAAAGAGATTCTGGAACATCCGCTCTGCCAGGCATTCCTACATTTGAAATGGCAGAAGATCCGGAAGTATTACGTGGGCAGGCTGGTCTTTTACTTGTTTTACGTTCTAATACTCACTGGTTGGGTAATGACTGCTTTAGCGCATAACTGTTACAACGAGTCGCACGGCCAATTAGACAATACTCAGCCGCCATTATGTGCAAATACCACCGGTATAAACGGTTTTCTTTATCGACATCCCGCTCTCCTGGAGATGGAATGGTACGCATTAATGGTGTTGACTATTCTCGAAGCGATCCGTAAGCTGACCAGCATTCCGACATACCTGTCGGTCCGCCAGTTTTTCGCTCAGGCCGAAAACATGGTGGAGTGGTGCGTCATATTGAGTGTATTCGCCACTTCGTTTATCTACACAGGTAGAACGTACGCGTGGCAGAGCCACGTGGGAGCATTCGCAGTGCTCTGCGGCTGGAGCAACCTTATGCTAATGATTGGCCAACTACCGATATTCGGTGCGTACGTAGCGATGTTCACTAGCGTTCAAGCACAAGTGTTCAAGCTTCTTTTGGCGTATGCATGTCTATTGGTAGGCTTTACCGCGAGTTTCTGCGTAATCTTCCCACGCTCGAAATCGTTCAGCAGTCCGCACATCGGCCTAATTAAGGTCCTTGTAATGATGACTGGAGAACTGAATTTCGAGGATCTATTCTTCCCCATAGAGGAAGATGGTAAGCCTACAGATGCTGGCGGCACATCTTGGATTCTACTTCAGTTATCCGCTCAATTGTCATTCGTACTGTTCCTCTTGTTCGTCACCATTGTACTGATGAACCTGCTGGTGGGAATAGCTGTTCATGATATAAAAGGCCTGCAAAAAACAGCAGGATTAGCCAAACTCGTTCGCCAAACGAAACTCATCTACGACGTTGAGACTGCTCTTTTTTTAGGCCTAATGCCAAAACGGCTAACGAAGTTTTTGCGATGGACAGCTCTGCTGTTACCGTCACCTCTGAGAGCAGTTTTGACAGTTCGACCACTTAATCCGAGAGAGACTAGATTGCCTCGCGATTTGCTTTCCGCCGCTCACAAGGTCGCCAAAGAACGTAAAAACGCGTCCGGAACATTATGCAGCCGAAAGAGCAACAGCACGACGTACACGTATCTCAAGAGCGAGCCATATTCGACGATTCATCGTCGTTTACCCGAGGAAGACGCCTTTATCGAGGATAGCACGATCAAAGGAGAATTAGAGGAGCTCAAGAGGATCTGCGAAAGAAATCAAACGCTTCTCCAGGACCTTATAATGGCCCTGGTATCGGACAAACAGCACAGTACGAGCAAAGAAGAGGATGAAACTAATTAAATTCAATGTCTTAATTCATGGAATCTCGACGACTGAGAAATATCGTGCGAATGATCTGAAGAGCTTTGGATGAGAAACGTGGTTTTTTTAAACGCAGAACAACAACTGCACACAAACGAAATTGTACGTGAAGACTTACATCATTTCGTCACTCTATTTTTAAATTCGAAAGAGTCTATTAAAGATGATAATTTTATTTTTTTCGACTCTGGAATTTCTGTATCGATAGTTTGAGTGTTTCTGTAAGTTCCGTTTTAAGATTTGACGTCATTCTTCTACAAAAACAACCCACGAGGCGCCGTAGCCACTTAGAAAGGAATGAATAAAATTGAACGTGAAAACCCCAGTATGAATATTTTTCTAAATAAAATTCGGAGAAACGGATATCTATAAGATAGCGATACATACATAATGTAATAGGAACGTTATTATGTAATCTTAAAATCATTCCAATTTCCTTTCTTTAATTTTAAATAAGTTCCATGGTAAATGACATTTAACTGTTTTCATGTCAAAATGACAGAGATATAGATTATTTAGGATTACAATTATCGATGACAAAGATTGAAAAAAGATACCTGATATATTTTGATATACGTATAGACTTTTTACTCTTTATGTATAGATATTATTCAATATTTGTGAAATATTGTAGTACAGTATAATAAGAAATTGAAGTCCGTCCAGAATACGAATATCATAAAGACAAGAGAAGTGTGTAGAAAACAAATATTAATACAACAAACAGAGTACAATATGGAATACTAATATTTAATTTTATAAATCATACGCATATTGCTATGTAAATAATTGTATAAAAAGATTGTAAATAAGATGCGATTAAATAATAATTTAATTGTAAAGAATAATCTCTGATATATTTCAATTTTTTATTTAATTGTACGAATAAATATAAATAAATCATTTTTTAATCGCGTGAAACGTTAAAGAAATTTTCATACATTCGTTCATTTTACGATGAATTTGTACTATGGATATTTCATATATACATACAAAAAAATTTTGTTATAATGATGTTATCAGAAAATATTATTTGCGGAATTGGGTAAGAAATAAAAGGTGTTAAAATATTTGAACAAGCAATTGGAGAAATTTTAAATTTGTATCGAAATAAAATTACGCCAGTTCTTATTAAACACAGCACGATCGAAATGACAGCAGTCATTTAAAGTACTTTGTGAAAAAATAAATGTTCCTGTTTTAAATACATGCTGCGATCCTGTGTTATTTGCACATCAGTTTCAAAAAACGTTTTATTGCTCAATAATCTTGTACGTGCTCGAGGAGACGGAATTTCAGTAATTCTAAACACGTGTTGCAAGCTGTTTAAGTACCAAACGTAAAAGATGTCAAACGGAATCGGAATGCGAATCGATATGTTAATCGGCACTCACAGTTTATTTACAAACTTCACTATAGGAAGTTTGGTCACAAAAATTTGTGTAATAAATCACCGTGAATCAATCATAAATTTCGTGTAATGTGAAAGCGTCTGATTACGCGTGCATACGATATTATCGCGTGAGAGGCTTTGAACATAGCTAATGTTACAATTTATGTTTTTATAATGCGAAAAAACTAGTGCTCCCAAACTACAGACAAAAAATTGCATTTCTTCGATTAATAATTTGTAGGAAATATTTTTTCATTTCACCAACACGATTATAATTACGACTATATTTCTCCAAAAAATATTCCCTTTTTTTTTTAGTTCACATGAATTATAATTTAAAGGATATTTCAAGTTGTTGAGTCAGCAAATGTGCTTAGTCACTCGATATTTCCATGTTAAAATATTCGATAGATAAAAAATATTGTCCGTTCGTTGAAGATTTTTCATGTGGTTTCCAAACGTTTAGTTGTTAATTTAATAAATGACTAAGTGTTTGGAAAACATCGAGTTTTATACGATCAATCGGTTCGACGTAAGTTCAATGTAAGTTACGACGATTTTTGGTAAATTTCGACGGAGACAATAAACCTACTTCAGGTTCGCCAGCAGCGTATTCAAATATGGCCTTTGGCATTCATAAGGTAGTTTAGAATTATTTAAAAAGAAACCGGTTCCAATTCGTAAGGAATCGTAATAGGAACGCTTGGTACAGTATATACAGTGATAGATATCTATATAGTTTAGAATTACTGACCACGATGGAAGTGAACAAGGTCACTGAGTTTCAGGTCCGTGAGTCCATCTAGATTTTGCGGAACATCTTAAAGCCCGACGAATCCGTAAAAAGGCTCATAACCGCGCGAACTCTTGTAACGGTTGGAGTTTCAGCTCCGAGGGTCCGTGAAAAATTCACGATCGAGCGATCGTGTCGCGTTTCGGGGATCTACGATCGTAGCTTTCTCCGTGTTAATGGAAAGGTGCCATGTTGGTGAACTCTGTTTTTATAATCGTCGAAATAACGCGGAGTAACCAGTGTAATTAATTTTATTAAAGTGTGTCGGTGAACCTTTTTTGTAGAGCATGAATGGACATAATCGATTCGCGAAATAAATCGAAATCATTGAAGTTGATATAAAATATAGAAAGCTGATAGCAATTAAGAAAAATGACAATAAGAAATTAACATGGAACACTATTATAGAATTAAACACTCTAGATTTTAGAGTCTCGTTCCCATTGGTACAGTAATTTCATGTGCATTAAAAATAAGTTACGTGGATAGTCGATAGTCTACACACAGTGACATTTTATATCCGTGACATTAAAACATCAATAGTTGGTTGATTAGCAACTGTAGTAATCAGATCCTAATGACCGTACTCGTTGCGTAACCAAACTTTATAAAATTAATTATAAATACACCTCGCACGTGATTAATCAGCCAGTATAACTCTATAAGGCAATAAATTAACTTGCGTCTGTTTTATCTGTATTTATCGCAGAACAGCATGCCAGTTGTCGAATTCTTTTTAATCGCGACATTTGTTTTTAAAAGTTACTCGCAGACTGGAGAAACATTAATAGACGTGCATCGTGACAAGATGAAACGAAAGTTTCACGCGTAAGGAATCGAAGAAACAAGAAGCAAGAGATGTTTTTGAACAACTACTTTTACCCCGAAGAGAAATCGAAACGCGGACAACCTGTCGAAGGAACTCGAAGAAGCGCATATCCGATGAAAAAGAAAATCTCGTTGAATTCGCGCAGGAGAAAGTTTGTTTATCGTAACGAGCGGCTGGTAGATGTGACCTCTATCCCGTTAATTTTTAAGTTCAAGGTCCCCGTTTGAAGGAGGACAGCCTGCAGAACGGAAGTATGTATTTTCCTATCCAACTTATATATAGAATGAATCCATAAGAGGCGACCGATATAAGTCAGCCGGGCGAGTGACACCAGCAGTCGCGTGTACTGCAATGACGAGAGCATTCTCTTAAAGTGATCCAAATGACTTTGGGACGTGACGTGATAAACGAAGAAAAGAGCGAGGCAGAGGTATGACGATTGGAACGTTCATCCGAGGAGATCCACGATAGTAGAGAGTGCCTTGTGTTACGTCGCAGTTCCTTCATCGTCTCGTCCGACGGCGAGAAAAAAAATTCCACCGACGAAATGGAAGACAAACGAACGCACGAGAGCACGAGCAAAGTGCCGAAAATTAACGTACAAAGGCCATCGTCGATGGTAGACGAGGAAAGATCGCGGCGTTATTCGTTAACGAGTTTAAGAGATCGCCGTCTTTCGTTCGACGAGAAGGATTGCCGGAGAACGATAGAGGCAGGGGATAAAGAAGCTCAAGAAAATGTCGATAAAACGATCACGACAAGGATGAAATCGTTGGCGAGCCACGAGAAGAGGACAAGACATTATTCGTTGACAAGATTAAAGAACCGTCGTTCCTGCATCTACTTCGACGAAGAGAAACACGATTCGGCGGGGACGGATAATGGCTCCATTAATGAAATTGTCAATAATAAAACGACGCAAACGTTGAGAATGCCTTCTACTCGCGACGGGAAAACGAGGCATTGTTCCATGTCGAACTTAAACGACCGATCCAACGATCATCTTTCCACGAGATTGGCCTCGACGTTCAGATCGGTCAGGTATCGACACACGAGCAACTCGCAGAAGATTGTGATCAACGACACCCCTGTCGTGGATTCTGCGAACGACCATATAGAAATTGACGCTGGTACACCTCCGCCAGCCGACGAGTCCCTCTTCTACGACAATCTCGACGTGTTCAGGCAAGCACAGGTAAACGGTAACGATCTTCGATCGATAATGTGGTCGATCGTTACGCCCGCGGAAATGAAGCTGCTGCTCGAATTGGAGAAATGCAACGCGTTACCGGAGCTACCCACAGGAGAGAGAATAAGAAATATCATTTACGTGTGGTGCTGTTACCGTGGCCTGATCCATTTGTTACCGAAATTGGAACAATTAGGCGCGAATCTCGAATACACAGAGTCCCGTACAGGCATGAACGCCATTCTCGCAGCTTCTCTGAGCGGGAACGTAGCGTGCATCAAACACCTGATAAAGAAGGGCGCCGATGTAAACTGCAGAAACCCGATCAATCACTATACCGCCCTTCATTTCGCTGTTCTTGGAAAATCTCTGGATGCGGCGCAAGTGCTACTTGATAACGGCGCGAAACCGAGCACGTATCTCTATCAGGAGATTCTCGAGCCCGTGTTGCATTCCGCTATCAGAGCAGGAGCGATAGAAATCGTGAAATTATTGCTGGACCGCGGTACGAGCGTCGTGGAGAAAAATCACATGGGCGAGACGCCGTTGCACGTGGCTTGCTTCGTCCAGTCGATGGAGTGCGTCGAATTGCTGCTGAAGTCCCCTGGCACCAACATAAACGCGGTGGACAGAGCCCACAGAACTCCTCTTCACTTCGCTGTGATGACCACGCATTCGTCCGCGAAGCTCGTAGAAGTGTTGCTGAAGCACGGAGCGTTGATGAACGCCGCGGACAAAACGGGCTTCACTCCTCTTCACGTGGCCGCGTTGAACGAACAATCCCACTGTGTCGACGTTTTAATTTGGGCAGGCGCGGATGTAAGCGCAACAACCAGCGCAGGGTTGTCCGCTCTGAACATTATACTCCGAAAGATACCCGAATCTCTGCAAGTCTTTCGACAGAGGCTCGACGCCTCCATAACGCTCAGCAGACCCGTGCCTCACAACAGAGAGTTCGAGATGAGGCTGCACTTCGACCTGCTCTTTCCCAGCGACAACCAGTGCGAGACCAGCTTCATCAACACCTTCGTTCAGGAACGCCGCAAAGACTTGCTGTCGCACCCCTTGGTGATGGCTTTCCTGCACCTGAAATGGGAGAAGATTCGAAAATTCTATCTGCTCAGGATCATGCTGTACGCCATGACCGTGATCTGCATGACCACGTACGTCCTCACCGCGTTAGCGTACAAATGTTACAATTACGACGAGGCGAACAGCTTGAAGATCTGCAGCAGCAAGCGTCTCTCTGGATTTCTCTTCAGGCGGCCGGTGATCGAGATCCAATGGTACCTGTTGTTAATCTTCACGTGTATCTCCATTCCCAGGAAGATATTCGGCTTCATGGTCTACACGTCGGCGAAACAGTATTTCTCCAACATCGACAACGTACTGGATGGCGTCGTGATAATTAGCGTGTTCGTCACGTCATTCGTGTACACGGGTCGCACGTACGATTGGCAAAATTACGTTGGAGCGTTCGCGATACTATGCGCGTGGACGAACTTGATGCTGATGGTCGGTCAGTTGCCAGCATTCGGCACCTACGTGGCGATGTTTACTCATATACAGTTCGAGTTTGCGAAATTGCTGCTGGCTTACTCCGGTCTGCTGATAGGATTTACCGTCAGTTTTTGTGTTATATTCGTCGGGGAACCGTCTTTCGGCAATCCTTTCACCGGTCTCATCAAAGTGCTGGCGATGATGGCCGGCGAGCTAGACTTCGAGGGACTCATCACCCAGATCGACGATAAAACCAAAGGACCGTTCGTTATTTATCATCCGCTATCGGTGTGCTCTCAAATCCTCTTTACTTTGTTCATCGTGTTCGTTACCGTGATCCTGATGAATCTGCTCGTCGGTATCGCTGTCCACGATATCCAAGGATTAAGAAATCACGCCGGGCTCACGAAACTCGTACGTCAGACAAAATTAATCCTTTTCACCGAGATGGTTCTGCACAACAGTTCGATCCCTTACGCTTTCCGGAAATGGATGTCGGACCATAAGATCAACGTGGAGAACAGAAAAAGGGTTCTGGTGGTGAAACCGTTGAACCCTTTGGAGAAGAGATTGCCAAAAGATATCCTAAAAGCGGCTTACGAGGTGGCCCAGAAGAACATACCGTTTATGAACGATGATAACATCAGTCTGAGCGATCACGTGATGTGGATGAGACAACAGAGCGAGGAGAATTCTGACTCTAATTTACAACTAGTCATTGAAAATCTAACTAATAAGCTACAGTCCTACGAGGATACTATCAAGTTACTAAAGGAGCAGCTCTTAAACACTAATAAAACGCTGGAGAATGTTATACAGAATCTGGCGAAGGAAAAGAAAAATTGACATTTCCTAGGTACTATCATTGACAATTAAAGTCTCTATCTAAAATTTAACTACGAAAATTATTGAAAGTGCACTATACTCTTTCGAACGTAACAAAGATCGATAAATTAACTTTCTATGTAAATGTCATAAATTTAAATATCGTAAGATGTGACTCATGGGGGTATCAATTAACATTGATAGTAATGACATTAATATTTTATGTTTTTATCGACTGTTTCACAGACTGCTTGTTTTACGGCTGCTAGAATTTATTAAAATTGTTTGTACCCGCAGTGTATGTTGTAATTATTATTATTGTAACGAACGAATAGCAATTCTACTATTAAGAACAATTAATAATGTTTGATAAACATTGATAACTAGCCGCCTAATTTAGTAATTAGTATTTAGAATTTTGTTAAAAGTTATTCTCTAAATGACAATATTTATATAATATTAAGCCCATCAAATGTTACAATCATTCGCATCGCTTTAGCTGAAAAAAATGTGTTAGCAATACAAAATTGCCAAGACTCATTTTACTAAAAGACACATTTCTCTATAAAATATTTTAATTAGGTAATTAAATTGATATCTTCTCCATTTTATTATGATTTCTACAAAATAAAATTTTAAGATGCATGATACTGATATTTAACGAAACAAATATACCTAACGTTTATTTCAAGTAGTGCAGATACAAGTTAATCGATTTGGAAAGACAAGTGTTTTTGTTTTATATTAAATAAAATTATTAATTTACGAACTAAGCGTTGAATATTCACTTTGCACATTTTAAAGTAGATCCAGAGTATGATTAACATAGTCTGTTTTAAATTACAGGTTATATTTCCATTAATTTTTTCGAATATGAGTGATAAAGTTGATATCGAAGCAACCGTTACTGGTGGGGGGCGAACTGGACAATCAGGTGCTATTCGTTGGGGTATTTCACAAGGGCTTCGAAACTTTGTCGATATTGAAATGATAGAAAAAATGAGAATTGGTAAGGGCAACAATGGTATCTAATTATTAGTACATAGTTAGTAAATAAGTTATTTTTCCTAATACATCCTGAATAAATTCGATGATAGATTTTAAATTCAATTTATTTCAACAACGATTGTAAGTCAACTTATCGCAAAAGATGAACGTAATTTTCGAATTTTGTATTGTTAATTTATCATAGAAACTGGAATGTAATTATTACTGCGCGCTCTCTTTTGAAGATATTAATTTCTAAATGTAATTCGCAAAGTGGTAATGAGGTCACTCGTTACTCGTCATACTAACTGAAATGTTAAAATTTTTTTTTTTTGTAAATACAAAACATTTATTGATAATAATTTCGATAAAATTAATTATTTGTATTTAGCTGGCCTTCTAACAAGGGACTGGAGAAAACGTGAAAGAAAGAAGCCTGGGCAGGAAGGAGCTCGAAGGAAATTTACGTGGAAAAAACGTTAATATTTCTTTTTCAATCCTCTGTATTTTCAAAATTATATAAATAGATTTTAGTAAATTCTTGTAAAATATTTTTTAACTAAGATATAATCACCTTACACATTATAAGGTCTTTGTTTTAATTATGGAAACCGAATGATAAAAAATAACTGATTAATTATAAATACAGGGTAACACAGTAGTCATAATAATTGCAATAAATACGATTTATTATTTTAGAAAAAGAATAAGCATTAAAAAAATATTAAAACTTATGACTTATTCTTAAAATTAACAACATTATTTATCCTTCAGGATATTTGTTTAAACTATATATTTTTTAAATAGCAGACAAATGAAATTGTCTATAATCGCATACAATGCTGCCTTTACATTTTTTCCAAAGGTGTTAAACCAAGTAATTTCATACCTTCAGCAAGTATAATTTTGACTGTATGAAATAACAATAATCTTTGATTTCCTAAATCTGATGGTTCACCTTTTATTTTTAGGTTGCTGAATGTTTTACTGACAGCATTACTATAAAAAAAATTTGTTACAGTTGAAAGATTTGTATAAAATTAATATGTTCAAAATTCTAATATTATATTTAATTTATTATAATCACACTGACCATAGAGATAAAAGATATACCGCTAATATACACGGTTCTAATTCTTCGTAAGATTTAAGAACTACTTCATCAAATTTACTAATTAATATAATTAAATCATCAATTTCTACTTCTTGTAACAGATTTGGATTACACTCTGTCATTAAAGTAGCGCCACTGGTATGTTCTAAATTGTTTAAACGACAATGAGTGTATTGCAGTTTTATTCCAGTATCACCTTTCATCTAATATCAAAACATATTATCCACGATTAATGAATAATATATCTTAAAATAATATTTAATGAGAGTAATAGTTTATTATAACAAACTCACATTAAATATTAAATTCCAATCGAATTCATAATCTTTCATTCTTCTTTGTTTTAAGTCATGAAAAATAATACCAGACATGCCCAAAATATCAGAACTGTTATCAGATTCATTTAAACTAACTTTAGTTGCTGAAATAAAATAATATCACATAAACATTTACATTTAATTTGAATTTATTATATTAAAATATCACTGAGTAATCTTCTAAATACATAAAAGTTACAAAATTTCGTGAATCAAGTAATTTATGTTAGTTGCAATAAATTATGATCATAAATATAGTTTACTTACTTTTTCTTTTTTCTTGATTGTTTCTCATAATTTCCTGTGCTTTGTTCAATATATCATTTAAAAATATTGCTGTACCTTTCCTTGTACTCATACCACGAACTCTTCCAAACTTAACATGCATTAATTTATCTGTCCAAGGCATTTCCATTTTTTCCAAAATTTGAAACAAATTTGAAAAATGATCAGTTTGACCATTATCCACAACATAGTACATATTATCAAATTTATGTTTTTCAAATCTATCTACAGCAGCAGCAATATCTCTAGTTATATATAATGTTGAACCATCACTTTTAATAATTGGAATATTTCTTTTTTGAGTTAAAGGTATCACCTTTCTGTTCCTAATATCTAATGTTAATAATTGCAGTTCTTCCATCAGACTAATAATTTTATTTATATTTTTAGCAGTATACATAGACTCCCAATGATACTCATCAAAAGATACACCTAGTCTTTTATAAGTTTTTTCTAATTCTTGAACAGTGTAATCTTTAAATGTTTCCCATTTCTCAGAAATAATATTGTCTCCAAATTCCAATAGTTTAAATATTTTTCTAGCACGCTCGTTTATTGTTGAATCAGTCTCAGCAAATTTATTAGCAGTAACATATGCTTTGTACAAAGTCTCAATAGGATTGTTTTGCATTTCAATATTATTAATATGTGACATTTCAAGTCCCAAATAAATAAAACCAAATTGTGTGCCCCAGTCTCCTAAGTAATTTATTTTTTTAACTTTATTGTGTAAGAAATTATTTATATTAGCAATGTAATTTCCTATAACTGTAGAACGTAAATGTCCCAAATGAAATGGTTTAGCAATGTTTGGTGAACTAAATTCCACTATAATATTTTTATTCTTGTTTACAAGTAATGGCGGTGTTAAACCAGACAGATTACTTTCTATAATTGTCTTTATATATTTATCTCTTTGCATATTGAAGTATATAGTACTACCTTCTATTATTATATTATCAAAAGTATCATCTGAACCATTCTTTACAATGTTTTGAACTTCATTTGTTACATTATAATAATTTGATTTTAAAGGAAGTGTAA
Organism: Colletes latitarsis; assembly: GCF_051014445.1. NCBI lineage: Eukaryota > Metazoa > Arthropoda > Insecta > Hymenoptera > Colletidae > Colletes > Colletes latitarsis. The sequence continues at coordinate 32,749,565 of NC_135137.1, forward strand.
AACAATACATGTTATTTGCTTTATTTAAATTTACATGTAACTTAGTCATTATCTGATTTTGATGCACATTGTCTAAATGTTGTAGTGGTTTCACAACCTACAAGAAATAATCATTTTAATTACATGTAATATAGTATTTCTTTAACAAACTAGCATATGTTTCTAATATATATAAACAATATTTAACTGCAGATTACTAAAATATAATAATTCGTACTTAAAGGACTTTTCAACAGTTCAAATAACCGGCAAATAATGGCATTTTTATAACCTATAAATCATTCTTTGCATATTGCTAATAAAATAGTTAAATAAGAAATTTACTATAGATATTCGATAATTATAAACTTTGGAATTACAAATTTAAAATTATCTATAAAGAAACTGTAATGACTATAATGTTAAGAATTTAGAAATAGTGAAACCAAAATACCACACCTTTTTAAATATTATAGACCTTAAACTGTTGCTCATGTTAAAGAAATACAATGATTTTGAAATGAATATTTCAATTATTATTTCAATCTTTTATATTTAATCTTTTGCAGTATACTTTGGATGGTTTATATCATGTAGCGTTTCATCGTTTCTTATTAGAAGCTCTAGCATTCCAGGCTAGTTCTTGTTAATCTTGTTACTGATTCGTAAATAACATTTTATATAAGTTAACATTTATTATGTTTTCATTTAATTTAATTCATATTTAATAAGAAAAATATTGCCAATTACTTATGTGATTCTTAAGTACTTAAATTCAAGTTCATGTAAAAATTGTCTGTTTGAACATCAAAAACGTACAGTCAATTTCAATGTATGATAAACAAAACTTAAGAAAATGATGATAAAGCATTCGCGGAATAATGAAAGTATATTCTTTGTTTGAATGTGATCGCAATCTTTTTAAAGATTCTGGAAACTTGCTCGTAAAAATGGTTATACGTAAAAAAATGAGAAGAAAATAATGAATTACGTTTCCTAGGTTATAAAACAACAAACAACTTGTGAGGTAAATTTTCAATTTTCTTATATGCCATATGATCTATAATGTTCATCTTTTAAATAAGTTGTTTAAAAAAATCGAAAAGTCAAACAAGTGCATATAGTTTTATGTTTTATTAATTATATTTGTGTACTATGTGATGATTGATTAGTGTTATTCTTTACTGATAATTAGCAAAGACATGGAGAATCAAATCCATTCTGAATTAATTATGAAAGAAGAGGAAGATGAAGAAGGAGAACAAGAATCTAACAATAGTACAACTGAAACTAAGAATATTGGACGCGATGGAGTAGAATCAACAATTGGTATCAGACCAAGGCCTTTAATTTGTAAGCCAGAAAATGTTAATATAGGGTGTAAATCTGAGCCTATAGAAAATAAATGGCAATGGGCTCCAGGAGCATGGCAAGATGCTACAAGAATGAGTGCATTTCAACCATATAAGGTAGATTTTATAATGTTTGAGGTATTTTAAAGACATCATTGTTTTATTCAAAATTTTCTAGCCTCCCACTTTGCTCACAAATTTACAACGAGGTAACACACAAACAGAAATACCTCAACTTTATGGTGGTAGTGATATTACATTTCACACATTAGCTGGTCAAGGTGAATTTACTCCTGATCACATACATCCAAGTATGTTACTTTAAAGAAGTGAATAACTTACTTATTAGGTGTAAGGCTTACAGTATTAAAATCTGCAGTATTTAATATAGACATAACAAATTATTTCTGTTAAACATTTTTGATTATCTATTTATAGTCATTTTTTAAATAAAAAATATATAAAAGTTAGTCATAAATATTAAATTAAAATGTACAATTACTTAATAGTTCCATATTTATTTTGTACTTTATGTTGATTCTACGTAAGTAATTTTACCGTTTAATTTTATATTTGTAACTTCTTTTTGTTGAAATACATTTTTTTCTTTCTTTTATCATAGAGTATTATAAGTTTATTATTCCGAAGATTATCAGAAATACATAGTCGAGAATGTTCAACAATAGATGACTTGTTGGAATTGCACTAAGTAGTGTAACTTATTTGTTTTTTGTATAATTTGTAAATGTATTGATGAATTGTGATAAAGATACTGTAGATACACCTGATGAGAAGGGTTTAACTGGTCTCATGTGGGCTGCCGGATATGGCCAGTTGGGCAGTGCAAGGCAATTACTTAAAGCTGGTGCTAATAAAAATTACCGTGGTCTTAATGGAGAAACACCTTTGCATTTGGCAGCTGCTTATGGACATCATGATGTTGTAAAATTGTTATTAAACCATGGTGCAGATTCAAATGCAAGTGACGAGGTACTGGATTAGTATTTATAAAATTAAAATTGTTTAATAATTGTATTTTTTAAATAATTTAGGAAGGTAATACGCCATTGATATATGGAGCACATGGTGATCATCCCCATGTTTGCTATGAATTATTATCAAGAGGAGCTGATGTTACGCGTCGTAACATGTATGATATAAGTGCTTATCATGCAGCAGTATTAAATAATTCATTAACTGGTAAACAATATTTACACCGAATATATTATTAATAACACATTATACTCGTTACTTCAAAGAAATCATCAACTAATTTTTTTCAGCGAAAGCAGTTATTGAAAATTATCTATTACAACAAGTGATAAATGTACCACCTGACATATTACAATAACATTTCAATAAACATGTTTTATTTTCATTTCTGTATAATTATTTATAATAGATATTTTTTAATGAATGCATTATCAGAGAATGTAATAATGAAATTTATATTCTCAAATCTTTATGAACAAACATTTTACAGACAATTCGTTGATTATTTATACACATTTACTTAGTAATAAGTAGTAAATAACTTTTTACTTATAAACATAAAGGTAAAAAAAAAACAACATGTAATGTTATTACATTTAATAACATAATAATTGAAAATATTAATATAATGTTTTGTATGTATATATACAAACATTTATAGTATTTTATATTAACGTTGTTTTAAGAACAAGCAAGCGACTATATAACACAAATGTGTTTAAATTATGTGCATTTCTTCTTCTTTTTTTTTGGTTCCATATATCATTAGTTTCTTTATTAATATTTGCAAAAAGATAAAGTAATATTTTTTTTTTTCTTAAAAATGAAATATATAAAACATTAAATGCTTCTAATAATACTATTAAAAAAATAAAATGAACCGAGTTAATACACTTATATGCTTTAATAAATTCTTTTGTTAAAACATGATTATATATCATTTTCTGCAATTATTATGGCTTTATGGTTATACATATGTACGTAACATACAAAAAAATATCGCTATGTTTCTTCATACAGTAATATCTCATTTTCTATTATACTGGTTCCATAACGGTACAAAATTTATAAGGAACTAATTTCGAAAATGTGTAATGAAACTAATATAATTTAATTTATTTGTATATAATATGTGTAACTCGTAAAATGTGAAAATAATTTTTAATGTTCTTTCTTAACCAATTATAAAACACCTTTGTACAGTTTTCTTTAATAGTTTGACATTAGGCATGTACTAAATAGAACAAATTATTCATAGGACACGTATTAGCGTACCACTTCTAATGCATTATTATTTTAACTTTTGTTAAAAATAGTGGTCATGTGAAATGAAATTATTAAGCTGAAAATATTTATCACTTTTGTTCCAATAGACAACGCCTAAGTTAGTATCCTTGGACACATTAGCATAAGTGGTTAACTGATCATTTTTTGGGTACTTATACCACTTCGTAATTATCAGTAAAGAAAACTGTTTCTACAGAATACTTAACAGGACTTTCATCTTCTACGAGAAAAACTTCGGTTACCTGTAAAAAAAATACATATTTTCGTAATTTTATGGAGCATTAAATAGTAAAATTCTACTTTTCATTAATACTAAGACATAGAATTTTATTCTTATCAGTTTATTGCTCTATCGCTAAAAAAAATATATTCACTTATCAAGATATCAGACAAATAGCACACAAGCTTCACAAAAATTTTTACATTAATACCATTTTTGTTAACTTTAATCAATTTTATGTATAACATACCTTAATATCGACATATGATGTCTTTGATGAAAATGAGACGCGAAGGGGAAAGAAATCAGCAGGTGTAGAAGAAGGTGCTGAGAACTCCATTGAACCTGAGTTTGTTGTTTCATCAACTATTGGTAGAGACCATACAAGCATATTTCGTCGTGCTTCGTGTGTGTATTGCCCGTCAAATTCACTTACAATGGGAGTACAACCCATGGGCAATGGAATGTTTATTTGAATGTCATTTAACTCGAGATTAAGTTGTTCTAATTCATATTCTATGTTGACATCGCATCCACCTTCTCCATTTTCGGAAGGCCAACAATTTACTGTTTTAAAAAATAAAAGAAAAATTATTCTTTATTACATATCGAACAATACATCGAATTTTATGCAATTTAATAAACAATTCCTACTTGAGATAGGTAATGCTGTTTCATCTTGAGCTTGTAAACGCCACTTTAATACACCAACATCAGTATTTAGTGGGAATGGTTTTGTAGGAATTTTTAAACCTATTTGACCGCGAGATCTAAATAATTCCTTATCTACATTAGGATGTGTTTGTAACTGGATCCCTCGCGAATCTTTATTTTCTAATTGTACACGAATTCGGCCCCATTTTTCATCTGAGATATGTAATGTCACCAAACCATGTAATTCAAAGTGTTGCAAACCACCATCTCGACCAATTCGTACGTTAAGTCGTTCTTCCTGTCGCAGGTGAACTCTTCAAATAAAAAGATTTATATGCTAACGATAAATGACATATTATTAAATGTAACAAATTCTTACGATTCTGTATTGATTGTCTGTGGTGCGATTGATGTGGGTTTTGCACCCGATGCGGGTAAAGGTGTTGTTACAACGTTTTCTCCTTCTTCTTTTAATTGATCAACAAAAGAATCAACATCACGAGATTTCCCTCCTAATTTCATTGCGCCTGGTCCAGTATTAACCGGTTTCCTTTGTAAAGAATAAAAATGTGTTTATAACACAATTCTTAATGTTGTAAAGCATTATATTATTCCTTACTGTGTTGGTGTATACGAAGGTCTAACTGGTTCTGGTATGAAATTTGCAGTATCTCCTACATTGAGAATTACTGTAAAGTTACTACCACTTCCAAAAGCATTACCAAATCCAGGACTTTTGAGACTACTCTTTTTATTTGCTTCCATTCGTTGCCTTTGTAATTCCTTTGCCTTCTCACGCATTTTATTCCTAGCTTCTCTTTCTTGAGTCATTCTCACTGCTTGATAGACTTTTTCTTCATGTGAATCCATTTCCACAAATGTTCTAATTTGTGCTAAGTTGACACTTTCCCTATATCCCAGTGCAACTATTTCATCAAATGCAAATATCAAATTGAATGCATTTTCAGCTATTTCAAGTTCATCTATTGAATTACAATATTCTGGAATCTAGAAATTGTATTATATAAAATTATTAATTAAACTTAATTTATTATTATTAAGAATTAGATATGTGCTGAATAATTGAAGAATAATTATACATTTTATATTTAAGGAATACTTACAACTCTTGCAAAGAGTCTTAATGTTTCTAAATCTTCTAATATATTACTAGCTTTTGTTGTAATCAATAGCATGTATACTTTTTCCAAAGGTTGATAAACATATCTCACAGATTCTGTTTCTACAAATGTATGTTGTTTTCCAGAACTCATTAACTTTGGAAATGCAGCAAGTAAACCTTCTATTCTGGCTTTTGTCATTTCAACGAATTGACGAGAAATAATAGCTGAAATTTTTATAAAATTCTACTTATTAGTTTTAATCAATAGATCAAACTTTTCTTAAACAAAAACAACTTAAATAATTCATGACAAATGTAGTAACTATTTTAAGTAATATTGTACAAAAAATGGTCACAAGAAAATGATTTATGATTATTAAATGTAATTATTAGTGCTGTATGTTTTCTCAATAAAATATAAAAAATATATAAACATCCTGAAACTTGATACTACTTGATGATTTTTTGATCTATTCGCTAATTCTCATATTAATGTAATTGTTTGTAACTACTGAAGTTCTTTTCCATTGTTTTTACAGCACCAAATTTAAACATATCTAGATAAATTGAAAATTAATGCCCACACGTTGATAGAAAGATTTTTCCTGTGAAATAAAGTACAAAATTTGACAATTAAATATCATTTAATTTATACTATTATATTGCAAGTATCAAGTTTCTAGGAAACATTTCATACATACAAAAGTAATTCATGTGAAGAAGTGTTTATAATAGCTAAAAACGAAATGGATTGACAATTAAAAGTATAATCATGTGAATATTAAGAAATATAGTATAACATCACACACACAGCGCGCGCACACACGCATACACACACACAACAGGTGCGGTCAAAGCGAAGCATTACTTACTTTTGCCTGCTTTAGTGCAAACCGCCGCAGCAATAAGTACCTGAAACAAAAACAACCTGTTTTATCGTACACTAAGATTTAATTTATTATTCATTTCGGCAATAACCGTGAACGGTAATTGACATCTGTGTTAAGTGCATTGGCATAGCTTCGCTGTAAATATCTTTTAAGGTTCGCATATAGTGACAATGACTTAAATTCAGTAATATGTAAATGCTCACCATTTTTACGAATTATTTTAATACGTTACGTGTTGTACGATTAACCTAATACAATTTTTATATAAGCCAATCTTCCATCCACATCATATATACAAATACGAGGGCACGAGCAGAGGGCGCACTGTAGCTGACGTGTGGCATGACGAAAGATATAAGCCACGAGTTAGATGATTCAAAAGTACGGATATCGTTTTGGAATTTTCTGATACCACGAACGATGTGTAGCGACAAAAATTAGTATTTTTGGAACAAGAAATGTTAAAAAAAATATTGATATTTTCTTCGAGAGCTTTATTCAGTAAAGTTCACTTAGCAAATCTTACTTTAGAAACAATCGTTTGAATGTTTGATTCTTTAGAGAAATTAGACGCTTAAGGGAGAACTTGCGAGAATCAGTTACTATTTGTAACATTCTGGTCACAGAGTAACAATAGACAACAACAGACAATAACAGACAACAATAGATAACAAGAGTTGTTACTCTGTACTCTAATGGTAAGTTAGGCACACGTTACTGTAGTCCAACAATGTAACATCACAGACGAGGTATGGGTTAGGTTAGCTCGAGGATACACACCTCGTCTATAATAGCCTTACATTTTATATGCAAAGAACTTGTTTGCACATGTCAGTTTTAAATATAATGGATATAGCACAGGATGTAATGTAGAATTATTGGTTTTATTAATAATATGTTTTACATTATAGGTAAATAAATAATTGGAAATTGCTATATTATATAGTATAATTACTTTTTTTTATATGCTTGTGTCTATTTCATCAAGAATTATTAATTTGTAAATTATGATGAAGTCACAAGAATCGCGTGATTTTGAATTGGCATGTGAGTTATATCAACAAGATCATTGCTTCGGATTGACGGAAAATGCAATTTTACCAAAAAAAGTAGGTTCTTTTTTCTTAAATTAAAATCATTAAAACGAATGTTTGTTTTAAACAACATTACGTAATTATATTTTTTATTACATTGTAATAATGTATACTTTAACAGTTTTTCAAAACGGTTCATGCATAATTTTCTGATATTAAATACTTGTTATAAATTGATTTTTAATATTATCAAAAATACTTCCAGAAGGATAAAGAAAATTATAAGCCAAGGACATTAATTGATCAAACATTAGAACTAATTGATCCAACTCCCAATATTTATACATTGTTTGTGCAATTTAATGAACGTTTCTTTTGGAATGTTTTATTGCCTGTAGAAGTTAAATGGAGTCGTAGAATGACAAGGTAAACAATCTATGGATCTTAATGTACATGTATATACACATTATTTAGATAATATTTATAAATTAATTTCATTATTTATAAAATGTAGTTGTGCTGGCATATGTTCTTTTCATCCTCGAAATCGACAATGTATAATTTCACTTAGTGAACCTTTGTTAAAACTTAGACCAAGAAAGGATCTTGTGGAAACTTTATTGGTAAGTTTTTATTATTATAAATCATTTAAGTTATATTTGATACTATATAAAATTATTAGGTTGTTCAGAAAGTTTGTTTTAAATCTTTTATATGAATTAAAAATATAATATTTTAATTAAAATAAAATTCGTCTACAGTTAAAGAGTTAATTTAATTTTATGCACAAATTATTTTATAATATCCATGCTTTGCATTGTAGCATGAAATGATTCATGGATATTTGTTTATTACCAACAATAATCGTGATAGAGATGGGCATGGTCCAGAGTTTTGTAAACATATGGACAGAATAAATAAATCAGCTGGAACAAAAATTACTGTATGTATCCATAATAAAATAACTAATCTAATATGTTGATTTCAATATTTTGTAATAAATATGTTTTTTTTCTACAGATATACCACAGCTTTCATGATGAAGTTAAATTGTATAAACAACATTGGTGGAGATGTAATGGTCCTTGTCAAAAAAGGGCTCCATATTTCGGAACAGTACGTAGAGCTATGAATCGTGCACCAGGTCCAAATGATTTTTGGTGGAAAGAACATCAGCAAAATTGTGACGGTCAGTTTATTAAAATTAAGGAACCTGAGAATTTTAAAGTAAAAAATTCGAAGAATAAAGAAAAAACAAAGCCTGTTTCAAAAAGTAAAAATTCAACAAATAATATGTTGAACTGGTTTACAAAACCTAATTCTTCTACTGCTACATCATCACCTACATCCACTCTTAAAAATATCAAATCATTCTCAAATACTTCGAATTTATTGAACGGATTCAAAAATTTTGGGACTAAAACAAATAATGTTCATGATTGGAGTACAAAGAGTCCAACTAATTCAAATAGTTCGCAGAAGCGTAACACTACATCAACAACCACGACCCCTGTGAAGAACATCAAATCACAGTCGAATGCAACAGACTTACTAAATAGATTTAAAAAACTTGGAAATAATACGAATAATGTTTATGGTTGGGGAATAGGTGGTCCAAGCACCTTAAATAATTCACAGAAATCTAGCAATTCAATTTTGGATAAACCTAAATTTTCTTCTTCTGAGACTCTTGGTGGTTCTAATACTGGACGAAGTAATTTGTTAAGTAAATTTGATACTAGTAAAAGGCATCCTGAATCAAACATAGATATTAAAGTATCAAAAAAAGCAATAGGTACATTCATTACCGCAAAGACCAAAGAACCGACTATTAATAATAATAGTAATCAGCCGTCAAATGCGGTAAAACTTGCAGAGTGTCCAATATGCAGTAATTTTGTGTCAAACGATGATATAAATAAACATATAGATTCTTGCTTAAAGATAACTGATGATGTCAATTCTGCCAAATCGCAAGTAAAAATAGATAATACTTCAACCATGCGAAAAAGAAAAAGCGATATGATTACATTTTTAAACAAGCAACCAAAATTAGAAAAATCAGAAAATTTAAAAATAACAAATTGTCCTGTATGTGATGAAAGTTTCGAGCTTAAGGATATAAATGTACATCTTGATAAATGTCTGTTAGATACGAGTAAACAAAATGATTCGACTATTAAATTAGATGACAAAAATGATGCAAATGAAACTAAAGATGATAGTATAATTTCCATAAGTAGTTCCAGTGGTAATTCATCCTTCACTTCAATTACCGAGGACTTAAAAGATCTTTGCCCTAATTTAGTGTCAGAGGAAAATAATGTAAGTCATACATCACAAAAATGTTTAGTCTGTAATATATTTATTCCTCCCGAGATATCGTTAAATGATCACTTAGAAGACTGTATTGGAAATCTTTTTAATGATGAATCAGTATTATCAACAAATTGTAATGACGCAGAAATACCAGAAACTAGTGTAAAAGTATCAATTGACCAGCATAATAAATATCCTTGCCCTGTTTGTATGCAATTAATATCAGAATCTTTCATGAATCAACATTTAGATGTATGTCTTAAAGACACATGACTGCAGTAAAACATTTGTTGATAATGTGATACACATTGTAGATGTAAAATAAGGAGATATGAATTGTATAGTTTTTATTTAAATATTTATAAATTTCGTTCGTTTTCTTCCAATTATATACTGCCATTTTGTATTTATTTTTGAAATAAATTTATATTATTTTGCAAATTAATATCATTATTTTATACGAAATATAAAATATTTAAATTTATATTTTAATTATATTTCGTAAAAAATAAACATTAAATTCAAATTATAATTTTGTACATAAAATCAGTATATTTATAAATAATTAACACTCCACTTTTTTATAGCATTTACAAAATTCTTTCAAATTACAATTATAAAGCTAAATACTATTCCTGAATAGACCACACTATAAAATGCTTTAATTGTGGCAGTATATTAACACAAATCGAATAACAAAATAAATGTTAATTTATGTTAACTATCTTTTCCATGTTAAATTAATTTTGTGCATAAATATAAAGTTTTATAATTTTTCATACAAATTATTAGTATTGAAAGACCTTAGTGTACATATACCACAACTAAATTCTAGTAAATATGTTGGAAAGAACAGAAGAATTTGTTCTTGAGTCCAATGCATATATAAATAGAGATTTGGAACTATCATGTCAATAGTATTACCATCCAATCTCACCCTGAAACATAACATTTTATTGAAATATCATGTGTTATCTTATTATTTTTTTTAATATTAATAATCACTTTTTAGAGCCCAGGGTGTGAAACATGTAGGTTTTTGGTAGTGAAATATGTAACGTATTATTGTATAGCGTTCCTCCGGTTGAGTTTGGTATAATTCGTACAGTATCTATTTCATCATATATATTGACCTTAACACCATATAGGTCATTTCGCGCAGATAGCGCGTATTTTGGATTTTCATTGTAACACTGACCAAGTAACAAAACTTCGCATTCGTTACCGAACGTGTAATTTACGTTGTGAATCGATTTTATAAAGTCTGGTGTCACAACACATGTGCCTAAATTTGGAAGTGATTAAGACAGGTAAGGTACTGTAATCAAATAGAATCAATTCTGCAGGTACAAACAATTAACTAGCTTTCTACAAAAATATAACCTAAACAGAGGCACACCGACTTACCAAAAAATGTTTTCAAAACTGACCAGTCCATATACTTGTGAATTCTAGTTCTCGTTAAAAAGTAATCTATAAAATTGTAATTATATTCAATAGCTACTTTATCGTTGTTAAGCGATAATTCGCCAATATCTGACTCTTTCGGAAATGTCGCAGTCACAACAAATTCATTGGAAATAGAATCAGAACTACTGTTGCCGCCGATAAAATCATAAAAGGCACGGAATTTCCAAGCTAATCGCATTAAATTTGCTGGTACCTAATTGTGATTATTATAGTTAACATTGTAATAGATTTCTCTTTATTTTAGTAGACCATTGTAGAAAAATATCTTATCTTTATAAGTAACAATACTTACTTATAAACTTAAACTTACATTTTCATGTTGTACAATTATTTGATATTTTCTTAGAGTTGATAGCTCCCTTGAAGCTTCATAGCATGCATCAGAAAATGGAATAAATTGTTTTCCTTTAGATTGTTCCCGACATTCTTCATAGGGCCATTTTGCTTCTTTAACTTCTTTCAATTGACCTTCACTAATTTCACCAATTAAATTTAATGTGACTGAGGATCCACTACATTTACCTTTTGCTGTATTAGAAAATCCCCAAATAGCATTTAAAATGATCCTAGCAGAATCACTTGGTTTAGTACTAAGAAAATCCCATTCCCAAGGTATCTCTTTTTCTACTTCTAAACAAAACTAAACAACAAAGCATGTAAGTTACCTTTTTTTTCTATTTGTAATGTAAACAAACAACTTACTTTTAAAACTTGTTGACCTGGTACAATTTTAGTTGCTTTAATTTTTAACGTGTCAGAGATCCAACTAGTAATTTCATAAAGTGCAGCTAAATTCCATTGTTGAAGAATTTGTGATGATTCGGTGTTTGTACGTGTCAAAGACACTATATGATGGTTTGGATTTTTGATATATTCAAATCTGACCTAACAAAACATACCTAATGTAAAATTTACAATCTATGTGTTTAATGTACGAAAAGTCTTAATCTATTAACCTGAGTTCGTTTTGTATCAATTGTACTAATATAAGCAGCTAATCCACAGCTACCTTTTGGTGGTACATATGTGTAGTAATCTAAGAAATGAAGTGCCGTTAAAGCAAACTGCAAAATTGGCCAAATACTACAACAATTCAGAATTAAGATACAGTTATTGATACTTATCATTTTTTTATCTTTTATAAGAGAAAATATGAGAATCATTTAACTTACGGATAATTAGCTTGATGCGAAGAGAACACGTCACGGATTAATTTCTCTCGTGATATTGCATTTTCGCAATCGAAAAGTTTTACACATATTTGACCTCCTAATTCTGCTAAGTCAGTTTGAAATAAATCTGTATCCTACGGTAAAAACAATTAATGTCTTTCACCTTTAAAGTTATTAGAAAAAATATTTAAATACTACTTACATGTGGTTTATATGTTGGAGACTTTGTGACTACGAATAATCGAGTGCAATTAGGACAAATTTTATTTAATTTTGCTTTAATATTTGCACCTTTTATGTTGGTGGATGTTCGTGCATGAAATGTGAGACCCATTTTAAGATGCTCTATATAAACACGTTTGATTTTTAATATAAAGCATAATAAATTCTGCTTCTGAAAGGTAATGATTAAAATTGTTAGTACCTCCTGGAGTATTGTATGAAATAAAAGGTCGTTCTTCCAATCCAATTGTAATGTTGACTGGAAGATATCCATGTACAGAATGTTCTCTTTCTGCACTATGCCATACATCAATTAGAGGATTATAATTTTCAATTACTTGTGATCCATGAATAGATGTACTAAAAATGATATATTTATAGTATTAAATTGTATTAAAAAAATGATTAAAAAAGAAACAGTTATTTCATACCGTAATATGACATGATTATTTCTGCCATTTGAAACATGTGTAAAATTTCCTCTCATTGAGAATAATGATGTAGTGGTAACTGCAAATCGGACATTTGCTCCTAGATCTGTGACTTGTACAGATTCTAATGTTAGTGGCACATTAATACGTTGTTGATTAACATGAAATTCCACATTTTGATATATATGGTATATTTTGTTAGATAAAGATGAAAGATCTAATGAAATTAAACGACATTAGAATTATATGCTCATTATTTTAACAGAATGGTTAAAACACAACAGTTCTTATAAGTAAAATAAATAAAACAAGAAAGTTGTTTTCTTTTCTACGTAATTCTGTCTATAAAAATAAAAATTACGTAATTTATTAACTTACATTTAAATCCTGCAATAATATTTGTTTCATTTAAGTGGAGGCACAGAACTGTTTTTTCTTGAATACGTGCAATTATTTCTAAATGTACAGGTCCATTTTGTTTTTGGTCTAATTTAAATTGCTTCAGTATATCCTTTACTTGTGTTGGCCCCTCAAGATATGTTGATAATGATTGCATGAGGCCTTCAGCTTTTATATATAACTGTACATTCATGATTTTTTAAATAATATTATTAATATATAGTATTTTCATTAAAAAGGTAGTTCTAAACTAATACTTACAGATACATGATTTATATTTACTCCACTTCCATAAGTATTCAAAGTTACATATAAAACCTCTGGCATATTTGTCATAGAATTAGCGATGACGATACCACCTATCATAGAACCGAATTTTCTATATTTGTCTTGATAATCGAATATATAATTACCAGTAATTAGATATTCATGATTTGACGATCGATGAAGTACTCGTGTAAATTGTGCAGCTATAGCACCTCTGTAATGACAATTATAATACAGAAAATTGTAATTTAAAAATACAGAACCACAGCGTTTAAAAATTCCACTGAAGAAAAAGTGTTGTATTACATCTTTACATACATATGAACGTAACAAGGGTATGTAGTGTGTTCCAAAGACTTTAAAGTGGTATAAAAATAGTTGTACAAATGTTGATTGGGTTCACTTTGCATGTACCAATATAATGATATCAGTCTGCTTGGTGTAGGGCTTGAAACAATAAGTAATGTCAATGCAGCTACTCTCATTTCTAAATGTTCAGTTCTATTTATTAAAATTGGCCAATAAACTGGATATATCTACAACAAGAAATAAGAGAATCATATCTAATAATTTATTACATCACAAAAAAGAATTAAATACTTACAACATCGGGTCTCAAAGGAGCTGTTGGAAGCGATGCCCAAGCAGCAAGGACACGAAAATGACGAGATTCTGCATTATTACTACTTGCAATAGGTTCTAAAAATTCTACTACTCTTCCCAATTGTATATTTGCTAATCCTTCTAGCCAAATCATTTTCTTTTCGTATTCCTTCGTCTCTACGAATTATTTATTATTATTATAATAATATAATAACAATGTAAGAAATGTTGAAAATTTATGTCTTATATATTAATACATGCATTTAAATAATAATTATTATATACCTGTAAACTTATCAAGATATAGACGCACATAATCATCTAACATTTCATATGGACAATATAGTAAACATGTTTTATAGATCAATGTACCATATGTAAGAATTGCTGTATTTTGAACTTCAGCAGATATTTTTTCTGGCAAATTTAAAAATGTTTGTAGATTTACTAACAGTTGGACATCAGGCTTTCGTACATGGAATGGTAACTGAGTAAGAAGTTGAATTGCGGACATGTCCGATACTTTTTTATCTTGAATTAATTCCAATATGAACAGTGCGGCTTCTTTTGTACCTACTTGCGGCAGAGCTTCCAAAAACATATTCCTATAATAATATAAAAGAATAAAATTATATATTCTATTTTATAAACTATATATTAAAGCTGTACAAATTAACTATGTTTTCGAGCACCGTATCGTTTCTTCTTTGTAACTTGTTCCTGAAATTGTTGTATATGCAGTACGTAAATCAGCAACATCTAACATCCCAAGATAATAAAGTAAAACAGAAATCGTTGTATTATGTAAATTATCAGTCTCTGTATCCAAACCAGGAGTTTCAAGTCTCTGACTTAATTTATCTAATAAAGTTCCTATCTGCAACACGTAGATATATTATTATAAATTGCAGAGGAAATATGTTTTAGTTTTATTAACTGTAATTTATAAATCATGTACTATTAAATTTTTATTAATAGCATATAAAATTATTTATCGTTAAGGATAAAAATCAAATAACGTATGTTACAATTATGAGTAAATTTAAATGTAACTTACAGATTTAAAAACAGTACTTTTATCAGGAGTACCTCTACCTTGTGTAAGGTCAAGTTCTGGGAGTTCGTGTTGTAAAACTTTAGGGTGTAAATCTTTAGTAGGTATCTTATTTATGATGTCTTTCACCGAAATTAATTTAAAAACTTGCCTGTATTAAGGAAAATAAATATAAAATAAGTTATAAGTCAAATAAGCATATAACAAACAATACAATTTCTTTGTTACTGTAATCGAATTTTTTGGTATAAAAACATTTTATTTGATTGAACATACCTTGTGAAATGAAACTGAACATCTCCAAAACTTTGAAAAGGTTGTATATATATGCCTCCAGTAGCATTAACAAACAAAATTTCATTCAAAAATCCTTTTATTTTAACTTTATACAACCTTTCACTAGATTTTAATACTGGATTCTAAGCACACATAAAGGCTGTTTTATTATATTAAACACAAAATTATCTTGTAAAATGTTCATATACAATAAGAGAAGACTTTCTAATAATTTTAAGACGTATATTAATTTTATTTATGTCATATAATTGTATGTACAAAATTATATACTCACTTGATCTCCATTTGGACACAACATTTTGGGAACATTTGACCATGTATAATGAGGATGACCAATGCATATTCGAGGATCTAAAAATTTCCTTATCACCAATTCATTTTCTTCTTCAGGATTAACAATGTATTCAATGTTACATTGTCCATAGTGATTTCTCTATAATATAAACATATTTATAGTGACACTAAAAATGAAAATATTGTTTTTTACCAGTAATGGAGTTAGAACTTCTTTTGGAAGAATGAAGTTTTTTACAATGCAAAAATTGTAAGTGTACAGATACAATCACTTACTTCAGTTGAATGAAAGGCTGCTTCCTTTTCTAAATTAAAGAGATCTAATTGTAAAATTCCGGCTATACTTCTTTTTATATTTGTGGACCAAGGAGATATAGCTTCAGTGCTAAAATTTTCAACAAGACCATTCCTGTATGTAATTTGAAATGGTTTCAGAAGTTCTGCTACCTCATCTGTAATGTCATGATCTTCTCCTTTTTCTTGTATGTTACCATTCCATGTAGTTAACTTCAATGATTCCAACTATATAAAAGTATTGATTGAAAATTGAATTGAATAAATGTTTCCTTATTATATAGTATCATTGATAATGTACCATTAATGTCTTGTTTCAACTTTATTATTTTTCACACCATAATACCAATTTTAATATGATTGTGAAGCATACCTGCATTACAACTACATTTTGTTTTGCTTGAATTACAAGTTTTCCATGGAACCCCCATGAAGATGATGCACTAGATGGTAACAAAACACCAGAATTTGAAAGTGCATTGTAGGAATATGTATATTCTTTTCCTGATTCAAATATATTGTATGCAGTACAATTGTTACACAACAGAAGAAATAGAAACACACTTTTCCCAAATTGGTGTGCCAATATTTGTAACAAATAAGTGGTATCTGTAAGAGAATGTTTGTTTTTAATTAATATGTAAATAGAATATTTATTAATTTCCCAATTTAATCTCATTATCTTATTATAGTTATGAAGTCAGTTTGTTTCAATAATATAATCTTTAAGCAAATTTACAATTGTATAATTAATATCATTAAAATTAATACCAAATTATACTACAAATTTTAATCAATAAGTATTTAAACGAAATTGTAAATATTTATTTTCTCCAATACTGAATATCATTAAATAATAATGTATTATTGAAGTCAAAGTAATTTATTACTGGTATATTAACAACCAGTGTTTACTAATGTGCCTTAATTAAAAAATGATGTATAATTTTAAATAAGTATGTTGGCTCTATACCTGTTAATTTCATGGTGTGCATTGGTAGCTTAACAAAAGTGAACTGAGTTCATAAGAGTCAAGAGATGACCCTTACTGTCTCTATCTCTGTGACCCATGAATACGTCTTCACCATCTGTGTGAGTAAAACTTATCTCCTTCCTAAATTATCTTCAATCGTATAAATCAGTATGTTACGTTTCCTCTGTATATTTTTATGTAATGTATGAATCATAGAAAAGTTTATTTTTTCTTCAAAATGATCACTTGCGAAAATTAATTATTTTGTAGTAATAACTTGAGACAAAATTGTACACTAAAATTCATTTCTAAAAACATGGTGTAAAGATAAAACGAGCTGAGAAATATAATACAATTTATTTTACTTCATGTCTAGATTCATATATTTTCTCCTTCATAAAATTTGCATGGTGATGACTTGTTATTTAGAAGCTATGGTGGAAAGAAATATAATACATAGTAGAACTACTAATTTACACGATATAAAAATAATTTGTAATTTGATAAATGAAGTGAAAAGTAACTATTATTTTAAAAGTATTATCAATTTTTTTCTCTAGTTATAATAGGAAAGCTAAACACAATCTGATATTTACACAATTTATTTTGACATACTGTTTATTATTTACAACCGTTATTGGAAAGTGCACTATATTATCAGAATCTTGTTTAATTTATTTCTATACAAAATTACATTTTTATATATTACACATCTAATTGTACTGTAATTCGCCATGTACAAGATCCTTCCAGATGCGTACAAAACTATAGATAGGCATATTAATGAATACCATAAAATAAAAGTACCATAAAATATTATTAAGAAATGCATACATAATTAATACATTACAAAGGCTTGATTATTTTCAGAATGGACTTCGAATATTCCCAGGCTTCACTGTAAAAGTGAATAATTAGTTTAAATTACATGCAAATCTAGAATTATATTTTATTTATATTTCATATATATTCTTAGTATTAAAGAAACCGATTAAATTACTTATTCTCGATATGTATACAAAATCAAGATATTATATTCAATCATTATGAAATTTTCGTAAAAAATTATATAGAATATAAAAAGGATTAGAATTTCAAAATAAAAATATATACTTACTTATGCGCTGGATTTGCTTGGTCTAACTGTTCACTAAGTTGCTGAATAAGTATAGCAAACATTCTCAGATGTTCTATTGTTTCGCCTTGTAACCATGCACGAGGTAGAGTACTCATTACCTATCACATAAATATACCAGAATAATAATAAATGATTATAAATTTTAGAAACAAAATCGATATTTGAAATTATCAACATACCATATTTGCTTTAAATAAAGCATCGGTAGAAACAGAGACTCTCAAACCCGCTAAAAGATATCTATTTAATAGTGAACCAAGTGCCAAATTTTTTAATTGTGTGTCTCCAAGAAGACCCTGCCAACTTAACAAATTTCTCAAAAGCTTTACAGCCATAGAGAACTGTCTTTGAAAAAATTGATGTTTGGTATCCAAAACTCTGAAAAATAGAATTAGAAGTTGTCAGTATCAACGAATGAATTATTATTGATATTTTCGAATGAAATGTACAATATATACGAACTGTTTAGGAAAAATTGGTATGAAAACATCATTTTCCACCGCTGCTTTAATTTTCTCTAGTATGGTATTAAATAATGTTTCTAATGATTTACTAGAATCGTTTAAATTTGGATACTCTCTAATAAGACGGTTTACTGTGCCTACAAGCCGTAATGTTTGCGATGTAGACATTGGATCCCATATTTTCTCCACTATAGCTATAAATAAAAATTAGCAAAATATTACAATGTTTTTATGTTTAGTGTATAAGGAAAAATATAATTTGAATTGTATTGTACTGAATAATCTTACATGTTAATTTAGGTACGACAATCTTTTCCACTGTAGACGGAACCAATCTAACATCGGGATCTCTCTTAAGTGATTCTTCTGTTTCTTTATTATCTAATGCATATAGAAGCAATGTATTGTACCATTTTGTTCTTTCTATATCAGCACTTTCCTAAGAAAAAAATACATTCAAATTTAATTTTATACACTTATAAATATTGTATTGTTATATTAAAATAATAATACAATAAAAACAATAAATAATGATAAAAGTACCATAATAGGGTTCCATGTCAACAACTGTAATCTAATAATAGGTGAAATGATTTTGGGTATACATAAAGAGACGTAAGCCTCCAAGTAGGCATCTCTGTCAGTTTCTCTCCAAGATTCGAACTTTGAAAGTATTCCTCTTAGTGTACAATACTCGTCTATGACGTCAGAGAATATTTCTTTACTTTCATTATCAATCTCATCTGAAATAGACATGTGAACAAAATTTAGAAAAACAGAAATATAAATTAAAATATAAATGCATAAAAAAATCATACAGTTCTGTTCTCTTTTGTTTTTGTTGTATAAATATAATTAAATGTAATAAAATACAACCTTTTGATTGTTTAAATGCAAGATTTTGTTGTTCAGTAACTTCATCGTCGCTAGACATTCCGTCAATGTGTTTTGGTAGAGTAGGAGCTAATTCTCTAGCTCTTCTTCGACGAGCTCTTCTTCCCTCTCTTTCTGTAGCTCGACGAATACGAGCTTCAATTTCTGGACCTCTCCGTATAGGTTGACCTCCTATAATTTAAAAAATAGTTTTTGTTGAAATATAATGATTTAAAATATATTTTTTCTTAATTTTAACGGGCGTAACGTATAAAACGGTTACTTAGATTTATCAGATACAAATATACTAAAATAACTGACTTGCAGCTGTTGTAATTTCTTCTGCTTGATCTCTTGTATCTTGCCGTCTTCTTTCCATTAGTTCAGTTGCGCGTTCACTATAAAGATCTAACCAGCGTTGCTCCAATCCCACAACCAGAGGCAGCTAACAAAAAAGTTACACGTTAACATTCACACAGTAAATTAATTCAATGACTTTGAGAATTATTTTTTCTCCAGCAAATGAATATTTCTACCTCACAAAAATGTTCGTGTTAAATTATAACAGTTGTTTCATAGTTAAAAGAAATTAAATATACAATTTGCTGCATACAAATAGTATATAAATGCTAAAATGACATTCATGTTTAACATTTGCTGGAACTTCAAATAAGATTCCATGGCCATTGGATATCTTTCGTTTAGGAAAAAGTTAAAAATCAATTTACTTACCACCCATATTAATTTATTTTGTCATTTTTTATAAGTACTTAAAAGTAAATTTTACTATATTATAAATAATTTTTTTTTATACAGAGAAGATACAGACCCCCGGCAATACAAATATACATTTTGCATGTTTTATAATTGTTTCGAATATTTTAATCTTTAATATGCATTTTTCTTTTTCCTTTTTGTTTTGTAAAAATAGTTTTAACACAAATACATTAAAAATAAAAATAATAAAATAGTAAAATTGCTTATGACGCTTGAAAATGAAACGACCGAAACTTTTAAAACAAATGTCAATGTTTGTTACCGTTTTAAATAGTTTTTATATTTTGTGATATAAACATAATTAGTTACAAATAAGAAATATATCCTGAAATCCTTTGTGATATTTTAACTTATTGATCTTGATAATACTTAAACTCCAGGGAAAGTAGGTTACTATATTTTTTCCTATGCGCAGTACATAAAAGAAAGAAATAATAGATTATATTAAAAGTTTTTTGGATTAAAAATTTGTAGAATACATTATTTTCCAAGTTAAATCAATATTGCAAATTTAATTAATATTTATAAAAGAACTTGTTGAAAAGAAAGATGTTTTACTATTATATTGTTTTTTATTTAATAAATTTATGCTTATTACTGCAAGTTACGCTAACAAAAGAAAAGCGTTAACCTTGGTCGTAAAAAATACTACAAAGAAAAACATCTTTAAAATAGGTCAAAATAACACGTTTTTAAAAATATTCTTTTTTAAGATAACAATACTACACGTGTTTTCTTACATAATTTTATTTTAGTAAGAAAAATGCATTGTTTCTAATATAGCTGAATAATTTATACAGCCAAAAATTGCATGGAAAACCCCAGTGCACATAAAAAAACGTGACAGCGTATAAACCCACCTTCTCATCAAGACACTCTACCAAGTCAGTGACATACCCACGCAACTCTTGGTAATATCTGAAGCGCTGTGCAAGCTGCGGTGCACGAATTTCGCCGTCATCCAGTTCTTTCAGAGTTTGTCCTAATTCTTGTTCTAAACGATCCTGATCTAACTGATGACGTCGGTGTACTTCCTTTAGACTGTCCAATCTGCAAATTACATTTTTCATTCCAGTTTTATATTATTGTAAAAATAAAACGTATCTCGAGGACAAAAATTAGTAACACTGTAAGTACAGATTATAATTGCTTTTATCATTACTAAAATTATATTATTAAATACGCGTATTTAATTTTCAATAATTTACCACCTTGCACGCATCTTATTGACAACTTCCTGGGGAGTTACTGGTACTATTTTTGTTGGATCTGGTGGTTGAATTGCTGGTGGAGGTGGCGGAGCCGGCATCATTACCATTTCTAAAGGTACTCCAGTTCCCATCACTTGATTCACATTCATACCGATTGAATATTGTTGTTGCATCATAGAATCTTGTTGTGCTGCTGCGATCTAAATATTTTTTTATATTACATGTAAAATAATATATATGACTATAACAAATGCTTAATGACATCAAAGTGGACACGAGCTAATATACGAAAATGCATAATTAATTATTCTAATATGTAAAGAAAAAATATATTACTTGTGCGCCTGTTACACCTTTCCTAATTTGTTGAGCTTCCCATTCTTCTTCTTCATTTTCATGTTCACTTTCATCGTCCGAAACTGAAGAAAGCATAAAATGTATTCATTTACAGAATTACAGTTATATATAAAATAATAATAATAACAGTAATAAGAAACCAACGTTTCAATGAAACTTGTGAGGCAAGAAATGCTTCTCTTCTTTTTTCTTTATCACGCGCTTCAGTATTAACAGTCATATCAATTCGATCTTGAGAATCATCATCATCACTTCTATCATGGTCTTCTTCCCTAATAAGTCTCGATTTGCCCTTATCATCGCTGTAAATAAAAATATTCCTATCATTCCTTTTGCAAATTAAATACAAAAATTAATAATAATTAATGAAACCTGTCAACCTCTAATGCCATTTTGATACAGTTATTAAAAAATATTACCTTTGTTCTTCTATAGGAATATAATCAGTTCCTAATTCTCGTGCTTTTTGTCTGCATTTTCTAGCTGCGTGGATCATTGCTGCATCTGGTATACATCCACCTATAGATATAGCAATAACATAATATCTGTTGTAGTGTATACTTAAGAAATTAATCCATCAAATGCAACAAACTGAAAATATTGTATTAATATGATTGTAGTGCGCACTGATAAAAACGTTACATACTTTCAAGGAGGATCTTCATTGTATCAGCTTTATCTGTGTTTCTTCTAAATTTATGATTACGTGGTTCATCGTCCTCTTCATCAGAAGTATAATCATCCTTTCCAGCTGCCAGTGCAGCTCGTCCATTTAAGATTAAAGGTCCTGTATTCTTTATTTTAACCTAGTAATAAAAATTAATTGTTGCTTAATAAAATCTTGGGTGGACAATATTAATACTTTAAGTAATTAATAATTATTTATAATATAATTGACATTACATTATACTGCAAAAAAAGACACAGTGGATGTAAAAGCTTCTGGACAATTGTCTTTCTAACTGTATTTTGAGAAGGGAAAACAAAGTCAATGATCCACAAAACAGAAATAAACAACAGAAGCATTTGTTTCATTTTTAAGGAATACTTCTCTATTTACAGAATAAATGGAAAAATAATTGTCCAAAAGCTTTTGCATAATTCTGTTTATATTATAGCAATATAAATTTTTTTAAGAAATTTTGCATCTTATGAAAATAACAAATTATTAAATAATACTGTAAAACGTTGAGTTTTGTACTAAAAAATGTTAACTTACGATGCATGTTCATATTTTAATAATTCTGTACATTTAATATATTTAAAGTATTTAGTGTATTGTTTTATATCCATTATATTAATGCAATTATATTCCACATTTGATACAGTAAAAGTTTTTATATTTAAGAAACAATATAGCTTACAAAAATAAATGCATAAGATGTATATACTGACATGTATCTTTGTCACATTCTTCAATGCATACCAAATATTGTATGGAGTGAATGTAGTGAAAAAAAATGAAATCCTGATTTGAGAGTTCTAAATTATTGAAATTGAAGAAATTCTAATAATAATAAAACATCATAGAGATAGCTTACTACTAGATCATCTGTCTTTATTTCTAAATCTTTTTCCTGTTTAATGGACATGTTCGCTTGCTCAGAGTCCAGTTGCATTTTCTCTTCACCTTTCTTTTTCCTCCTTTCGTGATCTAGTTGTTTCATCAATTTTTTGCTCCTTGATGATTTCTTCACTTTAAAGACTTCGCCATCATCCGCTGTAAAATAACAAACTGTTAGATTTTGTACCAGATGGCTCAAACTAACAAATAAAATTTGTTATTTATCTGTTATTTATAATTTATAATTGAAATAAATATATAATGAACAAAAGAAATATAGTAAGTTATGTTATAATATAATTTTTAATTATCAAATTGCAAAAACTTTTTATTCATTACATATGGTTCTTTAAATAATAAGAGAGAATGAGAGAACTATTAAATTTTGATGTCAAAAATATTTGAATGCTATACAAATCAGACCTATAAAACTGACCTATGAAACACCTTTGCCCCATAGTTAGATGTTACAGTTTAAAAATAAAAATAAAACTGAAACAATGATACTCTAGGATTTTATATTTAAAAAATAATATAATACAATCATTCACCAACAAAAAAGTTATACCAGGAACCATAAATTATTAGGTTGATATGCACAAATCGTTGTATTTCTGAAATTAAAATTTTGCTGTATAATAACATAAACTGTATAATATTTCATTGTTAATTATTATATATCATACTAAAGGAACAAAGTGGTCTTTTAACATATATGTTATATTGTTATTTTTAATAACATTATTATTACACAATAAATTACAATATTATATATTAAAGATAAGAATTTAAACACTTGGTATAAGAATGTAAAATTTGATCATATCCCCTAATCATCTTAATCTTTTACAGATCGATTTGCATTTTTTTCAGTATCTACATGATTATTTATAAGATAAATTGTTCCATAATAAATATTTGATTTTTAGTATTGTATAAAAATGTTTTTAAAATAATTAGAATGTGGTAAGATTGCTGGAAGTCGGTACCAGAGTTATACGATCGTCATAATAAAAAAATAGAATTTTAAAACATTTTGCAACAAACGTATGTATGCATGCGTGCACACATATATCTACAAATCACCTTCTTCCAGCTCCTCTCCAAAACTAAGGAGCGTCTGCTTCGGTTTATCCTTCTTCTTTGCTTTAGATTTTATAGGCTGAGTGTCCTCCACTTCCATCCTATTTTCATTATCTTCGTCATCGTCGTTGAAAGGCCGACGACGAATATTCCTCTTCGGTTTATTGAATAATGACATTGTCCTTAACATCAACCAGTCCGTTTAGAAAATTCATACATACACGTTTTCCATATTAACTTCTCAAAGAATTATTGGCAAAATAATTAATACGAAATTTCATAGCACATAAACAAATAGAAGAAAAGTTTTCTGAAAAAGTACATCCGTGTCTTTTGTACGATATATTTTACTATTAAATACGCGACAGGAACCAGAAAAACGCGACAGTTCATGAAATTGTAATATGGATTGTCCATCGAATAAGAATCACTATAGAATCGCCGTTGTCCGGATACATGAAAATTTACGCATTCACCGATAGATGGTTATCGACAGTTAATTTTTACAAAGTCTCTACTATATTTTGTCTAGTGAGAGAACAGAAATCATGGGATGATGTGTTTAGAATAGATACGCACAAATTTAATAAAAGTTATATAAACTATTATTTATGTATGATAGTTAAAATTCTACAACAAAAAAAGTACATGAGAATAAATAAGAATGAGTTTCGGTTTCAAGTAAAATTGTTTATTCACGTGGATATATTATTTATTTTATGGTGACAAAAGGTTACTGTTAATAGCACTGATGGCGTAGTCGAGCTAAGGAATTGTCAGCGCGTCGCTATGTTTCTTAACTGTAGGAAATGCCAGTTCTATGGTCCTAGGCCAGATCTGGCATAATTCAGAGCATCGACGTCGACATTAGTAACGACGAATTTCCTTAGCATTTAACGGAGTGGTAGGGAAAGCCGACATATCTTACCACACGAGCCACATGTTACGCTAGGTCAGCACCTCATGCAACTTCGGGAATTCAATAAAGAACGTGAATGGGAGTCTTTACTTCTTGCTCTTGAACAGCCAAAGTCCGTCTTCGCGGCATATAATTTCGAATCTCGACGGCCTAGACACTTTTACGTTTCGAGCTATACATATAGCCACACACACAGGGTGTTCAGCCACCCCTGGGAAAAATTTTAATGGGAAATTCTAGAGGCCAAAATAAGACGAAAATCAAGAATACCAATTTGTTGATGGAGGCTTCGTTAAAAAATTATTAACGTTTAAAATTCCGGCAATACTGAATTTTTTTTTCGAAAATACGCAAGATTTCGGGAGTATGTCTATTCACCAAAAATGATTGTAATTGTCCCTCACAACAGAAACTAATTTTTCCAGAACGATTTGAAATTTTTGAATTTAATTGTTAATAACTTTTTAACGAAGCCTTCATCAACAAATTGGTATTCTTGATTTTCGTTTTATTTTGGCCTCTAGAATCCGCTATTAAAATTTTTCCCAGAGGTGGCCGAACACTCTGTATAGGAAAATCTTACATGTTCAGTTTTATTCCAGAGTTATTCCGAAACAGAGGTGTTCAGTCTCTGAGTCGTACAATATAAGAGCTGTTCAGTTTTTAGGTGTTGTTCTCAAAGATGGGATTTTCTTCATCTTTAAAGAAACCCGGGTTGTCTCTTTTTGCAGCATCTTGACCACTTAGCATCTTCTTGGCCATCTCCGATCTTGATTGAATAGAAATATTCAATGAAATTCTTCGTCTCTCTCATCCGTCCGTCTCGCTGGGGTAGTTAAAGGATGTCTCCCACGAGTGCGCCAGGGGTCTCAGTTTTTAGGCAACTGATTGGGTCGACTGTCGGACACTAACTGGCTGCTGATTAGCTGAGGGGATCGCTAGTTGATGGATATGATGAATAATTCAAAATAACATTAAAGAATTATTATTTGAAATAATGGAATACTTAGCAAATAAATCGTTTGAAAATAGTTTTCATAGTCTTATTTGATAAACTATCTTCAAACGATTCATTTCCTAAGTATTCTATTATTTCAAATAATAATTCTTTAATTTCATAACAACGAATGTTCATTCAATATTTAATTAAATTTGTATCAATTATACTTTTATAAAGGATTGAAAATATAGGATGTTCAAGTTTTATTCCGGAGTTATTTTGTATCAGAGGTGTTCAGTCTCAGAATCGTTCAGTTTATTTGTTCAGTTGAATAGTTGTTCAAGTTTAATTGTTCAGTTTAGGAGTTCTTCCCAAAGTTGGGATTTTCTTCGTCTTCAAAGAAACCAGGGTTGTCCCTTGGCCGCTGCTCGTGAAGCATCTTCTTGACCATCTTCGGAAATCTCGATTGAATGGAAATCTTCAATTAAATTCTTCATCTGGCATCACGGTCCGTCTTGCTTTGTGGATAAGGGATAACTCCCGCGAGCGGCCCAGGGGGCTCCTCTAGTGACTAAAAAGGACGGACCATGGAGAGTGACTCAGACAACATTTGTCAACTTTGATAAACGAATTGTCCACCTGCATGAAATTAAAATATTATTATTTGATATAATGGAATACTTATAGATATATAATAGAATTTCTACATATTCTCCACTAAAATACGCGTTATTTGCCTCTGGAAACATTAAAATCCCCCAATCCGTTCAAAAGTTATAATATTTTAAACATACAGAAATGTTCGCTTGGAATTTCATGCGTATGTTTAAAACATTATAACTTCTGAACGGATTGGAGGATTTTAATGTTTCAAAATGCAAACAACGCGTATTTTGGTGAAGAATGTGTAGAAACTCTATATATATATCTATGAGTATTCCATTATTTCAAATAATAATTCTTTAATGTTATTTTGAATTTTTGATCATATCCATCAACTAGCGCCCCCTCAGCCAATCAGCAGCCAGTTAGGCACCGACAGTCGTCCAGTCAGTTGCATAAAAACCGAGCCCCCTGGCGCGCTCGCGGGAGTTATCCCTTATCCACAAAGCAAGACGGACCGTGATGCCAGATGAAGAATTTAATTGAAGATTTCCATTCAATCGAGATTTCCGAAGATGGTCAAGAAGATGCTTCACGAGCAGCGGCCAAGGGACAACCCTGGTTTCTTTGAAGACGAAGAAAATCCCAACTTTGGGAAGAACTCCTAAACTGAACAATTAAACTTGAACAACTCCTATATTGATCGATTCAGAGACTGAACACCTCTGTTACAAAATAACTCCGGAATAAAACTTGAACATCCTATATTTCCAATCCTTTATTAAAATATAATTGATACAAATTTAATTAAATATTGAATGAACATTCGTTGTTATGAAATTAAAGAATTATTATTTGAAATAATAGAATACTTAGGAAATGAATCGTTTGAAGATAGTTTATCAAATAAGACTATGAAAACTATTTTCAAACGATTTATTTGCTAAGTATTCCATTATTTTAAATAATAATTCTTTAATGTTATTTTAAATTATTCATCATATCCATCAGCTAGCGATCCCTTCAGCTAATCAGCAGCCAGTTAGTGTCCGACAGTCAACCCAATCAGTTGCCTAAAAACTGAGACCCCTGGCGCACTCGTGGGAGACATCCTTCAACTACCCCAGCGAGACGGACGGATGAGAGAGACGAAGAATTTCATTGAAAATTTCTATTCAATCAAGATCGGAGATGTCCAAGAAGATGCTAAGTGGTCAAGATGCTGCAAAACGAGACAACCCGAGTTTCTGTGAAGATGAAGAAAATCCCATCTTTGGGAACAACACCTAAAAACTGAACAGCTCTTATATTGTACGACTCAGAGACTGAACACCTCTGTTTCGGAATAACTCCGGAATAAAACTTGAACATCCTATATTTCCAATCCTTTATAAAAATATAATTGACACAAATTTAATCAAATATTAAATAAACATTCCTTGTTATGAAATTAAGGAATTATTATTTGAAATAATAGAATACTTGGAAAATAAATGGTTTAAAAATCATTTCCAACGTCTTTTTTGATAAACTACATTCAAACGATTTATTTCCAAAGTATTGTTTTATTTCAAATAATAATTCCTTTATTTTATAACAAAAAATTTTTATTTCTAGTCCTTTCGTAAACCAAGTCTTAACTTTGATTTTGCATCTCTTCGCTAGAGATCGTATTATCTGCCACAAGTATTAATTTTTTTGTTTCAGAGAACAGCAGAACGCTGCTGACGAGTGCTGCTAACTGGTAGCTACTTGTCGACAAGTAGCAATAATATTTTATTATTAAATTATTAATATATGTATTGAATTTACATGGCTATTTTGTTTCATTTCTAGGTTTTCATTAAACTTTATGTATAACTCCTTTTTCTATTTCAGCATTATTTCTCTAATCTGTTTAATTGTGTTGATATTTGTAACATTGCATGAAAATAATAATAAAATATCGTTTCTTTCATGTCATGATTTTTATTTGGACAGCAATATTTTATTAATATGCTTTTTTCGATTAATTTGCAGAGTCTTAACTAATAACTTTTATTTTGCATTCACTTGTCGACAAGTAGGAATAATATTATATTATCAAATTATTAATATATCTATTGAATTTACGTGTCTATTTTATTCCATATTATGTATATTATTAATACGATTGAGTATAAAGTCCTGATTGAATTTATACTCAATACATGATAATTGCATTTCGCACATGTCCATATTCAAAAGAACCATAACTCGTTAGGTGAAGTACGGGTCGTGTACACGTATATACGTTGAGGAAAGTTTAAACAAAGTGAAAAAAGAATTTATTTTGGCAGTTGTTTCGACTTTAAAGCCTGCAGTTCATGTCTAATCACTGTAAAAAAGATATTCTCGTCGTAATTGTTAATTTGAGGTTAGATGGATGAATATTTCCTCGTTTATATCTCAGGGTTGTAATGGGTTGCATATATTTGTTACATTGGTGAAAATTTTGGTCGATTGTTTCTTGAAAAGTCCAAAGATGACAAGAATGGACAACTTGTCGTTAATAATGTGTTAGTGTATTTCATCAAGGCTTTGAAGAATATTACCAGCACTCTAAGGAGCATCAATTCTCTTACTCGCCAGGATTTCGACTCACAGGTACGATAATCGTTCAATTACAATCATTTTTTATGAATAAACACATCCCCGAAATCCTGCGCTGTTTCGAGAAAAAAATTCTTCACGAAATCGGTAGGTGGGCAAAAAAAAAATTAAAAAACTTCAAATCATTCTGGAAAAATCATTTTCGATTGCGGGGATCAATTACAATCATTTTTGGTGAATAGACATATCCCCGAAATCCTACGCATTTTCGAGAAAAAAATTCGAATATGCCTGCTTGTTAGGGTAGTTGAGGGATGTCTCCCGCGAGTGCGCCAGGGGTTTCAGTTTCTATGCAACTGATTGACTGAGGGGGCGTTAATTGATGGATATGATGAATAATACAAAATAACATTAAAGAATTATTATTTAAAATAATGGAATACTTAGCAAATAAATCGTTTGAAAATAGTTTTCACTGACTTATTTGATAAACTATCTTCAAACGATTCATTTCCTAAGTATTCTATTATTTCAAATAATAATTCTTTAATTTCATAACAACGAATGTTCATTCAATATTTAATTAAATTTGTATCAATTATATTTTTATAAAGGATTGAAAATATAGGATGTTCAAGTTTTA
This sequence comes from Colletes latitarsis, assembly GCF_051014445.1. Lineage (NCBI taxonomy): Eukaryota > Metazoa > Arthropoda > Insecta > Hymenoptera > Colletidae > Colletes > Colletes latitarsis. The sequence goes on from NC_135137.1 coordinate 32,780,035, forward strand.
TGCCGGAGTTATTTCGTAACAGAGGTGTTCAGTCTCTGAGTTGTTCAATATAGGAGTTGTTCAGTTTATTTGTTCAGTTGAATAGTTGTTCAAGTTTAATTGTTCAGTTTAGGAGTTCTTCCCAAAGTTGGGATTTTCTTCGTCTTCAAAGAAACTAGGATTGTCCCTTGGCCGCTGCTCGTGAAACATCTTCTTGACCATCTTCGGAAATCTTGATTGAATGTAAATTTTGAATTAAATTCTTCATCTCGCTTCACAGTCCATCTTGCTTTGTGGTTGAGGGATAATTCCCGCGCGCGCCCCAGGGGGCTCCCGTAGTGACCAAAAAGGACGGACCATGACGAGGGACTCAGATGTCATTTGTGCAACTTTGATAGACGAATTGTCCATCAAAAGAAATTAAAGAATCATTATTTGAAATAATGGAATACTTATAGATATATAATAGAATTTCTACATATTCTCCACTAAAATACGCGTTGTTTGTCTGTCGAAACATTAAAATCCTCCAATCCGTTCAAAAGTTACAATATTTTAAACATTTGCATGAAATTTCAAACGAACATTTGTGTATGTTTAAAACATTATAACTTTTGAACGGATTGGAGGATTTTAATGTTTCCAGAGACAAATAACGCGTATTTTAATGGAGAATATGTGGAAATTGTAAGAATATTCAGAAAATTGGTGCGCGCGAAGGGGCTCGGTATTCTTGCAACTTTGTTAAACTTTCGATCAAGCGGAGCCTAACTGACTGCTGATTGGCTGAATGGCTGCAACCCATGATCCCCTCCCGGTATAAAGTTGGCCACTGCTGACCAACTCCTCAGTACCCCTGGAGCCGCCAGGGGTACTCTGACGCGTGTTATTGGTTTCAAAGAACTTTCCTTTGGGTTCTTTGTCCAATTTAATTTCAGATTACTTCGTTGGGATGTTTTGTTCTTTCTTCGTTGGGATGTTCTATTCTTTCTTCGTTGGGTTGTTCGATCCATTATTTTTCATATTTGTTTTTTTGTTTTCCTAGGTATTTGGTATATGGATATTTTCTTGTATAAATATTAATTGTTACTTGAGTTTTTGTTTAGATCAGTTCCAAGGGTTCTACTGGAAAACGCCAGATTCATCCGCCGACCGAGGGGTTCACCATAGGCGTAATAATATGTAAGTGCGGTTAGATTTAAGATATTAAGATTAACGTCGAACATTTCTTTTTTCTAATTTCTTTGATTGAATTAATTTAAATTAATTCTAAATTTCCTTTTTAACTTCATTAGTTCGAGCCTCGACGTTAATTTTCGGCCTCTTATTTTATGCGCGAATTGCCAATTAATTATTCATTTTACTAGATTCTCGTTTTCAGTCATTCCCTCGTTCCTGGCTTCGGTCACAGTTGTTTCATTGGAGGAAACATGTGATCGGCCGTGTGGCTAATCCGAAAGATCAAATCGTCTTCTCTTGTTGGCTGGATTCATGGAGAATTGTACTCAACTTGAAGGTCGCCTGCGGAAACGCATACTTTCCGGTTGAAAGTCCTTGTCACAGGTACTCTCTCTATGTTAGACAGCCTGAGTCGGGTCCTTTGGCTCCCGACGGGTTGCAGTGGAGAAATGGAGACCAGTTTCAGGGGCGTGTATCCGTTCTCCTGTAGAAATCGAATCATCAAGCGGAGTCAATTCGATCCCAAGATCGGTTGCACGGTTCAGCATCGTGTCTTGTCGCGTCTCCCACAATTTAGATTCATCCCTCTTTTAAAATCCATATTTAAACAAAATAATTATTTGGCATGATTCTATTTCTTTCTCTTCTATTTCTCTCTCTCTTTCCTATATTAGTTTCTAGGTCTGTAAAGGGGAGATCGATGAAACTTTGATTTGATAGATTCGATAGATTCCATCTATCTCCCTTCGGGTCTCCATTCGCAGCAACCTCCTCGTGGTGAGACCTGGTAATCGGAGTTATTCACAATGAAGAAGTTCTTCTTCGTGGATAATACCGAGCTAATGGCTGCGAATTTAAAACAATATAAATTTGATTTTTAATAAATTTGTTTGACGCTGTATGGAAATGTTGTCTGATACTTTTTTTTATAGGTATCGATGAGCTCTACTTCCAGAAAAAATTTCAATGAGATGTTCGCTTGAAATTTCATGCGTATGTTTAAAACATTATATACATATGCTCATTCATAGGAATAATATTCATACAAATAATTTCTTTTTTTTCAATAGTTAAAACATGGTCAAGGGGACTTGAAACGTGTATTAACGTGTAAATTTTTCTTTTATTATGGACTTTGCTTATACAGGGTGTTTGGCCACCCCTGGGAAAAATTTAAATGGGGGATTCTAGAGGCCAAAATAAGACGAAAATCAAGAATACCAATTTGTTGATGGAGGCTTCGTTAAAAAGTTATTAACAATTAAATTAAAAAATTTCAAATCGTTCTGGAAAAATTATTTTCGGTTGCGGGGGTCAATTACAATCATTTTTGGTGAATACACATACTTTCGAAATCCTACCCACTTTCGAGAAAAAAATTCGAGTAAGTGTTCAAAGTTTTGGGTGAAAAAAAGACTTCCGAATCGTCTTGGAAAAATTATTTTTAGTTGCAGGGGTCAATTGCAAGCATTTTTGGTCAACAGACATACCCCCGAAATCCTAGTCAGTTTCGAGAAAAAAATTCCTTACCGAAAATATAATTTCTGGCCAGAAATGTCTGCCCCAATTTTCATGCGAATCTTTAAAACGTCATAACTTCTGAACAGATTGGACGATTTTAATGTTTAAAAAAGCAAACTACGCGTATTTTGGTGGAGAATATATACAAATCGCAAAAATATTCGAAAAGTTGGTCCTTGACAACGCAAAATGAGAAAAACCCCATAAAAATGGTCCAATTTTTAAACAGCCATAACTCCTACAATTATGAATATATTTCAATGAAACTTTTTTCTGAAGTAGAGCTCATGGGTACCTACAAAAAAGTATTACACAACTTTTCTGTAGGGCGTCAAATAAAATTACTAAAAATCAAAAACGAATTTTTAAGAAAAATCGACAGGGGGTAGGTGCCTAAATTTTTCGGCGAAATTAAAAAATTTCAAATCGTTCTAAAAAAATTATTTTCGGCTGCGGGGGTCAAGTACGATCATTTTTGGTGAATAGACATACTTTCAAAATCCTACCCAATTTCGAAGAAAAAATTCCTTACCGAAAATCTAATGTGAGGTCAGAAATGCTTCCCTGAAATTTCATGCGAATCTTTAAAATGTCATAACTTCTGAACGGTTTGGGCGATTTTAATATTTAAAAAAGCAAACTACGCGTATTTTAATGTAGAATATGTAGGAATTCTAATAATATCGAAAAAGTTGTTCCTGGACCCCGTAAAGTTAGAAAAACCCCATAAAAATGGTCCAATTTTCACACAGCCATAATTCTTACAATAGCGAATATATTTCAATGAAACTTTTTTCTGAAGTAGAGCCCATGGGTACCTACAAAAAAGCGTTAGATAACTTTTTTGTAGAGCGTCAAACAAAATTATCATAAATCAAAAACGAATTTTTGAGAAAAATCGACAAGGGGTTAGGTGCCTAAATTTTTCGGCGACAAAAAAAATTTCAATTCGTCCTGGAAAAATTATTTTCAGTTGCAGGGGCCAATTACAATCATTTTTTATGAATAGATCTACCCCGGAAATCCTACCCACTTTCCAGAAAAAAATCGAATACGGTCGGAACTTTAAACGTTAATAACTTTTTAACGAAATCTCCATCAACAAATTAGTATTCTTGATTTTCATCTTATTTTGGCCTCTAGAATCTCCCATTAAAATTTTTCCCAGGGGTGGCCGAACACCCTGTATAGCTTGAAACGTAAAAATGCGTGTCGTCGAGATTCGAAATTGTATGCCGTGAAGACGGACTTCGGCTGTTCAAGAGCAAGAAGGACAGGCTCCCATTGTCGTTCTTTATCGAATTCCCGAAGTTGCATGAGGTGCTGACCTAGCATAACATGTGGCTTGTGCGGTAAGATATGTTCGTCGTTACTAATGTCGACGTCGATGCACTCAATTATGCCAGATCTGGCCACACTGGTCCTAGGATAATAAAAGTCCCATAATAGAATTCCTATAGTAACGTTCTTAGTGATAACTTCTCGATGTTTAGCATTATCAGAAATCCAAAAACAATAGCGTGTAAATTAAATGTTCATTTTACATGATATAAGCAAAAATCGCTAAATCAATTTTTAATGTGCTGTAAGTATGTTTCATTTAATAATTTATGTCGATATTCATAACATTAATTTTACTATAAACAAATATTTATAATGTAAACTATAGACAAATACAGAAAATATGAAAAATTATGCTTGCGCTATTCTAACTCACGGCCATCATACTGATATTGCTCTGAAGATTTATAGGTAATAAAATAATTAAAATATGTATTTTCTACTTCCAATTATAAAAGTATGTTGAGTAAGTTAATGGTTTATAGTAAATGCTCATTAAAACTCTTCATAATCATAAAATATTTATATTTGTTTTTAGTAATCGTATATTATTGATTATAACACATTTTAAAAAGTTTGGATCATTGATAACAGTTAATCGAGGTTCTGCATTACAACAATTTAATAATGGCTCATTTTCTATAAAGTAAGTAATTTTATGACTATTATAAAATTTTTTATCTCTTAGATTAACAAAGTCATCTAATGCAAGGGGTAACTTATAAATATTTATTTTAGGGTATTGTTTGGAAAGGATGACATTGATATTCTGGCAGCTGTCAGATATATAGCAGAACAAATTAATGCAGAGAAACCATTATTAATTTCAATATGTTTAAAAGACTATGATTCAGACACTTTAAAAGCTATTGTTGCAGCTATAAATAAAATAAAACCTTGGTGATATTATAAAATAAAAATATAAGTATGAGTTTAATATTTGGTCAATTAGTTATTGGCCCACCAGGAAGTGGGAAAACTACATATTGTAATGTTATGTCCAAGTTTTTAGAGAAACTTGGCAGAAAAGTAGCTGTCATTAATATTGGTAAAAACAAACAGTATTTAATTAATTGGTAGTAATGAAATTTAAAATTGTTTATTTTTTGTAGTTGTTATGTTTATATTTTTAGATCCTGCAAATGAAAACATGGAGTATACACCAACAATAGATATATCTGAATTAATAAAACACGAAGAAGTAATGTCACATTACAGACTTGGACCAAATGGAGCTTTACTTTACTGTATGGAATTTTTAGAAGCTAATATAAAATGGTTAATTACAAAAGTTTTAAATTTGAAGGATTACTATCTCATTTTTGATTGTCCAGGACAGGTATGTACATATTATCACTGTACAACTTCATATGTCTTTTAGCTTAAATTTAATATTTATTAACAGGTTGAATTATATACTCATCATACATCAATTAGCACAATTGCTGAAAAATTAGAACAAAATTTGGTAAGACTATGCAGTGTGCATCTTGTAGATTCTCACCATTGTAGTGATGCTGGTAATTATATTCATATTGGATTTCTAAATATATTTCTATGAAAATGTAGCTGTATTTAACATTAATCCTTTGGGTTATAGGTAAATATTTATCCTCCTTAATTCTTTGCACAACAACCATGTTGAAACTAGGCTTACCTCATGTTAATGTTATGACAAAATTTGATGAAATGAAAAAATTTAGTCATTGTCTAGATTTTAACATAGATTTTTATACCGAAGTACTCGATTTAAAGTATTTATTGGATAAACTCGACGAAGATCCGTTTACATCAAAGTAAGTTTTCTCATTGAATAGTTTTATATAAAATTGTTACAAGGCTTCAAATTTTACAATGTTTAATGAACTTTAAGTTATAAACAAAAAATTTTCTATAAATATTCAAAAGTATTTAAATATAAAATTTCATCGTTTTGTGTGTAGGTGTAAAAAATTAAATGCAGCTTTTGTGTCTCTGATAGAAGATTACAGTCTTGTCAGTTTTATACCATTAGATATTTCTAATCAAGCATTGTTACTGCAAGTAAAAAATGCAGTGGACAAAGCTAATGGTTACATTTTTGGTGGAAATGAACCTCAAAATGTTCAAACTTTACTTGCATGTGCTGTAGGAGCAGTAAGTGAAACTGAAAAAATGTCCACAATAGATTCATATCTCTAATAAAAAAATTTATTTTTTGTGTAAATGACGGTACTTCTTTCCATATTAAATTGCTTCGATGTAGTTGTGGGTATATCAGGTAAATTTTTTAAATAAATACAGCAAGTTAATAAACATATTTTTATTAATTTATTGAATTCTTGACTAGTCTATTTGATTGACAAATATTTGTGCTAAATCATCATAATCGTATGTCCTCTTCAAGAATGTATCCTCCAACTTTAATCCAGAAATGGTCTACAACATTATAATGTTAAATATTATATTAATATTTCAGTAATGTTTATATAAAAATACTTACAATAATACCACTATGTAGTGGAACCAGACATAAAGGAATATCTATTGATGTTCCAGATTTTAATGTTCCTATCTTTATATTTGATATTCCACACCATGCTATAGAGCTACTTGATTCCAGACTTAACATCAAATCCATACTTCTTTCTCTAGTAAAAAAAACCGTTTAATTATTTCCTTTATTTCAATATAACACTGTTTAGTTCGAGTTCAAAATTATATTTTTTTTTATTTCTATTCTTTCATATAGATTAATTACTTACGATGTATTTATTATATGACATTTAAAATTAACAGTTTGTTCAAGATATACTTCTAGAGGAATATCCTTTATAGTAACTCTTAAATCACCATATTCGGGTGCCTAGAAAATTAAAATGTAAATGAAATACTAAAGTAATTCAATTACAAATTAATTAAGAAACGAGATAACAAACCATTCTTTGTAACTGACTTGTTTGTAACCTTCCCCTTTCTCCTAAATTACTTCTCCAAACAATATCTAATTTTCCGATGTTTGTTGCATTGTGCATCATTTTTGGATCTTTTAATAATGTCAATTGTGGTTTTAAACAATATAAATACTGTCTGCTACAATCAGTATCTAACACATTTACGGATCCATAAATAGAGTCTCCATTTTCATTTGTATTTAGTGTTGATACTGAAGAAATTAAAATATTCATCATGAAAATTTACAATTAGATTAATGAAAATAATATATGGCAAACTCACCACTGAATAAATTAGATGACTCAAGTGAAACTTTTTCTAAACATATTGGACCTGCTGTAAGATTCTGTATTTGTGCTTCAAGGTACACTTCATCTGACTTCAAAAAAATGTTTTCGTTAAATTTTATTAAATAACTATTATTTCAAATAATCAAATAAACATGTCACAGCTAGTAAAGTTTCTTTATTATGTAAATCTGATAATTGCAAAAATATTACCTCTGCATTATAAAACTTTGTTTTCACATCTAATGGCTTTACCACTTGAAGCCTATAATATTTCCTAAATGATTGTGGAGTGGCACCTGAATATGTAGGTGTATAAGTTATATCACATACTAATCTGAAATATATTTGTATTGGTCATTTACTTGATTATATGCTGGAACATTTTTGAATTATATATTCTTACATATGAGTGCCTATTTCTTTTACTTCATGATGTATTACTTCATCAATTGTACTGTCAGGTGCTATATCTTTCATCCTTCCACTATTACCAGAAAGAGAAATAATTTGAGTACTTGTTTGTAAATCTGCCTATAGTATGAAATATTAAGAACAATTCATAAATTATATATATATATATGTGTATAATTATTATATAATATTATAATTTATTTTTATTATTTATTATCTTATATTTCTTATATATACATATAGATACATTATAATAGCTAAGCCAACCTATTAACATTAATTAAAATTTAAATAAGGCTTATTTGATATTTGAAATATAAGAACACATTACTTACTTTGACTGTAATATCCTTGACTAATTGACTACTGCCATTATGTACACAAAGATAGATTGAAAATATTTCACCTAAATAAATATTCCTGAAAATATATATGTATAACATTAACATTAAATTATTCCTATGGTTAAACTGAAATATGTTTTAAAGCATTGATAAATCTAAAATTTAATTTTAATAACAGTAATTGCTATACAAGTATAAACATACCCAAAACTTTGTGGTAATACCATAAATTGCCCTACTGCAAGAGTTTCCATTCCTTGGAAAGCACTACAATCATTTTTAAGTTCATTATTTAATGTATTGCCAGGGAGGTCTGTTGAATCACAAGTAACAACTACTGGATTTGCAAGTGTAGGTCGTGTCAATCTCATTACTGAAAACAATATATTAAAGCATGATTATTGGTATCTGTGTTTTTGATATTTGAAAGAAAAAATACACTTTTCTAAATAAATATGATATTACAAAGAAATTGTTTTTGTTACCTTTCAATGCTAGCATATGTTCTCCTTCTGGTTTAGTTTCCATTTGGATTATAAATGATATAAGTGACAAACAAGGTGAAAAAATAAATCTCCGCCGATGTGAAATAACAGTAGCTGTCAAATGTCACTCGAGAAATATAACCTGTGATGTATTTACATATATACCATTCGATTCGATTCGATTTATCAAGTCGATAGTTTAACCAAAGAATTACCAATTAAATCAATAAATCAATTAACAGATTACTTTTTAAAACAATTAAATTCTTCTTGTACTATTCGTAATATGGTCTCAATAAATTTAATAACAGTCATCAAATAAATATAAATTTGAAAAAATTATGACGCAAATAGAAAGAATAATACACTATTATAAGTTCTTAAAAAAATATATGAATAATACATCGAATTTTGTATGACAGAGGAAGTTCAAACATTATTAAAAAACAATGAAAGGAAAATAACATTAAAAATGTTATTTAATTTAGAATGTATGATTGGTTTAAAATGTCAAAAGAGGGCGTATTAAAGAATATGTCAACTCGCAGTATTAAATGAACGTATCTAATATATTTGTAAGTTAAAGATTGTCGCTTATGTTTTAAAATTATAACGATATTTGAACTAAAAGTTTGGTTTATTTTTAGTGTTCCTTTTTAAATATTTTTAGTTAGGTTAATATTTAACTCATTGAAAATAGTTCATAATCACAGAATTATATTTTATAAACTTAAGTACTCCTTTACTAAGCAATAGTAGATATGTGATCATTATTATGATATATTGTGTTATCAAATACAGTTACAAACCTCGTACGAATATAAGAATTTGCACTCTGCATATGTACGCATTCAATCAACAAATAAAACGATATGTTTTTATGGAATGGCGGAATTGCATGTAATTGGGCAAATTTCGTCTGCAAAAGATTTTAAACAACCACGTCTTTTGTGCAAGTGGAGTTTTCATGCTGGTACTGTAATTATTTATAATTGTATATATGATCAACAATATATTCATTACTCTAGAAGCACTAATATTTTTGTTTCTATTACAGGGAATGGTTGGAAAGTTTTAAACGGTTATGAAGAAGGACAAACACAAGAAAGTTGTGATTTATATACTAATGAACCAATTTGGGATCATCCTATAGATTTACATTATACAACACAAACACTGCAAAATTCACCAAAACTTTTATTGCAAATATTTTGTAGAGACACCCATGAAAGAACATTATTTACATCTTATGGTGTTTGTAATATTCCATTATCTCCTGGATTTCATTCTATAGAGTGTCACACATGGAAACCTATTGGTAAGTAAAGTATTTTCTAAGAAACTATTTTATATGTTTCTATACTTTGTATATATTATATTTCTATATGATCATTTATTCAGGTAATTGGAAAGATAGGCTCAGGGATAAATTTTTGGGAATAACTTTACAGTTAAAGTCACCAAGTGTTTTAGTTAACTCTTTAGATAGGTTTGAGTTACTTACACAAAGTATGGGTACAGTGAAGATCGAGTTGCACATACTTGCTCAAAATTTTGAAAAATATGGATGTCATTTGTGAATATATATTATGATAATTTGCTTTATTGCCAAAGAATATTGAGTAGTATTTAAAACTAACAAAATGTTTATAACAAGATTTGTATTAATGTTTTTTTATTTAATGTGTAATGAAATCATATTCACAAAGAAAATTGAAGAAATATTTACATGTGCGAATGAAACAGAATGCGATGAGCTAGTAGAAAAAGATACATTAGAAGAATCACTTAGTACTACAGTTGAAAGTCTTCGTAATTCAACTAGTACTGACACTAGTAATTTTGCATATTCAACACAAATTACAAAAATCCAAACATTACCAACTATGGAAACACCTCATAAAGTTGAATATAATAATGGAACAAGAAATTTCACTGTAAATAGAATACAGTCTGATGTATGTGAATGTGATTTAACAGTGAGTTTATATGTTTTGTGGTAATTTATATTTAATTTAACTCCTCACAGCAAGAATCTTTTCTTAAAAATGTATTAATATGTATGCTATAGTACAAAGTTAAGAGACTGGTAGTCCCATATATGACATGTTATGTTGTAAGGAGTTAAAATATTGTATGCTATTAATAGTATTAATTTCATTTTAATCTCTTTATACAACAGACATCATCTTGTGACATCAATTGCTGTTGTGACATGGATTGTAATGATTTTCATTTAACAGTTTTTTCACATTGTGAAAATCACCAGGCAGAATTATATGATAAACGTTACTGTTATACTAACAATTTTATAGAACGAAATAATACACCATTTATACTTGAAAAATTGGCAAACAATCTTTTTTGTATTTTATATGACAATCTTCCACCTACATACAATAATAATAATAATTTGGTAAGACTTTAAATTATGAAAAACTAAATGATATTAGATGATACTTAATATGTTATAAAATAAATTCCTTTAGATTATAATTATATTATAAATGTTTTATTTCGTATAGGATATACAGACTGAAAAAGATTTAAGAGAAGCAATGAACCCAAATAGATTGAAATGGAAGTGGGAAGACCAATTACATGTACCTGAATATACTACTTCTAGTCCTTATCAAGATGGTGACATTATATGGAGAATATATAACAATTATATTCAACCTTTTGGTATATATTATTATCTATATAACATTATCATTATAAATATTATATCAAGATTTCCTTGAAAAGTACTTTATTATGATACAATTTAGAACTTCTACAGTCTGGCTTCACTGAGTTGTGTGCATTCAAGAAAACCTTAAAATATCTTCGTGAGTGGAAAGAACAATGTTTACAAACTGATTTGATTAATACTAATCAGTATCTTTTTCCAATGGCATTTAATAATTTTACTATTATTACTTCTCCTCATTTGTTAAATGCAACCTATATTGACATGTCAGATCAGGTACTAATACAATAGAGATATTTTAATCAGTATAAAAGATTTGTTTAGATACAATTAAGAAATTTAATATTCATCAATGCATGTTTTTTGTATTTTAAGAACTCATAACATTGAAATTTTCCACTTACAGGTTTGTCCCAAGAATGTGTGTTTAACATTAACTAATTACTATTGCAAGCATTCTTGGCAAGCATGTAACACAACCATCATATCAGGATCTTGTCTCAATGGAACATGTTACAACATTGTAACAGGTGTAAAATATTTGATTGTTCACAATGGCACTATGGGAATTGACAGCATTAATGTATATTTCAATATAGATAACGTTTCTCGAAGTTTTTATCAACAATTTGAGGTAGTTTATGAATGGGTTGAACTGGATAAAGAAAAAAGTTTTTCTCTTAGTGGTAATCCTGGTTATATTTTGGGGAAGCCACTTATTATTGGTACTTTAAAGATAAATAAGACTAATAACGCGAAGACTATCACTTTTAATAAAACTGATAGCTTTTTAACATTGCCTATAGCCAGAAAAGGTGGTGAATGTAATGAAATAAATAGATACACTCTTGGCTTTGGAGAAGATGTTAAATTAAGATGTTCTGTATCTTTACCTGTCAGTAACTTTAATACATCGTCTTGTATAGAATTACAAAATCGCACTATGCATATCTTGATGAAGGATTCTTTGTTTAATGTTACTCAAACTAATCAATATAGTATTTATGTTTCAAAGTCAGGCAATTTTACTAAAAATAATACAGCTGATTGGGCACAAATTTTACTTGATAGAGTACCTCAAAATATTGTGACAGGAAAATTAATTAATGACCGTTTACAGTGTTTAGGATTAATAACTTCAATACACTTAAATGTTTTGTATTCTGCCTTAAAGAAACCTGAGAGTTTGACTAATTATAATATATTAGGAGTAGGTATTAATTTTTCTAACGAATCTAACGTATCATGGTCAACATGTTCAACTAAAAATTGTACAAACATACTTAAAGTAGATATTGTTAGTTACGTTACATTTCATGATGTGTCGAGGCCGTCCAAATATTACTTTGTAGGAGGTCCTAATTTGGATCTCACCTTACCGTATGACTTTTTTTATCCTTTTCTAAGTAGTTCAAAATGTATTACATCAAGTATATTTTTAATAAGCAGTGTGGTGCCCATAGTAATTTTACACAGTTCCTTTTATTGATCTCCTGTAATTACATCGGTGTACATTTTTGAGAAAGTAGTCAAAATATGTATAACAATGTAAATTAAAATATATACTGACAGTATATCAAAAATAATTTTATGTCTGTATATGATGGGATGAAAAGTTTAATAAAGTACAACTGCTATTTTATAACAATATTTCAATAATGCAAAATATATATTTAAAATAAATAATGTCATTTATATTTTTTTTACTTTTAATGTCATCCATTTTAAATTATTTTGTTTAACATAGTTATTAAAAAGTGCTATGTAATTATTTAAGTTACTTTCATAATTTATGTTTGCCATTACTATTGAATTACAGAAAATGAAGTTTAATTTCAAATAGTCTGAGAGTATAAATTTCGTATTTATATTTAATTCGTTCAATTATCTATAGTTTCTATATTACATACTAATCGTTATTACAATTTTAATCAATAACAAATAAAAGAGAAGATAACCATTTTCTTTATTAGACCTTCACGTTATATTAATTAAAATGGTATTTCAAATTGTACTTAACTCAGTATTGAATATATTTGAAAAAAATTGTTCCGACACAGACGAAAATTTACTAATAAAATTTCAGCCAATGAGAAAAATTTGTTTAAATCGTTTGCCAATCGCGTGTGCTTCCATTCTTCTCTAAAATCTCGCAGTGTAAACTTGGTACTAACTCCTGCAACCGTCGTGATGCACTATGGGACGTTGGGTTGTGCTTCGCTCCAATACAAGATGGCTGACACTTGTTAGTAGTGTATTTTCGTTTGGTCGAATGTACATTTTTATAAAAAAAATTAGTGCCTTCGTACCCGCGTATGGTGCACGCACGTTTGTATAATTAATACAAGAGAGATCTTCCTTTTTTACCGAATAGTTGCCTTATCATGTATTATCAGGAGACATCAAAATGTGCCGTGAAAGTGCTAGAGGCAGAATAATTACCCGTCATCAGCCATGTTCATATGTGTTCTTTTGTTATGACAATTGTGATATAATTCTCGTGGAATATAGTGCCAAGGTGAAGTGATATCTCGCTTTGTTGCGCTTCTACTCTGTCTCTGGTGTTTCTCACAAGATTCGTTTCACTACGAAATAAATTAAATGAAAGGTATGTATTTACTCTATCGTCTTTGGTACGCCTATCCGCGAGTCATTCTTGAAACCTTATATCCGTGTAATTTCTTTTTTTTTCGATTGTCTTTTTTTCGTTTCTTCATGCTTACAATACATGAGAACCGACTGACCTATTAACCTGTTATATCGATTAACATGATGTCATGTACGGTTTCTTAGTTTCTCTCTGACATATTCTTTAAATTTTGGTCGCTGTCACATACTGTTTTACATTTTCTTGGAATTGGACAGTTTCTAATCGCACGTTCTGCAATAGCCGTCGTTAAGACATGACGGGTAATTGAAACGAAGCATTGATTTCTAATATCGGTTTAAAATAATTCTTACTCTTATTAACAATTCGATAGTTTGCGATATTTAACATGAACAAAGTTGCGATTCTGAAACGAGAATGAGCAAACTAAACATGGCAGTAACATTGGTAATTAAATTTAATCATAATGCGCTATTAGATGGAGGTTACTCCATCTTAATCTGATTTGCCCTTAAAACATTATTTTTTCGTAAAGTACGTTTGAGGTAAATAATTATACCATTGTACTTAAGTATTGGTTTTTATAAATTCGATAATATATAAGGATTATTAAACGATTTATTATTATCGTTTTAAATTTGGTTTTTCATAGAAAAATAGTTTATATGATACATAAAAATACAATTTCTTTTATTAATAATATATTGAGCGTTGTACTGGAAATATTATAAAATATGAATTGAAATGGTAAAATTATTCTAACAAATTGGGTCAACGATAAACAGCTTTTTATTATTTCTTTATACACTGTTTTCGTTGTTCGTAAGATAAAAATTTATCATTTGTAGTACCTGTATATCAATTACAAGATGGTTATAAAAAATGAGGCGATAAATCGGTAATCTCGGTATTATTTTAATGTAATAATAATCAAGAAAATTGGTCGGAATATCATTACTGTGTACGATTCTTTTAAAATTGGCCGTGAGAGGCATTCGACTCACGTCTGACACGAAGTATGTAAATCACAAATGTGATATTCAAGTTACGACTAAAATATTGACCGAACTTACATCGACCTGTCCTTGCCAATACATTTTAAGTAAAATAAAAATTTTCTTTACATTACGTTATAATTACGAGGAGTCCTTTATAGCAGGGGTGATCAACTTCCGTATATGTGTATGTATATGATCGACTTTTTTTTCTTAAAAATATGTCGCGATCTACCTACTAAAATCTTGACATTTAACACATTCAAATGTCTGTGTAAAAATCGCTTCGCGATTGTCTTGTTGGCCGAAATTGTGAATATATGACAGTCTTAACAAACTGAACGTAACCACGTTCGATGTATACGAAAATGTAAACAGTTTCTATTTCCTAGATACGATGATATTTTTATTAAAAAAAGATACAAATTATTTCTTATACAGTAAGATAAATCATGGTTCGAGTTATATTTTATCTTAAATCTAAATCCATTGATCCATCAATGGCTATATTTAGATGTTTTGGAGTACACTCGCATAACAGAAATTTAATTGCGTGTAAATTTGCTCGTCCTTGATGAAACTGGGCATCCGAGTGTTATACATCGAGTGCATTAACTCCTTTCAACGCATTGATGTTAGTGTACCATTTATACAGAATTAATTATCGTATAATTAATTTTAAATAACGTTTCACTATTTTGTGTTTATATATAAAGAAATTTCATACGTCGAATATATTTTAAATAATTAATATCATACATTGCTTAACATATTAATGATTAACGAGAATTGACGCGTACAATTTCGAATTTACAACGGGAAATGAGGATATTTTTTATAGCGACAAAAACAATTTTCTATTTAAGTTATTAAAAATTGGTTGTATTTGTATTTTAGAATGTACAGAATTGTAAAATTCCTAACTTATCGAAAAATTAATTATTATTAATTTATTCATTTAATAGCTGAAAGGGTGGATCATTTTAGTTACAAACATATACACAAAACAAGGATAAGGAAAAAAGTTTCATTTTGATCTCCTAATTGTAATTGTGCGAGCATGATAAACGTTTCGACGTATTAAACTCGTACTCGAAGGAGTATAGTCGTAGAATGTAAACTGTTAACACGAACTAATCATATCTCGCTGATGTACCAATGAGTTTTCGTTATCGACATATAACGAAAATAATAATTTACTCAGATTATTTACAATGCACCAAATATAGAGGGTGTTCATCCACCCCTGGGAAAAATTTTAATGGGAAACTCTGGAGGTCAAAATAAGACGAAAATCAAGAATGCTAATTTGTTGATTAAAGCTTCGTTGAAAAGTTATTAACGTTTAAAGTAACGCCTGTAGAACGGCAATCTGCGAACAGCTGCGTACACGCGGTAGTGGTTCTCACTTACAAAAACTGTAAGACTGTCGATACGTCAGTAAGTAGAGTTTCTCGTGCTGAATGAGAACCACTATCATGCGCGCGCAGCTGTTCGCAAATTGCCGCTCTACAGGCGTTACTTTAAACGTTAATAACTTTTTAATGAAGCCTCGATCAACAAATTGGTATTCTTGATTTTCGTCTTATTTTAGCCTCCAGAATCTCCCATTAAAATTTTTCCCACCGGTGGTTGAACTATAACTATTTTCTACGCAGATAATAAATCTTTTCAAAAGTTATGTCTTGCTCCTTTCTTAACAAATTAATCCTGTTTAATAACGAAATTCAAATATTATCTTGGTAAATAATAATCTTGATGTTTGAGACAACAAATCTCTCTTACTCCGTTTCATTTTATCAATTAAGTTATTTCAGACGAAGAATTGTGCTAATTTTGTTTATAACGACGAGCAATAGTTCTAAAATAGTGTACAATACACGTAGGTCTTTGAAATATTGGATGTCGCGACAGTAAATAATAATTAAGCATCAATGTAAATTCTGCGTGACTACGAGCTTATGATAGTAAACAGCAAACGACAGAGACAATCTCGTTGATGAGGGGAAATTATTATTTATTAGCATCGTACGCGGTAAACGATCGAACATCCTGAATTAATTAAAAAGTACTTGAATTTCAAAGTATTACAATTATTTCAACTAGTATACTTTTCTTTTAATTAATTTAAAAATTGTATCCAACCTTCTTGGTTTCTTTAAAAGTGTCTTAAAAAGAGCAAAAATAATTTCTCGTGTGTCAGTCCGCATATTGCAACATCACTTTGTAATAAGTTTAGATATTATGCTATTAGATTTTATCTAACTAGAGAAATTGCACCATGAACATAAAATACCCATTAAAAGATATTAATTTCTATTAAACATGTTTCATCAACGTAGTATGTATTCAATAACTCGCCAGAACTTGTCTATTTTATATACTGCCAGGTTTCTCGGTTTCTCATGCCTGAAGAAGCAATGATGCAGCCAATAGTCTTCAAAAGCCCTACAAAATCAATGTCTGTCGTCAGCTATACGTATATTCTTCCTCTTATATGTTTCCGTGCAAAAATGCCGCAGCACTATACCCACAAAGCAATAAAAAAGTTTTGCCTGAAACATTAAAATTTAAATTCTTCGTTAAGTTGAAAACAAAATAATCATTTAACTCCCCAAAAGCAAATTCAATGTCTGCAGTACTTTTCATAATTATTCAAAAATTTCTAAACATAGTTTTGCAATTATTTTACGATTCAATATTGTCACATAAATCAATTTTTAAGATTGTTAATTTATTTGCGGATGATTAATTCCTGATACAGATTTCGAAACGTATCCATTACTCATTGAAAATTTCAATAATGGTTTTTTTCATTACTTTAAATAATCATTCGATGATTGAGGTTTCTTTCTTAAAAATCAAAGGAACAGATTGTTATTATTATTCTATCTATCGTATGAAATATACGATACTTTTTTACGAATATAATTGTTACAAATATGAGAACTAGAACTTTGAGTACTCGAAGAAACTGAATTTAGCCGAGTACTTGGATACTTTGAACAATGTCGAGTAACTTAAACAGTTTTAATACTTTAAGAGGTAAGATCACTGTAAAAATCTGAAATAAAGCGTTTTTTTTGCTATTTCTTTTGGATGGATGGAAACGTAAGAGTGTAATAATACTCAAGAATATTATTAACCATGTCGTTAAGAGTTAAAAAAAAAATATTTACTCAAAAATAGTGCAAAATGACGACGCTGGAGCCATTTTCGCGAGGCGTGTTTCGAATTTGAGGCTCTCTGCGGCACACAGTGTAACTGATGCTTCGAATCTGGAAAAAAACAAAAAATTTTCTCTTAATCTGCATGAGTATAGCTAAAGAAATACGTAGGGGATTTTTGAAACATTAATTTCTGTGTGATTGGCGAGCATTTGAAGTAGAAAGTCCAATTTTGTCCAAAAAGGGGGCAATCATTTGCCAATAAATAAAGTTAAAATTAACTTATCGAAGATCCCTTATGTATTTCTCTAGCTATACTCATGCAGATTAAGAGAAAATTTTTTGTTTTATCAGTTACACTGCGTGCCTCACGACAATGGCTCCAGCGTCGTCAGTTAGCACTATTTTTTAACAAATATTTTTTTTTTTAACACTTAACGACATAGTTAATAACATTCTTGAATATTATTATCCTCCTACATCCATAAAAAAAAACACGCAAAAGAACGCTTTATTTCAGGTTTTTACAGAGGTCTTACCCCTTAATTAGGTTCGATAAAACGGGTTTGATTCGCGAATAGTTTTCATAGGACAAGGTTTGTCAGGACATATTTATACGTATAGGCAAAGAGCTCCATTAAGTCTTATTAAATTTTTCAACGATAAGGATGATCTTCGAAATTGCTCTTTCTAAGGTCGTGTCTTTTCTACGGTACGTTTCTTTTAAAAAACAGTGAAACTTGGACAACACGTTCTTTCTCAAAGCAACGTGGTGCTTGAAGGGTTAATTACGAGCGATATTGTCGTCGGTGTCTGTATGGTTGATGTTGATTTTATTTCGTTTACAGGTCATACAGTCGTGCTGCAGCCGGGGCAGAGGTGAGGGGAGGCCAGGCGGAGATCGAAGAAGGGATGAATGGAACGGCGGCGTTGCGACGCAGCGTCGGTGGCGGCGGGGGCGCCGCCGGGGGTGGAACCGTCGAACCAGCACCCGTCGCCACCCTCGTTGTCTACAAGGACGAGGCTGGATACGGGATGAAAGTCTCTGGCGATAACCCCGTTTATGTTCAATCTGTGAAAGAAGGTGCGTTACTGTATAATCACAATACCAAGAAATCAATTCTGTTGTTCGAACAAACTAATTAGAGGACTATCGAACGACCGTATCGACCCCGGTAAGACACCAAATTTATTTTAAAAACTCCCCCAACACGCACGAACCAACGGCATTTTTTCCATCCCGGTGTATCGAGTTGACTTTCGTAAACTACGCAGTCACGTGATTCTCTAATAATTTCGGACATTGTGCCGTTATTTACGCCCTATACGTTTCAAAAATTTGTCCATTTTTGTTTGTTCGTGTCGATGCAAACGTGAGTGTAGAAAATTTTTGAAATGTTACGATACCGTGTATAATTAACGCTGTGATTGTTAATTTCTTAGCATTACCGTTGTAATTTATTAATTTAAATCGTAATAATAACGCTATCAATGTTAGAATACAATAATATTTCTAAAATTTTAATAAGATTGTACTTTAACATTTAATAATTGTTACGATAGTGGTTCTGTATTTCTCTGTGTACCTAATCTTAAAAATAAGAAACAAAATGTGTCGAAACGTTAGTGGACTCGGAAGATGATGAATACATTTATCGTTCAATAGGTACAAGCACGAATTTTCTTATAATTCAACAATTACGTGCGACAGATAGGCCAAAAATATTTTTCAGAAGTATTCTTTCGGAAAATAAGCAGTTTTAATACGGCCACGTTACGAAGATACACCATCCAAGAAACGTTGGAATTAATTTACAAACAAGACACGATTTACACACGAGAATCTCTAATAACTTCATTTGCAACATCCGTGTAAAACACTCCAGTGATCTCACGCGAAATTTTTCGTTCGTAACTATTAGAAAAATTAGTAGAAGTTATACGAGTTTAATAACAATAATACATTGGAAACGAGTAACAAACGGAGACGTAATTTGGCTCGGTGTAAGCAGTACTTATTAATGTATTATTAGAAAACTTTTGCTAATGATCGATTGTCTTGTGAAAAATGTAAACGACCAATGATGATGCATTGTAGGCGGTGCAGCCGCGAGAGCTGGCCTTCATGCGGGCGACAAAATAATCAAGGTGAGCTTATTTCGAATTGATATTATTGCAAAGTAACGGTAAAAGAAAAAAAATCATATATTCCACAAAAATAGTGTAAGCCAACGGTAAATTTTACAATTCGCGGTGTTTCAACGAACGGATCGTTGAGTTTGCGAATTTGAATAATTAATGGCTCACGATACACGCGAATTCGGATTATTTGTATTTGCGAAGTGTGTATTTACAATCATACATTTACACTATTTATAACCACGATCGGTATTTCCAGGTTAACGGCGTGAATGTAATGCAGTCCACGCATACAGATGTTGTACAGCTCATAAAGTGTAAGTTTACATACTTTCTTTCTTTTCTACGACCTGTTTTTTTTCCTCTTCACTCTGTTATTTCCAAGGACTTGGGCGCATTATTTTAACAGCGAGACAGCGTGAATGTTGTTGCGCAAAACTTACCCACATATATAGTATGGAATACTGTAGAAACGTTGCAAAACGATAGTTTTTCGCTGCTGATAAAAGTACCAATGGTTTTATTTTACATAATTTATTCCTATGTAATATATATTAATTAGTATTTAGATATTTTGCAATTCAAAGTATATAAACTTTCTTTTCATGTTACAAATATTGATCCAAATATTGTTGGTTAGCAAATGCTTTCTCTTTCTTAGTTTTAAGATTTTTACTCGAATTTTTCCTCGATAGATTTCATCGTCTGCATGCTCGTAAAAGAATACAAAGGGTGAACACTTTTTTTTTCACCACGATAGGATTTTCCCGTCGATTGCGCATTTTTACGTATTCCGCCTGGCAAGCTTATACGTTTACAGAGGGTAACTCATACTTTGCAAGTTATTCTTATGTGTTATTGATTGTTAATAGTATGGGGTAGGTGTGCTCTAATGTACCGTACTATAGGTCGTTAACCTGTATTTTTGTTAAAATAGATCTTAAAGATGTTATTATAAACGCGTTACAAAAGTTATTTATAAGTCACTTGAAAAATAGATAAATCTATAGCGCTTAAAGTAAAGAAAGCAACTTGTGTTTGGAGCATGAGAAAAGTATCATCTATTTGATAACAGAATATTTACTTAAAGTATAATTATACAGGCTGTTCGGCCACCCCTGGAAAAAATTTTAATGGGGGATTCTAGAGGCCAAAATAAGACGAAAATCAAGAATATCAATTTTTCGTTTGAGGTTTCGTTAAAAAGTTATTAACAATTAAATTCAAAAATTTCAAATCGTTCTGAAAAAATTATTTTCGATTGCAGGGGTCAATTATAATCATTTTTGGTGAATAGACATACCCCCGAAATCCTACCCACTTTCTAGAAAAAAATTCGAGAAGGAGTGAAATTTTTCGACGGAAAAAAATTTCAAATCGTTCTGAAAAAATTATTTTCGGTTACAGGGGTCAATTTCAATCATTTTTGGTGAATAGACATACCCCAGAAATCCTACCCACTTTCTAGAAAAAAATTCCTTACCGAAAATATAATTTCTGGTCAGAAATGTCTGCCCAGATTTTCATGCGAATCTTTAAAACGTCATAACTTTTGAACGGATTGGACGATTTTAATGTTTAAAAAAGCAAACTACGCGTATTTTGGTGGAGAACATGTACAAATTGCAAAAATATTTGAAAAGTTGGTCCTTGACCCCGCAAAATGAGAAAAACCCCATAAAAATGGTCCAATTTTCAAACAGCTATAATTCCCACAATTGTGAAAATATTTCAATGAAACTTTTTTCTGAAGTAGAGCTCATGGGTACCTACAAAAAAGTACTAAACAACTTTTCTGTAGGGCGTCAAATGAAATTACTAAAAATCAAAAACGAATTTTTAAGAAAAATCGACAAGGGGGTGCCTAAATTTTTCGGCGAAAAACAATTTTTTCAAATCGTTCTAAAAAAATTATTTTCGGTTGTGGGGGTCAATTACAATCATTTTTGGTGAATAGACATACCCCCGAAATCCTACCCACTTTCTAGAAAAAAATTCGAGATGTGAAATTTTTCGACGGAAAAAAAAAATTTCAAATCGTTCTAAAAAAATTATTTTCGGTTGCGGGGATCAATTACAATCATTTTTGGTGAATAGACGTACCCCCGAAATCTTGCGCATTTTCGAGAAAAAAATTCAGTACGAGCGGAACTTTAAACGTTAATAACTTTTTAACGAAGCCTCAATCAAGAAATTGGTATTCTTGATTTTTGTTTTATTTTGGCCTCTAGAATCCCTCATTAAAATTTTTCCCAGGGTTGGTCGAACCCTCTGTATAGTACGAATAGCTTTTAAAACATTGAACTATTATCCAAATTACAGGTCGTTTTAATTAATGAAAAACAAATTAATGAATTCGTCGCGCAGATGCATTTTATTAATTCAACAAACAGATACAGTAGTGATGCACTCGTTTCTATACGAAACTTTTCTGTTTAAAAAGAATCAATCACCCCGATCGTGATAATCAAATCTCATATTGGTTTACATTTTTTTCTCAGTTTCCTGCGGAAGCTTGTGTTTGAGCTATCCAGGTACATCCTGTGTCTGGCAAAGCTTTCATCAAAATTGAACTCTTGACCAAGCTTCGTCAATTCGAATAGACGGTGCAATGTAATTTTTGCAGTGTATCGTAAACATTGCGTAAAACCGAGGCAGCGCAAATGTTTGGAAAAGGCAGTCGAGACTCGGTAATCGAAGATAACAATCGCTTGTGTAATTTTGAGTTTTATCGGTTATATTTGTACCGATTTTCCTCCCTCTCCAATGTTTGCTTGGAACTATATCGATACGTTAAACGGCCACCATTTACATTTACGCGTCGTGCTTACGTAAAATGCGGAAAAAGAGGATCATTTAGAAAGATCGCGAGGGACTGTTGGTGACTTTACGTCGGGCACACCGACAGAAACGGAGTTTTTGCGGCGACGTTACCAGTGATGTAAGCATGTGAGTTTATAGCGGTGACCGTTCATAGAATTCTGTCTTCCTCTTTCTAACAGTTCAGGTAGAACACAATGGATGCAGGCTCAGTCCTCCGCGTCGCCTCAACTCTGGTTATTTCGCAAAATTGTGTAACGTGTGTAAGTTCTGTGTGAACGAAGTCGAACGCGAATGTTTATCCGGGCACTTTGAGTCCTCTGGCTTTAATTAACACGCCAAGGAAGGAACGAAGTCGCGTCTCAAAGAAGAACAATTATACTTTATCGAGAGCGAGGTATTAAAAAATACACGTTGACTAACCATCATGTATCAATTTTTAAATTACGTGTGTACATTGAATTTTATTTTCTCAGATAAATTTTCAAGAAAAAAATCTTCGTTGTGTGTTTCAGGGTCTTTAAAAAGACGCTTTCACGCGTCTAACTCTGATAATATTCTAAAGTACGGTAGCTGGCCTACTTAATCATTTCATAACGCGGTAGCTCTTACACGCGAGTCCAGATTTCCCTAGATCCATGAATATTTAAACCAGATGTACATGGAGATTTTTCAACAAATGAAAACCAGACCTTATTTGCGATATTATGATTCAAGGACGTGGTACGTTTTCCTCGAGACACGTTCGGTAGAAAATTCTTATATTTTTAAATTATTTCGTCATTGGATAAGTTGAAATTTCGTTATCAATTTAGTATATTGCAAAGGATGTATTATGCATATAATGTACTATGTATAATGCAGTTCCGAACGGATTAACGTGGGCTCTCCGACGGGAATTAATCATGTTAGAACCACAATCTTGTTGAAATAAATATAGTTTTACGAGGAAAGGCGCCTGCAAAATACGAGTAGGTTTGCAGCTGACCGCCAAGTCAGTGCCGTTTACAGCTGACTCAATCGTTCATTCGGGGTTTTCCACACAGACGCATTTCCAATTGTTAATTTAAAGATTACATCAACACGGGGATTCTAGTAAAACCAGTTACCAAGTTACATTGTAAACATTTGTAAACTCATCGTTTGTTATCCACATTTTACTTGAATATTGAACATAAGAATGTACGTGCTCTCTTAAACTTTAATTACCAATGCAATAATTCTGCTTTTCTGTCGATTATTTACTTAAATGAACAATTGGTATTAAATGTTAATAATTTCTAGTTTCTAGCACGAACTCTCATTGTGTAGATAATCTTTTACTTTAAAAACATTTATTTAAATATGTACAGATAAATAAAAACGATATAGAACTATGTTAACCATAAACAATAATTAAATAGACATTTAGATTAAATCGTTAGCCCTTAATCGCTAATGTTATCAAGCAGTTTTATCAATTTATTTAATTTATGCACATATTTCGTATCATAAAAAAATTAACAAGTCATCGCGGCTAATCACATCGACCGATGCCAGTAAATAATAATATGAACGAGACATTAAACTAATCTTTACAGATTAACAGTTAGTACAAACTTCAAAGCGTAATCTTCGCAAATCGCTTTGTATCTCTGCAATAAGACACGTTAAATTCGTAAACACGTATAATCAGCAATTAAAAAGTTACCGAAAGCTTCGTTTCTGGTAAACATCAGCGATCCATGCACCGTTCGTCGCGTTGATAAAGCCACCATTAACGATAACCTGTTTTTTGACATTAGAAGAAGAAAAAAGTTCGCGAGAAGTACACAGTAAGTTTTAAACCATCATAGGCTTTCTCGACGATGCCTTCGACTTGAAATGTTCGATCCAAAAGTGGACGATAATATTAGAGAGATAGGTTGATCAAGGTGTTGCAGTATAGTAAAATGACGAGGCCTGGTCATATATTGAAAGATTAGTCGTACGCGCGTGTAAACATAAGAATCTCGTCATTCATATTAATACACACACCTGGGGCCAAGTTTCTCGGTATGAATGCCTTTGCTCTCGGATCGTCTCGGGTCGGCATCATTTTACGCAGTTTCGTAGTCGACACGGTTCTCGATGCGCGTATCAAACCGACGAATCTTAGCTTTAATCGACGATACGAAATTATCTGAAAATCGATCCATTTCGAACGTGGCTATTTTAATTTGTGTCTATATGAAGACGCCAACCACGTACGACCTGAGGCAGGCTTGGAAGAAAGCTCGCGCAAAACCGTATTCCGGTATTTTAAGTTCCATTTAAAATGTTTGCGATCCTCGAAATTACATAATTTTGCCGTGAATCGGTTCCTTAATCGTTTCGTTTAAATCCAGTCGTTCCGAGTTAAGCGTTTGATTTCGACGTGTTGTATAATTTTTATTTAATTAATTTCGTATTTATTACAAATTGCAATGTTTGTATACGTTGATTTTTTAAAAATGCAAATACGTTGCGTATGGA
This sequence comes from Colletes latitarsis, assembly GCF_051014445.1. NCBI lineage: Eukaryota > Metazoa > Arthropoda > Insecta > Hymenoptera > Colletidae > Colletes > Colletes latitarsis. Next base: position 32,805,433 of record NC_135137.1, read on the forward strand.
ATTCTTGCACGGTCGCAGAGTGTTTGTTTAGATAACAACTTCGAAGATGAATACCACGACATGCTCGACGAGCTTTCGAAATCGTTGCGTTAGTGTAAAGAGTAAATTTGGTTTACAGCTTTTTTTTCGGGCAAATGTTTATCATAGAATCGTGACGACTATTAAATATTTGCATATATGTGAATAGTAAGGAAAAGAAAAGAGTACAGTTCACTCATTTGGAGTGATCGTATCTCAGTATTCCGTCGGTGCTTCTGTTCAGTATCGATCTAATAAACTCAGGCATATTTTACGATACGTTTTTGTACGATAAAGAATTCAGCGTAGACTGTGTTACTTCTAAAAGTGTACTCCAAAATCTGTTAGGTTGGCTAATTTCGAATTTTTAAAGTGGATGACGTGTTTTGTTTTGTTTCTTTTTTCTGTGAAAAGTATTGTTCTTAACTTATAAAATATATACGCCGTAGTTTAAAAAAGAATTTATTATATTTTGTGACTTATTTTTAAATGGACTTTGTTTTGAAAATTAGTGACGAGAAGGTGTATTTTCGAACAAAGGGAAAGACGCGATACAAATAACAAAAGATATTTTCTACGAAAGTGTTGCGAACGAAAGAATGATTCAAAGATGGTTTAAAGTTTCGTGTTGGTCTTAGTGCAGTCGGTGATAATCGCTTTAATAGGCTTATCGAGGTTTCACAACATTAGGAATTGCTGGGAAATTAAAAATATTGAAGTAATAGCGTTGAAAATTATTTATACTAACATGGTTTTTAAGTACGATTTTAAATAAGATTGGAAAGAACATTCCTTTTTGGCCAACCCAATATGAGAGATTCGCTATCGATAATTTCAAATAACGTAATATTATATTCATATGAAAAAAAAGTCATTAAAGAATTTGCTGACAAATTTTTATTCGATTTACACATTACATTTAAATATATTGGGCTAGGTCTGGGTTAGAATTTTAAAAATCTTCCAAAAATTTTAGATGCTTTCGGAATTAATGCTGGAAATATGAATTGAAATTAACTGTGAAGATAGTTTGACTAAACGTGTGGTAAAAAAATCGGTAAAAAGATTCTGAACCGTTTAAAACAAACAGCATGTGTGGTGATTGTTCGCGAGTAGTTCTCAAAAGAAAGGTGGAGGGTCAAACGCGGGGGAAGGACCGGCAGAGGTATGCGAAAGGTGACTAATCATCGTCCTTGAACTCTTGTTGCAGCTTCGACGCAGGTGGTACTGACGGTACAGCAGAAGCCAGTTGCGACGAGCAGCGCGGCGACGACGGCCACGGGGCTACAGGTTGGTCTGGCGGGTGGACAGCATCAAAGACCAGTCAGTCTGTCAGCCGGTACAACGATGGTATCACCCTCGCAGCCAGCAACTTCTCTGCACAGGGCGTCGACTATACCAGCAACCGGACAACCATGTAACGCACGTATCACGGGACCTCAACCGGTCGATGTAAGTCAAAATTCCTTGTAAAAAGAAAACGTAGATTTCGTTTCTATAATTAGGTATTCAACATTGTTTCCTCTCACACGATTAGCTCTACTTAACACATTGACTGCCACGTTATCCACATATAGTTTTCTTTAAAATTAGTTTCATTAAGCAACCAACAAAGTTAATTTCCAAGAGATGTTAAAGAAAATATTGGTTTGAACGGAAAGTGCGTTTTTATTCTAAATAAATTTGATTTAATTAATTACATTGTTTCCATTAATCTCTGTTGTACGTTTCTACTCCATGAAAGCTTAAATTTTATTTTTAGTGATGTAGGTCCTAGAAAAATAAACAAAAAAGTAATAATTTTGTATGTTCTTTTGTGTTTCAGCATGAGAAGAAACGGCAGCTTGAAACACAGCGCGTTCATACGTTACAACTTATGTTGGAGAAGGAACAAAGTTATGTTGACAAGCTTCGTAGTGAACTCGCAAAAGCTGGCACTGGTAGTGGAAATGTTAACATTGTAACACTGCAAGCAGAATTGGCAGGTGCTGAAAGGAGGTTGCACACCATGCAGGATCAGCTAGCAGCGATTACTACCAATGAACAGGTCTGATTTTTTTTCTACTTGGTGTGCTTTGACGCGTCATCCAAATAATATTTAAGATTTCTGTTCATTCTACTAATGTAGTGCGTAAATTTTATATTAGTAAATTAGTCATTTATATACACATAATATAAATATCACGTTATAACTCATAATCTTATTCGTAAAATATGAATTCGTTTTAACGCTTAATTCATTAACATTTATTATACTCTTACATTTGTTCTTGCCTTGCTTTTATATAAGTGTTTGACAGCTGAAGTTGATGCTATTCAGTGTACCAAATAGTTGCTCGGCATGATGTTATTAAGGTGTTTATGTTTCTCAATAGAAGGCATTGATGATTAAAGTATGATTATAATATTTTTTTTTATCACTGATTTTGTAGTAGTTCATTAATTTTTTATCGGTATATTACTAGCTTATAGTTAGAAATGTGCAAGGCCTCGAAAATATCGAGTCGAGACGAGAATTTCATTGAGAATATAGATATTCTCGATCAGAAACATACTTTCGAGATCCCGCCTTGTCTCAAACATCGAGGCTCCGCATACTTCTACTTATAGTGTATGATGGTAAACAGCAAGAAATGATAAAACTTATGTTATGCTTCTGTACGTGTTTCTGTTTGAGCTATAGATATGTAATTTTTATATAAGGTGTGCTTGCATTGCAATTGAGATTTTCAAATTCGGTCATGTAGGGATGTATTTAAGCTTTTGCTAACTTTATCTAACCAGCTTTTGTTGTGTCTTACAGCTTTGCTCGTTGGTAACAAACACCTCGTGTTCCCCGGGCTATTATCCACCCTTATGTAGTAGCAGTGGTGACGTACCACCGCCTCTACCATCTCGTAAGTCCTTGTCCATGCAAAGCCTATCTCCACCACCATTGCCTCCTAGACCTCCTCCTACAAATACACACAACGTAGCCCAGTTGGAGCTGGAGTGTCATCTGTTGACTCATTTAACGCCCTCAACCATCAGTCATGGCATACCTAACTCTGTAAGTAGTCTAATCACTAAGTCATTAAATAAGTAATTTATACAAATGCATGGTAAAGAAAACGTATCACACAATAGTGTGCATACTTCGGACAAGTAACTCATATTTATCCATTGAACAATTATATAGTTTAAAATTTCTACATCCTTTAAAACATTTTACAATGTTTAACTCCAAATTTGTTTCAGTCCACACACTTTATCCACAGTATTTGTTACGCAAATAGGTTTATGTGCAACTATATTAAACGAGCCTTATATTTAATATAAACTATGTTCATTGTTCATTGATATTGTGTTGCTTGAATATTACGAAACTGTATTAAGTAATGTCTTCAAGTATGGTTGTGAAATGCATTGGAGTATGGTTTCTGTGATTTACTAGAAATTTATGGTGTCTCTTTAAAAACATGTCTTTCATTGCAGTAATTTTTATGATTGCATTGTTTATTTTGTAAGATCGATTTAGTGGTTACATGCATATTATGTATTTTATTACAGTTTTACATAATTAATTGTTTAATGTTTTTATTTTCTATACTTAACCCTACCGTTATCGATAATCTTTTAATTATTATTGAACTTTCTTATAGCTTTCACAGGGTGCAAATTTGGGCTCTTCAAATTCACTAAATAAACACCAACGAACGAAATCCAGTCCAGAACAACTAGGAACTACAACCATTTCTCCGTCAGAAGCTAGTAGACGTTTAATAGCGTCAGAATCAATGAATGATCTTTCTCCTCCTAGACACGTGAGGCATAGTGACATTGATATAGATGAATTACCTCATATCACTCCACCGGGAACTCCACCTCCACCATATCCAATCGCTAGTCCAGGAAACGATACCGCTAATTCTACTATAAACGATGTAAGTCTTTTTTTAAAGCTAAATTTTTCGAATTGTACGTGATAGTTATTAAGCAAGTATTTTTTTTTGTTTCACAGGCTATTTTAAACGAAAGCATTCCTGGATTACCAACATTACAACAACCAATCATGTCAATGGAAGATGATGATATGAGTGACCAAGAAGTTGTAAGTTTTTGACAGCATATTTTTATTTACAATAAAATAATTTATGTCATTATTCAATTATGATTAAATACTATTTTAGGGGCAACTAGAAGATCACGGCCCATTTAAATCTTTATCTCGATTATGGGGACATCACGCACATCTTGCTGTATTTATTAATTATGTTTTATCAAACAGTGATCCCTCCAGTCTGGTGAGTACTATGTTAATGCTTTTTTGCAGTATCGATTGTGACTTTCATTATCTAAAAGTATTCATATTATTGTAGTTGTTCTATTTAGTAACGGATCTGTACAAAGAAGGCAATGCAAAGGAAATGAGGAAGTGGGCATATGAAATTCATTCTAGTTTTTTAGTACCTGGTGCAGTAAGTAGTTAAAAAAATTATACATTTTTTACAATTCAAGTAATGTATTTTTGCAATTTATATTAATGTATTTAATATAAACTTCTTTATTCAGCCTCTCCGTCTGCATAATGTAGACGAAAATGTAGCACATGAAATAGACGATGTTCTTTTAAAAGAATCTGATAAAGAAGAGATTCTGCGAAAAGTATGTATTCCATTGTACCTACACTAATAATCGCTTGGTATAGTTCTGTAAAATGTTATGCTTTCGACAGATCTTCTTAAAAGCACGTACGCGCGCGAAAGAAGAACTGAACGAGCAACTTGCAGACTTTCAACAAAAAAGAACGGCCGGATTGGGGATGTTATTTGGTCCAAGCGATGCTCAATTGGATGAAAGTGCATCTGATAAGGCACGAGAAACAAAAATTATAGAAACATACCTCTTACCCAAGATGGAGCCTTATCTGTAAGATTGTTAATTTAGATTCATATAGTAGATGTTTGTTCTTTGATGTTTGTGCGTGATATTACATTATTATTTATTTATGAAATGTTTCAGAGAAGATATAGAAAAAGAACACGTAGATTTGCGACAATTTACAACAGCAGCGGGTCTGGCAACAATATTGACAAAAATTTTCCAAGTCCGACCAGTATCACTTGACCGAGTACCTACCTTTGTTGCAAAAGATAAATCGAATATTAAAGCGCGCTTGCTTACAGGAAAGGCAAGAAAAATGACAATCAGAGGTCATCATTTTGTAGCTCATCAGTACTTTACTATTACTTACTGCAATCATTGTCAACTTATCATCGGTGGAATTGGACCTCAAGGATATTTATGTAATGGTACGTAAAATTATCTTCACACATTATTTATACATTTTTTACACAATAAATTTTAGATGAAAATTATGGTTAAAATTTAATGAAAACTCGATATATTTTTAATTATAGATTGTTCTCTAAGTGTACATCGTCAATGTGTTCGCGTAGTAGAAGAAAATTGTCTAGGACCATTGGTTAAGAAGGAAAGGGTGAACGAACGTATAAGCAAACTCATGGAACGCATTATTCCTGAAAGGAAACCTCCGTCGTCGCATCATCATCATCATTCTCAGAATCATATGCTTCATGGTAAGTAATATGAATATTTCAATGACATCATAAAATCTGGAAATAAATCAATAATTACTTAATGTAAAATTTCTCAATGTTACAGTTGATAAACTGAAAAAGAGTGAAGAAGATGCTGGTGCATTGACTGATGGAGAAAATGGTAAGTCTATTACTTACGTTAAATCATTCAATCGAATAAAATTTATAATAATATTTCAAGTAAAAGTTATTAGATATTTGTCTTTTCTTCTACAATATGATATTGGTATGATACAATGCGTGGTTGATGCCGTTTTAATACTCCCTAATATTGCATGAATTAATTTGTTTTGCAACAGTTATATTTTATACATATCAATAAACCTTGACATTTCGCATATTGTGAAATACAATAGGACATCTACATTTTTCTATGACAGTTTTACGACTTACGATTTCTAATCTTCATGGTAACGGGCGAATCTATTACTTAGTACGATTGGAAGGCAACAAACAACTTTCCTTTTTTTTATTTTTTATTTGCGATAACAATACGCTTATGCACATTAATCAGTTCACAATTCAAGCAGCAAGATAACTCAAGTGCCATTAATTTCACCACAATGCTAAGAATAAAAGTTACATTTTATGTACGGTGCACATACAACCAACCCCAATACTTTTACTTTATTGCATTTAGTCGTTATTAAGTATTCTGACATCAGACACAAGTTCGTTACAATGTCACGACAGATGTAACAAAACTGTCTAGCAAGTTACTTTATTCGGTACTGAGAAAATTAAATTATTAATTAATTGGCAAAATAATTAAGTGTAATTTTTGAATTATAACTACATTGTTGTCAATCTGCAAATTTTAATTATGCGTTGCATTATCTTAAAAGCTTACACTTACATACGTTTGTTCTTTGTTTTTTGTTAATGTTATCCGTTATCGCGAAGAGTACTGTCTTCATCTCGAACGAGGCGTTTCTTGATGAACGTGGGTCACGTCAGCCATTATTCAGAGTTTTCGTCTCATTAGCAGCGTTTGTATTCATTATAAATCATCGGTGAAATTTATTTTCTCGTGAAATACATACTTAAAAGTGCGCGTCGGTGGCAAAATCATTGTCTAAGGTTGTGAAAAATATTCCATGACAGTCTCTCATAGAGAGATTGTTTGCCACGGTGTTGAATGGTTCTTTATCGACATCCTCTTTTCATTCTTTTGAACTGATAATGTGCCGCCTCGATAAAGCTTTTTCGTGGGAGCACGTAGATCTTTGAAAACATACACGTATTCACGAAGAAAATAATAACGAAGAATAAATTAAAAACAGAATAATTTCTAGAATATTACATATACTATATTTATTTTTGGCGTATATTTTCGTGTTTCATAATTTTTAAACAATTGATTGCGGTTGAAAATTTTAAAAAAGTCAGTATTAAGATACAGTGCAATCGATTGTTCACGCTGAAATTCAGAACAGCGTGTAGGTGGATTTTATCGAGCAATGCTGTTATAATAATCATACTTCCTGATAAAGAAGTTGTGCAAAACGTATTGTGTTGATTGTGTGCTACGCTTCCTATTAAAATATAGAGGAGAGAAAGGAAGGAAGGAAGGAAGCAAGCGAGCAAGAGGAGAGGAAATCGCGAAAAGAGGCCTAGAACTTTAGTACTGCATATATGTATTCATACACAGGGTGTGGTAATAATTTTTCATCAAATAAATTTTGTTCCTTTGCAGTGGAATATTTTGTATAATTCTGGAAGAAAGGAACAGTAATTAAAAGACATCTTTTAGGAATACAATAGATATTTTCAAACATTTCATTAGAATTCTGTGAATATTGTTCTTAAACTGCTTTAATGTTCGGCCACCCCTGGGAAAAATTTTAATGGGGGATTTTAGAGGCCAAAATAAGACGAAAATCAAGAATACCAATTTGTTGATGCAGGCTTCGTTGAAAAGTTATTAACGTTTAAATTTCCGCCCGTACTGAATTTTTTTCTAGAAAGTGGGTAGGATTTCGGGGGTAGGTCTATTCACCAAAAATTATTGTAATTGACCCCCACAACTGAAAATAATTTTTTTAGAACGATTTAAAAAATTTTTTTTTCGTCGAAAAATTTAGGCACCTACCCCCTGTCGATTTTTCTTAAAAATTCGTTTTTGATTTTTAGTAATTCCATTTGACGCCCTACAGAAAAGTTGTTTAGTACTTTTTTGTAGGTATCCATGAGCTCTACTTCAGAAAAAAATTTCGATGAGATACGTTCACTATTGTAGGAGTTATGGCCGTTTGAAAATTGGACCACTTTTATAGGGTTTTTCTCATTTTACGGGGTCAAGGAGCAACTTTTCCAATATTTTTACAATTTCTACATATTCCTCACTAAAATACGCATTGATTGCTTTTTTAAACATTAAAATCGTCCAATCCGTTCAGGAGTTATGACGTTTTAAAGATTCGCATGAAACTTTGGGCTGACATTTCTGGCCAGAAATTATATTTTCGGTAAGGAATTTTTTTCTCGAAAATGCGTAGTATTACGGGGGTATGTGTAATGACCAAAAATGATTGTAATTGACCCCCGCAACCGAAAATAATTTTTTTAGTATGATTTGAAATTTTTTAATTTCGTCTAAAAATTTCAGTACTTTCTCGATTTTTTTTCTCGAAAGTGGATAGGATTTCGGAGGTATGTGTAATGACCAAAAGTGATTGTAATTGACCCCCACAGCCGAAAATAATTTTTCCAAAACGATTTGCAATTTTTTAATTTAATTGTTAATAATTTTTTAACGAAGCCTTCATCAACAAATTGGTATTCTTGATTTTCGTCTTATTTTGGCCTCTAGAATCCCTCATTAAAATTTTTCCCAGGTATGGCCGAACACCCTGTATAAATTAGGGACTATTGTACTATATTGTTTCAAATTAAAAATTTCTATGTATATAGAATTGCCGTAAATATTTATCAAAGTAGAATTGATTTAGTAAATTTATTTTCTATGGATTTTATAAACTACCCTGTGTATGATATTGCATACTTTTCTTTGTAATAGATAGTAAAGACGAAGAACGTACTAAAATTTCTGTAAAAAAACGAAAAATGATTTCCTGTTCGAAAGTTGAAATAAAATTGGCGCAAGAGAGGGTTAAGAGCGACCCTGAGAACATCAATATCTCGAACGCGAAGATTGCCCCTGGATGTCCCCCGAGGGTTTCGAAGATCGGGATCGTGCACACCCTGTAGATACGTGCACACGCATAGAGAGATAGAGACGCGTACACAGACGTAAACGTGGTTGTAAAACGAGCGGGGGAGCGATCTGGTGGGGTATAACCGGAAACCAACGGCAGTCTCCGCGGAAAAGAAGCGAGCGCGGCTTCGAGGAAAATTAGTGTCAGCTCGGTTGTTGTCGCGAGAAGTAGAGAAACCGCCACGATTATTTTCTCGACGGCGTGGAACTACGAGGCGTGCACATGGTCGAGGTGCAACAGTTGCGCGATCCCTTGGAGGGGGAACCGGACTGCAACCCTTACCCAACGACCACCAACCCCTCGCCCCTGATCGCTAGCTTTGCTAGCTTCAGGCTTTCGTCGGAGAGATGCAGGAACAGATTCAATCGGAAGCTGAAGGGCGACGGTAAAGATCGAGCGAACAACTACACAGTCCAGTTGGAACGAAGTAGCTCCGATATATTATTTTCTCTTCGTTGCGTTGCTCTCGATGTTTTAATAATCGTGTAATCCACATAATGTGACGTTCATCGTTTACGTGAAAGTAAATATAGATCGAGAGTCGTTAAGACCGATTTATATTTGCTCTTTTTGCATAGTTTGTTATCATAGATAATCGCTGATTTAATTGTAGCTTAACGATATTTTGCTTCGGTGTAATTAATAGAAAATTTGGTAAGAGTCGGAGGTTCTTCGAATTTCCAGTGGGACTTTGAATGGTCGGAAGCTAGAAAAGATATATCGATCGGAATAGGTTCGACAGTGGTGCTTGAGAAAGTTAGCAAAGACAAGGTCGCGAAGAAAACGAAGCTGAAGACGATCAAACAGAGGACCGTGCCTCACATGAGTAAAGGCTCGATCGCCGGAAAAGTATGGGAAACGTTCGCCGCTGTGAGGAAAACGCGCGAACCGCGCGTCATCATAGAGACAGCCTCGATCGTCGGTTTGGATCATCTGAAGGTGTCGCCGTGTTGTGAGAATTTAAACGACAGTGCTTTCTACGATGAAACCGATTCTTTGAACGAGTTTTACGACACCGTCGTGAAGAAGATCATTGCCCTAGAGAAAGAGTCAGGTTCGTTCCAACCGTACTCGATTCACTTATAATTAAACGCGAAACGATGTAAATAATTATAAAAGGAAACTGTAAACCGATTTTGCAAGGAAAAGCTTACATATTTGGGCGATTAACTCCAGCGGAATAATTTCTACGTAAACAGTGAGATAATTTACGTTTCTTAATACAATCAAACTCCGTTATAACGAGCACGAGGGCATCGACAAAGTGTACAAGTTATTGCTATTACTCTCTATATTAGTACGGAGTTAATTATGCCTATCTTTTTTAATTCCCAGTAACACGATAAAAAGATGCGTTCGAAGAACAAAAGAATAATCCTCTTAACTAAATATTATTTGTATCGATATGCTCGTATAAACTACAATATTAACACACAATTCAGAGTTCTTATTATATTTTAAAGATATCACTTTGATATTCGTAAAATTGTATAAAATACTGTGGATTGAAACACATTGTGGTTTTTTTGCTCGTCATAGCGATGATCTCACTACATCCGTGCTCGTCATAACCGAGTTCGACTGCATTATTTGTTCTCTTACAAATTTCAATTACCGAGAGTTTTATGTTACTTATCCGATAACTGTACTAGTTTTGTATAACTGAACGTACCTAAATGTGTATACCAATGATTCGAGGAGACCAAAACTTTCGAGAACGAATATGTCTCACGTACGAAGAGAAGTCTCGACGCTACAGAAGTTCGGAATGAGATCCGGAGAAGTTTTAACAAGCCGCCCGACGGATATTTCTTGCCGCGCGTTTACCAGACGTGTTCATAAATTTTCGTACACCTATAAAGTCGAACGAACAACATCTCTTCGCTTATAGACGATGTTCTGCGCGTCGTTCTATGTTACTTCCATGTTTCATACACGCACAACCTTGCGACTATACAAATACTGCGTGTCTAGACAAGATTAGACCAGAATTCACTAGAAATCCTAGGCAACTACGTAGACGAAGTCGAACTCCATACGAGTATATCTACATCATTACTGTCAGTTCTCTTCTCCAAGAGAAACACAAGCTTCTTGATCTTGTATTGGGTACAATGCATAGATAACTCTTGTAATCTAAACCAGTGGTTCTTAACGTTAAAATTGAATACGCAATATGTTCTGTCTAATATAAATTCTGTCGAAGATACAAAGCTAGTCAAGGATGAACTCCCGGTGATAACATACGTATCTAGAGAACGATATTTTAGAGTCAATCACTTTGTTATGTATAATAGAATTCGTAGATATATTTTACAGTTACGAAGACACGCAATGATCTTACCCAATGTGTTTACATCGTTAAAATCTGTTGAAAACTGTTTATAAAAAATCTGGCTATAAATAGTCACTAAATTTCAGATCGAGAAGGATTAAATCCATAGGAGGAGGATATTCGCGCATTTAAATATAGATTGTAGAATGTTAAAAAGTATTTAAATTTAAATTTACCTTTTCTGTATCTTCGAATGCTCCCCCCCGAAGCGATGTAAGTTTCCTGGACCTGTGTACTACAGGAATAACTCTTGTAATCATGTACGTAGAGTTCAAATACTCGAGTATTTAAAGATGAACTCTGGAATATTGCGAGAAGCTTTAAAGGACAATGTTTGGGCATGGATATTTTTAGCAAAATAGAAAAATCGTAGAATCTATTGTCACTGGGGAGTAACAACTGTTTTACTCCCATTTTAAAATTTATTAAATTAATAATATTCAGCGTGTCAATAAGATTATTGTTGTAAGTTTATTAGAAGTTAAGAACCACTGTGTTATGATTTGTCGATAGTAGTGAGTTTTGAATTTATAGGATATTTTATAGTTCTCCATAACTTAAATTTCAAGACTTAAGTCTATATTGGGACAGCTTTCAAGCCCCGGTTGCAATGCTCAATAAGAATTGTAGCGATTCGAAGTTCTACTATTAGTCGATCGTATTTGACGAACGATCGTTGTCGTTGCCGAAAGTATCCGCCAAGTATGTCTCGGAATGGGAGTAAGGAAAATAAGAGAAATCTTGTACGAGCACAGACGGCAACAACAACGAAGAAGAAACCGGGAAGGAGGGGCCCACAAAACGGTTTCCGGCCTCTGCGACACGCGCCTACGTCGCCCCATCTAAAAATACACGAGACTTAAGCTTTTCCTTCGCAGCACCCCCTCAGCATACCTACCCCTGCTGATCTATAACTATCTGTCTGCTTACGGGGTTCAAAAGCGCCAACATTTTTTTTTTTATGGTATTTTTAGGTGGTAGGAAACTTCATTGGATTTATTTATTCAGTCATTTAAAGCAGTCCCTAGTCGAGAAAATGCTGACGCATTGTTTTCCAGCAAATTCACGAATCTTATTTTATAGCAATCAGTATAGTTGTGGGGTTTATAAAAAATAAGGTGATACTTCATCGTTAAAAACAATTAATAATGTAAAGGAAAAAGAACTGTGTTGATTAATTGTAAATCTCTAACAGATTTCGACGTAAGCTTAATTTTATTTAAGAAATCGTTTGAAACGCTACTTAAACTGTTATGTTCGAAGTTGTTAAATTCATAATTAATCAAGTGCATGCATAACTCATAGACTTTCAAAGTTTCTTTATCCGTAACGAGAGATCACGCAGACAAATATTATTCTATAGTATTAGTTTGATTTTATACGAAGAATTGCTTAACAAGAAATAATAGATAATTTGATATAAAAACAATGAAAATAAATATAATCGTAAACAGATGAACGATTCGTAACGAGTTAAAGTAAATTCCAAGACACGTGTGCCAAATTTCGTTCACGAATCGAGAAACAAATATTAATGGAGACAGTTCGTCGAACTCTGAAAAGGAATGCTTGCATGGGAGAGCCTCTAGCAAGTACACAGAAACGTTTGGAAATTGTTAGAGCATACAGTAGTTGTAACGAGTGTTTTTGTTTAAACGTTACACTAACCGATGAAACAAAAATTAATTTATTTGGACATAAAAGATACCAACAAAATATTTTTAGATACGAATACATCGATTAAGCCGTACTTATTCGCACTTTTTGGACGAAAATAGGACCTTTATTAATTTCGTTTGATTCATACGTCGTTATTGATTTAAAACGATATTGACGTAATAAATCGAGTCTGATTTGAATGTTTGTTTAGCAGAAGATTAATGTAGCAACCCTATCCGCACACACTCTCACGATCTGCTTTTACCCTGAGCCACATTCCTTACCTGATAAGCCTCCACATAAGACTGGATACTTGGAGAAATGCCAGACACCGTGGTTCGTGTTAATTCGATGCTCGTGCGCATTAAATAGACAAGTTAAATTGAAATATTCATTGGACTCTCGTTATTTCAAAGATACCGAACGAAACTCTGTATGTGTAATTTATAAATTTTGCGCGTTTCTAAAGATTAGCTATGCATGGCACCAACAAGAATAGATAGAACGAATATAATTTATTAACATAGGTTCGAAAGTCAACCATGATAATGATAAGGTGAGATAAAAGCGGATATCTATTTCAAGTCTTATTTTTATTTTCGGTTTTGCCATAGGAAACGTTTCGACGGAAGTTTTCAATTTTCGTAGCGTGGAGTCACGTGCATTCCATAAAATCTCATGTTCGTACGTTTAAACATCAATTTAATAAGTCGTAAAAGCTTCTTTGTACCTTTCGAGTTGCTTTTCGATCGCCTAAAATTGGTAATTGAGTTCGTACTTCGATACAAATTCTAAAACGAAAGGAGAGTTTCGAGGAACAATTTGCTAAGAATAAATCAGTACCGGGAGTAAGTGTATCGCATTTTCATATCACGAATCACTCGGTGTCGTTCCTTGACTGTTGCATGCCAAGTATATGCCTCGCCATGTTTATGTTTCAATATTAAATATCCTCTTTCTACAAGAACTGCAAAACATGCCAAATTCCTTTGGTGATTTCATCTTTTACCCCTAACTCATTTACTGTCTCATTCTTTAATCTCTACCGCAGTTGCATTCCTTAAATAGGTAATTTCACATTTTATATTATCCTACTTTGTTTTCGTTTTGTGAGACGTCAGCTGTTAAGTCTTTTATTGACAAGGGAACATACCAAAGTGTCAGTCGCCGATTTTGATGAAATTTGGCACATTGGCGGAGCAACCAAAAATATTTGACCCGTATTTTTAACAGAAAAAGAACGATTCAAACACGGTTCACAATATTTCGTAATTGAGATTTTAATCTAGTCTAAGAACTACGAGATTCCCTTTGGGATGGCAAAAGATCGCGAATCAAAATGTTTAATACGTTGTTTCTCGCTTAAGATTCTGATATTACTTTTTGGTCGATTCAATACTTCATTTCGAAACCCATATACGAGGGAAGCGATCCTATGTGTAAAGACAAATGAAAAACGTAGAATAAAATATTTTTTTTCTACACGCTGTATAGTATCGACACCCTGTATAGTATTGAAAATCGATGGCTTCGCTTAAAACGTATCTGCGATGGCCTTTTTGTAGTGCATCGGTGCGAATAAAAATAATTTAACTGCGCTATGTCACAGACTCTATTGCGCTATTATTGTTTTTCCTGTTAGATTCTTCTATTCCCTGACTGAAAGTGGCATTCGATTTGTGCATACGGATCAATTTTAGTATCACGCTGCAGCAACTGTAAAATATAATATTATATACTAAATATTCGGGGTGTCTCGTGGAACTACGAAGCCTCCATTGTAGAAATGTTTGGGGATAAGAAAAAATGTGCAATTTTATTTCTACATTATGCACCCCGTTCGATATTCTTTAATTTTGTCTCACAATGTCTTTACTGATCTTCGATCGTTCGAAAGATACAGTTTTTCATCCTGTATAAACATAAATAAACGACTCTCATAATACACGATAATCTACGTAAAAATTTCATCGAAATAGTGGCCAACTCGAGCGTGTACTAGCTAATTACTCGAATGAGTATTAGAGTGACGCGGGTATGGAAACAATTAATGAATGCATTCGTTTGTTTTGTGTTTTTCAGGAGAACTTCGCGGGGGCGGCGTAGCCGGAAACGCGCGTAGTAGTAGCGAAAGAGGACGCATTTCCGTTTACAGCGGAGCCTCCGATCACGCCTATAGCATGGAGAATCCTTCCTCGCGAGAAGATATTTCTGAAATGTATGTTTTTCGCATTGGCACGACGTCGCTAAACCAATTTTGTTTCTTTATTTTTAACTGCCTCGGTATCAGTATTTCTTTAACAGAAAAATAATAATAATACAGGCACAAATAGTTGATTAATTTTATCAAATTCTTTGATCGTCGTTAGAATTTTACAAGAGAATTGCACAATTTTATCGTTATATTCCATTTATATATTCATTTAGATTTGCAAAGTCCTGTGCCACACAATTTATATTACTTTTTGCTTTGTAAATGTACTTAGCGTTATAGCTTTTCATTTTCTTCGCTTTTTACGTTTAAACGCAGTCGCTTAGCTCGTTTCTGTTATAGATATTAATTTACGCTTAATTAATTACGGTTACTTAGGGTGCAGCAAAATATTTCCAGTAAGCCAAAGACGTCAAACATAAACAGGTCTGAAAGTTACAAGGAACGGATACATCACAAGGTGAGAGTCCAGTATTCCTATCGCGACTATTTTTGTTAAATTATTCCATCGCGTAAAAATAGTTTACTCGATCGACCAGTCGAAATCGTAAAATATAAAGCGCGTGTCAGTCAAGTTTAGCGAAAATTATTTTCACGGTAATTCCGACGAAACGAATTTTCGGCTTAATAACGATTTAATTTAGAATCTTAGACCATTACGTGTTTCTAAGTATCGCTGTAACTGTTTTCATTGCAGCGACAGTTACGAGAAAAGAGGAAGACCAGCGATCCAAATCTCTCCAAAACAAAGTGAGTAATATTTTCGTACGTTTTCAATCGCAATAGTAACTCATCCAACAAGCGTGTTCCTATATAGAATTGTCAAATGGATAAACTAAAAATTATATACTTGACTTAAATGCGGTTTAAACAGTTTATATTAAATGTTTACTCTTTAGTAAGTTTCGTGGTACGTTCGGATACGCTGT
Source organism: Colletes latitarsis (assembly GCF_051014445.1). NCBI lineage: Eukaryota > Metazoa > Arthropoda > Insecta > Hymenoptera > Colletidae > Colletes > Colletes latitarsis. The sequence continues at coordinate 32,821,404 of NC_135137.1, forward strand.
TTGGGTTAATATCGACACGTATGCTCTTCGAAAGCTCGTAATTTATTCCGAAGAGCTGGATAAATTTTTTTTTTAACAGAACACTCGCACTCTTATATCGATACGGGGAACGAATCATTTATCAAAGTATTCCAACCGTTCCGTCAAACTGTCACTGTTACTTTCTTACGCAATTGTATAATTGCCAAAATAGAAACGTTACGAAGATCGCCGCTATTTCGAACGAATTTGGATTTCGAGTGAAATTGAATTTCGAACGGATGTTTATGTAGCGCAACGAACGAGAATTCTTCTCTAAAGCGATACGGGTCATTGTGCAGAGACTTCTGATACTCGAAATTATAATAGAATATTAATACTAATTCTAAAATTCTGTATTAAATTAAATTTTTTTTTTTCGATAGAATCAAATCGATTTGAAGAAATCTACTAACGATGGTTCGTGAGTTTTTGCAGTTTAAAACATCACAGAGATTGCACGTGTACGTTGCATTTCAGCAACCTTGAATCACCATTGGCTTTTCGCATTTCTGCGGCTGACTGGAACGAATAAACACGAAATGTGTCTAAATTCTAAACGATTCTAGAGCCACATATGAAAACGAACTTTAAATCAGGCGTTACAATTGATTGTTTCAGCTTGCAAAGCCTGTAAAAGCTTCGTAAATTCAGATGTTTTAAAACTTCACTCGCAAGGCACTGCAACTATAAAGATTCGTTAATTTTTTAGAAATATCGTTTACTCCTATATCAGTTACAGCCAAAGTAAAGTCAATTCAGCCGACCAGTGAAACACTACAGGTTTCTAAGACTGTCTAGAATAACAAAATTCTTCAGCGCCTTTCGTTGTTTTATTTGTACACGGAATCGACGCTCCGGCGGTTCCGCGGTTCTGTTTCGATTCCAGAATCAATCAGACTGTTTATTCCCGGGTTTTATCCGGCCCTGGAATTTTTCAGGCACACCGTGTATAGATTTTTGGCAGAGTCCTCCGCTTCTTCTTCCCAGCGACTTTTCGTTTCTTGACGCTCTAGATCCGCGTCCACGTGCAAACGGCGCAGACTCGACTCGTTCTGTTCCTCTGGCGAAGGTGTGTTTGCCAGCCAGAAGGCCTTCAGTCTGACGTTAAACGTTCAATTCCGCGGATGGCTATTGCGCCGCTTCGACAGTACGAAACACCCACGCGTCCGCCCGTTCCGTTTCCCCTAAATGTTTGAAATCTCGATCGGCTGTCACGCGACTCGATTTCCTCTTGTCTGGCGTCTTTGTACGTGCCCGTCGTTCTTATCGTCCATCGAAGACGATCTCGACTCGTTGGGATATCGATCAATCCATCCCCTCGCGGACTCACCTTTGAAACGTGCAACACCTTTTGTACGCGCGGTCTTTCGATCGAACGGATCTCAAACACATACTTGGGAGAAGTGACATTCGCTATGACGAGCAACCTTTAGTAAACTTATGTAATTTTCTCATAATATCTTTAACATCGTAAGATTATTTTTTTCATAATTTCTTTGACATTGCAAGATTATCAAAATTAAAAGAGTAGAACTGTTTGATTTCTATCTATGGATCGAACTCGATCGTATCACACCCTCCGTAGGATCGTTGAACGATCGTGACGGGTGTTCAGCACATGACAGAGCGTTTCAACGGGGAATCGGAGCTAATTGACGATGAGTGGTAAAAACGGCGATTTTATAGGAAAGGAAATATGTGTCGCGATGATAGATGAAGGTATCGAGTCGACCGGAATGTTCGTGTCATTTTAGAAGTGGTGACTTTAATGCTTTCGCACGTCGGTAATAAATGTTCGAAACGCTCGAAAATCAGCGTGCCCATCAATCCCATTCTAAAGTCGGCTTTTGTGCGAGCCGATCGCGTATTTATCGTATCGTTGAAAAGGAAGTGTACGGAATGTCGAATTCAGAAATAACATTTATTTTCGGAATATGCGATTTGGGAAAATATGTAGAGCGATGTCTATACGCGGAACGTGGGTTTGATAAATTCGTGTTAGACGCTTGGAATATACGAAGAGAACGATAATTCGGATATTTGAAATATCTGAATCTAGATATAATCTTAACGATCCGTTGGATGTAATTACGTATGCCAAAATACAAGATAACTCGAGAAGTCTGAACCAGACATCTGGATATCGCAAGTTTTAACCAAATCTACTTGATTACATGATGACAATCCACCTCGTTGCGTTTTAATTTGCTTAAACGCAATTTAAATGATTCTTTCTGGGAACGTTTAGTAATACGAGATGAAAAGCGTAGAACCTTTTTGATATTTATAAACGAACACGAGGTCTATTTCGAAGGCAGCATTCGGATCGATAAATCTACTTGTCAAAATTAAAAAGATTACAAGTCGCAGTCAGTACTAGCCAACCCTATGTGCGTCAAACGTCATCGTAATACTACTCGATCATACGTTGTAGAAGTAACATTGAAAAAACTATAAGGATGTCGACGTCGAGTTATCAAATTATCGACGTCATAAAAATATAGGTTGCATCTACGTTGCTTTAAAAGAAAATACAATAAAACGATATTTTCCAGATAATCTAAAAATCAGTATTTATACTAAAAAATTTTAGTTTTTAGAGTTTTTCACGCTCATCGTAAACAATTACACAAAAATGTACTTGCTTGATTTCACCTGTTGAAACGTTCGATTTTTATTTTCCGTGGCGTACTTTGGGTGATCGTTTTACTCTTTAAATTTCTCATCGTGACCTCGAAATGTGTTTTTTTAGAATATCCGTAACAGAGGATATACCAACGAGTAGTTCATCAACGAGTTCGTGAATTCGCGTGTGAAACCAGTTAGCGTCGCGACAATGGTTTACTGTGAAGGGTTGAAATGGGTGTTACCTAAAAATTGAACGCCGGTGCTTATTGGCCGTTGACTTTTTCGAGTGTCGTAAAAATCGTTTGTGCATTCGGATTCTTTTCGAAAAAAAAAGATACATGGGATTATTGACCTCGTCCAGCAACTACAAAGTTCACTTTTACTTGATGGAGCATGAAACTACATCGTGCCTTTGAGTTGGGGTTCGATAAATAAATAACCCGTGGTGGTGGTGTCTTCGTCATTGTCGTGCGTTTATTTCTGGATAGAACGAAACAAACAGTAATTCGTGATATCGTTCCTATCGAACTAAATAGATTCGTTTGCGTTTTAAAAATACAGCAGGTTTGTAATTAATAAGATGACGTAAATTTTACGAAATAATTGAAACATGGCGTGCATCGAAAATAAGAATATAAATCATTTCGAGGCAGAAGTGATCAAAATTGATATTATTTTCTAACATTAAAACAAATAAATACGATTAAAGTTTTACTGAAAAGCACTGGTATAATTAGTATACGCTCAATTTTGTATGTAAACGTTACACAAGTATAAACACTGTCTGATTTAATTAAAATTCTAGTTTCATGAATCAGTATTTTCAATATAATTTCATGGTATGAAATTGTCGCGAATATCGTTTAAACGATAAATTGAGAAAGAACTTTTTATGGTTATTCGATACAACATGCAGACGACACATTCTGGATCGTAATTTAAGCGAAGTACATTATGGTTAATTACTTTTTTATGGCTTTCTCTTCCGTAAACAGCGGTACAATACCTCTCTCTTTTTTATCGCTGCGTTCTCTTGTTTTCTTTATCGTTCTTCGTCGTAATACTTGATTAACCAAACGCTGGAATAATTATATATTTAATCGATATCTTTTTATTAAACGATTGATCATTCGTTTGATATTCGTAGAAAAATTGTTAAACGAAAGCCTCGCGAGGTAGTTGTCCCAGTGACACATAGGATCGATTCGAGAACAATTAGTTCATTGAAAATTAACTCGGAAGAAACGCGTTCCATATAATGGCAGGATAGGTTTCTGCGAAGAGCAACGCGGTATATACGGGTCACCTCCGACGTAATTAAAATCAATTGACAGCAATTAGAAAATGTATACAACAAACATTGTGCTGTTCGAAACATTATTTTCCACACTTTCATTACGAAAACTTTCACTACGAAGTATCCGTTAATTTTCTGAAAATATCACTGGAGGCACTTAACGTAATTCTGCATTTTCATCGAATGTTTTCAGTAAAAAGGTGACGTTCGTAAAAAAGATTTACGACTCCGAAGGATTCGAATTATAATGCAACGCAGTAGAGGATTTATTTCTTAATCGTGCGGATATTTTTAGTACAGCTCCGTTAATATCTCGCTGTTATTAGTGCGTTTCGCTAATGTATCCGCTTTTAAAAAGATCGATGGTGTAAATAGCAAGGAAAAGGAAAGTTTTTTATTGTAAACTCGACATTATAAAAAGAAACTGTTGTCGGTATTAGTTAACTTAATATCAGTATTATTTCGCGAAACATTTAATATAATTCTAGATTTTCCGTTCAGTATTGTAACGCACAAAGGAAATATGATATTTCAGAATCACACCCACAGCTGACCAAATAGCAGAGGATTTATTTGTAATGTTAAGAGCTCTTTTTACAGATTTTCGTTAATATCTCACGGCTATTAGTACGATTCGCGTAAATTGGCTGGCTAATGCATCTGGTTTTAAAAAAGATCGATGCGCGTATAATGGGGAGGAAAAAGAAAGTGATCCGTTTCTATCGATCCGGTCATAGTATGTGTGCACGCCTGTAAACGGGGGCCAAAGTGATATCAGGCCAGAGATACATGTCTTGGCCTTTATTTTTGAAGCAATCGATACTTTCGAATCAATACATCGCCCGTAGGCTCAGCTTCTTGCAGACTCCTTAACGCGGACCCCGATTTTGCACACGAGTTTCCAACAATTTCGTAATTCGATTCCAGACCCTTGGGTTACTCGTAGAATTCCAAATATTCCAAGTTAAGATTGGATATGATTTTGTAGATACGTACGATCGACGTTCTCCGATTTTCTTAGACTCCTAATTACCAGTTACATGTAAATATTAGGTCAATTGTTGTACTTTATATAGAAAAAAGTCTTCCAGAAAATCGATTTCAAAAATTTATTGGACTTATATTACGAAACTGTAGATGTTCATGCATTTATGGGAAATTTTAATTCTAAAACAAACTATAAATTAATATGCAAAAATATAAGCAATTAAGAGTTATTATATTTAGGGGTACAACTCTTCACAAAGTTCCCATTTCATTGATTCTATTAATAAAAATATGAATTTGTATAGAGAGTATATATTATAGATGTTTTATATATTTTTCTAAACCGTGACCAATTACTATGTGCCATAAAATATACAGTCGTCTTAGACACGCGTCACCAATCGAAGGTTGATAGTAATTAGTTGAGTCCGTGGGTTGAGAAAGCGATGGTGAACCAAACGTGATTAATGCAGACAAAATGTTTCTGGTTGACGAAAACGTCAATTCTTTTTGCACCTGTTACTAGAAACATTCATTGAGCAAACGTTTGTTAAAGGAGGTGTCAGCGTACGAGACTGAAAGCTACGTCGATTTTACTCTTCGGAAGAATACAGATGCCATTGATGCCTACGTACGACTATATGCACAAGGCTGCGTATCACCCGCACTCGATGTCGCTTCTATATCTAGGGGGTTGATTAAAGTGATGAAGGAGCGGCTTCGATAAGGCTTAGCTTGATCGACGTCGATTAAGTTCTCGTTTATACTCGGTACACCTTGCCAGCCACTATTCGATTACTCCGGGTAAATGAAAAGCCTGGAAATCCAGTTGAAATTTTCCCAATCGTTACGCTGTAGAAACGAAAGTAGAACGCGAAACGATGGGGAGGGATCGACGACTGTAAAATACCATGTAAAAATGAATTTTAACTGACGATTACGATTTAATATATTAGCAGAAAATTGTTATGAATTGTTTCTGATAAGAAATCTGAATGAGGGATAAAAAAGCACTTGCTAAAGTGAATAATAATCGGTTGATACAGGAGTGACACCGATTCTGTTAAATTGTGACGACAATATAATGAAAAAAATCCAAGTACAATGTACAAATATTTTCCTTTTTCGATGCACCACTGAAATTCTTAAAACTATGATCGAATCTCTTGAATTGTAATACTCAAGTGTACGTCAACAATCTTGTTAAAGTATTTACAAAGTAATCTCACCCTCGTGACTGTGTATCTTTGTTAGTTTGCGTTACATTTAATTTTTTGTGCTTCGATCGTCTTGTATAAAAGTTACAACAGTAAAATTTTTGTAAGATTTTGTCGCCCTTTTACCGGTCGCGTTGTATCATCGTAAAGGGGTGCGTGTAATGGTATAATAACAGCGACAAGTCAGCCAAAATGTCAATGCACTGCTAGCCGACTTTTAACGCGAAAAGAACACGTGACCTTTAAACGGGCATAATTCTTTTAATTTTCTAAGCAAGCTTCGGATAGCTTGCTTAGAAATTACCAGAAAAATTCTTGGAACAAAGTTACGTATAAAAAACGAACACAAAAGAAGCCATATTAAACGGAGCAGCGTTAATATTTGGAAAAGAATTTCTTTTATTGATTACATTACGAACACATAACAAGTATCGTTAATAATTTTGTTTTGCATTGTAATTGAATCCTTCAATCTTATTACTAGACACAGTTATTAAAATAAGGGTTAAAAACGGTAGATCAGGCCTGTCAATCTGATATGAATTTCGAAAAATCATTTTAATACGATATTCTCTTCCCATAAAACTTCAACATGTTCACTGTCTGTGGCCCGTATATGGGTCATATCACTACGCTATTAGATACGCCGCTGAGAGACCGGACAGTGAACGCGTTAACGAAATGGATGAACGAAATTTTCGTGACACGATCGAATAACGAGCGACCTCGAGGATGAACAAAGAGATTCAGCGCAGGTATTCTCGTTATGACGGTAGATATCGCGTTTGCAGTAGAGGCAGCTCATGCTAGTCAACTTTATCCCATCGCGGAAGCCCTTTAGGGCTAAGGAGATATAAGAGATGAGACAACGTGGTTCTCGACGCGTCCGCCCTCGACCCAATTCTCGCGGCAACGAAAACCTAACTAGTCCAATATCGTGCACGGAACCGTCTTCTCCCTTCGATCAGTCCAACGATATCTTGCCAGGGTGCTCGAACATCGAAGAACGACTCCCCGAAGTCCCGAACGACGTCTCCAATCACGAAAAACTCGGTGTTAATGAACGCCGTACGAGATCCGAGAGGTACACAATCACCATACCCTAAAAACCCCAATATTAACGTTTCCCCTATTGTCTTTTGTTTTCTTTTAGTCACCATTCATTCGAAATCACGTGCAATTTCTTAAGTAGTTTTACAACCCTTAGAAAATACAATTTTTAGTAATTAAAAATGAACAATGTCTCTAAAAGTTCTGCCAGCAACAAACAATTCTTGCTACTTATGCAAGAGATATGTATTCTTATATTTAATTATATTGATATATCATTTTTTACCTAAAGTATATTGATAACGAGTGCGAGTGTTTCAAAAGCTTGGAGGGCAGTTTGAGTAAGGCTGTTACAATCATAATTTAATCAACAATGACATTATGAATATCGCGTTAACCGTGTCGGGAATGCAGTTAGAAGCGTTGAAAAGGTTTCAAGTGGCTGATCTGGCCGGTATACCTTAAACGTAGAACGCATAATTCGCTAACAATTGACTATAGGGCTGGTTTCAGTGACTGCGAACATTCCGGGACGTTTCCCGGAAACTCCGCGGGCAGTTCGTCGAACAGCAGCTTGTCGACGAGAAGTCTGGACAGTCCAAGTACCAGCCTGGAGCAGGTGCACCCCTCTACCTCGGCGACGAACACATCGGCTTCGTGGGACAGCGATGTTGACGTCGAGCCGGATCCACCGGACTGGAGTCAAGGAGTCGCCGAGGATCTACTCGCGCGTCTCAGTAATGCCGAGAAAAAGCGACAGGAAGTCATTAATGGTTGGTGTTCACCTTCACCACAGTCATCGAACTCGACATTGTACTATAGAATCTCTGGAAATCCCTAATTTCGCAAGCTTTCAATCATAGTCTAAGATCCGTGTACATTTTATACCTATTCTGCTAGTTTGTTCAATTGACCACCGTATGTGTATATCAGACGCAATAATTCTACTTCACCACAGTTATCGAACTCGACATTGTACTCTAGAAATCCTAATTCCGTAGGCTTTCAATCATAGTCTAAGATCCGTGTACATTTTATACCTATTCTGCTAGCTTTTTCAATTGACTATCGCATGTGTATATCAGACGCAATAGTTTACTTGGCTGGAATCCAAAATACAAAACACAAAATATCTTCACGGTCCCAGGAAACGCATAGAAGAACTTAACGAGGATGTAAACCTGTCATGGGACATCGTTGTAGTGGTTCTTCTTCGTAGCTTCTTTTCCCTTGAAAATTGTCGTATAAAATCCGTTTTCTCCAGCTGTTAAATGCTGTAGAAAAGGTTCGGTTGTATCAACTGTGAATAAAAATAAAAGTCGTCTATTTCGTCTAAATGTTTTACCACGTACTTCTAACAAAACCGAAATGCCAACGAAATTAATTTGTATTTTCTTTTTTTTTTCCAGAACTATTTCACACCGAGCGATCACATGTACGGGCGTTGAACGTTCTGTCGCATGTCTTCCACAAGCCACTTCTGGAATCTCAAGTACTTCCATTAGACCAAATACAATTACTGTTTTCCAATTTAGACGAAATGGTAATGATTCATTCGCGCTTCAATCAAGCAATGAAAAGAAAGAAAAAGGAGAATCCTTGCATAGGCGACGTCGGTGACCTGCTTTTGGACATGTTCGACGGCGACAATGGGGAGGCTTTCGAGCGGGCAGCGTCGATTTACTGCGCGAAACAGCAGATAGCTCTCGAGGCGCTGCGAGATCTTCGCCGTAAAGATCCGAAATTGAATTCCTTCTTGAACAACATTGAATCGAAACCCCTCTGTCGGAGGCTACAGCTCAACGATCATATACTGACGGGAATGTTCAGACTGACCAAATATCCCCTGCTGTTCGAGAATTTGGCCAAGTACACGCCAGAGAGTAACGAGAAAGAGAGAAGCGCGGTTCTGCGTAGCCTCGATCGAAGCAAGGAAATCCTGAATCGCGTCGACCAGGCGGTGCGCGAGGCCGATGATTATCAGAGGCTCACAGAGATCCAGCGTACCATCGATAGATCTGCTTTCGACAAGTTCGACCATCCGACCGTTCAGGAATTCAAGAATCTGGACATCACGAAGCGTAAATTGATTTACGAGGGCCCGTTACAATGGCGCAGAACCGAGCAAAATCGAGCAAAGCCCGTCGATTTGCACGTCGTACTGCTCGACGACACGATATTCCTATTGCATCGACAAGATGAAAAGTACCTGCTAAAGTTCATCAACACGAATCAAGCGAATTCCGTGTTAAGCCCTATCGTCAAGGTGTCTACCGTTCTCGTCAGGCACAACGCCGTAGACAAGAACTCCCTTTACCTTGTCAACACGTCGCAGAACGGAGCACAGATTTACGATTTAGTGGCAGCCTCGCCCGCGGAGCGTAAACTATGGTGTAAACATATATCCGAGGCGGCTGAAGCGTACAAGGCTCGTGATAAACAAGGTAGAAAACCTACTCCACCCACTACACTGCCGGAAGAACCTGGACCTACGATCGAAGATCCTTCCTTAATGGAACAGGATAATATTCCCGATAAAACGGATCAGGAACAAGAACCAGAATTGGAACCGAAGGATCCTGTGCAAGACACTAACGTAGAACAAGAGGGAGAAACAACTAATACTCCAGTGTCTGATCCTTCAACGACTGAGCAAACGAAGCAGCAACAACCGCAACAGCAGCAACAACCGCAACAACAACCGCAGCAACAGCATCCATCTGAATCCTCTTCAACAGGTTTTACTATTTTACTACGTTACACGATAATTATTTAAATTAAAATATATTAGGTATGCAAATTAATTCGATGCTCTTTTTCACGAAATTCAAAATTTATTTACGTAATGTTTCTGTAGCAGGTATAGGAGAACCGCTACGAATGGTTACTTGTACACAAGTATCATTAATAGATCCGCTTGAAGTTCACGTAGAAGTACCACCTGTACATATTGCGGAACCGGTACTTACACCCATAGGTATATTACTCATTTATTGTACAATGCAGCACATATTTCTAGAAGAAAGTTTCGTAACGCTTCGATCCTACTTTAACCATTGTGTTATTATTTACAGAAAAAATATCAGAATTCACAGTAAAGAATGATTTTCGTAATTATATTTATTTCGCGTTAATTTTCAGAGTGTCTAAGGAGAAAGGATGAAATAATTAAGCAAGCTTTGGTAGAAAAACAATCGTTGGTAGCAGATATCTTGAATATCCCAAAAGAAGATTTCGAACATGTAGCAGATATGGCGTCGGAGCCATCGAGCATAGAAAAAGAACCTGCTGAACTTATACTCGCTGCTATTAGTCAAGGTATTATTGTTTTGTACTCTAAATTATCATAGAAGATTAAGTATTACATGGTGATTTGAAATATGTTTTGTCACAACTATTTTCAACACGATACATTGTTGTATATGTTCAGCGAATCAATTAGTAGGGATGCTAAATTCCGCGTTAAATGTAAGCGAAACGGAAACTGTTCTTGCATCGCGTGGAACATCGGCGTTAACAACGACACCAAGCTGCGAGGCGACTGGTTGTCCATCGCCGCGAATACATCCTCATCCTCAGCAGCCAACGGTGCCGGTCGCAAACCTGCAGCCAGTGTGTCACTCTCTAACATCTCAATTATCACAATTACTGGTGAGGATTGTTTACCAAAAAAATATATTTTTTGCACCGCTGTTTCTTTATCTACCTGCATCGTATCGCTTCAGTAAAGGAATATTTTTAATTAAAATTATTTTAATTGTTAATTTAAAATAATGTATATTTGTGGTCTAAACATTTTTATTCAATTTAAATCGTTTCCGTCGTTTGTTTATTTCATCTCTTATAATTATATAATCAATGCTCAATTTTTACCAAGTTTTACCAAAAACTATTTTATGAATGATAGGAAATTATAAAAGAGAGAGAAGAGGAGCGGGAAAGGTTAAGAAAAGAATTACGTAGGAGCAGAGAACGTCTCCACGCTCTTGATGCAGATATACAACGTCGTGAATTCTCTGAAACATGCACATCAAGCGAAACGCAAACGGAACCCGGTTAGTTCCCCATTTTTTCAATTTTTCAGAACGTAGGTTGATAATATTCGTTGCATACTTTGTACATTATTCGATGAACGAAAATAGTACTAAGTTAACTTCTTTTTCGTTCGCAGATGACACTTTAAATAAGGAAAGCAGTATTGACGATCCCACTCGAGATGTAAGAAACCCTATTTAATTAATATGTTATCGGTTTAATCTGTGGTTTCTAATTTCTGAACTGTTTATATATATATCTTTCTTCTATCGCCGGCAGTTTAATTATAATCTCTTTTTGTCAATAAACATATTTTTACCTTTTTCTGTATTTCACATTATAGATTCAATTTTGTTTTTATGGTGACAGGAATTTTTAGATGCACACGGTGAATCCGAAATGCACGAAGAATCAGAACACACAAAACACGAGACAGAAACGGAAGTAATGGGGGATAGTGTCGGTTGACACGACACTAATGTGTTATATTAAATGTCGACCTGGTGCATTTCACGAGCAAGATCGTTTCCGAATGCTCATACTGGAAGAATCAAAATTATGTAAAAAAAAAAAGAAAAAAAAAGAAAAAAAAACACGACAAATGGCGAGTAGCTGTTTATGGAATACAATAATATTATATATATATATTTACAGAATCATGGGTCAATGATTAATCATGCCTTTGCCAAAGATTTTATGTAACTGGATTTACCTGACGTAACGTTTCGTGCCGTCATATCACGTCAATAACTAAAAATTATACATAAATTTTAGATAAAGAATAGTATAGCAATGCAGATGTTCTGAAGTGATAGGCAAGAGGTGTCTTCTTTGGAGAGTTGAAAGGAATCCCCAAATAGATTGCTAAATCCATCGAAGACTCTAATCCCTCTATATTAGCAATTTGAGCGAGGACCTTCTCACTGCCTAAAGAGAGTTTTCCTCGTTATGCATTGTTTTAGAATTTATACTGCTATACTGCTCTAACGGTACCTATTGTATAGAAGTTGTTACACCGTGTCTCGAACGACATCGATTTCTATAACATATTATTTTATACATAACATCAATTTGTATGCCTACATTCTTTCCTTGAGATGTTTTCAGGAAAATGTGGTCAATGCTCTACATGTTACTTCGGAACATTTAATTGTTAGCTCATTTTATACAAAAACATTTACACGAATAATACGTCATAACGCGTTTAGAACGATTTAGTTGTTCATCTAAAGAAATATACATTTTGTGATTTACCACGGTACATCGTGTATTCGGAACCAACTGTGTTGTCACTATAATGGTTCGACAATTGTGAAACATAAATTGCATTTATACAGAGAACATAACCGCGAAATGTCTCGACACTCAACAGTTGTTAAAAAAAAAATGCAAAGCACGTTATATTAATACTATATAAAGTTTAAGCTTTATTTTTTTTTTTTTTTTTTGTAAAAATATGCTTTGCGCGTAAATACTGCAAAGTAACAATTTTCAACGCAGTATTATTACGTAATGCGCTTTTAGTGCGTTTATCATGTATACTTTCGTCAATCCAGTAACCGAATGTTCAGGATATTAAATCCAGAGGCGGCAAATGTCGATTGGTTTCCAAATTATTTAAAATAATTTTAAAAAAGAAAGAAAATCTCAGTACAGTCTTTTGTATTTTTGAATCTAGTATAATATACTTCTTACGTTATTTCTTCATTATTATAAGTTTACGTTAAACAGAACTGACATAAAATGGAAGAATGAGAAATATAAGAATCAATTCTAGTAGTCCATCTTATTTAAGTTGTTCTTTTTTATTATTGTTAAATTAAATACTGTTTGTAAACACTATTTCTATCGTCTTCGTTAAATACTATTATTAACTCAGAAATTACAATCGATATAAAATAACTCAAATCAGTGATCTATTCAATGAAAATCAATTAAAAAAGATGAGAATTTATAATATACAAATTTAATCATTTTTATTACAGAAACATGGTTAGTTTTTAAAGTATGAATACAGATAAATAATTTGAAACTTGTATAATCGATACATTGCATTAATATTTTGCACTAATTAATATACCGTATTAGTTAATATTTTTATTGGTCCGTTTAATATTTCTTTATTCAATTTATAAAATTTGATTGATTGCAAAAACAAAAATATGAATATACGTCACATTGGTCAAATCTAAGTTTCGCAGGTATAGTCAGTAACAATATTTTAATGTTATATAAAGTTTAAAGAAAACTGGAATAAAAAATATTCTAACGAAGTTTATAAATTAAACTGCGTAAAGAAATAAATTTATTTTCATCCTACAATCTGTTGCATATTTTTTACAAACGGCATTTGCTCTGAGAAATATTTGCCTCTTGGTGCTATACTTGCCTACATGAACAATGAAGTTCCTTTTTTCGAGTATAATGGAATATATAAATAGAAACGCAAGTAAATGAAACGAAAATTTCTATATTATCGAATCCTGAACATGCCTGGTAACTTAAAAATTATCAATATTCATAGATAATAAAACCAATAGCCAATATAAGATACTCTCACAAGTAATATTTGCAAGAATACAAATATTTATAATCGTACATACAAACAATATAATGTAAGAAATATTCTATTGCTGTTTAATTAATGCCAATGCTGTTTTGTTAAATCTCCACTTTAAACACACAGTTGGAATAAAGAAATCTACTACTCTTTGTAACAAAGGACTGATAGTGCAAAAAAGACTTACCTGTTTACATAAAATCTTTGCTACTTTTAAACACTAATAATTCCTTAATGATAAAATACGAATTATTATAAATACATTACTATGTACATGTATAAAATATTTAATAACATTATTAGTTGATATTATTAATTATAATAATAATTATTATTATTATATTATTGCATTAAAATACTTATTAAATTGTAAATTACCCTGTAATTTTTTTTAGCGCTCTTTTTAAGTATACCTGTATAATCAGATTCTAACGTATTTAACTTTGTTACAAATTGCAGAGTTTTTGATGTCTATTATCTTAATTGTATACCTGCAGAAGTATGATGATACAAGAATCTTAAAATATTTAAATTGTTATTACGCATATAACTTTTTTATTTTATTTTAGATAACTGACACTTTGCACCTCACGTTCGACCAGCGTTAACAAACAAATTTAGCATGTTCGAAAATTATATTACATTATAAAATTTAACTGTTCAGCAATTTTAAGAATATACATAACATATTCAGCATTTTTTTAAATATATTGCACCATCATCATCCAATGTTATCTCTATAAAATTACATAGAAATATATCGTATAATTTTTAAAATATAAGAACAAAATAACAGTTTCATTTCATTTTCGCACTATGTATTCAAATAAAAATTAGCAAGGGACTATAGTAGTCTATACATTTCACATAAAATTTTATTAATTGCTTGTGGCGTCGCCTCCCATGCTCGCCACCAAAGGGGTCGCGCTCTCACAAGCGCTCGATCGACCCCTCGGTTGCTATATATGTATATTTATGATAACCTATGCAAGGCGGATCGCAGCCAATTCGCTAATATTATTTAGTTTTTAATTAATAATTGCATTACCCAGCTAAGAGCGATACGATTATTAATTAAACTCTAAATAATATTACCCAGGTCTCACCACGAGGAGGTTGCTGCGAGTGGAGACCCAAAGAGAGATAGATGGAATCCAAGTTCCATCGATCTCCCTTTCACATCCTTAGAAACTAGATTAGTCATGCCAAGTAATTATTTTGTTTAAAAAGGGATGAAGCTAAATTATTGGAGACGCGACGCGACGCGATGCTGAACCGTGCAGCAGATCTTCGGATCGAATCAACACTACCCTTGGTAGATTGATTTCTATTTCTAGAAATCGATCTATCATTGGCAGGTGACTAGATCTTTCGGACAAACTGGACGGCCGATCACATGTTTCGTTCGACAAAACAGCGGTGACCGAAGCAAGAAACGAGAGAACGAGTCGAGAGAAGCTACTTGTTAAATAATTACTTGGCAACATTGGGAGACGCATACAATAGGGACTTAAAATTAACGTCGAAGCTCAAGTCTAGTCAAGTTGAAGCTAAAATTCGGACGATAGAAGGAAACAAAGTTCCTTGATTTAGTTGTACCAAGCAATTATGTGGTTAAAAAGAGGGATGAAGCTAAATCGTGGGATACGCGACGCGATGCTGTACCGTGCAGCGGATCCGAGGATCGAACCTACTGCCCTTGCTAACTCGATCTCAACAAGAAAACAGAGAACTGCAACTCCGAATCGAGGTCTCCATTTCTCCAACGCAACCCGCCGGGAGCCCGAAGGACCCGACTTAGGCTGTCTGACAAAGAGAGAGTACCTGAAACGGTGTCGACTTCCGCTGGAAGGTATGCGTTTCCGCAGAATACGGAAACTCCATACCTTCCAGCGAAGTGCCGTTTTCCCTCAATCAAGCTTACCAAGGGAAGGCGATTAGATCTTTCGGACCAGATACACGGCCGATCACATGTTTCAATCGATGAAACAGCGGTGACCGAAGCTAGGAACGAGAGAACGAAAAAACGAGAAGCTACTTATTGAATAATTGCTTGGTAAAACGCGAAAATATGTACAATAAAGAAATCTTCGACGTTAATTTTAAGATTCGCGACGAAGCTTAAGACTAATCAACTTGGAATTAGAAGTCCCCCGGCGGTTGTGGCGTACTCCCTCGATGTCCTTGCGATTAATCTAAAAGACTGAAATCAAAACTAATATTTATATTAGTGAGATATGGAAAGAAA
Source organism: Colletes latitarsis (assembly GCF_051014445.1). Classification (NCBI taxonomy): domain Eukaryota; kingdom Metazoa; phylum Arthropoda; class Insecta; order Hymenoptera; family Colletidae; genus Colletes; species Colletes latitarsis. The sequence continues at coordinate 32,837,447 of NC_135137.1, forward strand.
TTAAACAAAATGTTACAAGAATTTAAGTTGAAACATAAAAATAAAAATCTTATATTAATCAGTGTCATCGAAACAAATATAGAATTATATCAATAATTAATTATCAATAATTATATTAATAATGGAAGAAACTTGGATCGAGACACCAGATTGAATCAACCCCAAACAATCAAACGAAATGGAAGAATCAAAATAATAAATACAATAATGAAAGAAATTTGGATTGAGACATCAAGTTGTATCAACCCCAAACAATCAAACGAAATGGAAGAATCTAACAAAGTACCTCCGCAGATCATTACGAGAATTCGAGCAAGAACGTAAAAATAGAAATTCATGAAATTCTATAGAAACAAATATAGTATATGATTAAAAACAATATTACATTATTACACCCTGCAATATTATACATATCAAAGCAATCACATAAATTCGAAAAATAAGATAAAAGTAGAAACAGAGAAAAGGAACATTCATAATAACCAAATAAAATCAGATAGATAAATAAACAAATGAAAATAATAAAATAGTAGGTGGAGTAGACTTACTACTTGTTGTCAGTAGGATAGGATAGTTACCACATAGGATGGTTACCACTGGGCCAACTGTAAAATAAGAAAATATTCACATTATAGCAACATCAGTTAGACAAGCAAGGCAAAATCAGTTTATTGAAGAGAAATTGGTATCAAATGATAGAATAGAAGAGGGGAGAGAATTTTTAAACAGTTCTTACCGTTGGTCATCACCGTCCGGCACTGGTCAGTAATGGTCAGTAGTGGTCAGTAGTCGAATCTGCACTGGTCAGTAGTGGTCAGTTCTGGTCAGTTCTAGTCAGTCCTGGTCAGTCCTGGTCAGTCCTGATCACTCCTGGTCCCCCCAGTGGTCAGCGCTCCACGAATGGCCTGACTTAGGCCCGCGAGACCCGGTTCCCCTGGATGCTCCAGGGGTACTGAAGAATTTGTCCAGCGGTAGTCTTCGAGTGGGGAAGTCGAAGAGTGGGGAGACAGTGTCAACGTCAAGAGTTAAGAACCGCTTGGTCTAAAGAACAATACTATTTCGATTAGTCCCATCTCTTGACCATTTCTGGATCTTAACTGGACCGCTGAGCTTGATGTCAACCTCACTGTTGACCACCAGTGACCATAAGCTAGTTATTGTTGATCATCGACCCATTAAAACTATTACGAAGATTAAAGTCTTCTTACGAGGATCCCCTTACAATTTGATGCATGATCTTTTTAACATTTTGTTCCACTTTGAAAGAGTGTATCTCATGTTATAAAACACTCGTGGTACAGCGATAGCGTTCATCCCACTAGTGATAGGCCTATTCTTTACCTCGTTTATATGTAATAGGTATACATGGGTTAGAAAATAAAAATGCATGGGCAGTTGAGACTCAAAATCGTATGCAGGTTGACACAAATCGAATTTCAACTGTTTCGAAAGCAAAAAAGAAAGACTCACATTCGCCTTCTTTCTTGAATTCCCGAAGCTGTCCAAAGCACCTAAGCTCATGCACATATGGCTGTGGCTTGGTGTGCGTAATTGGAGGGGTATATTTTTAGATTTCTCAAGACACATATGTATAACCTCCGTATCTGTAGTATTACTCATTTTCTATTCCTTAATTTTTATCAATACGTGTCTTTTTGTAGATCAGTTCGAACAATTGTCATACCGAGCGAAAAATTCGGATACGATTTTAGCGTCCTCGTCAGATGAGAAACTATTCACTGAATTAGTATTGATGGGCAGCAGCTGTAGTGTGTGCGTAAATACATGTGAGTTGCGGTGTACGTATTAATGAGATACATCCTTAGGTATTTTAATAATCTTGAAATTTTTAAATAATCTTAATCGATTAATTACTCCAATGAAATTAATCGATTAATAAAATTTCTGTAATTTCATTTTCTATCTCACTTTCTCTTGTGTTCATTTCTAGAGCCCCTCTAGAGCCCCAGAGAAACGGGCCGAAAAAATACATTAGGTGAAAGGTCTACTCCTTGTCTGCGGTATAACGACTACTACTGACTTCTGCCAGCCTCCGTTGGCCTCTGCTGGTCTCTGCTGGCCTCTGATGATTTCTGCTGACCACTGCTGATCTTCGTTGACAACTACTGACATGATATATGCATATATATATTAAAACTTTGTATAATGTAAATTTATGGCAATAAATGATATAATTTCAAAGAATTCTATGTGTTCTCATCATTTTTACCTTTCTTTTCCTCTCCCCATTATTCCCTTAGCTATAAGATACATGCCACCTCTTCGCAAGGCCGCCTGCATGTTTGAAATATTCCGGGCACTTTGGAAATTCAGATGGCAAAACGCCCAAATTTGTCACGGAATAGTTCGTTACCATCAACGCTAGATGGCGCCTATTTCTCGACCTCAAACCCTCTGGTGTTAAAACGCCCAAGCTTGTCGAGATATCCATCTAGCGTAGACGAGACAAACTATTCCACGACAAACTTGGGCGTTTTAGCACCAGAGGGCCTGAGGTCGGTAAATAAGCGCCATCTAGCGTTGATGGTAACGAACTATTCCACGACAAACTTGGGCGTTTTAGCACCAGAGGGTTTGAGGTCGAAAAATAAGAGCCATCTAGCGTTGATGGTAACGAACTATTCCACGACAAACTTGGGCGTTTTAACACCAGAGGGTTTGAGGTCGAAAATAAGTGTCATCTAGCGGCCAGCTAGTAAACTAATATCAATGATTGCCTAACCATATACAACTTCAGAACTTAACCTTAATAATATAATCGCTAGCATTATTTAAAATCTTTTGCACTGTTACTTTCGCATTGAAATTAATGTTTTAATATAGGTCATTATGTCTCTTCTTCGTAGAGCACAGGTTAGATTCGATTATGTAATTTTAAATCATTTGTTATTATGATATTTTACAGTTTATATTTATTCCATACCAATGGTTCCTCTTTATTTACTACACATATATTTTATCGAGTTTAATGATCTATCTTTTTCAATAACTCTTGTTTGAACATGATTACAATGTATATATGAAAAACATTTTCGTTACTTATACTGTAAATGTTATATTTACAAGTAATATTTATATTGATTTATTGAATTAGTTTGGAAACGATATATTGAACATTTAGAAAAAGTCCTGTATATGTCATTAATATTCTTAATTGCATATTTTATTTTTAGCAATGGGCTACATTTACACGCATGTGGCATATTTATGACGCAAAATGGCAAGATCCTTATAAAAGTGCACCTTTGATAAAACATTACCTCATGGGTTTATATAAACCCATATATCATCCACTGAGTAAGTATAATTAATTATATAAATGTATAATTATCATAACATTTACTTATATTTAAAAATATTATCCTTATAAAAGTTATGAGTAACTAATATATAAAAGTTCTAGTATTTGTAAAAATAAAATGTATCATTATTAATATACCTTAAGTTAAAATGTATTTTATAAACATTATAATACATTTGTATTATTAATATGATTATATTTAATTTAGTTATTTCTGTATAGATGATTGCGGTGACCATGTTATAGTAATAAATAGCAAAGAAATTGCATTAGCTGGGGATGAATGGCAAAAACGTGTATATTTTCATCATACTGGCTACCACGGAGGTCAAAGTTGGACACTTGCTTGGGAATTACATAGCATAGATCCAACAATGGTAAATGATACTTTTAAGTTTCTTGTAATAACAATACAATTAATATATTTATGTACATGCATAGATCGTGAAGAAAGCAGTTTATTCGTCAATGGATGGAAATTTACAACGGCGTTATACTATGCAAAGATTGCACATTTTTCCTGATGAAAATATACCCGAAGAAATGTTAGAAAACGTTACTAACCAAATCAGGCATTTACGACCTGTTCCAGTCAGATTGGATCATATTCCAGAAATAGAAAAAGATAACTTCCCGCGTCTACTACACTATCCAATCGATCACGTGCTGAAATAAAATGATATAATGATTAAATATGTAAACTAATTAAGCATTTTAAAAGTATCACTTTTTTTTTCATACGAATATTACAAGCAGCAAATCCATTTTCAGAAGAGTAATAAGCAACATAGCATTGTTATTCAATACATTTTATTATTTACATGTAAATACAGATATACCATATTGATTAAAAAACATTATTCACTATCTACTAATAATTGTCCTTTTTGTTTCAATTTACTTTCTAGAATCTTTTGTTTTCTTTCATTTTCCTCTCTTTCTAATCTAGCATGTTTTTCTACCGCATGATCAATTTCACCAACTAGTTGTATGACTCTCCTCTGCAAATAAGGTAATTTGTTAATATTACTATCATCTTTTAAAAACGAAAGATGATTATTTAATTGGAAAATGTACCGCATATTCTTGGTGCCTTTTAATACGTATTAATTGGTTTGAGCCATATGGTACAGGTCTATTATCTTTGAATGAATAATCTGGTAAATCAGTCAATGGACCACGAACATTAGGATTGGCCAATAATCCCTTCCTACAATCATTTCATAACCTTAAATTTTTGTATACATATAAAATTGCACATTTCCGTAAAGTATAATCTTACTTTTTCCTCCAAACTTGATTTAAATATGTTATAGAAGATGTATGAAATTCACCAACTGTAGTAGCCAAATCTGCAAATAAGAAGAATTGTAATTGTATTGTCTATTCATGTATTTCAAATCTAAACACATTTCATATTATAAACAAATGAAAATACTCTACATTTCTGATTCAAAATATTGTAAAACAGGTATGAATTCAATGATTTTTTATTTACTAACTTGTACAACGAGAAGCACGCAACATCATCAATATCCTAGTTAACGACATTTCATTTGATTAAAATATTTAATGAATATTTAAAGTAATCGAATAGTACATTTATAATATCGTCTCTGCAAATACTACAATCATAAAATACGCATCACGACATAGATATGCGTATTATACATTCCAGTGGACGGAACACTTGAGCAATGAAATCAACCTTTCATTACTCAACTTTGTGGCATTATTTTTGTCTCATTTCGTAAATTGATTAGATCGTTAAAGGGTTAAATAATTTTTTATCATTGAACGAGGTATAATCCGCGTAGTGTAGCATTTGTGTTACAGATATAGGAACATTTAGTTGCAGAAGCGTTGGCATTACTCGGATCGGTTACACTTTTCATCCCTCTGGTAGAAAGTTCAAGAAACTTCGTTATTCTCTGGTCAGCGACCAACTTCAAATCTGTTATTATTTTCGTACGGACTGTCGTGGTATGGATGCACGTAGTGCATGTCGAATTTAGAAGGTGGAACGTTGTGTATTTCTAAAACGTTGAATTTAAAATGACGTCCGTGGACTCCGGCGTTGAAACGGGTAACGATTCAAACGATAGTTCGATCGTTCAGTATGAAAATCTATCGTCAAACCAAATTGACAATGTCAGTTCGACTGTTGCGACTACAAACAGCACCCAGAAAAAAGTACACGAAAACGAATCAGGTACTTTCCATATTGAATTTGGGCCTCTTGGTTTACGTTCACCGATTTCATCCTTATGCAATATGCGTAATTTATATAATGTTATACCAGTTATTATTTAAAGTTTATAATGATTTATGTTTTTTTCAAGGATCTATGTACCACAGAAAAATGAAATCATTTTGTGCATCGTTCAGAAGTCGTCATTATGTCACTTGCACTAATATCAGAGATCCTTTCCTAGAGCATAAAATGCGACTAGCAGCAGCCACAAATAATACTAGTATGATGAGAAGGCTTTTATGTAGTGGTGTATCACCTAACAATCACGATGAAAAAGGAAGAACTGCTCTACACGTTGTTTCCTGCAGGTGAATTTGACAAAATTTAAACGAAATGAAATTTCTCTCTTTCGATTAAATTTGCAATTTGTGTAATTTATATACAGGGTGTTCGGCCACTGATGGAAAAAATTTTAATGGGAGATTCTAGAGGCCAAAATAAGACGAAAATCAAGAATACGAATTTGTTGATTGAAGCTTCGTTAAAAAGTTATTAACGTTTAAAATTCAGCTTGTGGAACGGCAATCTACGAACAGCTGCGTACGCGTGATAGTGGTTCTCACTCACAAAACTGTAAGACTGTCGATACGTCAGTAAGTAGAGTTTCTCATGCTGAATGAGAACCACTGTCATGCGCACGCAGCTGTTTGCAGATTGCCGTTCTACAGGCGGAACTTTAAACGTTAATATCTTTTTAACGAAGCCTCAATCAACAAATTGGTATTCTTGATTTTCGTCTTGTTTTGGCCTCCAGAATCTCTCATTAAAATTTTTCCCAGGAATGGCCGAACACCCTGTATATGTAAATATAAACGTGTACCGGATACGGATTTTTTTTTTTACAGGGGTTACACAGAAATGGCTAAGTTATTATTAGAATATGGTGCAGATCCCAATCAGCACGATTACTTAGGCAATACTCCATTACACTTTGCAGCTGTAGCGTGTCAAATATCGATGGTTACATTGCTTGTAAAAGCAGGGGCGGATATATTAACCCATGGCTATAGTCCATTACAATTAGCGCAAACGGAATTAAAATTATTACAACATTGTAAGGAGGAGGATATGCTTAGGGTCAAAGAAGAAATCCATAACATAGTTAATATGTTATTAGCGTATTTGCAAAAGCAGAAAGATGCCCACGAAAAAGTAGAATGCCTGAGTAGTTTTTATTCGCGTTTATCCCTGTCTAACACATCTGATCAGGTCCAGGATGATGTCAAAGATTTGCTCGCCAATTTAGATGCCCTTAGTATAAAGAGTTAATCAATTACATTAACAGATTGTCAGTTTTATTGACAAATTAAATCAGAACACGGAATTGAAGAAGAGATCAACAGCATATATTAAGTTTCTTACTATACTTTAATAAGTTCTTTGTTTTAGTTATTTAATGCGTTGCAAGGAAGATTTTCGTTTAACTTATATTTGCACGTGAGGTAATGTTAAAAGTTTTAATGTACAAAATATTAGAAACGTAGGGAAGTCAGTTATGCGTATGTTATAATCGATACGTTGAGGTATCGAGAATCGAGAATCTAGGAATAACTTCAATTTTATCGGGAGTCATTTATAGCCTTTATTATTTCGATTTGGATCATTTTCTTTATTTCTGAACTTAAATATTATATTTTCTTCATATGGCCTGGCACGAGTGTCCAAGATAATTTTAATTAGGCGTCTTTAATTTTGAAAGACACGTTTAAACATAATATCCCGACGATTTAAGAAATCAGCTCAATTTTAGAATAACAGTAAGCCTTAAATACTACATACAGTATATTTATAAAAAAGAATTACAAGTTTGTACGGCCTCTAAAGAACGTTATTCTCTGTATTTTTTTGACAGTCATTGTTCTTAACTGGGTATAAGAAAAAGTACAGTTCTTTCCGAATATAAGAATCCCATCATAGTAATTTTTAAAACAAGATAATATATAATTAAAAATTTCTTTAATTTTTTGGAATTTAAACGAACTGTAATGTGTCATTTTAGAATACGATCGTAAATTACGCTACACAGAATAATGGTATTGCAAGTGAATTTATTTAAACTAACATCATCTTTTGTACAAGTAGTATGATAAAAAAAAAAGACAAAAATAAATTTTACAAAATAAAAAAATAAATTTTTTAGTTCACGGATACGTATAACAGCAAATCGCTACTTACGATTATTTTTATAAATTTTGAAAGTTTTGAAAAAAGGTGAACAGTTTGTATTAACCTATTTCTATTGCAATGATATACATTTGCAATTTTATTATTTTAATTTTTTTAATTTTTTTATACTGTTATTTTTTGCGAACAATTTTCGAACTGAAGATGATTCGAACACTCTAGATTCGAGAAAAAGTGAGAAATGGAGTTTATATTTTTAGTCCTTAATTCAAAATGCGATTATTACCATCGAACAAAGTAACTTAGAAACTGTAGTAGAAGTAAATTTTATATTAACACTGCTATTAAAGTTTATATAGATTTTATTGCGCGCAGATTTATTTTGATAATTCAACAATTTTTTATTAGATACCATTTTTGCGTTATCGTATATACTCTTTTCCGCTTTGTTTACAAGTGCAACTTTAATATTATATGATAAACGATAAACAGTTAAATAACTTACGAGCATTGTACGTTTTATTCTGTCTGAATGACGAATCCTATTTGAAATATAAAGTTAAAACAGCCGACGTTTACTTCGTAAAACTTGTCATTTACTGTATAGTATGTTAAACATAATTTCAAAATGAAGGAAAGTATAATCTATCAGAGTATAGTACCAGACATTACCAGAGATTTGCATGGTTATTTGCGGAATACTTAATTCCCAAAGGGAATTAAACGAATAAAATTAAACTTAAATATGTAAATGGTACAATTTTTTTATTGTTCTATGTTTGATAGGTATGAAACCCGTGTAAACCAGTGTAACGTTTCAAATATGTATGAGCCAATGTGATTGGGCATGTATTATATTAAAGAAAATAAGTTTGAATCGATTGAATGTTTTGATGTACACTTACGAATGAAAGATCAATTAAATAAATTACGATTTTTTGCTATATAATTACATAATTGAAGAACGCGTTATTTTTAATACCTTCGTACAGTTTAATAACGGTATCCATTCATTATCATATGGTTTATACATATATGGATAATGTACCCCATTAAAGACGCCTAATTAAAACATAAATTAATTACACCAGTAAATACTACGTGTAATTAATTTATACATTCTTTACGTAAGTTTTGCTCTGTTAGCAGTAATTGCATAATCTGAAAGAAAATATATTTTGTTTCATACGAACTCACATGTAATACATATATGTATACGTAATACATTTTTACAGAGACAACAATTCTTACGAATAAAGTGTAAATGTTTTTTGTTATTTTCATTTATTTTTATATAGATACACGGTAATATCTTTCGTTATGTAAACAGTAGTTTACTATCTATATTTTTCTGAGCAATTGCCAGGTACGAAATTAACATAAATGCAATTTACAATTAGGGTATTTTAGGATATCTCAGAAAATATTGCGATTTCCAAAACTTTATTTTATTAAATCATATGGCAGTGTTTCTTAATCTTTTTTGTTCGTCTATTTCTTTCTATAGACCTCTGTTGTTTATTTATAAGATGTAATATACAATAAACTATTCTAATTCGAAATGTATGATAAAATACAGTTGTAGAAAACATATAATAATGTAAAATATAGTAATGTAACAAATATATTGCCATTGATTATCAAGTCTTTTTGACAAATTTATGCTATTCAACAAGCTTTTTAATATTTTGTTATTATCTTGTTACAAATAATCGAAGTTCGTCTCTATTTATAATATCAAGATTGAATTATAAATAGAGAACAGTGAGTTGACTTGATAAAGTAAATTTCTATTTATAAACACTTTTTATTTGTTAGATAACAAGTGGAAAATGCGACAAAAATAATTGTGCTTTTTCCCCAGACATGACAAATTTGTCAATTCCATTACTGGTTCAGAAACTTTTGTTTGCATTTATCAATCTAACTTCAATATAAAATAAATCATAATTTTCATAAGATATACAGTATGTTTGTAATCGAAACGTTTTTGAACTTGCATTTTAGGTTATTATCAGAATAGTTTAAATTTATTTACCTAAAATGCAACGTCGAAACATTCGAACTAAAAACATTATTTATTATGACCATCACGATTTATACTTTATTTTATTTTAATAAAACAAACAATTGTAGTTTTTATTCTTTTAATGTAGTACTGTATATTTATTTATTTGTAGTATTATTATACATGATCTACTTACTTTTGATACCTCACTAGGGAGAGGGGGGAGTATGAGAATAGTTACCTGCTATAGTTCAGAATGTAACTCCATTCTTCTTGCTCAAAAAATATACCCTAACTCAAAATAAATTGTAGACGAACGGAATATAGTCAGGACTATAGACTGGCTAAATTATACTTTATTTGTTTCCAATAATAACATAAGTATCGCAAATTTAATTTTTTCAACTAATTCTAAAAACAAATAAAACAAACAATGAAAATGCTAACAAATGGAATATATATTTTTGTAATCAGCACAAAAAGAGCTTTTCAACAATGTATTAATACATATATTTTATTTTGATAGACGGTTTCAAAATAACAGGATATATAAAGCGATTAAAATTGCGCAATATTTTCTAGGGCACCCTAATATTACGGAATAATAATCTCTTTACGTAAACAAATTTATTATCATCTATAATCAGTATCATTCTAAATAAGTTTTATTAAAGTCAACATTAACGGAAGAATTGTTCTCAAAAACATTAACAGTTATTTCTGCTGAAAAGAGCAGAATAATAAAAGTTTATGCTATATATGTATGTACATTTGGATTCCAAGGATGATAAATAAGTTTCACATTAAGCGGCACTATAGTATTTTTTAAACAAGTGTGCCATTAAACATTTTTTTTAATTAAATAATTCTACAGTGCCGTAAATTAAATACATATCACATAAACTCGTATACAGATTGAATGTACAATACTTCCTTATGAATAATTCAACTTAGCTTTCTTTACAAGTATTAAAGAAGACTTATTAGTTGCACTTTCTGTGATTGTTTGAGAACAATAAATAGGGCTGCCCGAATATTTTTTTTTTTACAATTCTTATTAATGATATTATTGCAATTTTCGTGTGTTTAAAAAAAAAAACCAGTACTTATTTACAAATAGATTTGTATAAAACACTTCGATTTATGATGTACTGCATACAAATTAAAACCATAAATATACGTAATTGGATTCTGTAACTTGTTAAAACTATAATCTTTCAAATGTAAAAAATATACGAGCATATATGACGGTGCTTGAGATATTTAAGGTAGGTATAAATATAAGATTTGGCATGAAAGAAATAAAAATTAGAAAATCATCTTAGTAATACATAATAATCTTTACATACATATATCCCTTGGCACAGATTTACAACGCCGTAACTATAAACAATCTAATTTGTACAAATTATAATTATTACATATGCACATATTGAACGAAAATTTATCGATTCTTTATTAAAAGTATTTGTCAAGAAAAGAACACCGACGAGTTTACTTCACAAGTTCTTCCTCTCAATATGAAAGCGCAATTCAATAACAATATAAGATAACTTTGCAATTATCTTACTATAATATTATTTCTATATTTCTGTAATACAATATCAAACAGTGTTTTGTGTTTAATCGTTCTTTTATTTACAAAATTTTCTTCAAGGTAATAACCATGCGCTTATGATTAGGTATGACATCTTTAACGTTTCGCATACTACTTTAACAAACTTGATATGTTCTTATATCAGATAAAGTAGTTCGCGGTATTCTGAAAAAATACTTCAAATATGAGCATAAGACGAGAAGCTAGTAAACTCTAACTTGTACGGAAAGACTGCCGTTTTAATAGTACTTAAATGCGCTTCGACCAATGTATAAAATTTGAGCGCTATTGCTGTGAAATCAATACTGTATCTCTGACATTAGACCAAGTGTAACAATACTGTTGCGTCGCAAACCCTCGAGCGTCCCGTCGCGACGCAATATAAGATTTAGGGTAGGCCCAAGTGTTCGGGCCAAAGAGAACCCTATCAAGTCAATACCAGAAATTAGTCATACCTTCAACCAATGAGAGGACATGTCCATTTTATCGATTGCCCACCACTCCCTGCATCATAAGGAGATCATTCAGTTTACTTTGAGCACCGATACGTACAGAATATTGTAAAAATCCGAACGAGAATATTGTACAAATCCGAACCAGTTTATTGTAAAGGTCCTCGCCGTGGACTAGACCAACACGCTTCACAAATAAACTATTTTACAACCAGCAATTTATACTTCATCGTGAGCCAACAATTCTAACGTTGTCGCGACGTACACGACAAATACAATCCACTGGTCGATAAAACGCATTCGAGCTACAAAATCAGAATATTTGTATAAAGTTAAATGTTTCCGAGTTATACATTTTAGTCCTTGCGATGTGCTAATATTGGAAGCGACAACATATTAACACTATAAAATTGTTTCAGAAATACAATGCACCAAAAAATGAATAAAAAATTTATTATTAACTTGACAAATTCCAAGGTTTCTTTTTGGTAAATAACAGGAAGGAAAATATACAATTCGAGCCTTTGCTATAAGCTTAACAATAGTACTTGCTAACTAGCACGAAGCCTGTGGAATATTTAAAGATAGACTATTGTGCGTTATACAGGAAACTGTCCAAAACGTACATCTTAGGCTAACGAATGTAATTGAAAATCACTAGTTAACGAGCACTATTGAACAATATTATATAAATATTAAAACTCTATGAAATAACAATTGAGTTTATACAAACTATGTTACGCTCTCGACTTCGTTAAATAAAAGATACTCGAATACATCGTATGGAATGGTATTTTTCAAATTTCACAGTCTATAAATATACACCTATCACGATTTTGGACTAAAGTACCAACACCGAATGTACATTAATGTATTAATACAGTATTGTCGCCTGGACCATGCTGCTACCATATAATTGAACTTCTAGGATTGTACCATTTGATTCCATTGCTAGTTCTTTACAAAGTTGACTGCCATTTGTATCAGGGAGACATTACTGATGCTAAAGACGGATATATCTCGGCTTGTAAGGGTCCATAGTCTACTCTTTCTCCATCCACAGTTATGTGACCATTTACGCCTTCCTCCGGTTCTATTCGAAATGCCTTTACGGGTATCATGTCGATGCCAGAACGTGTCAGATGTGTACCACTACTTAAACCCAACAGGAACTAACAGGCACAATAAATAATCTTTAAGATACTGTAATTATGGCTACAACAAATCTCTTTACTTCTAACGTGATCTAGCTAAACCATATAGCGTTATCAGTCATAATATTCATAGTATTATTGAAACTAACTCGAACTTTTTACAGTATCTACGCCAATAATGAAATTGTTTACGTCACTACTATTACATATTTTTTTTGGTTTTTAAAGAATTTCGTGGAATAATTATACAGGCTGTTCGGTCACCTCTGGAAAAAATTTTAACGAGAGATTCTAGAGGCCAAAATAAGACGAAAATCAAGAATACTAATTTGTTGATGGAGGCTTTGTTAAAAAGTTAGTAACGTTTAAAGTTCCGCCCGTACCGAATTTTTTTCTAGAAAGTGGGTAGGATTTCGGGGATATGTCTAATGACCAAAAATGATTGTAATTGACCCCTGCAGACGAAAATATTTTTTCTAGAACGATTTGAAATTTTTTTTTTGACGCCGAAAAATTGGCACCTACCCCCTGTCGATTTTTCTTAAAAATTCGTTTTTCATTTTTAATAAATTTGGTTGGCGCTGTACAGAAAAGTTGTTTAATACTTTTTTGTAGGTATCCATGAGTTCTACTTCAGAAAAAAGTTTCATTGAAATATATTCACTACTGCAGGAGTTATGGCTGTTTGAAAATTGGACAAGTTTTAGGGGGTTTTTCTCACTTTACGGTGTCAAGGAATACCTTTTTCAATATTGTTAGAATTTCTACATATTCTCCACCAAAATACGCGTAGTTTGCTTTTTTAAACATTAAAATCGTCCAATCCGTTCAGAAGTTATGACGTTTTAAAGATTCGCATGAAAATTCGGACAGACATTTCTGGCCTGAAATTATTTTCGATAAGGAATTTTTTTCTCGAAAATGGTTAGGATTTCGAAGATATGTCTAATGACCAAAAATGATTGTAACTGACCTCTGCAACCTAAAATAATTTTTTCAGACTGATTTAAAATTTAATTTAATTTTTTAATAACTTTTTAACGAAGCCTCAGTCAAGAAATTGATATTCTTGATTTTCGTCTTATTTTGGCCTCTAGAATCTCCCATTAAAATTTTTCTCAGGGGTGGCCGACCACCCTGTATACATTTAACATCACGTTTTCGTTGATAATAAATTCAAGAGTCGGAAATATTGTTTTTAAATGGGCTATTTACCTGGAGTAAACTGGCTCGAGTGATTCCGGCTTTAACTATTATGAGCCAAATAAGACCATCCGCCAATTTGGCACGAGGCGCGAAGAAATAATCCTGGCCCAAATGTGACTGATATGCCGCGTGGACCATCACAAACTCTCCTGAAATTCAAAATATCAATATTCGTTTCATTCTTTAGATCGGGCAAACATATCAAATTATAGACTAAAATATTATTTCTATTAATGTACAATAAATTTTGTAAACTATAATTTTTCAAAGAATTGTTATAAAATGCACTTTCTGTGCGTAATAAATATCATAAAAGTAACTATATATATCTCAAATTATATAGTATTCAAATATTGAAAGTGTTATGTATGCTAACTTTTCTTACAGCCTGTATATCATGTTTAAATACAGGTCATGGTAAGCAAAGTTACTTGCAATAGTGTTTGTCCTTGTCGTTTGCACGGTTTTTAGCATGAAACAAATATAGCCGTGATATCACATCCACTGTCGTGGACAGATAAACTTAATACATAAGTATATACAATGTACTTGTTTAGAAGAGAATCATAATATTAAGAGAAGATAAATATAATACTAGTTAACAAATTTTATGTTAAGTCCAACTCGATATAAGAATTAAAGAGGCAACGGGCCCTTGATTTTTCATGTTCCTGTCATGTTGTTCAACCTTCCCACTTTAATACCTGTCGAAATTAACGAATAAGACGAGTTTTCTCCCACTAGTGACCAATCCCTCTCCCTTCTATTTCCCTGTGATACACCTAACGGTATCTTTTCTCCTGTTTCCCTTCCTTGTTTCTACAGCAGTCTCGTTAGCATTCGTACCAAGTGATCATCGCGACGTAAGAGTTCTAGTTCCTATGGAGTATTGATCTCGATAAAGACATTCTTTCTATTCGATCACGTATATGCGTGTGCGTGTGTGTATGTGAGACTTTCTTATCTATCCTGTAGTAAGTAATTCGTTATGTGATTACAACGGCTGTTTCAGTAGCTATTGCCGGTTTTCTCAAATGTTTACAATTATAATTTTGATTTCATACGTATAGATTATATAACTATGTTTATTTCGAAGATACTTGATAAATAGCCGTTGATTTATTGTACAGATAAATCGCAAAATAAGAGTACATATGTGTCCTTCGACGAGGTAGCAAAATACAAATTAGCATTTAGGTCAAAATGAGTTCAGACATTTAGTACAATTTATCTGTATAGATTCTGATATATTCAATACTAGTCTATACTGATCAAAGTACGGTTTTATAAAATTATTCAGGCCTTTATAATACGTTGTGTGGAAACCGAGATAGTTGATATAAGTGTCATTTATGATAAATGTCGTCAAAGTATCAGATAAGCAAGGCATTTGTATGCTTAAAGGTTTCCTGATCGTGCAAGATTTCGCGAGACAAACAATGTGCAGTGCTGTTCGTATCGAATCACTTTAGAGCATGCATCGACGCTTAAGGTCAACATTCTGAACACCTGTATTGCAATGCACGTGTCAGTAGTGGCCAAACCTTTTTATGGTACGGACCATATATGACCTATTAGATATACGCGAGAGCCACGTCCTCTATCAGAGCAGTATTTTGTACATGTAATTTAAACCATTCGAGTTGTGGATTCTTTACTTATTTTGAGTCGTGTAGTGTTTATTATATAATCTGTTTCTTACCCTGAATTTGTGTCCAGGAACTTGATAAATCTGTGGTCAAAGCAGGCAACCTCGACGACGGACCATACATAATTTGGTTAACGTTGTTTTCTGCATCTGAATCATATATGGATTATTATCTTAAGCACATAAGAAATAGTAATAATCTTAACGTTATTTAAAATTTTGTAGTTTTACGCCTTAATCATACTGATCTCACTAGTCTATAGTAATAAATCCAATATTTTTATAAGCAGAAGCATATTTGAACGCGCATGTAGTGTAAGACGCGAATTTACCAATGAAAGTATATTTAGCAAAATAAATTTTGGCGTTTAATGGATAATATTATGCTCTAGTTTCGCTATCCCGATGAATTGAAACCAAGGTCAACAATAGCGTGTCGGTAATTACTACTTATTAGTCATACACGGGAGTTATGTAAACAATGCTTTTAAAACAGATAAGTCATAACGCCAGATACGTTTGTTTGCAACGTTGAATTGAATCTATGAAAAGAACTGAATCAGTTCATCGAGATAAGAAATTTTTACTACGTAAGCTAGAAACTTACCAACTTCCCCGTTATCGGGCTCGTCGACGCTATGGTAACTAGAAATTGAACCCGTACTATAGTAAGTCGACCTCGCGGAGGTCGCTGAATAAAAGCTATCTAGCCTGTGTCTTCTCTCCGTTTCTGTTTCTAGAGTAATACTTTCACTTATGATTTCGCTATCTTCACAGCCATCGAAAGATGCATCCAAAATGGCAGCGTCCCCGTCGAGTGCGTCGTGGAAACTTTTCGATTCGCTAATCTTGCTACATCTAAACAGAAAATATAACTATAATTACACGTCTTTCCATAGCGCTTGTTTTCAAATAACCTGTAATTATAAGCGTTTTATCTACGTTCCAATAACAAAATTTTTGTATCTAGTGATTTTTTTTTGTTTAAATACGCGTTGCTATTAAACGTTGGACGAAGGTGTTATGTAAACATAGATCTATAAATACATTATTAAATAGGTAAAAAAATATGAAATGTGTAAAGCCTGTATAAACGTAGATGGCCTTCCATTGAATGTAGATTTAGATAAGTCTCATTTGCTAAAGTATATACGTTATCTTCATGCGTTTAGCTTCGCTTACTATTACTTCACGTTTCTCATTAAATATTATTTATAGCTATAATATAACTTTTGCTCGTTTAAGATGGAAACGATAGATGACCATCGCTTTTGTACAGTCTTTACGCATACAACAATTAACAAAAAATACATTATAGCTATAGTGAAGTGCAGACAATTTCGAGCAATTGCATTTCTAGATTTGCTTCGGATAGGGAAGACTAAAATGAATTTTGAATTGTATAGAATTAATGTAGATTCTCTCTTTTCACAGGATGACTAAAAATATAATTGTTGGAAACTCTTGCACGACACGGTACTCGGAGTAACGCAGAATTTACCGGTCCAAGTCGTCCCCGTAGCTCCTGGAGTGCGATATTTGTGTCTCCTTGGTGTATTCGTTATAGGTCTTGCCATTGCCTAAATTTTCAACGGACGGTACTCTATCGCAGGGCAAATACGACACTTTGCCTTTGTATGTTCTTAACCCTATGAGACGCGCGACGCTCCATACGGTGAACCTTTGGCCACCGATGGCACGCAAACGTTCGCTTTCAATATCAATGTCAGCGAGTAATCCCCAGCCAACAGACAGAAACGAAAATAGAATTTGGTTCCTGGTCTCAACGCGCACCAAGTCCATTTGCGCTTTCTTGGACTTCACCACGGACAGGGCGCTGACCAAAAGAGGGTTGTAATCGTACGGCTCCCTGAAACAACAATTCGTTGGTCTCTATAATACTTAAATACCTTCTAAATATTATAAAAATTAGAAAGAAAATTTGCGGGACCATTTCATCCTCAAAGAACAATTTTTAAATTTTGGAGGCCATCGCGAACCTATTTTAATTATTTCGATACAGAAAGTATCACTCTTCGAATTTGCTTTGAACTTTATTTTTCAAAAGATGATGTTGCGTGATACAAACAATTAATTTTTAGATGGAATTTTAAGTTTTCGAGATAGAATTTCATACTTTTTACAGACAGACAAGATAAGTTAGATGTTGACACGTATATTCAAGATCGCTTCGTTATAAAATTTGCGATCTCGTCTGGTCGATTCCCATTGGAGTTCATTACGCGCTGCAGCCTGATGTAGGTTAGCTATTTCTTAATTAATTAACGATCAGAAGGCATAGTTTTTATCGCACTACGTCTCCAGAATTTTAATTCTAGGAGTACGATCGTGTTAATCGTTTGTAATTAGTCCCTGCTCTTATTTTGAAGTTTCAAACCTAGAATCAATTACGTACTTTAAGACACTTTTAAATAGACTTATAGATTAGTACTGTTTATATTTTAATGTTACCAAGAATAATAGTTTCGGTAATTTTAGTGGAACTTTAAAGCAGTATCTGTCTTCGTTCTTACTAGAATTCATTTCGACAGTAACACGATGAGAGATTGAACGTTACAACAAGAATCAAGGAAACAAGTTACAGTATGATGTAATGTTATATAAAGAAGAAACAAATTATAGTCGATTGATGTGTGAACAATTAAAATTCCACGAACCGTTTCTAGTTATAACGATCAATTTATATAAATTCGAGATCAAGTGGCTGTACCGTAAAGTTTCTAGTTAACTTCTCTTTATTTTTTAAATCACCAAGAATTTACAAAGAGAAATAAAGCTTGAATTTATCGAATCTCTCGACATAAAAAAAGTGTTCTTATATACAAATTTTGTCCACCGTATAATCTTTATACTCGAATCTATCATGCATATTTTTATTGCTCGAAGTTTGAATAGCAAACGTTGGAATACTTTCGTGGCGCACGGTCGGGATTAACGACCGTTCGAGTATTATCGTTTTCAAAGTCATCAAACAGGGGCATGTACCCTCGTTAGCAGGTAGCTGATCACCGATCGCGAAATGAACGGGCAACACGCATTCCACAAACTAGTAGTACACCAAACGCTAGCGAGGACGGATCGGTCGTGTTAAAGTTCAAAGACGCCAGAATTTGGCAAAACGTGATACTACATTTGCCACGATAAAATTACGTGCAACCATATTCCATTACACACAATAATTAGATAGTATTATGGCAAATATAGTCCAATCACATTTTGCTCAGTTCTGAAAAAAAGTATACACGAAAAACTCGTGCTACGTAGTGTTGTGTTGTCAGTGTTGTGCGTTGCAATAAAATAATGAGTGGATCGACTGGTCAAGTTTAAACTGGTGTTACAATTCGTAAAATTTGTTACGGAGTTTAGCATTTTGAGAAAACAGCTCTTGAGGATCAAAATGCTGCATCTCCTTCGGGGGTTACGCTGACATATATTTATTCCTCGAGGCAGGTATTTGCATTCCCAAACCTCCGATGTTATCCAAACACTGTGTCATCCTACGTCCCTGTATCATCGAACCTGTACCACGCTTCGAAACACAATTTCCTAAATCCTACCCCATTTTATCGCCCTCGATCCGGCTAGAAAATTCTTTACAAATAGAAACAATTTCTACGGAAGAGAAATATTCAATCTCTAAATCTTTATTTGTCTTTTGATACTCACTGAACGGAGCAAATAGTATAACACAAAATCACACGAAAATTTAGAAAATAATGAAATTTTTTAAATGCATAGAGCATATGTTAATTCATCTTTCCTTTTCACATTCGTTTTGTCTACTTATGTGTATTCTATTTACGCGAGATACATAGTGTGTACAAATTGAGTGCATACGTACTTGATTTTAATGCCTTTCTAGAGATTATAGATAATTAAGCTTAGGATTGTTTTGCTACGTTCAATCTCGTAATAAACTTGTTTGATATGATAAATTATACTCGAAATCAAGATGCACCCATGTAACGTTCCAAACAATATTGAAAGGATAATTGTTTTTGTTATCTATCTAAATTTAATACACTCGTATTTGCAAGATTAGATATGCTGTAATGACTTACGATAATAAAAATGGCAACTTGTACTTATATTGTACAACATATTAATGGCATAATTATTTATTTATTACCTACTCGTTGAGAAATACAATTTTATTCTATAATTTAACTTCAACTTCCGTTAAACGAGGAACGGATATAGGGTTGTTTATCTTTCATTCATTGTTTGCTATATCCATTTAAATAAGAATTATAGCTGTCCAAATTTTATGACGTACAGATCATTAGAAGTCAAATAATGGTACTAAAAATGAAAGTAATATTTGTTCGCAGTTTGAAAATTTAAGCCTTGAACAAAAAGCTAACATCAAGTTTTGTCTTAAAAATACACACGTATTGTGATAATTTATTATCTTGTACACAAGCCTATGACTCGTACGAACAATTTAAGGTTGGTCAGAATCATCGAGAATTGTCAGGTTGAATCAAATCATTTATCAGCACTAATAATAATGAATAAATAAATATACTTCGATAAGTAAAATTGTGCAGTGACCAATGTTGGAGTAAATACTGTTACATAATTTCGTGAAATAAAATGCAACATCGATGTACGTTTTATAGCCTCAAGAAACTATCGGGATAAAAACTATACTCTTTTCGGGGTGGTTATGTATATTTTATGGAGCTGCTATTTTTATTGCGAAACTTTTTAAAACAGCGAAATTTTTCGTGACTTTACGAGATAAACGGAAGGCAGCCAACAAGCGGAAAATACATATGATTATTTGAATGTACATGAGTAATGGATGCTTGTGAATACGGTTACGAACGCGGAAGTTTCACAGCAATTTGAAGCCGACTAATCGAAAACATCTTAACTCGCAGAAAACGATAATCTCGGTTCGATATGTTACGACGAACAGTCTGAATGAGTAATCAAAATTTTTCGCGATCTATTTCGATGATCGAAAACTTTTATTTATAATTTATTATACTTCTAAAACGTTGATTGTTGTTCCAATGTCCGTCATAGCTGCAGAATTACTCCCTAAAGTTTCTGATATCTATTTGTAAACGCCCTGTATAAAAGATCGTATATATTTTGCAGAAACAACGCGTAAATGTGATTGTTGTTTGAAATAATTGCATAATGCCGTCGAAGTGCATGGAAATGTACAAGTGTTTTTAGCGTTGTTCGACGCTTTGATTTTTACAGCGCGTACCCATGCTCATGTGCGTGCTTGTTACGCCTTCATCGACAAATTAATGGTGATGAGGAATATTAGGAGTGGATAGGAGATGGAATTATGAGCCTTCCTGTTGTCTCCTACCGCTATATTTACACAAACGTACATACGTAATCACGAATAATTTAACTCGCGTCGATATCGAAGATTTGCAAAGTACGTATAAAAAATAATAGAAGAAAAATATTCATATTTACGAATAAATGTAAAGTAAATTAATATATTTCATACATGCTTGACTTAATATCATCTATTACATTCTGTATATTGTAGTTTTGAGTCGTAACGATGCAAGTTCCATCGTAAAAAAATAAATAGTTTCAATAGTTTCGAAATTCCTTAAAAATACGAACGAATTTATATTGAAGAAATAAAAGTGACAAAGCCCCGAGTAAATTTGTCTAATGGTCGAGTAATGTAATTCTTTACGTGAATAGTTTTACTAGAAACGGTTGAAGTATTCGAGCAGTCCAGGTGGAAATAATATACTAACGATTTCAGATAAAAAGAGTTAAAGAAATGGAACGGACAATCAAGTTACTCGAAATATTAACTCGAACGATCGAGAGTGCTCGGCGTCGATGTCGATAAAGCGAGCTTGGCTTGGCTCGAATTTCGACTAATCGGACAGCTTTGCTATTAGGTCGATTGGGTCGATTTATCGTCTGTTTGTGGCGGTCGACCGAGTTAGCGGTAACTCGTTAGGAATATGAAATGACGGCGCGGGCACACTGTTGTTGAACTAGTCGCCGACAAACTGTGAGTTTGTTGACTGGAAAATTTACAACGCGTGCAGTTATCCGACGTATCGTAGGTATACAATGAAATTTAAGTGCTGGGGAACGCTCACGCGAAAACTATTTTGCGTGTGCGCTAGAACTTCCGGGATAATTGGAGGACACTAAGATAATCGAGTAATTACATTATCGCTAGCAGGAAGGCCGTGAAGTATAGAACATTATTAAAAAAAAAAGATGGAATAGGTATTTTCAGAAGTATGTAAAAACATGTGAATTATTTCCTTCGACATCGACTTCTACATTTTTATTACAACTTCTAGTAATTTATTCGACGATTTCACGTTATTCTCGTCTATTTTCTTAGATCATTGTCGTCTAAATTTCTAAAACATGTAGCATTGTGAGAAAGTATTGAGTACATTTCACCATTGTTGTATAATTGTATATAGGTACAAAATTCACGAAGGAAATGCTGTTTAGATAATTAAATATTAGACTCAACGCTGTTTAGACAATGTTTCACTGTGTTTAATTCATGGTATGTAATCGTTCTTCAGATTTGATTCCAGACCGCATCGTAACGTTACCCGTCGTGTAAAATTGAAACAAGCGACGAACGAATGATTTGGAACGAAGCCACGCGTGTAGATCGCAATGAGTTACCAATCACGAAATTTATACCAATCTATATGATGAATTGACAATATTGATGAGTCTTAAACGATGTTTTGTTGCGCGCATTTGAGTAATTAACCTTTTGCACTGCGATGGTATTCGGCACAACGAACCAATATTCTTTAGACTTTGATACAAACGGGGGAGGGTCAATATTTTCGAACGCAGCTGTCTTTTTCTATTCGTAATTCGAGACTTTGTTAACGCAAATTCTATAGCTAATAGATTATATTCTCAACAAAATAAAGAAAAATCACTCGTAGCCTAAAAAATATAAATTCATAATGCAAAGGGTTATATACACCCCTCGCAAAAGAAGCAAATAAACACGTATGGACGAGTTAAAAAAATTAATTCCCCAAGATTGGACGTCAAAGAAAAAAAAAATCTAGATGCTCTCGAACTATAACGAGGCTGTAAAAATAATTTCGATTCTCTGTGAAAATAATGTATCGTTTTCGCGGACAATTTGAGGGTTTTTGGCGTGGCAGTGAACGCGAATTAAATAATGTAAACCGCGGAGCTAGTTGTTCGAGTTTTACGATCGCGAATTCGAGCGCGGATAAGTTGAACAGAACAGTTAAAGAGTAAAGTAACGACTTCCTCGGGACTACCGTGAGCCAAGACGCGGTATAAATCGTTGATTTGGATTGAACCATAAAAAGAAGAACTTACTGTTTGGCGTACGCGATGGATTTCGCCAACCCGTTCCCGGAGCCGCACGGTATCACGCCGAGGGGCAATTCCCTGAGGGCCTTTTCCCAATCGGGCCTTTGGAAAAGGCCATTCACTACCTCGAACACGATACCGTCGCCCCCGACCATCAACAGCCCACTCCATTGATAAATGTCCCTCGTACGCACGAACTCGCGAGCGTAATTGGGACACTTGGTGATGTGCACCTCGTAAGGCCTCTCCGCTTCCGACAGAATCGGATGGATCCTCTTCTGGAACGTTTCACGGCCCCTTCCGGGCCCCGACTTCGGATTGAGCAAGACAAGGAGCTTTCGCTGCTCGCTAGGGCAAGCTGGAACAGTTTTAAAAGACACGTGTGAAAGTGGGAAGTCGCCTCGGATGCCTCGGACGGTTCGTTGCTACTTGAGAATCTCTCGACGATTACGTGACACGTAATGCAACGGGCGTGTTTAATCTTTAGAACCCCGGCGCCGCAGTCGCTGCACCAAATCCCTTGCGGAGATTTCTCCGCAGTATCCCTCTCGGACGCGTCTGATTATGGAGACCGAATCGTCTCTTTTGTTTTCCTTACAACACGTCGACCGCCAAAGTAATTGTAAACTACAGTAACTTAATATTTTTCTTGGTACTTGTATTCGCGAGCTCGCTGAAATTCGTGAATCTTATTCAAATTTATTTCCTTCGACATTTCGACTTGAGAATTTGTGTTGTTTTATTGTCAGAATTTCTGTCAGTTATATACAGGGTGTTCAGCTACTCACCATGAAAAATTTTAATGGGAGATTCTAGAGGCCAAAATAAGACGCATTGTTTAAATTTTGAATCACTAAAATCCTCCAATTCGTCCAGAAATTATGACTTTTTAAACATACGCATGAAATTTCGGGGAAACATTTCTAACCACACAGTATATGTATATTTTCGGTAAGGAATTTTTTTCTCGAAAGCGCGTAGGATTTCGGGGGTATGTCTATTGACCAAAAATTATTGTAATTGATCCCTGCAACCTAAAATAATTTTTTTAGAACGATTTGAAATTTTTTAATAACTTTTAAAGGAAGCCTCAATCAAGAAATTGATATTCTTAATTTTCATCTTATTTTGGCTTCTAGAAACTCCCATTAAAATTTTTTCCAGGGGTGGCGGAACATCCTGATCAGGTTCATTTATCTAATTAAAAATGACTCTGAGCATTGCTGTACTACCGAACACTCGAAATAAATACTCGAAAGTTTCTGATTTCAAGCCTTTATACTCCCTTTATAGTTTATTTTCAGCGCTAACGTGAAACCTATCGCACAGGTTGTGTCGTGAAACAGTCTCGTATACTTTGTTTAAGTACCTTTTGCTTTCCTTTCCATTTTGAGAATGAAATCGTTAAATAAAAAGCATAAAATAAATGTTTAACAACGATTCTTACTTATTAACTTTGTTAAAAATGGCAATTTTTATACTTTTGCACCGTGTATACGATTGCAACGTGCTGCACAGCTGAAAATGTAGCTTGAAACTTGTAAAAGATTGTATGTCAAGGAGATTCTTGTGGAAATGGGTTACACTCAGTTAAATGTATTGCACGTCCATCTCGTGAATTCTGGGTAACACCGGATATCCGACGCAATAGTTTGTGTCTCGATACTCGGAAAACGTCGGCGCAAATAGCTAGTACCACTTTGTAATGTTCGAACCAAAACGTTCCACGGAAAAATCGACCATAGAAAGACCTAAAACTACGCGTTTTACAATAGAATATCTCGATCGCTGATTCGCGATTTTATTTCGACGCTCAAAACTCATTTGCATTTCGTATACGGTCGATCAATTGTAAAAAATGTTCACTTTCGTTTCAATTTGTATGATATAAGACCAATTTCCTGGTCCGTGCAAATGCCGACTGGATTCATAAGAGAAAATAGGTTGCCGGAATTGCAACGAGGAAAGTCGTAACTTTCGAGCAAAACTGTTTTCCATTGAACAATTTGTACAGGCTCCGGTTGGATTTACGTAAACGTTGCAGTCATGAGTCGTTAAACGTAACCAGTGAAAGTACAGATAAAGCGAGACTGAGAACGAAGTCTCGATGAAAATCTAAGGAAAAATCTTACTCAATCGTTTGATAATCGTTCATCTTCTCTGCGTCGTTGATTGCCTTTCGATACCCATATATGCGACACGAAGGTAGCTATTTCCAGCGTCGGCAATACAAAATGATGATTACTGCCTACATTAACGTACATTACTTTGATTTATACTCGCTGATTACGTGACTGTGTATTCTAAGTTCGTTTTCGCTTTTCGAACGCAGTTTTTAAAGACGGTTATCCGTGGAAATTCTAGTGGGCAGAGGATGTTGGCTAAATTTTCATTTATTTCATCGATTCGACACAGTATGCAGTAGTCTATTATTTTCTCGATCACTCGAATGAACATACGTTAAAATAAAACATCGAGCGCCAGAAGAGTAGCTTTTGTAGCTTTTGTAGCTTTCATTTTATTTCGATTCAAAGTTCCCGTCGCTCTTATTGGGAAACAATGTAGATATTTTTTTCAAAGACCTTTCAGGAACGAAAAGTAAAAAGGTTGTAGAACAAAAGCTCCAGCGCGATACGAAAGTGATTCAACGAACTGTGTCGAAGTAATACAGGAGCAAGAGTCCGTTTTTACGTGACATTAAAAAATCTCTTATAATGCAATTGATAAGCAGACACGCGATTTTAGTGGCTCTTAACGTTTCGAAAGAAATTATTCGTATACAAAGTAATAGAATAAACGACATCTGCAATTGGAATGTCGTGACAAGACGACATTTAAATTTTCACGATGATAAAAGTCGTGACTTTACGTCGCGTTAAAACGGACCTTTACTCCTACAAGAGATCTATGGCACGGTTTATTGGCGCGGATGTTGGGTTCAATGTTGGTGTTCTGGTGGAGACGCACATTAATTTTAATACTCTTCCGACCTTACCCCCCTCGTAAATCTTGCACACAATGGGCAGAAATCATGCGTCTTGCGTCATTGACCTACCACATTTCTCAGCTAATTATCGCGCATTCCCATTTCACTGATTTCACGAAGATCAACACGTTAAACGTTGTGTCAGACTCTGAGGAGCCGATATTGAATTTTTTTTTTTTAACGATTAAACTCGAAATTGTCGAATCTGGGGCCCAATAAATCGAGTTCTTGCCTAAAACGTTCACATGGCCGCGATGCTGAGGATGTAACGAGTAACGCGACGTAATCAGCAATTTTATGTAGGTCATTTCCAGATTAATTTGGCCCCCGGCCACGTAGCCGATACTTTAGAAAAATGTCGAAACACTTTCGGGCGACGCTGAGACGAGACACTTGCGACCCAATTGTTCTTCTGTCTCGCGACTTACGTACGCTCCGGGTACGTCATTCGATTCGTATCGATATCGTTAATAAGGTCGTAAATAAAAGTTTCATTCAGCCCGGGAATCTGGCCCCGGATTCATTCAGATGGAAACCACGTATGGCTATAAACGTACGTTACGGAGATGATTTAGGAACACGATCTCGGGCGTTTCCATTAAATTTTAACGTATTCGATTAATCGCGAGGATGCTGGTCAAGTTTAAGTTATGTACGAACTACTGTTTTAATGTCGAGTGGAAAAATCACGAGGTTCTGAAGTAAAATTTGTATTATTTTTTTTTAATTTGATACTGTTAGAGGTACCAAAATGGAGTTCAACGCGTCAAAATAGCAAACAAAATAAATATATCTATTCTCTCGTTGCTCGTATTCCATGGTGATGCACAAAGTTATTCACGAAAAAATTAATATCTCTACCCGGTTTAGAGATACATCTTTTTTCAGTTACACGGGTCACCCTATACAGGGTGTTCGGCCACCCCTAGGAAAAATTTTAATGGGAGATTCTAGACGACAAAATAGGACGAACATCAAGAATACCAATTTGTTGATGGAGGCTTCGTTAAAAAGTTATTAACGTTTAAAGTTCCGTTCGTACTGAATTTTTTTCTCGAAACTGGGTAGGATTTCGGGGGTATGTCTATTGACCAAAAATGATTGTAATTGACCCCTGCAACCTAAAATAATTTTTTTAGAATGATTTGATATTTTTTAATTTTGTCGAAAAATTTCACACCTTCTCGAATTTTTTTCTCGTAAGTGGGTAGGATTTCGAGGATATGTCTAATGACCAAATATGATTGTAATTGACCCCTGTAATCGAAAATAATTTTTCCAGAACGATTTGAAATTTTTTAATTCAATTTTTAATAACTTTCTAACGAAGCCTCAATCAAGAAATTGATATTTTTGATTTTCATCTTATTTTGGCCTCTAGAATCTCCCATTAGAATTTTTCTGAGGATTGGCCGAACACCCTGTATAGAGTCGCGTTATATCTGATCGATTCCTGCAGAGTCACTGTATGTTCGATCCAATACGGCTCGCAATTTCTTCCACGACTAATCTTTCTTTCCGGCTATAATAACAGAAGGCTAGTCGATAAGATACGAAAGGATCTAACAACGATTCTTGCGTCATAAGATACACGAACCGGTAATGATAAGTCTGCACTCATCGATAGTTCGATAATTGCAATGATGTATCAATGCACATGGAAGTTTTGGAACGATACGGTGAAATCAAGATTTACCTAATATATAAGAACGTTAGTCCGAGGAATATTGCATAGAAAGGGTTCATGAGCTCTATTAAAGTGTCACAAAGAGTTCGTGGAAAATGAAAGATAAGAACCACTGGTTTAAACGACCAGAAACTTTATTCATCGCAGTTTTGTTCGTTAGCTTCCTCCGCTGTGCGTCCCTCGTTAACTCTTTGTCCCGGTCGTTTCTTGCCGGTGTTCTAATTATTATGACACGGACCGTTCTTGGATTACCGTTTCCCACATCCACACACCAAGCGTCAACCTTCCAAGTCTGTTCGTACATGCACGATTTATCATGCCTACGCGTGCCTTCCTGACGCCATATTTGTTTCCTTCGTTCTCTGCTGTGTGCATCTTATAATATCACAAAAATTTTAACTGGATAAAAAAAAACTCATTAATTTATAGAAAATAAAACCGAGTGAGACGAAGTTGAAAACATTTTGTTATATAAAAATTTGAAATAGAGGGTTTTTATTTTTGAACGAGCACTGTTATTGCCAAATAGCTATTATTTTCTCGACTTTCGTAACATACGTTTCGAACCGTCGAATGTGTTTTTTCAGTACAAATTTTTTTGGAGTAAAAGATATATGGACTATCGATTATTTTTTACAAATTGTCGTAACATTCCATTTACGAAAAAAATTGTTTGGAATCTCGAGAATTTTAAAAAGCATTATACATTATAATCATGACTCTAATGTCTTTTAATCGTCAACTAAGGAAATAAATATTTATCAGGCAACGGGTAAAACAATTTCAAATTTAAAAATGCATTTTTTTACGTAAGACCGACATCAACGTAAAGTAAAACAAATGCCTGTATTTTTGGAATATTCATCACGAAATCGCATCGATAGTTTATGTTTTAAAAGGTCGCTTCGAGGAAAACATTTAATCTTAACTTTTTAAGTGATTTTAAGTTAGAAGATAATTTTAATCGCTTAATCATTTCTTTATCTCTTTTCCATGCTCATCTAATACGATTGTTTCTGTGATTTTGTTGTGACAACGTCAACAAATCTAATCAAATAGAAATGTTCGTTCTGTTTAAGAATTCTCGAAAACACGATCACTGTTTGGAAGTCCAACGTGGACTAGATAAAATGTTATTAATATTTCCATGTAGACACGTCTCTCAGTATGGAGTGGCGTATGCAAATCTCATCTATTGAGTAAACTTCGCGCCACCTTAACTAATCAATCCTTGGTTGCAGTTCTTGTTATTTCAATCGCGTCCAAACCGAAGGAGCGGTTCGGTAACCCTCAAAGTTTAGTTAATCGATACCAAGCACTTGTAGCTACACTCCGATTCTACATCCTATTTCAATATTCATTCAGTGTTCTTCAAATTTATTCACACGCGTTCAAACCGAGTATACAGGATGTTCGGCTACACCTGGGAAAAATTTCAATGGGAGATTCTAGGGGCCAAAATAAAACGAAAATCAAGAATATCAATTTCTTGACCGAGGCTTCGTTAAAAAGTTATTAAAAAATTAAATTAGAAAATTTCAAATCATTCTGAAAAAATTATTTTTGGTTGCAGAGGTCGATTACAATCATTTTTGGTTATTAGACATACCCTCGAAATCCTACCCACTTTCTAGAAAAAAATTCGAGAAGGTGTGAAATTTTTCGACGGAAAAAAAAAATTTCAAATCGTTTTAGAAAAATTATTTTCGGTTGCGGGAGTCAATTACAATCATTTTTGGTCATTACACATACCCCCGAAATCCTACTCAGTTTCGAGAAAAAAATTCCTTACCGAAAATATAATTTCTGGCCAGAAATGTCTGCCAGAATTTTCATGCGTATCTTTAAAACGTCATAACTTCTGAACGGATTGGACGATTTTAATGTTTAAAAAAGCAAACTACGCGTATTTTGATGGAGAATATATATAAGTCGCAAAAATATTCGAAAAGTTGGTCCTTGACCCCGCAAAATGAGAAAAACCCCATAAAAATGATCCAATTTTCAAACAGCCATAACTCCTACAATTGTGAATATATTTCAATGAAACTTTTTTCTGAAGTAGAGCTCATGGGTACCTACAAAAAAGTATTAGACAACTTTTCTGTAGGGCGTCAAACAAAAATACTAAAAATGAAAAATGAATTTGTAAGAAAAATCGACAGGGGGTAGGTGCCTAAATTTTTCGGCGTCAAAAAAAAAATTTCAAATCGTCTGGAAAAAATATTTTCTTCTGCAGGGGTCAATTACAATCATTTTTGGTCATTAGACATACCCTCGAAATCCTACCCACTTTCTAGAAAAAAATTCGAGAAGGTGTGAAATTATTCGACAAAATTAAAAAATTTCAAATCGTTCTAAAAAAATTATTTTCGGTTACAGGGGTCAATTACAATAATTTTTGGTGAATAGCCCTACCCCCGAAATTCTACCCACTTTCTAGAAAAAAATTCGGTGCAGGTGGAACTTTAAACGTTAATAACTTTTTAACGAAGCCTCCATCATCAAATTGGTATTCTTGACTTTCGTCCTATTTTGGCCTCTAGAATCTTCCATTACAATTTTCCCCAGGGGCTGAACACCCTGTATAATGAAATATTTGTGAAACGTTCTACCCTGACAATCATGAATCTTTACAAGTTTGTAAACAAAAATGTTCTAAAATACTAACTATATTAATTAAGGGTTACATTAAAGTGAATAAGAATAAAGTATGTCCTACTACGGGGTGGACAGATTGTTATGAGCAACTGTATTTATTAATCATGTTTGTCCAACGCCTATGAGTGTTCATCGCAGGAAGTGATCGATGAAACGCTTGCAAACGTTCGTGGCATTGAAAGGGTTGAAGTAGCCATTTCCTTGAACGTTCCTCCACGACTCCAGCTTATTTTCGATCCTTTGCCATTTAACTCTTCCAGTCTAATTCACATCTCGAATTGGCGTAGAAAAATATTTGTCATGGTTTTCAGTAACGTGAGACAAATTGGAGGAATCATCTCGCGTCTAATTGGTTAAAACTTGAACAACAACTCGTCAGAAAATGGTTCGTTTGAGACGTATCTTCCATCGAATACAACATCTTTTTAACGAATCCTCATCGACCCAGATCTTTATTTACATTCTCTAAAAATTACGTAATCCTTCTAAATCGCTCTCATTCTTGTTTCAAAAGTTGTACTCGCGGACGAAGAGTGCAAATTTCCGTCGACAGGACTTTTATATTTAAAAATTCAGCATCCGCGATGATTGTGACTCGCGTAAAGTTCGTTTCCTTACAGAAGTTTCAATGTAAAACTTTTCTGGGTACACGTTTAACAGATGCATGCAGTATTGATCGCGAAAGTATGGCCAAATATTGCCGATAACATCCATTCCTGATCGAATATTGATATCAAAAGCATTCAGCCTTCTATTAGGGGCATCGAACAAACGAAAATAGCACACGGTAAATAATTCATATTCATCGTTGTATTAAATAATCTCTGCAAGACTCGTAGACTCGTTACAACGTTCTCGAGTATTTAATCTCTAATGTTTGTAAATGTTGTATGGTGATTACATCAATTAGTGTTAATACACTGATTTGCAATTTTGTACTAAAAGGATAAACGCCATCTGGTAACACTTTTTAGTTATCAGCTGTTTCGCGTGCAACAACGTACTTATGAAGCTACAAGGATCGCAGAGATTGTTATACCAAGCGCAATAAATGTAAATTTAATTCATCGAATATGAATTTTCATCGAGCAATTTGTCTAATTTTAAACAAACCATCCTATATCTATGGTAGGCTACAGAGTTCCGAGATACTTGTACGGACTGAATTATGAACGAGTTAGAGATTTTAGCGTCCAAAAGAGATTATTTCGGGTGAACCTTGAACTGTTGACATCCTACACCCAAGGATACTACGATCACCTTCGTTACCTAAAGTTCTCACGAGATCGGTACGTTTGTTCCCGTCTACTAAAAGCGAAACGCTGCTAGTAAATGATATCTTCATCCGTACACGCGAACTGTCGTATCTGCTCGTACATATTTCACACGTTGCAACCCAATATCCGACACGAAAGATTAAATGATACACTGGTATTGCTTGTGTTCGTAAATTACCGACCGAAAGATTATTCGATATGTTAATGCTGAGAATTGATCACGCTGGATGAGAAAGTGATCATGTGTAACGTACAAGGTGAGCCAATAAGAACTTGACGAAGTTCACTTTTTCTTAAGTTCTTTATTTTTGGGGCAAAGGTTTCGAGAGGACTGATCAGTAAGACTTTCTAGCAGGCCCTGTTTTAGATGACTAGGATATTAGGAAGTCGGTCGAGCGCTTGTGAGAGCGCGATCCCTCTGGTGGTGAGCATAGGAGACATCTCCACAAATTATTGCTTAAAATGACTCGTTAATGTTGTATGGAAAAATGTTTGAACTTTGTTGTATCGAAGTGATTACAGAAGTAGATCTGACAAAAGGTAGATGTTCGAAAACTAATTAGGTGTGAGTCAGAGGTAAATAATGAAATCATTAAGATGTATGTTTTGCAGTTCTTGTGGAAAGAGGATATTCATTATTGATACATAAACATTGTGAGACGTGTGTACTTGGTACACAAGAGGTAATTGCTTCAACCACAGCTACAAAGAATGCAAGATACATTAATATGCTCTAACAGTAACAATAAATATAAATTCAAACGTTATAATTGGCAAACTTCTGAATAATCTATGTTCCATATTTAATTAAAATATTTGCTTGTGTATATTCTTCGAAAAAGCAATGTTCACAGCTGAAAATATCACGTTAATGTCTGAGAAAATACGAAATATAAAAAAAATTAAATAACATCATGTGAGATACAACTGATAGGCAACGGGTTATATTAGATAATAGTTCTTATCGACTCACCCTGTATAACGCAACAAAATACATAGCTTACAACGCCGTTTAACCTTTTTTATTCGTTCGACCAAAGTCTGCGTGTCAATGAATTGTTTCATTAACATGCATCGTTTAAACATCCTAACGCAACTATAAAAAGATACGCTTATTTTTAGCTGTGTTGTAACTTCGTTACACATTTACGAAACTTACGCGAAACTTTGTTTAACGCGTTTAAATATTTTAGTTCGTCTCGTTTCTGCGATAAGCTGTTCAGGCGATAAAATTATTGCTTATTGGTACTGAATTAATGCGATTTGAAATGAAATCGTGATTCCAGTCGAAACAAATATTGAATTCGCCGATTAATCTTTATCGCGAGGCTTTTAATCGTGCCTGGTCAGAATCTGACATTGAACCTGGCATTCGTAAGAGCAAATAAATATTTTTAGACTTTGGATCTGAATAATAAAAAAGAACGCAATGAATGCGATTTATATTCATAGTCATCGCGTTACACGTTTAACAAGTTCGCTGCTATAGCAACATATTCTACTAAGCGAGTGAAAAACGCCCACAAAGACCACTAGAAAAACATTACAAGTAGTTTAACACTGTTACGATACGGAGTTGAGCAAATTTTATTTTCGAATAACGAATAAAAATGTTAGATTCATTCGTAAGCTAGTTTTGCCTGGATATTTATTTACGGGTTCCAACTTACGAATGAATTTAACAATTTTATTCGTTACTCAAAAATAAAATTTGTCCAAATTTAATATAATACAGTATATTGTAGCTGAGAGGTGGTACGATACAGAGTTGGGCAAATTTTATTTACGAATAACGAATGAAAATGTTAGATTCATTCGTAAGTTAGTTTTGCCTGGATATTGGTTTAAAAAATCTATTTACAGGTTTTAATTTAGGAATGAATTTAACAATTTTATTCGTTACTCAAAAATAAAAGTCCAACTTTAATATAACACAATAGATTGCAGCTGGGAGAATGTAAAATAATATTTTTATTTTGAAACATATGTTTCGTAAATTATAAAAAAAAACACTTGAATTCATAACACAAAGTGTGTTAATTTGTGTTTAAATATATTATACAAAAAATATTTATATAAAGAACGAACCATTATCAGTTCAAAATGTATTGCACGACTTTTATTCACTGAAGCTTTGTCTACACTACCGTTCGAACACGTATGTTACTCACTGTGTGAGAATGTTAATAGTCTCAATAACAAGGCCAACGTAAACATTTTCTGTATGGTAAAATCGATTCCCTTTCGTTTCATTTGCATACGTGGGAGTTCTCGGGATATAATGGCAAAATGACCTTTGCAAAACTTCAGGTATTGCAAACTCATTTTAGACCAGTTAAAGATCAAGTGGAAAACGTCGATGATTATAAATTAAAAAGAAAACGAACAATATGGATTATTTTGATACCTTATCAGTCTCAAAAATTGTTGACAAATCTCAATCCTCAATTATTTTTGGCAGTGTATTATTGTTTTATTTCTATAGTTACATACAGATATAATTAGATACTACTACTATTGTACAGTAATAAAAAAATATGTTAAGCTACTACCGAATAAAATTACTGCAAAAGTGAACTATCATGAACTCAAATTATTTTAAATAGATTGCATGCATGATAAAAATGTTTTATTTCCTTCTAAACTGACACGTGGAAAACTAAACCGTCTTCATTAGAATTTTACAAATCATCGACTACGTTCGATTATTTTTTTTTATAAAGAGCGGATTTGCACGTATCGATTTCCATATTTAGTTCTTTTTATCGTACCAAACATCAAAGCTGACGTCAAACTAGATTTAGCTAATACATTCAAGTTCTTCTTCGGTTAAATATTATTGTTCTACAGAGTATTACGTAAGTGGAAAATTATTGTTTTTCTTAATTCAAAATATAATTAGAAAAAAAATAAACCATTAGTCTGATAGACTAAAACCACCATGAAATAAAAATTAATAAAATGGCATACCTTTTAACAGAAATATTCAATGTTTAGACACTAGTTTTTTTGTTTGGTAGTAGTATAAAATACTTTTGCGATATTAAGTACAAAATATTAATATACTGTTCGAAATAATTGAAGAATATACATATATCAAAAATTATTAAGACATCCTACAAATCAGAAAAATATTTTTACAATAAATAGGTAATTTTATTATTCATTCTCATATCTGACTGAACCAGTACAGTTTCATGTACGCAGACGCATGGTTTTTCCTCTGACACACTTCCTACTAATATAGTTTTTATATTGCATTAATTATACTTTTCTGAGAACTTAATTAGCATCGATCGTAGATGTTAATATTACTACAGCCATTGACTGAAATAAACTGCACATTTTTCTATGGAATTATTTTATTTCCTCATTACATAACTCCTTCGTAAATAGATGGGCGCTTCTTCGGAAAAAATGCTTGGCAGAAAATAATTAGAAGCATTGGAAACGTATTCCAACCAATTAAACGTAGTTTTCTACCTTATTAAAGGACTGTTTATTAGATAATAGACAATGGTAATACGACATACGAGACATTATTTTCTAACTATTTCGACGACAAAGGAAACGCTTTATGAGTCACATCATTCCCACTATGCCACAGGTTGTCGGTGTTATTAAAGAGACAAAGATTTGGCACCGATGCAACGAAATCTTGGAATCGGTTACCTTCGAAATACCGAGTAATGAAGATCTTAAGACAGATTAATAAGTCCTGCTTAATAATCGTTCAAAACTAAAAGATCATTGTGATTTTTTATTGTGGTTACTAGATTGCAAAAACTTAGATATTTTTCTAGATTTTAAATCTTCTGGAAAGTATACAAAAAATAATCGTCAGTATTGAACTGCATTACAGCAGCTATGATTATACGATTCGTTGGTCGTGTTATACAATTGAAAATGGCTACGTCACGCATCAAAAAATAATACCATTGTTGCCATAATGGTGCATGAGAAACGCAGGTGTAATTATCCCTAAATTGTAATTATTTTAAATAGTTCAGACAACACCGTAACTGAGAAAGAGATAAGAGGATAAATATCAAGTTACACAATGAAATATGTTTCATTTTATCTACTTCTAGAATCTAAACTTTTGAAATCAACGAACAAAACCCGCGTATATTTTTTTTAACGTTAATAAATACATCGATAATACGATCAAACAAGTAAGAATATGCTTGATAGTTCTATGTTTGAAATTCAATTTTTCAATGTTTTATTTCGACTTTCTACTTGTATAATAATTTTTAGAACAATACGAAGAGAAAAATGTTTAGCATGTTTCAATGCCAATCATATTGAATCAGCATAAAAATAGTCATATAGTTCGAAGTAATACAAATATTTGATAAATATTTAAATTTAAAATAAATGTTCTATGTTGCAATAAAAATGAAAGAACAGGCATTATCACGATATTAGCAATTAACGAACCCAAGCAATAAATATTGTGACAAATAAAATTTCTTCGTATCCAGTCACGGAAAGTCGAAATATTTCGCAATTTCTTGCAGTATTAAACAAAGAAATCAGATATCGCGTCCAATCACGCAATTGCAAAGATCAAGATTAACGAATTGTGAAATAAATTACATATATGTATCTGGATTTTTTAACAAAGTAATGAGTTCAATTGTAAA
This sequence comes from Colletes latitarsis, assembly GCF_051014445.1. NCBI lineage: Eukaryota > Metazoa > Arthropoda > Insecta > Hymenoptera > Colletidae > Colletes > Colletes latitarsis. Next base: position 32,873,825 of record NC_135137.1, read on the forward strand.
AAAATATTTAAACTATTATTAAAATGGCAGAAGATCATAGATCAAAATTACACGTAAGTTTATCAAGTAAGTTCTACATAAAATTGGCAGTATTTAATATTCTTACAGAGAATCGAACACATTTATCATACAACCTCATAAAAATAAAATGCAAAATATAGAATTATGTAAAATAGTTTTTCTTCTCTAAGTACCTCTAAAAACTTTTGCCATTAATTAATCATAAACAGAAAAGCAGGAATAATTTGCCAGGAAAGGTTTGTTGTTATTAAAGGCGTGATAAAAAGTGATCTAATCTAATATCGTATCACGGACATAGGAATTATCGCCAAACTATAATTTTGCATTACAAATAGTGATTATATCAGATGAAAACTTAATAACACATGAAACGCGTTTTGTTCCTACGGCTACACATTCCTCTCTCTCAGAGATTGAAACGATACATTTAATTATTGCAGTAGTTATGTAAAATTTTAATCCTAAAGCATCTCTTATACAGGGTGTTCGACCACATCTGGAAAAAATTTTAATGGGAGATTCTGGAGGCCAAAATGAGACGAAAATGAAGAATGCCAATTTGTTGATGGAGACTTTGTTAAAAAGTTATTAATGTTTAAAGTTCCGCCTGTAGAACGGTGATCTACAAACAGCTGCGTGCGCGTGATAGTGATTCTCATTCAGCATGAGAAGCTCTACTGTTCGCAGATCGCCGTTCTACAAGCGGAACTTTAAACGTTAATAACTTTTTAACAAAGTCTCCATCGACAAATTGGTATTCTTGCTTTTCGTCTTATTTTGGTCTCTAGAATCTCCCATTAAAATTTTCCCCAGAGATGGCTGAACAACCTGTATAGAGCTAATGAAACGTTTAAATACCTATATTTTTGTATTCGCGAGTGAAAAATCACAAGCAGCGACGTTTTTAATTGTAAAGAGCTCTCGCTTCCAGGCTTGTGGATATAAGTACTCTTTGCAAACTGAAAAAATCACACCACCATTCGTGTTGAATAAATGCTTTGTTCAACGATAAGTATCGCTCGTTTGCGACTAATTGTAAAAATACAAGAAGTTTCTTTTGAGTTATTAAGAACAAGTTAAGATTCTAAAGATTCTTTAACTTTAGGATTTTAGCGACTTTCTCGTGGATATGCAATTCACAAGCTTGAAGCAGGAAACGTGCATAACCGGATTCTATTTGAACAAGTTACGCAATGCTTGTGTACAATTTAGCAAGGAGAAAATGTCCACAGTGATTGTCTGGAAAATTTATATTTTTTAGGTTGTATTACTCTGTCGACGATTCGGCTCTATTTCGATCGAATTGTATACTGTTAAATATAAATTATATTGAACAGAAAATCTTATAATAATTCTCGAGATTTCACGAAAGAATGGCTCAAGTACGAAGATAACGTTTTCTGACTATAATGGGAAATAAGAAATACGTGGTATAAATTTGTTACTAAATAAAGAGGAAAAAAAATAATGTTCAAAAAGTCTGAAGCAGGAAGCGAATGCACATAAATTTCACAAGAATTCTGCTACCGGTGAATAATGATTTTTCTGCTTCTCTCGAACGCGGATGTTACGCTGCAGAAAACGCGCTAATAAAAAAAGGAACTCGATTGGAAAAAAAGTTCGTTCCAATAGAGGCTGGCCCAATTTAGATTTATGCTACACCAAATAATTAACGAACCATGCATCTGTAGAATGCATAAAATACCAAACATGAAAAAATATTCCATACCTATTTAAATTAAAATTTCTTCAAACACGCATACTTTTCAAAAATGCTGTTTTTCATGCTGTTTGAATAAATCAATTCTTTTTTACACATTTTTTTCGGTCATTTTCAATATTTTCAGAAAATATGTATTTTCTGTTGGATGTTTAAAAATGTAAAGTAATTCATAAAACTGAATTTTGTTCATTGAAATTCATGAATATACAACGGTCTCTGACGACCCTGAATATTTTCCAAGTAAAAATATGATAATGGACAAATTCTTATCGACGTCGAACAGAAAAGCAACGGAAAATTACGAGTTAGAGTTTAAACAAAGTATATTATTTTTCTTTATGTGTAATATCATTGCAACTTTTTATAGTAATCATTTTTTTAAAAGTATCATTCAGTACCCCAACAAATTTTACAAATAATTTGAACACAAAAATGGTCATATACAGGGTGTTCAGCCACCCCTGGGAAAAATTTTAATGGGAGATTCTAGAGGCCAAAATAAGACTAAAATCAAGAATACTAATTTGTTGATGGAGGCTTCGTTAAAAAGTTATTAACATTTAAAGTTCCGTTCATACTGAATTTTTTTTCTCGAAAATGCGCAGGATTTTGAGGTATGTCTATTCACCAAAAGTGATTGTAATTGACCTCTGCAACCGAAAACAATTTTTCTAGAACGATTTGAAATTTTTTAATTTTACCGAAAAATTTCACACCTTCTCGAATTTTTTTCTCGAAACTGGGAAGAATTTCGGGGGTATGTCTATTCACCAAAAATGCTTGTAATTGACCCCCGCAACCGAAAATAATTTTTCCAGAATGATTTGAAATTTTTTAATAAGTTTTTAATGAAGCCTCAGTCAACAAATTAGTATTCTTAATTTTCGTCTTATTTTGGCCTCTAGAATCTCCCATTACAATTTTTCCCAAGGGTGGCTGAACACTCTGTATGTATATTTTAATTATGTTTTAATATTCCCATAAATCATTGAGAAAATTATGCACAATGTCATGGCCAACTCTTCCTGCAATTTTATTGCATGTATTATACAATCATTACTCTTGAATATAATATCAAGATTATTTAAAGTACATTGCAATTTTTTCCTGTGTTTTCTTCTGAGTATAAAACTGGATTATGGAATCCATTATTTAGTAGCATCTATATAATTATACAATTTGTCTTAGTCCATCGATGAAATCAAATATTGCATAAAGTATTTATTTAAAGAACACAAGAAAGAATTAAAATATGTAGATAACATAGCTTCTGAAATTAATTCAATGCATGATTTTATGCATTGTTTTATTTGAATTTAACTTATTACATTAGTATTCAATGAAAAAGAAAAACATTGTGCCTGAGAGACACTTGTTGTATTAAACACAGGCATACTGTATACACTTATTTAAATTTATCCAAGCAAAGATATGTTGGCACCTGGCCTGCATATGCAAAGTATCTAATAGAAAGTATTTCACATCCTAATGTATATTTCACCCTCTATTTACATATCAAGGTAGATAGCAATGTAACTGTGTGTTACAATTTTAATGGAAATTCACCTAACCATTTGGATTAAATGTTTCTTGTTTGTTTATAAAATATAATTATAAATTAAAATTGTTCAAATGTATGCAATTAATATTATAACATTAATTAAATTTTTGCAACTTAAATTCTTCCCATCAAAACTTACGAATCTTTTGATAAAATAAAAAACTATTTGAATACCTTCATATTTATGCAATATAATATTTATTTTCACAATAAAACCACAAATATTTCGATTGCATTAGACACTATGCATTTAACTTTTGTTTCGTATTATTATTAATATTATAAAATTAATTATATTTTTGCAACTTAAATTCTTCCTATCAAAACTTACGAATCTTTCGATAAAATAAAAAAAAATATTTCTATACCTTCGTATTTATGCAATATCATGTTTATTTTCACAGGAATATCACAGATATTTCGATTGCATCAAACTTTTGTCTCGTATTATTATTCCACAATACCAAGCATCGATTATTTAAGATTATCATCTAAATTATCTCCGTCAAGTATCTAATTATCAGAAGGAGGAATCGTCGAGCAATTTACGAAATTATTATGCGACTCGCGTAACATTAAAAACTTCGACTTACCATTGATCAATGATTCAAGGTTCTCGTGAGTAGGGCTCATAAAACTTTTAGGCACGGGCACGCCAGCAATGAGACATTTGATGGCTAATCGCCACCTGCTAGCCTCTCGTAGATTATCCTCGTACTTGTCAAAGCTGAGAAATCGTAGAGTGACCGTCGTTCTCACGCGTCTCTTGACGCCTTTCATGCGCGCCTTCCGTAGAGTGTATGCATAAATATAAAGATAGGCCGACGTATCGAATTCATCGTAGCACTGAAAAGCTTCCACGGACTCGACGAGCTTCACCTGCGATCTCGAGGTGCCTGGCCCACAGACACAGCTTCCCGCGCTTTTACGTTTCGAACGCATACATCTGCATCCTATTATGTCGTTCAGAACGATCGTTTCAACCTTCGTCGTTTCGCTATTGTCTTTCTCTAAGCTGAGGTTCTTCTCCGTCAACCTTACCTTGTAGTAGGTGTTTTTCTTGGACGTGACATAAAAGGTTTCCTCGAGAAGAATGCCAGAATGCACTTGACCACCGTCCTCCATGACACGCTGATGACCGTCTTTCATTCGATAAGAAACATAAATCACACTGATATTCGTACCATGGACAGGCCATTATCGTGATCTTTAAGGCACGCGATGCACAGACATCTCATTCCACTGATAGATTTCCTCGTCTGGTCTTTGCGGGATGTTGTCGTTTCAAAAGATTCCATTAAGAAAGAGTATCAACGTCGGTCACTTAACAATTCAATTTTCGTTTACACGTTCCTTTGTTTCGTTAAGCATTTTCTGAAATGTACTGTGATGGATTTTCTTTGTACCTTTATGAATCTATCAAAACACGTGCATTTCTCGGGCAACGCTTTTACAACATTGTCTGGTTAAAGTATTTTACGAATGGACGGTTTCTGTATCCTGCTCGTGCAACACTGTTCAAGTTTTTCTTTCAATTGAATATTCGTAGTCACGAGAATGTGCGATCCCGAATTGCGATTGAAAAAAAATTATCTCACCATTACCTCGGCTACTCCCGTACTTACGCGCATTCGAGCATTGAACTGCCTCGAACACACTGAAGTCTACGGCATATACTGTCTATATGAAACCTGAAGGACCAATTACTGCCGGCACTTACGGAGCTCGTCACCAGGGGGCCACAAATTACAGATAATTCTCACAAGTTCGTTTCAAATGCTATGTTGAAGTACCCTTAACGCTATCTCTCGTTAAAAAGATGTACTTCATCATAAATAAAAATATTTCTTTTAGATAATTCCAACAAACTGCATTGCGCAAATTAGGAATTTCGTGTGAATTATTTTTATAAACAGGGTGTTCCAAGTTTTAGGAGCCAAATTTTGTCAGTATGTTTTATAGAACTAAATAACCAAAAAATGTAGGTAGACCTATGTTTATATATAATTTTTATGCTGTTTAGACCTATGAATTATACTGACAAAGTTTGACTATTCAAACATGAAACACCCTGTATAGACATATTAAACTATATATGTATAATTTCGATCAAAGTTAAATATGTTGACTTATTCTGTTTTTCTATGGCTGTCAGACACTTTCCCTCCAAAAACTCGAGTATTATTCTTGAATATTTTGTAATTCTTTTTACAACGAAAAGTGTATGTAGTATGTTACATTTTTAGCGTAAAAATGATTACAAAATGTTTAAGAATTCGATTGCATAGTTAATAGTACATATTAATAACATGAAATTATATATTGTAAATGTAAATGAACAATAATTTGTTTCTTAATGAAAGAATTACACATTTCATTGATTGTTATTTCAAAGCTTTAAAGATATATTGTTATTATCTCCGTGTTATTGATTTTTCCAATTAAGAAAAACCGTTTAATATAATAATTAAAACAATATTACATAAACACTAAAGGCAAGGTTGTTTAAAAATTATTGTAAATGTCGCGTATACATAAAATCGAACATTTTCTGTTTCACTACTTTTTTTTACAAAAATAATTTTAAACATTTGAATAGTCTGAAAACGAAATCAAAAGAGGTTATAATATTAATTATCATTATCCTATATCAATTTAATTTGTTTATACAATTTGATAACATGAAATAATGACAAGTTACATTTTAATTACTATCGAGTATCACGAGCGAAAAAAATACTTTTTTGTAATAAATTGTTTACAATGAATTATAACATCCCTTTTTTTGCGATGTATTATGTAAAAATACTACTGGAAAATAATATTTTACAAAACAAATATTTCTTACTATATAAATTTGTATAGAGTTTTTTCTTCTTTAGCTTGGCAATTCTGGTTCTGAAGAGCAACAGGTAAATAGTTAAAATTATTTTTATTTGAATGAATCTTTTCTTTATTATGTATATCGACATTCCTAATAAGAATTGTAGAAAATATATGTATTCAGTTTATAGTTTATAATTAATTTTTCGACTTAGTATTTTTTCGACGGCAACTTTACAACACAGTAAACAACGCCCTCTTAAACATCCGTTTTCACGAATCCCTATCGACTTCGAGAACGAGATCGTCCGCTTCTTTTCCGGTTTATCGAAATGGTAAGGCGATGCGGTGGATTTGTTGTATTTATAAAATCAATAGACAATTGATTCATCTATGCCGATCGCAATGAGTGGAGATTTTAATAAGGTTTCAGAGGTGTTAAAGAGAGTTAATGATAATTATTTCGTTTGTAGGGTATCGATATTAACCACAAACACGATAGGAAGGTTCGGCGTACAGAACCTAAATCGCAAGATGTCTATTTGCGACTCCTCGTCAAAGTGAGTACATCCACGTGTATTTTCAATTTCTGTTTTTAAGATGAATATAATTTATTTAATTCGTTAATAATTATATTATATAGTTTGTTTGACGTGAACTTTGTTAGAATCTAATTAACACAGTACTTGTAGTCTATGTTTTTGTTGATATATCATCGTATTGTTAGTATTATATACACGTGATACTTATAAATTTATTTTGCGAACTGCACTCTGTGTTAGTTCTTTCATGGACTAATCCAATTTGAACATTCGCTAAAGGAAATTTGGTCAACTTTACTATTCAGTCTTGTAGCAGTAGGCTAAAGATCTTATTCCAGTTGACACAATGCAATACAAAATTGATAGAAGTTTGCATTCAATATTAATGCTTATAAGATAATTTTGTTTAACTAATAGACATTTAAATTTTTGTATTTGAAATGATGTATTAGAACATATTGTGTAAAATGAAATTACAGTCAACTTACAGATTATATCATGGCAACATCTGTAGTTGCAACATGAATTGATTTATAATCATTTACTTCTTATAATGTTATGGACAGTTTATTAATATTTCAATGCAAACATTTATCAACATTATTTTATTCTAAACTATCTTATACAAGTGTGTGCTTCATGTTTTTATTGTAGCTTTACCGTTTCCTGGCTAGACGTACAAATGCTAAGTTTAATAAGATTATCCTCAAGAGACTTTTTATGAGCAAGATACATCGTCCTCCAATATCTCTTGCACGTGTTGTCAGATTTATGAAGAAACCTGGAAGAGAAAATGCTATTGCAGTAATTGTTGGCACAGTAACAGATGACTCGAGGATTTTTGAGGTTCCAAAGCTTACGGTAAATAAACTATCCACAGCATATTGTTTTAACAAATAATTTTGTAGCATTTATATTTGTACATTTATCTTTTAATTTTCTCATTTAAACTGATAATAATAATTTACATAGTTTACTAATTCTATGTTTGCTATTAATTAATCGGGATATTCTTCCGAATGGTACCCGCGGCCGATCGACATGAAATTTAGAGGGTTGAAGAGGGAGGGTAAATGAGTACTAAATGTAAAATTTTAGTTTTATTGACCAGAAAATGTTAGTTTGTAATATACTATCCTAATTAAACTTAAATATACAGGGTGTTCGGCCACCCCTGGGAAACATTTTAATGGGGGATTCTAGAGGCCAAAATAAGACGAAAATCAAGAATACCAATTTGTTGATGAAGGCTTCGTTAAACAGTTATTAACGTTTAAAGTTCCGACCGTACCAAATTTTTTTCTCAAAAATGCGCAAGATTTCGGGGGTATGTCTATTGACCAAAAATGATTGTAATTGACTCCCGCAACCGAAAATAATTTTTCCAAAACGATTTGAAATTTTTTTTTTTCCGTCGAAAAATTTCACGCCTTCTCGAATTTTTTTCTCGAAACTGAGTAGGATTTCGGGGGTATGTCTATTGACCAAAAATGATTGTAATTGACCCCCGCAACCGAAAATAATTTTTTCAGAACGATTCGAAACTTTTCATTTTCGCCGAAAAATTTAGGCACCTACCCCCTGTCGATTTTTCTTAAAAATTCCTTTTTCATTTTTAGTAATTTTGTTTGACGCCCTACAGAAAAGTTGTCTAATACTTTTTTGTAGGTACCCATGAGCTCTACTTCAGAAAAAAGTTTCATTGAAATATATTCACTATTGTAGGAGATATGGACGTTTGAAAATTGGAGCATTTTTATGGGGTTTTTCTCATTTTGCGGGGTCAAGGACCAACTTTTCAAATATTTTTGCGACTTATATATATTCCCCATCAAAATACGCGTAGTTTGCTTTTTTAAACATTAAAATCGACCAATCCGTTCAGAAGTTATGACGTTTTAAAGATTCCCATAAAAATTCGGGCCGACATTTCTGGCCAGAAATTGTACTTTCGGTAAGGAATTTTTTTCTCAAAACTGGGTAGGATTTCGGAAGTATGTGTATTCACCAAAAATGATTGTAATTGATTCCCGCAACCGAAAATAATTTTTCCAGAACGATTTGAAATTTTTGAATTTAATTGTTAATAACTTTTTAACGAAGCCTCCATCAACAAATTGGTATTCTTGATTTTTGTCTTATTTTGCCCTCTAGAATCCTCTATTAAAATTTTTCCCAGGAGTGGCCGAACACCCTATATAGTGTCGCTCTCGTTCCGGGCCGCAAGCGGTCCATCGTCATTTGGAAGAACAGCCGTTAATCAGATAATTGTACTGGCTCAAGAATAGTCAATGCATTTATTTCATTTATCGATTTTATATTACAGGTCTGTGCTTTACGCGTTACTGAAAAAGCTAGGGCTCGTATCTTGAAAGCTGGAGGTAAGCTGATCACATTCGATCAGTTAGCATTATGTGCGCCAACTGGAAAACGAACAGTCTTAATGCAAGGTCGTCGTAATGCCCGTGAAGCCGTGAAACACTTTGGACCTGCACCTGGTGTACCACATTCTCACACAAAACCATTAGTACGGTCTAAGGGTCGAAAGTTTGAGAGAGCAAGAGGCCGCAGGCGAAGCTGTGGTTATAAGAAATAAATTTTGTTTATTTGCCATCATTTATTGTACCATAGCCTTATGTTAACTTACGAAATCTAGGCATTTTTTGTCTATCTCCACATTCTTTTATATAGAAAGTCGAGGCGGTTGGAAAATAAATGTTGGCTTCGTAACATTTTTACACGTTATTAATTCCTTCATTTTTGGTAATTAATTGTATATTTATTAATATAAAATTAAAAGTTGCAGCAATTTCTTTAAAATAATTTTATGTTATAGGTTGGAAACGAATTGAGGTACTAGTTTGTATTTGTTGTTGATGTTGCCGCATTTTGGCTTTCATCAGGATTTTCTATTATCTCTTTCGGCTTTTCCTCATCATCTGATTGCGTTTCTTCTGAAGCAGTAACATCCGGAAAATATAAGTTCGATTCCTCTATACCTTTTTCTGGATTTTCACTTACATGATATGGCCCGATACCGGCAAATCCTAAAAATGTTTCACATCCTACCTTTTTTACAACGCATACAAATGTTTCGTACCTGTCAACGTGAGTTATGTTACATTTTAATCTTTCATAAAGGAATCGACTAGTATTGACCAGATATATGTTATTGTATATATACCCCGTTCTTTCTCGCGTGTTTAATTCGAACTCGTCAATACTCTTCGCTATGATTTTTGCTTCCGGTGGTTTATCGGATTCAAAAATACCGAAATTAATTATTTCGTCCTCAAATTCTTCTAAAACAACCTTTAAATCGTTTTTCTTCGTGTAATCATATTTAAACACTACTATAGGCAATTTTGCAGTTTTATCTTCATACTATAAATTAAAAAAGTTGAAATGGTAGTCCTAGGTACTTTAAAGTATAACACACTTACCGGATATGTCTTGTGTGTGTGTACGGGGAAAATCGTGCGAAAAACAATTGCCTTGTTTCTAGAGTTCGGGGGTGACCACGTAACAGGAAAAACTTCGTTTTCGGGTGTTACGTAGGCAGGCCGATGACGTCCAGCAAAACTAAGAAAAATAAAATTTGACTAACTTGCATTATATTTAAAAGAAACATAGTAAAATGCAAAATTTCTAATTTGTAATTTTACGCACCATTCTTCACTGAGAGACTTTTCCGCGTCAGGAAGTTCCGGTTCTCCAAATAAAAGACTCAACAAGTACTTATGGATATCAACATCGGGTTTTTCTTCGTTCACTTTCAATCTCATGAACATACATTTACCATCCAAAAGGTGTTGTTTAAAACTCGCTGGCAATACGTAATCGGACTGTAATGATAAATTCACTTGAAACGTTTTAAATTTTCAAATAAGAATTCGATCCTTAATCATCTCTAAAGATATTAGCATTTTATAATATTTGATTAATGTTACTTCATTGAAGAGTGTGGTGAGAATATCCTCATTAAGTCGTTTCCGTATTTCTTGTTCGACAATGAAATTCCCTGGTAAAATTTCTTCAACTAATTCTACGTACGGTGGGCTCGATTTTTTATCTCTTTTATGACCTTCTTCATCTTTGAAAATCCATGGGTAAAGTAAAAGACAATTTTCGTTGTTCAATGAAGTGGTCAGGTGCAACATTTCCGCTTCATATCGTGCTATAGCCTCAGCTTCTGCATTAAATTAATGTCAAACAAATAAGTATTACGGTGAAAGTATTTATTATATTTTTTTATTCATTAAAATTTCTACGCGTTAAATCAATACGTAGGATTTACTACTTCGACAAAGCGAGTGCGACGAAACATTGTGAAATTTTGCTATACATATATAAAACGTTTTGTTTTTATCTGTGTAAATCTATAGAGATTGGGATAAAATAAGAAAATCGTATTATGAAATAACGAAGTGCTTATCAACCGTATCTTAAAGTTGTGCAATATGATGGATATATGAATTTATGTGCTAATATGAGTCAAACATCTCTATAGTACGTTGTATGCAAAACCTTTTCGAGCCTTTTTTGCCGCTTCTTTAGCTATTCTAGATTCTTCGATGATTTTTAATTGCGTTATTTCTTCCGGACTTCTTTCAGATACATCTATACAAAACCTATACATTTGTAGAAAGTTAAGGGATTAACAACTACATATGTACAAGTTTTCTACCATACAATAATTTTTGATAAAGTAAAATCATTTTTCTCTGAAACTACTTTTCTTTCCGTTCTGTTATTTTTTTCTTTCTTATGCATATTTTACGTACTCGTGTTCTTCGCCATTTTGTACTCGGTGTAATTCTGTTGTTAACATTTGCAACAATTGTGGGCATTGCGCGCCGAACATAAGATTCACCATTCGGCCATTCTAAATAAAAGTAGTAACTTATTCTAATTCAGTGAACTAATAATATGAGTTTAATGCATAATTAAAATATGACATTTTAAAAACAATTTTAATACACAGTAAATACAGAAAATATGGGCATTTTTTGTATTCGCTCGATAGTTTTTATTTGATTTACTTACGTGAATGAACATCCATGTTGGTTCACTTTTCCCTTGAAAACGTTCTAAATCTGTGATTTTATCGCACTTTGCCTAAATTCATATAATTTAATTAACACTTATAATATTTACGCATTCCGTAGGTGAATTTATTATACAATAAAAGCAGAAATTACCGTGGCGTAACTTAACGCGTCTCCTCCGATCTCCATTTTGATTTTCTTTAAGATGCTTACCATTCCTGTACATGGTCCACTCCATTCTGAATAGACATCGACCACTGGAAAAGATTAATTAAAAATGTATGTACACATATATACATTATTTAAAAATAATATTTATCTTTTATAATAAGACGTTTACATAATTTATATACTTTCCTATTAAACCAGTCTTTTTGAGAAGCTTCTCCCACTCGTCGTTGTTAGAAATTTCAGTCTGCAGTGCCGCCGGTACTGCTTTCTTTGCCATTTTTCGCGAAGACTTTAAACCGCCCTGTACGAAACGATTAATAACTTTCTTTTTTGTTATAAAAAATTAAAATATAAAAATCTTATTAATAATTTTATTATTGCATCGTAAAATTTTTGTTTACAAAAGCTATGAGAAAAGAATGTTCGGATGAACAAAATTTTCTTTGCATATTTGAATAACAGCGCGGACAGGCCCTGATAAAATTACGAATATTTAGGTACCCTCTTTCGACGCATCATTTTTAAAGAATGTTGAGTTTACTTTTAATCCAACTATTTTATTTTTTTTTCAGTGGAATAGAGTTTGTATCGCAATCCTTTTGATCTATCTTGCGCGAAATGTAGCGAAAGACTGTAGAAGCCGTGTATTTCTAAGTCGGGGGGACCATGTCTTTCGACTTACTGTACGGGGACATCGGTGACATGGAGGACACGCAAACTCCACCGATTAAGTCGAGCTCGGGCTGCACAAATACACGCACAGGTAATTATACCGAACCAGAGGATCGAGGATACCACGATAAGAATTTCCTATGCATTGCTTCCGACATGAAACATTAATCTTACGCCGAATTTCGCGTAATTACAGTAGCTTGTACTGGTACTGTGCTTTACAAGGCAGCACGATTTATCGAGCTGCATGAATGGTTACGTGATGTCCCCCTTAAATTACGTGGTTCCAGTGAAAAGACATAAATTTAATCGTGGTTCGTATTAAATCGATTATGAGATAGGTAGGAAGTACATAATTTCATTTTTCTTTGTTTGGATGATGGATCTATAGCACGATCAAGTCTAATTAAATCTTCGTTTAATTATTTTGATTAATAATTGCCATTTATTTCGACTTAGAGAAAAAAGTGTCGATGCTCCCGTGCGTGGAGTACCAAGTGCAAAGTATCGATAATATTTACTCAGGTATACAGAGTATTTGCATTAATTTCAATTTTAAATAAGACTTTCAACTCCATACAGTTCAAAGTATTGCAGAAATACTGTTGTGTAGGATTCAAAATATTTTATGAAATGTTTTTTAGCTGTTGCTGCAGTGTTAGTGCATAGTGTCTATTGTATAGAGATTGAAAATAATTTTAATAAAAATGTTTATCAGACGAATAGTCTACGTCGAGTTTATTCGCCTGAATATTTAATACCGATTTTCTTGCATCGACAGTAATCATAAACGGTATCACCTCTTGGCCGATGACCGTTTTGCCACAGACACGCATCTATTTATTTTTATTCATTCCTAAAACACAACTACTAAGCCAAATATACACGTCATTAGGCTGACCTGCTGTCGAGGTACGGGTGACGCCGATTAGCTTCCCCTTCTTACCTCTGACGTAATTAAAATTTCTTTTAATTAACATTACATACGCCTCTGTGCAAGTTTCAGAAACATTTGTGTAACATTTCAGACTATATTGTTTGAGATATTAAGAAAACGTAGAAAGATTTCTAAACTATGAGAAGATATTGTTTTCGAAATGTTTATTGTCATCTATTGTATTGTACACTCAATGCCAATAAATTTTTGTTGAAAACGTAGGATTTACATTTATTTATAGGATAAAAAATAATTCTTATTGTATATAGTGATTCGATTTAAATAATTGTGTATTTGTAGATGGAGCTACTATCAGATGAGTCATTTCTTACGATCACATTTGGGGATAAAAATATAATATTGATTAGTGCCACTTGGTGCTACTACTTTCCTAATTCTTGCTTTACTGGTTATAATTCTAGATTTTCGTGTTGTGTTCCTCTTTAATGACATTGTTAAACCTTATTCTATTATGTAATATTTAATCAAAACCATAACATGTGTCGAGTGTATTAAAATTTTAAATATTGTAATATTGTAGTAGCATATTAGGCATTCGAGGTTAAAAGATAACCTAATATTAATATACTAATATTATAAGAAACGTTATAGCTTCATTAATTTATTATAAGAGCCTTATTAACTCTGTTTAATTATAATTAAACAATTGTCTAACATTCATAACCCTTTTAATATCCATTATTACAACAGTAACGCTTACCTAACAAATTCTTCTTTAAGTATAGGGACATTTGGTTGTGAAAGGAATCCATTATTCAAAACTTGCGAGAACTAGTCACTATTCGAAGCCCTCTAGTGGTAAATTAGAGAAATGTCGCTAATAAATCTCAAGAGCATGAAATTTCTTGGATAGTAGAATCCTTTCGCATTTAAATATCTTCGTGTCTAAGATAAAGATTGCTAGATAAGCCTTATTAATGACTTCATTGGCAGATCTAATGAAACAAAAATGTTTTCTCTTCTTATTCCTTTCTTTTCCCCAAACATGGAATTTAGTTAACGTAATTTTAACGTTGATTATGCCATCTAGATAAATTTTAGATCTCATGAATACCAAGGGTTCGTGTTCGCTTTTCTCTTGCTATCCCCTCCTTTCCCACCATTTCCTTATCTGAATCAGCTGATTATTGTTTTCGTATTTTCAACGGAACAGACCGTTGCTGAAGTTATGATACGCGATACGTTTTAACGGGTGTCTTTTTTCAATTTTCTCATCAACGCGTCGAAACACACAACGAACCCGACGAGCATCGCTCCGACCAAGAATCTTACCGACGCGCTTCATATTTCGAACAAAAAGATTGACGTTTCGCGGGCGGGGTGACATCACTATCGTTTCCTGGTTGTGTTGTGTCAGTCACTCGCAGAATGACGCAGTAGAAGGTCGTTTCAGAGATGGCGAGCTTCCCAGTATGAAAATACAGTTTTATGGCGAGGTAAATCCAAGATTCTGTTTTCCGTTCATTCGAAAACGATCGAAGTGCAGACATTTTTCCGTAAAACAAGTAATAACGACGTCGTGTGAAGCGATTGTTTTGTTGTGACTAAACTACCTTCTACCCCTTTGTTCGACTTAATGTCAGGGTCGCCCTTCTAACGCCAGTGTATGAATTTTTTGTTCTGGAATCTGACATGTATTTGTATACTTTTTTTTCGGACCGATAAACATTCGGACTTTCTCTTCGTCGTTGTTTTGACATTTGCGTTTGCCTTTTATAAATCGTCCCTGAGCGTACACGACGAACAGCTGTACTGGATTGTGTAATATTCTTTAACAGGCAAAATAGATTCTCCCACTACTTTCCTGTCACTCATTTATTCATTATCCGTGTACAGATAATGTTTTGTACATTTCCGAGCACGAATGGTAATGCTTTTGTAGCAGCTTTTTATTTTGTTGATTAGTGATTTCCATTTCGTACGATTCTTATTGACTATGCATGATATTGTTATTAATAGAAGTCTATAAACTGTATGTATTTAATCCGAATACAATAAAATAAATCCTTAACGCGCAATAAACAATTTCTTTTATGCTATCGCGTTTAAAACAATTTGTTTATTAATTAATAAAAATTTTGTTTGTTCAAATTAATATTCGTTTACGAAATTACACATAATTAATAATAAATTATTTTATTTATCATTAGCGTTGATAATACTATTGTGGAATAATTTTTTATTAACATTGGAAATATCATGTTATTTATTTAAAATTATTTCTTTAAGAAAACTATAGAAACAATATCTTGCAAATTTTTTAAATCAATGATATATTAATTATGTCAAATATGTAGACATGTTGTAGTATTGTTTTTAAATATTTATATTAAAATCGTAACTTTCTTCTATTGCATTCAAATTATAATTACATACCTATAATCTTTGATAATATATTGTTTGTAATAAATTTATAATACAATTGTAATACTTTACATAAATATAACAGATGTAATATTTATTTGCAGGTAAACACATTCAGTTTGGGAAGAAAAAATGTCTGCAGACTCTCCAAGGCGTGGTGTGCATAAAGGAGCTCAAGTCGTAACACCTCAACCAATCGTGGACAGAACAATTGTAGATAGTGTTGCAGGGATTATTAATGATATTGTCCCACAGGTTGGTACATTTGGGCATCATCCTTCTCCTCACTTTTTATTAAGAGATATTTATTATCTTGTTTATGTACAGGCTTATGCTGGCACACTAAATTCAGATAACAAAGAGTCTATATCATGGGCAAGATTTGAGTATGCAGACATTAATGATCCTGCCTTATATCCAGACTACAATGAAGGCTCTAATACACCACCTCTATTACTGGTGCTTGGTTATACAACTGGAGTTCAGGTTTGTTTTTTCTTTGTTTGGCTTTTCTGTATGTAATAGAGGTATTGGATGGTAAAAGGACACACATGCCAAAATGCCATGAAAAAGTAATACAATGATAAAGAAATGGCCATGATTTCCATTACTTGAAATATTCCAAGAATAAAGTTTTATATGCATGATTCAATTCAAATGTTTAATTTGATTACAAATTAAGTGCAAGGGATTTGTATAAACTTGCATGATTTCTAATTATAGAACATTGTTTTTGTAGTAGTACAAATTTTAAAGCTATATTGTTCTGTACATATAGATAAATCTTATTTTATCTAACAGCTGCAATACGTAAACAGGCTCATTCATTATTAAAATAAGGGGACATATATGGCTAGTAATGATAATAATATGATACTTAGAATCTTTTTAACGAAGGATATATATGAGGGCCAAGAATCATAGCACATTGCCATTGTCCCTAACTGCTTTGCTAGGATGGCTGGGCCCTCACCTTAACTATCGGTGGCCCGGTGGTGATCTGACGACGTCTTTGTTACGTCGGTTTCAGGTCATCACTACACGCTCAGGTCTCTCTACACGCTCTTATGCGTGTACAAATAGTCTTGCAGATACTGATCTCGCGTATAGGTCCTTTCTTTCCCGCATCACGGCCTCCTACAACATCAGTTTTTCGCGGAAGGAGGTCAATAAAAACTGACATATAATACATTTTACCGAATATAGGTATGGCTGATAGCAGCAACGGGAGAAGCAACTGAAGTGTTATCATGGCGGCAAGAAGTGGTACGCACTCTGAGAATTTTACCAAATCCAAAGACTGACGATGATCATGTCGATCTGTTTGATTTGAAACGGCCGATGGTAGCAGTATGTGATTCAGCTGGACCTGGACCACAGTTTTGCAACATTAGTTTCATTTCGCTAAAAACTGGGGAACAAGCTAAAAGCATAAAGTTCAAAAATCCTGTTTGCGACATTTTGGCAAATAAGCGATCCATAGTAGTGACATTCACTGAAAAAATCGCGGTGTTTGATGCTCGAACATTGGAAGATGTGTTAACAGTTACTACCTGCTATGCCAGTCCAGTTGCAAATCCAAATCCTGTCGCATTAGGGACAAGGTGGCTTGCTTACAGGTGAGGATCTTGTTTCTATGATGAATTCTCGGATATTAAATTACTTGATCTTTAGACGATCGCGTCTGTAATAAATAATTTTATATTACTTCCAGTGAAAAGAAATTATTACCAGCGAAAAGAAGCAGCGGTGGTTGCGAGGGGGAGGGAGTTCAAAGTTACACTGCGACTGTTCTTTATGCTGCAAAATCTTTGGGGAAAGGTTTACGTGGCTTGGGAGAGACCGTTGCGTCAAGTTTGACCGGAAACTTGGTGACGCCCATGGTCATCAATAATACGAGCAGTGATGCGACCCAACCAGGCGTGGTTACGATATTAGATCTCCAAGCAGCTAAAGAGGAGAAAGAATTAGATGATGCAAATATAGAAACTGTAATTGCTCATTTTACTGCCCATAGTGATGCAATCGTTGCCATGACTTTTGATTTAAGCGGCGCGTTGCTAATGACCGCTGACAAACGGGGGCATGATTTTCATGTATTTAGAATTCAGCCGCATCCAGGAGGGCCCGCTTTGGCAGCAGTGCATCATTTGTATATTTTACATCGTGGAGATACCACTGCGAAAGTGCAGGTATTTGTTTTTTTATTTTTAAATAAATTAGTGGAAAATATTTCTGTGAACCATCAATCATCATCATTTTTAATGTTTTGTTATTTTCATATTCTAATGTGGTATGTGTTTCATGCTTCTCTGTCACGACAGGATATGGTATTTTCGAGCGATACTCGTTGGGCGGCAATATCGACTGTACGGGGTACTACTCACGTGTTTCCGGTCGCACCGTACGGTGGACCGGTAGGAGTGCGAACTCATTCCACACCTCATGTTGTAAATAGACTTTCAAGATTTCATAGAAGTGCAGGTTTAATGGATGACAGCACCAGATCCCATTCTCCTGTATCTCATACAGAGTTGCCTTTGTCAATATATTCGTATTCTAATCCAAGACTTCCTCCGTATCCTCATCCAACTGTTCTACACCCTTTAGCGCAGATACGACAACCATATTCGTTAAATTACGTAAACAGTCAAGCTCAACAAAGGTAATTCATCTTTACATAACACGTATATTAATTTTTATACAGTGGTGCTTTAGAAATTGGCCGGTTGCTCTCAGTTCATGGGCCTGGCAATATCTAAACCATCACTGTATTTTGTAAAAGATATTATTCCAAAACAACGAATTATCCCCTTTTCCCTCTATGGATTCATTTTATCGTTTGTAAATTCGTAGAAAGAAAAGAGGTATTTCGTTTCTTATTTTTTTTTGAATAAGATCTTTTGAACCTTCGTTCTTTATGTTGTGCAGTAGGCCACAGCAGAGACAACGATTGCACTCCGACGATATCGGAATTTTACCATTAAAAATATGTGCTTGCTTCGCACCCCCAAGGGCTTGGATGTATGCACAAAGAGAATCCACCGCCAAAGTTGTGAAGAGGGCAGTCGATTCTCTATTTATTATGGCATGTCACGGGAATATGATACAATACGATTTAGAACCGAAACCAGTTTCAGGTGAATAAGACATACGTTTGGAAAGTCTCGTTGAAAGCGTGCACTTTAGTATTTCTCGAGTTTCATTAGCGAATAATACATTACAGGCGTACCAAAAGAAAAAGTGTGCGACGACACGATGCTTGAATTAGAAGTCGAAGCTAAAGGCCAATGGCCTCTTTTAAGATGCCCGAATTCCTTCGAGATATTGTCACCTTTGCCAATGTCTAGCCCTTTGCTGAGTGTTGTCACTATACATAAAGACATGCAAGACGTTGATTTAGCGGAGGATCGTTGGTTAAGTCAAGTAGAAATTGTAACACACGCTGGTCCACATAGACGGCTTTGGATGGGACCTCAATTTGTCTTCAAAACGTATAATGCGACCAGCGGGTTAGTTTTTTTTTAAAATGTTTCACGCTGTACTGGAGAGTTGGAGAGAATGCCCCTAGAATTTTTGGAAAAGACGGATTTCTCTCGCATAACAAATATCACTTGGTGGCGTTCTTTATAGCTCTTTGCAGCATGTGAAATTACTGTTATATATTTCTATATTAACAGACGTTTATTATCGTTAGAGGTCCAGTGAATCTCGTCGAAACTGAGGCTATTGAAATCGGAGTTACTGGCGTGTCTCGACCCGCGAGATCAAATCCTGTCAATATGCCGCGTGCTGCATCTAGGGCATTGGTACCTGTCGTTATCGATGGATCAGGAAGTAAGTTTACAAATAAGTCATACGCAGAATTTCCTACGTAAGTAACTAGAGGCGTACAAGTACCTTGAAAATCTGTGCTAAGGTTAGAATTAATTTTATTAGGCTCGCGAACAATATACCAAATTAAATCTAGATACGTGTACTGTTTGGTAAGATTAAAGTCAATGTGCAATGTATTTTGTTTTGGAACTTGTATCGCCCGATTTGCAGGCACAATACTTTGTCGTTTCCATGCTTAAATTCATTCATCATTTTAGATAATATGTACCAATACGAACGACATATTTTCCAGGCAGTTACGAGCAGTCCCCAAGATTCATGGAAGCTTATGGTGATTCCTTAGATAGCGAAAACACGGGTGTTGGTAACGGCGAGAATCAACTGAGAGAAGACCTTGCCGAAGCGATGCTGGAGACGTCTATTGCGCCTCACCGTGCCCCAGGTAAGTAATCATTCAATGAAACGTGTGGTGCTTTGCTTTGAAACAGCAAATTTTCGAATATCCCGACATATTCCTTTTGTCGATATTTCTTACACGTTTAAAGTAATTGGTACCGATGAATCAAGACAGTACAATTTATACTTTCGAATACCCGGATCGTATAGCTTCGATACATCTTTCAAGATTGCAATTCTTACGAGTCAAACGCAGTAAAGTTTAAAAGACGATAGAAACGAAAATAATTTTACCAAGATGTTTCTTTCGGTCGACGATCAGTACCATTTACATTGTTCAAGAAAGCAACATACGATCGATATCACGACAGTTGCTGAATGCAAAAATTCCGATCGTGGTCATACTCCTGTTGGAAACATATGGCGACATCCAAGATTCTTTATTTAGCGAAGCTCGTTAGAATAAAACTTTCACAAGCACGCGCCCAGACACAGACGCGGTGCTTCTGCTTTCTGCATTTGGTGACGGATGATTGTTAGATTGTAAGTTTGCGTGGATACAGAACTGGCCAGAGGCAGGTATCTCCGTTCCCCCCGTCCGCCCTTAATGGCATTCTAATTACTAACAGCAATGTACTTTTTCTTTTATCAACATCTACTCTTCGAGTCAAGGTAAAACGAGAGTCTACTAACCCCCGTAAGAGTATTTTTTTTGTCATTTCTGAGTTTCGACGGGGTAATTCGTTCTTTTCTCGTACCATTCAAATGGGCCCCGAAAACGATTGCGATGAAATTTGTGTCTTTGTGGTGTGCAGTGTGAAGAAACTCGTCATAAGTTACTTGTTTTTAGAGGTCGTCGTTTAATTTCTTTCACCGTATTCTTGATCTTCCAATTTCACGTACCCCCTCACTTTTGTACAGCGTTGAACCCGGTAGATCAGTCGTTGCTCCGTCGTAATCATTTCACACACCTCAGGCGAGCAAACTGTTATCTCGCAAAGACCAAAAAATAAACGAGGGAGATTGTAATTCGATATTGATACCTGCCAACGGCTTTTTCTGTTACTAGGGAGGCGATCGGTATTTGAGAGGGTGGGTCAACCGGTAACTAAAGTCGTCAACCCTCTTGGCACCGTGATTACCGTATCCGCCGACGAGGAGGACGTTAACTCCGGTCAGGAGTTCGATTCCGCGGAGGAGTGCCACGTGCCGGAGCCACCTAGAAGCGTGTGCGCTGAGGAGGGTCCAGCGTCTCTGGGCGATTTCGAGCCGGAGAGCCAAACGTTGCGCGACCTCACCGAGATCTGCGCGGAAATGCGTTCAGCCAGCGAGCCCGCGATCGACAGCGTGCCCGACGAGAACATCTGCGAGGTGAAACAGAAGAAGCTGCTCTGCGTGGAGATCGCGCCGCTCGCGAACCCGGGCAGCTGTTCCATCGACTTCGAGAAGGAGGAGGCGTTCCGCGACATGCCCACCAGCCTGAGCCTGTGCGTGGAACAGGGCGAGATACCGAGCAGCCCGATGACGCAAGCCAAAGAGACCACCTGGGGCAAGAGACTCGACAAACGAGGCGAGAAATCGCACGAGATAGCTCTGCCAGAGGCTCAGTACGTGGTGAATTGCAGCGACGACAGCGTCGTACTGATGGAGAACAAGCCTGCACACGGACGGAGGAACGCTCCCGCGCATTGCAAGTCGGAGAACAAGAAAGCTTCCGAGCCGGAGAAAGAAAAACCGTCGAAGAAGTCGGGGAAGAACGGAGCTGGTGGTAATTCTGGAAAGCGGGAATCTAAGGCTCCGATGAAGAGGTACGTACTGAAGGAACACGAGGACAGTATCGTCATCGAGGATACCAGGGAGGAGTCCAAGAACAATTGCAAGAAGAAGGTGGAAGAGGCGAAGAGCAAAGCGGAGTCTTCGAAGGAGACAGCGACGAAGTCGAAAAGCAAATCAAAGTCTTCCGCGACTCAGGATAGCAGATACGCGAAACCAGCGGTCGAGAGCGAAGGTAAATGTTCTGGGAAGCTGGAGGATCCGATCGTGGAATTGGGATACGTCGTCGAGGGCGCTGAGAAGACGGAGGAATCGAAGTCCGCGGACGTTGAGAAATGCAAGTCGCCAACGTTGGAATCCGTGGACGATTTCAGCTCTATCGAGTATCACATGATCGAGACGCCTTGTTGCAGTAAAGAGGGTACGTTGGTACAGTCCGACGAGGACATCGAGCACATACAGAGGTCCGAGATCACTCAGTTGCAGCAGGCTGAGTGCATCGACGTCGAGAAATGCACTGGTTCTCCCGTTATGCAAAGAAAGAACAGCAAAAACACGATATCCGATGATGATCTGGAGTATATACACACTTCTGAGTTGGTCGAAACACCTGACAAGAAGTCCAAAGAGGATCTTCAGCTGGAAGCTGACAAAGGTAGTGGTTACGACTCCTCTGCTAGCAAACGTACGCTCTCAGACGATGATTTGGAGCACGTGCAGATCTCTGACGTCTGCCCCGTGATTCTGAAAGACGATTGCGAAAGAAAGTCCCAGGAGACTCCCACGGAACAGACGACGAAGTCCAAAGGCAAGAAAACGAAGGACATCGTGGTGATCGAGAGCGACTCCTCCGCTGCTGACGTCACCGTGATCATCAAGGAGAGCTGGAAGACCAAGAGCGTGGAGAAGAAAGAGGACCTGGAGGAATGCACCAAAGAAACGGTGATCGTCGAGACTGTCAGTCCCTTGAAGAAGATCAAATCTCGCCAAACGAAGACGTCGCCATCCAACGTCCCCTCCAAACGATCTCCAGGCACGATCGAGATCATCGACATCGACGCGATGCAAAAGGCTGAGATGGAAGTGTTGACTGATACAGTATCAACTCCTGAGTGTAAGATTCTGTCTGGACCGGAAGTTAGTGGAACTCGCACCAAGAAATCTCGGAAAAATAAAAAATCATACGTCGATAACAATCCTCAAACTGATCATTCGTCTGAATCCTCGAAAACTGTCGAAGAGTCCTCGAAGGAATCGAGCACCCAAAAACCAGCAACTGAGATCTCTTGGAGCGCCATCGTCAAGAAGAAGAGCATCTCCGTGGAGCGAGAAATTCCAAAAGACGACGATAAACTCGTCGAGATCGAGGAAACGATCGAATCTACGGACGTTGCTAAATCTAGCCTGGAGAAGTCGGATCCAAGGAAGAAGAAGTCCCAGGATTCTTTGTCGAAGAAGAATCCAGTCGTCGAATTGGACCCTGGAGAGGTTCCCGTCGACGCAACTGAAGTGTCCTGGAGCTTGGTCGTGAGGAAAACGGACGATGAGGAGAAAAAGGACGACGTCGAGACGATCGCAGAGGAACGGAACGAAGAGAGGAAGCTTCGTCGAAAGCACGAATCCTCGTTTCAATCCCCAACGATGATCGACAAGCTTCGAGAGGCTGTCGCTGAATTGGACTCCGAAGAGCTCGTGGCTCGTGCAATGGGCGTTTCGTTGAGCTCCATCGCGAGGAAGAAGAACTCTGGCGAACAGGAATCTAAGAAAGAGTCCGATTTCGAGTCGATCGCGGAAGAGTCTGACGCTCTTGACGAAAAGAAATCTTCGTTCCAGTCGACGATGATCGACAAGCTTCGGGAGGCTGTCGCTGAATTGGACTCTGAAGAGCTCGCGGCTCGTGCAATGGGCGCTTCGTTGAGCTCCATCGTGAGGAAGAAGAACTCTGGCATTGACAAGCTTCGAGAGGCTGTCGCTGAATTGGACTCTGAAGAGCTCGCGGCTCGTGCAATGGGCGTTTCGTTGAGCTCCATCGTGAGGAAGAAGAACTCTGGCATCGACAAGCTTCGAGAGGCTGCTGCTGAATTGGACTCTGAAGAGCTCGCGGCTCGTGCAATGGGCGCTTCGTTGAGCTCCACCGTGAGGAAGAAGAACTCTGGCATCGACAAGCTTCGAGAGGCTGTCGCTGAATTGGATTCTGAAGAGCTCGCGGCTCGTGCAATGGGCGTTTCGTGGAGCTCCATCGTGAGGAAGAAGAACTCTGGCGAACAGGAATCTAAGAAAGAGTCCGATTTCGAGTCGATCGCGGAAGAGTCTGACGCTCTTGACGAAAAGAAATCTTCGTTGCAATCGACGATGATCGACGAGTTGGAGGCTGCTGTCACGGAAATGGACGCGAAAGAGTTCGTCATCCAACCGCCTGAGGTCGAGGAACAGCCGAGTCTGACCGTGTTACCCGTGATGGTGGACACGGAGGAAGTGGAGACAGAGTTTCTCGGTGATCGAGAGTGGTCTTGGAGTTCGATCGTCAAGAAAAGTGCTCCGGAACTCGAGGGAAAGGAATCGTTGCGCGTGGAAGAGCCAGCCGCAGATCGCGAGGCGAAGGAGTCGAGTGTCAAAGTCACGGAGGATCCGGAAGGTGAATTCGCTGAGGGGAATTCCAGTTTTCTGAAGCTATCGAGCTCGCAATTTAAAAGCTCCGTGAAACGTTCGAGCGACGAGAAAGAATCCGATGACGATGGCGTGTCAAAGATCGAACAGCTCCCCGTGGATCTAGGGTTCCTGAAGGAGGACTCGTCAGAGCCTGAAAGAGATCCCGGGAAGAGGAGCGACTCCGAGCACGAGGTCGTGCCCGAACGTTCGAGTTCCTCGGACGAGTTAAACGCTAACGTGGTGTACGCGGATACGGATGGAGATTACTCGGTACAAGCGGCGATCGACAGAAACGCCGCCGTTGGCGCGACCGCCTCGGTCTGCGCCACCTCCAAGAAAGGCAACAGATCGAAGAAAAAGAAACGCAGATGAGTAGAGGATTGCATGGATGTGCCCGGGGCCAGCCTTGCCCTTTACATTCTCCTGATGCAAGTCGCGGGAGCCGATTAGCGAGAACGCGGACCGAGAATCTCTGCGTTCTCGACCCTCTGACCTCTCTGTTCCGGTCGTTTTTAAATGTAAGATGTATCTTAGAAACATACGAACATTTTGCGCGCTCAAAACGAGCGACGAGCGTCCTCAGAATATTTTCTAAAACGACATTCGATAGATCGACCGTGAAACGTTGCGACATTGCCTTCTTCTCGTCTTCAACTAATTTCAATCGTTAGTCCAAGTACCAAGCTATTTCAATTTCTTTGCTGGAACGTCTACATTTCTTTATACAGTCCATCAATGTTCAATTTGTAATTTTGCTGCAACCAGTGTTCGACGCTCTAGTATGAAAGAAACCTTGGTGAATCGGGCAAAGTCGCCGCGTTTTACCGCACCGTAAAAAGAGAAGAAACTGTTACAGTATTATTACACGTTAGAAAACGATTCGAAAAGATACCGCACAAGACGCTCGGACGAAAATGTTCTAAGATATTCTAAGGGCAAGGCTGTACCCTCGGACGTGCGTCCGTCGACGTTCGATCGAACGCAAAAAAAAAAGATTAAAAAGGAACAAAAAAAAAAAAAAGAAAAAAGAATTGTCACGTAGAATTTTTCGAAACGAAACTTCTATATAATAAAAAGAAAAACTCCGTCTGTGGTTCGAAGAATTATCATAGCGATTTCTGTTTCGACTGCCTTACATCGTCGAGTAAATCGAATCTACTGTTATCCGTGCGGTGCATACGAAAAGTGTTTTAGCTTTACCGTTACCGGTCGACGAATCCGATAACGAACACGATAGATCGTTTATACGACACTGACAATTGGCGATTCAAACCTTATTCGACTGCCTTTCGTTTCTACTAGAATACGGTAGCGAGCAGGGATGGGCAAAAATGTGTCTCAACGAGTGTAGCGAATCACGAATACCTTGCTAATTTATATTCTGTTTGCAATCGAGCGCTTAAAAGTATTTGCACGTTCGCGTTTGGTGGCTGTGCAACACTAGAATACCTTTGTTTGTGTTCGTCGTCGAATACAGAATACACAGGTATTATGCAACTATCTGCGAGGTTGGATTATGGCTTTTGATAAGCGAAATTTGTAGATATTTTTAGAAGGGAAAGCGTTTTAAAAAATCATTTATACAGGTACGTTGAAATCAAGATAGAAATCAATTTCTAAATAATTGGGTACATCCATTTTAATTTCTTTATTTGTACATAAAATTTGAAGAGGATACATTAGTTTCGTACAGAGTGTTCGGCCACCCCTGGGGAAAATTTTAATGGGAGATTCTAGAGACAAAAATAAGACGAAAATCAAGGATACTAATTTGCTAAAAATTTAGGCATTTACCCCTTGTCGATTTTTCTTAAAAATTCGTTTTTCATTTTTAATAAATTTGTTTGACGTCTTACGAAAATTTTGTTTAGCACTTTTTTGTAGGTATCCATGAGCTCTACTTCCATACTAAATTTCAATGAGATACGTTCACTATTGTAGAAGTTAATGACGTATGAAGATTGGGCCATCTTTATGGGGGTTTTCTCACTTTATGGGCTTGTGGAACAACTTTTCGAATATTTTTAGATTTTCTACACATTCTTCATCAAAATACGCGTTGTTTGCCGTTTGAAACATTAAAATCGTCCAATCCGTTCAGAAGTTATGACATTTTAAAGATTCGCATGAAATTTTCGGGCAACATTTCCAGCCACGCAGTATATTTTCAGTAAAGAATTTTTTTCTCGAAAATGGTTAGGAATTCGAGGATATGTCTAATGAACAAAAATGATTGTAATTGACCCCTGCAATCGAAAATAATTTTTTCAAATTGATTTAAAATTTTGTAATTTAATTTTTTAATAACTTTTTAACGAAGCCTCAATCAACAAATTGATATTCTTGATTTTCGTCTTATTTTAGCCTCTAGAGTCTCCCATTAAAATTTTTTCCAGGGTTGGCCGAACACCCTGTATACACTTGGCCTCAGACTATGTATTTTTTATTCGATAACGAAATTGAACATAAGTACTTGTGATTAATTAAATAAGGAATTCTTTAACACGTTGACTACTATACAATGAATGGGCCTGAATACTTGTAAATTTTAAAATAATTTTATCTACATTAGGAATGCTACCAAAGTACTCCATTGAATTATTGAATATCTCTATTAGTTATAATTTGAAAAATTGGTATGGCTGTCTACGTGTTAATTAAATTTGTAAGATTCGACAGCATACGCGAATACAAAATTATTATTTACACAGAATATAATACGTAAGGTCGTTCGTAGCTCGTTTAAAGCACTGAATACGTTCAGTATTTTAGATGTATTTTAACGAAAAACTAGCCGTTCCTGTTCGCGAGTTATTGTTTCGGTTTTTGCACAAACAAACGCCTCTGCCGTACGAACAGTCCGATCGGAGTCGTTCGCCTCTTTTGTATGCCACCAAAGACACCGAAATGCTTTCCATGAAAGCCATCTGTAAAATTTCGAACGGGTTAGAAATTCATTAAAAGAATTCTCGGGTCGTCATTCTAGGATCACACTGTGTGTAAACGAACGGAAACATTCGTCAGCCCCGTTCCGAGTTCTCCCGGGCATTTTTAGCGGACGCAGTTGGAAAATGAATAATCACGATCGAGCTTTGTTAGTTCTATTCACCCGCGAGGCTTAGCGTTAACGTTGTTAGTCGAGAGTAAACGATATACTTTTGCAAAACGTAGCCAGGCACGCGCAGCAAACAAAAAAAGAAAAAAAGAAAAAAACGTGTTTCTTCTTCGTGAATGTTTGAACTTGTTCATAATTGTCGTTGACCGTGAAAACCGGTCGCCAGTAGGTTTCGTAGATCCTTTTTCTTATACCAAGAGAAAAACAAAAACAACTAGTTAGTGCGAATTTTATCGATATCGCCACGATTGGGGGGGATAAAAAAAAAAAAGTGAATAAGGTGTATCGAGATTACACCGTGATCGCGTATTTGCGTTTAGGGGAGTATCACGAAATAGCGATTAAGTGTCTTACATGGGTAACTGTTTTAAATCCAAAGGATTTTAGTTGATTTGTGATGCAAATCAGGTAAAAGTGGTGACAATTCACCGCATATATATTTATCGTAATCTTCGATCATATGAATTCGTAATGCATATGATAATTGGACGTGTGCTATGTAACATTGATATGCGTAAAGAGCATTTTCTTGCATTGTATGTGAGCAAGGACACGATTTAGAGCGGGATCGGGATGTACCGTAGTCCGAACAGAATTCATTGGCCGCTCAAGGCCACTGGTGTGCCATCCCCACCATATCTACCCCCACCATATTCTGTTTTTCGTCTTCTCTCAACCTTCTTCGATATGACTGGTCGGGAACTAATTATCAATCGTTCGTAAAGGTAACCAGGGAAATTTTTACAGAAACATTCGAGAGCTCTGCAGGTTCAAACACTCGATGTTCGAGTAGTTATTTATTTTGGGATATATAAGTATTCCAAAAAATAATTTTATAACGTTCGACGAGTATTATATTACTTTCGAGGATTCGTGACGCTCTCTATCTCTTAAGGAATATTTTTCGCGGAACGAAAAAATTAATACGTACTTGGGAGCGTGTTCGATATCGATTTATGATCGACTGATTTGGGGGAACGGCCTTGAGCGGCCAAGTTTTTGCTCCGACCACGTTACAGCGAGATCTCGTTTCGATGTACTAGATAATTTTTTAATTTTTCGCACTCGACCAGGTACCTGTCTCTTCTGGACGCTGTTTAAAAATTTTTAGCTCGTTCGATATACTATTTAGTTTCGATTCGCTCGAATTTTAGCCCTTAGACGCGTGTTAGATTCCTCTGGCTCTAAGCTTCCGAGCCAAGCTCCGAGCTTACGAATTCTTCTCCGCTGAATGTGTTCAGAAATTCCAAATTTCCTCGATAAAAGAAGTTCTTCACGGACGTAAGATATTTTTAGGAACTATAACACTCTGCGTACAAAGTAAATCGAAAGGTATTCCCACGTTTTTAAATGAGTCGACGATATTAATTTCATCGCCAGAGCTTTCGTTTCTTAGATAAATTTATTTAAGAGTCTGTCGGGTGTACTAGCTCACAAAATTCGACGATTTTTATTTTCTTTCACGACGATAGTCCTCGATGGATAGTCTTCGGTGCACAAAAACATGTTCAGCTATTTTTACGAGCATGATATTACTTTAAATAATCGAAAGTTTACCTACAATAGGTGCATTCAACAATTTTTAAAGATATTTCTCTGGGAACCGATGAGCAAGAAAAAGGGAAAATTTAATATTCGTCTTCGACTACTTTAGAATCATCTAAAAAAATCATCCCCTTCCCGGGTGTACCACCAACTACCACCCTGTGTACATAATCGACCTAACTTTCGGTTTCTACAAAAGAAAATACTTGTTAACGATTGTTCGACTATTTGTAAAAGAAAAAACCAAAGACGATTAACGATGAACGGTCGGGCTACGGTTTCATCGATACGAATATGTAATATACGATATAATAGTTGAATATTCCATGGAACACCTTGTACCGCAGAGTTATCCGCTTAGCTTTTCAAACACGTTGGTTATAATAACGTGGTTCCTCAGAAAAGAAATCTAGACCAGTGTTTCTCAGAGTTTTCTTCAAAACTTTCATTCTGAGTAATACAAGTTAAACTTTCAATATATTCATTTTTTGCTTTTGTTAAAAGGAGTAAAAAAAATAGCAAATTTTATTAGATTCTTTATTTTTAGTGAGATATTTTCACCTACAAGTAGGTAGAATTTTTTGAAATTATCAATGAAAGAATTCATTATTAAATACTATTAGTGGAAAATAGCAAATTTTATTAGATACTTTATTTTTAGTGAGATATTTTCACCTACAAGTACGTAGAATTTTTTGAAACTATTCAACGAAAGAATTTATAATGAAATACCATTGAATCACGAGATCCTGCGAGTTATTTTCTATATTTGATTTTGTGCACTATAATAAAAATATCTGAAATAAATATAAAATAGGTTTGGAACACAAGTTCTCGAATGTAAAGTTTGAGAAACATTGATCTAGACGATTTAGACGCTGTACAGTTTTATTGTCGCGAAGCATCCATATAATTTCTACTTATTTAATGCTTCCGCGTAGGACGAGATTTTCGCGAGACGATCGATAGAAGCTTGGACGAAAATCCTTCGACTCCTGTTTAGTCCAATTTATCCCGTACGTTTCTTTCTTACCTTAGTTTGTAATCGTTGCGATCTATTTATTTCTTCGCGAACAGAACGACCGGAAATCATTGATCAACACGTTCGATCGCCCGTCGATACGAATCTCCCGCGGTTTAAATAGAGAAATCACTGTATTCGAGCAGAACACGTTCGTTTGCTCGTTTACACGTGTATACTGTATACACGATCCAACTCGTTAGAGTTTGTTGCTAGTACAAATGGAACGACGAGATCTTTTCGGTGAAGCGAGAAGAGGTCTTTTTTCGACGATTTAGCGTGAGATTTTAGTACAAAGCTTTTCACCGTCACTTTCGTCCTCGAAACGAGCGCTGTGATTATGTTCGTAAAATTCGCTGTATCGCTGCTACGTCGAGGAAAACGGTCTCGAGTGATCGTTATTTTTTTAAGCCGAAACTCTAACCAAATAATAGGAGGTGTGAAACGTAGTTTCCTATAGACACTTCGAACGGAGTTCAAATGACAATTTTAACACGCTGAAACGATTCCCCCAAGAAAGAGGGTATTCGATGTTCGAACCATGGCCCCCCAGCAGACCTTTTCGGTTCGAAAATTCGAATTTTTCTACGGCAATGCTATTTATTGTCGTTAGTGCCGACACGACTGGTTTCGTTTTTATTGAGAGAATTCATATTATCTCGGGTGATAGTGACGAATAACGAAACGAATCAAATTTTCTGACATTAGATTATTCGACGTGGAACTGTCAATAGCGTGCAGTTGCGTCGAAAGAATTTTAACGAAACTATTGCAATTACTATTGGATAGTTCCGTATGCATTAAAGCGAGTATTGAAATTATTGCTTTTAATTTATATTTTCCGTTATTATTGTTTCTTCCGCATTATTTTCTACGGTCTCTCTTTTCGATTAAATTCTCGTTGATTTTGTTTCGTTCCGAATACGTAGTATATATTTTAGAATAATTTTAGGCAACAATGGGGGATCTTCGAGTTACGTCTGAATTTTTAAGATTTTCACTTCGATGACGAATTAATTCCATCAAAGGGGAATGACAAATTACCGTAATGGTATTAAACAAAAAAATAATAGTTTGTAATTAACAGGATTTTAACTTTCAAAGTATATTTACTTTGTACGGAGTAAAATATTTGTTTTCCTAATGTAAGTAGTTTCTTTTTTATCGTCGAACGTTAATAGTATACCGTTGCTGACGTGCGAATAAGTATTGTTTTAACATTAATTTGAAGATCAAAGGTACTTATTGCTACGATACAATTAGACTTTCAATTCAGATAATCAGTATTTTTATGTTCATAAACACTTCAAGTTGACTCGGATTTATTTCTACGATAGTTTGAGATTGATGCATTATTTCATTGCGAGTATTACAACAGAAGAATCGTATAAAAATAATAACATAATAGATACATTTGTATCCGATCAAAGATCACTATATTTTATAGTATTTCCCGAACGTGACTATACTTACAGAACTGTAATGCTTCTCGTGTGTGGAGTTTCAATTAATTAATTTAATTGCTTGTGCTTTTCAATGTCTTCGTAACTAATATTAAGTTTACATTTCGATCGTGAAATTTTTGCCACGCCTTGTATATATTTTAATAATAATTTATGTTCTTAAATACATAGATAAAATATGCATACAGAAGATTATAGTTGTATTAAAAGAAAGAGATTATTTTATACGAATTCACGTGATTCAAAGAATTTTTAAATAGTGTTCAATGTTAAGAAACATAAAAGAAAATTGTTAGCGTAAATAAGATGAATGATAAATGCAACAGATTCTGAGTGAAAATCTTAAAAATTCTGGCGAATCTATTCGATAAGCTTGTTCTATCGAAATGTTGAAATAAAAACTGTTTCTTTATTTTTCTTGGCAGTTTTTTTTTTTATTTGTACACTCGTAGCTTGTTGGAAGGAGTGCATTATTGTATTTGTTACTTCGATAACGATTTAACAGTAATTTATTTCGAACATTTTATTCTATAGACACGTATAACAGAAATCATGTTCTCAATTGTGTGTAATGTAAGATGGAATTAATTCAAGTTTGCGTTTAAGCACTTGTTACGCAAGATCTCAGTAGTCGATGTATATCCTATAGATCGTTGCTTTGTGTATGTGTAATGCAATTTGACGACTTGATAACAGAATCGATTGTACATGGAAACTAGACAAATTATTGTATATGGTTACTTAAATATATTATAAATCAAAAGATCTATTTTATAAACAGAATGTTACTGCTCTTTTCGTATTTTATTTTATTTATAAACGTATGCCTGATTATTTTACAGTGCATTTCTCCTTCGACGTTCGTTTAACAATTAATCGTAAATGAAAAGTGTCACGAATGATATAAAAATTTGTCCAAGAATTCGTGACGGAGAAACACTGAAATATATTCATTGCCAGGTTGATCTTTTGGCACAGGGAAAATAATTAATTTAATTTATAATGTTTTTCTCGACGTAGCAAATGCAGTGTCACGGAGGGCATTCGTTGATATAGAAAACACATAGATTTTGAAACTGGTTCTTATCCTGTACACCAGAATATTCTCATTTCCCATTACAAGGATTTTGCTAGATCTCGAATCGCTTGGATAACAATGTATAGCTGTTGCTGTCCGTTTCGTTCTTTCTTCTTCGATTCACGCAAAACTCGATATCACAAAATCCTTCGTAGCGGACGAAAGGGCTAGAAACTCTTACAAAGACTGCATCGAGACGACCTCGAATGCATTAAAAAAATACTCTACGCATGGGTTCATACGATAACCGACGAATTACAGAATTAATTAGTACTTAAAAAAAAAGAACAAAAAAAAAAATACACATCGTATTCCCCGATAGATAACGCGCGATTCTTGTGCATAGGATATATAGCAGACAAGACAATGCTTGTAGGAAGAGAATAAATATTTTCGAAATAAAGAAACCTACAGTCTAACGTTGCGATAGTCGTTCGCAATTTTTATAACGAATCCACGATCGAATGTTTCGGGTAGTTGTCTGTCGTAAGAATTCGTCTTCTTACCATTTATGTATTCTTCGTCGATCTTCTATAAAAAGGTTTAAAAAATGAAAAAAAAAAAAAAAATAATGTAGCTCTCTTAGCGATTTAATCGTCTAAATACTGGTGAGAATCGTGTGCATGGTAGACAGCCTGACCTCGTGTATTTTACATGATATCTGTGTGTGTAATATATTTGTTAGGAGTGCGTGGGTGATACGAAACTTCGAGTCGGACAGTACCTGGATAAAGCATTCGAGGCTTTTACTGATAATACTGTTTAGAGAAGCGTGTACCTTCGGGGTTGCAAAATCAATTGGCCATTAATGACCATCGACGATTCGTTCTTGACCACCTTTTCTCTTAAAACTGTGTCGAAGCAAAAGGACAAAAGTGGCCTTGAGCGACCAATTGAGTTTCATCCGACTGGTAGAGCTTCGTGTTCTTCTATTCAAAGCACCCATGCTCGTAATACGAATCATCAATCAGTATTTTAAACGAGAAATGGAGAGTAATTATAGGGTGTTTCAATGTCTGCTGTGCCCCAGTACTTTGTGGGAAAGCATACTTTTGTCCTGTCGCTTTAATTTCGTCGAATGGAATCTTATATTCCTCTTTTGGTGTTTGGTTATCAGGCGTTTCGAAAGAGTTGGTCAAAAATATCTTTCGTACGAAACAAAGTTTAATATTCGATAATCAATGTGTGTCTGAAACTCCGTAGAAAATGTATTATTTCCCCCTCCACTCGTCAACGCCATACGACGAGGGAGACTCTCGTGCAATAATCGAGGCGCTACTGTACGCCTCGAGAAACTTCTAAACTTTCAGAGATTTAATTAAAAAGAAATTGTGAAATGTTGTTGTGTAATTCGTATGGGGAGAAAGACGATAATAATTTTCGTGGGCAATGTAGCAATATTAATCTTAATCTTCGTTCTTTATTGTGAATGTAACCTCACATTATTTCGTTTGTAACCAAAGTTTTGGCCAACCCTTTCGAAGCTTTCTGTATAGCCTAACACGATGAGCCTCCGATGTCCTTTGAAGCGTGTGCTCAGTTTCTCCAGTGTATCTTTCCGCATGAGCAGGGTGTCTTATAGACTCCCGATGAGGATAGCCGCGGATGTGGATCCTTGGAGAAGGTGAGTACTTCTCCAATCATTGCTTGTCTCGTGAAAGCTGTTTCGATGTTTACCTTTCTCAGTATTCTGTTGACCGGATCAGTCGTGCCTCTTTTTTAGGGAAGAGAAGCAACAGTTCTCACTCTTTTCTCGACTGGCTGTTGTATCCCGCTCAATTTCCGCCCAATCTAACCCTTTCAACCACACACGAATTCATAAGAAACTTGGTATCTTCAACTGCCACTTTCAGTTAGATTCTCTACACCTTTCAATCACGAGATAAAATAAATTCCCGGTTGGTTGTTCAATTAGGATCGCAAAGAGAAAGCTAAATTAAATATAGTATAACAGTACATTCTGTTTGAAAGGGTTAAAACTCCCCCAGACCCGCTCACCCTTACGCAGTACTGCCTCGCTTCTTGCACGATTCTGCGTTACGCATACTTGCAACTTTCCCACCACTATTTATACAGGGTGTTCGGCCACACATGGGAAAAATTTTAATGGGAGATTCTAGAGGCCAAAATAGGACGAAAATCAAGAATACTAATTTGTTGTTTGGGGCTTCATTAAAAAGTTATAGAAACATTTCCGGCCACGCAGTATATTTTCAGTAAAGAATTTTTTTTTCGAAAGCGGGTAGAATTTCGAGGGTATGTCTAATGACCAAAAATGATTGTAATTGACCCCTGCGACCGAAAATAATTTTTCCAGAATGATTTGAAACTTTTTGAAATTTCAGGAGAATTGCAATGTCAGAGTCAGACATCGTAATTTCGGTAATGAATTTTTTTCTCGAAAGTGCGTAGGAATTCGTGGGTATGTGTAACGACAAAAAAGAATTGTAATTAACCCCCCTAGTTAAAAATAATTTTTTTAGAACGATTTGAAATTTTTTAATTTTGTCGACAAATTTGTCCACTTACTGAATTTTTTTCTCGAAACTGGATAGGATTTCGGGGGTGTGTCTATTGACCAAAAATGATTGTAATTGACCCCTGCAACTAAAAATAATTTTTTCGAATTGATTTGAAATTTTGTAGAATCTCTTGAATCTCCTGAACCTTTAGAATCTCCCATTAAAACTTTTTCTAGGGGTTAATGTAAAAAAATTTCGCCAATTCTCTTCACTATTTTGTTTGTACAAACTTTACAATGTCTAGTTTCCATTCAGATGGTGTTGATGTTATAAAAACTTTGAGTTCGACCAGTTTCAAGATTCGATCGCAAGAATAGAGGCAGTGCTCCGTTTGTCCCGAAATGTGATTACCTCGACAATCTACAAATAACGATATACCGTCATTTAGCAATTGTTTTAGCGAAGTACTGTTCCCACGTAGTTTTGTTTATTATGCGGATACGCGGCGTACAATTATATTCTGTGTGTGCGTACATATTGTAATATCTTGCGTCGAGTGGTAAATTCCAGCGACCGTTTTCGCTGATTTTAGAAGGTGGCTGACAGGAAACGTGCTATAATATTAACTGCCATCCAGCAAAATTAATGACACTATTAGTTCATCGTTCAAGGATGATCGAGGTACGAGTCGTAATAATTCCCCCCTCCCGGTTGTTGGAAGGTTAAAACAGCTTCGAACGAAGTATTATAACACGCTTACGCGCCATGTTCTTGCATTACGATCACGTGTGCGTCGTTCAATCGACGGAACCACTGTTTTTCTTTTCGAATACGAATAAAACGATCGAGAATATTTTGTGAACAACAGTCGAGAGGCTAACGCGATCGTAAATGTTTAGGAATTTGTAAATTCGCGTTATGAACATATGTATATTTTGCGTCAGGGAAATCGTAAATCGTGGAAAGTTTTCCGTGACGACAGATAAGCAGAATGAGACATTAATCATTGTCAAAGCACGATACGATTACGCAACGCCTAGAATTACGACTCGAAACGAGTAATAATTATCACAAGCTTATTTTAAGATCTATCTTCTATAGAATCGATCTCGCTTAAAGTTATTTTTGGATACAATAGCGCACAAAAATAAATTCTAAGAGGCAGTGATTAATATTTCATCCTATCTTTGGCATCCTGTGATTCTGTAACGCTATTATAAACGAACACAAAGTTTGATAATTCGTTAGGTAATTATCGATTCCCGCTCGTAAATTGTACATTTGATTGTACCAAGTTTTCTCTAGTTATTTAGGTAAATCGAAGAAATATTCGAACTTGTAAATTGTGTATTTAGGCGACACGTTAATATCGTAAGCGAATCTGGCTGTTGAATTGTAGCGATATTTTTAACGCATCTATCGGAATTTTGTGTTTCTCATTGATCGTTTGAAATGCACGGATCGTATGCGAGAATGCGAATGAAGAATACGAATAGAATTACGAAATTTTACGTTACCTTCTAATTGCTGTTCATAGCCGGTTCAAGCGAGTCGAATGCCTGGAATGTAATGTAAATTGCACGACATATATGTATATGTATGTAATTATTTCTAACAATAATTGTGAAAAAGAGAAGTATATCTAAGTTACACGACACGCAGAATCTATATTCACGGGGAGCAGTAATCTGATATTAAAAAGTTTATAAGAGAATCAAAGAAGATGCGAAAAGAAAAAAAAAACAGAGCCACACGGTGGAAGTTTGGTTATTTTTCTGTAAACTTTACGACTTCTGCGATTCAATTTCTTTCTGGTTCTCTCGAAAGCGTTCACACACGAGTATCTGCCATTTTAAGTACACGTTTTACCACGCAATTACATTTCGGCGTAATTACATATCATCGCTTAACTTTTGTGTGACGATGCACGAATTTCAGTAACAAGTCGATAGTTATTGGAAAATTCGAGGATCAAATAAATTCATATCATTTATCTAGCATCGTCACTCGATAGCGTCATTGCTTGTGTTATTGTACTGGTTATTGAAGACAATGTATGTACAAAACAGTTTACAGTAATCGTGATACATTCGAAGCCGAGGTACAATTTTAATTCTAGCGAGTAAAAATCTGTTAACAAACAGTGAAATACAAATATTAGCGAAGCCGTGGAAAATAAATCGTAAAATGAAAGCAGCTTTATTACAGTTTTAATTACGAATTCCTTGTCTGTAATCACTTTCATGAACTGAATCCACGAAATTCGTTATCTGTAGTACATAGAAGAAAAACAATTTTATTTTTTTTCAAACGCATTAAAATATATTAACTGTTTGACACCACGATGCTTCTGCATTTGTCGCTTCGTACATTAACAAATTATTGAAACAATGTATTAACTGTTCTGTATTGTATTAAGTTATTTATTCTAGTTTGTAAATGTTAACCAATCGATTGGCTCTTGCGATATTGAATTACGCCAAAAGCTGCGGGCTTAGTGCTAAAGCATCTTCCATCTGCAATCTTGTGCCCCATTATTATTATTCTGTGTGTATATCGTTGGTTTCAGGAAACAATAGAGTAACATTTTATTTTATTATTACAAGTTACCGACCAACGATTCGAAATTATAGTTTCTATCGAATCTATTTCAAATTATTCCTCAGCGTTGGCAGTAATTGACCGGGTAATCTGGTTTAAAACTTCGGAAAACAATCGACATTTTGTTATTAAATTAGCCGATTTACATATTGACATACTTGTTCTCAAGACGTAGTTCATCGATTGAAACTTTGTACGCGTTTAAAATACGTATGATTCTCTACAGTGCGTATGACCTAGAATTAACTTTGCATATTAACACTAAACCTACCGACACTTCGTATATACTCATTCCTGACGTACTTCTAATTTTAGCATTATATGTATAGAAAGTTGTTTTGAAATTCATTCGTAAAATATCTTTCACTTTTACGCATATTTTTCCTTAAAGTGTGCATTTTAAAAGTCTACATAAAAATATTTAATAATTTTACTCTAAACGTGCATATTTAATACTTTAACTTCATACAGAAAATTTACAAACCACGTAGAAATTCTTTAATTTTCATTGAATAGAAGATAAAAGCATCCATGAAAACGAATTTTGTTTGAAGTCGATACTGTAGTTAATTCTGAAAAAATGGCACAGTAATTACGCTAACGTCCTGTATACAAATTTAAATTCATTTTTAATTAAATAAACAATTTATAATCCATTTTTATCGCATAAAACAGTCTTATGATCAATAGGAATTGCTAAAACTTCTTTGGGTATGTAGCGTCAAAGTAAATGTGAAAATAAACATAGAAGATAGCAAAAATTATAGTAACAGGTATAGCCATTGGATAGAGGATGAAATGCCCTTTAAAATGAGCGTTTGTACGAGTCGATAGCTCAATTAGTTCCGGAGATATAGCGATTTTAGTTTCAAGTCGATGCGGTGGCTAGTTACGGAGATACGAGGGTCTGAAGTTTGTTTACGTTTTTGTTGCGTTCGCGCGAGTTCATTCATCACGCGCGCGTGACAGTAGTAAACAGTGCGTAGTAAATTCTTGGAAATACTACGCTCGAAACTGGGTCACGAGAGTCACGTACGCGGGGTAGGTCAGCACCACGCACGTGCGACAAGGAGGTCCGACTCGGCTAGACGAAGACAGAGATAGTCGAATTGAAAAAATTACCTTTTACATAAATTGCGATATCTCCGAAACGGAAAGTCGGATCGTCAAAAACCAAAAACCACTTTAAAGGGGAGGCCTTGCCGCTGCTAACAGTGGTTTAATAATTAATAAAACACTAGTAGTTTCGAAACTGCACGTAATTAAAGTTTTAGTAATTTCAATACGCGTTAGTAGGCTGTTTTAACACGGGAAGAGCCATAGCGGAATTTTAAAGAAATTACGCTTTCATTAAAATTGCGATATCTCCGAAACGAAAAGTCGGATCGACAAAAACCAAAAACCACTTTAAAGGGGAGGCCTTGCCGCTGCTAACAGTGGCTTAATTATTAATAAAACACTAGTAGTTTCGGAACTGCACGCGTCTAAAGTTTAACAATTTTTAATACGCGTTGTTAGACAGTGGAAACTGAAGATTCTCTACTTTCATCTTTGCTATATATTTCCTATTTACATAGGAACCTAACCAAAATTTGACGCCAAATTTTGTTCAGTTTTTTACAAAAAACCGGTCAAACCCGGTCGTGGTAGGTTTAGTGTTAAGAACTTTCATTGTTATTGCCTAGTAAAGTCTCAGATTTCTGTCAATAAAATCCCTTGAAACAGCTATTTTTTCCACATATTCCGACACAATATTAACAATAAATAGTAACAGTAATAGTAATTTTGTTTAAATCGATATTCAATGGAAAAGTGTGAGTTTGCGATTTTTAGACCAGACTACCTACAGAAGTTTGACAACCACGCGTGACGTAAAGACGTAAAAATCGTTTTGTTTGTTGCAGGTGGCAGTCAATCGGTCGCCAGTTACGAGGATCTGAGTTCCAGTAGCTTTAGCTCGGCGAGCAGGGCTTCTCTCGACGCAAGAAGCTCACCGACGCCCTCATATGGTGCTGAAAACATGATGGTTTTTCCTGGTGATAGTAGCGGCTCCATTTGAGATTACTTGAGATGCGCGGCCCTGTTACCAAAATGGCTGCGCTGTCTCAGGTAAATCAGGACACCCGCCAGGCTCTGTGCCGCTGCACGCAATTCCGACTTGATGCTCAATCGGCAAAGGACTCGCGAGAAATCACTGTGCCATTTCCTGAGCTTGTTTCTCACGAGAAAATTCTTTTTTATCTCGACCATTTCGATGGGGATCACGACGGGGAACGCAAGATGACAAAAACATTTTTCCGGATGGGGATAGACGACGAAAACGCTTGGAAATTATATTTTCTGTTTTGGAAGACTGTTTCTGTCGTTAGCGTCGGATAGAAAAGCTGTTATTTGTTCCAGGTTCCGTTTCACGAACGATTGCCTTACGGTTAGGAGAAAGTAATGTTTACTTACTAAATTTTCTCTTCTCTTTTTTTTCTCTTTTTTTCTAGTAAGGATTTGTACGGTGTTGACCGACTGCTGTGAAAATATTACGTCGTCGGAATAAGTTCTTTTCGATTTCGGGAGCCGTAACTTTTAAGGGAAGTTGAATTGAATCGAGGGACTTAAAATCGAAATTATTTATCGGTCGTTTTTCGGCTGAATGATCCATATCGTATGTGAAGCCGAAAAAATATCGAAAACTAAGTCAATACGACGATGTTTACGTGACATCTTAAAGTGTATACGCGTCGGTGTGTTCCAGAAAATATTAATTTATTAACCCATTAAGTGTCCCACGAATTAATTGACTATATCATTCCAGGATAAAACGAGTAAAGACAGGGTTTATTTCAATGAAAGTTTCAACAATTATTTCAATAATTCAATAATAATAGTTCAACATTACAATTTTGACAATACAGTATTGTTTCTCTCCTTTTTCCAAGCTAATCTTTCTTAAAACTGCAAGCTGTTCTTCTTGATTACTTTGTTGCACCTTAAAAGTGCGTGAGAATATGAAAAACTTTGATTTTCTACGTCGTCAACATTGTTAAATCATCTCCTGTTCAAAAATATAGATGAATAATAGTTTTAACCACAGAGTTATAGTTTTGATTCTAATAATAGTGGAAAAGCACCAAAATTTTGATATTATCGCAACTTATTTTAAGAATGAACGAAACGAACAATGAAAATGCAATATATATTTTTATAACCAACACAAAAACAAGCTTTCAAATGAGTTGTGAATTTAAAAATGGCAGGAAGTAAACTGAGCAATATTTTCTGGAATACTTTAATAATGTGCAATCTCATCAATACGTATGCATACGTAAACAAAGTTTAATGTTTCGTTATAAGTCCCTTGTTAGAATAAAGGATCCTAATCCAGACATTTAATGTTCGTTCGTTTAGTGTTTGCAAAGCTTCCTAAGAAACATAACGTCTGACATTCTGTCAATTTTGCTGGCTGTAATTTATAGTCGTAACTTTTAAAAACGATCAGCGTTAAAAGTTATTAACGAAAGAAACATATTAGGGGACGGTGTGGGTGGATCGATTTTTATTTACGAAACACGGAAAGAACTTATTCCAGAAATTTTGATATAAATTTTGTACTGATTTAGCGAGTCTACTGATTTCTTTAAAGTGTCGAAACGAATTTGATTCTAGAGG
The DNA here is from genome assembly GCF_051014445.1 of Colletes latitarsis. Classification (NCBI taxonomy): domain Eukaryota; kingdom Metazoa; phylum Arthropoda; class Insecta; order Hymenoptera; family Colletidae; genus Colletes; species Colletes latitarsis. The sequence continues at coordinate 32,915,308 of NC_135137.1, forward strand.
ACGTTCGAATAAGAGCGTAATGGGACGTTCGAAAGATCGAAAAAGAGAAGTTACTATCTTTGTAATTTAACTTTTTTTAACGCAATTGAACTTTTCTATGTGCAACATGTTCTATTCTTGTACGGTAATCCCGGTAAATGGAGCATAGGGAGAACACGGTCGAATGATTTTTCCAGTTTTTTCTCTAACGGCGACGGATGTTACGACGTGGCGTCGCGACGCTTTGGGATTGTACAAAGTCAGTGGCATTGAACTATCTTTCTGTCTCAAATGGTACGCTGTACTAGAATACCTACACGCGAGGTGATAAGATTGCTGAATATTTTTCTTTCCTTTTTGGAAAATTTTATATTGTAAGGGTAATTACGCATGATAACCGATCGTTTTTAATCGTATCTTCGTATTTACGTAGTTTTTTGGTAATCACCGAGTGACGAATGTAAAATATTCTACTTCCATGGTAAAAAAAAAAAAAAAATTGCATTTTATACTCTTTAAGCGTAAGCGCGAGATTTCGATTGTTATATTACTATAGCGAGACTTGCTGCTTATTACGAAGCTTAACGTTCTTTAATCTTTTAATCGATGCATTTCTTCTTTCTTCTTTTTTTTTATCTTGGTCTTTATACGAGGAAGACAATTAGTACTATGATTATTGTTTGATTCTAATTTCATGCCATAGTACGAGTTGCAGTCATAACACCTCTTTTTTATAAACAAGTTTTACTTCTGTGGCACTAAGGACATTGGCCATACGCCGCGTGCGGAGCACCTACCGTTATAACAAATTTGCCAGGTTCGTCGGACGCCAATGTGCGTTTGCCGCACGCAGTGTACGGGATCGCATTCGTATAAATATTTTCCACCGAAAATCTTTCACGTAAGTCTACGCTAAAAACTTCTACGTACAGCGTGTCGCGAAAGCATTCGAAATCTTGTCGAAAATTTCGAAATACTTTTCTCTATTCGCTAAATTCAGATACAGTTTGGTCAGAAGAACGTATTATTAATCCGAGTATTGCAGGAGTTATAAAATTTCTTCAAACTTTTTTTTTTACCAATATCTGACAGTTGTGAAACAATTTTCATAATTTCAAAGCACCTTACGTATTTTGTTTGTTACAGATTTTCACTTCGAGCATTCGAATACTTTCGCAACGTTCTGTATAAATCTTAACACGGTTTATTTTTCCTTTATTTAAATATATTCGCTTTCTAACGTAACACGTATATTTCGATTCTAATCGATGATTTTCTAACAAAGAAGGAAAGGACTCGCTTAATGACTGCCTCTCGTATCAGTTTGACGACCAATTTCCTGTGTCTGAGGAAGGAAATCATGACGTTTTATAATAAAGAGAAACGAAAAGGGCAAAGCGCAGTCGCACGTTTGTACGAGGGAAATCAGTTTATACGAATGAAACGAGTTGCTGTGCGATAGATCGCGGAGAATGCGTGGTACGAGACGCCACGAGGGCGAAAGATCGACGAGTCTTTCTCTGTGTGCCGATTCCTCGGTCCTTTTGTGACCACACTTTTGTACAATCGAGCCAAATACACGATAGCGAGAACATGTGCATCGAGAATGCACGGGTAACACTTGGAAACGTGCTATTAGGGCGAATACAGTCGGATCGAACTCAACTGGCCGCTCAAAGTCACTCCCTTTCTACTCCCAGTTTCTCTATTCTCGCTCATACTACTTTATCCTACCGTTTCTATTCGGAGTTGGGCAAAATTTTAATCAGTTAACGGATAAATATCAAGAATAAACGTTTTGTAAGCATCTGACTGAAAATTTATTCGAAACAATTCGAATAATGCCTAACTTTGTTCCTATTTCTATGCGTAATACTTCCAGTCGTGGTTGAACATTATCAGAACAATCCTTTTCAAAAGTTGAATAGTTATTTGAATAAAAATTTGCCTAATTTTACTAGTTCCATTCTTGCTACTCTTACACTTACTATTCCTATTTCTCCTGTTTTATATTACCCAGCCAGTAATTCTGGGCGGCCATCTTGATTTTAATCCGACGTGAGGCGCGTCAGATTTCCTCAGAGCAGGGACTTAATATATCATAAAAATAGAGATTACAAATGAGAAAATAGTCCTGGTTTTAGGTCTCCGTTTAAAACAAATCTCGAGAATCGTACATAAAATATAAAAAATGGTAAATAGATGTATCGGTATTTTTGTATAGAGTTCATACTTGCGTTTTTGTATTTCTTTAAGGTTTACGAAGCCATAATCCCTGCTCCAGAGTTAATCTCGACGAGGCGCTCGAGTCCCCCAGATCCCAAAAGGACGAAATCAATTGTACGAAAACGAGGACGACGAAAAGTGACATAATCTCGTGTACGTTCATGCGCAGGTGTACACAGGGTAGGAACCAGGGAGGCCAGAAATTCGCACCTGTACCCATTCAGTATCAAGCAGTCGATCAGTGTAGCCAGAAAAAGTCCCATTGTCGAGGAGTGGGGGAAGGCTCCGTAACGCGGGGACCACGACGTAGCTGTTTCTATTGGCCCGTTGCTTCTCCCACTACTCCAACGCGGTACCAGGCCCTCTACGTCACGCTGGCTTCTCCCCACTCCTTCGGGACTCAGTTGAACATTCTGATCGTCGGAGTAGAATCGTTCGAATGACTATCGACGCAGAACAAGGACAATTGAAGTGTCGGGGTAAGGTGGAAATTTAAAGATGGCCTCCCTGAACTAAGGACGTAGCTGCGCAAATTTACCTGGGCCGGAGACTCGATTGGTCGACGTGGGCGTTCTCCGGCGGCAGCTTATTTCCAGAGTCGTAAGTAGTAGAAAAAGAAAATTCAGTAATCGTGCTCGCGATCTGCGTCTTCCGGACTCGAGAAAGCAAAAGTAGCACGAAGTACTAAATTGCGCGTGACCTTCGAGTGCTGGCTCCGAAAATGTTAATACGAATTTGTTTAATTTTCGCTTGGGAGTCGTAGAGACGCGAACCGTCGACTGTTTGCGGGTGAGCAGCGCTCGATCGGGCCAATTAACGAGCGAAATTTTTTATTCGAACGTAGCTGCGTAGACGTTATTACCTGAGAATCGCGAACGAAAGTGGTGCTCTCCGTTTGGGAAGAATCTGTGCAATGTTTTAATACGATAGACTCCGCGTTATCCGCTTTGATGGACGAATTAAATCGTGGGATCGTTTCGATTCTCTTCGTGTAATACAAATCGTAGTTTTTCATGTTTGTGCTGTTTGAGCCGTTCCAGGTATGAGTAGTGTTCTTTCGATTAAGAATTTTAACGCTTGGTTGTGGTTTTAGTGTCAAAGGTCTGAGCATGGAAGAGATATAGTGAACATCTGAGATTTACGAAGAAATTTATTATCTACAACCTTGGAATTCCTAAACATTAATAGTTTTAAAAGTATTCGTTCGAATAAAATTTTGTCCAACTCTGACACGAGGTTAGGTTACCTCGGTGACCTTGAAGTCTCAATTTGCTTGAATCGAACTATAGTGACAAATTAAGTTGCTTCATTATATTTCTTCCAACGAATAATAATCATTCTATAGATACTAGGATGTTGTATCGATATTAAAGTATTTTGTACCATTGTATCTTGCATCAGAGTACTGATCTAGTACTAAAGCATTCTCGGAAGTGCACAGTAACGTTAGTGAAGCGCCTAAGAGCTTCTACTATCAGTGTAAACGGAATTAACGTTTTCAATCAATTTTTGTATTTTTTTTTTTATTTATGAATATTTGAGAGCAATATTACCAAGGACGGTTCAATTATTAGGAATAGTAGATAACGTAAAGTACAAACAGAACGTAGAGTCTAAAAAAACAGATAATCGGGAGTCCATCTTGCATCGAGGCCAGTGCTACGTGGAGAAGGAGCATAGAAGGATGGAAATTTGAAGATTAAAGAGGATCGCGTAGAATATTATAAAAAAAAAAAAAAAGAAAGCGTTTGTAGAGATTTTAAATTCGCATTCCCCTTTTACCACGGTTTCGATGAATTTTACTGTACGAGTTGTATCCGTGTGGCCAAGCGTGCGTGATCGAGAAGATTTCCGTTGGATCTCCACGCGGCGCAGGATCAGAGAAACGGTAAAGCGGTGTATGCATATATTTTTCTACCTTTTATTTTCTAACGTCACCGTTAAGGATTCATTTTTATAGGGATAAAGCGAGTTCGCAAGCTCCGATACGCGATGCACATTAGTCACACGATAATCATCTTATGGATAATTACTTTATTATATCGCGAGGCGTGTATTAATCCAGATCGCATAAACATGCTGTCGAAAATCGATCGAAGTCTATACCTAATTATCGTAGAAACTTTAAGGAGTCTTATACAAACGTTTCTCAGATAAGTTCCCGCTCAGAGTATTCCGTGACTGATTACGCGCCACCATTTTGGATCCTTTGCGCTTGGCATTTCCTATTCCATGAAATATATCGACCAGAAACTATATATCGAACGATGCCTTTTAGATTTGAAAGATAGCGTCGAATTTGTTGGATCGAAATCAAACGATACTTTCCAATATGGCGGAGATTCCTAATAATCTCGAGGAACCATATTATTTTGATTTTACTTCGTAATAATTATTTCGAATGTTATCAATGTCGTAATATGAATTTTTCTGTTTTAGAGTTAAGGTACGTACAAGCGTAAAGGGTCGATCTTTAAATTGTTGATTACTCTTTTGACTTCGGTATAAATGCGTGTTCTATGCGATACAATTATGTTGGGGTAAAAGAGAATCAGGAACGTTACGAAATTTTCTTTTTGCAGTAAAATTATCTGCGAATAATTGCTCGACATTTGTTATTATTCTGATCGATCGATTGCGTTTCACGTACAAGATGGCGCGGATGGAACGAATGTTATTTTTGGTCTAACACCTTTCTCGTTTCTTTATCCCGACACCCCCACAAAAAGGTGCTAAAAATTGCAACAGTTTCGTTTTACAGAAACTTACTGGAGGGTTCGTAAAATTCTTCTGGACTGAAAATTGTGGGCACAACTGAGGAGGATAGGTCGATTACTTTAAAAAGAAATGTGTTGAAATAAATAAATTACTTTCTTTTCGTATACGTATAGTTTAAGTAACGTATATTTTAAAGACATTTATACTATGTAATTTGTATTAATTCATACGTTTATATTCACAAAGTGTTACTACAATGATTGCTTAATGTTACGTTAATTCTACTTAGAATTATATAGAGTGACTATTATGTAGCTCCTAATTTATCCAGTTGAAAATTCCCATTGCTACGAAAGTTTTATAATGCTTTGACAACATTCGTTCTTAATCACAGTTCAAGTTTTGCGTTTTTATTTTCAAAGTTGGTTCATCTAGATGACGCAATAAATTGTATTCCGCCATTTTGATTTATTTTATAACGCGAAGCGTCATCCTCTTGTCAAAGTGTATCATGATATTCAGTCCACTCTGTACGAAAATAAAGTAACTAATATAAATTTTTGCGTTGCCAGAAAGTGGATTCATACTAACAACATTAAAAAATGCTTCGAAGTTAATCATTACGAAACGGTATCGAGCGTAATTTGAGCCTTCTCGTTACCCACAAATGTTGCCTTTCGTTGTATCGAATAACGATCGACAGCGTTCTTAACCCATTTGCATAATACGAAAAAGTATAAAATATATCCTGAAATTTATTTTTATCGAATCCAAGTACGAGCATTTTGAAAAACGTTACGAACTTAATGTTTTAGCGATTTCTTCTCACCACTGTTCAACATTTGCTATGCAAATGGGTTAAACGAAAAACAATAAAGTGCGCAAACGATAAGAATCAAAACCGAAATAACTCTGGATCCCAATTAAAATTTACTCTGTTCGATATTGGATACACGATAAACAAATTAGCAGAGTGAAAAAGTGCTGAAAAAAGTACGGGGTTTCCGTTTGTACAGTTAATTTTTCAGTTTATGTGGTCGGGAACGATCATCGAAGACGTTACACGCATTTCTTTGTATCATACTCATTTATTAGCACTATTGCTGTATTTCATGGTTTACCTATTAATCCTTTCAGACCCTAATTACACCCTGGAATTAACAAAAAAATTTTAATTCAACCGATTCGTGTCGTAAGAAAATTTTTCTTCGACTAATGATCGTCAAAAACAATATCGTGTACAGCGTCTGGAAGGATTGTGTATATTTTGTAACAGTACAATGCGTAAGACACAATCACGCTCGATGTTTGTGGAGATGTCCAGCTTTCAACGTTTGCAAACTGAAATCGCTTGATATTGTTATAAAGAAAAAAAAAAAAAAAATGAAAAAAATAACGAGCGATGGAGGAGCAGAATTTGAGCGACAACTCCGACAACCATTCGTAATTTCGTTCTAAAATACAGAAGCAGTTTAATCAAACACGATACTATTTGTACGGGGGCAATTTTCATTGTTTACGTATAATTTAATAATTGTAAGAGCACATACGGATGATCAAATCTGGAAGCATTGTATTTGGTTTCGTTCTAAATTTTAAGGGTGTCGAATTTGCGATGAGTTTAATTAAACGAACTGATTGTATTGCGCGCAAATGATTGTTTTATAAAATCTTAAGGCTGAACAGGGTTGTTGTGTGCTTGAATTTATTGTCTGTTCGTTTCCTCTCACTTTTTCAGGTTTCACCCGATTTGGTAAACTCGTTCATCCTCGAACATAAATCAGTTAAAATACATATCTAATCGTTGTTATTTTTGCTGAAATCTCCACAGGTTTTGTTAGTTAATTTTTTCTGAAAATTGATATATATTAATCGAATTGTCAATATTACTTTTCGAATTTGATGTTTCTTCAAAATTGCTTTGCAAACCAAGAACCATTTATCGTACAATTTCATATCATAAAATTGATCGAAGATAAAATAATTTTAATATGTTTTTTATTTCTTGATTTCATACGAATAAATTACCTTTATTTCTTTTTCAGTATCCCCTTACGTTTCAAGATTTAATGCAAAATTGCACACCATTTTATATTTCCATTATGGTGCAAGCTTCAAATGACACAGAGATTATTTTGCACGATACTTTGACGGACCCTTTACGGAAAGGATTAATTAGGCGAGTAATTGTTTAAACCGTCTTCGTAATGTGGAACGTAAACGCGTCGGTTAGTAGTTACTGTGTTAAAAAAATGTCAAATGTTTGACGCAACGAAATAATTAATTCAAGTAGCCGAGTATGCCATTTTCCGGGGAATAAACGGAGAGTGCATCCTCATCCCTGGATTTCTGGGACGAGGACGTGATCGACCTCGAAATCTCGAGGTAACGGGGTGATCTTGCGCGTCATCGGTGAGTAGAGACTATTTGTTCGATCGTGGAATCGATCTTTCTTTTCATCAAATCTGTTTTTATTAATTTCGTAAATATTTCCAATCTTGCGTTGCTCGTTTCATATGTATATGTAACCTGTATATTTCAATACTTTCGAATCTATGCATTTTGTATCGTTTGAATCACAATGGAAGACTATTCAATTATAATTTAATTAAATACGGAAATTAAAATTATATAATCGTTTGTTCTTCATTCGATAAATGTAGGACGAAGAGGAGGTAAGCTATGTTTTAGCTTCTTGGCATTCTACAGCAATAAGAATGTTGATTTTATACAATTACTGTATATTTTATAACTCATTTTCTACATTGTACAGAGGAGTGGCTTCATATATTAAAAAACGAAAATATAAGGTTAACGAGATTCCAAAAAATACAACATGCAAAGAAAACAGCGAACGAAACCTGTTTTGGTATAATTTTAACCGAAGAAAAGAGGCGTTTAATCGTTACATAATTTTTTACAATTTCTTCGACACGATATCCGTTCTTGCGTCAGAGAATCATTCTAATATGAACGCTCCGGGAAATGTTTAAGATCAGTTAACACATTTACTGCTGTGGTTAAAACACTTACAATAGATGAACCCTAATACTCCTAAATTTGACAAAATAACAAGTATTTTATTGAACTTCTAACGTCATAAAACTTAACACAACCTGATAGAATATTCTTCGTCGCCATTTCCGTATGCTCTAAGCGTACGGAGGACTACTGTACTCCAAATTGATAATATCGTTCGCGAAACTCACACAACGTAGAACGAACACCAGCGATATCGATGCAACGACGAATTTAAAAAAAAAGAAAGAGAAAAGGGTGTATGTCAGAGTCGAAAATCACAAGGTCGAATGACGATCCTGGCGACGGTTCCAAGGGTCCTGTTTCCCGGTCGCGACGAACCGGAATTCGTCGAGGAGTAGCACCTACGTCGGCAGTTGCACGACAATTGGCAATCGGTCGAAAATAATAGGCAGGCGGCCGGTGGGGGGTGGGGTTTGGCTCGGTCGGGCCGCAACGGGGATGAAAACGGCGTGAGGTCAGAAGAAAGAGGAACGGGCGTGCTTATCGTGCATCGTCTCCAGCTACCTCGAAACGCTTCTACACGGCAAGCTAAGTCGGTAGCCGTGTCCCTCCACGCCAGCCCGTACTTCTCGACGTGCCTCGGCCCAGGAGTACCTCAGCTGACGTTCGCAAAAACACCACCGCGGCGTGTGTCATCGTGTACATACCACCCTTCCCACAGGATCTTCCACCGGCCGTTTTCCCTAATTTCGTTTGGCCACGCCGCGAGATTGATCGCCAGATTGCCATCCCCCATCGATCGGTTTCGTCACCGAACCACGTTTGACAGTAATACTAGGAAACTAAAAGACGATCGAAGGGTTGAAACGGTTTTCTATCGCGATATAACATTCGATGCCATTACGCGCGAATTATAATATTGGTTAAATCACGTTTGAGATGGTTTGAGATGGTTTGAATTGGTCAAGTTACATTTTCTGATCGATCATTGAATTATCATTTTATTGAAACCACATCTCAGACAACTCAAATCCACGCAATTCGCGTCAAACAGTCAGAGTCACACGTTCTTCGTTAGAAAAAAATAGCTAATAATTTGATATCAAAGTTTAATCAGAAAACTCGAAGTTTGAGAATCTATATTATAGATTAACGAGAATTGTTGAGATGGTTTGAGGTGGTTTGAAGTGGTCAAATTACATTTTCTGATCATTGAGTCACCATTTCATTGAAACCACACCTCAGACAACTCAAATCCACGCAATTCGAGTCAAACCAAAAGTAACATCATCAAACAGTCACATTCACACGTTAATCGTTAAAAAAAAAATAAGGGCTAATAATTTTTCACCAAGATCTAATCAGAAAACTCGAAGTTTGAGAAGTATCACCCTGAATTATTCATTACTATAGTTTAACGAGAATTGTTGAGATGGTTTGAGATGGTTTGAGGAGGTCAAATTACATTTTCTGATCATTGAGTTACCATTTCATTGAAACCATATCTCAGACAACTCAAATCTACGCAATTCGCGTCAAACCAAAAGTATCATCAAACAGTCACAGTCACACGTTCTTCGTTTAAAAAAAATAGGGGCCAATAATTTTTCATCAAAATCTAATCGGAAAACTCAAAGTTTGAGAAGTATCACCCTAAATTATTCATTACTATAGTTTAACGGGAATGTCGAATAATCTTCGTAGGTGGATTCGAGAATGGGTTGGTGATTGTTTAAGGGTAGGTTAAGTTTGAAGAAAAGTTCTACGTCGACGGTTTGTTTGAATACTTTTTATCGCGATACGTTTGAGAGGCGGTAACAGTTTTGACGTTCTGACGTCGTTTCTAATTATAACGTGACTTCTTTCAGCAATAATGCCGTCGTGTCTATTATCTTTTGAAATATAAAATGTGTCTTGTCCTATAAATAGAGACCGCGGGGCACTCAATGAGCGAAGCATCGTGTTGCGAGCTCGACATATTGATCTCTTATGCAATTCATTCTGTTTTGACGTTCGTGACTCTTCTTTCTTTTAATTATGCACCCCTTCAGCGCCGACTGGGATTCTAATTGATAATTGAAGTGCTTTTCCGGCTGCTTAATTGATAGTTAATGGCGTACACGGACCGAGAAGAATTAATTTTGGATCGTCGTGCCAAAGTGGGCCTTCGTTAATTTTTATGACGTTAGATACGCGCTTCTTAAACCGTGACGCAGGAGAACGAAATATTATTTCGATAATTCGGTTGAGTGATTTTAAAAATATGAAAAATATTAAATTCCTTGATTTTACTAATGTCAAATGCTTCGATTTTAGATTTGGATCATCTATGGTAGCAACTCGATAATCACAAAACTAGTAAAAATAGCAAGCAAGGACGTCAAAAGTGCAGATTCGAAGGGCAGGTTTAACATTCTAACGCATAGAATGGTGTTGTTTGTGGTAATTTTTAATTTCGTGAACGAACGTCCCCTTAAAAACAAAAACTTGGTAATATTTAACGATTAACAGAGATTCTTGGTGGTCGAGTGACGTCACAGAGTCTTTGACGTAAATGCTTCGTTGCTGGTGATCGAAGAGAAGCTGACAACACTCCGGGCACTTGAGACGAGTTCGATTTTTTAAACGTTCCTCCCCGCGCTCCTTCCCCCCTCCAGCGCGTCAAATATAGATCTTTAAATTCGATAATACGATGATCTTGTCGCGATAATTTCTTTTTGTTATCTGGGACCTTAACCCAGTACGAAAAAAAAGGTGACAATCTACAGCACAATTGTCCGCTGAGGCAGAAAATGAGAATTAACAATTTTAAAATCGTTCGCGTCAAAACGGGGTACAAAACTAACGCAACAGATTGTGAAAAACGACATCGAGTAACTCGATTTAATTATTTGCGTTTAAAGTTTTTTCTTATCGTTTTCGAGAACTAAAAAATTAGGGCAGAAAGTTTGGACACAGGATATTGGATGCAAGTATAACTGTTCTTCGAGAAGATGTAAACAAAGAAAGATTTACAATCAATACAATACAAATTTGAAAATAATTAACACGTTGGACGCCATGGTGGTACTTTGAACTTATTGTTTAAAATTCTCTAAGAAAATTCTCAAAGAACCCCTCAAAATTTGAAAAGAATTAACACGTTGGACGTCATGGTGGTACTTTGAACTTATTGTTTACTACTGGATGAGCCCTAATATTTGAAAAATTGTGAACAACTTAAAAATGCTGTAAAATACGAGTTACCAGGAATATTTCATATTACACCTTTCATATTGTAATTTGAACAAATGTCGAGGACATCTGAGAACAGTGTTTACATTTGTTAAAATAAAAAAATACCAATGAAGACTTAGTAATTTGAAGAGAAGTGTGGTCATCCACGAGCAAAGGAAAGGGATTTTTATAACAAGAGGACGAAGCAGCCGGACGACTTTGTGGAAATAAAACAAAATGGCGTACGGATTATTCGTAATTGGATGGTTAGATCGACGAAAAGTGTAAGAATTTCGCGTTACATGCTTACAAGGATGATCTGATATATTTCGATGCGTCTCGTGACGTCATTTTTCGTAGTACTGACGTCGATACTGCGGCTGGCTGCCGCTAGAAAGGAAAGAGCCGAGAAATGGATTGCTGAAGGAGCGGTTCGAGTGGTTCACGGCATTCTGCTATTCCCAGTGGTGTTGCAGGCCCAATGACCTGATTGTCGAGGTAAAAAGAAGCTGCTCTCGATGGTTCGTTACCACGAGCCCCCACGCGAGGATGATGTCTGCGGTATTTCCAGAAGTGAGAAGTGCCTATCACGGCTCTTTGGATAATATTCGGTTGTCTATTCGGACGCCATCGAACCACCCCTATCGGTTGCTCGCGTTCCCTCGAAACAAACTGTTAAACATTTCACCCGTAACAGAGCTAGTCAAATCTTATCTATAAATAACGAATAAATATTTTAAATTGGAGATTTCAAGGCTAGGTAACGCTGGAACTACCCTCGACTTGCACCCACTTCCATCGAAGAGTTTAAAATGAAAAGAGCAAGTATTATGGCAGAAAATTGCAGTCTGCTTAAGAATAAAATAACTTATAGTAATGTCGTAAATAAAAAGATTAGTAACGTGAGCAATATTGAATAGATACGGATATTATTTATCATTTTCTTGATGATTTTTCTGTCGTCGGAATCCTCACGTGACGTCTACGCCAATGTGTTGCCATATCGCATCCAGTACTTGACAATTAGAAAGGCATTGTGGAAACGTGCTTTTCAAAGAGACTGGTCGATACTACGACTTAGAATCAGTGAAGGGAAAAGGAATTCGTTCTTATCATTCTCAAGGTAATGTCACGAGGTCAAGGTAAAAGTAAATACATTCACCCTGAGAAAGTATTATTACATTAACCTCGTAACTTCTCCCTGAGGAGCGTTTAAAATGTAATTAACGGTTGTAGAAAAATTGTCTCAAACTTTGTCTCGTGTACTATTTTCAACTTTGAAAATCAAAGTACTTATTTAGAAAGATTTTTATTGGAACTGCAAAAACGTTTTAAATTGCACAAAGTCAGTATCGACTCCAGTGTAATTAATTTTCTGGTCTTTCGTTATCGAAATTGTCGTTTTTAACACTCAACATTAACCCTTTTGCAAGTCTTATTAATCAATGTTTGTAGCTATAATTTTGAATAAATTGCAAGTAAATTGGTTTCAAACTTTGGGGGATGTTCACTGCAAAAAAAATTATATATCACACATAGCTTCGTGTCTTCATGATTAATTGGTTCATTTTATAGTTTGCACTACTGTAGTGGAAAACCCATTTAATGTGGAATTTTTCTTTGATCCACATTTGAAGTTCTAGATTGCGTCATTCTACTTATACATATTTCTCTAAAATTATTATTATATCTCCTTTCGAACAAATATTCTACGTGAAATATCAAGTTGTTCGAGGACACTAATATTATTAATTATGACGCTACTAATGAGAATGCCCGGAGACTTCTTTTTCACGCGCCGTGTAGTGAAGAAGCGAGGCTTCGAAGTGGAACATTGGTTCCAGTTTTCTTCGACTGATAATGGCATTTATCGGTGACACCATTTTAATGACAATGTTTGTTACGTATTTCGACTACCAAAAAGTAAAATTTAATAGCGTGATTAAGTTAATTAAACAAATTAAAAATTTTAGCTTGAAAATTTATAAAATATCCAAACTTTTCATGGTCCATCTCTAGGGGTGGGATTTTCGAGTCCTTAAAATCTCTCAATTTTTTACAAATAAACCCAGGTTCACTTAGAGGAATTTTATTATTTGTAGTCTTCTTATATCTTCTGACAAACTATCTCTGCTTTCATAATCGTTACTACTATGTTTCTTAATCCTATAAACAAAGTTCCTTTCATTCGTACCAATAGTTTAACGCTTCCAAACGATCTCTTTGCACATTACTATCGAATCTTTGTATCGATCATTAACTCTGTCAGTTTGAAAATTACCTTCCATTCCCCCAATTAACTTTAACTATCCTCAACTCCACGCAACATTCCACAAACCCGAATTAGCTATATCTCGTCGACGATAACTTCTCCAAAGTAAGAAACCTCTTTTGTCCCTGAAGAAGGCCCTCGACTCGAGCCCGAAACGTCGAAACAAACGATTTAATTTTTCCCCCTGCCCCGAAGGAACCAACCAAATTACACCCCGAACCAATTAACCGATAATTATTATTTTAAATAGATTCCTTCGCGCCTAATAGCGCCATTGTTGGACGATGTCGGAAAGCATCCTCTTAGCTCGTAGTGTCCGTTGTGTGGGCACACTCTCGAACGCTTTTCCTCGTGTTCGTGTGCACGTGTATGCAATTTGGGGAACCGTTGTCATCTACGTGTGTCTCGTGCGTGTGTCTGTGTGTGTGATTGGCGCGCGCGCCCATGCGTGCATATATGTATACCCTCTCGAAGAGCGGCCACTCGACGAGATGCACGAGCGCCGCGACACGTAGCATTCTATTCGCGGCACAATTTTCGAGGATCGATATATCGAGCGGCGTGTCCCGTCGGTCGACGACGATGTCTTCAAATAGCACGGTAGTTAACGTCTCTGAGAGTCACCCTCGAGAAGGGAGGCGAGAGCCAGAGGAGAAGAGAGACCCGCAGGACCCTTTCTTCTTCTCGCTTCTTTCGCTTCCTCTTCCTCGTCATCGGTGACGTTTCCTCCCCCCCTCGCCCTCCCTCGTCATCCTGCGGTAATCATCCCCCGTTTTCTCTGTTTTGCCATCCTGACGTTCGATGATTGCGCAGCTATTGACACCGAAGGGCGTAAATACCAAACGATGCACACCACCGCTCGTGTTTCGAATCCCTTTTCATTGCCCCTATTGTGTTGCACGAAATTTTGTCAGAAGCACCCCAAAGATGGGGGTAAAACTAGGTATACAGGGTGAAAACAGGGTTCAGGGTTCAGGGTTCAGGACTCCACCAAATGGGAGAAAGAGTCCTGGTAAACGGAAGGGGGTTGAAAAATTAATATTGGAATTATATATTTCTGTTTCGAGTTTTGAGAATTTCGGTGAAAGATGGACGTGGTGGATTTTTTCTTCGAGGGTGCCTCGAATAACACGGTTTATAATACAGGAGCGAATAGAAAATGGCTGTTGACCTGTGGGAACACATTTGGGGATCTTCTATTCTAATGGAGTGTTGTTTATTAATACAGTCGACACCACGTTATTAGGAAGAAGTAATTCGTGAGAGAAGAGAAAGCAACACGTTATTAATTATATTTTATTTAGGTGTCCCTAACTAAATATAATTAATTGACGAGGTTTTTTCACTGAAAATTCATCCAGACTTGACCCTGTTATTTATAATCACAAATGTAAAGACCACCATTGAATAAATAAAATAAGATTTTACAAAATGGCTTCTAGAATCGAACAGAATCGAACGTTTTATTTTCTTTTTTATCACAAATTACTTTCATTGGCGTCGTTCACTTACCCTCCGCTTAGCACAATACTTGAATATATTATCACCGGTGTTCTTACATAAATCTATAATAAATGCAAATAAATTCAGCCCCGAACAAGCTACAGTTTTCGTTGATTACATCAAAGCGACTGAATAGCCACGCAACCCAATTTTGACACAGTCGCGAACTATCGTATTCTTTTTATTTTCTCGAAAGACCTTAGGTGACACGCGAATTAATTACATATCCAGGTCTTCTCCTGACGTGTTCAGTCGCGGAAAGATCAAAGGAACGAAAAATAGCTCGCCTTGATATTCTGTTCTTCGTTACTCGTTACGTGCGCCCCCGTTGAGGATCGTAACGAGTAGACATGTCTTCGTGGCCACGGAATTCTAATGATGAGTCTCTGGCGATAGAAACAATTCAGCTACTCCGCCCGATACTTTAATCGGGTTTCTTACGAGTGGAAAATAATAATTCGGATTTAAAGTGTAGTGGAAAAAGTGTTAGGTGGAAAAGGGTACGGTGGCCCCCACTTTCGAATAATCCCACTGTCTCTAGATTTTAGAACTTTAAATTCAGAAATAAATTAAATTCTTGCGTTGCTTGATCGTTAAAGTCTCGTCGATTCAGAGAAAGAAACAATTTTTTAAGCTTGATTCAATTTTGAAAAAATTAAATTTGGGTATGTTAGACACCGATGATTGAACCTTTTTGCATTTCATTACTTTTTTGAAAACGATTTGAATTAATTTGTGCTATCCCTTCGTTCATGCTTCCTCATAAACACGTTAGTCTTCATGTGGCTGTAAAAGGACACGTATTTTTATATTTTCTGTAGGCATCTTTATTTTTGTATAGAGAATGCAATATCGAAATAAATGAAAAATTAACACAACAGGAAGTGAGACAGAAAATTAAATTACAGAAACATTTCTGGCCACAAATTACATTTTTGGAAAAGAATTTTTGTCTCGAAAGTGCGTAGCATTTAGGGGGTATGTGTATTCACCAAAAATGATTGCAATTGACCCCCGGAACCAGAAATAATTTTTTCAGAATGATTTGAAATTTTTCAATTTCGCCGAAAAATTTCGGCACCTACCCCCTGTCAATTTTTCTTAAAAATTCGTTTTTCATTTTTAGTAATTTTGTTTGACGCTCTATAGAAAAGTTGTGTAATACTTTTTTGTAGATATCTATAAGCTCTACTTCCCTATTAAATTTCAACGAGATACGTTTATTATTGTAGCAGTTATGGCTCTTTGAAAATTGGACCATTTTTATGGGGTTTTTCTCACTTTACGGGGTTAAGGAGCAACTTTTACAATATTTTTGGAGTTTCCACATATTCTCCATCAAAATACGCTTAGTTTGCCTTTTCAAACATTAAAATCCTCCAATCTGCTCAGGAGTTATGCTGTTTTAAACATATGCATGAAATTTCAGGGGAACGAATCAACGTCTGGTCAGACATTATATTTTCGGTCAGGAATTTTTTTCTCGAAAGTGCGTAGGATTTCGGGGGTATGTCTATTCACCAAAAATGATAGTAATTAACCCCCCTAGCTAAAAATAATTTTTTTAAAATGATTTGAAATTTTTTTTTTCGTCGAAAAATTTCTCTACCGACCTGCGGTCGATTTTTCTTAAAAATTCTTTTTTGACTTTTAATAATCACAACCATGGACAATGTAATAATACGACCAATTACTAAAAAATAAAATATATAAAATTCCTACGCTTTATTCGTCAACTGCTTAGTATCGATGTCACTGCTTTGACTTCTTTGTTTGTGTGAAATATAATCCATAACATTTACCAAATAATAGTCGAGATAAATATTCCCGTTATCCGGAATGTACTAATAACCGGAACTCTAATGTACTTTGAACAAGTATCGCGATCATTAGGCTTCACAAAGATCAATTTAGAAATTTCTTTCCTACAGTTGCAAGCCTCTTCCAATATTCAAAATTAAATTCTGTGAATCCCCAAAACTGACTTTCGTCCAAATTGTCGTAGATTGGCGATCCATCGAACCGGTGGCGTTCGCAAGAACTTCGAACGAAGACGTCACCAGCGATCCCGTGGAGCCACGACGCGTCCCTCGTTCCCTGCGTTATTCTTCCTTTAGCATTCATCGTCGCAATTAGCGCCGGGGCGTGTGTGTTCGAAGTGCGCGATTACGGCATCAGCGGAGGATGCCCGCGGACATGCCGCATTGGGGTAAATTCGTGTCGTGGCGGCATCGCGACGGTACGAAACCCCAGAGGGATTACCACCACTTCTTTTTCCACGGCGGTCCTCCGCGATACTCTCGACCCTTTCCAACCTGTCTTCGTGTACGTCACGAGCGTGAGTTGCCCCTCCTTCCCATTCTTCTTCCCTCTGTATCGAGTTAAGAGGAAGAAGCGGGGTGGCAGCGAGGTATATCGATGCTGGTCCACCACCTCAGTCGCCACCACCACCGCTACCAACGAGCCACCTCCACCTCTGCCTCTCTACGGCCGACGATGAGGATTCTGCAGCTTCGGCAAAGTCGTTTGAAGAAGTCAGTCGACGGTTGCACGTCCTCGCGAATCGGGGAATAAAACGTATCAGGGGGAGAGAAAAGGCTAAAGGGGCCGACAGCCAGAGCCCCGCGTCTCTCGTCGTCGAAGGACTCCGAATTATTTTTCATTTCCATCCTTTAACTTCTCCGTTTTTTTGCCATCCTACGCGCATCACTTCCGTTTCTCGCTGCTTCTCGGTTCCCTTCCGCTTCTGGTACGAGGAAGATGCGCTGAGGAGGAACCGACGAAGGATGTCGATGGACGAGGCACATGGAGGCGGCATGGTTTCCGCAATCCTTTCCTCGGTTGTGCTTCTTCTTCTGCTCGGACGCGCCGCGGACGCCCAGTAAGAATCGCGATGGCCTCTTTGCGCCTTGGTAGCCGACACGTCGGCCATCTTGGCGCGCCAACGAGCTCCTCTTCTTTGGATCTACGGTTTATCCTGTGTCGTGCTTCGACGAATGGAACTTTTACCCCCGTTTATATCTTTAGGGCCGTATGGTTCTGTTTTTCATTTTATTTGCAAATAGTTTTTCGATGTAACTTTCCTTTGAAGAGTCTTTGAACTTGGGCCTCTCTTTTACCACGAAACTGCACTAAAATGTCAGTCCTCTTGTACCTTAATAGTACCTTAAATGTACTATTTTTGTACCTCAAATGCACCTTAATAGATTTTACTATTCTTTATTTTAGTTTACTTGCAAGATTGAGTATTTCTGATTTGTTGCTAGTTTTTAGCAGTAGCAAATTTCTTTACGTACGAGGAGCTTGGAAAGTATCTATGTTTCCTGAAATTATTTATTTGCAGAAAATTTTAAGTATGGATAATAATACTGTCTCTTATTAAGTAGTATTTTTCTGCTATTTGCTCCATCACGTTTGCTGTTGCTGCAACAATTTAATGTAGAATTTCTTCGACAAGATTTCATCTTGAATTCTTGAAACCTTTTCAAGAAGAAGCCCATTTTTAATCACAAAAACAGACATCTCAAGATACATACGGCAATTTAAATTAATCTTTCTAATTTTCACATACAATTTTAACCAATTTCAAGCTTCTCGTACCATTCCTATGTTTTTTTCCAATAAATTCCTGCTTCAAACGCCCAAAACAGACATCTCAAGATGCACATAGCAATTTAATTTAATTCTCCTTCGTAATTTTAATTTCCATCCAAAATTTCAATCAATTTCAAGCTTCTCGTGCCTTCGTTTCTACTCAAATAAGAATTTCAACGAGAGTTTCAAATTAAATCGACCATTATTTGTCGAGATTCGTGAATGTTCGTGCAAAGTATGGTTCCAAAGTGCAGTGCGCGTTGCGTGTGGTGCTCGAAAGTGTAGGCCAATTAATGAAAACGGTTTCGATTCGAGATTTCTCGCGCGAAAGTAATAAGTTGCGGTTACGCGCGTGAAACGAGGCATCCGTGCTAATGTGTTGAAAGAAAAATCAACGAAGTGTAAGAAACGGACGCGACGGTGTGTCGAAAAGCGGTTCCGGGTTTTTGTGATTTAAATCGTGACTCTCTGGGTTGTGTGTGACTCGTGCGCGATGTGTTCGCGAACAATGAAACCGCGCAGTGAAACCACGGCGTTGTTCTTCTTCCGCGAAAGAGAGATATTGAAACGGGAGATGAAGTGCTCGCAGAACGCTTTCCGAGGGACAGTTGACACGGAAAAAAACCTTTTTTTTTCGAAGATTAAATCCTTTTTATATTTTACAATTCATCGTTTAGTTGATCGTGAAAAATACAAGAATGAATAAATAAACGATTAATGAAGCTAATAACAATGATTTGTTCCAATCGATAATTGAATGAAAGATTTATTGACCGTCAGAACAGTTTAGGGATATTTATTAAATCTAAGTATTTATAATTTTGTTTGCGGTACAATTGATTGTTAAATGTATTAAAAAAAGGAAATAGCCAGAAACGACGAAATGGATTAAATATATTTGGTTGTGAAAATTAATATTCAGTTAATGGGTTTCGTTTTAATTTCTGTTTATAATGTGGTTTATTTATTTTAGATTATTTATATACTTGAAGAAGATCCATCTTAGGGTCGACTAAATTACAAATATATGCAAACATTGAAAACACAATGTACTGATAAATTTGTCAATTATTATGATCACGTGTTTAAATTGATTTTTATAATATGCGAAGATTTAATAAATGGTTTTAAGCTGTTCCAACGATCGACGTATATTTCATTTGATTATTAAAGTTAAAATTCAGCGCGAGATTTGCAATTTCAGGAGGAGCTTGGAGTTCTACGATCTATTGCCAGAGGACCCGAAACTTTATGATAAAATGCGACCGCCCAAGAAAGATGGACAAGCTACTGTAGTCTATTTTCACGTCACCGTTATGGGTCTCGACTCCATCGACGAGAATTCAATGGTACCGTGTATAATAAAAATTAAACTTCCAATTTTCAAGTACATTACGATCTAAATTATCTGACTTAATCGAGGATGTTCGAGGAATTGACTACTCTACGCCATTGTGGCTTTAAAATAATAATTGTACAGTTTACAAGAATTTCTTCTCGGGTCTCCAAAGCTGCCAAATATCTATTTGAATAATTAAATGATCAAATAAATGATATCCTCGTTAAATCAGATTCTACACATTCATCATCGAAATATTTTTCCCAACATACGAAGTACAGAAAAATCCAAAGACGTTAATATTACGATAAAAACATTTTTTGAGGTCGAATTTAGAAGTACAGTGGGATCTCTATTATACGAATGTTTTTATCGTAATATTAACGTCTTTGGATTTTTCTGTACTTCGTATGTTGGGAAAAATATTTCGATGATGAATGTATAGAATCTGATTTAACGAGGATATTGTAGATTTAATCAAATAACCGATAAACATGGAATTATTGATTATCGTGATTCACTTTTCTAGACTTATGCAGCCGATATATTTTTCGCTCAAACCTGGAAAGATAACAGGCTGCGACTACCAGAAAATATGACGTCTGAATATAGGTATGTGATTTATAAAAATATTATTTTATAAAATGGATTAATGTATTATTTAACAAATAATGAACTAACAGATTAAATCTGAGAAATGCACGAACGAGGAGTTTCTGTCGCGACAGTAGAGTGGAGTATCGTTTTAATTTGTATAATTTAAGATTACTAGAAGTGGACTGGTTGAAGAACATGTGGAGGCCGGATTCGTTCTTCAAGAACGCCAAATCCGTTACGTTCCAGACAATGACCATTCCTAATCACTATCTGTGGCTGTACAAAGACAAGACTATTCTGTACATGGTCAAGTAAGAGTCGAAATGCCTTTCCAATCACTAAATATAATTAACAATCACTTTCCACTATTTTTCTGTATTCATTTTTCTTCCAAATTCTTTGCTTGATGTTCTTTTAAATATTCCTCACTCAATTGTGTTTTATAATATCTTTCAAATTATTTCCCGAAATAGTTTCTTACACGAAATCTCTATGACTCTAATTTTACGTGACAAAAGAGCATCGTTGTTTCAGATTAACACTAAAACTTTCCTGCGCCATGAATTTCCTGATCTACCCCCACGACACGCAGGAATGCAAGCTGCAAATGGAAAGCTGTGAGTATTCCTTTTCCAACGAAATACTTTTCAAAACCTCAAACTTCTTTGCTCGCGTTTAACTAAATATAAATTAACGCGACGATTTGTTTCCTGGTTTTTTATTTTCTATTTCCACTTATTGTCAGGGGGTACGATTTTACATGTGGGAGAGTTGCTTAATTAGTTCGATTTTACGTGAAAAAATAAGATAGGAAATGAATAATACGCGTGAAACTTGGACATCGATGCAAGTAGAAATATCGAGATATAGTCAGACGCGCCAGGCCAGTCGCTGCAACCGTCTGACTATGCGCTGACTTTTCTACTTCTAAAACCATTATTCTACGTTTACACCTTATTAGATCACCTAGAACAAAAAAATCGAATCACGAAAATATAAATAAAACATTGACAGATGCTAGAAACATTTTAAATAAAGAGAAACAATTATATTTATTAAAATATAGTGCAGTGTTATTCTTCTTTTTTATTTTATTCCATGTGTTCATGAAAGTCATTTTAGAATATTGATATTCATTTTAAGCATAAAATAGAACTTTATTTCGAACAATATTTCCATTACAATAAACTGAACAAGTAAACCAAATCTGATTAAAACGAAAACGTTTAATTCATCAATTTCGTTCATTACATTTATTAGTAAGTATGAACAGTAAAAAAAACTTTGTTGTTTTTGATTTTCGTTTATCTTGAGCCATGCTATGTACCTAATCCCACTTGTACCACGAATTTTGGCAACTCTCTCTCATCAGTTGCTGTAAAGGCTGGTTCAGACTTTCTTTTACTTCTCCATTTTCCAGTAACAATATTTTCGACAAGTTTAGTGCTTCTAAAAGCTCGACTGATCAGGACACTTTTCTATACGCGAAGTTTGATAGTAAGCACGAACAAATTACTGGACTGAGCCAGACTTTAAGTTCCGGACGCTTCGAAAGCGCGATTGTCTCGTTGAAAACGCGAAAACGGTGTTCCTGGCTGACTTCCGCTGGCTAAGTAACATTGTCCCGGTTGAAAGGGAATCGTTAAGGGTTTCTTGGTTTCGAGCGACCAGCGTTTCGCGCGATGTATCTCGTGGTAGGACCGATCGGTGAAGAACTATCTTTTAGCAATTGCGCTACGAATCCCGTGTACGATTTGACAAGGACAAAACAACTCGGTCAACAGTGTCGCACACCACGGATGAAATGATCTTCCAGTGGGATCCCGACGTGCCACTCGTCGTCGACGAGAACATCGAGCTGCCGCAGTTGCAACTGGTTAAGAATTACACGGCCGATTGCACGCAGGTCTATTCTACCGGTGAGTGACGGTTTTTCTATTCCCGACAGGCGCTTTTTGTTCCGCGAACCCGTCGAGAGCCTTTCCTTCGACCTAATTAACGATTGACGGAACGAAATCGTCCCGAAAAATCGCTCGAGTCGCGTTTCCCGCGCGAACGATCGCTCTTAAAGAAACAATATTGCAAAGACAATGGCGGTGTTCGACGTACAGTCAATCGCAGTAGAAATTGTGCGGGTCTAAATATTGAAATTAAGGGGAGAAACCACTGTGACTGATGAAAATAAAATCAATTCTCACGAATTTTTGGGGGGTTTTGAAACTTTTTCTAACGAATGTTTAATTCTTTCGAAAGTACATTTCTTCAACTACTTCTTGCAAGAATTTCGTATAAAAATATTGATAGGAACCGGCATGAGAGGCCTCCAATTTGTTGTAACTTCGGTTGTACGTAGAGATTTAGAACAATAATAATTTATTATAACATGGTGGAACTTTGAAGAGAAGATCCCAAATACCTGTGAAAAAGTCAGTATTTCTTTTAACGCTACGTAGGAACTAATTATTCGATCGAAAATTCCGTGCATGCAACTGAAGAGAATTGTGTTAGGAATGACCCTACAAAATTTTGAATAAATCGGATGAAAATTGACTGAATTATTGAGCCCCCCAGTTTGGTAAAGTTTTAAAATGAAATTATTATTCTGTAGACTAATATTCAGGTTTTCTTAATGAGCCACATTTGCTATGCAACTTTTCTTATTGTTTAGGTAATTTCACTTGCCTCGAGGTAGTCTTCGTCCTGAAACGTAGGCTCGGCTATTACTTGTTTCACACTTACGTTCCTACTTGTCTGATCGTCATCATGTCGGTGAGTTTGAGAGCTTAACCTTTGCTCTTTACGTACAGATACTTTTTAAAAGTATCCTCGTAATTTGTTAATACAATATTCCCTTATTTGTCGTGGTTTATAATGATCCATTAGAAACCTCTGTTCCAGCAAAACTCGATCTAGGAGCACTCGTCAGATTCGTCCTTAATAATATTATTTTTACTAGCAACCAGCTAAGTAGTTAATTCTATTCATTTTTTTTTTAATAACTTGTCATTCTTATTTAATATCAATTTTGTTATAGAACTATTTCATAGTGAACTTCTTAAACACCTGACCTAAGGTACTTCAGCACTCCTTTTCAAACTTACTATTAAAAAATGAAAGGCAGTGCCACCTTTGTAGTAATACTATTTATTTTATTTGATTGTAGATTAACGACACTATTAAAACTACAGTAAAATATTATTATTTCTCGTTAACAAAAAACCCACTGGTACGTTTTTCCACCACTGTATTTGTCAAAATTTTCTATTTCTTTGATTCTCTATCTTCCTGTTTACCTAAATTGTTACTTTTATTTTACTAAGTTTACCTGAATACGGAATGTGTTGCATCGTGCGTAGTGGGTCTCGTTCTGGATAAAACCGGAAGCGGCTCCAGCCAGAGTGACATTGGGCGTGACTTCCTTGCTGACCCTCTCGACGCAGCACGCGAAGAGTCAAGCGTCCCTGCCTCCGGTTTCGTACCTGAAGGCGGTGGACGCGTTCATGTCGGTATGCACGATCTTCGTGTTCATGGCGTTGATGGAATACTGTCTGGTGAACATCGTGCTCGGCGATTCGGACGCGCCAGCCGCGAAACCGACGCCTCCGCCGCCGCCGCCATCCTCCAGCGGCACGGACACCGCCGCGAAGCTCGACAAAATCTTCGACATCGCCACTAAGGTAACGCCTGGATGAAGATCCAAGCATCTCAGACAGCTTCTGTGCCTCGGAGTCAAGAGAACGACGGTTTTCGCCATTGCTTCGATTCCACCATTTCGATTTGTTGTCCAAATCGTGCTCATTCGAGTGAGTTTCGATCTTAACCCTTTGCAGTTCAGGTTTTTATACTTCATTTCAGTCGATTCACGCGTGATGCAGCTATTTTTACTCGTATCTTGTGTCTTGAATGTGTTATTATTAATTTATAAGACCCTGAGAGAAAACATTCTTATTTGCAATTTTACTTGGAGTCAAGATTGAATCTTTCGAATACCTCGATGAAATTTGACGAGTTATAGCAAGTGTGAGCTTGCAAATTATTTCCGTCTATTGCTTTTGGTCGCCCAGAATATGGTACATCTTCTAAACGAAAATTTCTAAATCAGAATTTTCAGAATCTTCTCCATATATCTCACAAATATTCTTTACTGTTTCTATAGACTATAATTCCTCTTCGAAAAACGATACATGACGAATAAGTATCTTATCAGTAGTAATTTTTAACGGATAACAATCTGAAAACCGAAACTGAATCGCTTAAAATACACTTCTAACACAATAAAATGTAGAAGGTAATAATTAGCCTGAACGTAAATCTTTTTAAAATTGATTATTATTGGTACGACCCATTTGCTTTCACGTAGATGGTTTTACCAAAGATTATGGGCGGTGTTTTAGTTTGATGAAAGAATCCCAGAGTGGTTGTCGCGGCGATTCGATAGTTCGATCGTTTCTCCCACGCGTTGATCTCTCCGAATCTCCGAGGCACAGAAGCGATGTCTGCACAGCGACGGTTCAAGTTGTGATCGTTGTCACGCAGGAAAACGCAATGTTGTTGTCCGGCCGATCGCAGAAATCGCCAGCAGGCCCTCCGCCAGGCCCAACACCGGCCCAAAGGGCGCGGATGCGCGCCCTGAACATCGATCGAGTCTCGCGGGTCTTCTTCCCTTTCCTATTCGCCGTATTAAACGTAACTTATTGGATAATGTTTGCCGAGTACATTTAAGGAGCCGTTGGAAACTGAACGCGTCTCCCTTTACTCTCTCTCTCTCTATCTTTATCTCCATTTCTCTCTCAGCGAGCTCGAAGAAAGAAAAAAAACGAAACACGGGAGAGACATTAACAAGAAAAAAACACGAAAGCCATTTTCGACACGTGGAAATAAGATACGGTGTCTCTTGGATCGTCGATTCGTATGATTTTGATCAATGAAATTGTTTTTTCAGACCATCGTAACTCGTGGAATATTGAAGATCATATACACAGGATGGGTGACAAATTTTGGCGCAAAGGGGAGTAATTTTTATTGTGGAATCGATATCTGGTCATGATATAATTAGTTTACCACAGCAATTTGGGAAAACTTTGATAATATTTTTTGGTGAACACTTGTAAAATTATAAATTGTATACCGAGTCTCCGTAGACTACATTTTTGAGTTTAATATAGTACACGTATGTACAGTGTGAAAAAGTAAAATAGTGCAAATTATATTCTCTCGATTTTTAAGAGTCTTGTTGCATCAGAAGAAGACGTGATTTTTTGTTTTCCCTGAAAGTGTAAATTTCTCCTCGATTGTGCCATTATTTTCAACCTTATTTTCAAATTTCAAGTTCGTTTATCAGATTGCAAAGCTTAAAAAGAACAAAGTACTTAATAAGATTGTTAGTCGTGTATTATAATTGTGATTGAACCCTCTTGTTTCCGAAAGAAGAAACCCAGACAGGAGCAATTAATTCCGATTGATGTAGCTGGATGAGTAATCAAAGTTATACGACTATATTAAAAGTTTGTGTCACTATTGAAGCATGACAAGTGGAGTATCGAAACGTCTGATCACCTGGTTTAATCCTATCAACCAGTAATTTAAAACCGATTGTTTCGTTCGCAAGAAATTACATGAAAAATATTTTAAAACATTTTACTATCAAACTATTTAAAATTTTTTATCGCATTCCCATTCAGAAATTTGTTTGCAACAGTATACTACTTGCAGTATTATTGTTTGCAAGCTATAAATTGGCGAAGTAATTACTAATCGACGAAGTGAATTGAAACGAGTTACCAAGTGTTTATTTAAAAATTAAATTCCTTTGATTATCAATCCAAGTGAAGAAATATACATTAAAAATGTCGATATCGAACTTTCGAACATGCAAAAGGAAAACATTTAAGACGTATGAAATCTCTTTTAAATGCCAAAGCAATACGTCGAACGAAATGGACGATAAAACGCGTTCGTCGTCAGAATTAAAACCAAAAAAAATATATATATAATATGTACACGTATTACGTATACGTCACGTTATCGATTAAGTTTGTTACGATTTGAAATTTTAAACCTGCAGATTTTTGTAGTGACGATTTCGAGCACGAACGTGAAATTTTATCGAAATGTTAATCGTTAAAGAAAGAGCGTAGACTGCGTATAACGTAGTCGCGCCAAAAAAAGTAAAAAAAAAAAAGAAATGGTGCGTCGAAAGAGCACAGAAAAATGTAGAGAATATATCGAAGAAGCTCGAAGCAAAGGGCTCGAATTAAACGATTCGTTTAACGTGTACAGCTAATAGCAGCAATAGTCACTCGTTTCGTTTAGAGAACTAGAAGACTATAATATTATTTGTTTTTCACTTTCTTTTCCCTACTGCGGGGGTGTCCTCGTTCGTTCCTAAATTCAGTTTCATGTTCTTGTGAAACATTTTCGTGAATCTATTCTATTTGGGGCTTGAAACAGAATTTTTGGATCGTAGAACATAGCTGAATGTGTATATTACTGGCCACATATGCATACAGGGACGATTCCTTGGCAAAACAAGTTGAAATGCCGGTCACCGGTGACCACCATGACAGTCATGTTAATAATCAAGACAAGCATTAGTATATTTTCTAAATTTTGAATTTAAAATTTATAAAGATAGTGTCAGATATGTGACCAGTAATGTGTATATACCATGTGTCATTAGTTCCAAACCTTCACTGTTACATTCGAAAATATAGCAAACAGATCCTACGGTCGCCATTTTGCTGTAAGTAATCACACCTATCTGCGTGTAGAAAAATAGTATTTTTAAATCGAAATTAAATAATCCAGCTTCGTCGTTCATTTGGGGGCGAACAAGATTGAAATTTTTAAACGAAGACAGACGCTTCTAAATTTAAAAAACCAAAGAATCAACGTACCGTGAGGTATGATAAAAAAAAATGAATAGAAAGATTGCTTAGAGACACTACGGTTGCCATTTATCTACGAGTAGGGTAACACTTTCATCGTTTCGTGGCACCATAAAATTCTTTTGACTTTATTTTGTTCTCTATCCTAAGCGATAAGAGGGAGCAATAAAATTTCATTCGCTCATCGATAAAAGCATTTCGATATTCTGGAAATATTGAAAGTCATCGGTGATAAATGCCAGATTCGAATAGTTCATTTTGTTAAAGTATTCATCGAGATATCGAAGTTGTTGTAATCTGAAAAAACGAATACGTTAGTCTTATAAATCTGTGGGTTTGTTAGTTGAATATTGTAAAGACACTTTGAAAGGTGTGACACTTGTTAAAAATCGTGTTCCTGTTTGACTGCACTATTTAGCGTGCCGTTTTTAAACCCGATGTCGCCCGCTGACATCGGGACGCATTTCCGTCGCCTTTTATCTCTCGCTAAAACGCGCGCCTCAAAGAGTTAACGGGTGGCGTGTAAATGGGCACCCCTGCCCTACACTTAAAGTGAAACAATGTGCGAACGATCGATCGAACGATTGAAGGAAACAGGAAAGGGTAAGACAATGCGATTGTCGAACTCGACGAGTCGAATGCCATTTAACGTTCTGCGATTGTACATCAAACTTACGTCGTTTTATGTACGTGTATGTGTGTATTTATGTATCATAATTCGAGCAGGGATTTCAGCGCGATCGGAGAAAGGAAGCTTTCAATCGGTTACGATCGAAGATCACACTGGGTTGGCCAAAAAGTAATCTTGAAATTTTCCAGTAAGAGAAAGTAGCCATTTTTTTTTTTAATCCAAGAAAAACAAGTATACTTTTCTGTATTTTGTTAAAAAATTCTTGATCTTTTCTCTTTGATTTGTGTTTCAAAAATAAAAATTTGAAGTACAAACACTTCTCATATCTTACTACAGAAATCCAAGATTATTTATTGGCCAACCCAATACCCCCATCCTACAGTTTGACTATGTCCAATGCGCTATCTTTAATTTCCTTGTCGTATTCGTTACGTTCGAAAAATATTTTATTCGTTTCATACTTATAAATCAAAAAGTCAATGATATTCCTGTTTACTATTAAAGTAATTTGTAAAAACTGGATTTATAGTTCCCCTATTGGATTCTCTTAATATCTTACTGACGCTTCGAAATTGTTCCTTTCGTTTGAAGTATTGAAAAATACATATTGAACTGCCCTTCCTTCGTAACCGATTGATTATTGTTAATGCAAGAAAGAATTAATATCGTTGTTTTGAAACAGGCTGTTCAATACGATGATCGTACTTTTCCTAACGTAACATTAATTTTTGTGGCTACTTATTAATGATCAATTGCATCACTTTCAAATAACAATTGAGAACGTTAATATTATTGCTTTCGGATTTGAAGTAAAATAAAATTTTAGCCAAAGGTGAGAAAATCTATTATAGAATAGAGGCCCATTTAATCCTCGGATAAATCAATCGTCGCTAATTTTATGTAAAAACTACACTAATGATAAACGCGCGCGCATTAAAATGAAATTATTCAAGCAATTTAATTGAAAATAAAAGAAATTATAAGATAAATTAGCGAATATAAAAGGTTACATTATTGTCGGTTCTTTATTAGAAGAAATCATTTTCAAGCACAACATTGTACATTACATTGTATTTAATAACAAAAACATCATCGACTACATATTAAATTGATGATAATTCTATTGTCCTTGTGTTTATTATATTTGTTCGTCCATCTGAATATTTTCTCCCCTTGTTTTTATCGTTATAATCAAATCACTGCCATTGTTTAGAAACCATTCAACAATGCGGAATTTTGTTTTTGAAATATAAATTTTTAAATTTTAGGACTTCGACTTCCGAGACGTGCTATTTAAATGTTAGATGGCAGCACGAACAGCTACCTAGATACGTCCAGTAACAAAATGGCTGAAGTCACACTGTAGCGCATACTAGTGTAGAATTACAGAAATTTTTGTAACTATAAAAGGAACTACAAGTGATTATTATTTATGTTAATGTAACTTAAAAAGTCAGAACTTTCTTTTCTATTGTTTTACTATTCTCACAAGATATTATTTAACTAGAGAAAAGACGAACGCTGAGGACCACGAGAATGGTAACTATATTGCTGCTTAGTAACATTGCATGAGTGTTTCATTCCCTATAGGACTTAAATTATGTTCTATAATATTGTCTTCTGCGTAATACAAATAGACAAGAAATGTTTTCAAAATTACAGAATGCGAATTGAAACATAAAGGAATAAAATCCCATTAAATGATAGGTCTATTCTAAATCCCGTCTACACTCTGCCTTACTGCCCATATTCTAAAACAATAATTTGTCCACCGTTTTATTACAAAAACAGCGATGTGTCGCCTCTGGTTATTACTGTATACTACAGGGTCACTATATGCTGTAAATAAACAGAATATACCAATACCATGTAAAAGTACCTACACTACGTACCTACATGAATATTTGGTTTCGCGGGTTTGCGTCATTCACATGATACGGAAAGTGTATAGAATTATTTTGTTGTTACAGTAATATACTTATCAACCTAATTTAGTGTTAAATAAATTGAAAAATACTATTATTTTCGTAAATGAGAATGAATAAATCAATTTTTATTGTTTTCTTCTTAAGTTTACTTATTGCCAAAGGTAAACAACATTTAAGTTAACATTGTACAAAAGGGTGTGGTTAATATTAGTTTACATGTTTACATCGTAACGTGTATCATATTTGCAGGAGAAAGCTTATACTGTTACAGATGTAACAGTAATCATCCTGGGTGTGGCACACCTTTAAATTGGTTATGGTATTGGGGTGAAACTTGTCCAGAATATGATGACAAGTGTGTAAAAATAATTGAAAGAAAAGGAGGTATATGTCATGTTATAGTATATTTAAATATTAAATAACAGTACATATACCTTGGTAGTTGATACAACTACATTACTAAATATTTTTCAGCTGAGACTATCATAACAAGAGAGTGTTTGAGCTCTGTTCGTAGTTTTAGAACAGACATTCCAGCTGATAGATATGAGGGTTGTAGACCTGCTACTAAGGATATTCGATTAGGACATTACGTAAATAATTCCATTCCACAATTAGATGTTCATAGAGATTATTATGACGAAGTAACATGGTGTTTTTGTTACTTTGATCATAGATGTAACAGTTCTACTACTATAACTGTTTCAGCTTTATTATTGCTCATAGGTATTGCAATACAAATTACTATTTAAAAAATTCACAGAACATCATAATATGATCTTTGAAATGTTCATATTCTTAGTTAACTCAGGTTTACATTTTTATCAAATTCAGTTTCATTAATTATCTATAACTGAAGCACAATGGAATTGAAGTGGTACTTCTGATTCTACTTTTTCTCTTAATATTTGTTACACTTGTATATAGTGTAAATAAGCACTTTGAATAAAAAATACAAGACAAAAAATAAATATAGAATACTAATAAAATTTTCATAAAAATTACAATAAAACTAATAATAATATGCTTTTTCATAATTTGTAATCTGAGTGTAATATGATCATTTCATAGAAACAGTATTTAACAGAGGTGTCTAGGTTACCGAAAATTCTAGATCAGGAAATTTTCTCGAGATCGAAACGAAATCTCGAAAATGCTTACAATTCTCGATGATATTCGAGAATCCGTAGAATCCTCAAAAAAATTATTACAAATTTTCTAAATTATAAAATGTGTTATGAAAATAATAGATCGAGGAAGTAACAAGTATAAAATCCATTATTTCAAATTTTCGTGAATTCTTTGGATCTGCCTCCCGAATATCTTCGAAAAGCCAGGATATTTTCAGAATCCCATACACTCTTGATATTTAAGTACCAAAAAGAATATTTAAAAAATATTAAGATCAAATAACACTAGATTCTATATGACTGTATAAAATATATATTCCGTCCAGAAGATCTAATTATAAATATAAAATATTGCTATTTTTACATTAACAAATAATGTCATAAACTCTATTAAAATATTTGAGTCTACTACATATTAATATAGGTTGGGGCATTTGAAATAGACTGTTCTAAATACCTAACCCTATATATGTATGTGTAATGTATTGTTTATATAGAGTAGACAAAAACATTATTGCCAAACATTACGACCATAGTTACATGATGAATTGCAGTAACAATTTCTACCTACTTTGTATTATTTTACTTAAACAATTGGTAAATAACCTAACATACCGAACTGCCGTCCATTGTTCGACAAATAAAATGATTTTTTAAATTTATACTAAATGCTAAACGTTAACTTTTATATTTTTTATTAAAAATTTGTAATTGCAATTTGTTATATGAATGTTTATAAACGATTGTCTTTTGCAATTTGTTCAGATTATTTATACCCTAATTTGCCCAGTTCCATCTTGTAGAAAATTTATTATATATACGTTTTATTTCGTTTAAAAATAACATATCTTCAAGATTCTCTTACGAATGAATTCAATCCTCCCTTCCCCTTCATTTCTTTGAGGTTTCAAAATAAATACAATTTATATATGAAGGAAATGGATGAGAAATGAAGTACAGACAATTATACAAAAACATTATTTATTACACAAAATTATAGGACAAACTAATCTTATTGAGTATGACATAGTACAAAAAAAAGCAGTTCCCTTAAAACAGTAAAGTACATACTTTTATAATACTTAAAGCATTATTTTTAAGCTTATAATTATAAAGGAACAATGTGAATGACATAGGAATAATGTATTTAACTATTCCTTGTATCAATATAAAATGAAAAGTGGTAATTATATCAATGAAAAATAAAATGATAGAATACTGTAAAAAGAAAGGAGACACTTATTTAATTTAAGTAAGTCTTAAGCTGCTTTCACAGTCTTCTCTTGTTGTCCTCTTTGTGGTGTAAGATTCCTTTGTACTTGCTTTTCTTCTTTTTGTTTTTCTATTGGTTTTGAGTCATCTCTTAAAGCAGGCTGTCCTGTAGCTTGAATTTTAATGATTCTTTCATTCTTTGCATCTGATTCAAGTTGTTTCCTTGGAGATGTGATGGTTAAGACTCCATCAGAAGATAATTTTGATTCTAATTGATCAATGTCACATTGTTCTGGTATGTGGTACTTTCGTACAAATTGCCTCGAGATCCAACCATGCTCATCCTGTTTCTCTTCGTGCTTGCCTTCAACAATTACATTTTTCCCCGAGACTTTTACAGTTACTTCTTCTGGAGCAAACTGTTGAACATCCAAAGTTACTTGGAATTTATCCTTATCAGCTTCGAGCGTAGATGTTCCATTGGATCTACGATTTAGGCTTCTATCATAGGGATGGTATCTTTGAAAACCACGACGACGAGGTTTGAGAATCAAAATATCATTTTCGTAAGGTGTCAATGCGGAAGACGGTAAATCCTCGGGTCTCAAAGACAATCCAAAATTTTGATCAAAGAGATGATGAGGCCTTTGCAAATCCTCCCACCAACTGGAGAATAACATAGGTAGCAGAGACATCGTTCTTCTTGTACTTGTTCAACCGTCGGCGTCAAAATGTAGCTTCTGTTAAAATAGGTGTATGACGAACTTGCTTAAAATGTTCGAATTTTTTCTCTATCTTTCTCTCTCTCTCCTGGAACTTTTGCTTTCTTCTTAATTTCTCAAATACTATTATAGTTTTGCACTTTAAACGCGGCAAAAGTTTCACGCTAACGAACGCTTTCGTCAACTGCTTCTTTGAATTTATCTGCAATGGCCGCTTTGCAAAGTATATATATTCATCACGCCTCGAGAATGTAGAGGGGGTACTAGTGATCGAACAGGCGTCTAGAACTATCCAGGAATCGAACTTTCGAGAAACAGTAAATACTAAAAGTAACTAGTAAGCAATTTCGAATATTTAGAATTCACAATGTTTGACTTCAGTGTAAATATTACATAAAAAGTGCTTTCAAACATGTTTTTTCGGATCAATGACTAAACAATGGCATGTATAGTTGCAAGGAATCATACGACTCGAATTTCGCGCCCTTTCTGAACAAAGTTAATTTAACCTTTAATCCACTTTCTTAAAATTATTTTGTTTTGATAAATGAAAAATATTCTTTCTCGAAAAAGAAGTTTTGTAATTCTGTATGTTTTCTAAAGCTTTCAAAGATTAAACAAAACAGATACAGTGCTAGAAATTTCGTTATGCAGAATTTGCTGGAAACGTATGTATGTAAGTACATTATATGCATACTTCAAAGATTTCAGTACAGAAAATATACATTTCAACAATTAATGTTTAAAAATAAAAGCATGCAAACGATTAAACTAAAAAAGAATAGCTTTTAAATTGTTCATAGTCGTTTTTTTAAGTAAAATTATATATACAATAATGTAAACACTATATGTTATTAAAACACAAATTATGGTTTCTTTTATATGTTCGAAATAGAATTGATTAAAAACGTATTACAAAGAGAATGAATACATACAATATGTGTCAACATATATCATATGTATGTAGGTCCTGCCAAAAAACATTTGTGTTGTCGTAAACCACTTAACCTAGCAATTATACGATATTTTTTTATGTATGTATATAAAATGGTCGACCTTGTTATATTTCATAATAACATTTGCCATACTTTCCATACTAGAAAATTCGTCGATAATTTTATTATACGTATATCAGTTTGTATGAAATGTTGTAATAGATATTGTGTATTAATTATTGCATATATATTTTTATTTTTACACAATACAAAAATGAAATATCTAACAATATTTAATTTTAATATTTTTATTAAGTATTTTATTGGTGGTACTAAACTTATTTTTGATAATAAAGAATAGAATAAAGGTTAGTTACTGCAAATCAAGCTTTTACAATCACAATTGTAATTTCACAAATTATGAAAATCATAGAATCATAGAAAGTAATGTCAGTCTTTCTAACATTACTGAAAGAAAAATATTTAGCGAAAATTTCAGAAAGTCAATAAAAGGCCAAAATTTCGACAAAACAATACTAACAGTACAGGAGGATACATTGAAAAATGTAAAATTTTACAAATACAAATAAATTTTTGCAATAAATATCCTGAAACTGCTTGTCAAAATATACAATTTTTGTAAATTTACAAATTTCGATGTGTTAGTTGCGTTTAGGGTACCTGTACATATACGTACATCTACATACAAAATCCACTCAATAATCGCTCGGTTCTAGAAGCCTCGAGAAACGTCGTGACATGCGCGAACCACGTATAAAAGCAGCCGGTAGACGCCGGGCGGCGATAGTTTGCCATAGCAACAGAGCAGTGAACATCGTGAATTCGTGCAAAGCTTCAGTGCGTTATCAAGCAAAATTGTGTTAATATCTCGATAACGTTATCAAATTAAATAACTGCAAAATGTCTTTGGGACCGTTGCTGTTCTCTGACTGGTGGGAGGATCTGGATCGTCCGCATCGTCTTATGGATCAGAATTTTGGTTTGGGTCTTCACCCTGAACAATTGTTAGCGCCAAACCGGCTGGAATTATACGTGCAACCACGAAGAAAACCTTCTTCGTACTACAGACCATGGGCTGATTGGCTTCGCACAAGTGAAGCAGGAGCTTCGACCGTCCAGGCGGACAAAGACAAGTTCCAGGTTGTGCTTGATGTCCAGCAGTTCGAGCCAGAGGAAATTGACGTCAAAGTCGTTGACAATTTTGTCGTCGTTACGGCAAATCACGAAGAGAAACGCGATGAACATGGCTGGATCTCGCGTAAATTTGTTAGGAAATATACGATTCCTGAACAATGCGACATTGATCAAGTTTCATCGAAGCTATCCTCTGATGGTGTACTTACTATCATTGCTCCGAGGAAGGATCAGCCAAAAATAGAAAATGAGAGAGTAATTAAAATCGAGCACACACGTAAACCGGCGCTTCGGCAGGCAAAGCCGGCGAAGCAACAGCAGCAGACACAAAACATGGAGGAAGAAGAAAAGAAATGAAGAAGTTCCATGAATATTTCTACCATTCATTCTATTCCTATATAAATATAATTACTGTTCATTGTTAGTGTTCATTTCCTGTCAGCATTTCTCATTATCAAAATCTATCGAATTTAGGCTTGAAGATTGCAAGTCATCCCCTTTATGTTAAAACCATGAACCTTAAGTAAACACATTCGTGTGTCAAGCGGAGTATAGTCATCATTAATTTTATGCTTGTAACATAAAGGGTAGGAGAAGGAGGGGAGCGATAGATGATAGATCGTAAAACTAAATGGTAGTGTTTTTATTTTATGCATTTATTTCAATAAAATTGTGAATATGTGTACGCTCACTATCTGCCAGTATTTAAGACTTGTGTACTTTTTTTTATTTTAAAGAATGTATAAATAAGTAAATAAACTATACGCATATGTAGTTAATTACCTTTCATTGAATTGTATCCTGAATGCTTTTTGTAACTATAAGATACAAATTTTTTTGATTTTTGATGTTATTAAGTATTTATTTCTTATTTTATTTTGCCATTAACCATTTATAATCATACCTTTAGCACACTGGGACTTTTCCAAAAGTAGCAATAACTACTGCAGATTTTCAAATTATTTAAACATTAAATTGCACAATAATTATTTCTTTAAATAAAAGTCGCAGTATTGCATGACTAATTTCTTACATAAACTTCGTAATCATATAGACCGATAGCTTAATACGTGACTCTCCATGGTGGTCACTGATAACCGACATTTTGAACTCGTATCGTGTTGTAAAATCATTTACAATGAAAGAACCTTAACACTTGTCAAATTGTAAATAATGTGATTATTATTCGAAATGCTGTAAAATAATTTGAACAAATATCCAAGGCAGTCAACGTATTAAGAATCATGTAGGTTATGTACGTTTCTTTAATCCTTTGCATTCAAAAGACATTAAAAATTTCTTATAAATGTAATACAAACTAATATAAGATAGAACAAAATAAATTTTGAGAACATACATCGCTGATTTTCATTGTTATATCTATTACTTCGAGCTAGCATTATGTTTACTATAAAATTATATCAAGTGCAAAGGGTTAAGACCATTTCCAGCAAATCCTATGAATTATTTCAAAATTGTTGGATATTTATACAAAGTGATATTGTAATATTTGCAAATCCAAGGTGACTTGTAAAATTTTGTCCGTCCTGATACATAAAATGTTCAATAATCCATACAATCATT
Source organism: Colletes latitarsis (assembly GCF_051014445.1). Taxonomy (NCBI): domain Eukaryota; kingdom Metazoa; phylum Arthropoda; class Insecta; order Hymenoptera; family Colletidae; genus Colletes; species Colletes latitarsis. Next base: position 32,951,918 of record NC_135137.1, read on the forward strand.
CGTTACAGTTATACATGTGTATACTTTTATTTTGTCATACAGATGCATACAAAACAATTTGCATTAACCGTTCATTTCTAATGATTTTGATATTCTGTACAAGTAAAAAAGTGTCACCTATGGTTAATTTTAATTATGTGAACAAAAATCATAAAACGGAACATAACCTTAACGGAATAGCAGTTCAATTGAAAAGAAAAGCATTGTATATACGAAATAATCGAATAAAATTAAAAAAAGGTAATACACAAGAAAACATACGGTTTTTATAATTATTTTATTTAATAAAGGTTTGGTTACAAATATTTTTGCAATATATGAACAAAGTATAAATATTTACATGCATATGTATGTATTCTATGAAATAGAATGAACGATATGAAAACGATGAAAACACTAAATATTTTAAGAAATACAGAGGATTTTTCTATTGCCTCTGTTTTATTTTGCAAGGTTCGCCTTCTGCCTCTTGGTTTTCTACGTGTTCAATTTGAATTACTCTTTCTTTTTTGTTTTCGATCGATTCTGGTCTCCTTGGTGCTGTTACCGTTAAAACGCCGTCTGGTGTCAGAGTACTCGTCGTTTTTTCAGGGTCGCATTGTTCGGGTACTAAATATTTTCTGACAAAATGTCTGGAGATGATTCCATGGTCATCTTCCTTTTCTTCATGTTTTCCTGCAAAAATTATTATTTATCAATAAATTAAACTGCAACACGTGAAGCATTCGATACGGTAGAGTGTAAAATTAACATTTTCCCAGTTTAAAGAAAAATAAATTTTCGTCGAAAGAATATTGTTTTTGTTGTTTCCAATACTTTTATATATTGTAAATGGTTAAAAATGATTAATATTCAAGTAATTTGTGTTATTATAAGAATTAATGATCGTTAAAAGTGAAAGCGTCTCGAGAATCATAATATGGCGTCATATGAGAAACGTAGTTGCGATACAACTCTATGTTTTTTTCAATCGAGCTTATTACATATGTTTTTCTTGACAAATATGATACTTACCCTCGACAACAATGTAATCGTCAACGACTTTTACGTTTATTTCCTCAGGTTTAAACTGTTTCACATCAAGCGCTATGTGAAATTTATCTTTGTTATTTTTCACTATGGACATACCACTTTCATCTTCTTTCATGTATTCTTCCATCCATGGTTGGTAATAACTGTACGGAAATCTTTTGAATAATGGTCTGTCAAAAACTGAGGAAAAAAGTTGATCCGGTCGTAGCGATCTACCGAAATGTTGATCAATCAACCGGTGTGGTCGCTCTAATGTCTCCCACCAATGAGAAAATAATTTTGGAATCACTGTCATTCGTGATCTCATTTTTTAGTTTTTGTTTATGTTAATACAAGTTCGCGAAAATTTGTTAACTTTGCTAATAGCGCGTCAACGATGCAAACGTCTCGCTCGTCTGTTCTATACTGATGGGAGACGCTTTCTGCGCAGTCTTATATATATCTACATAACCATGACCATAGTTACTTATAGATGCGCAGAAGGTTCGAGTGCCGGTCGAACATTTCACGAAGATTCTCGATGATTCTTTGATTATTTTCTAGAACTTTTTAATAAAACCTTGGATAAAAATGTAATTATTGTGCAAAATTTGGCATCTTAAATTCCTTAAATTATAGGCTGCAATTAACAGCAATATAAGTCATATAATTTAAAGTTTGAATTCAATTGATACGATACTATTGTATTTTATTTTAAATACCTTCAATGAAACGATGATTACGTTAAGGATACATTCAAATTATACACACTGCAATGTATAATGTCTATATCTATTGCGTAAGATAGGTTCTTTAGGAATTAATGAATCAATTATACCTTATCTTACTAAAAGATTCAATGAAATTGCATCACTTGGTCATTAGATATACTCCAATGACATCGCGTTAGCAGTATTTTATATAGTATTACGATTAGACGACAGTATCGACATTGTTGTATCACACTTTCCTTATGCTTATTATAGCACATTTAATAATCATTTAATAAATAATACTTTAACATCTCGTTAAAATTTTACCAGTTTATACTTCAAAACGTTAGGGATACGTTTGCTACTATTTCGTACACGTACATATACAACACATATTGATGTGGCGTGTACGTGAAATCACGTCCTAGCCTAACGTCGCGTAACAATTACTCAAAAGTGTCTTGAGCATGGGATTCAATTCATTCTTCAATATTCTTTTCCTCTCTCTAACCTTAGTATACATCTGTAATCATTAGCAGTCCTTTGTGTAATATATCGTGTAAAAATGTGATTGTTCTCATTTTGAGAACAATATATGTATACATACTTGAGTTATCGAGATATAGAATGTATACTAATAAAAACTGGTGTTTCATTGTGAAATTTACACGTAATATATATCTGCCTACCAGTTTAAAATGAAACAACACGTTGTCCGTAAATAAGCTCCACATAATTATCATTAAAACGATATTCGCAGACGGACGCCAAAGAAAATAAACTTATCACTAATTATAGCTCATCACCAGAAATATGTTACACTGGTAAAAATTGTTTTGTACATTTACGTGGACAGTTTATATTAAACAGTTTTTATTATATTATTGATATCTCAAGGTTATTATATATAAGTTAATTTTTTACGATTACAGAATATTTAAACATTTAACAGTCTGCCTTGCTAATTAAGGTATAATTTATCCAAGGTTAATCCAAGGTCATCCAAGGTTTTTGTTAAGGTTCAACAATTTGTCGACGTTTCATAAACGTTACAGTTTGCATCTTCGAGGCCTGAGGCTCTGGTTTTAGTATTTCACTAGAATTATAAAAAAATCACGGTGAAAGTGATACGGCCACGTATAAGCATTTGTATGATAAGTAATGTATATGTGAGGGATTCATTTTAATAATGATCAATTAGGCGCAGACGCGAGATAAAGAATATTCTGACGTGTTCCGAAGAGTATCTAGAATTATCGAAATATTTCTAGAAGCAATAGGTTGATGCAATAGGTTGCAAAAAATCGAAAGTACTCGAAAGTTATAAGAAACATATTACATATGTCTTATAATTCAAATTTTCAATTATAAATATACGGTGATATTGTTTATTATTTTTAGAGGGCTTTTAAAATGCATTAGTACTAATTTAGACTAATGATAAGTAGTGGCATGGTATAATAACTACTTTTGTTAAAAACCCTGTAATTTGTTATATCGTACAAAGTAATTTTTCAAAATAGAAACTTAATTGCAACATTTTCCACGTTTCTAAAAAGATTGTTTTAGAATGTCAATTGAAATATTAAATTTACGTCATGATACGCTTACCAAAAATACATAAAACAACATATTTTCGATTCTGAACGTCAGAAAAATATACACGTCAATTTAAGCCGGAAAAACATTAACAATTTCAAAGTGAAACGAAGAATGATAGTAAATAAAGAAATCATAGTTGATACGTTTTCAAGTTAAATGAAAAACGTCAAATAAACATTGCAGTTAAAATTTAAAATGAAGACGAACATTTCATCATAAAAAGAAGACAACGATAGTGTACGAAATCTTGCTCTACAGCGAGTAATCTAACATGCTGCGAGAAAAGCGTGAAAAGGTAAACAATTCGCTCGCTTTGCAATTGGTCGGAATTTTGCGCAAGATACATCAAGAAAAAACAAACACGTTAATTAGTTATCGAAGTACGTTCGATTAGTTATCAACCAATGAGACAAACACGTCGGCTTTATTTTCGTTCATAGCCCAGAAACTTCTCGAAAGTCTACACTATACAGTCGACGTACTACCACTTTGAAGCCGTTCCACATAAATACCCGGCGCGGAGAGCGAAACTCCAGTTACATTTCAGACATCGAAGGCATCGAAGAAGTGCGTATTAACCGAGTATTTCATACCCAAGCACACGAGTGAAATTTTCGAGTACAAGAAAAGAAAGGAAACGTATATCTAGCTGTCGAGCAAAATTTCGTACACCATCGAATCTCAAGTGAACCGCAAAATGTCGCCAATGTTACCGTTGTTACTCTCCGCTTGGTGGGCGGAAATGGATCATCCGCACCGTATCATGGATCAAAATTTTGGATTGGGCCTTCACCCTGGCCAAGTGATGTTTCCTAGTACGATAGACAGATTCTACCCAGTGAGCAGATCAGCCCTTAACTTGTACTACAAACAATTGTCCGATATGATGCAATATGGCGATACTGGTACTGCGTCTGTCACGGCGGATAAAGACACTTTTAAGGTGATTCTCGATGTGCAACAATTTAAACCGGATGAAATATCCGTGAAACTTGTTGGTAAATTCGTCGTGGTGGAGGCGAAGCACGAAGAGAAGAGAGACGAACACGGCCTGATCTCGAGACAGTTTTCGAGAAGATATTTGCTACCCGAAGAAGCGATCACAGACCAGCTGTCATCGAACATCTCGTCCGATGGAATTTTGACGATCACAGCTCCGTTGAAACCATCCGAAGAAAAAGCAAATGAACGAACAATCAAGATCGTGCAAACGGGTAAACCTGCTATTCGCATGGACACCACGGAATCATCAACAACCTCTTCTAACGCTGCAAATCCGACCACCACCTCCCAGGAATCCAGTAACCGTGAAGAAACGACAGAAGCCACAGATCAACAGACACCTGAGAAATAAGACTTAATCTTCCATATTTCCATTATAATTTATATCTTGTTATTTTTGTTACACATTAAGAATTTTTATGTTTTATATGTATGATGTGAAACGCTTGTCAAGTCTAATAATGAAGCGTTAGTGTGTTTTTTTTTTACGACTTTTAATAAAAAGACTAAATTAACCAAATGTAATTCTTCCTCTGTCCTGCGCCAATGTCTAGTTGTAAGTAGATAGGAAATTTTGTATAGATGATGCAAATTTTTTGTTCCATTTATATTTTCTATAATGCTTAAAAGTATAAATGCAACTAATGAATCACTTTTTCGCTATAGTTTAACTTGAACAACAGTACCTTTGTGATAATGTTATCTTGTACTATTATTATATGTGCTATATGATTACGTGGTTTATATTTAACTTAATAGTATAATACATAACTGAATTGTTCGAGCATAACTCCGGCAGATAAAACATCAATATTTTCATTAACATAATTGTACTTCTATTCCATGACCGAACGTTATTCATATTCACATACAGGGTGTTCCGCCGTACCTGGGAAAAATTTTAATGAGAGATTCTAGAGGCCAAAATAAGACGAAAATCAAGGATTCTAATTTGTTGATTGAGGCTTCGTTAAAAAGTTATAGAAACATGTCCGGCCACGCAGTATATTTTCAGTAAAGAATTTTTTTTTCGAAAGTGGGTAGAATTTCGAGGGTATGTCTAATGACCAAAAATGATTATAATTGACCCTTGCAACCAAAAATAATTTTTTTTGAATGATTTGAAATTTTTTAATTTCGCCGAAAGATTTCGGCACCTATTTGAATTTTTTTCTCGAAAGTGCTTAGGATTTCGGGGATATGTCTATTTACCAAAAATGATTGTAATCGGCTCCAGGAACCGAAAATAATTTTTCCAAAACAATTTGAAATTTTTTTTTTCCGTCGAAAAATTTCACTACCTATTTGAATTTTTTTCTCGAAAGTGGGCAGAATTTCGGGGGTATGTCTATTCACGAAAAATGATTGTAATTGACCCCCGCAGCTAAAAATAATTTTTCTAGAACGATTTGAAATTTGTTTTTTTCGCCGAAAAATTTAGGCACCTACCCCCTGTCGATTTCTCTTAAAAATTAGATTTTGATTTTTAGTAATTTTATTTGACGCCCTACAGAAAAGTTGTGTAATACTTTTTTGTAGGTACTCATGAGCTCCACTTCAGAAAAAAGTTTCATTGAAATATATTCACTACTACAGGAGTTATGGTTGTTTGAAAATTAGACCATTTTTATTGGGTTTTTCTCAGTTTACGGGGTCAAGGATCAACTTTTCGAATATTTTTGGAATTTCTACATATTGTCCATCAAAATACGCGTTGTTTGCTTTTTTAAACATTAAAATCGTCCAATCCGTTCAGGAGTTATGACATTTTAAAGATTCGCATGAAATTTCAGGGAAGCATTTCTGGCCTCATATTAGATTTTTGGTAAAGAATTTTTTTCTCGAAAGTGCGTAGGATTTCGAGGATATGTCTATTCACCAAAAATGCTTGTAATTGACCCCTATAACTAAATATAATTTTTTTAGTACGATTTGAAATTTTTTAATTTCGTCTAAAAATTTCACATCTTCTCGAATTTTTTTCTCGAAAGTGCGTAGAATTTCGGGGGTATGTCTATTCACCAAAAATGCTTGTAATTGACCCCTGTAACTAAATATAATTTTTTTAGTACGATTTGAAATTTTTTAATTTCGTCTAAAAATTTCACATCTTCTCGAATTTTTTTCTCGAAAGTGGGTAGGATTTCGAGAATATGTCTATTCATCAAAAATGATTGCAATTGATTCCCGCAACTAAAAATAATTTTTTCATGAATGATTTGAAATTTTTTAATTTAATTTTTTAATAACTTTTTAACGAAGCCTCCATGAACAAATTGGTATTCTTGATTTTCGTCTTATTTTGGCCTTTAGAATCTCCCATTTTAATTTTTCTCAGGGGTGGCCGAACACCCTGTAGGTAAAGTGTGAGTAATGGTCACGACTTTTAATATTTTAATTATTTAATCTCGGTTTTCTTATACATTGCAGAAATGTTTGCAACATTCCACCAATATTCTTGTAATATTTCGTGTTGTATAAGTATATCCATTCGTAAAGTTACTCTAAATTACTCTAAATTATCTTTCACTAGAGTTATCTGGAACACTGACGAATGTCTACAGCAAATGTCAAATTGTATAATGCTCGCGAGAAAATTTATTGTAGCGTAATGAAAACGCATTCTCATTTCTCAATGGTTCAAGAACTTTCGTTTTGCGCCTGCCTGAAAATTTTCTGAATCTGCAGCCATATTCGATTCAAGCGCCTTCCTTTAAATACTGCGGTCATGTTGGGAAGTATATCAGTCTGTTGAGGGCAGTCGCATTAACTGTACTGGTGTTTTCTTATCAGCTTCGCTGAACTGTTTCAAAGAAACAGAAGGAAGTGAAGAAGTAACTTCCATAATAAGTAATCTTACCAACAAAGCCAATTCCAATTTCGAAATCTCAAGACGAACACGTTAGTATCTTTCGTTGTCGTCGGTAAATCGGTAAATTACAATATAGCTACATTTATGCATTTTATTTATATTCGAATGCACCTTTAAGATGTTTATTTTCTTTGATACCTATGGTATTTTTATTTGTCGAATTTAATTCGACGTTAATACTGACTGAATCATTCTCTATTTAAGAATATTTGTATAATATTGCATTACCTATGCATAGTTTTATTTGTTCATCCCTCAATACATTTTATGTAATTAATAAATCGATTACCATAAAAAATGTGTAACATGTATGTTTGTGTGTCAGTTTAACAATATCTAATCTGTAGATATTCTTCATTCCAAATGAATATGAAGTCAATATGTAACCGTATGTATTGAGCAAAATGTTAACAATTAATTTTTTATTTTTAAGCTGACTACAGATATGTACGAACATTGAAATGTTAATATTAAATAAATAGTTCTTTTTTTTAAATAGTGTGTTACTATTATCACAATGTCAACTACTGAAAAATTAGCGTATCTTCAAACTACATTTCATTTGATATGTAGATAGCTATGCGTGATTAAGTTTAGACCTAGACGTGCTCTAGACGTTCCATGACCACCAGTCGTTGGGAAACCTGTTTTCAATGTTTAATAACAGTTCTCGCAGCAGTGACATCATGCAATATAGCCAGAGTCTGTGTTACGTGGTATTGTACGAGCCTGCGCAAAGAAGCGCTCGTCGATACGAAAAAGACAGCTGTATTCAAGGACAGCTTTCGCGTTTTCCAGACTCTTCTCGAATACACGGTGCTATTGCCCCCACTACGTTGTCTCATGCGCAACGAATACGTATAAAGAGAACTGCGTGGTAGCCAACGGCTGATTCACGTGAGAACGATAGAACGGTTCAGCTGCGAATAAATCAGCGATTAATAAATTTTACATAACATTAATTTTGAAAGTAAACGTTTAGTAACCTATTATCAAACAGGGCACTTTAATTGTTAAAGTAATTACGCAATGTCGCTATTACCGATATTGTATTCCGATTGGTGGGAACGTTTAGATCGGCCTCATCATCTTTGGGATCAGGATTTTGGCTCAACGATAAATCTAAGTGATTTGTTGTACGATTCGGAACCATATACTTCCGAACTTCTGCTCTATCGACCTCATAAACTCACTAGAAATCGTCGCTATCATCCATTTTCAAAGAATACGCTTAAAAATAAACGAGGTGTATCCACTGTAAAGCCTGACAAGGATAAGTTCGAAGTTACTTTAGATGTGTCACATTTCACACCGGAAGAGGTTAATGTTAAAGTGGTAGACCATAACGTTGTTGTTCAAGCAGAACATGAAGAAAGACAGGATGATCAAGGCTGGATTTCGAGAAAGTTTCTCAGAAAATACATTGTACCATCGCAGTGTGATATCGATCAAGTAGAATCACATTTGTCGTCTGATGGTATCTTGTCCATCACTGTGCCCAGAAAAAGTCCGTCAAGGACCGAATCAAATGAAAGAGTACTAAAGATACAATATACTGGAAAACCTGCTTTGCCTAATTGCGATGATAAAGTTAATGGCACGCCAGAACCGCAAAAGGAACAACAACCTCAACGAATACAACAGCAGCCACAATCACAACATCAGCGCGGGCGAAAGGGAACTCCTAAAAATGCATAAATTGTATCTATCATCCTCGTCATTAATTTCATTTTTTATTACTACTGTTTCATTCTTTTTTATACTGTAAACACAGATTACAGCATTATAAATGTTCTAATAACATTTATTAATACTTACAACATAACCTAGAACATTATAACTTATCCTTAGACGTGTAAAACATGTTCCTAATTGCTTTTTCAAATTTGTTCTTTTTAAAATTATTTGTTATAATGTAATACGTATAATCGATGTAAAATATGCAATATATTATTTATGATAGATAGTGTTTCGTATTGCATAAAAGTACAAATGTCATAGAATTTTGTATAATTCATTCTATAAGAAATAAATTGTTTTTCTGATTCAAACAATGTATTTACTATTCATGTATCTCTTCTTTTTCCTACAAAAATTAATTTTTAAATAGTCTGCTATGATTATATTACTCGACGAATATTTAATTTGCTAAAATTAAATGGAAAATTTCTAATTCGCGCCTTTTATTAACACGATGTTAGTATATGTTTTAAAACATTTTTTAATCGTAGAATAAAGTAAAACTAGAAATTAATAAATTTTGTTATCTTGTTAAAAATACTTCAAACTGTAAATAGGCATATCTAGAATTATCGCGAGTGCAATGACTTGTAGGATAAACATAAATTCAGTATGTGGGCTTGCAGCCAACATGAGTAAGTTGGCAGCTTAGAAGCCCCCAGAAAGATCGATTTTACACTGTGGTGTAAAAATAGAAATTATCTAGATAGAGTAGATTAATGTAATAGTGAACAAAGTTGTACCTTTGGACAGACATTCATAACATAAACGTGTTTCATTAATATTACTAACTCAAGATATGTAAATTTTTGCCAGTTATCGATCTTTGTGAAACAGGTTTTATTTGAAGTGAAGTTGTTTGGCTTGGGAAATGGCAAATCAATACTGCTGAAATACTGTTTTCGTCTGGCAAGGTTAAAGTAAAGTAGATATTAACTGGAATAGACTATATATGTACATGATTGGCTAATTTAATTTATGATTTCAATAAATTGTAATGTATATTTAGAATTGACAAAAATATAGAACAAAACGTAATTTTTCGTTAACACACGATTACGTAAAAGTAGATAACAATAGTATTATATTATTTATATTAATTAGACTGAATCCGTGAAACCTAATGGAAACAAAAACATGTTGGTCATATCTGCTGTTTTATTGTAGCACTACCTTTTGTTTGAGAACGTAATAAAATACGTAGAATGTACATACACATAAATATGTACATATGTGCGTCTTGAGAGGTAACGGATAACCGTCCGTTGGATGTGACTAAGGTCACGAATATTTCTACGTCGTATGCCAAGAAAATATATCTATTATTTCAAGATCGTACGAGTATTTTGAAATTTTAACTGCACAATTATTTAATATATAATTTCCATATATTTGTCAATGTATACTTTTAACAGTATTAAATAACAAAGTACTATATAAATTTTTGAAAATTTATAAATATATATTTATATATTTATGAAGTATTTCAATTATTTTGAATAAAATCAATTCCATAGTTATTTTATCTTCATGCTTGTTTTTAAATTTACAAGTTACACTGTTCACTGTACAACTTGAAACGATTTAAAAACGTTTATTTTTATATTGAATGTCTAGTAACTTTTTTTTTTAATAATTCTTTTTCGAATATTCTCATAATTTGAACTTTTTATATATTACGTTATTATTATAAAAAGATCCACCTATTGATTTATTTTACTCATTGGAATAATGCAGAGAAGTGTAGAATTTTCCCGAAACGCTGTCAAATCATTGGCCTATTAATAAACAATTACTAACGATGATTTATTTTCAACAAATTATATATTTATATTCAAATGAATTCATAGAATTTGATCTTTCCAAATATTACGTTACTATTATAAAAAGATACTTCTCATGATTCATTCTGCTCAATGGAACAATATAGAAAAGTGTAGAATTTTGTGGAAGTGCTGCAAAATCATAGACTATTAATAGATAAACGCTAACAACAAACAATTTTCTACAATTGTACATACATTGACGTAACACTAATGTACGTATGCCACAATAATAAATAATTACGAAATTATTTTTCATAATGTACAATAATTAATAATTAAAAGTCAAAACAGAACAGTAATATTGTTAGTCGGCTATTCGAGAATATTCTTATAATAACATATCAGTCTCGATGTTTTAATGATAAGATAAACGAGTAATAAAAAAATTGCTCTTTTAATTTTGAAGATAATGAAAGCTTAAGATTGTATTTGTATTTCTATATATATATAATAATAGATTGAAACACGATTGTCCATTTAATTAATTAGTGCATAGATATGTGATTTTAGAAGCGTATAATCACTGGAAATTTGAATCGAACCACACCCAATGACGTACTTACATACTATTCTGACATATGTATACATACGCACGTATGTACTAAATTTCCAGAATATATATCGCGTTTTTTACAATGATGCTACAGATTAGGTTACCTTCAGAAATACAAGATATTGGTTACATTAAATTTGACTTTCTTTTTGTTAACGCAATAAATGTTAATCCAAGACAAAATAGGAAATAATATTATTGGGTATCTTTAAAAATATGTTTGTGAAACGATATAATTCGATAAATTGTAATTTGAAAAGTGAAATACGAAATGCCGACAAATAAATAATGTCAATATTTCTTTACTTAAAAAAAAAATAAGAATAATAAATGATCTCTTTTCAGTACAAAACTATATCTCAAAATAAAGTATGTGTCATTGTAAATAAAAGTAATCATTTTCGGCAATGTACGATATTAATACGCCGAGTACATTGCGTTTGCGTAGTAAGAAATTTCGTTCAATCGCATATTTATAATATAAATACTCGTTTATTATACGAATATTTACGTTAATAACAATTTTAAAATGGTTTATATGCTAAAAATAATTCGTGATTAATAAAATTGTGAATATTCTCGAAAATAAACGTACGTAAGACAGAACGTTCTGGACACTACCTATCGCCAACTGGTGCCGGTATAAATAGGCGAGCTGCGATGCGTAGCAACAGTATACCGAAAACGATCGTGAGAGAAACATCTGAAGTACAAGTGCTGAAAGCAAATTATTTATAAGAGATTCGCAAGGAATCCGTTGTTTAACGTAAAAGTATATCAAGTAATTCAGTGAAAAAATGGCTTTGATTCCACTGCTGTTCTCTGACTGGTGGGAAGATTTAGACCGGCCGCATCGTCTTTTTGACCAGAATTTTGGTTTGGGATTATACCCTGAACAATTGCTGAACGCGAACATTCTCGATCAATATATGGTGCCTAGACAAGCGGATAGAAGATTAATGATGAGAGATCCGTTGAGATACTACAGACCTTGGGGCGAACTCCTGCGAAAAGGCGAGGGCGGAGGCACATCCACCGTCAAGGCAGATAAAGATAAATTCCAGGTGGTCTTGGATGTTCAGCAATTCAAACCGGACGAAATTAACGTCAAGGTCGTCGACAAATGTGTTATCGTCGAGGGTAAACACGAAGAAAAGCAAGACGAACATGGGTGGATTTCGCGACAATTTGTCAGGAAATATTTGATTCCTGAACAATGCGATATTGATCAGGTATCGTCTAGTTTATCGTCCGACGGTGTACTTAGTATTAGTGCACCTAGAAAAGAAAAACCACAAGTTGAAGGCGAGAGAGTTATCTCTATTGAAAAGACCGGCAAGCCAGCATTGAAGGAATCTCTGGAGGAGAAGAAAGAAGAGAAGAAGGAGGAAGAAAAATAGACTACAAAAATGCAAAATTTATACTCTATTATATTTCGTGTTCCTGTTTCCATACTCATGTACTTTCCAAATCCTTTTATCAATATGTCATATTTTGATTTTTGTAAATTGTAGTTTAAGAATTTTGTTTTAAATAAAACTCATAAATTTAAATGTTGACTTAATTACACTCCTCATCTTTCCCTTAGGTAATGTGTACCAGGTTTAAAACATATATGTAGGAATTGTAATTTTTTGATTCGAAACTGTTAAATTTTGTCCAAAAATAAGTTTAGAGAACAAATATCGAGAGCTATGATATTTAGTAATTTTTAGTAATGTTATGTACATATAACAAAGATTGTCACCTTAATGGAAATTCTATAAAAAGAAAGCAAAATTTTACAGTAAGAGACCTGTATTTATACATTATATTATTAAATATTATATATTTTAGTGAATGTCCGTATCCATAAATTTATAAATTTATAGGTGAAAAGACTGCATGTATTTGAAATTCACATGAAAAATTATAGTTTATACAATGGAAGCACTTACAGCATGTAATTGTAAATTTGTTACATATTTATTGCTAGCCCACCATTTCGTGTCTATTTTCAGTTACATTATTTATTTTATATACATTTGATGCAAAACTAAAAGACCTAGCTTAACAATGTTACCTTACAGAGTATTATAACATTTAAGACTACAAGAATATAAATAGAGCCTGCATTTTACTGTGTATAAATTTAAAGTTAGATTATATTAAATCTGTGACATTTTAATTTCATAAGTAAACTGAAAGATACTTGAATGTGTAGCACAAAATATAGATACAAATATTTAATACTGTAAATACACGTTATTTTGGAGGGGGGGGGGGGGTCCTGTCAAAGAGATGGAAAAGAAAGGGTAGGGAAGCGTTTTGTCCCGGGTCTGCTAGCGGACTCGTCGGTAAGGCATCCTAGTTCTAGCAGACCCTGTCTTAGACGCCGGAATATTGGGAGTCGATCGAGTGCTTGCGAGAGGAAAAGCGAGTATGGAAAGCGATGGACCCCACATATTTACTATTTCATTCGTTGTAATTTTAGGTAACATATTTGATGTTAATCTTTCTGATTAAACCGGTATAGTTGTAGATTATTTTTCAAATTGACAGAAATTTTATACGAAGACTACTATATTACAAGATTATTGTCAGCAAGAAAAATTGAGTTTTTAAATAAAGATTAAATATTTGTATTGTAATCATCACAACATATTAAAATAAGATTTTTGAAAGAATTCAGGTTACCGTCTTATACACAAAATTCAATTTTAAAAAAATAACGTGTCATTATAATTTTGGGAACAATTGTTACTGCCAATAATTTGTCGGTATATATTATATTTTTTTTTTTCTAGAGAAACACAACGTGCTTGGTTTTATTTTGCAACCGTGTTTTTACGTTCTCATTCAATAAAATTCGGTATTTAAATTATTCTTTAAACGTTCCTTTTCATTATAGTCTGGAGATTTACAAAGCACAAATTATATTGGAAGTTTTAATATCAGCTATCCTTCAGCACTTCTTTTAAAATAGAACCCGTATTTCTGGCTGGAACAAAGTCCGGGAATGTTGGAAGATTTACATTAGAAAGCAGTAAAGTAGATTGGGTTGATGATGTTGAATGTTGTCTACTGTGGCCAGGTCTTGGTAAAGGCTGCATATAGATGAATGAAAAAAAAAATAAATATTAGAACATAGGATTTTGTAAAATATATGCATATATGTATATGACACGAATATTCTTACCGATGTTTGAATTGGTAGTGCAGGTAATTGCGGTTTAGGTTTTGATTCGCTTTCTAGGAATCTTACGAACGCGGCTGATAGAGATGTATCTTGATCCTGAAAAATACAATTATATATATAATAATATAGTGACAAAAAAAGAATATGTTTATAAGATATGTAAGAAGTATAAAATATTTACAATTTAAATTTAAAAAAAAAAATTAACAGTATCGAGATAATATCGACTCCGCGCCATAATGCTATCAATTCGATATCTCGAATGCTACTGCATTCGGTTTAAAATTCGCGAACGTGTTTAACGGACAGTGATTTCACGAATTCTTTTTGAGTCAGATGTATTTAATTATATAGTAAACGGTCCAGGAAAAACGAGTTATCAATAAAAATTTGTTTACCTTATTAACTACGGTAGACCCGCTACTTAAACGCGAGAACCAACTATTTTGCGTTGTCGCGTTGCTCAAACCAACTTTTTCTTTTTCTACATCACTGAACTCCAAAATGGTAGAGAATACTCTGAGCACCGAAGATTTGTCCGCTGCCGATGACAACAGGTAACTCAAGAAAAGATTTTTAACGAGAGTTCTGAAAAATTAAACGCTTTTTCACAATTACTGCCAATTTTCTATAATGGAATTAAAAGGCGACTAACTTATCGATTTGTCCCTCTTCGCTTTGTTTTGCTTCTTCTATTCTGTGATCAGCAGTATTTACAAGATTCGTCAATCGGTCCACTATAAATAAATAATAAAAGATATAAGAAACACAGTTATAAATACAAAGAATAATGAATATCGTAAGAGGATAAGTTTTATAACATTGTCAATTTGATAATGGGCTTGCAAATGGAATTTAAGTAGAATTATTAACTATTTAAGGAAGTTTAGTATTTTGTATGTTTCATTTTTGTACATGTGCATTCCAGCGTTGTAAAGTTGGCAGACTCGAAGGTTGAAAAGACATGAGCGTAAGTATAACACAAGTACTGGTTGTCTGAATATCACACCAGTACCTGATGTAATACTCACACCCATGTCTTGATTGCTCATGCTGCATTCTTCATTTATCATGCCATACTAGCAAACTAATTTTCACACATGCCACTAGAAGTAAGAAAGCTATATTAATATAGTAATAAGTACTTTAGTATGTTACAATATAACAATACAATTAGTATGTTATAATCATATAAACCATTACATTGGAATACAATAGTTGCTTTATTATAATTTCATAACAAGATAATATTTTATTTCATCTATTAAAATAATTTTTGTCAAATATAATAAAGCATAAAATACTTTCATTTATATAAAATATGACATTAGATACGCAAAATAAAAGAAGTGGTCATTTTAAATTTGATAGTAGATTGGTACAAAAATAAAATAAATTAAAAATTAGTTATACAAAATAGAATAAAATAAAATAAAAGTATACATTATATTGTAGATAGCAAAATGAAAGTTTTTAATTACATGCTTTCATCCTTGTAGGATAATGGCAACGGGTGGGAAACCCCACGAGGTAATATGAGCTTTTACAATTTTCACGCTCACAGTTACCGCATGAGATTACCCACGCTAGCGTTACCAAATTCTATGTATGTATGGTTTTATATATTTCTTTTCCTTATAGAATGTGTTATGTGTTATCCTAATATATATATATTGAATTAAAAATCTTGTTTTATTAGTGAAATGCTTAACAAACTTAATAGTAAAATTATTATATTCACAATATTATAGTACCCATAGCAAAAATGATATAAATACATAGCTCTTTTATACCTGAATAACAAACTTATAAGTCACATGATGTAGATACAATTAAAGTGATTATACAATTGAGTACACATGCGATCATACAAATAATTTAATAGTTTAACTATAGGGTATAGTAATGTTGCAACTCATTGTAATTAGTATTTTGTTTCAAGGACTGGTCATGATATTACCTACCATATTGTTCTTAGATTGTATGTGCACCAATAACTCAATTGCATAAATTGCAAGATCAATCAAATCATCAAGTGCAAAAGAAGTATAAAAAGAATTAGTGACAATGTTTATAATGATACGAATAAAAAGTTATGATATATCAAATTGGAAAAAAGTAATCTTACATAGATATAGAAATATATACAGTTAAGTTTTTTGTTTATTTCTTATCTTTTAATAGTACTTTACTTAAAAGATCAAGAATTTTTATGTAGAAATATGAAAAAAGATAGTACCAGCACCAGTGGCAATGCATGAGCCAACGAAGATGTGATTTAGTGTGCTAAGGCGACGATCCAGTTCGTAGCCGGATACCAGCAAGAATCCTGAGCTATTGTCAAAAATCCCAGAATTACCAGCTGATATTTGACTACGTAACCGGAGTTTCTATATGTTTGCTTTTGCAGATTAGTCACAGATCACACTCAAACTAGTAATTATAGAATGGGATTCAACCATTTCACCAGTGGATAAATTATAATTAGAGTGTGTGATATTTGGCATGTTGATTCATAGCAAGCTATTACAGCACCAGATTCTTTTCCATCATTTAATTGAATGTGCTTTCCTACTTTATACATAAAAAGGAATTAGCAGTATTTTTAGGAATAATTAATATTAATATCTACATTTTCTTGCATTATTCATAACACCATACCAGTAATAGTAATGATGCAATGTTTGTGTGATTATACATACAAGATAACCCACTATTGCATGAATTTTATTTTATCTTTTGAAAAAGAAATTACTTTTTGGCTGTTTATATATGCATAAAGTAATTGCCGTTCGAATTAAACAATAAGCAGCTGAACCTACAGAAAATATGCGTGAATCCTATAAAATTCGTAGAAAAAATTTTCTAAAAATTCTCTCTACGAATTTTACGGGAATTATTTTTTTTGTGTTCCTGATCGGCTACACTATGCAATAGAGGGTTAATATATTCACCAATGATTACAAAAGATCACAAAGTGTTTTTAATTTAGTCTAAATACAATACGCTTTACATGATCAAATTGAATAAAATATAAATGTTTTTAAGAATTTTCTTAAAAAATATTTTTCACGTAAGAATAATTCACTTACAAGGAAAATTTAATTGTATTATAAAATATAAAAATAATAAGTGCATGTGCAACAAAAATTGTAATACAGTAAAATAGTGAATTATTCTCAACATGATAGCATTCAATATCTATTGTCATTCAGCAATTTACGTTGTAAAGTTCAATAATTAAGCAATCTAGCTGAGAAGTTAAATTATTTTAAATATTTCTGGCTTATTGGCTTTTTTAACTTTATATATGGTATAAGTCGCATTAAAAATAACACACAAACCCCGAATATATATGTATATATATATATAACCACACCAAATAAGCACATAGACATATTATTTACTTACGTTTAGCAAAAGTTCTCGCAAATGACCTAATATAACGTATTCAAACATGTAAAACCTGTATAACAATTGTTTGTGAATTAAAAAGTATTGATTTATTTCATAAACATATTAAGACTCTATGACGTTGTTTTTGGTAAAATATAATGATTTACGAAATGTTTTAATTGCGAAAAAATGCTAATCATGCGAAAGGTAAAAAGGAGCAAGATGCAGGCAAAAATAAAATTCTATAATAATTATTAAATCGGGTACCTTCTTGGTTCAGTTGCTCGATTCGTTCTGTCTTTTTATCAAGTTGTTCGCTTAATCTGGATGCCGCTTGTAAGCATTCTTTAGCTTCAGCTAATTGCTCCTGTAAATAGATATGAAATATAATGTAGAATTATTTCTTATGTAATTTAATATTTATATATTTATGAACAAGTATGTAAATCTACCTTCAGATTGGTAGCATCATTGACTAGCTCTTCTTGTTTCTTATACGAATCGTTTAGCTTAGCTTGAAGTCTTTCCATTGCTGCTTTTATGTCTCTTTCCTTATCTGAAATAAGAGTCATGTACATTATAAGTTTAATTATTTACAATAAGTCTAAAATATATAGCTTGATTCCGATGAAGCAATCGAAACGATAAAATTTGCAAATATGTATACAGAAGAATCATTCTACTTTTTAACGAAGCCTCAATCAACAAATTGATATTCTTGATTTCCGTCTTATTTTCGCCTCTAGAATCTCCCATTAAAATTTTTCCCAGGGGTGGCCGAACACCCTGTATATTTACCTCGTTGAAACTGTTCTAAAACGAACTGCAGATTAGTTAGAGATGCAGCTTGCGATAATATTGTATCTTCAGCAGTGGACAACTTGTTTTGTATTTCATCTCTTTGTTGAATTATCAGTGTTATTTGCTGTTGCAAAGTTTCCACTTGTTGATTCGCTCTAATATTAGCTGACGTATACGCGGTAGAACTAGATTTTACTTTCTCTTCAGCTTGCAGCAATTTTGCTTCTAATTCGTTCCGTGTCTCTTCGGCGATCAGAGCTTCTTCCGTGTAAGTGGACTCTATTTCAACCAAATGCGTTCGTAGCCTTTCCAATTCTTTTGCAGCATTCGCCTCTTTATTTTGGCTTTCGCTAAACTGATGCTGCAGCATCCTGTTATTAGATTGCTCCTGTATTAGACTTGCCTCCAACGCATCACACTTTTCGTTAAGGAGCGCAATTTCTGCTATTTGCTTGGAATGTTCGACGATTCCGCAAGTTTCATTGGCGATGCTATTTTCGGTGTGTTTCAAACGCTGTTGAGCTACCTGTAATTCGTTCTTTGCCCACAAAAGTTCCGCGTTCGTTTCCGTCAATTGAGATAAATCTTTTTCTTTCTCTGATACCAAATTTTGGATTTTCGACGCTTGCTCGGTCAATAGATGCGTCAACCTTTGAATTTCACCATGATACTGTAAGCTTTCGTTGTGCTTGACAGTAACAAGTTTGACGAGTTCGTCCCTTTCGTTCTTTATAGTCGCGAAATTATCTGACATTTCCGTATTATTTTTGGCAAGGTCCAGCGTTGCTTTTAAACTATCAATTTCTTCATCCTTCTTACTGATAAGATGGGATAAGCTTTCTATCGTTTGCTTCGCCATATCGGTCGATTCTTTGTTACTCTCAATGATATTTTGTAATTTCTTTTGCGATTCTATGATTTCCGCCATTAGTTTGTCGTTATTAATTTTCAAGGCATCGTTTTCTCGCGTCTTTTCTTCTAATAGGTCTATAATCTGTTGTTTTTCATTATCACAGTTATTTTCGTTTGGATGATTTACCAGTTCCCTGTTCTGCATTTGCATAAGCTCATCTTGAGTCGATTCGTTTAGACTAATTAAATTTTTATTTTCCTCCATTAATTTTGTGAAATGTTCCTGTAAAGCTATTAGTGCTTTCTCCTTCTCACGTAATGTTTCCACTTCTTTTACTAATTTACTATAATCGTTCTCTATAGAATTTAGCCTTTCAATAGTTGATTTTGTACGATCCAATTCATTCTTAAGTTCTTCCTGTTTTATGACTTCATTTTGAAGATTTTCATTCTGCAACCGAAGTTGCTCAGCTTTCACATTTACAGACGAAAACTCGTTCTCTAATTTTGTGTACCTTCCCTCCGATTCGCGTAATTGTTCCTTGAGTTCATTTAATTCTTTCTCCTTGTTTGCTTCTATTTCTTTCAATTCTATCTGTTCTTGTTCAAGCAAAGATTTCTCTGTATTTACCAAGTCTATTTTATCATTGGACTCATCCTGAATAGCAGTTAATTGCTCCAACAACGAATTCTTTTCCTTCATTAAATTTTCATTATCTTGATTTAATTTCGTTATATGACTTTCCTTCGTATCTATCTGATTAAACGCCTCGTCTAATTCTTTTCGCATATTCAATATATCATATTCCAAATCGTCTTTCTCGCGACTGACTCTGCCGAGCTGTTCTTGCAGCTCCTGTAACACGTTATTTTCCTTTTCCAAATTTATTTCAGACCACCTCGAGGCTCCCATCTCCAGCTGTTTGATTTTCTGATACAATTCTTCGTTCTCCTTGTGGATTCCATCTTTCGTTTCCTGTAAAAGCGCCAAATTATTTTCCAATTGTTTCTTATTGGATATCGACGTCTTTAGTTCCCGTTTCACGTTTTCGAGTTCGAGTTTCAGTTCCTCGATGAACTCGATGTTCTCGTCCAAACCTTTACACTTCTCCAACGACATTCGAAGCTGCTCTTGCGTTTCTTTCTCCGTATTCTCCAGCACATCGATCTTCCTTCGTAATTCGTCATTCTCATCCAACGTTGTGTGCAACCTGTTATTCAGATTCTCCACCGCGCTGTCGGTCTCCTCGACACCTTCTGGGATGTCTTCTAATCTAGTTAGCTTTCTATTTTTAGACCCAGTTCCTGGATGCCCTTGATTCTCTAATCGTATTTCGTTCATACCGCCTCCACCCAGCTTTGCATTTTCTCTCCTTAGCGCGGTGTTCTTCGTTTGAAGCCGCTTCACCTGCTCGTGCAATGATTCAGTTTCCGATTCCAGCCAGGCGACGCGTTCCTCGCTCGCCTCCGGTATGGACGGTAAATTTAATTTTAAATCCTGAATCTCCAGTAATAGCGAGTCGTTGTGTATCTGCATATCGTAGCACGCGTCTTGCAAATAGTCTTTCGCCTCCACGGCCTCCTTCAGTTTTCGGTTCAGCTCCATCGCCGTTTTCTCCAAAACGTCCCTCTTCCATTTCGCGTCGACGTATTGCTTCGCGACAGTCTCGAAGATCGACACACCGGGCTCCGTTTCTACAAAAGTGTTTTTCAAAATATCCTGTACTCTCACGGTCAGCTCGCCGATATCGGTTATATCGTTCTTCTCTTCGTTCGTTTCAGGAATGTCCGTTTGAACGAGTCTGTCCTCGATCTCCACGCGTGCAGTTTGCACAGGAAGAGACACTGTCTCGACCTGGACACGTTTCACGGTGTTCGTAAGCCTATCTTCCAACTGGACGACCTTATCCTGAGCCTGGTTGTAGTCCACGTAAAGCTGCTCGTACGCGTTCTGAAGGCACTGGTGCTTTTTCTCGATCTCCTCCTTCAGAGACAGTAGCTTTTCTAGAAGTTTAAACCAACGGTTAACGAGTCTGCAAGATACTTGCAAACAACTTTACGGACTTACCTATCGACTCCTCGTGCTGCTGATCCAATTGCTCGACGCTCGAGAACAGTCTTTTATTTTCTTCCTGTAGCTCATCGATTTTCTTGTATAATTCCGATTCTCTGTTGTTCGAAGCCTCGATAAAGCCATCGTGTCGCTTGTGGAGGTCGCCGTACTTCTCGTTTTCGGTTTCCAATGCTTTCAACGCGTTCCGGACCAGGTCTAGCTTCTCGAGGGAATTTAATTTGGATAGCACAGTACGGAAATCGTTGATCAAGGCCATTTCATCCAATTGCATGCGTTTCGTGTTCCTTTCCGCCTCTCGGTTCTAATCAGATATCGAATAGTGTTTTTGTACATTATTTGCAACAAGCCTAACCGAAGAGCTGATTTCCAAGAACGACTTAAAGTAAATGTCTCGAGCGTTTCGAAATTCCAGTTACTCGAACAGATTGATTTCCATTACAAAATAAAAATATTTAATAGGCACGTTTGAAAATTTAAACGATAGAATCGAAACATCTTATTTCACTATTTAAAAGTTGAAATAATTGAAAGAAAATTGTGATTTTCTCGGATTACTTGGACTTTTATTCGTTCCGTAAATAAGTTCTTCAATTGCATTTTCTTTTCTTATGGAGAAAGCATTATTGTACCTTCTCTTCCATTTGTATTATTCGATTCACCATGTCCTGCTTGGCCCTCAAGAATTCTACTTTCTGATGTCCTTCGGTGGGCTCGTCCTTTAACGAAGAATTATTAACCGATAGCTAATAAGAAACCTTCGTAAAAATTTTATTTTACAGATTCGTTGTAATGGAAATTCATTTTACACCGATCGTTGCTCGGTTTAGAGAAATTGTGGTTACAGGTTCATCACGTTGCGTACGTACGTGTCTATTTCGATCAATGAAATGGCAGTGATACGATTGATTAAAGATAACGTGTAATGACATGTGTCCTCACGTGTATGTGTGCGTGAAACGGTCGACGGCGGGCAGTTAAAATTAAACGCAATTATCGCGAAACAATTGCGACAGTGATTAAGTCCTTTATGTTTAGTGGGTCAGAGGAAACAATGCGATTATTAGGCAGGCGTAGCAACGAAAATGCTACGTGAAATTGTCAGGAAACCTAGCGTTAATGATTTTTGAACGACGTTTATTTAACTGTAACCAACAAAATTATGGCCCATACAGTTTAATACACAGGGTGTTCTATAATATGTGGGCGTCGTTTCAGGGGCGAATTCAAAGCACAAAAATGATAAGGAAAAACGACTATGTAAACATTTGTCTTATCTGTCCTTGTTCCTAAGTTATAGCCTCTTGTATATTGTACCAGTTGTTCGTTTATCTTACTGAACGGGGCATTAGAAATGTTCAATGTACATTGCAGTTTGCAAGAGAATCGACTACGTTGATATATTACATAATTATGTTAAATATGACTATATAGAATAAATATGTGCAACATTTTATAGAACACCAAGCGAATAATTCTATTAAGAATGTCAACTCGATGTGTCGTGTTCGTTACTTGTTATTCAATTAATTGTAAATATTCTGTTAATTATCGTATCGTTTGGTCAGTATTATTTGCTTCTCAAATGAATAAATAAACTTTCGAATTACTGTAATAGAATTATCGGAACATGTGTACGGTAGTATCGAAGAACAATTTCAGTTACTTCCTACTCATTAGCGGTTAACGTTCTAAAACTTTTTTATTTATACTGACATACATGCGCGAAACGTGGTGTAAACAAAGTACAATTGTGCAATTTCACGTTCGTTCAAATTTTTGAAAGTCTGAATTCGAAAGTGTTTCAAGAAATGAATTTCTCAGGCTCGACAACGGTTGGAACGTTTAGAAACGATTTCACATTAAACTTTTCTATCGAAGCGAATTAAAATTTTGAAATTTTATCTCACCTTTTGAAAACATTTTAATTCGGTTTCTAAGTCGCGTATCTTCATGGTGGCTTGCGCCAACTGTTCTTGCAGTTGTCGCTCGTGGTTCTGATTCTTCGAGTTTCGATTTTTCGAGGATAGCGGGTCCCAAAAAAATACTTCGCCATCGTCGTCTTGGTGAGTGTCGTTCTGCAACAAAAAAATAATCGTAGGAAACCATCGACTGGCAATTTTAATGAAAATGTAGATTTTACGTTTCCATAACTTTTATAAAATCGATCACTAATGGTTCATTTTTCTTTTTGCAAGGTACCAAAGGAAACATGGAAGTTGGCGACGAAGAAGAAGACCTTTCGTAGCAGTGAGACGATTTTCGAAACAGCTGATTACACGGTGAGATAATTGATATGTTTTCAACTTCAACAATTATAGCTTCTCTAAACTGCAGAATTCTTTTTAAAGCTTTTGTTCTACGACGAACAGTGGGTATGCTAATATCCAATTGTCTAAAAACAGAGTTCCGTTTTCATGGACAATTTGAGGGTCGACCTGTTAAGAGTGCGTTGTGCATTATATCTTGTTAGGCTCGTTCCCACTGCAGTCGGTCGATATCTTGGCGAAATCGCCGATATAAATCGCAATTTATTCCGCAGCCGTCGACGTATCTTATCGACCATTGTTAGCAGCATCTTTTTAACAGGAACTCGCGAACGATCTCGCGACTAAACGCAGCCGACATCGATCCGGTAGCGGTTTGTCTTTGAACGTATACGCGAATTGTGCCACGTTGTCGTTCTTCCGAGGCGAGCCAAAGCAGGATGCGACCAGCAAGCGACCGTATGATTAGTAACTTAGTATTGTTATGCACGTTTACATAAGAGCCCCGCGTTGTGAGCAATGCACCTAGCATGGCGGTGTTCGGTCGCGAGCGCGCAAAAAGGAAAAAAAAAAAAGGACGACAGGTGGGGAGAGACACACTTATGCAATCCAAATTACAAATGGTCGCAAGTCTTCGAGGAAGAGAAAGAATACATACCGAAGGCACGCTGCGCGCCGGTATTCGGTTTTCAAATTGCTCGCGCTCGATGGAAAGGATGTCAAGATTTTACGGTGCAGCGAGACCTTATAAAAGCCTCGTCATTTCATAGGAATTACCTGGATTATGCAACCCGCGGACTCTCTCACGTGTTTCATGCGTACTTTTCTGTTGTTTCATTTTTTTTTCTTTTTTTCTTTTCATCCGCGCAAAGGACGCTCGAATTGCAACGAGCCGAGCCGGGACAACTCAATTCAATGCGATACGCGCGCGTCGAATCCAGGGGTAAATTGAATCTGCATTGAAACGCAAGCTTGGCTAGATTACGACGAGTCGTTGGCTCGAATTTGTATAAAATCGAACATTAAAATCGTGACGGTCGAACGAACGCGGCTGGGAAATGACGATCGTAGGAGTGGGAGTATTAAACGAGCGAACACATAATAGTCTGCTATTTATCGAAGGACATTTCTATTTAACGCGTTGTTAACGTACAAAAATTGCACTTTCCAGAGTGAAGTCAATTTTAAAAAATAAGACTGCGTCGATATTGCAAATATAAGTTTTTGTAGAGACAGACAGGAAGGTGTTATTAAGTTCCGCTACACGTTTCTATGACTCTAAATGGCTCCGTTGATTTTCCTTGCAATGAAGCTGTGGATGTTAGATCAAGGACTTTATTATAATAAGTTTTATGATCTTTTTCCTTCGTATGATTTACACTTCCTCCATAAGGTAAAGAATTAATAAGAGTTACTTTTATTTCACGATGTTTAATTCGTTTTTTTCCCCGATTGCATGATAAATATTTTCCAGCGTTTTACGTATGTATTTGTTTGTCGTTATTAATATTTCATGCCAAAGGCTACGTGTGGCAAGTTAAACGAGATTGTGCGTACAAAAACATTGGAATATTTTACGTTTCAAGTTTCTTATAGTAAATAAACAAATTTGCATGTATTTTCAAGCTTTTCTAATAAGTGTTAATAGTAAGAAAATGTTTTTTACGGAACAGCAGAAAATTCGTAATTTTAAATTGTGCATTCATTTACTGGGTCAGCACGAAAAAGTGATCCTCTCGATTACGATACTGCACGAATGAAATATTAATGAACGTAACTCGTCGAACAGGTCAGTGTTAAAAAATACGAAGTTAAAGTCATTCGAAAAAGAATTTGTTTCAAAAACGTGGAAAGGCATTGTGCCGAAGTCAATAGAGAAATAGCTTTCCGTCCGTCAATCGATTCTAAAGTCCTTCGCCATGCATTACCATAATTCTATACAAATTATTCAATGAGCTGTTATTGTGGTCACGTATTGCCCTGACAAAAGACTACAAAACGGTTTTTAATCTACCATAAGTTCTCCACCACCAGGGGAGATTCACCTTTCGACCGTGTTTTACGTTGTCCAAAGTTCTTTCATCTAAAAGTCAATTCACAGCATAGGTTTCCCTTTTGACCTGCATAATGTGAAAAGCCGCGCCAAACTTACGGCTGTGTTCTGACAAAGGTGCATTCCTTAATGCATACTCAAATTCCATATACCGTATCACTGATCTCGGGGAAGAAATGTTCAGAACTATTTTTAAAAGTTTCTAAAATCTACAACCTACGATAATTGATTTAACGTCATCTATTGTAAAGTCTATTATAAAGTCGTTCATCGTAAAATAACTTTACAATTTTCTAAAAGGATTTCAACAGGTTTCAGCGAATACTCGATTTTGAAATTTCAATTATTTTCTATGCAACTGATTAAAATCTTCAGAAAAGCTTACGAAATTTTTTTTCTTCTTTTTGTAAAAATAACGTTAAACGTATACGCGAATAAAATATATTTTTCGTTGTTTTTCATCATGCCACTTTGAAAGTGAGTCAATTTCTCGATGCATCTTTCGTTCGATTCTTTCTTTCCGCTCGAGTCTTTCAGATATGCGACCGATACAGGAAAGTTTTCGAGACGATCGATGCGCACTATCGAAATGCTAATCGATGCACATCCGTATGCATTCGACTTCCTTGAATCGATCCTGGTCGAGATAGAGTCCTTTTGGCTCCGCGTTCACCAGATTTGGTGAGACCATGTAAAATGGAGCGAGCCATTTTTAAACACATTTCCTTTTATTATAAATATCTTTGCGTTTAGCTTTTATAATAAAAAAGAAAAAGTAAAATCGAATGTTACATTCTAAACATGTTTTTAAATTTACATTGACAAATGGTGTTTTTTAATTAATTAAGAATTGTATAAAGATTATAAATTGATTTTTACAAATACCTGCTGTTTAGAGAAACTATTTTTTTCAATCTTAATCGAACTGAAAGATAATATATCTCTGGTATATAAAAATACATCGGTAAATATAGTGTGTATGTAGACATACAGTGGCGTCGTCTAAAGTTTCCAGAATATAGAGATGAATTTTTAATAACATGGAAACAAAGCATAATGGAGCAGAACAGAATATAATGAGCTAGAAGACGGAAGTATTTAACAGAAATATTTAGTTCATTACCAAGGGATAATTCTCTCTCTGTAGTATAATTATCCGGAATCTCTTGCGCGCCATTGTACGCGCCACATATTTTACAATCTCAATTGCATATTTCAGATATCTCTGTACCACATTCTACACTTATTTCAACAATTTTTTTGGTACATAATTGCTCTCTTTACTCGTAAACTATAATTACAACTTACGAGATCGCATCTTCAAATTAAGCAATCGAATCGAATATAAAATGGAGGATTTCCGGAGTCGATTATTTTTAGTTACGAATGAATTCCGGGCGGCTGCCCGTCGTTCTCGAGATTCGCTTTTTCGATAATTGATCAGAAATCCGGAAAAAGAGAGGAACAATATCGAAACGACGCGCAAACACGGAGATCGAGAAAAAGAGTTCGTTCGAGTCGCACTGCCATGGCGGCTTTCGTGGTCCAAAGAAAGGTGAGAGGGGTGGGGAGGGGCACAATTCTAATGAATATGAAAGGGGCCTCCGTTAGGTCAGGTCAAGGAATAATGCATCGTTTGACTTGCATACGGACGCGCGACTAAAGTTTCCTTCTTTCCTCTATTACGGGCCTGCTTATACATTTACTTCACCTTGAGTATTCGATGTCTTAGGACTGATACAAGGAATGTTCGGGATCCCAGGGTCTTTCGAAAGCAAAAGAAACGCAATAGTCCTGTAAAAGAGGCTCAACATCGATCTACGATTTGTCCTTTTGATTTTTTCTGAACCAGATGATTAATCCCCATTTTTTTATCATGGTAAAATAATAAAATGTTCGGTATTTCAGGGTCTTTCGATAGCAAAAGAAATTTACGTAATAGTCCTGCGAAAGAGGCTCAACATCGATCTACGATTTGTCCTTTCGGTTCTTTCTGAACCAGATGATTAATCCTCATTTTTTTATCATGGTAACAAAGTAAAAGAGCCAGAGTATTTCAACGTACGATAAAATTGTATTATTTTGCACCCAAAGAATAAATTTCCAAGCATCGATAAACGACACCTAGATGGTTGAATTTATTATACGGAAGCGTTCGTGTAACTTTAAAAACCTTACCGTTGCGAAAAGACGTTGTGCACGATTCATTAAAAACGTTCGCGTGTATCGCTGCAGAAATGAAGGCGAAGAAAATGAATGTGTTATCCTGATACGATCTCGTGACACTTGCTACGCTTTACACGTGAAATTACAACGTACACAGAAAGAGTATCAGTGATCGAGATTGCGATTTGATTGACTCGCGACCATTGTTCAAGCTCTGCGTCGTGTTTTCATTAAGCGGTTTGCAATCGAGTCAAATCGACTAGAACAGATCGGAACGAGTACGGTGTGAAAAAAATCTGCGACCAAAGAGATTAAATGAAGGGCCAGGATGGCGGAACGTCGGTTGATAAATAATCGTAAAAGAAAAAATCAATGAAACGATTGAATTTTAATAGACGACGGTAAACTTGAATTAAGTTCGACGAACATTCGGATTTAACTCGCGTTGAAATTTGTCTACGGTGACCATAAATTTTCGAGTAAACGAAACGAGGATCGTATCGCGCGTTCGTTGGTTCGTCGTAAAATGCGCGCGAAGAACTATGAGAAAAATGCTGGTCTACGCGACACTTGAAACCGCGTTTCTCGTTTCATCGTTGCAGAAGGGAGTAATAATTTTTCGATTCCAGCAAACTGTGCACACATTGAACGCAATAACGATAACAGTACTTCTTTGTTTTTCATCGTTGTGCTAAGGTAACCGGTATCTGTTTACTCTGTATATTACGAAGAAGTAAAAAAATGGACACTATGTCGTGACAGTCTTTGATGCAGGTCGAGAATGTATAGCTATAGTGATGTAGATTTATAGATGCATATGTTTATAAGGACACCGGTAACGGTAGAAATAAAGCGACGCAACAAAAATAGCCAAGAACTAACTTAATTAGGTTAATAGTGACACAGAATACGTCTCAACGACAAGGTCCAATTATTCGCGAAGCAAACAATGTGAGGTTCTTTTATTTTTATCGGAAGAAATATAATATATAATTATCTTTATCAACAGAGATAGGCACGTGCAATTAGTCGTCGCGAACTACTTATATTACTTAAACCTATATACTAGAAGTCTTCGTTATTATAATTTAGGAAAAATGTAATATAATAATTAGATACAGGAATAAGAAAGAAATTGATTATGAAATAATATTTAAAGAAATGTGGAAATTCGGATTAATTCGATTTCCTTGGCGTGAAACGAAAATTGAACTGCAAAGGATCGATTTAATTATCTGCAAACTGATTACGATTCGAATTAAATAAATATTGTATGCACTGAAAATCTCCGTTCGAGATAATGAATTATCGAGCTTTCAGATTTCAGTTTAAAATGAGCGTATAAATATTTCAATTAATTGTTTTCTTTGTAAGAGTATCGAGTTATCGTAATAAATACGTTTCTGTCGCGTATTATGGTCATAAAAATATTTAAAAGGAAGGGTGTATATAGAAGTATCCAACGTGCAAAATGAAACCTTGTCTTATACGGATCGTAGATATACTTGGAGGTTTCAAAGTGCTAGTGATAGTATCACGGTAGATAAATGATGTCAAAACTTCAAACCTGGCGATGAGTCATTCGACCACCATTATAATAGGTGATGTTAGGTGATATTTATACTACGAGCTGCCTTCGATTCCCTAATTACTTGTCATATTCGAAATATTCTAATATTAACTCGTTATTAAAAGCTGAGTTTTTCGATAATATCGAACGTAACAGGTACAGACAATTAATTTAAGATACAAAGAAGGGAAGTTACGTTGCAAGAACTTAGCAAATTCGCAGTTCGACGAAGTTTGTGTTGGATATTTCGCACAAGCATCGTTTTGATCCAAACATTTTTGTTTAGTCGACAATGTATTCTGCTTAGTTGCCAAGATAACTCGCTGTAACAATGCACGCTGGTGTTAAATTTTTAAATGCTAGCAAAGTAGCATACTCGTGGAAGAAATGAAGTTTTAGAGTTTATACGCATACGCGAGGAATTATACAGGGTGTTCGGCCACCCCTGGGAAAAATTTTAATGGGAGATTCTAAAGGCCAAAATAAGACAAAAATCAAGAATACTAATTTGTTCATGGAGACTTCGTTAAAAAGTTATTAAAAAATTAAATTAAAAAATTTCAAATCATTCATGAAAAAATTATTTTTAGTTGCGGGAATCAATTGCAATCATTTTTGGTGAATAGACATATCCTCGAAATCCTATTCACTTTCGAGAAAAAAATTCGAGAAAATGTGAAATTTTTAGACGAAATTAAAAAATTTCAAATCGTACTAAAAAAATTATATTTAGTTATAGGAGTCAATTACAATCATTTTTGGTGAATAGACATACCCCTGAAATCGTACGCACTTTCGAGAAAAAAATTCTTTACCGAAAATATACTGTGTGGCCGGAAATGTTTCTATAACTTTTTAACGAAGCCTCAATCAACAAATTAGTATCCATGATTTTCGTCATATTTTGGCCTCTAGAATCTCCTATGAAAATTTTTGTGTTGGAATAATATTCTAGTTATTAAAATCAATTACCTGTTTTTGATTCTTTGAAGAGGAAAACATACATAATTTTATTTTTCTCACGAATACAGGGGAATGATAAATGGTATTAAAAGATGAGATGTTGGCATACTATGGACAAGCTAAACGACGTAAGGGGCAAAGGGGATCATTCGTACGCTCCAATGTTTAGGTTCTTGGCTCGACCTTCGTTCTCAGCTTGTTTAGGGTCTTGGTTCCTGATCGACTTACCCGATAATAACCAAGAGCCTAAGAAGTAGAGGGGATTACCATTCCCTTTGCCTCTCGTGTCGTTTAGTTCGCAGGTAGTGTGCCATCATCTCGTCTCCTAACAGTATTTACGAAGGCCCCATGTTTTCTGGCCGTTTACAGAACATCCAAGCGCAACAAGAAGACGATTGCCTGCCATGTTATCGAAGCGACACGTTGGAATTGTACGCTACAGGTAATACGGTACTGATAGCAACTGTGGGAAAGGAAGCTCTTATCAATAGTAGTGTAAATGTAGTTTATCCTAATCTCAACATGCAACTATCCTATGAGAATACTTTAATATCGTATTTGCATCTGTAATATTTTGGTAGCACGGAGACCAATAGGATTTCTAGGAATTCAGATAATAATAGAATAATTGTTTTCGCTAATTCAGTAGCTCTAATGTATTTTCGTACGTGTCTCTATGGAAATATACAATTTGTTTACTTTTGGACTATGTCTTTCTATACGATTAGTTTGCCTAGTACGCAGTTACTCGTTCCGAGTTGTGATAGCAGTAGATGTAAATACAACTAAAATGGAGTCAGTTGTTTGCAAGCTCCAGATATGGAAACATGGTACAGAACGAAAGTTAGTTATGAGATAGGATAAGGTTTAAGAATAAAGTTTGCTTCGTCCATTTGCAATATAAATAAGCTTGTATTCGAATAAATTCTGATACAAAGATCAAATTGATTATGGAAAGATTCTGATACGTCTCAATTTAACAGAAGTCCGTTGCGTCTGTTTAATTTAACAATGATATTATGGAAATAAGAACGAAAGCTCCAGGTGGCGGATGGACGAAAGTTAATCCTGTCGATTAGATTTTCATGCAATATTTTCATTTCCAGGTTCTTAAGTCGAGCAGTAACACGATGTCCCGAGGAGACTGAACTGACGTCAAAAGCACGCAGATGCTACTCGATATTCCAACGCGAGCTATGTCAACACAGACTGTAATAAAACTTCTATTACACCGTCTGTACGTGTCCACGTGCTTTGTTTCAATCATACGGAACTCTATAGCGCCTGCACGTATGAAATTCGTTTCGATATTACACCCCGACAACTGAGAGTAGATAAGGATCGACAATTATGGAAACTTCGATGTAAGTACGCACAGAACGAGTGGGAGTTAGAAACTTATTATATTTATCATGCACGGTGATGTATCCTGATATTACTTTCTAAATGCACGATTATGCGGGGTTAAACGATGCTTAAATTAAGCGTTGCGTACTTCGCGTAATTACAACATTAAATTCCGTATAAAAATATTTTTTAATTAACAGCAGACACGCAAAGGGCAACGTGGTATACAGAGTTTGTGGCTACTAATTTTAATTGCAATAAAAACTTGCGCTGCCCGGGAGTCGCTGATACAAAATAATAACCATTAAAATTCACGCGAGTTTCGATCGTTCAATTTTCATACAAAAGACGTCTTATTTAGTAATTCTATTTTATGATGAGTCAGACGTAAGTAGAGGAAGTGTAGAAGGCTATGCATTAATAGTATTTGTTATAAATTAGTGAATTAGTCAAATTTTGTTTTCGTTCGTCTACCAAACCGACGAGCTACGTGCGTCGCTGGTTTACACTGGCTCTGTTACGTCACGGACTATTCCTCACCTGGTTGACAAATAAAAATCGCGAGCTGTCAGAGATCATAGTTCGATTCCTCGAATGGCCGTCCCCAGCGCGTCTACCTTTCTAAAATGGCCGTTTCAACGTCGCGCGTTTCAATATGCGTAACCCCCGTGAACCTCGTTTCATTTCCCGCATGATTTTAATTTACAGCCCCCTGTCTACCTCACCAGTTGTTTCTATTGAAATCTTCCGACTTCGCGGCTTTACTGTCGCTTTTATCGAAGCATTTCAATTTCGCCAGTTCAACGTCGTCTTTAATGCGATTTTCAAAGGTTGCACTTATCGAAGTTCGATAAATCGAGACAATAAACGTTGTCTCGATCGAAACGTTTCAATTTCATAAATTCAACGTCTAAATCCACACGATCGATTTTGCATTTTTCGAAACATTTCGGTTTTACGAGCTCAACGTTGTCCGCGTCGAAATGTTTGTCGTTTCTGAAACTCACTATTTATATACGAAATTGATTGAAAATCAAATCATGAAATCCATTAATGATGATTATCCGTTGCTTGGCGTGATTAGAATAAAAGGCAGGTCGGGGATAGAAATTGCTAAATTCTAAATCTACACGATCGATTTTGCATTTTTCGAAAAATTTCGATTTTATGAGCTCAACGTTGTCCGTATAGAAATGTTTGTCGTTTCTGAAACTCACTATTTATATACGAAATTGATTGAAAATCAAATCATGCAATCCATTAATGATTATCCGTTGCTTGGCGTGATTGGAGTAAAAGGCAGGTCGGGGTTAGAAATTGCATTCATTGATTAATGTCGAAGGGCAATCGTCTCGAGCGTAAGATTGACGTTACGCGAATGTTAATTACATTAATTCGGTTATATGCGCGGATGGTTAGACATGATGGATTAACTAGAAAAGAATTTACGAGCGTAAATTTGTTATCGTTTAAGATTTATTAAATGTTTGCCAATAATTGGCAGGGAGTAAACGTGTCAAGGATTTATATATACAATGTAGAATGCGAAGAAGTTGTTCCTTAATTGCTGGTGCTGTCAATTATATTTCATACCGTTCGTACGAAACTAGCAAGTTATACAATCGATCCTTAGAAATTAAATTAGGGCAGATTTATACAGTATGTTTTCTATTAATTATTTAACGATTTGATCAGGAATTTGAACGAAAGAAATATTATTTAGTCTTCCTGTTTCAGTTTGTTCGATCTAAATTAATTCGAACAAACGTGTTTTGTTTGCATTTAAATAAGATTCACGAATATATACGTTGATTAAACATCGATGAAAACTCGACAAGCAGGAGCGTGGAGGGTTAAACTTTAATTTCGTAGGAACGGTACACAGTCTTGGATTTCCCGTTTAGCTTAGAGGTTCGAGCGCGAGCGTTAAATGGTGCGACACTTTGTCGTTGACAATTGTGTCAAATAAAAAAAGAAAAAAAAGAAAGGGAATTGCCAACGAACGGTCGGACAAGCAACGAAGGAGGTCACGATAAGAAGCGGGCAACCAAAGGTTCTCCATTCCCTCCACCTAGATACGTCACTCCAGGTATCAGGAATAACGAACGTTCGAGCATTCAGGCACTCGGTGCATTGTTCACACTGCAAATATTAGCTGCAGTCTCGAGTGCACCTCGGATATTTCTATCTGGCGGTGAGCACGTCCTCGCGCAAACTGTAAAAACCCCCCTTTTTTTGTTTCCAACCAGCTCCAAGGGGCTACACTGCTGTTCAAAACTTTGAATATTGATAGGAAAGAGATTTCTAAAGTTACAAAATATCCTTTTCGTCCTCTCTTACCATATACCAGAGTTGCAACTTATTTTACATAAATTTTTAACGATTCGTCTGAGATATATTTTTCTAGTTATTCTGCAATTACTACCCTCAAATATCAACTCGCAATAGTTAGTAATCTTCATGCAACATTTGTTTCTCAACAACTCTATAAAATATTATTTTTCTGATTTTTTATTATTTACTGAACAACGCTTCAATTATGATGTATTTCATACATCTAATAACAGACTCTTTTGTTTGTTTCGTAATGTCGTAATACTTATCACAAATATACTTCTGATTTTCAACATTTTCTGACGATCTCGTTCATAGCATTAATAAAGTCACTCTGCAGAATAGACGTCTATTAAAACTTATCAAAGCCTTGACACGCAACGGCCTGAATCATTTCAATAATTCATGAGTAAACTCCCCTACTGTGTAACTTGTCTAATCTATACATACGTAAGTCTTCCCATGAGTTCGTGCCGAATTTTGTATTAGAATTTAAAGCAACATCTCATAGACCATTATCCGCAAATCTCAAAATCAAAGGCTTTTTATAATATACAGGGTGTTCGGCCACCCCTGGGAAAAATTTTAATGGGGGATTCTAGAGACCAAAATAAGACGAAAATCAAGAATATCAATTTGTTGATGAAGGCTTTGTTAAACAGTTATTAACGTTTAAAGTTCCGACCGTACTGAATTTTTTTCTCGAAAACGCGCAAGATTTCGAGGGTATGTCTATTCACCAAAAATGATTGTAATTGACCCCCACAGCTAACAATATTTTTTTCAGAACGATTTGAAATTTTTTTTTTTCGTCGAAAAATTTAGGCACCTACCCCCTGTCGATTTCTCTTAAAAATTAGATTTTGATTTTTAGTAATTTTATTTGACGCCCTACAGAAAAGTTGTGTAATCCTTTTTTGTAGGTACTCATGAGCTCCACTTCAGAAAAAAGTTTCATTGAAATATATTCACTATTGTAGGAGTTATGGCTGTTTGAAAATTGGACCATTTCTATGAGGGTTTTCTCATTTTGCGGGGTCAAGGACCAATTTTTCGAATATTTTTGCGATTTGTACATATTCTCCATCAAAATACGCGTAGTTTGCTTTTTTAAACATTAAAATCGTCCCATCCGTTCAGAAGTTATGACGTTTTAAAGATTCGCATGAAAATTCGGGCAGACATTTCTGGCCAGAAATGGTATTTTCGGTAAGGAATTTTTTTCTCGAAACTGAGTAGGATTTCGGGGGTATGTCTGTTGACCAAAAATGCTTGCAATTAACCCCTGCAACTAAACATAATTTTTCCAAGACGATTCGAAAGTCTTTTTTTTCACCCAAAACTTTCAGCACTTACTCGAATTTTTTTCTCGAAAGGGGGTAGAATTTCGGAAGTATGTGTATTCACCAAAAATGATTGTAATTGATCTCCGCAACCGAAAATAATTTTTCCAGAACGATTTGAAATTTTTGAATTTAATTGTTAATAACTTTTTGATTTTCGTCTTATTTTGGCCTCTAGAATCCTCTATTAAAATTTTTCCCAGGGGTGGCCGAACACCCTGTATAAAAAGAAATAAAAAAAATAGTATCAATTTAAGCATACAAAAATTTGTCTCGCTACTTTGTAACGAAGAGTACATTTCGTGCAATTTCTTAAACTCACTATTCTCTAAAAAATATAAATGGATCGAAAAAAGCAATCGAATGGCAGAAATTGAATTGGAAACTATTCTACGTTAGAGTTTAAATTTTTGGCCTTTGAACGTATGCTTGTTTATAGAGACCTCAGTTGGAAATTAATGCTTCTGGAACGAATACGTGAGTTCATACAAATTTAACTAAACCGAGAAGAGTTAAATCATTGATAAGATTACGGGCGTAAAGTGCAATAAGAGGGTAAGCAAGAGGAAGTTAATTCAAAGTTTACGCAGGCAGACCAGGCAACTCTAATTTCACGAATACTCGGATATTTACTATTCCGGGTTCGTGAAAAATTTTCTTTTGCATCGCGGGGATATGACGAAAGAGAATAGAAAGTTTGAGTATTTGATGCATTATTCAAACCGGGAGTAGTAACTTTGTGAAAATTGCAGATATTATCCTTAACCTGAATATAAATTTATGTAAAAATACGCTTTACCGGCGTGGGCTCGCGGAAAGTGTTTTGTCTATTTCGGAGACGACCGCACAGTTTAAGTATTAATACAGGACCGTGAAATCGAAATTGAAAGGATACGCGTGAAACACATTGCGAAACGAAAAGAATTTATACGCGTGCGATGCGGGTTGCCACTTTCATACCGATAAAAGCTCGTTTGTACTCGTACGATAACGGGAATGAAACGAATTAACGCAAATATTTACTAATATTCCTTTTAAATATCCTTTGAACAATGGTCAGAGATAAATCTAAACAGTCAGCGTGTTAACTTTCGAATAAAATAAAAGAATTGGGAAACGGTACGATTAGCTCGTAGTTTCGGAAAACCTCGCGTTATTATTATTTGTCCCGGTGACTGTGATAAAATTGTTAAACGTTCTGAATGAAAGTGAGAATTCTCGGCGATCCCTGCAGGACTAATTTCCGAGGACACAGCGATGCAGCCATTTCGCCAATTATCATGTTTTGCAATGTTATGAAACAAACTTAGCACCCGTGGTTGTCGTGTGCGTGTGCATCTACACAGTGTTCCAGTTGGACATGGACAGCTGTAACACCTTGACAGGTATATTGTACTTGTACCGGCACGGCCGTAATAATGTCGCGCGATGCCGATGACGTAACCCGAACGGTGGCCATTACGTACAAGGTGGACGAATTTTAATGTGTTAAATTTTTTAGCGTAGTTGTATTGTTTATCTTTTCGAGAATTATTAAACGTTCGTTAACAACCGTCACCAGGTAAACGGGTCAAGGAGAATTATGTACGCGACGGAAAACACAAGGATATTATTCCTTAATTACTAGCGCTGTCAATTATATTTCATACCATTCGTACGGAGCTAGCTAGCCATGAAATTGATCTTTCGAAATTAAGTCGGCGCCGATTTGTACGCGAGTACGTTCTCCATAAATTATATAATCGAACGAATTATTATAGAAGAATTAAATGTTAAGAATATTCTCTTCAGTTCGCGTTGAGATAACATTAATGCGATAATAATAATCGTTGTGAGACAAACGAGCCACGTAAGCGCGGAAATATAATATGTTAGGCAGGAGTCGACATATAAGGATCAAGAAATTACCAAATTAGGTCCGTTATAACGTGGAAAACAGAATGCTAAAGAATCCACGTGTTTTTCCGGTTTGCTTAAAGGAAAATGTTTCTCGTATTACTCAGCATATCTTTTCAAAGAGAAATCTTGTACAGTAAGTTTCAATTTAACTCTAGCGAGGCTGAGATCACTGTGCATAGTCATTACTCTAATACATTCTTTTTTCCAATTAGAATATACAAAAGGAAATAGAGCAAACGTTGGGCTGATTCTGTCCTCTTACAGCTTCAAATCCTTCCGATTCCTTCTCTCTCGGAATTTTCTAGAAGGTGCACGGTTAAATCTCATCAACAGGCGCGAACGACGAGCGTCGCGGATTCAATGGGTTGAAATTAAATTCACGCATTAACAGAGCTCGCTGAGGCGTCGTCGAATCTTGCGCTCGCGAGTCCTATTCCCTTATCTTCAGCAGGAACGCGCTGAATGTTAACTTCTGAGTATCTAACACGAGACACGGTGTACCTTTTCTGTCCTCGTCGGTAATATCCTCCGGTATCGCGAGAAGGGAACGAAGACACTGGTCGACTACTCGGAAAGACCGGAGGTGGTAGAAAACGAAGAACAGGAAAAATGCGACGATGGGAACGACGAGTCTCGTCGCAAACACACTTGTCGCTTTGCTGACTAATCGTCCCCCGTCCCCTGACTCCTCTATGCTCTATTCGCGAAATCCAAGAGTGAAAATCGCTTCCGCTACGATAAAACCGAGCTTTCGGATTGATAAACTAGCCGCCATTCGTGGACGCTCCAAACTAAATTGGGAACTTCGATGCCCGCGTAGTGTCGTGTCGAGCAACAGCTTTTTATTAGTTTCATCGTTTCCTACTACGCGCGTAATTACAGTCTCGCTAATTCTCTAATTGTTTAAATTATTTGTCCAAAGGACAATCGTTTCCTGGCTTGTTATTGTGTGATCTTCGACAGCCACTGCGTATACAGTTTCTTGTATATTCCTTTTTTCCCCCATATTTGAAAGGTCAACTTCTTCAGATCTGGTACACTGTGGCGCGCGTGAACTTTAAGATTATTTTTCAATGAAAAATATTACGTTTCAATAACAAATATCGAACGGTAGTTTGAAAATGTATGATAGCAACGTCAAATGGTCGGTATTTTGAACTATCGTTGGATGAGTTTCAGCGTCGTTCGTTGCAATTCGATTTTCACTTGACAAAGTGGCTCGGTGACGCATCCAGAAATCGAGAAAAAAAGATTCCATACTTTCCGAGAGCGTACTACTGATTCGACAGGGGGAATTGTGTTCCACGTCACGTAAAGTGAACGGAAAAATATCACATATCGCGTAGCGTTGCATAGATGTTTAAAAAGACGCCCGGACAACCTGAAACTCTGACGAGTTGCCTGCACGAGCCCCGGAGATACCGGAAAGCGATCTCCTCTCGTCTCGTGGCGAGTGTCCCTTCTTCTTTCGTAATTCCTGGGCAAATAATACCGCCGAAAATACACACTGGCATGTGTGAAAGACCTTAACGAAACTTTGCTTCCATTTCATGGAATTCTTAAAACCTTAAACAATGAACAGGATGCCATGGAAATTCACACCGAGGTTCGGTCGGACTCGATAAAAGGCAACAAAATGGTACTCGACGAGAACGAGAGCACCTACGTCAAACATTTCGGTATTATTGTTAGTACATTTCGGGTAATAAAAATGTGAATTATTTGTACCGAGGTAAAATTCTAATTAGGGAAGATTTTATTTTTGACAATAGTTCGCCTCTTTCGAGCTCTCAAAATAGGTTTATTAGTTTCAATCATTTGAGAATTATCGAACAAAAGAAGAAACACATTATTATTGAAATTGTTAATTTTCTTATCCTTATTCGTGCGTAATTTCATTTGCGATGAATAAATAATTACATAACTTTCATATTTAACTGTTTATACCGAGACTGAATATTTGCGTAACATTGCTTGTTACTTTTGCGAAAAAAATTCAACGCAAAACCAATTTAGTTTCATATTCTATTTTTTTTTTTTTTGTGAATATACGCTTTAACTTGCTTACGTTATTCACTTCGCAAAAACTTTGATTCCTTTATAAATGATTTATAGATATTAGAATATTGCATACGAAATATCGTTTTTTAGTTTTCCAATACGATAAAATACGCTAAACTACAGTTTTTTACAATTCGTGCTCGTTGCTTTCTCAAAAACATTTCAAATCGTTTAATATTTTCTATTTTAAGTGGTTTTGTTTGGTTCGGTACACGCTTTTGGATTTCGATTCAACAATAGCATTAAAATTCGAAGTACTAAAAACAGAGTTATCTCGCGATAAGAATGGTTGGACTATTTTTAACAAATGCTTGAATACATAATTCTAAGCGTTATTCAAGACAAATTAATATGTAACGCAAAAATAGGTCTTCGACTATCCTTGACAGCATTTCCATCAGCGTGTCTTATAAATAATTGCTGCTCGGCGATCGAATTTCTCATAAAAATTCACGGACGACCGACTTGAATATTAATCCCCGTGCTCTAAACAGAAATTTTACCCGTTTTATTTCTATGCACATATTTATCTGTATAAAATGTAATGCTTGTTTATTTCGAACGCGATGAATGCATAATCGCGAAATAAAAACGGCATTTTCACTTTCGTAATGTCTGTCGTGCTACACTCTACTCGTAAATTGAAGAATAGTAGGTTTCTCAACTTCCCGCGAATGAAAAAAAAAAAAATGCATCTGAATGCACGTTATCGATGCAACAGCCGTTTCATGACTTGCATTACTGTTACGAACGTCTCACCGGTTGCTCTTGATCTTTGGTCTACGTCACTGTGCCAAAAAAAGTCAAGCACTCTTCCTATGAATGGAAAAGTAAATGGTACAAGGTGACGCTGTGAAAGTACAGACTGGAAATATTGGCGTTAGAAGCAGCGATTGTTGCTAACAAACGAAAAAATTGACACTAGTTTTCTGTTTAAAAAATACCATCCTATTTCTCGAATTTCCAATACAAAATCTGTATTCGTTCTCAGAGAGTGCAATGTTGGGAATAATAATTAAAAACTAGATAGATAGGTTACAATATCGAATCGAAAATATAATATTTAATGGTAGTTTTGAATTTTTAGTCGTAATAATTTTGAGTCGAGTACGTAATATAAAGGCATAATCATTAAAAAAAAATAAAACCAGAAACCAATTTGTTTCGTCAAAGATACAATTACAAAAAAACAAAACCGAAAAATGTTTAATTCATCGTGCTACACTAGCGCATTTCATCTTGTATCAGCTAATTGAATACAACACCAACGTTCTCCTGGTCTCTTAATAATTATTCCTTCTGCAATCGACGAATTTAAAATTATTATTAGCAGTGGTCAGATCAACTGATCG
The DNA here is from genome assembly GCF_051014445.1 of Colletes latitarsis. NCBI lineage: Eukaryota > Metazoa > Arthropoda > Insecta > Hymenoptera > Colletidae > Colletes > Colletes latitarsis. The sequence goes on from NC_135137.1 coordinate 32,992,890, forward strand.
TGTTATATTTTCAGAGTAACTATTCAATATTCTCTATTCGATTACGTGCATGTTTCCAAATGGTTCTAAGGACGACGTAATATTCCGCGTATGCTATTGATTACGAGTACATTAATAATTAATAGTATTTATATTACCATCGAAGACTCGTGACGTTTGGATAGACTTTAAACCTGTAAGCTTTATTTTTGTTCGCGTGGTCCGAAAATAGTTCTATATTTTTACAACGTACGATCTGAAATACTTTCGAGCGATATAATTAACACGTTTTAAAATAGTCATAGTGATTATCGATTCGAGGGTTCGATTATAGCTAATAATTTTTAATTCCAATAGAGGTGATAATATTAATTAGAGCCATCTGGTTAACGAGTCGATCTTGAGCAGCTATTTTAACATCGTCGAGTATTTTAAAGTCTATCGTGCAATATCCTCGATCAGCTCCTTTGCAAAGGGTCGGCATTACAATTGAGTTGTACCTGAAGTTGCCAACCTGCACGGTGGATTTGCCGTTGCACCTTGCGGGAAGGGAATAAACTCATTATTACGTCGTCGCGATGACGTGTAATTAAACACGGTCTGAAATTGGTTGAAATCTCGTAATGAGATTCGTGTTGGAAACGAAATGTGCGTTGCGTTTGTTTGGGCGTTTTCTTTATAGTCCGAACACAACGAAAGAGAAAAAAAAATTAATTTATTGGATTCAATTAATACGTCAGGTTTATTTAATAACGAATAATAACAAGTTATTACCTAATTCGTGAGAAATTACAGAGGGTGAAAATTTGAAAGATAAAAGCTGTGAATTAATTCATTACAGCTAATTTATGATTCGATAAGTATCGGAAGAATAATGAAAGATAATTTCACAAGAGAAATATGTTCTTCGAGACAGATTTTTCTATGGTTTTTTCTTTTCTTTTTTTATTACCATTAGTAAGATATTCTTTGTCGTGAATACAGCCCTCCTTTGACGGCTGACACTAGCAGTTTAATATTTAAAACGACGGAAATAAAGAATTCAATGCGATCGATAGAGTCCTATAATGAAATACGCAAACTCTCCGAGGGCCTTAAACATTAATCATCGTCAAGGTGTACTCGATGTTTAACGTAAACGCCGGCAGTTTCGACGTTAGTATTATCGATTTCATGCACTCTTGTGTACAGAATGAATAACACTTTTCAAGGCCGAAAATTCTAGAATATATCTAAAGGTTTCGCAGATAACGATTATCGCCTGCGAGTGAATTTTTATTTTTTCGTACCGCTTAGATAGCGATGTATCGTAGATCGCGTAACCGCATACGCTAATAAATGTGCATACGCGAATATGTGTCACCCGTTGCTGACGAGCTTTGCAATCGTCCTCATTATTGGAAAATAATGCGTTTTCCCCGGCCGCTCTTAACAGCGTGAACGATTGTTTGCGTGCACGCGGAACGTTACGAACGTCCGGGACTCGTATTTACCGTCGAAAACTTTTAAACTTCGGGAAAGTTTTAGTTGCAGTTTGAAAACTTTCTAACGTGAGAATCTAGTTATGGAAAAGCAAAAGTCGTTAACGGGAACTCCCGGGAAAAATCTTATCCTACAACTCCGCAGACTTTCATGCGAATTATTTCGTCGACGTCCTCGCTTTCGTCTTACAAAATCCCCTGGAAATTCTAATTTATTACAAAATCCCTTTGAACGATCGTAAACTTCGAGTTTCTTACAGAATCTTTAAAGCAACCCTCTGCCGCACGAGAGTTTTGTTTTTTTTTTTTATTTATTTCAATTTCAATACACGTAAGACAAGGTTACAGACAATATTTCTGAAGTATCGTGAGTAAGAAGTTGGTAATTGTATGTTACAATCACGTGACAGACCGTTTTTACGTAATATCAATATGTATAATGTATCAGCACGAAACTATCGGTGGACAATGTACAAGTCATTGGATAGTACTTTAACATTCGTTAGAATGTAAAATTATGCGGAACTGAAAATTTGTTTGGTACCAGCCAAAGAAGTATAGTAAGAAATCTTAATAAAAATTATTGCAAGATCACGATCGGTGTACCCTGTCATACCTCTCGAATTGTCACTATAGTGTTCCTCATCCGATCAGAGACTACATACTACCGTGTGCTCGAGTGTGAACAACTGCAGTTTAATTTGGTCGAGTACAACAACAGTACCATGATTGCTACCGTGTAATTTACACCTCTGTTATCTTTCGTTATTAAATCCAGTGTTTCCATGATGATGTCCAAGTCACAGAAAACGTTCTATTTATTAGTCCAACGCGATTGCGATTCGTCCAATTTGTAAATTAAAGGCAAACAGACAACCCACCGTTGTCAAAATATATGCTGGCTGCGATACTTTCTCCTGTATCTATTATGTATCGCGCGTTCGCCAGAAGTTGGCTAGTGGAACTTCGCTTGCTCCGCCCATCCCCCCCACTTTCGTCGTTTCGTCCAATGGGACCGCGGGCTGGCGAAACTCTGAACCAATCGGAACCGCATTCCTCTCACTAGTCAGCTTTTCGCGGATGCACAGTAGCAATCGATCGATGTTTACCTTTTGCCAGGAATCAGGCCGCGCATTATGGAACGTAGGCGGTAAAAATGTCTCGCACACGAGCGCCCCGTGCAGATGAGGCCGCATTGCGGTTCGTGGTGCACTGGTAATTTCATTCTCTGTTTCGCTACCGTGAAATTGTAACGTGACTGCCTAGTACGATTTGATTCGCGATTGCCGGGACAAATGTTTCCGCGTTGAGTCCCCCGGTCGCCCGGATTCCCGTGAAAACGAAAGTTTAATGCACCCGTTGATCAAACAACGGCGCGTTTCTCGATAGTCTTGTCGGGTGTCGGTTTCAACTTTTCAGCCACCGTCGCGTTAACGATCCGCTCGCTCGCCGCGCCCCGGAAAATCTGAAATAATTGCCGCAACATTTCGCCGTTCCGATTTCCGACGCTGGCAATTTCCACGTCGACGAGGAATTCCTGGTTCTCCCCGTTGGCTACGATCGATCCAATTAATTCGCCGGTCCGAACAAACGGCTAATTGTAATTTCTTATGCGCCCGGGGTTTTGAACGCGCGTCGTTCGTTCCACGCAGCGAAGAAGACGCGTAATCGTCGTGGAAGAATCTATTATCGTCGAAAAAGTAAACGAAGCATTGCCAATTTTTTTTTCCTGTGAAATCTTCCTCTTTTGATTGTTAATTTCTTTTTTTTAGAGTGGTTCGAGCAATTTTTTCTACATAAACAATCGGAGGTATTTATTTTAGAAGCTGCCAAGTTTTATGTTTATTCGATTTAACAGTTGTTCCGGGTCAGATTTTAACATATTCAAAATGATACCACTTTATTTTATAATTAGCACTCTCATCATTGTTCGAGGAGTAAACTTATCTTATCTTTTACTCCTTATCTAAGATTATTCCCCGGATTAGTATTTTGCTTATTCTTGTATGTATTCATTGATGGTCGTGGATAATTTTAAGCCGCGTTAACGATAAGTAACATTTATAGTTTCTACAATTATCGAAAACAAATTGTTTCATAGGAAATAACAGATAACTTGTTTCTATTTTTATCAAGATGAAACAAACTTAAACGCTTTTAGTTTTCAACGTTCGCGTACGATCGTTTTAGATACGGTCGCGTTTACTCCAAATTTTACGTTTTAATCGGTCGTTCTGCCCTTTGTTCTACATTGCTGTTAAATGTACGACTCGTTTGATCCTTCCTCGAGATTACGTGCGCATAATGGCACATTAGCGTTGTCCGAAGGTATAAAAACAACTGAAAAATCATGCATCCCGCCACTTCTCATTAAGCCGGGTCGACGTTGATGGAACAGTCGTCAGCACCTCGAAACAAATAATGGAACAATCTTTTTCCGCTTCTTTTTTTCAGTGAAAATATCTCCAGTGTTAATTTACTCGCGTTTACAGCATTCCACATGTTGTACGTTTCAATTCACGCCTAAGTTTCTCCCCTGCGTTCCCGGCACCTAACGGACGTCGAAAACCGCAGAACACGTTCCCCGTGTGTACATTTGCTTTCCTCGAGCGTTACACATGTTTCGGTGAAAATCTTCAATTAACTAAATTCTGTCGATCGAATCGCCTTTGAAATCTCTCGAGATGGAACGTTAAAGCGTTCTATAAATTTCCTTTGCTCCGTTTCTAGCCCTACTGAAATTAATTTTCATTTATCAAAATACGATTCAACCATCGTGATTTCTTTGTCACATTTGTTCGCCCGCTAGTTTCCTAGAAGGTGCAACAATATTTTTAACGACTCGCTATTGCACAATGCTTTGTTTAAATCCGTTTCACGATATCGGGTATTTTTTATCCATCGTTGTCGAGATTGTTGCAAATCTCTAGAGGGCCCAGAGATTTCTTTGCTCCGACTTTTTGCTCGTCGTGTACCGTCTGAACTTTGCGCGCATCTTTTAACGGAGCATCACCGGTTGCTTATGTAAAGCCCGGGACACGTCGTTGCATCGTGGCTTCTTGAATTAAAGAACAGAAAAGATAACGCTGAATCCTGCTCTTACCTATCGTTACTCCAAATCTGAGAATCCTGAATCGTCGTTACGTTGCCACGGTCCGCAACGACGATGGCGTGGCACGACAATTACGTGATGTATCTATTGCGCAACTGGATCGCTGGACGGAGACCTTGATTACACTTGCACGTTCGCGGATACCTGTATTTTGTATTTCTTTCTAATGCAATATAGCCTGAAACTCGCTTTCATTCAGAAACAACGGTCGTCCGTTACTCAGTTTGGAAATACATTTGATCAGAACTTGTTCAATCACTTTCGAAGATCGAAGATTCCTTGATAGAACAGTTTCAGAGAGTTAACTTAATTTTACAATTGTTTTTGACTAGTAACGCCCAGTTTTGTCAACAATCTTGCTCCGTTCTGTCACGCGCGACGATTTCTTCTGTTTACAGTCGATTTTTGCTCGTCTATCGATAAAAGAGCACCGGAATGTTGAGACAAATTTTTGAAAACTGTCGAGTCATAGTTTCATGAAGTTATAATCTGTCGGAACACGGTTCCTTGGTAAAATTTCTGTCTTAAGTAAACGAGTATGATGTCAGATCAAACAAACCTGAGCCAGAGCAATGCGGATAAAGAAAGTCTATAGATCTCAGACATTTCTATCGAAGAAGATTGCATTTGTATCGTTGAAATATTTTTTTAAAAACATAAAATAAATCTCACTTATTTATAGGTAAAAGAATATTGCACAGCTCTAAAAATATTGGGAAACGTTGTTGTATGGTTGCATAAATTAAAAATTATTTCACGCCGGATCAACGTGATCGAAGTAAATGAGTTTATAGATTTCGAAGGCTTTTCCAATAAGGAATAAAAAGTGAACGCCTGGAACTGGAAACTCTTATTGAGTAACTAGGTCTGCGAACAGCAACCTTGATTACGCCTTTGCAAATATTTTTACTTTTCCAAGATGAAATTGTCCGAGACGCGTATCTTTAACAGAAACTCGTATCTTTCTTCGACTCGACGCAACTAGTAACTTTTGACAGGAAACGTTTTAATCAGCGTCGTCAATAGCAACGCAGAACTTTGTTCGCTTATCTACGGTTCTAATAACGTACACAGTTCCACAAACCTTGTGGATTTTCCCGACGAATGATAGATAAATATCATAATTTTGGAAACTATCGCGCAGATGGATTGATAAACGTTTCTCCGAAAGCGTTTCTATTTGTTAAAAAAACATCTGCTCGGTAATAGTATCGATCAGGGAGCTCAATATTAACACGAAATCTAGGTTGCCTTTATGTTGTCTTCGAGACGAGAATTGCTCGACAAAGATCAATAAATATCACGTTCCCGGATATCGAGAAAAGTATTCGTTAATTACTCGTTTTACCATTTCGTAAAATATGTTTGAAACGCGTCGCGTTAAAACTGCATACTGCCAAGGATTCAGAACCATACTGACCGTAAGGTTGAAGTACAAGGATCGATTTAATTAGTTACAAGTAACGCACGAGTGTTCCGTGCAACTGGCGTCGTCTATAATTAGTACCCTTCTGTTCTGCTCAAGGAGCAAGAATCGCGATTCGTTCGTGAATCACGGCACAATTCGAGATCGTTTTGCTTTCGCGGCGAGATTTAAGGTGGAATCGCGACGTTTCCATCGACTTCCTCGTCCGGCAACTATGAATTTTCCATTCCCTTTTTTTATTGCGAGCGATAACAAAGAACTGCTACAGGTGTCGCGCGATAAAAAGCCCCGGCTGTATCGTTTCGATCAAAATAACGTTATGCCTATACAAACTTTCGATAAATTGACCGGCGCGCTAATCTATCGATCGAAAGATACGCGATCGTTGGTCACAGTTTCTCGAACGAGCTCGGCGCGATTATGCTCCATAAAAGTACCTATTCGCGCGCGAGAATAAAATTTTCCTCCTTCGACTTTTCTTATCGCGACAGAATTCGAGTATGGATCAGTTTCATTTCATTCGTGCAACGAAATGCTAAGTGTATTGTACGGAAAAGGAAAAATCTTGGCAGCAGCGGGTCAAACGTTTTAGCGAGAGAATATTATTCGACATTACATGTTTATATCTCCCTTGATTATTGACTACTTTTTGGCGTTTTTGAATGTCAAGAAATATCGTTAGTTTGAAAAACGTGGAACTGAAGAAATCGTATGTCAATGAGTAAGAAGACATTAGTACGATGCCTCGATAATCTAAAGTTTGTTTTCATAGATCGATAGTTCGAATCTCGAAGGCGAATAGTCTGCGTTGCAACGAAGAATGCAAAAATTTCGAGTTATCGGCGCGCTTGGGCATTGCTGTGGTCAGATAAGGTTGCAACGCGAATTTTATCACGGTGACTTTTACAACGAAAATGACGTTAACGAACGTCGTGAATACCAATGCGGCTAATCGTTTGACGCGTTTGTTAAGTAATCGTAAGTAACTTCGTCCTTCGTTTATTATCTGTCGATAGCGCGGTTACATTTTATCGTGGAACAAATGCGCGCTAGTTTTTTTCCTTTCTAGACTTTTCGGTTTCTCTGGATAATATTTACTTGCTGCGGTAATTCTCAAGGATCTGTAGTATTTTAGAGTATTCGGTATTTCAGAATGCAAGCTTGCTTTCGACAGTGAATTTAATACACAAAATTAATGCATAAATTTTGGGGAAGACTCATCTTTGTCCTACACTTATAGTATCTATAGAACTTGATCCAATAACTCTCGCAATTATATAAAAAAAGATAAATAATTCAATGATGTGCTCTTGTTAATCTCGCAGACAGGATGAAAGGCGCTATTAAATTGTTAGAAATAATTCCCGTGCATGTATCAAATTGCAGCTGTTGCCTTGAATGAACAATAGGACGAGGATATTGTTAGAACATAAATAAGGCAGTAACCTGAAAACGGGGTCAGATGGAACAGATGTTCGTACGAACTTTTTTCATTAATTTTCCGTGGTGAATTTCGCCCTGAAGTTATCTCCACATATTACGAAACGCTGTACATCGTTTCATTTCGTCTTCCATCTTTTACAAGGACGTATAAACGGAAAGAAACGCTTACCAAACTTTCGTGGCATCTGGCATACTCGCCAAACAAACAAAAACGGATTGATAAACACGGGTTTGCCCCGAGTTTATGGAAACGATATCGCGAAGACTAACGAAACTTCCAGTTTGGAATTTTAATCGCTCGTGGAAACCATATCCGTCCACTTGCGGTACGTGCTAGAATTATAACGATATCTGTCAGAGTATTTCTGTTATTAATAAAAGAGACGACGTTTCTTTTTGCTTTCTTTAACTTAAAAATGAAATTAATAATTCTATTCATTTATTCTAGTACTATTATACATATTAAACAGGGTGTTCGACCACCCTTGAAATTCTAGAGGCTAAAATTAGACGAAAATCAAGAATATCAATTTGTTGATTGAGGCTTCGTTACAAAGTTATTAAAAAATTAAATTAAAAAATTTCAAATCATACTAAAAAAATTATATTTAGTTACAGGGGTTTATTGCAAGCATTTTTTGTGAATAGACATACCCTCGAAATCCTACCCACTTTCGAGAAAAAAAATTCTTTACCGAAAATATACTGTGTAGCCGAAAATGTTTCTATAACTTTTTAACAAAGCCTCAATCAACAAATTAGTATCTTTGATTTTCGTCATATTTTGGCCTCTAGAATTTCCGATTAAAATTTTTCCTAGGGGTGGTCGAACATCTTGTACATGTTCTTAGAACTTTCAAACTCTTTTCTAATTTTTATTTTAATTTATTGTATTTATTTTTGTATTCTTTTTTTTAAAGTTACTCTTATTGTGTATCTCTATGTAATTTTAAAAAACTTGTTGTTGTTCTTCCGATCATCCTTTAAAAATTATCTTATATTAGGGCTCGAGTTCTGAGATTTAATTAAAAAATTTAGTTCTACAGTGCAAAGTTATAGAGTTTTGAAATTCTGTAAAGGATATAAGAAAAATTCTTCAAACTATTAACCAACGAATTATTAAAAAAAAAAATTCCAGATCATGCCTTCGTATCGTCAATAATAATAAATATGGTCTATATTAATAGCCAATGAGTGCATATATTCGATATAATAATTACAGTATAATTAACGAATCATCTGATCGCTCCTATCGTATATAAATAACTGTTTGTAATGTATAAGATTATGTTTAATTTCGAGTAACAGTATATTCATGACTGTAATTACGAATTACTACAACTGTGTTGCTCCTATTGAAATTTATCATAATTATTTGCTGTTCGCGTATTCTCCCTTCTTGTTAGTCAATTTGCGAATCCACGTGCTGAAGAAACAATTGTAAATTTGATACGATATTTATACATATAGCATAAAGAAACTCTCAAGACCTATTCGTAGCTTATAAAAACATAAATTTAACAAAACGGGTGGTTCTTAATCTGTTTTTTCTACGGCTCTTTTTCAACAGTCTAACGAAGCTTATGAATCTTTCTATGCAATATTCTTCAGAATAACGTTCTTAAATATTACTTAGACGAGTGTTTCTCAATGTTGAAACTCCTGATTTGCGCAGATATAATGCACCAATTTAGTATCAATCCTAGCCAACTTTTGGTTCTAAGATTAACGATTTTATCCCAATCTAGGTCCGTATTTTTTTATTGATCGTGGATCTACGGTCAATTTTAACGTCATCGAGGTAAAAATAATATTTAGCTCGTGTACCAATTGTACCTAAGTATTACAAATATTCACTGCATAGAACCAAGTTTTCGCCAAGGGACAAAACGAGCCTCTCGCCTACTGCATAAATCACAAGCTCGTCCTTCCGAGGGTTAACGGACTCGAAAACGACGCGGGTCCGTCGTCGCTCGGACGCGTGCGCTCGAATCTTTCTGTTTTTCCCGGGCAAACGTTTCGCGTTTCGAAACGCGTTTACGGAAAATCATTTCGCGGGACTGTGTGTACACTGGGAATGTTAATCCCGTTCGTAATGTTTGCCCTGTGCAACGCTGTGTGTGCGTCACGTCTCCGCGCGGAGATTGCGTAGAGCCGTTCCACCGGTGCCATTCTCGTCGAGGATCGTCGTTTAACGCGACAAATGGCCCGCGAATCGTCTGCGAGAGCGATTTTCAGAATGTCCATCGCGCGAGCCCGACAATGAGTCCCGTGAAAAATGTCTCTGCTGGGGACAGGAGACAATTTGCATTCGTGTAAATAACTTCGTCGCTCCGCAGCGTGTCCTTTCAGGCCGCGGTTCTCGTTCCACGAACGACTCTCTTTTTCTCCGCAAAATTCCAACGACCGTGTTCCCGGCTCGAAATCGCCTTTAAAAACGTTCGATTCGACCGTAAAAATTTCAAATTCGCCGCGATAGTTTAAATCGAAGCGGGGATCTCGAGGAGTCGCAATTAGCTCCGGCGACCATTTTGTATCGGGTCGTCTTCGTAAGTCTTTGCGTATTTAAATTCGACCGAGTCGATTGTTTCGCGTGAAAATTAATATCGATGCGCACAGAGGTAGGTCACTTTTAGAAACTTGTTCACTTGTCAACTTCGATGTATCTAGGTTGTTATTTAAAACACTGACTCGATCGTCGATGCGTGTAATTTATTTAATATGATTATTAAGAGCTCGTTCTCTATTTTTAGTAAACTATGCACTTTAATTTATAAACACTTTTGTTTTCACTTTACGAACGAATGTTAAAAGACAGTTATTATTGTTTCTTGTTATGGGACGTCTTGTTCTATAATAATTTAAATATAAAATGAATTAGTTAAAAGAATCAAAGATTATAATCCATGAAATGTTGTATCTTCTCGTATTATAATAATTGGGACATTTATACGCAATACGAATTTTCCGTGTGTTTATTTTCAAGTGAAAAATAGCAAGCATTTCGATGGTGTTTATTTCCATTGGTGGAGGATCGTGCATAATGGACGTCGAATGCTCCGAACTAATAGGGCTGCGTATGCTTACATTAGGACAAAAGTTCGAGCAATTAAGTGCGCAAAGACTCGCGAAATGGCCTAATACAATATTTTCCAATTTGAATGGCGCTACGCTAACTAATGTCCCGCCGGGAACTTGTTGCGCTCCCCCGTGGACTGTGACGAAGTTTCCTATGCAGTTAATTTATATTATCGGGATAACTTAGTTTCGAACAGCGGAGGAATAATTATTAACATCGCGGCGCGTTCGGCTGCGTCTAAATGTCCCTCGAGTCTCAAATTGGAGAATTTATTATCGCTCCGGCCGTAGACAACGTTTCTATCCTGTGTATCGCCCCGATATCAACGACATTGTAATTCGAAGCTCGTCGAACATTACAAATATTACACGACCGCGATAATCGTCGATGTGTTTCGATTCGTTCTGTAATAGGCGCAAACAGTATCGCCTATCAGATATCTCTGTTTCCTACGTGCGTGCACGTTCGATGGCGCACGGGACAGCGCTAATCCACGCATTAGTTGCAAATCCGTCGTCAAATAGATGCGTCACGACTCGAAATCTTTTTCGTCCAACGATCGTATTAAAATTTATCGATGTCGAAGCGGGAATTAGATTCAAACGATCGCTAATACAGGAATCTAGAGACTAAAGTCTTGGTCGATCGAGTAATTACATGCTTCGAGGAAGGATCGCGTCATAATTTGATTCTGATGCATTTTATTCAATCGATGGGGTCGGAAAAGGGACTCGAGAATAAAGAAACTAGCGGCCATCTTTATAGATATTAAAACACTATTCTCCTCGTCGATCGCGTTATAATTTAATTCTGATGTATTTTATTCAAACGATGGTTCCCAAAAAGAAACTAGCGGCAATCTCTATATGATTCTCTCGAGTAATCGAACGATCATAATTTGACTAACGCGCTCTCTAAAGCGGGAATTTAATTCAAACGATGGTTTCGGAAAAGGGACTCGAGGCCCAAGGAGGCGCGCACGAATAGCGTAAAAGTGAATTCTCTTACTTGTGCTCGCGATATTTGGTTCCTATCGGCCAGTGCAGGTTCCTCCGAGAGGATCCTCGTCGGGAAAACACAAGAAACCTTAGAGAACACCCTACGGTGGTTGCGCCCAGAAGGAACAGGCGGTCGTTCGCGTGCTGGACGCCCGGGGGCCACGTTCACCGTCCGACCGTCGAGAAGCGACTGTGCGTTCGCGGCAACTCCACCTCCTACCACCTAGCAACCCTCCCCCGAGGAGAGGAAGGCACACGCACGCACCAAGAGACCACGTTCTACCGCTGACACACAAACGGCTCGCACACCGGTCGAACGAACGCAGATATCAAAGATACGTATGCACGTTGCTCCGCGTAGATATTCTATAAGTAGGTAGATTTCCTGCCCGTGCGTGTGCGTTCGCGTTTGTGTGGGACTGGTGGCACGGACACCGGGCGGAGCGGTGCACGACAGGCGGTCGTGTGTAAATGAAAACCGCGCAACGGCAAGAAAGAGAGAGAGAACATAGTGTACAAAACGCACGGTCACACACGTGCGCGCGCTGGCAAACTTTGGAGCACTCGCCACATTCGGGTAACTCCGTTTTCGAACGATGGATGCGCATGCACGGACACCCGACGAGTTAATGCATTCAGCAGGATATTTGGCCGCGCGTACAGAGCACGTTGCACGATGTTCTATTGGCTGGGTTACCGATGACAAACGCAAGTGCATCCGAGTAATGGTCGATGGGTACAGGAGGGCCTCGAGAGCCGCGCATCGCGAACCTCTGTGCACGACGGTCGCGGAGACTCGCATACGCAATAACCCGTGGAATGGCACGTCCCATTTGGTTGTAACGTATGAAATATCCCTCAAAGGATCCCTAAGCTCTCCTACGAAACTCTAATAGCAGCTACAGTTGGATATTTATTAAAATTGAATGGGAAATTTGTTGGCCAACGAACTGCAACCGACTTGTACTTGTTCTCGATCGGGGATGTTTGATTTTCAAACGTTGCTCGATGAAATTCGAGATTGCACCGAGATCTTAACGGGTCATAGTTGTCGAGTTTGTTGCAAATAACGGAAAACTAACATATCCCTCAAAGGATCCCTAAGCTCTTCTACGAAACTCTAATAGCAGCTACAGTTGGATATTTATTAAAATTGAATGGGAAATTTGTTGGCCAACGAACTGCAACCGACTTGTACTTGTTCTCGATCGGGGATGTTTGATTTTCAAACGTTGCTCGATGAAATTCGAGATTGCACCGAGATCTTAACGGGTCATAGTTGTCGAGTTTGTTGCAAATAACGGAAAACTAACATATCTCTCAAAGGATCCCTAAGCTCTCCTACGAAACTCTAATAGCAGCTACAGTTGGATATTTATTAAAATTGAATGGGAGATTTGTTGGCCAACGAACTGCAACCGACTTGTACTTGTTCTCGATCGGGGATGTTTGATTTTCAAACGTTGCTCGATGAAATTCGAGATTGCACCGAGATCTTAACGGATGACTTAAAGGAAAACTAAAAGATTGTTGGTGACTGTAAATTCAGTTAACGTTGGCGTCAGAGATCAGGAAATACTGATCCAAAGTTTGAGCGTTCCTCCTGTACATAAACCGAGTTATGTACGGAATGGATCTAATAATTCTGTACACAGAAAGTAACTATCGCGAACTACGCATCAGATCGCTTAACGACCATACTGCTAACGTGCGGACCTCAAACTGCTGTGTCACACTTACTATTCAAATCTCGCGGTAAACTGACTCGGTGACCACCATCATAATCGCACTAGGATTGATACCGGTGAAGATAAGAATATTATAATTATTTTTCACTGGGCTATCATCGACTTTTTGAATATTTCTATTTTTCCACACTGTAATATAAACAAATTTTGTGGTATTTTCTAAACGTGGAAAATTGTCGTGGCCTTGCTCCCTTCTACTGTAATTTCCGACGCTGACATACGCCTATTTTGTTCGCTAATGGTTCCTGAACCGTTCTATTCTTTACTCGCTGCTACAAGCGTCTTTATTCCCGATAATCACTGTGCATTCAATTACAATCACAAAGCTTCCTTAAAAAAAGAAACCCTCCATTTGGACTTCCCTCCAGTTTTACGCGGTCCAAGTTCACCGCCCAATATAATTGCACGTATCGAATTAGCAGGACTCAGAATCGAAAATTTCCGGAGCGGTACAGATTCATTTCGAGCAACGTCTCTCGAGCAAAACACGTCGTTCGGACGAGGAACACCACAGACACGGTCATGAATAATGTAATTAGGCTAGCTGCTGCCTTTTCCGTTGGGACATGTTTCCGTACGAATGTACAACGCGTCGCTGTTAACGACAGGACATTTTTATCGGCCCCCATGCGAACGCGCGCTGCGGGCGCAGCTGAAGGAAACCAGAGTGGAAAAAGCACATTACCGGTGACATTATGGTAATCGCAGGATCGCCCCCTTCTGGTTCTTCTCTGACCCGTCTTCCTATTTTTCGTGGGCCCCGGAGCTCACCTACGAGGAATCGTTTCGACGGAAGGAGGCTGTGTTCGACGAGTGGACCGGAAACCAACCTGGCGCGCCATTCGCAATAAACGGTATTCGGCGATGTCGACGGTCGATCCCGTGATTTTTGTGCCTAGACGGTTCTCGTTAAACGTTTGTCTGCGTTGATTGCAAGCCGCGCGCTAGCGAGCAGAGAACAGAGAGACTTCAATCAATTAGCATCCGGTGAATTTACGATGAAAATAAGGATCCACTGGCTCGAATGTTTCCGGTGATTAATATTTACGGAAGAAATGATCCTCTGTGCCTGGACTTGTCGAAATTTATCTTATCAAGTTTATGCGGATTTAAAAATTCCGTTCAATGAGAACGAACAACGTGCACGATTCTCGATAAGGGGCGGAAAATGGATTTGTGGCCATTCGAAGAACACCTGCTATTTTCGAGTTAGCTCGGTAATATAGCGTACAGTGGCGTCCGTTGAAGCACAAAGGGGACGCTTCGAACATTTTCTTTAACCCCTTAACGAGCACACTCGAATTAACTCGAACAGACAACAGTCGCAGAAACGTGCACACTCGAATTACCTCGAGCAGCGTCGTATTTTACGTTACCATAATGTATACACGGAGGCATTGAATCTGTCCCAAGGCGTCAAGTCTTCCGGTTAGTGGAACGACATTGGTGACTCCTAATTGGTAGAATATGCCTTTTCCGCTGTCGTTCCAGCAATCAAAATAGCGCCAAATGGCTCGCGAAAGATGCGAGATATTATCGTAGTTTCGCGTTATATTTTTCGAGAAATAATATTCGTGCAGCAGAGGGTTGAAGTAATTAATTAAGTCCGTATCGTAGATTTGTTCACTGTTGCCCCGTTCTCCTTATCAAACTCAAAGAGAGTTGCACTAATTGCGAATGAAAACTGTTTAGGTCGTTATAGCGTCTGAAACTTTAGACTTAATAGGAGTTATTAGGAGTAATTAACAATTTGTATCCTCGTACATGTTCTCATTAGTCGACTCAAGAAATGCAACTTTCTCGCATTTCACTTTTCAAATATTCAAAGATAATTACGAAAATATATTTAAAAATGTTTTGCTCCAAAACGTATATCTCCAATACTGGTTTACTTTATATTATATTAGTCGTTTAAAAGATTGGTTCTAAGATAGAATGTGTTACGGAAGATGAAGTATTATCGTGGAGGTTTCTAGCTGCAGGTTACGGAAAGACAACGCGACAACGATCGAGATGTTAATGAAACGGTTGGTTTAACGAGACAGTGCAGAAGTAGGTTTAACATTACCGAATTGAAATAATATTTATGTACTGACCTTTCGGCAAAATTGTCAGACGATCAGTGTGACAGCAGACACGTACGCAGAGTGGAAGCTCGATCGACCTACATTTATAGCCATTCGCGGAGGGTAGTCATAGTCACTATCACCCCTGGCTACTAAGCACCCCTGATATTCAGCCTATCGTATTTCGATGCGTTATCGTCGAAAACGAAAGATTAATAATTACACGCGCCAGTTAAATCAAATCGATGGGTTCGGTGCGTCGCGTCGCGGCGATAAAAGTTTCTACGAATAAATTATCATCGATTAAAGAGAGTTTGTTATTAATTTCTGAACAACGTGCAATGATGCGTTCTACATTTTTAGGAGCGCGTAACTGTATCCGCGGAACAATTACCGACTCTAGTAATAAAAATTTATGGAAATTACTTTCGGCGAAGCAACCGGAAAAAACAAAATTGTTATAATTAGAAATTATCGGTAACAACACGTTCAATAACGCATGTACGTCTTTTAAATTGTTTGCGATCCCATAATATGCGATACAAGGCAAAAATATCTAATACAACAAAAAAATTATGTCTAAAATTATTTTTCGTAATCGCGGTTTCGCTCTTTTGTAACGATAATCACATCAGATTTACTTTCGCCGAAGCAGGTGGGGACCATATCTACGATACGAAACTAAATCTTTCATGGGGACGTATAAATCAATAATTCTGTTTTCCGTCGAACATAACTCTTTTTTTCACGACCAGCAGCACAGTCCGCGGTTCTATTTTGCAAAAGCATTGTGGGTCGAGGTTAAGTCGAGGTGGGTCTAAGTGTAAGATTAAATGAGATTGTAGAGTAGCAATTAACGTGCACTTATTGAGTTAATATTTGATCGCGATAAAGTATATCACGGTCAACAAATTAAAACGGCGACCGTATTAACGATCACGGATCGATATAGAAAGAAATAAACATTCGAGGCGAAGAGGAATTCGCGAAAAAATTGCGTTGCTCGACGCGTTTCGAATTTTCTCGTAGAATCGCGGTCAATTTCCAAGTGGTGGGCGATAAGCGTCGCGTTAGGTAATTTTCGATGCATTAACAGCGATCAACTTCAAGGACTCGAAATTGAAAACGACGCCACTTAGGCGGTGGCCATCGGCGACGAGGGGATGAGTCATTACGACGAATTTTTATCTTGCTCGTGTTCGTTTCCACGATCGCCGGTGGAAACGGCACCGAGTCCCAGCACCTGATTAGTTATTAAAAGCCGAGGTGTTGGAGGTCACCGACTACATCCGGTGCAAAGCCCCGTGAATAGCACAATGTCTTCTGATCAGCCGTGTCGAAGCGACACGTGTTCCGTGCCGCGAGACACAAGGTGTGTTTTAATTCGAGCCAGCGCCGAAACGAATTCTGAAATTACTGTAGAACCCTCGTTATCCAAACGTTAGTACGTTCTCGCGTTAGAAAAATACTTTCGTTCAAGCTACGATGTCGTAACAGGCTTACGTGCGACCTGGTACGGTTCTTCGATCGTGAAAATGTTCCAAGCAGAATCCTTTCGTTCATAAATCCACGATATTGACGAAGACTTTGGAAAAATGCTCTCGTTCAAACTATGATATCGTAACGGACTTATGTACAATTTGGTACAGGTAAAAATGTTCAAAATTGAATTTTTCCTTCTTTTATAAAGCCACGATAATGCCGTGTAGGTTTCATTATTAATAGGGGGAAAATGACAGCGAAAGAAAAAGATATAGTCTTGTTAGAAATCTTTAGGAACATTGATCCTATTCTCACGGCGTAATACAATTTATCAACTTGTTACTTATATTCAGATACTTGTTAATTCTCCAAGCAATTAGTCGTCTCGCGTTCAATAGATCCAGCTTGCAGCTTAGATAGAGACAGTGTGCAGCTGTTCGAAAAAAGTACGACATCGACCATTGTCACCCAGAACTGTTTGCTACTTCCTAAGCACCTTTTGCTAGTCTCATTTGCATAAAGGTCCGCGTTTAATAAATGAAAATATTCCGGAGACTGCATCCGTGACTTTCTCGTAACTGCTGAATTATTTATGGGAACATTTTTGAACGTTGGGGACAATTAAACCGATGGCGCTAAGGGGAATGTGATTAGCGATGGGAAACGGTACCAAGTGAATATTATCGATTCGTAAATTATACACTTGGAAACGTGTCTCTCTGTTAGTTTGGATAATCGAGTGTTCCGGTGTAGCGAGAAGCGAGGAAAAGGCAAAAGGGAGGTTCCTCCTCTAACAGTACTCACGATGACGGTGATGGGAGGTTGGACCGATCCTTTGTTAGCCCAAGATATGAACTAAAGTGCGAGGCTTTGGTTATCGGCTTATCTCGCATTCTTAGCGAACGTAGTTTCTATCATGGCACACGATGCAACGTCGACCCGGCCTTTTCAACTATTTTTTTTTTCCATCGATACTGTCGATTCGCACGGGAACTCATACACACTTTTTATACGACTCCGATCCACAAATGAACTTTTAGATTATCTTCTATTTATACAGAGTGTTCGGCCATCCCTGGGAAAAATTTTAATGGGCGATTCTGGAGGCCAAAATAAGACGAAAATCAAGAATATCAATTTGTTGATGGTGACTTCGTTAAAAAGTTATTAATACTTAAAATCCTGCCTGTAGAACGGCGAT
Organism: Colletes latitarsis; assembly: GCF_051014445.1. Classification (NCBI taxonomy): domain Eukaryota; kingdom Metazoa; phylum Arthropoda; class Insecta; order Hymenoptera; family Colletidae; genus Colletes; species Colletes latitarsis. The sequence goes on from NC_135137.1 coordinate 33,010,905, forward strand.
TTGTCCATCTACTCCAATTTTTTTCTCGAAAGTGAGTAGGAATTCGGAGGTAGGTATATTGACCAAAAATGATTCTAATTGACGTCTACAATTGAAAATAATTTTTCCAGAACGATTTGAAATTTTTTAATTTTGTCGATTTTGTCTACCTACTCGAATTTTTTTCTCGAAAGTGAGTAGGAATTCGGGGGTATGTGTATTGACCAAAAATGATTGTAATTGACCCCCACAGCTAAAAATAATTTTTCCAGAACGATTTGAAATTTTTTTTCAAATCAAAAAATTGATATTTTTGATTTTCGTCATATTTTGGCCTCTAAAATCTCCTATTAAAATTTCTACCCAAGAGTGGCTGTACACCCTGTATACAGAGCTCTTGCAAACTCGATCGAAACAATTTCTGTATTATTCGCTGGTAGTCGCACGATATCATATGAATTACCTCTTCATCCTGCGTAATTACGCGACAGCGTTGGCATAGAACAATATTATGCTCAAGTTTGCACACCAACAAGATTCTAATCGAAATAATATGAATTTAATGTACCGATATTGGGTTCGTTTTGTATGAACAGCGTCTAACATCCATCACGTTCCATTTGTGTACATTGTTACGGAGAAACCTGAATACATACTATCCGTATTCTCGATTACTCTTTAATCGCAGAAAGCTATAGGGAGCTCGGAGTTTCGACATTTAAGACGGTCCAAAGAGACGTTGGATGATTCTAAACTGTCGAGAAAACAGTAGCTAGTAAAGCTGCTCTTCATTCAGACTGCAGTCGCTATTTGTGTATAAACGCTTGCGTCACTTTCGAAACTTAATAACGCGGCGCGGCAAGCAATTTAATGACACTCGATCGTGGATTATTATTGCGATGACCTAACAATGAGTTATCGTCTTTCGAATGTTAACGGAGTAAAAGTTGTGCGGCGAGCGAGGGTACATGGTTTATGGATCGTGCAACCGCAACCGATTCTTAAGGCGCGCTTATTGTTGGATCTTTTCTTTTTTCTCGCCTTTGCGAAGCGTGCGCGACGCGTTGCGCTCGCTGTTTCTGCATACGTGGTCGCCATAAAGTTCAGGGAACCCCCATTCGCCGTGAACTCGGAATGAAACGTACGCGCGGCGTAACAGTCGCGCGAAAACCACGTGAAATCGGTGCGCCGTTGCGACGCCATTTTTATTCCTGCACAATGTTTTGAGGAACGCCGCGCCGAGGAAACAATGAATGTTACTAGCAAGGAACTATCGTGGCACCAACATTTTCAACCGAGGCACGAAAACAATGGAACAGGAATCTGAGAATTTGTATTTGATTGAAAATTAAGTAAGACGAATAATTATTTTATGCGTTTTAACACGTTAATTACCAGTCTAAAATCCTAAAATTATTTACGAGACCAAAACTTTGGTTTTAGACAATCGTAAACTACACAACTTAAAAGTTGTCGTAGTAGTTACCTTTGTAACCTCCTTAAAATTTATTTTCTTTAACATTTTAATCTGAGAATTAATTGTGTTAGTTCCACTGTTAAAAATTCTGTCACCCATATATGGGTGACGTGGCAGTCAAAGTGTTAAGGACCCTTAAATACATAGAAAGTTTGGAAGCTGCGCATGGAAAAGGATTTGGAATTTTAGGGGAAGGGTCGATTTTATTAATTTTCTTTTGTTGATCTATGAATTAAAAAGAATTCTTTTAAAGTTAAGTTAGCCATTGTGAAATATTTTAATCTATTATTTTAGAGGAATTGTTTGTCTCTCAAAGTTTTACGCATCTCTTGGCAATGTGGTGTATATTAGTAGTACATTATTGACAATACACAGTGGAAATATTAGAACGTCATGAAGGAGACACAAGGGGGAGAAAGTGTTTAGCAGATTTGTATCTGCCTCATCAGCTGCTACTCAGCACATGCATTGTGCAGGGTACGAAAGTGAACTAATTGTGAACGGTTAATTACATTGGGAGAAGAGTTACGAATACACGATTCTTTTACATCGAGCATCGTTACGGTATTAATTACGAGTCGATTGAAATCATTCGAGTTATCCGTTCTTGATCAAACACATATTTTACACCTGCAATAAATTGTTACCAAACATGAAAATAATTAAAAGAAACTTTCGCGTATGCGTATGCTTGATGAGACTTTACGTTTCAGCTACGAATAATTTTCCTGTAACATTATAAAAACATGAGTATTTATATTCGTCATTATGCGGAGAACAGACGGTGTAAAATAAACGTTGAGACGTTTCTATAATCCATCGATTACTTTTAGAGGAAACCAATTTAATGGGTATTAATTTTTAGTGACTTGGTAATAATAATTTTTAAATTGTTTCTAAAATTTATTGTAAATTAACTTTTCTAATCCTCGAATAGCGGTACTGTGTCTTATCGTGTGCCACTTTTCCTCATTAACCCGAAAACGTGATACTGTTGATTTATGAGTCATGAACATAGATAAATTTCGACCACTGTCCGACCACAAAATATATAGCGTAGGATAAAAAAAAAAAACAGGTATCTTTCACGCTACTTGTACTTTTACAGTGGTTTTTATTTTGCTCGTCGAACATTGTCGATATAAAATTAAATTGTCGAAATAACTTACCGAGTCCTTTGGTTTCTCGTTGAGTTCAGCAACAGTTTTTTGAAGCTCGCAGATATGTCGCCGCAGAAGCGAAATCTATTAAATAAAATTCGTTAATGATATTACAGTTTTGCATAAAAATCTAATGGTTTAAAGTTTGGTGTCATGGAAGGTCAAGGAACTTGGAGATAGATTTCGTTTAATTAATTTGTTAGTTGTACATTCTGTGCTAGATCCGTTTTGTTAAATGAACAAGAGTATATCTTCCAAGAAAATCAATAAATCATTTGCTAAGAACGTTAAGAAAGATTCTCCAGTCAATTGCTCAAGTAGAAAATGGGAGCCAATTAGAACATCGTACAATCCCATTCAGAATTATCACTCGAATTGTCTGTACTGCATATTTTCTGTCTACTATAACTGGTATTTTCGTTGCAACTTTTCAAGTCTTTTTGAAAGCACATTAAATTAGCAAGCCAGTGGTTTCTTCTAATTAATTTAGAATTAAGTTGTTTATGTTGATTTCGATAACCTGAATTTCTTTACTCGTACATATTACGCTATATTATGTAAATAATAGGACAAAGAAAATTACAAATACTCAAAGATGGCTACGCACGGGGCATTCAACTTTTTCCTGCATAAATCTTTTTTATCTTCGCTTACAAATGATCTACAACTGTCCCAGTTTGTAGAATCACTCAGTATATAATCTCTTCGTAATTAAATTTTCTAATTATACGATATGCAACAAAATAAAAAACTATGTAATTCCAAACTTAATTTAAAAAAATTTTCTTTTGCACCCCTTAATATCGTAAAACATCCTCTGCTTTGGGGAAACAGTTAATTAAAAAAATGAAATCCCATCGCAGACGAGTCGTCGCGTTGATGGAGGAGCGGAAAGTTCGATTTTAAACCGAGTTCGGCAGTTAGGTGGAGTTGGTAAAATTCCTGGAACTCGGCGATCGTGTTGAAACAGCTACGAAAAATCGGTATCTCGTAAGGCGAAGAAGAAAGAAAAAAAAAAGGAAAAAAAAACCGAAAAAAGCACGTTGACACGGGGATCGCAGTAATCATGCTACGGACTTAAATATTGGTAACCATAATCAGAAGGAAGTCCGGTGGTACGCTGTGGGCATAGGGACCGTACGATGCGCGTTTCTGTTTGCCTTTCTTATCTCAGGTTTGCGCTGCGATAACCGCCCGTCCCCTTCCCTAAACGTTATACCACCTATACCACATCATCTTACACAGCCGCTGGAAGCAATGAAAGCGAAACGATTCGAATCGTTTTAAATCTACGCCCGATAGTTTCTGATATTTTATCCCTTTCGGAGCTCGCGAAAGCACGGACGCCACGGCACGTTTCGATCAGGTGACAAAATTCTTATCCGCACATTTTCGAGTAACGAATACGAGATAAACGACCGTTTATCCTTTACACGTTGAAAAAAAAGAATTATAGAACGGAATATTTCGCGATACAAGAAATAAAAGTTTAACTGTTCGATCGAGTGAATTACTATGCATTGATTCCATTATTGTTCGAAATAAATTTTGAATTATTTCGTAACCCGGGTACTAAAGAATATTCGAGCACTCGAAAACAACAAATATATTTCAAAATTAGTGGAATATCCCAGATACACGTGATCGTGATTATCTGTATCTGATCGAAGGCGTTTTTACTATACCCGTGATTTATATTCCCGGAACACGGGCGTGGATATTGAACGTTAATATTGGAAAACGATATTACAATTTGTGCAACTTGATAACACAATTAGCGGATACTTCAAACTTTGATCGACTTTATTTGACTGGACTGCTAGGATAGGTACATACATACGTGTCGTTATGTTGCAAATATAATTTTATATTATACAGGGTGTTCGGCCACTCCTGGGAAAAATTTTAATGGGAGATTTTAGAGGCCAAAATAAAACGAAAATCAAGAATATCTATTTCTTGATTGAAGCTTCGTTAAAACGTTATTAAAAATTAAATTAAAAAATTTCAAATCATTCTGAAAAAATTATTTTTAGTTACAGGGGTCAATTACAAGCATTTTTGGTCAATAGACATACCCTCGAAATCCTACGCACTTTCGAGAAAAAAAAATCTTTACCAAGAATCTAATATGGGGCCAACAATGCTTCCCTGAAATTTCATGTGAATGTTTAAAATCTCATAACTCCTGAACGGATTGGCCGATTTTGAAGTTTCAAAATGCAAACGACGCGTATTTTAATCGAGAATATGTATAAATGATAAAAATATTTGAAAAGTTGATCCTTGACCCCGTAAACTGAGAAAAACCCAATAAAAATGGTCCAATTTTCAAACAGCCATAACTTCTACAATTGTGAATATATTTCAATGAAACTTTCTTCTGAAGTAGAGCTCATGGGTACCTGCAGAAAAGTATTAGACAACTTTTCTGTAGGGCGTCAAACAAAATTACTAAAAATAAAAAACGAATTCTTAAGAAAAATCGACAGGGTAGGTGCTGAAATTTTTCGGCGAAAAAAACAAATTTCAAATCGTTCTAGAAAAATTATTTTTGGTTGTAGGGGTCAATTACAATCATTTTTGGTCATTAAATATACCTTCCAAATCCTATGCATTTTCGAGAAAAAAATTCGAGAAAATTTGAAATTTTTCGACAAATTTAAAAAATTTCAAATCGTTCTGGAAAAATTATTTTCTGTTGGAGGGATCAATTACAATAATTTTTGGTGAATGGACCTACCCCCGAAATCCTACCCACTTTCTACAAAAAAATTCAGTTACGGGCGGAGCTTTAAACGTTAATAACTTTTTAACGAAGCCTCCATCAACAAATTAGTATTCTTGATTTTCGTCTTATTTTGGCCTCTAGAATCTCTCATTAAAATTTTTCCCAGGGTTGGCCGAACACCCTGTATAACACTCATAAGTTAATTAATGTGTTGAAAGTTATACTACACAAACTGATCATATTCGTTCAATTTATTAACCAAAATCGTGGTGTTGGTACTTCCATGTTTGTTTCTACAGTCACAGTTTTTTAATTATTTCGAAGGGCCTCTATGTTTTAGTTTTTACTAAGAAATACTACTACTAAATATTGCACGAAGTTATAATTTATTTTAATAAAAATACAAGCACGTCTCGTGAAGCGGTATATTCAAGAAGTTTGAACCTACGTTCGTAAGGTACAGGTTCAACAGTAATCTATTTCGCTGCATAAATTCCAGACTGTTTGAAACAGTTTCGATGTAATCCCTCGATCAATTTACGAATGCTCATGGTTTCAACGGGCACACCTTCCTTCGGTAAAAGTCAATGAGGATCGAGTGCATTAACACTGTAACGTTATATGCGTTTCTAAGGGAGACAGGGCCGGGCACATAAGCATTGTTAATGTAGACCAAAGGCTTTGATATCGCTATCTATCGGTTCCTAGAACAACGGAGGTGCATGGTCCTGAGGTTAACCACAAAAGCACGAACAAACGTGGTGCACGCTTTTGGTCTCTTATGCTTCCACAAATTGTCCGCGATAACAAACCGGAACGACGTGACCGTGCAGACTTCAATGACCCACCCTCCCACCTCCCCAGCCCCACCACTAGAACTATTTTTGCACGGTGGAACGATTGCACATTCGAAGGTCGTTCCGACGAGTAATATTTTATGAAAGAAATACGCCGATCGGGGACAAAACAAAATACTCGAAGCATTTTTTAAACGATGTTTTAATAAAGGATGGAACGACTGTATAAAATTAAATATGGTGGTTTCTTGGCCTGGAAACTTTGTCGATACTTTCTTTTTTTATTAAATTTATAGCGAAACGATAAGGTGAACGATATATCGAAAATGATACAGTTACGTTTTACGAAACTGACGACCGATGTTTCGTGCATCGAAGGATAGCCTCCTATCGCTCCTTGCTGAGGGTTGAAAGGATTCGGGGTTGGTGTCACGAGAGATAAGTTAAACGTGTTTACATTACACTCAAACCCGTTTATTATGGAAAGCAACATCTGTTAAAATAATTTCTAACCGTTGGGTTACTGTGTCCTTATCAAAGTAATCGACATCTGCGTTGGTGTCAAGAATTTGTAATAAAGTTAGATCCATATTACAGAGTAGCTGTTACAGGCTAAAAGATATATGTAATCGAAACTGTGTAATGTAATTTTACACTAAATGTGCTATAATAAGAAACAATAATTTCGATATTTTATCAATTATTTCTGTATCGATGTTTTTAATAAAAAAAAGTCAATACAGATAAAATGTAATATTAATAAACTATTAATACTGCGTTTAAGAATTAATATTATACTTACTTCAGCGTCTTTCGAGTTCAGTAACTCTTGCAGTTCGACACACTTCTCGTTCGCTTCGTTTAATGCTTTAGACCGTGCATCTATTTACAACAAATAAACGAAGAGTTATTAAGAAATTATTTAAGCAACGAAAGCATAGTTACGAAGTTTATATACGCGCGTCTTAAATTTCCCGCCATTTTTACCGCGAACGCAATCGGTACAGCAGATCCTTATATTGACAGTCGCCAGTAACCTGCCAGATCAGCCACAGCAGACACGGAAATATGTAAAATTGGAAAAAACCTCCTATCTCAAATTTGATTGCATAATATTGTCGAAAAGATTATCATAAATGATATAAGTCATCGATCCACTTCAACGTGATAACAGTAACGTCAAGTGGCAAAATTGATACTTTCTTTCGTAAAATCCTTTATATCTCGAAAATTAGCGATCCTACATAAAATATAAAAATAGCCAGTTATACTTATTGAAATGATCTATGAAGTGAGATTCGTTACGTTATTATTGGATCGATAGTTAAGTTGGGGAAAAATAAAAGTCTTTAACATATGAAAATTTGAAAATCGTTAATAACTTCTAAAAAAATTGACATTAAACCTTGAAAATTGGGTGAAATATTGGCCTTCTGACAGTAAACACATTTGCCAAGTGTCAATTCAATATCTCGCTTGTGTTCTAAGAAAAATGATCTTTCAAAGCGTGACGATTTTTGTAAACAATAAAAGTTGTGGTCTTAGAAGCATGACAATGGCATTGATTAAATTTTTTTTATATTCTCAAATACTTACTTTACGATATCAAACGGTTGGTAAGACTTATTTTTTGGATTTGGTGACACTATGATTTTTTAAAGAAAGACAACATTTTCAATTTTGCAAAAAATTGAAATAACTTTATTATTTTACATCGTATCGTAACCGGGCAAGGGCCATTCGATTGTACTTATTTGTTACGAATTTTGAAAACAACGATCTTCATTCCACGACGAACAGATTTGGAGGTATTGTTTTTTTTTTCTTTAAAATTGTTTTCGACGACATTATGCAATGAAATTCGAGTTGGGAACTTTTTCCAGTAGGTCTAGTTCGACTGGAGTGTACCACGTTCCGGAACAACAAATAACGATTCCCGTTGATTATATTATAATTCAGAGGAAATAGTACACACCTATTTCTTCTACAATGCACTCAGTTAAAACTTCCTCCGTAAAATTTTTTAACTGTCCTTTTAAATTCGACAAGCTAGGTAGTCCGTCACCGAACCACGCCATTTTACACGTCGACACTCGTCGTTATAGGTATTTTGGAAAATGTATTTGAACACTCTTTCTGGACGTTATAAACACTGCATATTCTGACAAAACTACACACGTCAACGGCATAAAACTATCAAAACATGAAGTAACAAGAACACGTAGTAACCTTCGCAAAATACACACAAGTTTAGTCCAGCATGGTTGACACCGTCATGAAAAAAATTACTAGATTTCTTGGAATTTTCCTGCTTTGCATAACGGAATGGATATGGTAGCAAAGTGGTTAAATCTTGTATTATTTTCAATGATATTTGCAACGTATCGCTTCTCCATGTGTTTTTTTAAAACTCGACTGCTATACAATTATATAGGACATTAATTTATTGGAAAAATTTTATTACCAACAGAGACGATTCTAATTATCTGATAGGTTGGAAGAGGGCAGCATTATTAAATATAACTAAATTTAATATGTACATATATACTCTATTAGAGAAGTACGTTAATTTAAACCTGATCGTGCACGAAAATATGCGAATCATGAAATGCATCATCCGTTATAGCTTACAGCACATGATGCAAAATTGTAAACGGTAATTGGAATCTTTATTTCTTCTGTGTATTTAACTTATACAGGGTGTTCGACCACACCTGGAAAAAATTTTAATGAAGGATTCTAGAGGCCAAACTAAGACGAAAATCAAGAATACCAATTTGTTGATGGAGGCTTCGTTAAAAAGTTATTAACGTTTAAAGTTCCGCCCATACTGAATTTTTTTCTCGAAAATGCGCAAGATTTCAGGGTTATGTCTATTCACCAAAAATGATTGTAATTGACCCCCGCAAACGAAAATAATTTTTCCAGAGCGATATAAAATTTTTTTTTTTCGTCGAAAAATTTTGGCGCCTAATTAGATTTTCGGTAAGGAATTTTTTTCTCGAAAGTGCCTGGGATTTCGGGGGTATGTGTAATGACCAAAAATGATTGTAATTGACCCCTGTAACTAAATATAATTTTTTTAGTAATGATTTGAAATTTTTTAATTTCGTCTAAAAATTTCAGTACCTACTCGAATTTTTTTCTCGAAAGTGGGTAGGATTTCGAAGGTATGTATAATGACCAAAAATGATTGTAATTGACTCCCGCAATTGAAAATAATTTTTCCAGAACAATTTGAAATTGTTGAATTTAATTGTTAATAACTTTTTAATGAAGCCTCCATCAACAAATTGGTATTCTTGATTTTCGTCTTATTTTGGCCTCTAGAATCTCCCATTAAAATTTTTCCCAGGGGTGGCCGAACACCCTGTATAGTATTGGACATAAAATTTATTTTTGGAATCTATTAAGAGATATTAAAATCGTAGAAATAGTGTTTTCGTTAACAAGGTTGAATAAATCGAAGACTTTTCATATAATGTAGAATATACGTTTATTTATTACTCATTTACTTGTTTATTCAAATATTTGAGATACACAATGCACAAAGAGCCTTCTGCCACTATGTTGTTCCTCTCTGTTTTCCCTCTCCTTTTCGACCTTATTTTCCAATTAGTTACAATAAAAAACAATTAGTATTTTATAATTGCTATCATATACATTCCCTAAATTTAACAAAAATATGTTAATACAGAAATAAAACTGATAATGAACCGTTAATATTATGCTTTAGCATTCCTTACAATGATACTTGGTTTATCATCCTTTGAGTCCAGTAATTCTTTTGCAGCATAGCATACTTTTCATTTGCTTGGTTTAATGCTTTTGATTAGCCATCCAGATGCTAGAAATAAATGAAAAGTTATTAATAAATTAGCAGGGCCTGTGACACTGCATAAGACCTTGCGATTCAAGCCAAAAGTCTTACTATTCGAGCAACTAAATGTAGAAGGAACTGATTTTTGTTAATTTTGAACAAGGACCATAATATAAAAATATTTCTAATTCCTACTTGTATGATCCAGTCTATTGACTTTTATCCTTTTGTTATTGAAAGTTTGATTTGTCGTCAATTTCCTGTAAAAATTTCGAGACGTAACTTTCGAAATTATTGACACTATTATCGATAATTCAAGAAGAATACTTTGGAAACTATTACTGTCACCCGTCGAATGCGTTTGATCGCGTTATTGACATTTCAATTACTGTCAGCTGACCAAACATTGACAAGCTGGAAGATCAAATTGCTATCCTCTTAACCAAAAATCAAATTCATGTATCGATGAAGTTTGACGACATTTTTGTGTTGCATGTTAGTATCAATGAAAACATACATACTATATATTATAATACTACAAATATCGTGCATGTAATATACAAATGAAAAGTTAGGTTAGGTGCACACAGTTACAACATGGGTGACAGAATAGCATACAGTTTTGTTTCTTTAAACAACTACTATAATGACAGTAATTCTTTGTGGCCAATCGTTGTATTACGATTGTTATTATTTTCTATAATGTTAAAATAAGAAAACCATATTTTATTATGTTTATAACTCAACTACTATAATAATAGCATTTTCTTTAGTATTCTTTCGTCAGTAAGGGTATCATGTTTATTTTCCTAGTCGATTTCAAATTTCTTATCATTTCATACAAAATAAATGATGGAAAAAATTAATGTTACATATTTTGTGTACAGCTTTGTAAGGTTTATTCGATATTTCAAGTAAAACAGTTTAGGGTGACAGTAATTGGATAGGTGGCAGTAAATGAGTCATTTACTTTAGGTTTTTCTTTTATTTTTGGAAAATGCTTATAAGTACTCGGGTTTGGGGGTGGCACAGGGTAGTGTCGGACTTTTACCGACGAAAAACTACACGGTGACCTCCCTCAGGCGCTGTGAGGAGGCTCTGGGGATCATTAGAGGATCGTCCTCCCACGCCATGTTTAAAATAAACAATCGGTAAAACTAATCCTTACATTGACAGTCGTCAGTAACCTCTTATGCTTCGCGACAATAGGACGATATAAATACTGCATAGTTTTACAAAACTAGATACGTTGCACGAAGAAACAAAAGCATCCAGTAACCTTTGCAAAGTAAATAGATTTAATCGAGCATTGTTCGTCAATGCTACATAAAAAAGTACTAGATTCCTTGGGATTTTATTGTTTTATCTAACGTAATATTGTTTTCGTTTGTCTTTCTTTCAGACTCGATGATCAACATAGTCGTTTCTAATTGCCCAATAAATTTAAAGAGGGCACTGTGTTACATCTTTCAGTAGAGTTTTGGCGCCATACGATTGCTCATAACAGTTCCCGCGCGATAAATGTCCACGAATTATCTATTCCAGCGTGGAACATAGGAAGCGAACGGTAAGTAAAACCTTTATTTATTTATTGTATATAACCTAAAAGAGTTTTTGATGCTAGGTTTTTTTTTGAGATCTGTTGGTACTTTTTCATGTATCTCGGTATACAAATTTCGCATGTTACAATCGCAATAACATTTTCGTTAAGGTTATACGAACAAAAGACGTTCTTTACAATCAATAATACTCATCTATCTACCTACTTGTTCGTTTAGAAAAACATTTCGCACGCAATATGAGCAAACACGCGGGGACATTTTGATAAAAGTTCTCTTTTAAAATCCTGAATTGGTAGGAGCGTAAAAGATCGTCGGTGCCGTTTAAATGCATCACGATTATTCGCCGAAATGCACACCAGTAACACCTGTTTTAAATAGGACACTCTCGTGTCAATTTACTTCTTTTCTCGTCGGAAATAAATTGCTCGGTTTCCCTATCCTCTCTCCCGTGACTTGTAATTCGGGAATAAAAACCCCTTTGAGACGGGCCCCCGGCAGCCGTATCATTCAGAAAAGTGGCTTCGTGCGTTCAGCGAATGACGATTCAGAAGGAATTCCTTTATTCTTCTTTTAATCCTGTCGCGCGTTCCCTTTATTTTTAGGAAGTCAAGTTGATTGCATGGACATTATGGGACAGCACGTTTTTACGAGGCTTCTTTCTCCGTGGCGTGTACCAAAGTATTAGGAAGAATGGTGGGCACGAGGCCGAAGTCCTCAACGGAGGAAGGTGAGTAGCGGTTGAAAGAGGGACAGACGCTTTGCTATGCTGTGCTTACGCGCAGTGCCGTATCGCTACTTTGGGCTATTCGCTGTTAAAAAGGCGCGCGATTCGATTTAACCTCTTCATCCCCCTTTATTAATTAGCAGTATGAAAAGGTGAACACTTTGCGTTGAATTAATTTTTAGATTTATTTTTTAATATTCATACTTTTAAATACAAAGTGTTGCATCTTTGGAGCGCTTGGGGGTAGACAAAAATTATATAATGCACATTTAAATGATATGCACTGTGTTCTATGTTTTTGTATCACTTCTATGTATTTTTGATAGGATTGCTAAGTATGGAATTGTTCTTACATAATTCGATTCCTTGGGTTATTTTTCACGTAAAGGTAGCAGTTACAGCCCCTTTATTTTGTCTGTTAATAATAGACAGTAAGGTTTCTGAATTGTAAAGTGTTCATAATGGATCTTAAGTAATTCTTTATTAATTGTATAATGCACATTTAAATGATATGCACTGTGTTCTATATTTTTGTATCACTTGTATGTATTTTTGATAGAATTGCTAAGTATGGAATTGTTCTTACATAATTCGATTCCTTGGGTTATTTTTCACATAAAAGTAGCAGTTACAGCCCCTTTATTTTGTCTGTTAATAATAAACAGTAAGGTTTCTGAACCGTAAGGTGTTCATAATGGATCTTAAGTAATTCTTTATTAGTTTTAGTCTAGAAAAATATTCTCCATAGTTAGTAAGATTAGAGCAACCATGAGAAAAATTCACTGCAGTACTATGATATTTGAAGTCTCCGTGATAATACTTTCGAATAAATTGCTAGAGTTCAAGAGTCCCTTCCTTCCACACCTTTGTTTCATCTCGCGTAGCAGCAAGTGTAATAAAACTTTGAAGGTTTCTTTTCTCGACGAGGAACTCTTCTTTATCAATGTCATCGTGATCGTGATCTAGTTGACACTCGTCACTTATCATGCAAAAGATTCAACCGGGGTAAGGGAGGCATATTCTCGGCGAGTTCGCGAAGCTGATGAAAATTTAAAGTTATCTTTTAAATCATTCTGTCTAGCCGAGAAAAATATTTCTCTTCACCGTTGCTTCGACGAAAATAAATGAAACCTTTTTTCCCATTTTAGTAGACCAAAAATTTGTCTAGATGCTTCGGTAAAATTATGGTTACGTTACACATATAATACTTCTTCCTTCTTTCTGCATTTCTGACATTGAAATTCAGGGATATTTATCTTTATACATGTAACTGTTGATTTTAGTTTAGATCACATATATTTAAATATAAATATTATTATTAATGTAATTATTTATTATAGGGTAGAAAGTTAAAATTTAAAGTTATCTTTTAAATCATTCTGTTTAGCTGAGAAAAATATTTCTTTCCATCGTTCTTTTTCTCATTGTAGCAGACCAAAAATTTGTCTAGATGCTTCGGTAAAATTATGGTTACGTTACACATATAATACTTCTTCCTTCTTTCTACATTTCTGATATTAAAATTCAAGGATATTTATCTTTATACATGTAACCGTTGATTTTAGTTTTGACCATATATTTAAATATAAATATTATTATGAATGTAATTATTTATTATAGGGCAGAAAGTTTCGGTGACCTTAATCTTGATCCGTGTTATCAAGGACACCGTTTTGAGTGATCTACAACGGATCGAACAGTATGTATCTACAAATCAATCACTAATAATAAACTAGTAGAAGGGTTTCTGCAACCATTAATAGGGCTCCTGTTTAGAATTTGAATTTTTATTCATATACCTTTTTAATTAATAATTGTAATTATTTATTATAGGGCAGAAAGTTTCGGTAACCTTAATCTTGACCCATGTTATCAAGGATGCAGTTTTGAGTGATCTACAATGGATCGAACAGTATGTACCTACAAATCAATCACTAATAATAATAAATTAGTAAAAGGGTTTCTGCAACCATTTAGAATTTAGAATTTGAATTTTGATCACCTTTCTTAATAACGTGTTTTATTATTTTCGTTTACAGAATTGCTATTAGCAGTCGAAGATTCTCGCACGTGAGTCCGGAAACCTTTGTATCGGAAAGTAGCAGATCACGGTAAGACTAGCGAAAGCTTCTCGGGCAAAACGTGCCGTAGAAATTCGCGGAGAAATGTAGTAAAAAATTGTCGGGGCTGGCTAATCGCAACGAGTCGAGCGAGACGAGGATCGCGTCGAAAATGTTTCGGCGGCTCGGGTCGCGTGACGCGGCGCAATTTCGCCGTGGCACGCTCGAGAGCGCGAAGGCCCTGGTCTGGGTACGTCACTGTCCGCGCTATCACGATTAACAGAGCGAGCGAGCGGGGTACGTTGGTAGGCGGAAGGGAGAGGGCGCGCGCGGCGAAGGAAAGGTGAAGGAAAGGAAGGCGCGCAAGGTAAAGGCATATCTTGGATCCTTCGGTTGACTCGGCTCAGTCTGATCCGAGCCAAGCCACTGCCCTGATCTCCGCGAGCGTGTGCCTCCCGCTCGCCGCGGTTGGATCCTCCTCTCTCTATCTCTCTCTTTCTCTCTCTGGCTGCTCCTGACACGTTCCACGGTGTCTAATCCAACCGGTGTCATCGATCGACGATCCGACTTCCTTCCTGCGCGGTCGGTTCAAGTCGCTGTTCGGTTAACCGTGGCCGTCGCGCGTTCGCCCGACAGACGAAAATCGCCACCTGACATGTCACAGTGCGCGCACCAGCAACGCGCCGACCGTCGCTGGTTCACGCGCGTTCAGTGAGAAACGGAAGCGGACCTTGATCGGTCCTCGCTCTACCCGCGTTTCGAATCCTTTCGTACCCCGTGACTCTGGTGCGCGCGTTCGTTGGAAAACGAAGAATTTCTGTGGGATCCCTTCGCAGCCCCGACACCGGAAGTGTGATGACCCTTCCAGCGGGACCGGCTGCATCGATCAACGCGGGGACAGCGTGCCTTCGATCTGCGATCTGAGTTTCGCGGTCAAGGTGCGTACGTACGAAGCTCCGTTGGAATGCCCCTGAACTTAGACACTTTTTGAACGTTTTTGTCTCGATGGAACACCGTTCGGGGGCAATCTTCGTAGCTCGATGTTTCTTTTTATTTACCTCTGTGTCTCTTCTTTTCAAGCGTTCGATACGGTTTCCCGATTCTCGAGTCTCGGTCTCTATCGAAGACGATACCGAGGAGAATTGTTTTATTCACGAAGGCGATATTATTCTTCATTTTATTGGCTCACGGTGTCTCTTTGTCTCGGCGCGGATAGACGCGCGGCGCAAACGGGGAAAAATTTATCGTCGAGTATAATTTGATGCCCCCTTAAAAGTCGATCGACGAATGCTTAATGTGGGACGGGAGCGAGGACTCGTATTGTATTCCGAAACGCGTCGTCGACGTCGTGTTTTCTACCGATGGTGGCTCTGAAAACGTCACGGATAAATGAAACATTTTTCCCGCTTCTTTATGGCAGACAATGGGCTATTAGCCGCGAGCACCAATTACGGAGCTGTACAGCGCGCTTCTTTCCTCGGATAAGTTGTATGCGCGAGTAAAGTAAGCGGTCGGTCGCGTCTTTTCCGTCGCGACGCTCGCTGGGGACGCGAGATAGACGAAACCGGACAGAGAAAAATCAAAGAAGCCCAAAAGGTAGTCGCTCGTTTACAGCGAAAGCTCCAGCACGCGTAAACTCGAACTAATTGGACGATGTCGTCGGAACGTTGCCTTCGATGCCCTCTGACTTCGGAATACGCGGGTCGTTTTGCTGGTAATTGACCGGACAAACTATTTTCTAGAAATTATCGATCGTTTCTTGCTTCTTTCGCGCGATAGGAACGATAGGGACAGCTTCTGTAAAGGTGCTTTATTAATAATAAATCGATTCCTTGGACCATTCTGTGCTTGAAAGATACAGGGTATAGAGTTATCGCAATCTTTAGAAGATATTTCATTTTATTTTTACTGTTACAAGTACAGGTAACCCTATAACACGGTAGATAGGTTCCTAGAAAATGCCGTGTTGTGTGAAATCGTGTTATATGAGACTCAGAGCCAGTATAAAAAGGGGAGTTACGTTCCGAAAACTTATTGAAAACAAATATTTTTTTTAAATTCTACATAAGCAACTTAATTTTTGTGAAAAATATAAATGTATGTAAAACACAAAACAAAAAATATTATTTTAATTTAATGCTTAATTTAGTAAATTATAATTTGTTTATATATTTTCATGTAAAGACACTATAGCTCATTATTCCTTCGCGTCACTATTTTAAGGTAATTTAGTTTTTAAATATGTCAAGCAAAAATCATGTTATCCAGTGTTTTACGAAGGTTTTCGAAATTTTCTTACCGTGTTGTAGGAGGGTTACCTGTACTTCAATTCAATATTGTAGCTAATATTTCATGGTTTTCCTGCGAGATCTTCTAAATCAAAGTGCAATTGTTTGTTCTGGTAAAAAGCTAGAAAGATGGAATTACGCTGAATTACGAGGATCGTTTAATAAGTCCTTAGAAAAAGATAGAAAAACAAATTATTTTAGGTAGGTTTTTTTTGTTATTTTGCAACATAATCTCCTTTTAGCTCTATACACTTTTCCAAGTGTTTCTCCAACTTTTTTAAGCCATCTAGAAAGTAAGATTTCGGAAGATCTTCAAAATAAGCATCTGATTGGACGGTGATCTCCTCGTCGACGTGTACCGTTGTCCGTTGAGCCATTTTTTTAAGTTTGTAAATAAAGAAAAAGTCACTGGGGGCCAAATCCAGTGAATAAGGTGGACGTTGTAATAATTCGAACTTTAATCCCATGATTTTGTCTTGACGCAAAAGGAAGTACCTTGCTTCGATCGACAATAAAAATGGAACCATGTGGTGGATATAACTGAAACTTTGAGAGTTGTCTAGTGAGTCATGATGCTTACTAAAAACAAATCATTTTCGATACTACGAGGGCCAGGTCTTGAATTTTCTAAGGACTTTTCTAAGATTGATCCCCTCGTATTTGAATGTATACCAGTCTCTCCAGAAAAAAAAACAAAATAAAATTTGTCACTCAATACATATTAGAGTGAATAGCCAATTCGTCGAATATCTCTATAATCCTAAAAATTAATTTTTTTATAACCAATATAGTAAATTTAGTAATTAGAAATGTATTCAAGGTTCCAATTTATAAGGCTGTACTATCTGTACGTGGTATCGGAGTTTGGTTTGGCGTAAATTTTGAGAAAACGATGTATTGGCGCGGTGATGTTGGTCAAGTTCGAATCTTTATCGTAACGTTGGTTATCGCCAGTGGCGAATCTGCATACGAACGCGTCGATGGACGGCCCTCCTTATCGTAACCGCAGATTCCGAAGGTAAAAGCGACCGAGAGAGGGAATCGAGGACACCATAACCGTCGTTGATATTTACACGGGGAAATTGCAGCTTCGCGGCTGGTTAATCGTATCGGTTGTTCGAGGTTGTTTTCGTTTTTCGGGTTACGACAGGGAGACTGAAAAATAAGGCGAGGTAAATGTCCTCCAATTATCGACACAGTTTTCTCACAATCGTGGCTTTGATCGATAGCAGAAAGCTCTGGGTATCAGTTTCTATCTGTACAAAAATATAAATAGGGTACAACGCAATATCTTCTACAGTTTTAAAGGACAAGTCATCAAAGTCCCGGTACTCGACTATATTAATGTACAAATTCGAAAAAATAAATATTTTTTTTGCTACTTAAATTAGTACGCAAAACGTCGTCTTGGTGAATCGGTATACTTTTTTGAAAATGACTCTCTTTAGAAAAAATTATTAATATCTTACAACTAATATAGTATTATAGATGTGAATTAAAATACACCGTAAGAAAAAAAATATTTCTTTGAAGTTAGTATGTAGAATATGTGTTGATAAATGGATTGTAAAAATTCAAACAACAGACAATGTTACAGACGTAAATTTGTTAGCAGTCGAATTTGTTTGTCTCGAAAGGCGGTAATTCCGCGATTCTGTTTATTTTTTAAAAATTATAATTCACACGATAACCACAAATCGTTCGGAACAAGAATTTCTCTGGTTTGTCTTGGTTCGGTTGACCACAATTGCTTGAATTATGCACACCATCGTATAACTTTATTTTTATGTCCTTCGACACGGTAGTATACAGGGTGAGGTACTTCGGACAGACCACTTGAATAACTCGTTTACTTTTGGTGGTAGAAAAAAATGCTGGAAACAAATCTTGTTTGCTTTCGAAGAGAACATAATATCAATTTGTTTTTTTCTTTAAACGGTATTATCAATGCTTTATAGCAGATTTCGATGAAGCAATTAATCCTGAGTGCAAAAGTATTAAGGTGCAACTATAGTAAAATTAATATTTTCCGATATATGCAGCTTCTAATATATTTCACCTTGATTGGCCTTGAATGACCTTGAATTATAGGTCGTTGAACTGGTCCTTCCACGAACAGAATATTTTCCAAGATATACAACTTTCGTAACAGTGAACTCTCGATATTCGAAGCCAATATAACATATTAGGTTAACAATTATTAGTTTAATAATTCCAGTATTGTACAAGTGCTTCTAGAATTAATTGTTTTTATCCAAAAATCTAACGAAACAGTTCGAAGAGTGTTGAAAAGTATGGTATTGGTAATTGAAATTTTAAACTATTTATTTCTCAATAAAAATAAATCACAGCCCTTTTATTATTTTATAAATATACAGGGTGTTCGGCCATCCCTAGGAAAAATTTTAATGGCAGATTCTAGAAGCCAAAATAAGACGAAAATCAAGAATATCAATTTGTTGATGGAGGCTTTATTAAAAAGTTATTAACGTTTAAAGTTTTGACCTTACAGAATTTTTTTCTCGAAAATGCGTAGGATTTCGAGGATATGTCTATTCAACAAAAATGCTTGTAATTGACCCCTGTAACTAAATATAATTTTTTTAGTATGATTTGAAATTTTTTAATTTCGTCTAAAAATTTCACACCTCGAATTTTTTTCTCGAAAGTGGGTAGGATTTTGGGGGTATGTCTATTCACCAAAAATGTTTGTAGTTGACCTCTGTAACTAAATATAATTTTTTTAGTATGATTTAAAATTTTTTAATACCTTTTTAACGAAGCCTCAGTCAAGAAATTGATATTCTTGATTTTCGTCTTATTTTGGCCTCTAGAATCTCCCATTATTACTATTAAATTTTTGTCAGTGACGATCATTTTTAAGATCTCGACGTAACATTTCCAGAACACGTTTCAAAGACTTCACGTTAATATAAAGTAGAGAGAAGGAAAAACGACTTTTTTAGTATTTTCGAAGGCGTGAGGCTCCTTAACGATTCCGACGATGCGATCGGTGTAGTCGCACGTTAACGATAACGATCGCTGTTCGTTGTAGGAACGCTCGGAGCGAACTGTTCGTCGAATTGGGAACTTTGTTCGGGTGTACGGGTCGTTTCAAGTCACGGTCGAATAGGAAATGGACACGCTAATCGGTAAAGGCAGACTTCTCTGCAATTAATTCCGCGATATGGTTTAACCATGGCAATAAGCTAAGCTCCGTCAGTTTCTATTAACCCGAGACAGATTCAGGGATTCTGGATTTGAAACCTGTTCCACGGATGCATCAGGCCAGCGAGCGCTCGCTTCGAGTTCAATGGCACTCGTCAGTTCGGCACATTGAACAGACATTTTTAAAACGACACGAGGACAAAAGGCGTACTTGGACTCTTGACCTTCTGCCGGCGGCCAGCGACGGGTGACTATCCCTTGAAAACGTATCTGTACGTGACGGGAAACAATTACGCCTGTGACTACGAGAAAACGATAGACGACGGACACGTGACCATGATTTTTCTATAGCCGTTGGGATAAGTCAGACAAAAGAATGGTAATCCGAAGAAGCAGCTTCTTCTGCCGGTTTGTTCGTGCTGTCGACGATCGTTCGAAGAAACGCGTTATTTCGTTACGAATATTGCTTCTTCGTCCTAGAGATTTTTAACTCTAGAAATGGCCAAAATGGCCCGTTCGTAATTTCTAATAAAAATTATAAGAAATTCATTCGAGTAGATTTTTGAAAATTTACAGTATCTTTCTAGGAGGGAACGAATAAACATTTACAAATGAATACACCATAGTTCTCGATATATTTGTTACGAAGATATGTGTATGTTTGTATTTGAAGTAAAAAATGGATACACGAGTGGACTCGAATTATTTTGGATCGAATAAATCTCGCAACCTGGTAGACTGTCGCTCGCAAATATTTGCCCATCCGCGTGTATCTCTCATTTCGACGAATAGAGATTTGTAACTTTAGAAATGGCCAAAATGGCCCGTTCGTAATTTCTAATAAAAATTGTAAAAAATTCACTCGAGTAGATTTTTGAAAATTTACAGTAGCTTTCTACGAGGGAACGAATAAACATTTACAAATATATACACTATAATTGACAATATATTTGTTACGAAGATATGTGTATGCTTGTACTTGAAGTAAAAAATGGATACACGAGTGGACTCGAATTATTTCAGATCGAATAAATCTCAGAACCTGATGGATTGTCGTTCACAAATATTTGCCCATCCGCGTGTATCTCTCATTTCGAATCAGTGTCGAACAAAATTCCTGACAAAGTTATTAACAATTTTGTCTTGTACGAAAGCATTTTACTTTTGCTCGTTTTATCGTTCGAGCGGCCAATAACAGCGGCGTATCGGTATTTTTAGAGTTGAAATAAATCCGAAGGGAACGCAAAGTGGCATAAATTTTATTTTGACGTTCTCTTACTATTTCAGGCTGAGTATCATAACTGTAGACGCTTCGCGGGTAGGATAAAGAAGTGTAAAAGAATCCACCAGTAACGATTGCCTCGGGCTAATAACTGATGGTCGTGGGTGATCACGCTGGCATTGAACAGAGAACAAATCACGAGCTGTGCTTATCTCGTGGTCGTAAATTGTTAGAAAAATTGGTGCTATTTTATGCGAAAGAAATACAGTTATGGCGAGTGTTTAGCGTATCGGGAACATCGTTTAATTAACATTGTCGCTACCGTTCGTTTCGATAATTGTCTGTTACGATACTACTATGCTTGTAGTTTATTCAAATGCAGTATTTTCTGAATCGGGATACATTTGTCGTGATCTTTTGTTGATCTATCTATTTAACAAATTGGCTCTGCGTTCGTTTTCTGTTACTACAAAATTAGAATACTTGGTTTTATTTCATCTACAACAAGATGTATCTAGATCGTGCACTTTCCAAATTATGTACTTTGAGGAATTTCAGTAAACATCGTGAGTAAACTATTGTACCGAATTTTTAGATAACTTAGATCTTCAGTGCTTAGTAAAAATATGTTTTTAAATACTAAAAAAAAAATACTCTACGTAATTAAGTTTTTCAACGCGACATTGACCCGAAACATACCGCAAAAGTGGTAAAACTGGTTACGTGCTAGACACGCAGAACTTTTATCGTTGCCAGCTCAATCAGCTGACCTAAATCCCATTGAACCACGTATCGGAGGAACTAGGAACTGGTATCAGAAACATAAAGCACGGCAAGAAAGGCAAGCTGTTACAGTCGTTAAAAGATGAATGGAAAAAAATTCCGGTTCAATAAATTAACGTCTTAACGGGTCAATGCCTCGAAGGCGTAGATCAGCGACTGTTCCAAAGAGCCATGAGTCGCAAAGTATTGAAATTTAATCATACCTTGCGCTTCTTCCCCTCAAAGTGAAAGCAGCTCCGTGTAGGCAAGTTTGGAAATTAAAAATCGAGTGCAAAAACGATCGAAATTCTCGACGAAACGGGGGTATCTCGGTGCACGCGTTGCATCGGCGATTCGCGAAACGTTAATGGAGCTGGAATGAGAAGTCTTATCACATCCTGCATACTCATTAGCCGTCGCGACGTCATCAGATTTCCACTTCTTCCGTTCCTCGTAACGCAAACTTTCTGGCACGCGATTTCAAATTGCTCGAGAGTTCCAAGAGCCATTGATGGCTTCATCGGCTCGAAAAAGAAGAATTCCTTCCATTAACCCTTTATTAAAGGTGGGACGAGGGGATGAGAGGCGGTGAAAAATGTACGGTTATATTAACTTTGGATCCTTTGTATACCTTTTAATATGTAACCGATCGTTTCAAGCGTCTGTGCATCAAGAGATTGGGTATTCAGAATAAAAATGTTGGTCGATAGTTTTGCAATTCACGAACACTTGTTAAGGGTAGATTCTGTTGTTAGTAATAAAACATAGGAAAGGTATAAATTAGTACTACGTTTTCTGAATGTACTTTTTCATTTAAAAAATACATTAATTAACTTAAATTTTAAACAAGGTAACAATAATTAGAGTCTTTCTTGCATTTCGTCTTACGGACCATATACTTACGAACAATATATTATCGATATATTTTTCCAAATCGATAAATTAATGAAATAGTGCGATAAAACTATGCTCATCTGATGTTTACTAAACGAAAAAATGTGAAAAACTGTTGAACACATATATGTTAGGGGAATCCCCGAATACTATAGATGGACGATCATTAGTGCGAGTCAAATTTCATAGATGTCATTACATATATTCATTTTGCTTCATGTATTTGCTAATATTTGAGTTTCTTTTTATATGGAAGCAAATAACAATAGAGATGAAACATTATTACGTCAATTATAATAATCTCATGTTCACATAATGCATATTTCGGCCAAAATCAAGAAAGCGAATGTGGTGGACGTGAGTCACTGTATATGTCCGCCACTGTATATTCGATTCTCGTGGTAACCGCGTGAAATTTCGATTCCGTTGTACGATCGGGTGGGGAAACGTGGCCGTTTCGCGAGGCGTTTGAGAAAGCGGGCAACGATTTATTTCTCTCCGGATGGAGACCAAAGTCTCGGCCAAGTCCGTCTCTGATTGGGATTCGATATCCAGTCGCGTACACGTACCGCGTGCAAACGAATAAAATAATTCATCAGGGCCCCGGTGACAGCGGCGAGCGCGTCGGCTAATGAATAAAACGTGAACACGTTCACAAAACCCGCGACGATCGTGGCGAACCCGTGAGGAGACATTGAGGAGCACCAGAAGCCGCCTGGCGACTCGTTCGCTGCCAGAACCTGGAAGGCTACTCGAATACCTTCGGTATTCAAAGCTTCTCTCGGGAATGCAAAGCACGAGCCATTAATTTTCTTAGCGATTCGTCGAGCGTAGGGACATTCTTTTCAGGGTTGATATATTGCGCGACGCGGCGGCCAACGTTTATACGCGATTTTTATTTGAGTCCGGCTCCGATGGGGGGGAAAAGCCCTCCTACCGGCTTCGGCTTCTAGTCGAAACGCTCGAACATTGTAAAATGAAGAGGCCAACGGAGGCGAATATTCAATCGCGGATCGCGGCCGATTGAAATAAGCCTCGGTCGCCCGTGCGCCATCCGCGAATGCGTCCGCCTCGCGGCGCTCCGTAATTTTGCGCCGGCTAATGAGTTTAAATATTTAAATTGCAACGAACCGGGCCCCACGGAAAAGAAGCCCCCTCGATGATTTACTCTCGCCTATATACCGGTGCATTTATCAGTACACCCTTGAGTCCTCTCTCGCGAGCGCGCACGCGTTTGCTACCTTCGCTTTTTAATCAGTCCTCCGTTCGACCGTGTATCACCGCGGCCGGTACACAAATAGCGACGCGTTATAAATAGCCCGTGATAGTGCGAAACGCGATACCGTACCGTGGAAATAATCGAGCCGCAATAATAATTTACAATTTACCGGCGACTATGGTGCCTGGCCTTTGCTTACAGGGATGGAGAACCTTTTGGGCCTTTCGAACGCTCCTTGTCGGTTCAAGATTTCTCCTCGTTTTTCTATTTGTAAGATTTTTTAGATTTTCGATACGTTAGGGATTGTTCACGTATTATTTTATATTTCTTTCCACCCTCTCTCCCCCCCCCCCCCCATTTAGAAGCTTTCATATCGGTTTAACTCTTTGGGGCACGCTGGGATTAAAAGTGTCCCACTTATTTTATGTTTTTACATTATGTGATAATGGAGTAGTAATAATAATTTACAATTTACCGGCG
Source organism: Colletes latitarsis (assembly GCF_051014445.1). Lineage (NCBI taxonomy): Eukaryota > Metazoa > Arthropoda > Insecta > Hymenoptera > Colletidae > Colletes > Colletes latitarsis. Next base: position 33,035,248 of record NC_135137.1, read on the forward strand.
ACTATGGTGCCTGGCCTTTGCTTACAGGGATGGAGAACCTTTTGGGCCCTTCGAACGCTCCTTGTCGATTCAAGATTTCTCTTCGTTTTCCTACTTGTACGAGTTTTTAAATTTTCGATACGTTAGGGATTGTTCGCGTATTATCTTACATTTCTTTCGACCCTCTTCCCCCCCTCCCCCCCATTTAAAAGCTTCCATGTCGGTTTAACTCTTTGGGGCACGCTGGGATTAAAAGTGTCCCATCTTTTTGATGCATTGTAATTCATGGTGGGACATTTTTAGTACCACCTCGAAATATTGCAATAGTTGCATACGCATAGGTTTATATTTCGTCTTATTTACGTAAAGTAATTGGTAATATCTTCAACAAATGTTACAAATTGTATTCACTTCTGTTGGCAACGTTCAACATGCCAATACAGGTTCATCGATTGTTGCAAGCTGAAGGTTTATTGCGAATTTAATTGAACTGTTACTATTTTTTTATGTTTTTACATTATGTGATACCTTTATTAATAAAAATATACCAACTTTGTTTAATTTAAAACGTAACAAAATTTCTATGCAACATAGGTCTACTTTATTATCTGAAAAGATAATGTGCCCCAAAGAGTTGAAAGTCCACAGTATATTGATAGTAACTGTTTCTTGCATAATAAGTAGACTGCGGATGTTTATGCATTTATGGGAAATTTTAATTCTCAAGAAACTACTACTTATATGTGAAAATATAAGAATTAGTTACAGTAAGATACGAATTGTTATTTTTAAGGGTTGAGACAACCATCTAGAAAGCTTCCATTTCATTGATTCTATTAATAAAAATTTGTATAAGGATCTTCAGTCTACTAACGAGGAATCGTTTTGAAACAAAGAGATCTGGCAGATCTAGCGCATCGTTCCTTGAACCTGACGCTATTAATCGTTTAAACAGTCTCCAATTAGTCGATAGTTGATTAGTTTGATGGATAGGACTCTTAGATTTGTCTTAGATCCGGTAATATTATATCTTATGCCAAAAATATTACTGTTTCGAAATTATGAAGTGATACATCCAGTTTTTCAACTGCCTCTTTTGACTAAATTTTAAGCAGGTGTGTCTGTTATTTACAAGTCTGTTTATTATGTTATGTGTATGTTATTATGTTTAGACATAATTGACCGTTTTGAATTTAGATTAGAAATGCCTTGATTTCTACGGAGCGTTTGATATCTCAGTAATAACTCGTGTGTTGTGCATCATTCCTAATTAGCTTTTACATCGCTTATGCCTTTTCCGAACCAAGCTCACCGCGTTTGGTTTCGTTGCTCGACACAGACACTTGAACATCTATTTTAACATAAGAAAAATGAAGGAATGATACGAATCAACGTGCATATGCAACGCATACTGTTGAAATGTGTTTGATTGCTTGTTAGATGTAGTTTTAATGAAAGAGTAAGAGTTTGACTATCGTTTTCAAGGAGGAAACAATGTATGAAATTGTATTCTCAAACCACTGATTTAATCTTTAACTGATGGTTAAACTGTAATCATCGTTGTTATTAAATAACGAAAACTTAACTTTACTCGAACGTAACTTTTCTGTTTCAAATTAGACAGCTGACATGCTGCGCGAAGTTCCTTCTTTCAAACATCTGTCACTTCGTCTACTCATTGAAATCAACTTCCGAACGCGAACCTTTCAAGTCCGTGCTTCTAGGCTCTAGAGCAGTGATTATCAACTTTAAGGAGTCGAACAAGTAACTATTCTATAAATGTAAACATTTTCGGTGAGGTACTTGTTGCAATCTTCGTGACACATAACAACAAAGAAAGGTATTCCTTTGAAACGAAAAAAAATGTTTTATAAAGTATTTAAAAGAAACTTATTTAACGAGAAGTTTCCATGTATAATCTTACTGGAATTTGGTGATTACTCGCATAGTTTGAGAGTTTCGTCTCGATGCAATAGTCATGGCCTTTTGTAAGTCCGCTTCTACAGTCGTGTTTCGCCATTTTCGCAGTTGAAAATGATGACTCACGCGGGTGGGTAGAGCAGAAGAATGCCTTTACACGTAGGACAACACGAACCAGGATGGGATATTTATCTTTAGAGACAAGAGGGTAAATGTTGCTTTTAGGAGATACAGTTCCCGTAACAACACACTTGAACGTAAGATCGCTTTAAAGGACCAACAGTTCTATTCCCAAGAATGGTCCATTTTCTTCAAAGCATCGTTCAACACGGATGGGATACATTTTCAATATTAAAGTTCACGATTGCAAACGAAATAGATTTATTAGTCCTTTCACGTTTCATTATTTCGCCGAGTAAGAATCTTGTCCGTGACATCAAAGACACTTTTAGCATTTTGTAGATTATTAAAACTGTAACTTAAGATTGCATCAAATCGGTACTTAACAAACATTCCAACAGAATTTTCTCGAACGAAAGATCTCTGTTTCGTCGTTGAAGGATAAAATCGTTTAATATTTATTACAATGTACGCGAAACGGGGAGCAATTTTGTCAAGCGAGAGGCGATTTAATTAATTTGGTCACGTTTGCGTGTCGGTATACCGGGGAATTGAATTTATTGGTGCGCGTGATCGGTTTGGATCGCGAACGATCGGTTGGCGACCACTGCCCGAGGACACGGAGACACGCGCTTCTTCGCATCAGCTCGCTATTCAACTTCTAATACCTACATATCGATTACCCGTGGAGAAGCGGTTCTTCTTTAATCAGTTTTTCCCGCTGGCTGGCGAGATGCATGCCAGCAGGTCCCGATGAAGGCATTTTAAGTGGCAGCTACGATCGTGCACGCGCACGTACGTTACCACGGACGAGCGTACGTCGAACAGCCGAGGCAATCGTATTCGAGATGTTACGTCGGAACTATGAGCTAACGGTAATACCACGGCCAGCGGAGGAGCTGTTTACGATTTTTTAGCCGACAGCAGGAAGCGTTCGACGGTGGCTCGAGGCGTTGGAAATAAATTTGTGACCGCGCGCACGCGGCCGATTAGCAAATCGTCCAAAACGACGCGAAACCTGTCCGGATGCACGGATCGTAAAAATCATCGCATCCTCTCGACGGCGATTCGCGCTGCCTTTCGTTTTCCTTACCGCGCGTACCCTCGTCGATTGGCCTGTTCGTTTCGTTAAATGTAACAAGCCCGAACGGGTCGACTGCCGTGACGATCGACGATCGTTTATTCCCGTTACGCTCTGTAATCGGCCGTCACAGTGGCTGGACATCCTAAAAAGCTGATCAAAATACCTCCAAGTACTCTCCAACAATTTACAGCGGGGGCACACGCTCAACTTTTTTTTAAATACTACCAATTTACTTATATTTTATATTCGTACACTGAAACTTGTTCTTCAGGGATTCTTTACCAAATTTTATTTATCACACTGTGGTACTTCTATTTACGAAGCAATCTTTTTTCTTTTGGCGAGTAATGTCCAATTACAAAACCAATACAGAAGTATGGTAATATAAATAGTAATGTAAAGTAACACAAATCGACAATACGTGAGTGTTTTTCCAAATCACCCATCCTTAACGTTGATGATCGATCGAGCACGACCGTTGACAAATTTTGTTTCTAATTTATTCACATAAAAATTTCGAAATATTTCAATGTACGATGAAATGGACTTGTTCTAGTTTCAAAAACAACAGATTCATAAGAAACAAATTTTTTTCATTTATAGCGTACGTGTTTTAGTGTTCTGTAACATACAAGATCGATGAAAGGTGTTTCTCTTAAAAAAAATTCATTCTTTGTTTGCATACGAGTACTTTAGTTAGGGTTGATTAGAACGCTTTTCATCCTCCTCAAATTAAACGCTACCATTCGAGGCGTTAAGCATTCCTTCCGCATTTCCACCAATTAAGGTAGTTAGGCATTCCTTTTCCCCCGGAAGAAACAGTACATCGATTTCGATTTCTTCTCGAACGATCCTCGATTTTCCCGAGGCGATAAAAAGAAGGCAGTCGCGTCGAAATTAAATACTCGTTAGGATCGGTGCTCGTAAAAATTTTCTGCAAAGTGTGTGGTCATTTTCTTGAGTCGTTCGTGCACATTTTCTTCGACGGACGTTGCACGGCTTGCGGTTAATGTTTGAGATATTCGACTCTGAACATCGTTTAAAAAGAGTATATAATGTCGGTATAACGTCTGCCTGGACGTTCATCTTTTATGTATATCTTTTCGATGCTTTTATCGTCATACATACCTTAAAGTTGCATTTCAGTGGCTGGAAATTCGACCAAATTATTCCTTTCTTTGTTCGTGTTAATTTACTTGCAATTGCTTTTAAAGCGCCTTTCGTGTTCTCTACTAGCATATGCTGAGTAATATTGTTACCTGCAGCTACCACGGAATTCCACAATTCATCCCGATTTTCGAAAGCGTTTCTGTAGACTGATTGCTTCGCTGCACCCTAGAAATTATAGTCTAATGGTATAATATCCGGTGATCGAGGAGGCCATTTTACAGGAGCGTTGTTTCTACGTTCTATCCATTGATGTGGGTAATGGGCGTGCAACCAGTATCTGCAATAGTAAAATGTACAGGAACTCGCGTTGTAATCGACAGTGTCCTTGTTATCGTCAATGAAATGCCATCCAACGGTTCTGACAGGCTATTACAAGTTCAAGTATTCTATTTTATTGTCTAAAAAATATTTCAATAATTAACTCATTACCAGAAAGTGACAACAGTTGATACTTTTTGTTTCAACGGTAGACACACGGGGAAAGGATTAAGAAAGTTGGCGGAATTAAGTGTCTCGTGCAACTCTTTAATTCTAAGAATAGAAGGTTAAATAATGGCGGAAGTAACCGAGTGTCTCGATTCTAAGCATCGACGCTATTTCTTTCGATCGTGCACGTTTCGCCAGCAATGTCAGGAAGAAAAATGATTCGAAACAAATCGAATAATTCAAAAATGACGTTTCGTACTTTGCAAAGTCAAATGAAATTCACGTTTAACACGCGGAGGCTCGAAGTTACATACGATCCTTTTGGTCAGCTTTTCAGGATTTCCGACCGTGTCGGTTGCACGTTCGTTTCGTTAAATGTAACAAGCCTAAGCGTTCGAATGTCGTGACGATTGCGGCGCGTTTATTCCCGTTACGTGCGCGTAACCAGACCGTGTTTTGCTCTCCTCGTTTATTCGATCGTGTCTTCGGCGGGAAATTAAGCGAACGCCTCGCGCAGATTCTACGGTGTCGATTGTGTTTGCTACTTAAACTCGTTATGTAAATAATGTTCATAGTACGGTAATTATATGGGGAACGGGGCGTGCATAAATTTGCTCGAATACGCTCAGAATAAACGCGTCGATGGACCGAGATATTTCGGTGCTGGCGTACGGTATAAATTTACGCGGGTAATCGGGTCTAGCGTGTGCATACAACTTAATAGACAGGAAGCGGTTCTCGCGTGTTTTCTTTGTATCTTCGGATCATTTTCCACAGGATAATTTATAACTGCTCCGATAAAGGACACTATTATATAAATACATATATTTTATTTCTCCATCCATACACTTTTTAGAGTTTTTGATACATTTTATTACGACAAGTTAAGACCGTCAATTTGCAAATTTACATTTATATTACTTTGTACTTACCTTATTACATAGAGCTTATAATGGCAGATTCTAGTGGCCAAAATAAGACGAAAATCAAGAATACCAATTTGTTGATGAAGGCTTCGTTACGAAGTTATTAACGTTTAAAGTTCCGCCTGTATTGAATTTTTTTCTCGAAAACGCGCAGGATTTTTGGGGTATGTCTATTCAACAAAAAAGATTGTAATTAACCCCCGTAATCAAAAATAATTTTTCCAGAATGATTTGAAATTTTTTGAAATTTCAGGGGAATCGGAATGTCAGGGTCAGACATCGTAGTTTCGGTAAAGAATTTTTCTCTCGAAAGTGCTTAGGATTTCGCGGGTATGCGTAATGACCAAAAATAATCGTAATTAACCCCTCTAGTTAAAAATAATTTTTTTAGAACGATTTGAAATTTTTTAATTTTATCGACTTTATCCACCTACTCTAATTTTTTTCTTGAAACTGAGTAGGATTTTGGGGGTGTGTCTATTCACCAAAAATGTTTGTAATTGACCCCCACAACTGAAAATAATTTTTTCAGAATGATCTGAAGCTTTTTAGTTTAATTTATTACAACTTTTTAACGAAACCTGTCAAGAAATTGATATTCTTGATTTTCGTCTTATTTTGGCCTCTAGAATCTCCCATTAAAATTTTTCCCAGTGGTGGCCGAATACCCTGTATATCTTTGACTTTGCTTATCGTATATTATACTAGCTTGCTTCGCTTTCCGTATCCTTCGAGTTTTACTCCAAGGATACTTACAATTTCATATGTTCTTTTTCTGCTATCTTTTGAACATAAACGCATAAAAGTGCAGTGCATTCCGGAGTTGGGAAAATTTTGCTCGTAAACGAGGAATACAAATTTCAATTAAATTTGGAAAATTAAAATCCCGATTGACGGAGAGTTCTTTTCATTATAAGTTCTCTCCTCGTAAACGATCGAAGAAAATTATCGAGAAAGAAGTTACGCACACGACGAATATAGATTGGAACGTCAATTATTATTTCTGGACTTCGTACGGCGACGATTAAAAAGCGACTTTCGTAAGAACGGTCGATCCGGTCGGCTAGACCAAGATATCATAAATCACGAAATCAATTGCGCTGCCGAAGCCAATCGTCCTAGTCTTATACGCGTCTTCGTCGACTGTCGTCGACGAGATCTAGATAATTCACCTTCGTTTCGTGTCCCTCTTTTCTCCCCCCATCCCTTGTTTTCTTGTTCTTCTTCTTGCACAGAGTCGACTCTATTAGTCGCACAAGCGTGCCCCGTTGGCGAATCTCGTGGAAGACACGATAGATATCCGTCTGATTAACGATCAGATCAAGCGGTATCCTCCTGCTGACTGATTAACGAGCCGGTTTTCTTTTCGACCCGGCGTGTCATGGTCGGAATCGTTAGACGATCGAAAGATGGGTGGGTGGTAGGAGGGTCGAAGCGCGTCTCGTTTCGCAATTCGTTACCGTTTCATTATTCCGTCGTTGTATGGACGCGTAATTTCCGCTGAATGGCATTGGTTAATTCGGTCATTTGCTCGGTCATTGTGCGGGACAGTTTTAATTAGTTTCGTTAAACCTATGACCATTGAGAACCCCCGCGTTCCAGGAACGTCGGGAGATTTTTTTCGTTGCGTTCCATTCACTCCGCGAATTAATCGTCCGTGGTACAATGGATTTCTGTCGACAGCTTATCTCGCTTGTTAAACTTTTATGAAAGAAGCCATTTAGAAAACGACGCTGGAATCGACATTTGTTTCCTTGGCAAAAGCTAAAACTACGCTTGAAAGCTCCTCTAATGCAACGTGGTTGTTTAATAAAAATATAATCGCGTTCCTCGAATCTTTCATAACCGGTTTCCTCGGAAACTGGCGAAAATATTAGGTTGGGGAAAAAGAAATCCATTATTTTTCACTTAAGTGGTTGTAGTGATTGTATATCTTGTAAAGTATTGGCCAAATAAATTGAGACTTGTGGTCGTTGGAAAAGTGGCATTCCATACTAAAACAAAAATTCTTTTACAATTTTTTGGTTAGTCTATTCAATTGTGAGTTACATGGAAGTTAACAAAAAGATAATTTTACAATTTTGCTTTGATGAAGGCGAAACTGCAAGCCAGAAGGCTGAAATTGTGAATGGTGTTTATAGTCCCGATACTGTCACAGCCAACGTCGATAAAATCATGGAAATGATCGACCGCAAAACAGAAGCTCGATGCTTGGGTGCCACACGAATTGATGGATCGAATTTCCATGTGTGTAGTCTTAGCCAAACGGAACGAAAACAAATTATAAAACAAAACGGTTTTTGACCCAAGTTGGACAATCCGAAGCATGTTAAATAAAGTCTTGAAATAAACGTGAAAATAATGGATTTCTTTTTTCCCAACCTAATATTATTTCTTTGTCAAACTGAGGAACATTTTTTTTATTACCACGAAAAATTGAAACCGAATTCTACGAATACGTTTAGGGGCAAACATTGCAAGCCATTTAGTCTCTCGACAGCGAATTTAGAACGTGTTTGCGTATAAGTGTGTACAGGTTTGCACGTTTGGCGATTTCGATCGGGTTACAACGCCGTTCCTCGTGTTTCAGGATAACCGAAATCGATGGGCGGATGAACGAGTAAAACTAGGAAGGAATCACAAGGGAAACGAGGGCTGTCGAAGGAAGAGATGGTGGTAGAGTGGCTGTGTCCTGGACTTAGGCCGGCCGGAAGCCGCAGGCCCCGTCTTCTTCACTGCAAGGTGATACTTCTCGACGAGCATGAGCTGTTGCAAGATGTCTTGGTAAGTTTTCAGCTCGTTAACCATACAGGTTGTTAAAAAAAAACCAATATTTATAAGGTATATAGGATAATTATACTGAATAGAAAAGCTTTAGTAAATATAGGTCGAAAGATCAACCGTTTCTGAGATATAAACATTTTTCTTTGTTACTATCATAATTTACTTACTACTGAATTTCCGATGTTTACGGAAGATTTTCCATGTGTCCACCTTCCATTTCTACACAAGCTTGACATCTCTTTTTATAGAGTCGCGAATTCTCTCAAAAATTCCACATTTCTGTCGAATTGTTTGACAAGCATGGTGGATTCGGTTACGTAATTCTAAGTCATTTATTCGCGAGGAATACACTGAGAATATTTTAAATATTCTCACAAAAAGAAATCCAAAGGGTTTAAATCGAGGGATCGAGAAGGCCATGCAACTAGTTCACGTCCAATCCACCTTTGACCGAACATCATGTTTAAATGGTCTCTCAGATTACGCACAAAATGAGGTGTCCCATCATGCATGTACCACATCGATAATCTTTCTGTCAAAGGCATATCATCCAAGTACTAAGCTAATTTCAAGGTAAACTAAGGTATTCACCAAGAAGTTGAAATAAGCAGGTCAATCATGATACTAGCAAACAAAAATATTTATATCTCAGAAATGGTTGACCTTTCGACATATGTTTACTAAAGCTTTTTTACTCAGTACAGTGTATCGTACATACCATATAAAGTTTACGTATCTCTGAGAATTTTTATACTTCCATAAAATGGAATTATATTTTCCCTAGTAAATTAGTCAGGTTATTCTGCATTATTTTCGTGTCGAAGGAATTCTATCGATTTGTACTGTAACTTGTTTGACTTTTATCGAGCTTTCGCTTTCAAAAGTATAAATTCCCGTAAATCTGCTTATGGTGGTAAACGTTTTCCGTTTCGTTGTTACGCCACGGTTGGAACAACGTTGTAAAGATATCCTTACGTGAAATTGATTTCGTCTTCTTGCGCGCGACCTAGTAACAGCCGGCAGAAATTTCGTACGCCCACGCTTAGGCCTTTTCTGGCAATAGAAATCAAGGATTTAAAAGGTGGGTAGGGAATGTGGGCGAACTCGTGTCGCGAGCGCGTACCTTCGTGTATATTCTTAACAATCATTTTATGGCGGATAACAATTCCTCCGAGTTATTTATCCACTCTGGCCAAACTCTTCCTATAAAAAACAAAATTGTTGAACACGATTTTATTCGATATTAAGTCTTCAAGCGTAAAGGTCCATAAAATTAAGCTGTGCTACTGATTTTAGTATCCGAGCCTCATTTTAAATTCCCGAATGAAAAAGAATTAACTTTATTTCTTAATAATTATAGATTTCTATATGTTTGCAATGTTATGATCGAATAGTTCGTTAAACGCTAAGAGAAGAATGAATTTTAAACTTTGCGTGTTTTTTATTTCATAGTTGCGTACACGTGGTAACGTACAATAGATTTCGCAAGAATGGTAGATCATTTTCGCGAGCTTACCTTATGCAGCACTTAAAATCTCCATTACCAATTTAATATTAAGTCTTCAAAGGTAAAGATCCATAAAATTAAGCTGTGCTACTGATTTTAGTATCCGAGCCTCATTTTAAATTCCCGAAGAAAAAAGAATTAACTTTATTTCTTAATAATTATAGATTTGTTCTCTATATGTTTGCAATATAATGATCGAATGGTTTGTTGAAAGCTAAGAGAAGAAGGAATTTTAAACCTTGTATGTTTTTTATTTCATAGTTGCGTACACGTGGTAACGTACAATAGATTTTGCAAGAATGGTAGATCATTTTCGCGAGCTTGCCTTATGCAGCGCTTAAAATTTCCATTACCAAAAGTGACCTATGCTCGTCTATTTCAGAATAATTATCAGTTCACGATGTAATTTCGAGCAGACGCGTCGCGTAATGAGCATACTGTTAATTGCTTTCGCCTGCGGATATTATATTCTTGTCTTCGTAATTGTCTATCTGCTAGAAATATCCGTTGTCAAAATATTTCAGTCGAAATGTTTGATAGCCTCGTTAACGAAATTCTTTATTTTTGTGGAACGACGTAATGCGCAAATGAAAATTGTTTCGGAAGAAACGCCAACTATATCGTGAAAATTGTTTGAAAATTCACGCGTTCTCGATGTTTGAAGGAAATAATTGAAATAGAGCGCCATTGCGCGCCGGTAAAAGCCTTCTGTTTCCCCTCGTCGCGCGTCAATTTAATTTAATATTGTGGTGATTGTTAACGTGGCGTGTATCAGCAAGTTCGCTTTAATAATAGCATACCGCGAGAATAACGTATAATTAAAAACAGTCGCCTGCACTGAAAATCGTCTACCGCTCACTCTTATTCATTGGTCCCCATAAAGAACGCTGTATTTAAAAATAAAACACGTTTATAATTAATGTAAAAAACGCGCTAACTATATTATTACACAATACATATAATTGAGGCTCGTTCGAGACGCCGTAAACCCAATTCTTTAAATTATACAGGACGGTTCGTAAAATATGTTGAAATATTTAATAAAAGTATGTACGTAGTGCTCCTAGAAAAAGTTCAAATTTGTCCCATAAATCAACAGTTTATTTTATTCGTGACATGATGATTGGTTTGCAAACTTTATTTACTTTCTATGTATAATTCTATACTATTGTAAAATTTGCTACAGATTATTATTTTTCTGTATCTCTCATCTTGCTTATTTCGGTTTGAATTACTAGTATCAATGAAACTGTTGCACAGATACGTTTCCATTGAAAATTTTCAGCGGCATTCCAACCCATTAAAACCTCCAATATTTTCAAAACAGAAAAAAATGTTATTCCGCGTTTTTGTCTATTTATTTTTACGAGAGGAATTACTGTACCGGTCCCTATTGGTCTCGCCAGTTGTGCACTCATAAAACACGCGAATATGAAAAACGCGAAGAAAAACTAGAAAATTACCGGTTAACGAAGCACCGGTGATGGCATTGGGCTGTAAATCAAAATTCTAGTTTTTAACACAAGCGTAGTTACATCCGTTGCGTCGCAGTTTATAAAAGTTCAAACGTAGAAGGAAGTCCTTTTAGAAAAGTCTCGAGCAAAGCTCCAAAGTTAGTAAACTAATAATTACACTGACGATTGCATACACATGGGTTTTTCAAAGTGAAATCTGAAATTTCCAGCAGCTTTGCAGAGGCCAAAGCTATTTTTGTACTCACAGTACCCCCTTTTTCAGAAATTCCATATGCGAATTAAATTATTAAAAATACAAACTAGAATTTCATTGAATTTTTGTTGCATTATACTAGAGCTTAACTCTCTTATATACAGGGTGTTCTAGAGGCCAAAATAAATTTCTTGATTGAGGCTTCGTTAAAAAATTATAGAAACATTTCCGGCCACACAGTATATTTTTGATAAAGAATTTTTTTCTCGAAAGTACGTAGGATTTCGGGGGTATGTGTATTCACCAAAAATGATTGTAATTAACCCCCGTAATCAAAAATAATTTTTCCAGAATGATTTGAAATTTTTTGAAATTTCAGGAGAATTGGAATGTCAGGGTCAGACATCGTAGTTTTGGTAAAGAATTTTTTTCTCGAAAGTGCGTAGAATTTCGTGGGTATGTGTAATGACAAAAAATAATTGCAATTAACCCCCCTAGTTAAAAATAATTTTTTTAGAACGATTTCATATTTTTTAATTTAATTTTGTTAATAACATTTTAACGAAGCCTCAATCAAGAAATTGATATTCTTCATTTTCGTCTTATTTTGGCCTCTAGAATCTCCCATTAAAACTTTTCCCAGAGGTGGCTGAACACCATGTAGAATTTAATTCCTTAAAACGTATCAAATAATTTTTTAGGTCTTCTTAAAAAAAGAGGTGGCAATCCCAAATGTAGAATATCTCGAAATTTAAAATTTTGTCATGATGAATATCGATAGAAGAGCTTCGAATTACAAAATGTTTGAGAACCGTCGGTGTAGACCACTCGAAGTTCGAAATAAAAGAAAGAAACGTTCGGTATCAGCCCTCGAAGGGTATAGGTTTCAAAGCCAAACGACGGGGAGTTCCAACTATTGCAAAAACTTGTACGGGTTCTCGGACGCGAGTGGGCCACGATTCGGCCATAAAACACTTCCCTTTACGGATTACATATTTCATCGTCGCGACGCGATCGCGCGCGAAACACGCCCGCACCGCAGCCAATTTCGCGCACAAATCATCGTCCGAAATTTAATGTCGCGACCTACTATAACGGGTCCGGGGGCAAGAACGCGTCGCTTGTTGCGTGCATCGACGTCGCGACGCGCTAAAAACGTTTCGGACCCGGCTCGATCGTGCGTGGCGCGCGCCTGCATTAATGGCCCTCGATCCATTCCACGACATATTTAATGTAAATAACATTTCCATATTATGCCGAGTCGTAAATGCGCAAAAATTTATTCGAATAACAGCAAACTCATAAAACCAAACGTATCGCAATTTATTCCCAACGTTTATTCGTTTTTATCCGTTCGTTGGCGAAATATTTATTTTCTTTTAACGAAACACCTACATCCTGCGTGAAAAAACAAGCTGAAAATGAAGAATTAAATTTGCTCGTTCGAAGCTTCGGTTTCGAGATAATTGAATTTTAAAGTGTGGCGGGTGTACTCTGGCGTGGCTGTCCACTATTCGCTGTTTCTACTTACGCTGACGTTCAGGTATGCTCTATTGTAGCCATGCAGGATTTTTAAAGTCGATTTTTTGAGAGAGGGAATTCTCGAATGAGAAAATTTCATTCTTCATTTTCGATTTGCTTTTCCCACATTATCCCAATGAACAGCACAGTTTGAAGAGCCACTTCCACCATCGTCCACTATATGCAAACTCAGCTTTTAAATATAATTCTTTCAATCAATTATTTTATTGCACGTCCATAATCTACGTTTATAGACTTTTCAAAGAGTTAACAACGATTGAAATAAATGTTTCTGTAATTTTAGTAAATTTTACTCTACCTAAACATTTTCGAAAGGAATTGGATGGATTCGATTACGACTGAGATTCTTGGCAAGCAAGATTATCGTCGCAGAGCGGCGATCAGTGTCGAGGAAGGATCGCAACCGCGTTCGTGTTGTCGGCAACCACCGGGCGTCTGGAGCTACAGAAAATCTGAAATTACCGATCGTAATTGCCCACCGACGTGGGCATTAAATGAAAGCCCGGTGGGCAGTTAGGGCCGTTCTTTCTTTCGTGTAGAAACCGCTCGGGCGAACAGTGCCGATCGATCGAGAGCGAAGCTCGAACGGGGCCGTCGGGCTGTTTTATTCGGTGGCAAATTAACGGCCGTTTGGCGCGTGGGAGAGGCGAAATCCTTCGGGTAAACTGGCCGACGAACGTTTATGATTTAACGACGCATCGAGACGCGGCTTAATTGCAGTCAAGATCGCGGCGGCGGACGTCTGTTATCGAACGATTTCGAATTCATTGATGTCTGCGTTCCTGAATCCGGGACGCAAGTGCCATTTTTTTCTTTTTTCAACCGTTTATTTCCCGATTCCCGGATAAATATTCATGGTCAATCCCGCGGAACAAGTGTCCCTTTGCGGGGGGTGGGTTTTTGTAATTCAAATTAACGACGCGGCTCGTTCGGTTCCGCGTGGCGGGAAATTTCGTGTCTGACATTGATTTCGAATCTGGATACGAGTGCATCGCGAGATAAAGGAGTCTGCTGCGTGCTCGCGACGCAAAAGGGAACGCGTTTCACGAGGGTCGTTCAGGAAGTGAAAACACGAGCGCGGAGGAAAAAGACACCGCACGAACGAGGGAAACTCCATTCGAGGGATTATTTTTACTACTTGGCATCGTTTCCGTTCGACTCGTACTCCGTTCACTGTTATCGAGTTGATTGTCTCGCCAGAGGAGCGCGCGTTAGGAAAATAGTACGATAAAATTAACAAAGAAGTTTAATTCTGGAGATGGCTTTCCTAAATCGCGTTCGAAGGTTAATTTTAGGGCAAGAATAATATCGGGAAATATCCCCGTGACTTTTTCGCACGATAAAAGGCGAGTTGCGCCTTTTGCAACGATGCTCGCCGTTACAGAATCGAAAGCTGAATCGTTATTTGTCCTTCGGATGATTTAGAGCCCACCAGGGTATAATACGACGTAGATATTGCTGCACGTAACGGAACAAAGGTTTACCCCAATAATAAGAGGTAGGCTTCGTTGCCCGAAGATATTGCTCTTGCGAAACTCATTCATATGCTCCAATCTATATCAGATATATGCCGGTCGATTTACATTCAAAAGGACACCCTTTCACCCGCGTTTCCTCGTAAACCATTGGAGATGGTTCTTGCTACCGGCATATTTTCGACGATGGTATCACGCGATGGTAGCCAGCCTGCCAACTTACGCGGTACGGAATCTTTTCGAATCGTTTCATAGTCATCCGATCGCGTTTCTCGTCTCGTCTATTATTACGTTCACGCAAAACATTCGCGGCTCGTTTTGATCGGAAATTAGAGCCGACTACTAGATTGCTACCGATTGACGCTGAGGAAGAATCGCCACACACATTTCTCTTCGTTCAAAACTCGAGAATTCTCATTCAATAACTACTCAAGAGAAATTAATGTTACACCTGGTGTTCCACAAGGTTCACATTCGGGACCTCTTCTACTTATAATACATATTAATGAGATTTCTAAGGTATTCCGACACTTCAAATTTTCATTGCATGTATAGGGTGATCGGCTAACCCTGGGAAAAATGTTAATGGGAGATTTTAGTGGCCAAAATAAGACGAAAATCAAGAATACCAATTTGTTGATGGAGGCTTCGTTAAAAAGTTATTAACGTTTAAAGTTCCGCCCGTACTGAATTTTTTTCTTGAAAATGCGCAGGATTTCGGAGGTATGTCTATTCACCAAAAATGATTGTAATTGACCCCCGCAACCGAAAATAATTTTTTCAGAACGATTTGAAATTTTTTTTTTCGTCGA
Source organism: Colletes latitarsis (assembly GCF_051014445.1). Lineage (NCBI taxonomy): Eukaryota > Metazoa > Arthropoda > Insecta > Hymenoptera > Colletidae > Colletes > Colletes latitarsis. Next base: position 33,050,661 of record NC_135137.1, read on the forward strand.
AAAATTTAGGCACCTACCCCCTGACGATTTTTCTTAAAAATGCGTTATTCATTTTTAATAATTTTGTTTGACGCCGTACAGAAAAGTTGTCTAATACTTTTTCGTAGGTATCCATGGGCTCTACTTCAGGAAAAAGTTTCATATAAATATATTCACAATTGTAGGAGTTATGGCTGAATGATAATTGGACCATTTTTATGGGGTTTTTCTCATTTTGCGAGGTCAAGGACCAACTTTTCGAATATTTTTGCGATTTGTACATATTCTCCACCAAAATACGCGTAGTTTGCTTTTTTAAACTTCAAAATCGGCCAATCCGTTCAAGAGTTATGACATTTTAAAAATTCGCATGAAATTTCAGGGAAGCATTGTTGGCCCTATATTAGATTTTTGGTAAAGAATTTTTTTCTCGAAAGTGTGTAGGATTTCGAGGATATGTCTATTCACCAAAAATGCTTGTAATTGACCCCTGAAACAAAATATAATTTTTTTAGTATGATTTGAAATTTTTTAATTTCGTATAAAAATTTCAGTACCTACTCGAATTTTTTTCTCGAAAGTGGGTAGGAATTCGGGGGTATGTCTATTCACCAAAAATGCTTGTAATTAACCTCTGTAACTAAATATAATTTTTTTATTATGATTTGAAATTTTTTAATTTCGTATAAAAATTTCAGTACCTACTCAAATTCTTTTCTCGAAAATGAGTAGGATTTCTGGGGTATGTGTATTCACCAAAAATGATTATAAATAAATCTTTGTACTAAAGGGTTTAATCCCGTTAATAAATGAATAATAATAATAATTCTTCTTTTGCGTGAAACTTTTGAATAATCGTTCTCGAGAGCATTACGACGCGACGTTCTGGTTTCGAAATACTGTGAAGTTGTGAATTAAATTTAAGAACCGTCTGGTTTCATAGAAATTTAACAGACACGGACAAGACAGTAATTAGTAATAGTTGGATGAAAGATTCCGTCAGCTGTTCTCCATTTTCCAATCGTTGATTTATTGCTTGGATCGTAATATAAAAAAACGTACCCATTCCGTGATGAATTTGATAATCATATCTCCTGATTCTATCTGCTTTAATTATTTGTGTAACTCATTAATCGTTATTACCGGACCACTCGGTAGTCGTACCCATTAATCACCGACTTAATTACGCGGTAATCATCAATCAGATTACATTTTTCACCGCATCGAACGAACAGCGCCAGGTCTCAATTTGTTTATGCGCCGGGAAATAAGGTAAAAAAAAGTCTCTTTAAAGTCTACTTTTTCGTGTCACTTTCGAAGCTGTAACGTCTACTCGAATTAAAAGTCCCATAAGAGTAACAAGTTACAACGCTGTTACGTTAACGCTGATCCTCGTTGGTTTCCCGGCTGTTTAGCGTTTTCGCTTAATGTGTCCGGAACAGGTTTTCGTCGGTACTGTCATCGTCGATAGTTGTCGCGTCGTTAAACGCGAATCGACCTTAATTCCGATCTCCGGAGCACATCCTTCGTGAAATGTAAAACACGGTGTAGCTCACGGCTCCTGCACGACCATACATCCGAGGTCATTAAGTCCGGGACACTTTACACGCGTAAATACCCTATTATTCATCCTAGCTAGACCTGTCTATCAGTCGGTTTGCCTAAGGAACTTCGTAGCTTGTAAATTATCCCGCGCTGGCGACTCCCTTTAACTAGATGTCGTGAATGTACCATTAAAACTGGAAACATTGCGAAGTAGGGTATTAGGCATCACTCAACGGCTCGTGATCGCTGTCTGAACAATTTGTAATAACAGCCCGGGTACTCGACCGTCGAGATTTATCTGTTACTTCGGGCTCGCTTGCGAAAGTTCGATACTCTCGTGGCGATCGCGTGGTCTTCCAAATAGAGAGTACACGGTCAGAGTTGGGGAAAATTTTATTCCTCAATAACGAATAAGAGATTAGATTTGCCTGGTAGCTTTTGAGTATCGGTTCGAGAAATTCATCGCTGATCTACGAACGAAACAACAAAGTTTAATACTCTCGTGGCGATCGCGTGGTCTTCCAAATACAGAGTACACGGTCAGAGTTGGGGAGAATTTTATTTCCCAATAACGTATAAAAGATTAGATTTGCCTGGTAGCTTTTGAGTATCGGTTCGAGAAATTCATCGTTGATCTATGAGCGAAACAACAAAGTTTAATACTCTCGTGGCGATCGCGTGGTCTTCCAAATACAGAGTACACGGTCAGAGTTGGGGAGAATTTTATTCCCCGATAACGAATAAGAGGTTAGATTTGCTGGTACGAACATCATCGCTAATCTACGAACGAAACAACGTACGTAAAAGGTTACGTATCAATTTGAAATTTATACGAGTTATTCGCGAATAAAATTATTATTAAGAGTGTCGATAAATTATCCATTTTCTCATTAATAATCATTATAGAATTACGTCTTAAAGTTTCTGACACTCGTTGAATACCGTAGATAATGGGAACGTTTATTAATCGGTTCTTTCGACAAAATAAATCATTGATCAGTCACCGCGGGTATCCATCCAGTGGTATCAACGTTACAGTGGGAAAGTGTGTCATTAGGATGTTGGACGTTTTGCGCGAAGAGCGGTATTTTATAAACGTCATACCTTTAATAAAACATGAATTGAAATTTGTCGTCATTAATGTCGACTAATTGCCCATTCCTCACGCCGCGTACAGCCGCATCATCCCTGAAATTGATATCCAGTAATTTAACGTGGTTGCATCGACATTCTTCAAAGCTCGTGGGTTATATCGTAAACGAACAACACGATTAAAACACAAACGAACGTTCGTGCAATCGATCAATGCTAATCGAGGATTTTATATGGCTGTGTTCGTTAACGACTGAACGAGAAAGACGGGGCGCGCTGCTAATGCAGCCGCGGATGTGGTTAGAACAAAGTGTTGCTCACGAGCCGGAAGTAGTATATTCCGCCGCTGAGCATTACGACGCAATTAGGAGAAAAGAAAAAAAGAAATGTGTCTGCCTACGCGCTTCATCATTCACTTGCCTAAAGACTGACTTCTGACTGTCCGTTTTTCGTTACGCGGGAGATACACATCGTATAAAGTCCGAAGTTAATTAACTGCTTTTTGCGCGATGTTCAGGGCGTAAGGTCACGGGTGATCATCGATACTTCTCTGGATGTAGAAAAATTTATACGCGTATTTCAAAAGGTCGTGTCGATGAGAAGTCGAATCTGGTAAAAGGAATGAACGATGAAGGAATTTTATCGTGGGAATATGTATTAATAGTTTTATTTTATTATTAGATGCTTGTATTCTTAGTACATCGCTAGGTATGCAAGTCTAATTAATTATATGGAATAAATATTTCACATATTCATGAGAAATATGTATTCTATTATAATAAGAATCCTACAAAAGATCGTTAAAATCTTATACCAGCAAGTAAAATTATATTTATAAGAACCGTATATTTCTAGTACAAAATATGAAATATCTTGTAATTATGAGATTTTTAATTGTATATGCAGACTGATAAGGAGGAAGAGTTCATGTCTCGATTTAAAGAACAAGTGCATATTGCACTTGCACCGTTGTACTAGAAAAGAAAATTACATGATCGGTATATAATATCCATTCGTATTTGCAGATCGAGTCGAGCAAATTTGTATCGTAAATAACAAATAAAAATTTGTAATTCATTCGCAAATTAGCCTTCGTTTGCAGTTTCGCAGGTATGTGGGTTTAAAGAACCCCTTTACTAGATTAAAAAAGAACTACAGTTTGTCCCAGTTTGTAGAATCAGCCCGCAGAAGGGACTGGCTGGTTGGAAATCCCGTGTTTAAGTGATGCTTTGTTGTCGCGATGGTTTCCCCCAGCTCGTGCACGAGGGACACGGACCGCGTTTGGTATCGCGCAGGCATCGGGCCGCGTTAAATTGTTTGCTGGAAGATCGATATTCAACGAGCTCGTTGGGGAAGGATTCCGATCGCCCGGCTAAAGGTTCCGCAGACCGCGGATCGCGAAATGCCTCTAATTAATTCCAATTACGAGCGCTCCGGGGCCCAGGGCCGCGTTCGCTATCTATTACAGAGTCGTCCTTTCTTGCGGTGGATCGTCGGCGCCCTGCGATCCGCGTAGCTTGATTATTTCTAGGATCCGTTTGGCTGAAACCAAAGAAACGGAAACCACGCGCTTATTATTCCCGATATTCGATTGGATTATTTATTATTTAACGCTTCGACTGTCGCGCGAGTCGTTAACGATGGACAGAGTTTTTAAAACTCGCGGTATTGGCGCCACATGCAATCTACTCGCGTTGCAATATGACTACAGATTAATGTTTATCACCGTCTGTAAATAGAATATTCTTAAATACTCGTGAAACCGTAGGGAGTGTGCTGTTTGAAATCATTATAATACATCGTTCTAACAAAATTGAGCCATCAACGCTGACGCGTAACGCGGACCAAACTGTCATGGCGGCTGGGATCCACGCGTCTGACTCGATCTACAGCAGAATTCAAGACTATTTTAAATTTCTCTACAGAGAGCGTTCGTCTGGCTATCTTATATTTAAATATCTCGAAAAGAACGCATTTTATAATACTTCTTGCGCGTTTTCTAATATGAAAAGTATTTCTTTGCCATCAAGATGGGAAGAAGTTGTTGATATCAGTGAAAATTACCTTGCAAATATTCTTTTACTTCAAAAGACAGGTACCTGAAATTGCCAACGATTGCTCGACGGTTAATGACGAAAATCGCAGTGACTTTTTGCAGTCAATTAGGAACGCGATCGCGTAGTAACGAATTAGCGATCTACGCGGCGCGATAATCAAACTGGAACGTTTCCATTTGTCGTCCGCGAAGCGCGACCACGGACGCTCGGTTTCATTGAACTCGCGGCGCGATTCCTGGGCCGAGTTAACGAGGGGAGGAAAGCAAAACGCGGCGGCCGCTACGTTCCCTCGGCGATGCCGCCTCCGGGGCCTCCGTACTCCTCTTCTTCTACCGTTCCCGCGGATATTTAAAATGTTGCGTAATGCGGCACGACCGGATGAGACCAGACGCGTTTCGCGGTCGATTACTTTTGTTCGCGGACGGGGAAATATTTTAATGGCGTCCCGATGATTACCGCCGCGGCGATAAGCGATCGTGCGAGCGACTTGGGGAAATAGCGGATCGATGATGATCATTTCGATGATACCGGGAACGAACGAACGATCGCGGGAACAGGGAACGGTACATTAGCGGAATGAAATTCGTTTCGCGCGCTGTCTCACGCGAGGCGGAAAAGACGCGACTTTACTAATGCAGAGACCAAGGGGAGGATGTCGGGAATCGCGAACAGCCGGAGTTCCGGGACGCTTAAGGTTTTTGCCAAATTGATTGCACCGTTACGTAATCAGAAATCTTCGTTACTGGCAGTCGAAAGGTATCAATCAAAAGGCACCTTCTGCGATCTTAATCTGAAATTACTTTCAAACGGGCAAACTTGTTTGCTCTAACGTCTATTGCTCAAAGTTTTAAAGAATATCAGCACAGGCTTTATTAGACCCTTGACGTACGATTTAATTTCAAATAATTTGTCAAACGTACACTGTTTAATTTTGTTTAAATTTGTTCGTACAAGGAATGACCACGAAGAAGAGTAGATTTGTGTTATGAATACCTCGTAAATGTAAAAATGTGTTAATTTTAATATATAAGACTTGATAACAAGTGAGTATATAACTTATAACGAGTCAAACTCGTCATTGTACGACAAGGGGTTAATTGCAAGCAAAACGATCGTTTCGTCGTTCGTCAGAATCTTTGTCTTCCAAAGACTGAGATCTTGTTTCTTCTCCTTTTTCTTTCTTGTATATAATTTTTATGAGACTCATTCCCAGACTTACTTTTATAAGATACGCTGTACTTGAATTCGTTGTTTTGCAGTATGAGGCAAGGGTAAAAATTTAGCTGTAGTTTTTCTTCGTAAAAGACTATAATGAAAAGCTTATTAGTGACAATCGCGCTATTTTTAAACGCCTAATTTCAACCAGGACGTATTATTTATTATCACGCGACGCTAGATGTTATTGCCCTTTAAGGTTAATAAGCGTCCGTGATATTAGCAAGGGAATGTGAGAAAATAAATAATAATATCCTCGTGAAGCGGTATAAGAAGAACAATGGATGTTCACTTATACATATACTTTACGTTCGGAGTAGCCAGCGAACGCAGTTACACGCGAGTAATGAAATATTCATGAAACTCGATGTAACGCATAATATAACGTATTTATCCCCCGTATCGCTCAAATTAGTCGTATTTCCCACCCAAGAGCAAAGTTCCAACGAATCGTATAAATTATAACTCGCGAATACATTAGCCGTATTTATCCGGTATCCGCGTACGGTTCTTACGCGTTATTTACATTTTACAGTTTGTATTTTTTAATATAGTCAATAGCACACCATAGCAATGGAATTAATAAGGCTAAAAAGACACGATCACTTTCTTAAATGATCTTACTTTTCAACCCTCTACTGGAAACCCTCGAAACGATCGAAAGAGTACCGTAATCGTACATCCTTGCAATAAAGTGTAAATTCAATTTGCCAAATTGTCCCTCCTAAAGTAATTTAGAAAGACGCGAAATGTCAGCGCAAAGTGTTAAAACGCTGCTCCCGACATTTTCCCGATCGATCGAAATTCCTTCGGTGGGATATCCCGTCATTAGCTCCTTCGAGAATCGTTTCACCCTCAAGAGACGAAATAAAGAAAAGCAAAACGACGCACGAAAACCGTCTCTCTGCCCTATTACTCCGGGAGTTTCGTGCCCAGGCGCGGACTTTATCCTCGAAAAATTCGCTGTTACAAAAGACAAGATTACCCTTTCGAATCGGGGGATCGGTGGAACGTTTCATTCTAACAGCCCGAGGGGAGGCATTCCGAGGGGTCTCCTTCGTGGAACATTCCGAAACTTTTCACGGTCGCCGTTAATCGGTACGGGCCCCCGTAGACGGCGATTCCCTCTCTAGGCAATAATTTCCTCGTTCTTAATGTTTGGCGGTGGACTGGTCGCTCGGGTTGTGGCGCACGCACGGATGCACACGCGCTCGCTGAAGGATTCCACCGTGGTTGTTCCGTGGTGGATACGCCCGGAATGGGTCCTGGAACGAGGAACGCCAGGAACGAACGAACGAGAAAGAAGACGAAGTTAAAAGCCGCGTGAATTAGTGTGCAGGGTGGATGGGGGAGTTGCCCCGTGGGGAAGTGGCCCACCAATTTTGGTATATCGCCTAATAACAGACCAGGCGGAAGGTGCACCGGGTACGTACGCCCCTTATTCGTGCACCGCCACCCATAACCCACCACCGACACAGCCTCCGGGCACGGGATGACCAGCGCCGGAGAACGAGACCCGCTGGGAAACAAAATATTGTTAATCCGTTTAAATTATAACGCGGTGTCTCGTCCGGCGTTTTCGTAGTTAAGCTTTCAAAAGGGAACCGTTCTACCCTTTGACATTGTAATTTGCCAATCCCGCGAACAGTTGGACGTTTCCACGGAAACGCCGCGACTCGGATTTCATTCCTCGTCAGAGATTTTTTAAATCGGTCATTTTAACGATATTAGATCATCTACTTTTTCGACAGAGCCATTACAACGTCGCTACAAAGCTTGACAAACAATACTGTTTTTTGGTATCTTCGAATCTCTTACCCAGTGAAAAGTGTTGGAGCATTATCTGTAGATCAGGGGTAAGAAAATTTTTCTATCGAACGACGTACGATTTAATTTCAAATAATTTGTCGAACCTATACCGTTTAATTTTGTTTTTTGTTCGTAAAAGGAATGGCCACGGAAGAGAATAGATTTGTTTTATGAATACTTGATGTCGAGTGAGTAGCCTTATGACTGTGAAACTTGACATCAACAACTTATAATCACTTAGACTTCTCATTGTACAGCAATCGGTTAAACATTACACGTTATTTAATCGACACGTTTGTTTTATTAGATTCAACGTAATTTTTTCTATCTCCACTACATGGTACACAAATTTTTTAAATTACCCCTGGCGAGATCGCGAAAGTTTTTATTATAAAATCGTTTTGATAAATAAAAGACCCTCCAAGAAAATACAGTGCAACTTGTTCCTTTCGAGATTGAAATCTTGACGATTTTCTAACGTTCTTCTAAGAGGGGTTGTGCATTCATCGAGAGTTTTACATACAAAGCGTCGTCTAATTACTACTGTTGTGAACTGCGCGGACGTCGTTCGAGCACAGTCGACGTTTTCGCAACGAGATAACGGCAAATTATGGAAAGCGAAGTTTGCAGGCGAAGTACCAGGAACAGTCTATGCCGGGCTCCCTGTTTCGTGGCATTGTTTACACTAATTTACGGAGTTTCCGCAAACAGTTGCTGCGAGCGAAGAAAATCAAGTTCTCGGTCGATCTTCAAACGCGTCGGAATAAACGGGAACCACCGTCGAACAAACGCCTGCGTTATTTGCACCGTTTGTCGATTGTCATCTCTTCACCCTCAGCCACCCTCTGCGAATTTTATTTACGGACGACGAGTAAAAATATTTGGCTAATTCCATTATAGGATTTTGTGACGCTTTTTAAGTCAATGATCGTATAATATACGTAATAAAATAATTGTCGCAACTCCCCTTCTTTTGAATGGTTCCAATGAAAAAATAGTTTACATATATCTGTTTAATCTATCGGTATGTGGGCAGTCTTTTGCAATTGTTTATTCCGAGACTGGACGTGTTAGGGTAGTTTTCAGTCATGAATGGTCGATATTATTTTTTGCGTGACCTCACAGAATGATTTGTGGTTGTACGATTGTCTCCATAAAATTTCTGAACTTTTTGGAAGACGTCAAGAGATAAAGATAAATGGTAGACTTAAAATAGTACAAAAAATATACTTAAAGTACAGTTTAGCAGTCAATAATAACCAATAAATGAATAACTAATTAAAATAGTTGATTTCTTCCAAGAATAACAATGGATGTTTAGATAATAGAATTCGATTTTATTATATTAACTCTTGGAAACCGAAGTGGGGGCTGCATGCATGATCGAGCATGATTAGGTAGCCTTGGGCAAAACGGTTGCTAAAGCTATTGGAACAGAATGTGCTCTACTTCCTAAGGGTTATTAAAGGATCGTCTATATATCAATAGATTAAAAACAAAAATATAATAGTTGAGAACAACATTGAAAAGGCACGTTCTCTTCCCTGAACATTTCAAGAAATATTTTATATTTCAATTAGTAAGTATCGATAAGGAAGAAAATTATTCAAAAATATAATCTCGTGTATTAAGTTCCAAAGGTCCTCCACTTGAGAAATCTTGCGAGAAAAGTAGCTTTGCAAAATATCATAGTAAATTCCTTCCTTTCAGAAGTAAACACGGCATCCCAATTTCGTTACTTTTCTTTTATTTTCTCTTTCCGTTCAAGAATGTTCCCTATACATTGTGTAGTATTCTCGGAGAGGAGTCGATGGTAAATTAAAGGACCGCCCCGAGCGACGCAAACTACCTACGCCACTGGGTAGTCGGATAATTTTGTTGTATTATTTGAAATAGCAACGCAGCCGCGCATACGTAGCTACAGGTATATAGTATAACATAACTTGGAAGCCAGAAGAGGACGTTTCCCGTTATCCAATCGAGATCATACTTTGCAGAAATTATTTTTGTACGTTTTGGATCCACCGCCTAGGCACGTTTATCGAGAAAATTTCATCCGCGGCTGAAAAACGACGTTCAGCTCGCAGTCCATTTGATAAAGTTGGTAATTTTTTCGTTAGTTTTGCGTTCGAGCTGCTTGTTAAAATTCCTACGACGTTGGAAATTTATCAAAGGCGCGTTCGAAAGTTATCGATAATTTAATAGTAGCATTTTGACGGACCTCGTTACGAAAACACGCCCGAGCGAAGAGAGCAAAAATTACATTCTGTTTTAAATGTCGGAAAACGGCCACCCGGAACGCTTAAAACGTTCAGGGAAGTTTACGACGATAATTGCACGTCCCGTGCGCAAGTATCGAAGTAGTATGAACGCTTCGAGACAACGAGAGACCAGGTATTTGCTCGTTTCTGTTTAAAATTCGGCTTAAACGTCTCTCGAGTATCCAACTCGAAGCTGTCTGTTTTCACTTTACTTTACATTACTTTAATTTCGATCAAAAAACTATAGAATGGATTTAACACGCAAAAATATAAGAAACAACAAAGCTTCCATTTCATTAGTTCTATTAATAAGAATATAAATTTGCATAGAGATCCGTACTCTGCTGGTTACAATTAATTCAGGGAATTGCTCCAAGCGATAAATTGACAAAAGGACGATCGCGAATTTAATGCAAATTCGCTGGAGGGTGATATGGTCGATTTCGGATAAGGTTTCGACTGTTTAGTTTGGGAGGCGGAAGTTCGTCGTAGACTTTCATCGGCATAATTTAATCAGTCGCGATTCGCGTCCAATTCGGTTGCGTTAATCCTCACGGTCGAAAGTCATCGAGGAATCGTGTTTCAGCAGAAACGGAAGTTGGAGCGACGACGCGAGTTGCCCCAGCCGAGGGATACGAAGCGCGAATCAGGGACAATAGAAATGTCGTTTGCCAGGAATCGCGACGGCGCTCCGACGAACTTTGGAAGCGATTTTCGTCCATCCTTTTCCTGTTTCCGGGTGACGTCTGGAGCGACGATCCCGATAAAAGTTTCTCTCTACGGTGAAATTGAAACCAGTCTAATTATACCGTAGATCGCTCGCTCTCGTCTCCCTTTCAATCTGCGTCCCAACCCCGTCCCCCTCGACTCTCACCACCTTCCCCGTCGTTCAGTGTTCTCGTCCCCCCCCCCCCCTCCTCTTTCACTATATTAAATTCACTGTTTTCCAACGAATTTGTCCCACGAGAAGTCATTAAAAATTTCCTCGTTACCCCTTTGTCGTCCCAGACTATTATATTATACATGCCGGACGAAGTTTAAAGTCGAATTACTCGATTGAGAGATATTCGGGAAATCGAGTTACCGTTTTTATTTTCCTTTTTCAAGGGGATCGGTATGGCATTTTTTCGAGGGGGGCGAATATTTCGAGTGTAACGCGATTATTGGTCCGTCCGATGAGCGACCCTTTGTCTGCCAGGGTGAGTCACTCGACTTCTTAAATTACTTATAAACTGTTGTATGGGAAAAACGTTTGAAACGAAAGTCGTGTGGTATCGAAGGGGACGTATAATAATTAATTTTTTTTTTATTAAAAGTCACTTGGAATGCGATCTTCGTATCACGGTAAAAGATAAAAATAAAAAGTAATTAGCGTAGCGTACGTTTTTCTTAAATACCACGCGACGTTTGTTATAACTTGTTTTCGTACAACAAAGAGTTTATGAGTAATTTAAGGCAGTCGAGTTAGGCGATTCAACCTGTATAACGATGTGCTCAAGCATTCGTCGAAAAAGAGAATCGTTCGTTCAGCAATCTACGGTTTCAGCGCGAAAAAAGATTGATTGACGTTTCCTCGGCCGATCTTTGTTTCGTTGATAAGCGTGTCACGTAGTGCATGTAGTTTTTACACTCACGAAGGTTCGCGGTGACCTCCATTGTCGCTCGTGTGCTTTCGCGTGGTTTACCAATTAGATATTACGCAGATAGTAGATTTATTGCTTCTTTACGGGCCACGGGACATTTTCTGTGCTACAATGTATGGACAAATTAAATATTTATTCGTCTTAATTCGTTGGCCATCGAAATTTAACAACTATAGTAGTGTATTCATTTTTTTTTTTTTTACATATTTAATTCTGTTCGTTTTTCTGTTCTATTTATTCACAGTTCGTAGTGGTTACTTATATGTCTTAGTATTTTCATTTTATAATTGTTATTCTCCCCTGTTTCTAAATTTTATTTAAAGAAAATTGTACAAATACGTTAACAACTGTAGTAGTGTATTTATTTTTTTTTGCATATTTAATTCTGGGTATTTATTCACAGTTCGTAGTGGTTACTTATATATCATAGTATTTTCATTTTATAATTGCTATTCTCCCCTATTTCTAAATTTTATTTAATGAAAATTGTACAAATATATTGCTTGAATTTCGGTGATTTTCTTTGTTTCGTATTCACATTATTTGCAGTATACAAGCTGAAAATCTGAGTATTCGTTATGTACGCGTATATTTAATTAGTTACAGTCTGCTTGGTTCACACAATCTTGCTAGCCGTTGCTACTTCCGTTCGTGTTTACTTTCAAGAAAGGTGGAGCTTGAACTTATAGTCGGATAATCGGCAGCTAAATCACTGCATTTGCGTTTCCTATTCAACGATTAAACTTGCTTCACTAGAAAACGTTAATAATTCCAGCGTGATAGAACATCTATCAGAGATGTCAAGAATTTATTAAACCACTTGTACAATTCCTACATTAATACATAAAGAAACTACCTCAGGGCAGACATTGAAATTGATAAGACTTGACAAACGCGACACTGTGTAAAAAACAAGTCATAATAAAACGTTTGCAGAGTATAAGCAGATGACTGGCACCGATACGTTCAGTATCGACACAGGCTCGAAAATCGAGGCAAATATTTTCAGAAATTCATCGTCGAGACCGCAATGTCTGTCGATAGAGAAGATCGAGCGATCAGTTTCGATTTTTCGATCGATTCGCGAACCTATTCGCTGAAACAGCAACCCACTGTTCGATGAATGGTGAAAAAAGCGACGGACGCGTCCTGGCTTTATCTTCATCTTCCCTTGTCGCGCGACGACGGTACCATCGATTATTAATAGAGTTCAGCGGAGACTTATTACGAAGTCCCGTGCCTTTGAGCGTCACCGTGATTTCATCAATTTCAATTATCGGCGACGTCGACGACCGGTCGGTTTCTGTTCGCGTGGTGCGCCTGGAACGCCGCGATTCCGCGCCCGGAGACGAAGAACAAGAAGAATCCGGAGAGCAAAAGGAAGAGATATCGAAGGGGGCTGAGAAAAGGGTAGCGCGATATCACAGATTATTAGAGCTTGGAACGGTCGAGTCGTTCGGTTAGTAACCACGATACTTATAGGCACTATTTCTCGCCATCGATATACCGGTATACGGCCAGTATCTTCCCGGTTTTATATCGCCGGTCATAGAACCAGTCTTGCGTAACCGAACAGCCTGGAAGAATGGCCATGCGTCAAGATAATGCGACTGGATAAACGTAACCCTTTCCGGCAGAACCAGATATCCTTCGATACGCGTTCAAGCGATTGCGATTCCCCGTCCAACGTTTCGCTTTTCTGCTATTTGCATATTATTTACCGAGAAGTTCGAGCAACTCGCATTAACAACACCGGAGGCGTCCGTTTCGCGATTTTCATGCTCGCGCAGATAACACCAGTCCCGGACCATTCCTATGGAAAATAATCGGTTTACGCACGAGATTCTCCTACAATCTCCTATAAATATGGAGAATTATTCCTGGGATTATGATACGGGCGATAAATGTAGGACAAACTATCAGCGTCTTCGTTATTGTTGTGGCAATTAAGAAAGAAAAGGAATTTTCATCTTCTTCTCGCTCGATTCCATCGACACGGTTGCTCTTTTTTACTTGTTACCTTCGAAATTATTTAGAGACAAAGCGTGTATTTTGTATAAATTTGTATCAAAGGTACAAATATTCTGTCAATTTTTCTATCTCAAAAAGTGCACCAAAATTAGTACCAAACTTTTAGTTCCATATTTTGCAATTTGGTAAATTCAGAAAAAGTTATACGCTGCAGTGAGGGTATAAATTTTTTTTATTTACGTAACTGTTCGAAAAGTGCACCCGAATTTATGCAGAAATTGCCATCGCTAATTTTTAACTCCGAATTGCAAAAATAATTTTCACCGGCGTAAGGGTAGTAAAAAAGCTTGAAGAAGTATGTCCTCATTTTGCGATCCATTTATAATAATATTATTTTTTTGATCAGTGTTTGTTAACTACGCGTTAGTTTATCGTATAATTTTCGCTCGTTTGCACCGCGAATATTGACAGTCGGATTCTTTTAAAGTCGAGGAATGGCGCGAAAAAGGAAACAGGATGTAAGCTTTGCACGCGAGTCGCGGACAGTTAACCGTTATCGTTTCTATTCAATTTACTTTCGGTTTCGGTTCACTCTTATCCGAGATATAAATTTCTTTGCGCGGCGGATAACATTGGTAGGCCATTGTGCGAAAGCAAGAAAAGCCGGTCGCAAATCCTGTCTCAGTATATCTAGGTTTATGTCACATACGGCGGATAGGAGCTTAAATAAATTCTCTAAGAGAATACATTGCGCGACGCAGGGTAACCGACAACATTTTACTACAACTTCATTATATTTTATAATGTAATTTCGTCGATAGGTTATACTTAACTCTGAAGGGTCTTTTAGACTTCTCGAGAGAAATTTCTTCGAGCTATTTTACTGCCCACTCGATATTTTTAGGTAGCCAGTATAAATTTTATTCATTGCACGAGATTATTCCCTTGTTAAATTATTCTGCTGAATTTTCAAGGATCTACATATTTTGCAAATACTCCATGATACGTCTGCTTTGGTTCTTTCCAGTAGTTTTGATTGTTCAAGCATAGTTGTTATATTTACTTTCTAGCACTCGTTGTAAGTAGAAACTGTGCTACATATTTGGGAAAACCAGGTAGAATTATCTAGCTTGTATAAAAAAAATTACTGAAACGAATAAGCTTCGTTTCATTGATACTTACATAAACTATTAATATGAAACTGTTGATAATAATTTCTATTATTCAATTATTCAAGTTTTATTCAAACCAAACGCATCTTAAATTCATTATCAAATGCAGCTTCAATTTGTATTCATTTGTAAATGATATTTTTCTGTTGAATAGATTTATGTATTTAATATAACATATTTATTATATATTAGATATATATTAATCTATAATTTATTTTTTTCTCAATAATATACATAAAATATATACATTTAATATAAATATTTCACATTTATATAAAAATCAATTAATTTGATCTTGCTATTATAAAAAATTATATTTAAAAATATTTCTATTATTGTTCAAACCAAACGCATCTTGAATTCATTATTAAATGCAGCTTCAATTAGTATTCGATTGAATAAAAAAAAATAAAATTGTCAATGACCGAGGTATCAAAATTTTTGAAGATGATTTCACTGTAAGTTAGGGTTTCGTATCGCGTAAATTAATAACTAATATCGTGTAAACACATTTTGAACATCACTCAGGGATCTTTCTATAGAAAAAGCTTTATTTTTATAAAGATTGAAAGACATTTGAAATATTTGACCAGCATTCGTGGTTCTAGCTTTGTTGCTAGTAGTATTTGAAGCAGGGAACGAGACTTTGGGTCGTTGGGAAACGGGAATATTTCACGAAGGAAACGCAACATGGTCTCGCGAGATGTGTTTGGCAACGAGAAATTTGGTATGCTTGTTACAACAATTTCCAAGCCTCCCAAGGCTTCTCGTCCAATTACCTCCTAGGACATCTGCCCGCAATTTACGTCCAGGCTGTGGCATCCGTAGAAGGCAAGCCTTCAACAAGACCTGATTAGAACAGCTCGTGCTACGTCCACTTCGCGGCCAGTTCCTCTGGAGGTGAAACGGATGAAAAGAAGGTCGAGGGAGGTTTCTGAAAGGGATTCTTTCGAAAGACGATCGGTTTCTCGACATTTTTTTTTATCTCTCGTTTCGTACCATCTTTAGAGCCCCCCCTGCGTTCCAGCCAATTACACAGAACGTACTTATTAACGGGGGCACTATGAATCAGGGACACGGAAACAATAAAAAGAATTCGTGTAAACGTACGCCCTATTAGACCTTGTTTCCAAGTTGTAGTCGTTTTTACACAAAGGTAGCGTGTAATTACGTAGCAGGATGCAAATGTTTCGAAGTGGTTTCAGAAAAATTAGATAATTTTTTTTACTTTCAAGAATCGTCTGGACGGAATTTTTTTTGATACTTTGTACAACCGACTCGTTGATCTTCCATTTAAGTAACAGGGAGCTATCGAGCATTGTGTATACAAAATTTAGTACAATTATATATAATAGCTTCGCGATATAATTTGGGGAGAATGTCGAATTTTGGTACACCTTTGTACGAATATTGTTCCCGTTGTTTTAGAATTTTCAAACAAGTCTTCGACGTTGAGAATACACTCTGTATAATTCGCCAGAGGCGTAATCTGTTTTTTCCTTGACGACTATTGTCCGGCATCAGGTTTTGCCGTGGCTGTGCCGCTTGCAAACAGTAACAGCAAGGTAGACAAGGGAAGAACTGGTTGAAATTTTCTGCTTTGTTACCTCGGGCTTTCCCGGTTCTTCCGCTAAAGGACCGAGGGCATTGCACGAATCGCTTCGGATAATATTTATAACAAGCTCGAAGAATACCCCCTTTCGTTGTCTCGTTTTCTTTTCCTTTTCGTCCGTAGCTTTCCCTACCGCCCCTCTGTAGTCACGCTTTATTGATTATTCAGATTCGGATTCGTTATGAATAAAGAACACATTCAAGTAAACTCTGCAATTTAGTGAACAACTCTTTCCACTCGAGTATTTTAAAAAGTTTCCGGATTATTATTTCCGCCTTCGCTGGAAGGAAGTTCCGTCGTTAACGAAAATTCTCTTTCTCGCTTGCGTTCGACGTGGAGAAAATATTTAGAGGCTACGTTTAAGATTGCTCGCCTATTCAATGTATCGTGAATACTCTCTTGTATTGCTTCGATTTTATCATTTTTTTAGATCAAAAATTCAAACAAAACTTTAATTATTTCTTAACACTTTGACGGCCGCTGTCACGTATACGTGACTTTGCTAGCTAGCAGACGTTGGCCACTGTCACGTGTGCGTGATCTACTGAATCGATCACCATTTCATTATACATTCAACTTATTACGTTTGTTGAGGTTACATTTATAATTCCTTGTAATAATATTCCTAGCATCTTCGTGTATCTCACTTTGGTCTACAATATCAGTGGTGTTAACGCTAAAGTGGTCGAAATGACCTATTTGTAATTTCTAATAAAAATTGTAAACCGTATACTGAACTGGATTTTTGGAAAACCGTGATTTTCTATAAGAGAACGAATAAACATTTATTTCCATTGCATTGTACATTTTCTTGAGAAGCTACCGTTTTAATTTCTATGGTACAAATAAATACATTAAAATTGTCTACAGTTAATCTATTAGGATGTAACTTGAATTATGAAAGTGTGACAATCGAAGTTATCAGAGTTAAGAAATTTAGTATCGTTTATAGTTAAAACTCTCCAAGATGTAAAAAAAATATAGTAAAAGTCACGTTGTGTCTGATAAACAGGTGACGAGAGGGAAATTCTTTCTACGCGAGACACTATGAAGCGAACATGGTGCATTTGAATAGTTCTTTTTGTTCTGTCGGATGAAAGATTGCCGTCAAGATGAAAACGAATACCCAAGCAGAGGAAAAGTAGAATCGTACCTTGAAGTATTATCAGCGTCACTCGTCATAGTTCTCTTGTGGTCTTTGATCCTTTGAAACCACCGCTCCATAAAGGTGCCAAATGACAATCGCGAAAAGTAGTTTTCACAACGTCGGACTTTCCCGCATATTTTCGGCTCTTCTGCCAAAAATTTCACCGTTACTTTCTACGTAAAAAAATCTCGAACTTTATTTTATATAACAAATATCACAATTTTTTAATTTGTCTTACAAAAAATATTGGAATATTTTTACTGTGTCGATGAAGTGTTTTATCAATTTCAAAATGTTCAAAAACCAATTCTGACGTTGTCGTAATTTCAGGGCTGGGGAAAATTTGAAATAATTTGATATAAAATAGTAAACATTGGAATATGAGCATAAGTAAATATTATTTGGAAATACTGTTTCATTAAGTGTTTAAATCACGAGGAGATACTATTTACTAGTTACATACGGATTAAAATATAGAAAATAGTGAAAATAAGACGTACTAAACATTTCTTGCAAATAAAAGCACATGGTACTATAAAAAGTTAAAGGATAAAAACCTCTTATACTATTAGTTGGAATACCATTATTCTAAATACTACACTGTGAAATATTACTATTCGATGAAATATTATTCTCCTATATTATAATGAAATACTTATGTCACAACATTATTTCCATATTATTTACTATTTTTCCACAGCCTTGCATAATTTTATCTTCACCATACACGTGACCTAACTTTTTATGAGTTTCAAACGAAGTTGATTACATTGCACATCGTCAATTATTGGGTAAAAAACGAAAATTTCTTTTCATCCAACCCAATAAAATGGCCTTACATTGTACGAGCCAAACACGAAGAGATACCAAACCCCGGAGAGTTCGATGAGCAGCCAAGTGCACGTACACAAGTCGCGTTCATCGACGCGAAACAATGAGCCGGATCGATGGCGATCCTAATTGTCAGCTCTGGGTGCAATTACATCCAGTAATAATAGTCATGGCCTGTTAACCTGCAATCCGTTGTTTCCATCTTGACCGATCCTCTCTCTCTCTCTCGATGGTTCCTCGGTGCAAAGAAGAAGGAGCCCAACGATCAGCGGTTTTTCTGGTGCTATTGTCGGTAATCCCGAACGAACTGTAACAGTAAGGTAAGGTCAATTATCGCGGCGGTAGAATTATCCCGAGCGGTTTACCGGCGCTATAATGAATGTCTTCTTCTCCGGACGCTGACGGGGGCCGGGTCAGGCCCGCGCGGCGCGCCATCATCGCGTTTGGTGCCCACGGGGCCCCGGGGGCCCGTCGTTTTGCAGTCCGTTTCGCCGCGGCTTCCCGCGAAATGGCCGGATTCGGACCGATGCCGATCCGGTGTTACGGTGTTCCGATTCCCACGACAAACCCTACCCGGGGGCTGAAAAGTAGCGCTGTACGAGAGAGACCGGTCGGGGGAAGAGCAGAAAGAGAGGGCGGTATGCCTAAATAAACGGTTTGCCGTGCACTGTGTATAAAAAATGAAAGAAATGATCGGAGTGACCGGTCGTGCGGGAGAAAAAGAGACGGATGGGTCGAGACAGAGAGGTTGTTCGGAGCACGCAACCTAAAGATGATTACCTACCTCCTGGACCTATACCCGAGTCCATTCGGCCTCGGGCTAGTCAGCGAAGGGAAGTGGACCTTCCTCTTCTTCTTCTTGGTCTTCTGCTTCCTCCTCGTCCTCTCTCTCCGTCGCTGTTGGTCGTTCTGCACTTTTATTGCGCCGTCTCTGCCACTCTTGCCGCGTTCCGTTCGATCTTTCGCTTTTTCTAGGCCCCCGTGACGCAGCACGCTTTTAAGTGCTTATCATGTATCCCCTCTGTCGTCCTCGAGCCCGATGGACGATGTTAGGTTGCGCGTTTTAATCGCGGTAAGTTGCCTGACTTCGTGGTCGTTGCTGGGGGAAAATACGGAGGATCGCGGGAGTTTTCTTCGCCCCGAGGCTCGATCTGCCTCCCGTTTCACTCGCGTGACCGAAACTTGCCGATGTTGCGATGTATGTCGGGTGAAACGCTTTTGTCGCACAGGGGGTTTCCTATCAGACGGAATTTTCGATTCTCGTGGCTGCAATGCTTGTGTTTCGCTTGTTCGAGTGACATTTGTATTCGGAGTCATTGTGGTTTTTTATTTGGTTCAAACTATAGCGCGAGAAATAGATACAATAATGGTACTTCTTATTCTGTAGCATTCGTAACGATAGGAGACATTAGGAGAAACAGGAAACATTATTCACAATTTTATAAGTATTAAGATTATTTAAGTATGTACAGAGTGTTCGACCACCCCTGGGAAAAATTGTAATGGGAGATTCTAGAGGCCAAAATAGGACGAAAATCAAGAATACCAATTTGTTGATGGAGGCTTCGTTAAAAAGTTATTAACCTTTAAAGTTCTGTCTGTACTGAATTTTTTTTCTTGAAAATTCGCAGGATATCGGGGGATGTCTATACACCAAAAATGATTGTAATTGACCCCCGCAACCGAAAATAATTTTTTCAGAACGATTTGAAATTTTTTTTTTTCGTCGAAAAATTTAGGCACCTACCCCCTGACGATTTTTCTTAAAAATGTGTTATTCATTTTTAATAATTTTGTTTGACGCCGTACAGAAAAGTTGTCTAATACTTTTTCGTAGGTATCCATGGGCTCTACTTCAAGAAAAAGTTTCATTGAAATATATTCACAATTGTAGGAGTTATGGCTGTATGAAAATTGAACCATTTTTATGGGGTTTTTCTAATTTTACGTGGTCAAGGAACAACTTTTTGAATATTTTTGCGATTTGTACATATTCTCCACCAAAATACGCGTAGTTTGCTTTTTTAAACATTAAAATCGTCCAATCCGTTCAGAAGTTATGACGTTTTAAAGATTCGCATGAAATTTCGGAGAAGCATTTCTGGCCTCACATTAGATTTGCAGTAAGGAATTTTTATTTCGAAAATGCGTAAGATTTCGGGGGTATGTGTAATGACAAAAAATGATTGTAATTAATCCCTGCAACTGAAAATAATTTTTTTAGAACGATTTGAAAAATTTTTTAATTTAATTTTTTAATAACTTTTTAACGAAGCCTCAGTCAAGAAATTGATATTCTTGATTTTCGTCTTATTCTGGTCTCTAGAATCTCTCATTAAAGTTTTTCCCAGGAGTGGCTGAACACCCTGTATGTGTAGAGTGTAAGAAATGGTATACATATAACGTCAAGTGATAGATAGAGTCCATCAGGGGTAACTAGTCAAAGTTAAATAATGGGGATGGTTTTAAATATGCTAGGATTATTATATATATACGAGAGAGCTGGTTTTCTGATCCAAATTGGGGGTATATTGCGTAAAGAATCGTTGATGGTTATAACAAGGAAAAAATGGTGTGTATCAACAAAGTGGAATTAATCGTGATCGTTACCTATGCAGCCTTCATTACATTTAGCGTTTTTCTTTTTTACTACGATACTTCCATTAGGTTTTATATCTTCCTGTAACTTCAAAGAGCCGGAAGACGGGGGAAAAGGCTTTCTTACACATCAAGAATTCCTTTTCATTTCGTTGCGTTATAACTCAACCTTATCTATGCTTTTCAATCATCTTCTCTGTAACCAACCTGCAGCTTCTTTTTCCATATCACATGTATTTCTTCTACTTTATCCACAAAGCACTCGCGAATAGCTCCATTCGTTTGAAGAAGCTTGCAATAAGCGAAATAACTTCCATTAGTAATAAGATTTTTACTGTCATGCGTTTGCTTACTGTGTAATAGCCAATTTGAAGGTTTTTGTTTGGTCATTTAGAGTTCTGTGTATTCTACAACTCTGCAATATTAAAATTTAAATCATAAATTAGGAATTGAATTATTTTGTCACAAGGGTAAGAAAAAGTATTTTAGTGTAAATTTCTTGAAAACATTTTTTTTTATTATTAATTCGAATTATTTCCATTACTTTTGTCGCTTGTATTATTCGTAGGGCTTCTTGAAATTTAAATAATATTTTTGCTTCTAGCAGGTATTATTTTATAATAATAAACCATTATGCAGAATATGCATATTATTCCAATGTATACCTTTTGTTTCAATGAGAATTTGTATCGGTTTTTTAACAGAGTTAAATTATAATTTTGTTAGTATACTTGAACCTGTTTTAATAGAAAATTTCTTTGAAAAACTATTATTTAATTTAGATGGTCCTACATTTTTTTTATTTAAACTTCTCATACGTTATTTAGTAAAGCAATGGATGTTCTCAGAACATTTTGCTACTATTTCGAGCAATTTTTGCTTCCAAGTAGTCACAGACTTTCAAGATCGGACGAGGCTGACTAAAACGTCTGACTCAATACGGTTAATTACTCCTGGCAGAAACGATCTTTCTTTCCCTCTACAGAATATTTCATATAAACAAATCATTCACAACGACAAACACAAAATAACAATGTCGAATAGACTACTATCGATCATTGAGATTATACATAACATCGAGGCTCGACCAGTATCAGATCGCGATCATATAAGCGGACAAACTCGTTGCCATATATCCGGACACCACTCTATTAAGACATTCTGGTCTACATGAGATAAAAATCCACGCTCTCGTTGTACGGACCGTACACCGAAGATACAAGAAACGTCTAACGAAAAAACGAACTCCCGTTAAAGTATCGATCCCGATCAGCTTTCCTCGTACGACAACCGGTTAACGAATTACTCGGAGCGACAATAGTTATTGCTGCGGTCCGCGGTGCAGCTGACCACAATGCCCGTGAAACTGAGCGAGACACGGTTGGTAGTGGTGCATCGTATGCAAAAGGAAATCGCCGTCCGTGGAAAGAAAGAAGAGAAAATAGGTGAAAGAAAAGGATCGAGCAGCTGGTGAGTCGCCGGTAGAGAATCGCGGGCGACCCGGCGTTGTTGTTTGTTTTCTTCCATTCCTTACCTCATCCCCGGTGCCTCGTGGTCTTCCTTCTCGTGCAGCGAACGATGCATTTTCCGTTGAAAGCCCGTGGCGCGAGGCTGTTGCAGGTGAAATGCTGCGCCGCGCGTATCTTTTGTGCGGAGGATGGTCGTTGCTGGCTGGTTGTTCGCCCGGTTGCTCGCTCGCCTTCAGTTAGTCGCGCTGCGACTGCCTTCTAAGAGCACAATTTTCTTCCCGGGGAGTTTCGATTTCCCGGCCCCGGGGATCCGACGCTGCTACTCATTTCGTTCCATCCATTAGCTTTCCTCTACCAACGGATCCCTCCCCTACCGAAATGCTACGAGCCTTCGAAGTTGCACAATAGCCGATGCGCTCGTTGCAGATAGTGCTGAAAGTTCCCGAAGCCTCTCTAGCCTTATTCCTGATCGCCACCGTTGCTGAAATCTTGTTGTTCCAGGTGCCCGTTCTTTCAATAGACCCTCGTGCCAGGGATGTTTCATCGACGCTGAATCCCTGGTTTTATACAGGGTATTCGGCCACCTTTGGGGAAAATTTTCATGGGAGATTCTAGAGGCCAAAATAAGACGAAAATCAAGAATATGAATTTCTTCACTGAGGCTTTGTTAAAGAGTTATTAAAAAATTAAATTAAAGAATTCCAAATCATTTTGAAAAAATTATTTTTAGTTGCGAGGATCAATTACAATTATTTTTGGTGAATACACATACCCCTGAAATCCTACGCGCTTTCGAGATAAAAATTCAGGAAGCTGAACAAATTTTTCGACAATATTAAAAAATTTCAAATCGTTGTAAAAAAATTATTTTCAGTTGCAGGGATCAATTACAATCATTTTTTGTTATTACACATACCCCCGAAATCTTACGCACTTTCGAGAAAAAAATTCTTTACCGAAACTACAATGTCTGATCCTGACATTCCGATTCTCCTGAAATTTCAAAAAGTTTCAAATCATTCTGAAAAAATTATTTTCGGTTATAGGGGCGGATTACAATCAGTTTTGATCATTACACATACCCCCGAAATCTTATTCACTTTCGAGAAAAAAATTCAAGAAGGTGTGAAATTTTTCGGCAAAATTAAAAAATTTCAAATCATTCTGGAAAAATTATTTTCGGTTGTGGGGGTCAATTACAATAATTTTTGGTGAATAGACCTACCCCCGAAATCCTACCCACTTTTTAGAAAAAAATTCAGTACAGGCGGAACTTTTTAACGACGCCTCCATCAACAAATTAGTATTCTTGATTTTCGTCTTATTTTGGCCTCTAGAATCTCCCATTAAAATTTTTCCCAGGGGTGGCCGAACAACTTGTACAGGTGCTCGAAGTATTTCGAACTGTGAGGTAAATTGTTAACAAATAACATTTATTGGTAGATGGAATATTACTTTATTATTTTGTGTTAAAAAGCGTAGGAAATTTCATTGATTTTAATGTATGGATCAAGTTTTATAGCTATTTATGGAATGCTATCTTTCGAAGCAACATTCCAAGTTGGGGGACGGGTGGCTATCTTTCGAAGCACTCACCAATATAAAGACCTGATTTCCGCCCGCGAGCATCTCAATGATAAGCAGATTACCGTCTCCCCCCCTTAATCTCGCCATTAAAACATACCATGGATTTTTTATTTCTGCAAATGATCTACTATAACATCGTTGCAATAACTCCGCGATAATGGTTGACTCGATTAATATCGGTAGAAGCGTTCGTCTCAGAGGAAGCTTTCATGTTGCGTACTAAATCATTTTCTTTTCAAGTAGATTAAACTACTTCAAAATAATTTAAATCGCTGACAAGGGAATTTGAGGATCCTAGAAATACAGCATATTTCGAAACATTATAATACTAGTATTCTGAGAAAAAGAATAGTCTGCGTCTTTTTCGAGGGATGATTTCATCTCCCAAAATATGGTTTATGAGTGTTCCAAAGTTTTCTTTAAGCTTTATAATGAATCAAATTTTTGCAAATGCATCATAGTATACGCCAGGAGTGTACAGTTTCTCACAATGTGGACAGTACTCGGCCATATAAAGAAACATGTAGATAATTCGTCTATCTGCTAAATTTGATGGTCAAGTCTCGTTAATTATTTTTGTAATACATTGGAAAGTGAACGACGATTCGGGCCAGTCGATCGGAAACGACGAAACACGATAATGGCTGGTAACTTGGAAAGGAGGTCATATCGGACACACGTGTAGCAGAGGTTTTTTTTTCGTTTTCGTGCCACGAATCCGCAGCGTTTCCCATACATTAAAGATTACTCCGTGAAGACTCTAAACGCCCCGCGCAGGTCGGGCAGAAATGCCTGTCGCGAAAACAAGAACTACCGACGCGTCGCGTACACATAATAACGCGGTACCGAGAACTATCGAAGCGTTACTTCCACCTAAGTGACTCCTCGTACGCCGACGCTGGCCATCCCACGAAGCATAAATAGTAAGGGTACACGACGTTTCACGTCAAGCTTAGCGGCGCGGCTTAGAAAAAGTGACAAATGGCCTGACGAAGTACTGTCCTTGCGGTCGTCGAAACCTTCTTGTACCACGGGCATATTAAGTATGGACTACGCATTCTACGGGACGTCTATGGAACTATTTATAGACAACGGGCCCGACTGTGATAGAAAATGCCTTCGCTAGGAATGCCTGTTTCCTTTTTCTTTTACACGACTCGACGAACGGGTGAATCGGGATACGGTTAACCGCTTGATCCGCGGTGAATGAATCTTTCATATTTACGCGCAGTCGGACAAGGTACCCCCAAACGTGGCCAAAATTGATTATTACTTGCTACGAGCAACCATTTTTATCTATCCTAGCGCGGATCACACCGCTAAGAGAGTCCTGCATTTAGATAACAGTCCAAATAACAAAATTATTCAAAATGAAGACTAATATAATTAGACATTGAAACAAAATTTTGAATGAAAATGTTTTTTGCCCAAAATGTGGCTCCATTTTCTTAAACAAGAAATTGTCTCGTAGCGTAAGTTCAGATCCTGAAAAATCTAGTGGTAGCTCGTTGGGGTTCTTGCAGTAAAAGGACCTTGGAAGTATTGTCGTGGGACGTTACCGTGTCTAATAGATTATGCATGATTTTCCTGGCCCCTGCTGTTTATAAAGTATTCAATTATGAGCTTCGTACAGCAACCTCCGTTGCTTATTGACCATCCGATATATTCGAGTTGGCTCCAGATGCTGAAAACAAAGACCTTTAAAAGTTTTCGCTGGACTTTTACCCGAGAAGCTTCAAAAGAAGTCGCAAACAAGGATTTGTTAAATAAGCTCCTTACTTTGTACGACTCTATCGTAAGTAGTGTACATTTCCCTTTGTGCATTATGAAAGCTTTTCCACGGAGATCATGTTGCTCCTCAAAGAGCCAGAGACGAAGAAATGACTAATGAAAAAGGGGGAACAAATTATCTTGAGGCAAAACACTAATGAAAGTAAAATTAATTAAGCGGAGCCGTTTCGTCCGTCTTTTGCTCGCGCGAGTATGCACGTCTAATTTAAGAAGAAACATTGAAAATTCGATCGTAAGAAACAAACTATTGCTCGTACCACTATTAAGCAGTGAAATGCTCTATGATGCCTAGACGCCATTTTGGAGAACATTGGAATATCGTATTACTATTCTTACTACATAATTACGTTCTCTTTTTTCTTTTGGGTTTACCGTTGCATCGATTATAAGATCATTAACAATTATTGCACATTTTTGTTTGTATAGATTTCGGATAGTGTCCATGACATGGTCTACATAATGTTTTTGTAAACCAAATGAGACGTCGATATCGATGGGTCTGATGTCGTGGGCATCGATTAGGAATTGAAAATTAATCGTTTGAGTTTTGATCGCGTTTAAGATCTGTCCTCCCGCGTTATGGCGCGAACGTGCACGCGCTCGGAGCAAATTAGCGCGGTTCGCGGAATATCGGGTTTAATGTATCCATAGATTTGCGCGTGAAAAATGGTAATGGCTGGTTGGACGAGGGAATCGCTGAAGCACAGCGAGAACACGCGATACCACGGCGTACCGAGAACTACTGAAGCGTTGCTTCTTTCCAGCGATAAGTTACTCCGGCTCGTCGATCGTAACCAAGCCGTGGCGAAGCTTACCGGCAAACGCTTGGAAAAAGTGACAAACAACTTGAGGTATCGTCCTCGCGCGCGAAACCTCCTCGCCGTGGCGAGCGAAAGGCGCATTAGTATACGCGACCGCTCGTGTTTCCCTCTCGCGTGCGTTTAATTAACTAATTTATTTAATTACTTAACGATTACCTTTCCTGCCGCGCGAGGCTGTAATTTATTTTTCCCCGCGTAACGAGCCGATCCGTGTTTATTTCGTCTGGTCGATTATGGTTCGCGGGATCACCGTGGAGGAAGAAAGATTACGGGGTGTTAATTGTGATCGATCGTCGCGACTAATTGATTTCGAACGCTTCTGTACGGGTTGCTTGTCGATCGAACGCTGCTTACGGATTTAGAGATGCTTATCCTTGAAATTTGTTTCGTTTTGAACCCCTCCCAACGGGTGAAATATTAATTCGAAGAAAGGAGCGATCAGGTGTTGGATCGAATCTATTTTATTTTGAATGTATCATAAAAAGAAATTGGAAAGGATAGAGAAACAGTGGGACAAAAATTCTGAACATCAGTGATTGTATTTAGTACATTTTTCTTAAAATTATTAGCAACGATATGCAGCATCTAATTATGGAACGATCCTAGTTCGTTTAATTCTGATACTTTACTACTTCCAATTATATTTTATGCATTTTGTCATTTAGTAAAATGCATTTTCGACGCGTACTATTTTCTGAGTTTGGGAGAGGCACTACAGTTATACAAGGTAGTCAAGTACAGTTGGAAAGTGTATGGAGAAGGTGACTTTTCTTCATTTAGACGATGAATTATTAAAAGCATAACACGAAGATGATACACCCATGATAATTGCCCAGTTGCCCTCCATCATTAGTATATTAGAGTAGTATAAAATACCCACTTTAAAAACCCAGAAAAGAAATTGCGTATTCCTAAGATTGTTTATTAAGGAGTTAAACTGGGAAATTCTAGATCTTCCTTTAGATTTACACTATTTAGCACCATATACGGTTACTATTCATTCAGATTTGAGCAGAATCGTCTAAATGAGGAAAGATTTGAATGCCTTGAAAAGGTAAATAGCGATATTCACGGATGGTCCGAGCAACGAAATTTCTGTAAAGAAGGGATTGAAAAGCTCGTGCAACGTTAAGATACAGTAATAGCGAACGAACATAATACAATACAATTGAGTCGAGTACTATTTTCTAGATTAAAACAATTTAATTTTTTTATAATTTCAAACAGTAAAATCTCTAACAATCGGTATTGTTTAAAACAGTGTGATTAATCGACACGGGAGGAACCGTAGAAGAGACTGTGCTTAATTAACCTATTATCAATAGGAGTAGCGTTCCGTGTTATGGATGTTCGTCCACATTTGTCCGTCCCATCGATCATCATTCGTTTGCGTCACACCGACTTTCATATCGACTTCGTTAAGAGATTTTAGATTTTTTTTTTTATAAAAGAATTCCATCGATATACGTATTATTCTAGTTAATATTGTTTGGGTTTATTTCTTTATATTTATGCTCAGAATTA
Organism: Colletes latitarsis; assembly: GCF_051014445.1. Lineage (NCBI taxonomy): Eukaryota > Metazoa > Arthropoda > Insecta > Hymenoptera > Colletidae > Colletes > Colletes latitarsis. The sequence continues at coordinate 33,078,785 of NC_135137.1, forward strand.
TTTTTAATTTCTTTGGTATTGTGTATTATTATGATTCATTCCGAAGAAGACTATGCTTTGTACGATCGAAACGTGAATGGCCAATAGTATAGTTTTGAGAAAGATGTGTTTACATTCGTATTTCTATCATTTTCCTGGATTAACAAAATATGAATATTTGGGGAGAGAATATTGCACATATGTGTAATAATTCTTCACGAAAAATGTGAATAAAAGGAATCGATTTTCTGGAAGGTTTACAGTGAAGAATGTCCTCGAATTAAGGGGTTATTTATAGGTATGATATTCACTTGTGGCTCTACAAAGATTTTGCACTTATAATTCTTCAAAAAAATGTTAGAAAGGGAACCAATTTTTTAAAAGTTAAGGGGTTAATTATAAGGGTGATATTCACGATACAATTCTTTTAAAAAAATGTAAAAAATGCAAATAGATTGTTTGAAAGGTTCGCAGTAAAGAATACCCTGGAATTAAGGGGAGTTAATTATAAGGGTGACATTCATCTATAGCTTTACAAGGACACTGCACATATAATTCTTCAAAAAAATGTAACAAAAGGAACCAATCTTTTGAAAGGTTAACAGTAAAGAATATCCTCAAAGGGTTAATTACAAGGGTGATATTCACCTGTAGCTACACAAGGATATCGCACATATAATTCTTGAAAAAACCGTAAAAGAAAGGAATGGATATTTCGAAAGGTTACCAGTGAAGAATATCCCCGGAGTTAAGGGGTTAATTATAAGGGTGATATTCACCTGTGGCTCCACATACGTGCGTCGAACGCGTGCAAATCCCGTGTCCAGCAGGCTGTAAGCCCGCGGCGCCGCCCGGTGACCAGCTCGTACCTCGAAAATTGGTATTCCCCGGTAGGTCCGAGTTAGCGGCATCGGTATGTGGGTATTATACCTTTTGTATTCCGATGTGACACGCCTCCGTCACGTTTGCGGGCGTACAACGACGACGACAACGCCGGCCACGGTGCAACGACCACACGGAGGTATAGGTGGACAACGATAAGAGTGTCCCCCGGTTTGGTACAAACGTACACGTACACCTACACAGCGACGGTCGACGGGCACGTACGTGGACGCGTACCTGCGGACGCACGTACCAACACCAACCGGAGTGCCCATACGGATGCCATACGTAAAGGGTCTCGCTGGTAGCAGAGTACCCAGAGCCGTATGTACGTTTGAGAATACATTATGTAAGCAAAAGGTGAAAAAAGGCCCCTGGAATAACCCCCACCAGATTCTATCGAGTCGTCCACGGCGTACTACTCCCTTCCAGCGACTCCTACTCTGCTGCCTCCCGCGTGTTCCTGTACCCCCGACCCCGAACATCGGGCCGGGAGCATCAGGGCATAGACCTTCGCTCTGTTATACGTATACGTACGTATCCGGCGATACCGAGACCGCCGTCGTATATACACGAAACCGAGCCGCTGGCCGTTCGAAAGCTGAGGGAAGAAGGGATGGAAAAAAAAAAGGTGAAAACAATGCATCCTGGAAGTGGCCGGACGAACTCCTCCGCCGCGAGGAGGGACGGAGAACGAAGCGGGAAAGGGATCGAACAGTCGGCTGGATCCACGCTCGATTCTTCTTGCGGACGTTGAAGCGATACCCCTTCGATCTTACGATTCACCGATTAGGACCTTTGCTTTGCTCCGGAGTGGACAGGGAGGTCGGGGGCTCCGGGTGCTCTTCGAGGGCACTTTTTCGGGAGACATCGCCAGATTGCCAATGTTTCCTCGCGGTTCCCTCTGCTCCTGAATCCTTACGTCGTTACACGGTTTCGACGGTCATTAAAACTCTGGGATCAATGCTCGGCGCGTTAACGCTTCCGTTATAGACTTTGTTCAAACTTTTTCTGGCGATTAAATAACCAGACACATATTTGCCGATGGTCGTTATTTACAAAGATATTTAACACTTCGTTTTTGGATTTTTACATATACTTCAGGACTAGATTCTACACGTGAAAGCAATAAGAAAAAGTTCACGTAAACATACGTCCAGTTCGACCTTATTTTAAGTCGAAAAACCAATGATTAAATCTCTCACTCACAAAATAATTTTAATCTTTGACATCGTACAACAGAAAATCTTAAGAAAATATTATTTTTCACGAACAATCTTTATATAATATATGTCTCGTCGCTATCTACAGCAATCAAAGACAAACTTCCCCGTCGCTAGAAGTCCCAGAGTCTCGAAAGTTCAAAGTAGCAATTTGCTTAATAACGTGATTTGATTTCACCGCTTTTCTGCGCGGTTTCCAGCAGCGTGGCATAAATCTCGCTGAAAAATGCAGTCCCTCCCTCCCCGTCCTCTCCTTCCGTTTCCCCTGTTTGCGATTCAACAGAGACACCGGCCGATTCACGAAATCCGATGTATCCAGAAGCCACGCGAGCTCCCCGGATCACGTAGCCGGGACAAACAGGTTGGCTTTCAGAGGCGATCCACGGCATTGTCCGGCGTGTTCCTCGTTCGCGAGCTGGTTTCTGTTTTCGAAAAGCTCTTCGATCCCCGGCCACATAGATTACTCGTGATTTAAAAGGACTCGCGAGAGCAACCGGTCGAGATGGGCCGGTAAACCTTGGGACCGTCGAACGTTTCTTTTCCGCTCGTTTTCTTTTTTTCCAAGTACAGTTCAGCCGCTATAACTTCGAACCTGTTTAACCCTTAACGCTGGCGCGAGCAAAAGGTGTTTTTTCGTAAGTTGAAATTACTTGGCGAGCTTCTGCAAACGCGAGACACCTCTCTTTTCCTTTACATTTCGACTTATCGAGGTTTGAACGTCTCTCTTTTGGTTGTTCCTATGATAACATTGTCTCGATCGCGGAGTTTTTATTTCTCGTTCGCCTGATAACATCGCGATATACTTGGCTGGCCTGCGAACGCTATATTTCATCTGGATCGTGTTCGTACGCGTTGCTGAAGATTCAACGAGAGCGGCGAAAGATAAGGGAACGCTTTAATAAAATCGTTCGTACTATTCATGAAGGGCACTGTATTGTGAAGGAAATTACTCCCGATTGTGATGTAGAGTCGGTGGAAGAGGGAAGGTATTTATTATCTCTTCGCGAACTACGTACCTCGCTGCATCAACAATCGTCCAATCTCTGTCTTTGATCTGAACTTACGTTCCGTTCTTTGGGATATTTTCAACGAATTAATTCTTCTTTTAAATTCGAACGTTTTATTACGTAAATATTTCTATATATTTTGGTACCAGAAATGATCCCCTTCGACTATTTTAAAACGTGAACCTATAAGGGTATGTTGAATGGATCGAAACTGGAAGATCATTATATATTATTGTAGACCTATTTTTCATCGCGGGTTAAAATTTCAAACCGGGAGAGCAAGTTATCGCGTACGATTAATCAGTGTAATTGTATATATCTCAGTATAAATTGCAATTACACTTTATGGAAACCAAGCGGAGCGAAGTCGTTTTCTTGCTCGAGATCCACCGCATTAGAATACTTCAGCGAGATCCAAACATTATTTCCCCGCGAGTTTCAACGCACATATTCAACTATTTTCTCATCTTCCATGACAAATGGACGCTCCTGAACGCGGTTCGTCATCTAACGATTCATTTCCTTTCTTGAACCGCTTGGACCATTTTTGTGCTGTCCTTTCGCTAATAGCCATCTTCTCCCCTCGCAGGTTACAAATACGTCTTGCTGCTATATTTCCAAGTTTAAACTCGTTAAGAACGGAAGGCACCGGGACTCTTTAACCTCTCTCTGTCCATGTTTACCGTTATAATTAAATAAAATGCTTTAACGAACGTGCCAGCTACGTTTCAAATTATCTTTTGTACACTGTTCGCATTCGTGATTCGCTATAGGTGAAACGAAACTTAAACTTTTATTGAATTCTTTATTTTTATGTTTCTTCTTAGACTGTGTTACTTTCATTTACGAATTAATCTTTTTTTAATTGCAAAACTGATAGAGATACAATATTCTCTATTATTTAGTAACATTTTTACTAATGTAAAAACCTATTTAATAATTAATTTGACTGGGGGGATGTTCCCCAAGCGGTCATTGTTTTCTTTATTTTTGATATTAACAAGTATAGATGTATAATAATAATATAAACAATATATAATAATGGCAAATAGTACCTTCTATCATTGAGTAATTTTTTTACAAATATAAAACCATTCAATGCACCCTCAAGCGATCACCCATCCCAGTACTGACCGCGACCAATGCAATTTAACGTTGGTGATTGAACGAGAACCCATATTTTCTATAGTTTGTACATATACAAAGGGGTACAATAAACGTAAACATACAAACAGCTATCTTATAACTAGAATTACGATTTAAATTAATGGCTCAACATAGAGCTCGCGTACAAGATAGTTTTAAGAATAGTTACTTATCCTAGGAGTAAGATTTAATATTTTGTATAGAAAAATGGCACCAAAAAATCTATACAAAGCATAATTAAATCACGTTACATACAGAGAGGGAGGTTGAAAACGTTTTCAACGCACCACATGTTCTATTATTAATTTATCCAATACATCGAACAAATACAAGTGGGGGTATCTGTATTTCCATCGACCATAATTCGCATCGATTCTCACACAATTCTTGTTTCACGCATGACGCTTTCACCGTGCAAAAGAAGGGACATTAGAATGTTTCAGTCGAAAAACGAAACGTTCGGTAAATAAAATATCCTCGAGCGCCGCGTGTCTCGAATTAAATCGAGCGATTCAGCGAAACGAAACCGCGAGTGGAAAATTGAACGTTGCGATTCGCTGCCCGATAAAATAATCTTCGTCGTCGAGCGCGCATTTCGCCGTAACTGTAACGGTTATGAACTCGTTCCTAATAAAATTTAATCGTCGGACGTTTCGTAATAAATTCATTCCGTCGCGGGGAAACGACGACGGCCGCGGAAAACGCGATTCCCCTCCCCCTTCGTTCAACAAATTGCCGCCGCACTTCGCGTTCGTTCGTTGCTCCGATTCCAATGTCATTATACCTGTCCCTGGCGGGGGATCGCGAAGAAGAACTGGCCCGATCCGTGGAAGGTGCAAACCACCTCGTCACCGCGGCAAAAGTGCAGGTGCAGCGAGGCGGAATAGATGCCAGCCGCGGATGGGTTCGCGGCACCCACGATAAATTTTCGCGATGCCGCGAACCACATACCAGAACGTTCTGGGACCAGGAAAAGAAGGGTCAAAGGGCCTACTCTCTTATATTGGGGTCGATCTCTTACTTCGAATATCGCTGAGCCTCCACCACGGTGAAACGAAAGGCCTAGGATCGAAAATCATCACGTTCCTTTTTTCTTAATGAATTCGTCAAATATCGACATCGATTAGCGATTACTCTATCGGAACTGTTACTGGTCTCGTCTGATACTCGTCGATGTTACTTGCTTCTGATGAGGATTCATTTTCATCGATACAAAAATTTGTTTTAGTTTGATGTTTGATTTGAACAGAATTAAAAAATTGATTCACTCAAACACAAATATATACATCCGTTTAAAAAATAAGTGCAAGTGTATATTGGGATTCAACCTGGATCTACAGCTTACCCCAGTTCCTCTAATCCCTCTATTTAATCCACTTATTTGTTAATCGATACTCTTAACATCGGTTTAATGTTCTTACAAAGTCTACAGTAAATATATAGCAGCGCAGAGTTTTTATATAATAACAGCAATAATGAAACGCATTATGAAATGCAGAAGCTATTAATCAAGCAGCAACGCAAGTGCAACGACATTGTGCTATTATTATAATAATACGCAGTTGGAAAAAGATTTATTGGTCGTAACGTGTTTCAGAATTTCGAAGGGGGAGTTTCCCGCGTATTTTTTTATTTTTTAACAACACCTTGATGTATCATTACGGTTTCTTAATATGAATTTTAATTTCACGCGAAGGTTTCACGGTCGTAACCGCGGAAGAAACATCATGTTCCCAATTTGAAGAGTTGAAATTATGTCCGGGAGGAGGGTCGCGCGTCATCAATTACGTCGCGGCAGAATTCTTGGCAGGGTGGTATTTTCCGAACTTCGGAACAACGTTGATTCCTCAAGGTGGCGTATTATTTATTTGCCTCGTCGTCAATGCCTGACAGGGACTCGTTAATTATGTCGGTACGAAGCTTCCGGCGGGGTAATATTTTCTTCGTGTTTGCTGTATTATTATTTATTACGGGCTAGTTGTTTATTAAATGTTTCGCCAAACTGTTTACTCGGTAATGGACGCAGTTTATGGACGGGGTACAATGTTCGCTAAACGTAGATCATGCATGCTTATATGCTTAAATTACAGTGGCAACATTGTCATCGATTAAAAATATAGAAACAGTAATTTTCGAACAGTTCTAACTGCCGAGGATATCCATTAATATCTTCATTGTTCGATGAACCAGTTTCTTCTAAAGTAAATGATCCTTCAGACACTTTATTATAATTATTGTGCTCGGTGTCTTATTCTATTTAATTTGTACAGAGTCTCGGAGAATTCTAATCTTCCTTGCAAGCTTATCCTGGTCTCGTAGAGCGATTTGTGCAAGTTTTTGCCCCTTGGAACATAACGTAGGAAGGGTCCACGAGCCCCAATTAAACTGCCAAAAGAAGTCCGTGAAAAGAGAGGGTCGAAAACCTCTGGTCCAACCTGTACAATATAAAATTAAAACTACAAGCATTTAACGCTAGAACTACCAACAATTATGGTGTATTTAGTTATGCTAAAGAAATTAAAACGATAAATAGTTGGAGAAATATATAATGCAGTGGAAACAAATGTTCAATTTTTTACTATTTGAAATTATAAATGGGCCATTTTGGTGGTTCTAGCATTAAGAAGAATAGGAGCACAACTAATAATATTTTTAAATTAAAAAGCGTCATTTTATCTTTCTGAGCTAATTACTGGATCCCAGTTGACATATAAGAGGGTTGCATGTGCTTTAGAAATGGAAGGCATATTGTACCCCTTCGATCGGTTCATAATTTTACATAAACCTGCGATTATACCGGAATACTGTAGTGTACCTAACGTATACGACGAGTTATACCTAAAAAAATTCGCTATATTACTAAACAACGAAGACAATTCCAGCGCCTGAATCCCAGTTTCCACGTTTTCTCGCCACCCCCGCCTCGTAGATTATTCCGTGCCGTAAAACGAAGTCAATTTCCCAGAAAATTATTCACGGGTGTATAAACCTCCGTGGGATCCTCGTCCACAACGAGTATTATTCCGTACAAACTAACAATCGTCTGGAGAACCGGGCGGTGCACCGTAACGATCGATACACGTCGCGCGCAACTTGTCAAAGTCGAGCCACCGCAAGATCGTCGGAGACATCGGCAACAGCCTCAATTATTATCCTCGAATTCCAGGGCTGTGTACACACGGGAAAGGGTCCGTGCGTAATGAGAGATCGAGGAGGAAAGGGAGCCGCGAAGACCGCCGCGTGGAAGCGAGGGGGACGAGGAAAAAGGGCACGCGTGTGCAAGAGGGAGAAACGTAAGGACGAAACAAGGGACTGTTGGGGGTAAAGGACGAGAGGCGGTAACGCGGCTACGCTAATTACGAGCAAACTCGAGGATATTCTTCCTCCTTCGTATATTCGCGTGTAGAGGAACGTAAGCGGCCCGTATTCTCGAAGGAACAAACGATCGGGCACGAAAACACGCATCGCGAAGGGAAACAAACGAGCGTCACGGCTCGCTGGGGAGCACTGGGAACCGGAAACCGCCGATTTCAATCTCGATTCACCGCCTGAATGTCCCGTGGTCGAAGCCACACTAGCTAGGAAACCGATCATCGACTCGTCGCGAATAGTTCTTTGCAGGATTAATGGTATCCATCGGTTTTCTCATACTTCGCTATTTTGAAGGTCAGAGTTTCTAGACAGTGGGTCCCATCGATGAGTGATGCAATCGAGGGGGACATCATTCTACAGCCATTTTCCATAGCAGATGAAAGATAATCGTTGAAGAGTCTATTAATATTTATTTATTTATGAATAATTAGGAAAATTAAAATGAGTCCAATCAAAATCGTTACTAGTGAAACTTGACCGATTTATATCGCGTTTGGGCTCATTTTCATCGCGAGAACCCCACCGATCCATCGATACTATAAAATATCGAAGGGTACATATTATAACAAATTTTTATTATCGTGTGGCGTACGAATATTTTTTATTGTTACTTGGTGGCCTTCTGGGAGTTGGAATGCTAATGTTTTGACTAAGTCGCCGCTCCTGGGGCGCAGCTGGACGCACGTGGTTGCAAGATCGAGCGTCGAATTCCGAGTCGAGCAATTAATAATTACCGGTGCTGTGCGTTCGATTACTGTTATCTTCCAGCACGTCAAGAAACCAGGATTAAATTCTTCGAAGGAACGAAGTATGTTCTCTTATCGATCACGACGTAATTGCGCTAGTTTGTAACGTTCCGATCTCATTAGTATTTTACTCGAGTTGCCAGTTTATCGCACGCGTTTCTGTGTTCTTTTGTGCTCGAGGTCCCATGGGCGATATAATAGTACCATAGATCGTTGGATTGGTTTTAACCACACGGTGACAAAAAGTGAGACATTTAAGGTGGTCAAAAAAGTTGCTCTGTAGAGGACCCCATATGGCGGTCCGAAACATCAGCAGCCTTATAAGGCACGTTTCTGTATGTTCTAATTTCCAAATACAGCGCACATTGTATAAACTTATGAGTTATGTAGTTTGGCTGAGAAAGGGAGCCATAACTTTTTGGGTATTTACTTTTGACTTGTTTCATCACAGTTGTGAAATCATTCAATTCTTCATACATCTTTGTAAACTTTCAGTAACACTATATTTACCTATCATTGAACAGATATCGAGACAAAATTAATACAAATTTTACTTGGGTGCTTCAAGTCTTCGTGCATCCTCGTAAATTTTCAGGAACACTATATTTATCACTTAACAGATATCAAAACAAAGTTATTATAACAAAAATTTTACTTAGATGCTTCGAATACTGCTTGCAATTTTATGTATCATACAACTATCCATAAATAAATAAAAAACGCCGAACGACAGTTTTCCGCGTTATCGTGAAAATGGCTGTTGAAAAGGCTGGTCAACTAGAGTTCGATTTATCGAGTCTCGTTTATATGCGCTTTGCGTGTAGGAACGCGTATGGCGATTCGCGAATTGATATTCTCGAGAACCAAGGTCCATAAAAAAAAAGTTATTTCTTTCAATTTATTGTTGCACGTAGAATCTCCACGGCGGTATGACTCATTGCGGAACATCACGCGTTTTGTAAAACGACCAAGGAGAAGCTGAAATTTATTGCCGGGAGAGGATCGTTCCAATCCACTTCTTTTTCCGTGACTCGTAAGAACCGAGTACGCGTTATCGCGATACTCGGGGAGGATACTCGTGTAACGCCGATCTACGGATCCGCATAATAATCTGCCGCTCGATATAATCGTTCTTTAACTGCCGGGCGGATAATTATACACGCGAAAAAGGGAAAAGTCCACCGTGCGTAATGACATATTACGCGAGTTCTCGAGTCGCCAGATGGAAATCTGTTCGCGGCCACGTGTACCGTTACGAAACGTGTCACGCACCCCTGAATCATATCGATGGATGGCGGCGAAACGCGGACGAACGAACGCGTTCTAATGCAGTTCCTGCGACGTGCTCAATGACGCGTGCGCATCACGATTTACATCGACACGCTCGATCGAACGCCGATCGAAAGTCCTCCGCGATGATTCTAATGTAGGTCGGTTCAGGAAGTAATTTCATTCGTGTCGCCGCTACGGCATCGGTATCGACGCAGTAAGTCAAACGTTCGTTTTTTTTTTTCATTTACAGAGCTCGAACCTCGGCCAGGAGCTGCTGGACAGAGTGTTCAGGCACCTGAATTTATTGGAGACTGCTTACTTCGGGCTGCGTTATCTGGATCACGGGAATCAGACGGTACGTACATCGTTTCTATTAATATCTTACGGTTAATTAACAAACCTGGATCGTAAAACATATTCTCGAACTTTAACGATCGATTCTTGGGATTGTTTACAAAATTCGTCATTTTCTTATCGTGAAACCGTTGTCAAAAACGTATAAAATTAGACAGAGACGTTAATAAAATTTTTAGAAATTACTTGAAAAGTAGGTGCTGTTCGACGAGAAAAAAAAAATTCAAATTGTTCTAAAATATTATTTTTAACTAGGGGGGTTAATTATAATCATTTTCTGTCATTACACATACCCATGAAATCCTACGCACTTTCGAGAAAAAAATTCTTTAACACTACAATGTCTGACCCTGACATTCCGATTCTCCTGAAATTTCAAAAAGTTTCAACTCATTCTGGAAAAATTATTTTCGGTTGCGAGGGTCAATTACAATCATTTTTGGTGAAGAGACATACCTCCGAAATCCTACGCACTTTTGAGAGAAAAATTTGTGTAGGTGGACAAATTTTATTAATAATTTTGTTAATAACTTGTTAACGATGCCTCGATCAACAAATTGGTATTCTAGAATCTCCCATTAAAATTTTTCCCAGGGGTGTGTTTCACACAGTTTGGCGCTTGAATACGATCGACTCTTGGGGCTGTTTACAAAACGTATTCGCCATTTTCTTAATGATGAGATAGTTTTAAAATTTGGTACACTCTGTCAAAGTACATATAAGATTAGACAGCGTCGTTAATAAAATTTTTAGAAATCGTTTGAGTAGTAGTTCGATCGAAGTTGAAACGTAAGAAAGATGGCGTGCTCCCTGGTATAATATATTGTGCCACTCGATGTAAATCGTTTCACATCGAGTTCACGTTTCGCGATCGATGGAACGGCAAGTTCGAGCAGTTTACCGTTAATTAGATTTCTACGATTAAAAATTCACACGAAGATGCCCCGAAGGGAGCCGATTGCATCGCCCCCGGGTCATAAGAGGATAGGATTATTATCTACGGGAAATGTCGAGCTGCCTGCAATTTCCGGTTCGCTTGATCAACAGTCTCAGGGCTCGGGGCTCGATCGTCCGGAGGTTTAATTATTTAGGAACGATTCACGACAGTTATTCGAATTCTTTTTTAGCAATGGCTCGACCCGAGCAAGAAGATTGGAAAGCAGCTAAAAGTCCAAAAAGGAGACCCGAGCTCGGATGTCCACACCCTCTACTTCGGTGTGAAATTCTACGCGGCCGACCCTTGCAAACTCATCGAAGAGATCACGAGGTGAGCAGATTGAATTTGTCCTGTCTCGTAACTAGTTCCTAACACGACCCGATGCACGCAGTTGCAAATAATTTAGCCGTTTCCAAGAGAATTACCCACCATGACGCTTGTCGTTTCCACTATAAGCGGGAATGTGCGAAATTTCGTGCCATAAATAGGGTTTGCTTCTACAATTTACATTAACTTCATTTTTCGATTGTTAAACAAGTACTACACGACTCCCACAGATGATAAATATGTATCAATCTTGAAAAAATAATTTAGTAATTTCGTTAGTCAACTCCTCTTTCCCATATCTGTATTGGAATGTTTACAATATTTAATAGTTCAACGATCTACTCGCGATTTCAACATTAGTCACAAGTTCAACAGATTCATATTTACTCTTCCATTGAAAAAGAATTTTTCTTCGAAAATTGAATTATTTTATACATAACTTTCCACCAGTTATATCATAATGTCTACAATATTTACTAGTTCAACGATCTATTTATCGTTTTAATATTACTTAAAAGTTTAAAAAATTCATATTTGCCCTTTCATTGAAAAAGAATTTCTTTCAAAACTTGAATTATTTTAACTCATTAATTTCATACGTAACTTTCCACCAACTATCGTAAGTAATTAAAGAATCTTAAAGTTAAATACCTGATATGTCAAATTACTATTATAGCATCAAATTACGAAAAAATAATTGCATTCAGCCGTTTCGATAAACGCTTCCCACTGGAAAATTATGGACAAATCGTAATTTCTTCCCCGTGAAAAGACGCTCCAGTCACTTAACGTTTCCCTTTACAATTTCTCGCCTTTCGCGATCCGCTAAACGATTAATTGCGCGCGGAACAATGCAAACGGTGGACAGCGATCGCTATCAGTTTTATTGCGAGAATCTAACAGTACCTCTCCGTCCTCCCCGGCATAACGACCAGTGAGAAAATCGGATTTTCTGTCTCGCGCCAACGAAAATTATATCGTTACGTATTGTTCTCCGGTGACTTTCGAATTAACGAACGAAATAAGTTTCGCAATCTTTTCGATCGGTTCCCGACAACGATAACGGAGCCGTACGCGTTACCGGGAGTCTCTCGTACACAGACACGTGAAAGACACGGTTCTTCTGCCCCGTGAATACGAAACAGGCACGTTTGCGAGCGCGTGTATGAGTGTTGTGTCACAGGTCCCTGGATGCCTGTCTCGTTATCCTAATGAGTTGGGCTTAAAATTCTCAAAGCACGCTTCAAAATCTTTTCACTCGAGCGCCGTTCCAGCGCGACGACGAAGTTACGGGAATTTAAAACGCTCCTTTCCCCTCGACATTGCACCCGTTCCGGAAATGTCAGCGCGCTTCTTTTGATACACAAAACGTTGTTTTCGCGATGCAGCTCGCGCCCGGTTCATCGTTCTTCCGTAATCTTTTTTCTCGATCGCTGCCACGGATTTATTGTGAGAAATTTTGCGAGGGGAAACGAAATTGCTGTTTCCGACGACGGTGCTGGGAAACGCGAGGGTTTCACGAGGGTATCGAACGTGCATTTAAACGAACGTTGAGAGATTATTTGTATTTCAAGGTCGAAAGATCCAACAACGAATTTTTTAATTCATTTTCCCGGGAAATTATGAAGTGTTTTAGTAAAGTAACGGGGATAGCAATTGCGTAATGGACGAGCGATAACCGGTTGCATGAAATTCGTAACGTTGATTACCTAATTGAACCTCATTAAGTGACAATTGTCATTGTATTCAGCTAAGTTCAGTTCCTATCCCGTGGAGTAGTGCACAGACCCTGGTGCACCTGGGCCATAATGCATCCTATTGTTAACTGTCAGAGGGGTCTCTGAACCTCTATGGAGAAGCCATAATACTGCACGGACGTCTGTCTCAGATTCAACCGATATCATCCTCATTCAGTTCATTATCGCGAATCTATGCTTCAATGGATCGACTATCGATTTATCGGAGCGGATAGAAAATTGTTTGTAATCTCGAAACGTTTTAAAACTCGTTTCTAACTGTGGAGAAACAAAGAAATGAATTTATTATTCATTTTATTATTCGTCCTTTTGTTTATTATATTCGATATTTCGTATCTATCAGAGCGATTGGTCCTCCCTGTTAGATTCCATTAATTCAAATAGTCGAGATATTCATAAGTTTTATAAAAAAATAATTCAATTTTTCTGTTTATTATATTCGACTTATGTCGGAGAGATTGGTCCTTCCTGTTAAATTCTGTTTGCAAAATATTTTAGAAAAGTAGACGGAGTTTTATTGAGATTACGTGTTCCCAAGCAAATTACTCGTTTTTCGCGACTTCTTATCAGACGGCTAAGCAACTTATATCAAAAGGTCGTCTCGATTTATCGTCGAGGTCGATGGAGTATAAACGAGCGCCGGTGCGTGGCAGTCCTTTTAATGGAAACCTAGAGGAAAAATTGAGGGTTCTGCCACCGATAAACCGGCTCGATTGATTCCTTGTTCGCTCCAGGGAGTTCCTCAAACCCCTACGATGCCTGCATTCGCCCTCGGCGATTGCCCATTTTTTTGCCCGGCCCGTGCAAGTTCCCTTTAACTTTCAGTTGGCAAGATAAAGCGCGATTTTTTCAAGACTATCGACTGTACCGTCGGTATCGATCATCCGTGGCGTCGCTTCCCTTGGCAGACGGCTGCATGCAAAGTCAGAGAAGAGATATCTCTTCGTTCTATCTGAAATATTGAAGTTCCGCTTCCGCGTGATCGGCACGGCCCCCGTGGATCGTTTATTTTTCGCGGCAGAAACGCTCTAAGCCCTGTAAGGGCCGACATGAAACGAAGGATTAATCGCGCGAATTATTTACTCAAAATATCTCCCATAAGAATTTAAATTATTATGGAGAAGAGGAAGACTTCTTCGGTATAAAAAATTAATAACATACATCGTATAAGAATTATTAAAACAAAAAAACTATACAGGGTGTTCTGAAAAAATTATTTTCGGTTGCAGGAGCCGATTACAATCATTTTTGGTCATTACACATACCCTCGAAATCCTACGCACTTTCGAGAAAAAAATTCTTTACCGAAACTACAATGTCTGACCCTGACATTCCGATTTTCCTGAAATTCCAAAAAAATTCAAATCATTCTGAAAAAATTATTTTCGGTTGCAGGGGCCGATTGCAATCATTTTTTATCATTACACATACCCCCGAAATCCTACCCACTTTCGAGAAAAAAATTCGAGAAGGTATGAAATTTTTCAACGAAAAAAAAAATTTCATATCGTACTAAAAAAAATATTTTTGGCTGCAGGAATCAATTAAAATCAATTTTGGTGAATAGATATACCCCAGAAATCCTGCGCATTTTCGAGAAAAAAATTCAGTACGGGCGTAACTTCAAACGTTAATAACTTTTTAACGAAGCCTCCCTCAATAAATTGGTATTCTTGATTTTCGTTCTATTTTGGTCGAACACCCTGTGTGAGATAAGAATATTATGTAGAAACTGGGATATAATCTGATTCTAGATCCGTTCCAACATAGTTTGACAACATTATGATAATATAATAGATCAAAGTAGAACAGAATATGGACCGGGAATTAATTAATTAAGAACAACGAATTTAACAGAATGGTATATTCTTGCGAACCTATATTTTCGAAATCTATTTCTAACCGCTCATTTGCATCTTTTACGACCATAAACGCATTAGCAATTTTCTATAAATAGAGCGACGGGAAGCTAGAAATAGGTGGTGCTTCTAACAAGAACCCGCGGCGTTGGTAAAACAAAAAAGTTGTTTAAGAAAGCAGGTTTCCCTTAGGATTACTGTTATTAAAGCCGCAAGACCCTAGAATCAACGATCTGGAAATATTTTATTCAGTAACGCAGCCAGTTCGAAGGAAGAAAATAAAAAATATAAAAATAAAAATCTTTCGCCGGCGATTATCATAATCTGAATACGCGACTTCGGTATCCCCGCGAGAAGGCGACACTTTGCATCCAAATATATAATAACAAAATTGCACTCGGTTCCACGTGCATATTTCCACCGAAGAAGCAATCAAACGAGACAGCGCGGTTTTATACGGCGAGAGGATCGCCTGTGCGTTTTCATTGCGTATAAGCATAATGAATTTACGTTCCTAGGAAACAGATAAGACCGATAACATTTCGCGAAGCATCGGGAATAACGCAATTTCGCTCGGAAGATGACGGATAAATTTAGTCAACTATCACGAGAGACCATTGCAATTCTATTGGGTGTCAATGGAATTTGATTAAATTTTCATACAATGTCTAGTAAATTCAAATACACAGAAACAGCTTCCCCTATTGAGATATACTTTAATTCAAAACAGAGGAAGTCTTGAAAATTTTTATTTTATCTGAAATAAATTCAAACCTTTATAGTAACTCGCTTCTATAAAGTAAGTAAATTTCTTAAATTAACTGAGTCGAGGAGTTACTCGAAAAAGAGTTTCGCGAACAAGTCCGTAAACTTTTGTTACCTTCGCACGTAATATTTACATATATTTGAGAGTATAATTATCAAAAAATAAAGCGTGAGATTAAATGAGCACAGAGGCTCTTCCTGCCATTAATTAATTCAGCACCGGAAAGATTAAAAACTCATCTATCTCGCGGGCACATAGGCCGGTTCCCAGAGATTAAAAAAAAATGCACCAACTAGAAGTACATATTTCATTATTAATAAGTGTATTTACATGTAAATTTAACGTGTGTTATTTTTCACAAACAGATTCAAAACATTGACCGCCATGTTGGTCGCCTTTTCCTCAAACGCTCGCTATAAATGAATCCTAATACAAATAAACTTTCGAACAATGTTAGTGTCATTTGGAATAGTTTAAAATAATAAGTACACGCTAAAATTTGAAAAAATATGAACATCCTTAGACACACGAAATAAACAGTGAACGCGTTAAATTTGCATCTAAGTACAATAAACCGTTTACTTCGGCATTTTTAAGTCTAGTTTTTGTTTCTTGGGGGGCTGGTCTAATAGACGTAGGTCGATCATCGAAATTTGTCACTCGTGGTCCAAGATCTCGACGTAGAGTCGAGAGGCCGCGTCAGGTTCGGCTGATTCAGTAGTAGAGCCGCATCATCCGGAACAAGAAAGAAAAAACGACGACGTCTCGGGGAAACGGACGAACTCAATCTATATGCAAATGCGTTCATCTTTTATCTTGAGTATGAGCAATCGACGGACGGTTGTCGGGCCCCGTGGTTGCAGCTTCGAGTCCATTGCACAATGAACGAACCGCGGGATATCGGATCTAAGCACCGAAAGCGACGCCGATGTAACGTCTCGGTAATGAGATGCGCATATTCCCGCGTTATTATTGGCTTTCGCGGAAAGTGAAGCGTGGCTGTGCTCGCGGTAATAGCAGCCGGAATAAAACGGGTCGCCAGATAAAAGCAAATTAGCTTTATATCTCGCTAAATATGCTCGGAGCTTGGCGCGAAACGCAAAGCGTCGAGATTGGTGGCACTGCGCGTAAAAATCCAGTCTGGAGAACTAACAAATTATACAGGGTGTTCGGCCAACCCTGGGAAAAATTGTAATGAGAGATTCTTGAGGCCAAAATAAGACAAAAATCAAGAATACTAATTTATTGATGGAGGCTTCGTTAAAAAGTTATTAACCTTTAAAGTTACGCTCGTAATGAATTTTTTTCTCGAAACTGGATAGGATTTCGGGGGTATGTCTATTCACAGAAAATGATTGCAATTGACCCCTGCAACCGAAAATAATTTTTTTAGAACGATTTGAAATTTTTTTTTTTCGCCGAAAAATTTAGGCACCTACCCCTGGTCGATTTTTCTTAAAAATTCGTTTTTCATTTTTAGTAATTTTGTTTGACGCCCTACGGAAAAGTTGTCTAATACTTTTTCGTAGGTATCCATGGGCTCTACTTCAGGAAAAAGTTTCATTGAAATATATTCACTATCGTAGGAGTTATGGCTGTTTGAAAATTGGACTAATTTTATGAGATTTTTCTCATTTTGCGGGGTCAAGGACCAACTTTTCGAATATTTTTGCGATTTGTACATATTCTCCATCAAAATACGCGTAGTTTGCTTTTTTAAACATTAAAATTGTCTAATCCGTTCAGAAGTTATGACGTTTTAAAGATTCGCATGAAAATTCGGGCAGACATTTCTAGCCAGAAATTATATTTTCGGTAAGGAATTTTTTTCTCGAAACTGAGTAGGATTTTGGGGGTATATCTATTCACCAAAAATGATTGCAATTGCCCCCCGGAACCGAAAATAATTTTTTTAGACAGATTTCAAATTTTTTTTTTTCGCCGAAAAATTTAGGCACCTACCTCCTGTCGATTTTTCTTAAAAATTCGTTTTCGATTTTTAGTAATTTTGTTTGACGCCCTACAGAAAAGTTGTCTAATACTTTTTTGTAGATACCCATGAGCTCTACTTTAGAAAAAAGTTTCATTGAAATATATTCACTATTGTAGGAGTTATAGCCGTTTGAAAATTGGACCATTTTTATGGGGTTTTTCTAATTTTACGGGGTCAAGGAACAACTTTTTCAATATTTTCGGAATTTCTACATATTGCCCATGAAAGTACGCGTTGTTTGCTTTTTTAAACATTAAAATCCTCCAATCCGTTCAGAACTTATGACGTTTTAAAGATACGCATGAAATTTTGAAGTGACATTTATGGTCAAACAATGTAATTTCAGTGAAGAATTTTTTTCTCGAAAATGGTTAGGATTTCGAAGGTATGCATATTAACCAAAAATGATTGTAATTGATCTGCGCAACCGAAAATAATTTTTTTAGAACGATTTGAAATTTTTTTTTCCATCGAAAAATTTCACACCTTCTCGAATTTTTTTCTCGAAAGTGGGTAGGATTTCGAGGATATGTTTAATGACCAAAAATGATTGTAATTGACCCCCGCAATCGAAAATAATTTTTCCAGAACGATTTGAAATTTTTTAATTCAATTGTTAATAACTTTTTCACGAAGCCTCCATCAACAAATTGGTATTCTTCATTTTCATCTTATTTTGATCTCTAGAATCCCCCATTAAAATTTTTCTCAGGGGTGGTCGAACACCCTATATACTCCGAATTCTCATAAGAATTTTCTATGAACGAGATAGAAGCTTTCTTACAATCGTTAAAGTGTTCATTCTTCATCCCGTATTAGAATTTACAAAAACACCACTGTTTCTTGTCAAATAGAAAGGACACACATTCGATAGATGCAACTGGTTTCTCTTAAAAAGCTCACGGGGCACTCGGTTATCCATCTTTTCAAACTTTACATTTAATGAACCTCCGACGTGATTCGTGAACAGTTACATCTGTTATAGAAATTTATAGAAATTTTTATGAATCCTAATAAGTGTCGAGAGATGTCTAAAAGAGCTTCCTTGAACCATCGGGAGTGCTAATAATCGGTTAGTGGATTCGTGAGGCTCCAATTTTCGAAAACTGTGCGGGGTTCGCAAAATGTCTAATAAACGTGTCTGGTGTAGCAGACAAGAGTATCGATTTCCTGTGATCATAAGGAAACACCTCTCGTGCGCTTCCGACGAGCAAAGATTGGACTCTCCGGTATAGATTAGCGTGAACCGTGGCAATTAAGGCTCGAGCATGCAATTATCTACCAAAAATGAAAATTATAGAGAGCATTGTACGGCCTCTCGGCAGGCCATTTCTCGAACTTTTCACTTTCGTGTCTTAAATGTTGGTTATTTAAATTCTGGATTTCCAAAATAAAAAAAAAGGAATCCAAACGATCGTGTTAGTTTAATTTCTTTCGCAAGAATATTTTCTCATTTCACATATTGGTAGATGCTAACTTTTTAAAAATAGGATCGAATTAAGCTCGAGGAGTGCTCTCGTATTTATCTTAACGAAATTAGTGATCCAAAATGAACTTAAAATTGAGAAACATTACAGAACAAAATGAAGAATACATTGTATTTATTTTATGGCCACGGTGCATCGTGTTTGGATTTTATTGTTTCTACCAACGGCAGCGTGCAATTTTAATTGAGAATATTTCCGTGTCTGTTTACGATCGCATAAGCTCGCGAAATCACATTCGTTGGTCTTTTTTTCATCACGGTAGCGTAGCGAACGTTAGGGGGCTCCGTGGTCTTGGCTATCGTTACTAATGTCCGCCCACGAGCCTCGAGAAGACTCGTAACTTCCTTCTTCTCCGACTTCCAGGGGCTCTCGACGACGTTTCATTGACGTTGCAATATCGTATCTAGCTTCCCACCGACGCGATACACATACAGAACCCTGTTTATTCCCGCGTGCAGTGCACATACCCGGCACAGTTAGGTGTATTTCGATATTCGCCCGTGTAATCTCTCGTAATTGGTAACGCGATATGGAAATTGATAACGCGAAACTTGGCGGAGTAGCGTCGCGACTCGATGGACCATCATACGCGCGAAAGTAATTGAATTCGATAGTAACTTTTTACTAAACGCGTAAGGTAAACAAAAATCGATAAATATCATCTAATATTCGAGAAATGGAGCTTGTCGAATTCCTCTTTTATTTGCGTTTACCCTGCGACTGATTTCAACTTATCAACATCCTTTATTTTTGCTCTTCATCCGTTTTATCCTCTATTTTTATTTCTATTTAGCAACAAAGTTGGAAGATAGAGATTAAAATTGTATGAATTAAATTAATTGCAATTCGTCTTAATTTATCTTTTTCTTGACAACAACGTGCCAGACGCACACTTCTGTTCTCGCGTGTTTTATTTTTTGTTTCTTTGATCTCGATTTGCATCTAAATCATCTCAGATCAATTCCTCGCGTCCGCATCGTTCTCCAGAGCCACTTCCGTTATTCGAGTACTTCAACCTACAAAACCGAGTTGGTAAATCGATGACAACGATACACCTTCGACAGTAAATTTCTCAACACATAACAGTATTCATGCTCGATATAATGCTGCGAATTGTCCCACATATACGCGTTTCACGTTCAGACCACGGCCATATTTCAACCTTTATCTGATAGAATCTGGTTAAAACGACTCGTACGACTCTTTTAAATAGTTGCACATGAGTGAGTGTAACATTTATCGGTGGGATTGTATACTGCTCTTTACATTTTCGGTCAGACTGTAGCTTCATTCATTCGGACATGCTAACAAAAGAATAACAATATGAAAAGCATAGATTTCTTTTATAATTATGCAACTTTTCTACGTCTTTTATTGTTTTGAAAACATTGTACAAGAAAGCAAAATACTTCTTTGAAGGGATTCAGCGCCGCCAAAAAATGGTTTCTCGTTACGAGTGAACTAGTCTACGGGTCGTATGAATACAAATAAGCGTAGCCTTATCTTTGAAAAATTCAAAGCAAATACTCTTAGCGGTATGAATGAAAGTTGAAGTAAAACCTTCTACTTACGAGTGTAGAGCGAATGCTTTGACAGGAAAGGTTCTGCTCAAGCTATGCATATTTTGCATGAATAAAATTAAGCTTTTACTTTGAATTATAAACACAGTCTTTGGAAAACACGAATCTTGCCAGACCGTAGATTCGCTTGCAAAGAATGTGTTCGACTAATTTTCGAACTAGTATTCCATTCCCGATTCTAAATCGAAGAATGCTTCGAGTGTAGTAAATTTCCCATTTGTTAAGATTTTGCGTTTCTTTCGTGAAACTCAAACCGTGAAATTAATCAAGCAAAGAGGATCTTCTGGCCATCGATTAATTCAGGAGCAACGAAGGTCTGGGATTATTGGCGGCCATATTTTTCTCGCGACAAATTCTAATAAAATTCCCTAGTTTCACAATTTTTTAAGATTTTAATCTATATGTTAATCTTAATGTGTTCGACTAATTTTCATTTCAACTAACTAGTGTTCCATTCCCGATTCTAAATCAAAGAATGCTTCGAGTGTAATAAAATTTCCTATTTTTTAAGATTTTGCGTTTCTTTCGTGAAACTCAAAGCGTGAAATTAATCGAG
The DNA here is from genome assembly GCF_051014445.1 of Colletes latitarsis. Taxonomy (NCBI): domain Eukaryota; kingdom Metazoa; phylum Arthropoda; class Insecta; order Hymenoptera; family Colletidae; genus Colletes; species Colletes latitarsis. The sequence continues at coordinate 33,100,028 of NC_135137.1, forward strand.
CACCGAGGATCTTCTGGCCATCGATTAATTCGGTAGCAACGAAGGTCTGTGATTATTAGTGGCCATATTTTTCTCGCGAGAAATTCTCGAAGAACGCCTTGTTTTCCCGCTTGCCGATGAGAATACCCCCTTAACGCGGTAGAAATCCCCGGCTGTTCCGCGGCACAATATAACAGGATACGAGATGCAGACAGTACGACTGGATCGCGAGACATAAAACCGTGGTTCGTGGGTCGGCGCGGACGAAAGGGGGACCAAGGGATAAGGCGCTGTCGCCGATGGTTCTCCACTTTTGCCTGCACGTGGTTCCACGGCCGTTGCTGTCGTGCAAATGCAAAAAGATACGTCACGTCACGCCGCAGCGCGCCCATAACGCGCGGAATATAGGATATACGATACGAAACCAGACAGAGAGAGAGAGAAGGAGCTTTTTTGCATTCGAACCTTCTTCGAGATCGTCGCCAGAGTCGGGGAAATTTTATTTTCGAACCAGTGAAAATTTTTCGTTCGTCCTTACGCCGACTTCCGGTCGCGTTTCGTTCGAGAAATCGCGTCTTGGTTCTCGAAAATTCTCGAGAAAAGAAGTATTGCAAGATTTATGTTTCTGGAGCGATGTCCATGACATTTGTCAAAAAACAGAAGAAATGTTTAAACTGATCGATATCAGAATTTATAATTTTAATAAAGTTTATACCATCTCCTTGGGTTGCGTTTGCACAGCACTTGAATCTTCGTACACATTTAGTACCGACGAAGAAACCGCTTTTTTAATACTTCGTTATATCGAGAACTTATTCAGACTGAAATATAATTTAAAATTGCATAAATATTCAAACTGGTTTCGCAAAGGTTCTTAAATGTAATCGTTGAACGTCAGTTTATTATCTCGTATACCGGGGACCGAGAAGTCAGTTTGACCAGCGCAAGTAGTGCAATTCAGTGTCAGAAGTAAATTGAGAAATCGAAGATCGCGCGTACGTTTAACTCTAACGAAAAAAAACCCTGATTGCTCTCGCGAGTGTGTTTCGAGTCGACGATGAAACGCGATACGGATAAAATGAGTTTACGAACCCCTCGCGTAGCAAAAGGTTATAAAATTTCAAGCTTGCCGTTGAGCGCGGCGTATAAAGTTGATAAATTGTTAGTCGTTAATAATGAAACTAATATTAAACGCAAAATACGTCAAAATTTATGATGTCTCGAAGTTGGAATAAGAGAAAAGAAAATTAGCGAAGCGTCGTCCTTCGTAGAATGAAACGTGATATGTAAATGTGAGGAATTAACCTTTAACAAACTCAAGATTTTTATGGGTTCTGTTAACAATATTTCTGAAGGTATTTTTTATTAAAATGACAAATTGACCTGTCCTTACAAAAATGATAAAATAATCACAGGTGTTCTTCCCAAAAATTTTACAATAACGTGCAGTAAAATTCACGCGAAGTATACGTGCTTTGTAAAACACCTAAATAAATTTTCGATGACCCCGGATGGGTGGGGGGAGGGGTAGGCGTTGGACAAAACTGCATCTTTCTCGGCGGGGATAAACGGTCGTCGATTTTCAAATTTTATGTACGCGAAAACACGCCGTTGTCGCGAAATTTAGCATAACGCGGAGGATTTTTCGGGGGAGGCGTCGGCGCTCGCTTGGGAGCGATCGTTGCTCGCGAGTCTCGAAATTCCAGGGAATTCCAGACTTGTCCGGTAGCACTTGAGAATTCCGAGTGCGTCGAAATTGTTCGTTTCTGCGTTCGTTCGTGCGTACGTTCCTTCCGATTGTCGCGTTATCGTTGCCTCGGCAAGTGTCGCTTCTACGCGCGAACGAACTGGAGGAACGGGTCTGAAAGTTGGGGAAACCAAGGGAAAAACGATGAAAACGAAAGGACCTCGGGCGTCGAAGAAAATGCTGAGAGCAAAAGAGGATGATGCAAATTTGTTGCATTTTACTCTTCGTACCAAAGTACCCAACTTATAAATTTCGGTGTCGTCCAAAAATTAAATTCCGTCTAGAATACCAAAGAGTTACTTCGTAGAACAATTACGTGGCGGACCACGTGTAGTAAAGTAGCTGGGGAACAAAAAATCTGCTCACTGGCCTCGAAAACGAAACGAAAGATTAACGCGTTCGCGACGCGTAACGAAGGGACCCAGAAACGAGAGTGAAGTTCATAGAGCGCGGAGAGAGCGAAATAAAAAGCGGGAAGAACGGGTAAAAAGTACGTTAACCATCGTTCCGAAACACTTTGAAGCTGCGCCTCCTTTTGGTATCGCACGCGAGTGGTATTTACTTTGCATAAGTTGCGCGAGACCGCAAAAACCCGGGGGAAACGAGGAATGCTGGAAACGCGATGTAAATGGAGGCAGCACGCGAAGCGTAGTGGGATCAGCTTCAGCGATAGCAATTCCTTCGGAGTTCGCGGGAGAGAGAGATAGGGAGAGAGAAAGAGAGACACACCGGGACGATAAAAACGGCGCAAGAAACCGGACGAAACTGAACGAACCGAGGAAACGCGGAGGACGTCTTTATCTGGACTTGAAAATGGAGATAGGAAGAAGAATCGAAAGAGATAAAAACCCGAGTAGACAATCCCTTCGTAACCCGTTCAAAGGACGATGTTGGTAAAGTCTGCCAGTTAACGATAAATCAACTGTTACCTGGAATGTACCGATAACTGTCATTCCGCGACAGAAAACGAATAGAGAACGTAGAATGATATTCTTTCGTTAGAGCCTTTGCTTTTGAGATAGCTGACGTTGGGAATTCATTAGGTTCGCGCGAGATTGAGTATGCCTTGTCTAACGTGTCTGTCCATTACTCGTTATTTCTACTTGTGTTGGGTGTTTGTATCGACGCAAGCGTTGGCACGACATTATACGCGAAAACTGGTTCTAACTAGTCGGGGAACGGCGAAATCGACGAAAAATGGATAATAACGTACCTGGAGTGTTGCAGAACACAGACACAAGTGGAGGTAGTTAGTAATGAACAGACATATCGACTACGCCAAAGTTCCATATTCTCGAGTCTTTTTCTCGCGTGAATCGCAAGACTGCTACAATGGGAATTACAGTAATATAAAAATGTAAGGAGAAAATGAATTTAACATTTTTTGTATCTCATCCCCTCTTGAACATTGAAAATCTGTTTAAAAAATAAATAAAACTAACTTTTAAATTGGAAGGAACACATGGTGAGGTACTACATAAAATATGAGACTTTGGTATATTTTTTATTACTAGCCTTTATGAATGTATGAAATATAGTTTCAATATTCCTCTCGAAAACACAATCTTTTATTTTTCTTTGATGATTTTTTCAATAAACAAATAATCTCGGGAACAACCCCAATTAACAAGGACAAAAGAGGAAAAATCTCTTACCTTTTATTTATTTATTTTGTTTTATATATACACACACATTTAAGCAGAAACTAAAAGAAACTATTGTAACAGGGGTCTCTAGAATGAAATAGTAATGCAAATATGTAGGATGGTGACTATATGGCGAGGGTTAATATAAACTTGTAAGGCATTCACTTTCATCGATATTGTTATTGATTATCTCAGAGATATTATATGATTAAGACGTATACGTCATCTTGCGAAGAAACTAAAATTATTTGTTAAAATGAGGGTTAAATAAAGGGTTAAGAAAGAAAAGAAAGTAATTTCCACGGTCGTAGGTGCAATCTGTTACTTATTTATCGAGATTCTGCACCGTTCCATATTTCGTAAAACCTTGCATGTTGATTCACATTTTTTGTCCCCCCTGACGAGTGCCAAAAGCCATCTTTTGGAACACTGTATACCGTCGATGGCCCGTTAATAAGTGGTACTCCGCGATCATGTAACACGGTAAAAGAAAGCAAGACGAAGGCTTACGAGAAGAACAAGACCGTACGGTGGAAGAGGGGAGAAAAAGAGAAAATGAGGGGAGAAGGACGAGGTTAAACGACGGAGGAATACGAGGAAGACGGGGGAACAAGAAAGCGGGCTGATTAAGGTGATGACTGGAAAAGGAAGAAAAGACGAGCTTAACAAATGAGATTTTAATGATTCGACGATAATATATCGAATTTCTTCTGGTGTCGGAGGGGGTGGCGAGGAGGACAAAGCGCGAGTGTGTTTCCCGGCGCGTGGGCGGCATCGAGACGCTCGGAAAAACGAGAGAACGGCGGTAAATCTTACCGAATTACCCTAAAAGGAATTTCGCGGGTAATCCTTGCATCGTCGGGCCGCCAGGGGAGGGAGAAAGGAGATAAGGCTTTCGAAGAAACAGAATTCGAAAAGGGGAAAAGTCCCTCGAGGGGATTCCGCCGCGCGACGCCGGTGAATTTACGGTCGGTCGGGAAATTATTCATGCGTTAATAAACTGCGTTTGGAGATCGTGTATCAGCAAAGTGAAATAGGAAGAGAGACCTCGCCGAGCGAGGAAGGAAGCGACCGAGAATGCTTCGAGCGTGGATAGACTTTTTTTTTTATTTTATTTTTGAAACGCACACCGAGCACCGGAAGTCAGGGGAGAAAGCCATTTTGCAGGCGAGAGATTTTTTCGTTTATTCCCGGACAATATTTCATTGGATTTTTAACTCGATCGTATCTGGCGAGCAATGGTATTTAAAAAAGTGCAAATTTACTGATTTGCAAAATTGCAAGAAGAGTTAACACTAACTGCTTGTTTTATTACTGTTTATCATTACTATTCCACAGTGGTTGTTCAAAATAAATTCCTTTTCCAAACCTTTGCACCGCCCTCCGTTTCGCGCGTATTTTCCACTGTTTTTTTTTGCTATTTGTTATAATTGCACAAAAATCCGCCGCCTAGTAATAACTCAGTACCATGTTCCGGGTTAACGACGTCGTAAGACTTCAAGATGCATTAAAATAACGAGTTAGACCGCTGGTATGACTTTCTCGTTACCGCGCCAAATCGAATAAAAGGTCCTTCGGATTAAATTCGTATTTAACATAATATCAAACTTAAAAAGTGTGAACGTTCGCGCAAAGTCGACATACCTGGAATAAAACTAGTTCCGTTCCGCGAACGCGCGAAGAAATATCTCGAAGCCAAGACGAGAGTGTATTGTCTCCGGTTCGCCGCTGATTGATCGCGTTCCGCGGACGGAAAAGCGAACGAACGCGATGTAACTGCTAGGAAAAATGAAAGCGAGCGTGGCGGACGAGCAAAGAAAGAGACGGCGGGAGAGATTGGCAGGCAGAAAACGAAAGAAAAAGCGCGGAGAAGCGTTCGAACGAAAAGGAATTTACGCGAGGGAACGTTCCGCGATGAAAAGAGACGGAATATGACACCGGGAAAGAAAGGCTGGCAACGGATGGTGCAGGAAGAGGAGGTGAAAAAAAAAAACTGACAAGTCCTTTAACGATGACTTTACAAGAAGAGAAACCGCGAGGGCAACGATGGTAAAACCGAAGTTCGCGGTAGGACGAGCCCGCAAGGCTGACCCCATCGTGACTTACGCTTCTTTCCCTTTTTGTCCTTCCTCGTCGTTTCCCTTTGCTCGTCTTATATGACGTCCTTGTCACACGTCATTAACCCAACCGCGCGAAATGTATCGTTCGAAGACTGTGCTTCCGGTTAAAAGTGTGACTTTTCTGCTTCGCAGGTACCAGTTTTTCCTGCAGGTCAAACAAGACATTCTGCAAGGAAGACTGCCTGTCTCGTTCGACCTGGCCGCGGAACTTGGGGCCTACGTCGTTCAATGTAAGTATTTCATTCGAAATAATATTTAATGTAGTCGAATAAATCATTTATTAACAACACAAAATATGACACAGGTGAATAAACTCGGAGTACAAAAGTAGCAGGTTTTCTATAATTTTGGAAACAGTTGTTCTTTAAACGTGAAATATAATCGTGTATGCACATTGTCTCTTTCAAGATGGACGTCGAATAGCTGCGAATGATTTACGGTATTTCGTTCGTTGAAAGGATGCAGGTGCGCTTAAATTGCATCACTTAATTATATTATTTCTTCAAAGATAGAAATTCTAGCTTGCGTCATTATGCGTTGCTCGAATGGGAAACGTATAATTTTCTGAACAAATGCATCGTGCACCGTGCTACGGAAACGAACGTAGCGAGGCGCAATCAATCAGACTGTTAATGTTCGCCCGATTTCTTTTCGCAACGAAGCTTCCTTCAGCCACCTTGACGGGAAGATTATTACTGTTTCTAATGAACGTTATGATTAAAATAGGTGTCTTTAATTAAATCCGACGATATTAATCATCTCAAGGTCAAAGAAAGCTAGACACGGAAGGACGAGACACGGCGATACTAATGTTCTCGAAAGCGTCCGTCTGTAAGCTTGGATTAATTTTTTACTTTCCCGGTTGTTATTGAATACACAATAGCTTTTTGCTTTTAAGGTTGTTGGCGTTTCTTAAACGAGCTCATACATTATTTAAAGCCTCGATCGCCCGGCTTAGAACAAGTCATCCTTGTACCAGTCGTCTTATGAATTCTTTGTTTTTTAGAATTATACTTACGCTTTCGTTTCCCTGTTTCCTGTATGTTAATCGACGCGCTTTCTCAGATCACTGGACCAGTAATCGACATACTGGTTTGATAACTCCAAAACAGCCACGAATGGCGTTGAGAACATGGTAATTACGATAATGAGTGCCCGAAGGCGAACGTGTAATTGGCAATTATGATTTGTAGGTAAAATTATTTTTCCTGTTTAACCTTTTGCACTTTAAAAATTCATTTTAATGAATGTAACTGGCTACTCGAATTTTAAGGCGTATTAAAATTGTCCTTTTTCTCCGGAGAAAATAAATGATTGTTATTTTTAATTTCTTCATTTGTTTTGTTAGTTTGCGTTACTATACATAACCTTAAAGCAAAGAGTCGACAAGGTATTTAAAAGGCCATAATTTGGTGCTTAATAACGTATATTTTTTCCAAGTAAATGACTTCAGAATATTCTGCGTACGAAAGTAGTACGGTAAAAATTTCGAAGAGATATTTCACCGGAGATACTCGTCCCGATCGCATGACTCATCCTCCGCGACCATAACTTTCTGTTTCAACGATGCAAGCTTGCTCTTATTTATCAAACATTACAGTGGATGTATCGAAACTTATCTTGCAAAATCCTGGATACGAAAAGTGAGAAGGGACCAAAAAAAAATCACATATTTTTGAAAATGTATAAAATTTTACACCATCGCTGATGACTCGATTTTCTCGTAAAGGAAGCTTTGAAAATAAATGTGTGCTGACTCGTGTCCCGCGAATGTTGCCGCGAGAAAAAGAAATAATAGCCGGAAGGAGAGGAGAATCGGAAGAAACGGTCGCGCCTGTGAGAAGAACGGGCAAATAGGAGATACGGCGACGCGGCGTAAGGGAAAATCGCTTAAGCAAGTAATCTCGGCGAGACAATTGCGAGCATAAACCTCAAATGACCTCCGAGTGCTCATCCCTCATTAAACGCGCCACTACAATTCTGAAAATGAGCCGTAACTCCTTTTGTTTCACTGCCAACAATTTGCTCGCGCTCGCGTCTTCCGGTACAATTCTTGCCCGTGAGTGTCCTTGAACGTCTGCATGCAAAGAAGTCGTTCTGGTTTTCACTTCGGCGAACGCATTACGCGAAAAATAGACCGGATCGCGTTGTATAATACTTACAAAATTATACGAAACTCGCGAAACTGGTTCTGCATAATTATCGACGATAAGTACCTATTAATTAATAACGAGATTCCTCTGGTACGAGTAACGCCAATGTCATGGTCGTTTTAATTTTGCTCGTGTCAATGATCTGTTTCGAGTGGCGCGTACTCAGAGAATTGTATATTGAATATATCACGGTAATTCAACGATCTACGTTCGGATAGCTCTGTGATTTATAATAAAGTAGAAACGTAATTCATTTACGTTCGTATTCAAACGTATTCGACTGTTTAAAATTAAAATTAGATCCGACCAAGTGCTACGTGCAGATTTATCCCACAAATATTTACGTTTTGATCTGTCCACGCAAATCAGCTTCAAGAACAACGTTTCCAGACAGTAATCAAAGCGCTCCTTTGAAGTTCGAACCGACCAATTACTCAGACTAATGTATACATCCGGTTTAATAGATATCTGGAATGAGTATTTCAATACTGATCTATTTATGCATCCAGCGAATTTATATTTAACGAATCGCCAACTTACAGTAATTACTAGGAAAAATTGTCAGTACGGGCTATATTTAAAAATGTCAACAGTCTTTCACGGTTTAAACTACACGTAGAATTTCTTTTCGAGAGGACTTGGTTCCCGAGTGGTTCTCGCGACTCCTTAACCTCTTTCGAGACACTTTCACATACGTTGCATTTAGTTTTTTTCACTTATTTTAAATGTACACGGTGGTAACTGCCATCAGCGTGAATTCTTTATAATTAAATTTCCTAATGATATAATTTTTGGATAAAAAAAGTATGCAACTATGAGTCGTTGCACCGTATTATTCTTATTTTGTTATTCTCTTTGCTCTATAACAACATTGCAATAAATTCGATAATGCGACAATGTTTTGTTGAGACGATACAAATCAGTTTGAATTTTAGCCTATTTTGAGGTATTTTTTAAGTGTTTTATAAATGTAGAAAGAGAAAATGTATTGCTATTTGGATATTTGATTTTTGAGAAAGTACGTATCTGGAAGTGGGTTGTTCAGAATTTTTAACAGTTGCAACTGCAACAGAGTCGGCGTTGAAGGAATTTCGCGATTAAATTGGCCACTCAAGGACGTCGAAGAGCTACCCCCACCATGTCATTTGGATTCTACCACTTTGTTACATTCTCTCATAAACTTTCCAGAGTTATGACGGGAGGTTGCATCGGGTCACTACACCTCTTGTCTCCTCACGCACTCTCAGTCCCTTAACCTTTTGCGATCCGTGTCGAGTGAGACTCTACAGCGCTGGTTGTCACAGCAGCCGAGTATCACTCGAGAATTTTATACCTTTTCATATCGACTACATTGCGCTAGATGCTTTTATGTATCAACGTTGAAAGTATACGTTCATATTATACAGCCAAGTACATACATTAAATAGATAGAAAGAGACGAATTATCATTTGCAAAACCAATACGTACATCAATGCTGTGACGTTTTATACAAATGAACATAGTGAAATACCTTATAATACATTCTGATGCAATATTTTAATAGTATATCGATTGAAGATAATTATTTCATCGTTTAAGATACTATTAACGTGGTTTAAATATACCATTAATAAAATTACATTTAATTTTTTCTTTTTAACAGTACAGAAAACGTTTGTTTAAAATTTTTTTTAGAATTTTTACAATAAGTGGGAAACGTAGAATTTGTTTCATAATGCTTTGTGTGCGATTGAATACGATTTGGCTGACGCGTCTGTTCATCACTCACTGTTTCTACTTACACTTGACACTTCACGCTAGTCTATACGTACATTTCCAAACTCGATTTTCTCGAAAACGAAGCTTCGAAGTGGTGTCTTTAAGATAAAAAAAAAACAATGTCATTATTAAGAAAAGCATATTTTACACATACGTTTACTCCTAATAACATAATAACCAACGTTGGTACGACTAAAAAGATCGTGGTAAAGCGTACGAATTACGCGCGTGGTGGCAAAGTGCAAATTGTTCGTATGTTGAAAACGAGTTCGACACGGCCCGCACGAGCGAAGAAAAGTCACGATTTAAATTTTCTCCGGAACTCGCAGCTGCTATCCGTCGGAACGGAAGGTCATTGCACGGCGGTCGTTAAAAGTTGCTCGGTTTTTCAACGAGCGGACTGACGCGTTACCGCGAATACACGTGTCTACGACGAGCCGAAGTCGTAACGCCCGATAAGGTTTTACGCAGCGAGAATCGGCGAGTCCACAGTGCCCCGTGGCTGTGCATCGATGTAGACAAAACACAGAGCGCCGCGTCGGGGCTGTTTGTTCATCTTTATCGCGATAATGCCGCGTTTTATTTCGCCTCCTCCGCGGCGAAACAACGCCGCTACGCCTGGAACGTTTCCACGGGGCAACGCCTAACGCTCGCGTACGCTTATTTCCGACTCGAGGGAGTCTAAACAAAATTGCATGCTGGGTGCCACATTATGCGCCCACGCTCTCTACGAACCGTCACGACGAAATTACACTTCGCGATAATTTCTTTCTCGTCGCCTTTCCTGGCGAACGCGCGCCCAACGACCCCGCCGTTCCATCGAAATTTCTAATGGAAACGTCCACGGTGACATTTTGTTCTCTGTTCTCCAGCAATTATACATTAATTATAGACTTGAAAGACTTTCTTACGCTTCTATGCGTTTATATTAAAATTATTATACACAAGGGGCAACCAAATAATATTTCAAGATCGTAGATCGTTCAAGAAACTTATCGTGGGTTATTCGCAATTAACAACAGGTATAAGTAGACTGTGGATCTTTAGGCAAATTTATACTTAAATGGGCTCTCAATGTCAACTGAATTAATTTTTCAAATTGGTAAATGGAAATCAACTTTCCTTTAAAGGGTTTAAAAAATAATGACTCGATGGAGGATTACATAAATTTTCAAATTATTACGTTGACATATATTATAAAATATTAGTTTAAACTTGTGGAGCAATGAAATAGAAGCTTTTTAGAGGGTTATTTTTGATATATTTGTATATTAAGTGCATTATGTAGTTTCTTGGAAATTAAATGCATAAACTTGCAGCGTACGTTAATTATTTCACAAAAGTTGGTAATTTTTAGTACTCATTTTTGTACTAGAGATGTTTCTGTGGTTTGGTGGGATTCGATTTTAATATACATCTCAGTTCCATTATTGATCGCGAAAATCTAACGTCGATAGTCGCATAAAAGTAATAACACTTTCGTGTCTTTGATCCTGGTGCATCCGTGAGAGAGAAAACGGATCTCCGAAGGGAAGAGTACCGGGGAAAGTCTAGCGTTACGAGTAGGGTTAAAGTTTTCAACAAAGGTACGATCAGAGAAAAGCGATTTAAAAAGATTCGTGGAAGCTTTGCGCGGCACGTGACTTCAATTTCACCGGCGAAAAGAGACGCTCGCATGCACGGTAACGCGTTAAACTTTTCCAAGGTACTTTCGACTTCTTCTCCCTTTCAGACAGTTATTTCTATTTCGAAATACCTCGGAGCACCGATGGAATCGACGAAGGTAACCAACCTGGGATAAAGAATCTCCTCGCGTTTATGTATTATACTTTCCGCTTGTACCTTTAAATCCAAGGGTTTACCTTCAACGATTCAAATTCTATCTATATTGCTACACAAAAATTTAGAGTTTCCTTTGATGGAAATTTTTCTAAGCATGCACTTGTTTCACTCACAATTTTACTTTTTCGTATTAACATACATATGTTGGGAATTCCAACAATTTATATTATAGGACACATCATTCAATATTACTTGATTTGGTCATCTGGCAATGTACCTTATTTTACAAAAGGAATTGACATATCCTAAAGCCATTAAGCCATACTTAATTAGTTTCACCGTACTTTGGGCCCATTTACCTACCCCTTGGGACTGCGAACACCCACCCCCCTACAACCCTCAGTGGGTGGGATTTCGATTTATAATAAAATAGGTAATCTTCGATCCACAGGCGATTGCCATATTGAAGTTGATGTTGATCTTCAAAGTACTGGTTATGGTTATGAACGTCCAGGGGTTAATATTAGGTCCTCCCATACGTTCGTTTTGTACTACAACCTGAAGGAATATTTTAAACATATAATGGAATTTTATGAAAAACAGTAAAACTCTTCTCATTCGACAACTCCCTTTCGTTTGGCAAAGCTGTTGTATCTTCGTTGCAAAACTTGTTTAATTTTGTACTAAAATGTAGCTAATAAGCCTGGAGATCCTTTCTTACAAAGTTCAGTTTCGTTATATGCAAACCAAAATATTTGTGCAATCAGACTCAAGCACGAATATTTTGTTTCGTAAGCCAATGTATGGATTCCAAGCTTCGAGCTTTGAAAAAATATCTATTTTTCTATGAATTCTCCAAACTGGCAAATTTTATCGGTTTTCTATTAAATTACAAACTTTATTCTCATCGATTTCAAAATATCGAACGCCACGGAATTTATGGGACGAATCTAATAGTTAAAAATCTGGAGAACGCGTCGTCCGCGTGTTCGACGGTTTGGCGAACGACGAGGGAAAGACGCGCGAGCTGGGCGGAAGGAGGCTGCAGGTCCACGCGTTAGTTATCTGCTGCTGAGATTCAAAGTCATGCAAATAGAGAAAGGGCGGGGAGAGAAAGATACGGTCGTGTTTGCGTCTCATCGCCGTCAAAAGAGACGAAATGAATGCCCTTTCTTCTTGTTCAGTCCGGGAGACCGTTGACAACGGGACGCGGTGCAGAGACAGAGAGAGAGAGAGAGAGATGGAGAGAAAGTGGAAAAAACGAGAGAGAGAGACAGGAGAAAGGGACACGGCACGCGTTTTGCTTCGCGAAATGGAGATAAACTTTGCTGAATGCGCGTGCGGTCCGCCGCGGATGAGATCACCGCGGGAGGATGGATTGCAACATCTTAAGCAACATAATTTCGCGTGTTCGACTTTCCTGTTCGCGTTTCTTTTCCAACCCCGTCGCCGTGCAAACGAATCCACGGCGTCACGCTCTTTCTCCTGATACGGTTCAGGCATATAAATCTTTATTCCCGGGCATAATAGATCTTGCGAGGCGCTTCGCGGTGGATCGTAGCGCGCGCATAATTTAGCGACGTCCGAATGGATATCGTGAATAAACCGCTCGCGGGATGTGGGAAACGCAAACAAGCATCGGGATCTTGACCGATATTTAGACGCGTCGTTATAATGCTCGTTGAACGAGAAATTGGAATGGAAGGGAAACTCGTAACTGTACGATATTGCGTTTTCTTTTCAGTGACGTGCGCTTTTTTCAAATTATTCAACGCGCGTTCCCCGAACAACGGTACGTGGAAACGTTCGGGCGATAAATATTTTATTCCACACTCTTGGGAACTCGGAAAATTATTTTGTATCGCATCTTACGACGGAGCCATTTCTCTTCGACTAAATATCGTTAGGAAATGTTATTGGCTTCTACAAGATTCGTGAAGTCGAGCTATTTAGTAAATAGATAAGTACAAGAACTATTTACAAACACCTTAAATTTATTAACAAATATATATACACGTGTTAACAATTATACATGTAAATGGTTCGTAAATTTCTTGATATTTAATCTGTATAAATTTTGTTCTATTACACTCTTGTATACTATGCATCTGTGACTGTTCTCTGTTCTATTGTAACTTGTCACTGAATTCTGTTCTGTAACTTTTCAATGTTTTTGTGTAACTTGTAAATGTTCCGATACTGTCACAGCCAACGTCGAAAAGTCGATAAAATCATGGAGATGATCGAAGTAGATCGATGGGGCTAAAGATCGACCATAAAACTGTTTTAAACCATTTGCATAAAGCTGGATTCAAAAAGAAGCTCTATGCTTGGGTGCCACGCGAATTGATAAATCGAATTTCCATCTGCGAAGCCTTAGCCAAACAAAACGGTACATATTCGACCCAAGTCGCATGATCCGAACCATATTAAACAATCGTGAAAATAATGGATATCTTTTCCGCCAACCTAATATATACTTCGAACGAACAAGAACTAAGCTGTTAAATAAAACAGACAAAAATCAAGAAATTGAGAAAAAGTGATCCAAGTCATTAACGTTACTATAATTTAAACAAAAAAATGGCGCATAATTTCTCTGGACTTTCAGAGCAAAGCAGCGAGACTTGTATTTTTCTACGACAGGAAAAAGTTTCGTTACGGCTGCGAGCGTAATTGCATTCTTGTTCGGAGACGGAAAGTAATTTCACTATGAGAGGGTTTAACGGGCGAGTATTAATCAAATGGTAAACGAGAATGATTTCAGTGTCTCCGGGACATGTCGCCATCGCACGGTAACGCGTTTTCCTTTCGAGTCGCGAGCCCTTTGCCCCCGACGTTCGCAAATATTGAAGTTATCCCCGGAAATAAGTAGAACGGCCAGTTTCTACGCTCTATTTTACGAATGGAAATGGACCCTCGTCGGTGAAAGCAGTTGTCCAGCCTTTCCCGGAGATCTCAAACAAGATATCACCGAAAGCTTTGAGCGCAACGCCATTACTAACGGCGACGAAAACACCTTTGGCCATTCTTCTCGGAAATCTCTCGAGCGGATCCCATTATTTCTGCGCATTTCCTTGCCGGGGCTCTTTCACCGTCGGGGCCTCATTTTTAGGGCGCTGTTTCGTTTCGCGAATTAATTTAGTTTCATAATTCCTCGAGACTTTTCGCCCTATACTTTACCGGAAGCGCGCGGAAGTAACTCGAGGACGCTTCATTGACTCGCGGACAATGGAATCGTATCTCGAAGATCCATTGTTTTCCACGTTTATTGTTGCCCCGTTGTCTGTCATTCTTACGCCGGTGTTCCTTAATTGTATGCCGTATTGTCGCACTCGGCATATAGGAATGGCTACTCGATACACTGGCAAAGTTTATGAACGAGTGGTACCGGTGGTTCCACGTTAGAATTCCCATTGAGAATCGAAATTTTAAATTACCGTACGTTTTCGAGCTCCTATCGTCGATATAATTGCTACGATTTATGCACTTCAAAGTTCTCTTCGAATCTTGGGAACAACTTCCATTTTTACTGCAGAACCGAAATGATTTACGGTGCATTCTTCGTGTTCTTCGAACCACTGGAGATGTATCCAGTATCTGTTTTACGTTTGCGATATGTACGTGGCAGTAACTTGTTTTTACAACGAGATCTATTACCATGCCACTGTAATATCGTCGGATATATTCAAATTCGACGGAGACCATTTTTAATATTTTCTACTGATTGAAAATATTCAATTTCGGTGTAAAATTGACAGAAATTGACGTTTCTTTCTAAGTTTGCTGGTGTAATTGCCGATATAATTGCTACAATTTATTCACTTCAAAGTTCTCTTTGGATCTTGGGAACAACTTCCATTTTTACTGGAGAACCGAAATGATTTACGGTGCATTCTTCGTGTTCTTCGAACCACTGGAGATGTATCCAGTATCTGTTTTACGTTTGCGATATGTACGTGACAGTAACTTGTTTTTACAACGAGATCTATTACTATGCCACTGTAATATCGTCGGATATATTCAAATTCGACGAAGACTATTTTTAATATTTTCTATCGATTGAAAATTGACAGAAAGTGACATTTTTTTCTAAGTTTGCTGGTAAACTTGGCAATAAAGCTTGCTCAACGGAGCAACTAACTGCCTTAGGCGCGATTCGATGTCGGAAGTGATCGATATAAACCGCATTCCTCGAATATTAATTAATCGGTATAGCTGCCTGCGCGAGGAAACTATTTTCCCTTAATAATAGCCAAGATTGTGCTTGAAACACGAGACTTTGATAGTAAATTCGATAGCTGAGTGGGATCGGTTACGCAAGGTTTAAATCAAGTTATATAGTTACTTAGTAATTTCTTGAACAAACTATCCTTAATAGAATGCAATATTTGTACAAAAACATTTAACGTCCAACGATCGATTCGTAAATTATTTACGGTGGTACTATCAACTGGATCGCCCTATTATTTTTGTTGCACACCGTAAACTATGATTGCCTGCGACATGTTTATGCGTTCGAAGAAATTTACGGGCCCTCCGAGCATTCGCAGAATTCTTACGTTGTCGAGATTACTTATCGCTCAATTAGATTTGTCTAACCGTGCGTCGGGTTCGTAATCTCCATCAATCAAGAATCAGAATGACGACTCATTAAAACAGGAATCGAGATTCCGATTACGCACCGCGTATCGATTGGCATTTATCGATCGAGTTACATTCCGCCGTACCCTTTCTTCGACTCTAGACAGTTCTTTGAACGATCCGGTCCCGCGTACGTGGACATTTTCCAATCCATAACGATCCCTTTCCGTCTACTTCATCGAAGCGAGAGCCCCCCGGGACCGATAACTATGCGCGTTTCGTGCATAACGCGGCGCGACCGATCGGTCCGCGGTCTACGACCGGCGGTCTCGTAATTACACGACCGAATGAACATGCAAGAAGCCGGCGACGACAAGGTGTAGGGTTCTTTCTTGCCGTGGACGAAACGGGAACGAGAAACCAGCGAGAAAATAAAGTGCCCCTGCCGCCGGTCGGAGTCGATATTCATCAAAGTCGGTGATTCAATTAACCGACTAGGATGATTTCTGGAGGGCATTTCCGTCGGTGCACCCTACGGGAGATGGGAGACATCGATAGAAGGGAAACCTCGGGGACAGGGTGAAAGAATATATCCGCCTCGATCGGCGGAAAATCTTCCACGCGAATCAGATACGAGTAATTGTCCGCTGGGGACTTTGATTTTACGTCTCTTTGTAGTTCATTATTTGGACCCTTTCAGCTTTTTTTTTAAAGGGATTTTTGGTAGGAAGTTTGATCCCTTAGATAATATTTTAATTTGTTACGAAGTTTGATATCATATTTTTGAAAATATATGACTTATAAACCAGAATTTATTTGGACACGATGTCACCTAAGCTCAGAACACACTACTCGACTCAGGAGTAGCTATATGAATATACAGGGTGGTCTAGGGAAAATTTTAAGAGGAGATTCTAGAGACCAAAGTAAGACGACAATCAATAATATCAATTTCTTGATAAACGCTTCGTTAAAAAGTTATTAAAAAATTAAATTCGAAAATTTCAAATCATTCTGGAAAAATTATTTTTGGTTTCGGGGGTCAATTGCAAGCATTTTTGGTCAACAGACATACCCCCGAAATCCTACGCACTTTCGAGAAAAAAATTCTTTACCGAAACTATAATGTCTGACCTTGACATTCCGATTCTCCTGAAATTTCAAAAAGTTTCAAATCATTCTGGAAAAATTATTTTCGATTGCAGGGGCCGATTACATTCATTTTTGGTGAATAGACATGCCGTCAAAATCCTACCCACTTTCTAGAAAAAAATTCGAGTAAGTGCTGAAAATTTTAGGTGAAAAAAAAGACTTTCGAATCGTCTTGGAAAAATTATTTTTAGTTGCAGGGATCAATTGTAAGCATTTTTGGTCAACAGATATACCCCCGAAATCCTACTCAGTTTCGAGAAAAAAATTCCTTACCGAAAATATAATCTGAGGCCTGAAATGGTTCCCCGAAATTCCATGCAAATCTTTAAAACATCATAACTTCTGAACGGATTGGCCGATTTTAATGTTTAAAAAAGCAAACTACGCGTATTTTGGTGAAGTATATGTACAAATCGCAAAAATATTCGAAAAGTTGGTCCACGACCTCGCAAAATGAGAAAAACCCCATAAAAATGGTCCAATTTTCAAACAGCCATAACTCCTACAATAGTGAATATATTTCAATGAAACTTTTTTCTGAAGTAGATCTCATGGGTACCTATAAGAAAGTACAAGACAACTTTTCTGTAGGGCGTCAAACAAAATTATTAAAAATCAAAAACGAATTTTTAAGAAAAATCGACAGGGGGTAGGTGCCTAAATTTTTCGACGAAAAAAAAAAATTTCAAATCGTGCTAAAAAAAATATTTTTGGCTACAGGGGTCAATTACAATCATTTTTGGTCAATAGACATAACCCCGAAATCTTACCCACTTTCTAGAAAAAAATTCGAGAAGATGTGAAATTTTTCGACAAAATTAAAAAATCTCAAATCGTTCTAGAAAAATAATTTTCGTTTTCCGGGGTCAAATACAATCATTTTTGGTGAATGGATATACCACAGAAATCCTGCTCATTTTCGAGAAAAAAATTCAGTACGGTCGGAACTTTAAACGTTAATAACTTTTTAACGTAGCCTCCATCAATAAATTGGTATTCTTGATTTTCGTCTTATTTTGGCCTCTAGAATCTCGCACTAAAGTCAGGGGTGGCCAAACACCCTGTATATTTTAAAGTTACTGAAGATATCTCAGCATATTTACTTTCTTTAAATTTGCACTTCTCAACAGGTTTAACCCTAGGTTAAGAAAAAAAAAGGTTTTTTTTCTGCATAACTTTGCAAGGTAATTTAACTAATTTCAGTCCTTTACACCATACGAGACCATAGGAAGTTGTGACATTATATTAAAAAGTAAATTTTTGTATCCTGAGAAAAAACTTGAAGTTTCTTCCTTTTTCCGATAAACTCTTCGTTTGTTAGGACTCGATGCGTTCTTTGCAGCGTGTATCGAGATTGTTGCTTTGTATAGGGTAATGGATCGATGCACAAAACCTATGCAACAACGTAATAGTAAATAAGGGCGGGGCGTGGAGAAGGAGTTGCACAAAAAAGGGACGCGCGACTTATGTATTCGAAGATTGCAGGATGGGAGTAGCTTCGTGCGTGCGAGCATCCGGCTGACGGAATGCGTGTTATGGAACGATTTACTTAATACGTTGCGAATAAATTGTGAATGTATTCCTTATACGCGCATAACTTCATAAAAAGGAGATGTTATACACGGGGAGAACGACGATTACTCGCGTCGCGCCGCGTGTAAAGGATGTGAATTACATTACGAATTGAATTTACAGAATTTGTAACCCCCGTGTTGACGAATATGTAACTGCAAGAACTTTCGTGCACAAACAGTTTGCATGCGATTACGAATTTTCTACACGGAACGAATAACGATAGAAAAACATTAAACAGGATAATTATTGCAGAATATAGGAACGATGAATTTTCTAATGTAAATTTATCGTAATTTGTAATTTTTTCCAGCGGAACTCGGGGATTACGATCCAAGGCGGCATTCCTTGGGCTATGTGACTGAATTTCGATTCTTAGCCAATCAAACTACGGAACTGGAGAACCGCATAGTGGAACTTCACAAAACTCTCGTGTAAGTATTTCGTACAAACTATTTTGTTGTCTATATTCGTATCGATCGTAGTAATTTAAAAAATAACAAATGACACCCTTTTCAGAGGACAATTACCCTCCGCGGCGGAGCTGAATTACCTGGACAAGGTGAAATGGCTCGAAATGTATGGGGTCGATTTGCACCCTGTCTTGGTAACTATCCACTTTTCGTACTTAAAAAAAAGAATCTATTTCGGATAATTCGTGAAAACCCTGTAATCTTGGTTCGCAGGGCGAAGATAGCGTGGAGTACTTTTTGGGTTTGACGCCCAGCGGGATAATATTGTTGCGCAACAAGACCAAAGTGGGAAATTACTACTGGCCTCGGATCAACAAAATCTATTATAAGGTAGGTAATCATCAGACTGCTGACCTTTATACAAATTCATACTTTTATTAATAAAATTAATGAAATGGATGCTTCGTAGTTGCCTCGACCCCTAAAAATAATAATTCGTATCTTACTTTAAGTATTTCTTATATTTTGACATATTCACGCTAGAACTAACGAATTGACTCATTCGTAATTTCTAATAAAAATTGCTACAAAACTCTTGATAGTTTTCTATATGGTAATGAATAAACATTTATTTCCACTGCATTATACAGGGTGTTCGGCCAACCCTGGGAAAAATTTTAATGGGAGATTCTAGAGGCCAAAATAAGACGAAAATCAAGAATACTAATTTGTTAATTGAGGCTTCGTTAAAAAGTTATTAACGTTTAAAGTTCCGTCTGTAAAACGGGAATCTGCGCACAGCTGCGTGCATGCAATAGTGGTTCTCATTCAGCGTGGGCAGATCGCCGTTCTACAAGCGGAACTTTAAACGTTAATAACTATTTAACGAAGCCTCAATCAACAAATTGCTATTCTTGATTTTCGTCTTATTTTAGCTTCTAGAATTCCCCATTAAAATTTTTCCCAGAGGTGGCAGAATACCCTGTATATTTCTCCAACTATCTATCGTTACAATATCTTGAGTACAAATAAATACACAATAATTGTTCCAGCGTTAAGTGCATTCTGTAGTCTTTTGGGAATCAAAATTCCCCGTAAATGCATAAACACTCGCAGTCTGGTAATCCTCGACGTAATTTTCGAGAATGTATTACCCAAAAATGCCTCCTTAATAGCAAGCAACGTATATTAAAATATTCTTACGCTATTTTCCAGGGTAGATACTTCATGCTGAGGGTCAGCGAGAAGAACTCCGAGGAAAGGACGCACGGTTTCGAGACGCCGTCGAAAGGAGCGTGCAGACACCTCTGGAAATGTTGTCTGGAGCACCAGGCGTTCTTCCGTCTGATGGCCACCGGGCCGCCGCCTCTGAGTCCTTACTCTCGTTTCCGGTCGTACAGCCCTCCGTCCGGCTCGGAGAAGCACACGGTGATCAGACGGAATCCGCCGCCGATTTTCCAGAGAACTCCCAGCCGTAGAGCGCAACGACGTGTGGTGGAGGGCCAGGAAATGGTTGGGCCTTTCGTGGAAACACCTGCCGCCGTGAATCCGAATCCGTGCAACAATCCAACGAGCGGGAACGTTTTGTGCAGCACGCAGAACGCGAGGCAGGTGAACAGCTCGAGCCCTAGGAGCACCAGGAGCGCGCCTTGGACCCAGAGCCAACCGCGGGGCCTTTATACTTCGTCTAGTCCTCGGTCCGTCCGCTCCGCGGGAACGGCACCGGCAGTACGTTTCCCAAACTTCTAATTAATTAGAATACATCTCTATATATTTAACCCATTCACAGTTAATTACGTACTCTTCGTTACGAGTTCAGATTGGTTGCAATTGGTCACGGAATAACTTTATAACCATTCGAGTTAGGAATCGTTAGAAAGGATGAACGAAAATATTATCAAGAATACCAATTTGTTGATTGAGACTTCGTTTAAAAGTTATTGACGTTTAAAGTTCCATATCAAACGGAAAATTTTTCGACGGAAAAAAAAATTTCAAATCGTTCTAAAAAAAATTATTTTTAGCTAAGGGGGTTAATTACAATCACTTTTGGTCGTTACACGTACCCCCGAATTTCTACTCACTTTCGAAAAAAAAATTCGAGTTCTTAATTTTTCGATGAAATTAAAAAATTTCAAATCGTTCTGAAAAAATTATTTTCAGTTGTGGGGGTCCATTACAATTATTTTTAGTGAACAGACATACCCCCGAAATGCTACGTACTTTCGAGAAAAAAATTCGCGTAGGGAGACAAATTTTATTAATAATTTTGTTAGTAACTTTTTAACGAAGCTTCAATCAAGAGATTGGTATTCTTGATTTTCGTCTTATTTTGGCCTCCAGAATCTCTTATTCCATTTCAGTTGTATATCTATAATTGAGGATCGTTAGATTTTGTGAAATTCCACGCTTTAAATTTACCTGACAGTGAATGGGTTGATATACTATTTTATTTAGAACTCTGCACAGGTCTTCGTATTTTATATCCGAGCTTCTTCACGCCAGGGTTGTTAATACGAATTTTCGCGTACCGATAAAGTATCTGAATGTTCGTAGTAAACTGTAAATTGAGTAAAACATCTCGAACGAAACAGTTTATCTCTTCTGAACAAGTCAATCATCTACCCATAAACTTTAACTTCCCATTTAAACTCTATTAACATTTTCTTTTAAGTCATTCGAGCCGCGCGAGGATATTTTCTTTCGCGGTAGAAATTACTTTCTCATATTAATTATAGTTTCTCCGGGCTGCAGATATTAGTTAAACAGGATACTCATTCGACCAAACCAGGTGTTCGCCATCTGGTTATATTTCGCATAACCGTCTGCGTAGTCGGTTAACTGGATTCCAGCCATGATTTTTTGTGCATGGATTGTCGTAATTCAACTACTCTCCACCATGCGTTACGGCCTTTCGCAAAAAGTTCTTCTTCGTCTGCGTTAACTTTAGTCCTTTTGGCTTCTTCGCTACCTTAACATTGCTTCTAATTATTCTATATATCTTAGAAATTTAGCATATTATATAAAAATACTGTACGATGTAAAGATGCATTTTTAACTAATCTTATCCGGTTGCTCTAGAGACACTATAAGTTAATTGCACGCTAATAAAATTTAAGTTCCCAAGGACCCTAAACGACCCCGAGAGTCAGACTCGAGTCATCCTAGGGTTAATCACTACACAACGTTGCGTTCGAAGAGTATATGTGAAACTAGACTTCCGTCCTTCTGAATCTTTCTCATGCTATGCTTATGTTGTCCAATTAACTGCTAATTGTCACGCAAATTTTGTAACCCACTGAGCTAAATTGTTATTTTACATGATTGTCGGTTCGGAGGATCTATATGAAAGAAAACTTTTGCGTAGACCTAGTAATAATATTTATCGCGAGGCTATACTTTGGTTTTGTTGATATTTATTAGATAGTTATAGTTAAGTGATTACTCGTTCGATTTTTAGCTCTTAAGCAGGCTCCAGCGAAGGAGCAGCTCCGTGGAGAGCCAAAGTTCAGGGGACAGTCACAGCCGCGGTGGTCATCGTAGAAGAAGTCATAGTCATAGTCATCGAAGACATAGTCGCCACTCTGATTGCGAATCCGAGCTTTCGAGAGGCTCGGACACCAGGTCAGGCCACCGCAAGCACCGCAGGAAGCACAGAAGTTCCCGGTCTTCTAGGTACAGTTACCAATAATCATCCTTTAAAGGACAATATTTAACAATTACCATTTTTGGTACTCGTCGGAAAAATAAAATTTTTCATAGCATCTGTAAATCGTAAGAAATCGGGAAACATTTAATTGACACGCGATGGAAAATTAATTCAAGAAGATCATAGCGATAGAAGCAGAGTCTAATATATTTATTAAATGTTTCGATGTTCTGGTTCTCTTTGTTATAGAAAAAATTCAATTAACCTACATGATTAAATGAATAAGAATATTCTATTATATCGATTGTTCTCACACGAATATGCTACTTTTTTTTATCTATTTAATTATGTAAGTTAATTAAATCTCTTGTATATTGAAAATAATCCCAAAGAATGAAATGTAACGTTTAATAAATATATCAAACTTTGCTTGTACGATCTACTTTGATTAATCTTTATAGAAATATTATATATAGCAACTGTGATGGGAAAATTATAATAAGTATGCCTAAAGGTCGGAGTGTTTTAACAATCGCCTGATTCACATGTTCAATCCTCGTTTCTTTGTACAACGGTCTATTTCCGAAGCAATTATTCGGGAAATCATTCAGAAAGTAGGAAATCTAGCAAAACGGAGAAATCACAAAATTGCTGTTACTTAGAAAATAACATGCGTTAATTCGATGATTAAGTTACACTCATCGTACTCTGATATTTAGAGTTTGTCACGATTATTTAAAACTATTTCTCTCTCGACGAGCACCAGTGGTGGTAATTTTGGGGCATTGTTCTTCCAAACAATAAATATATCCTCATCGCGGAGGGAGTTTAAACAATACCATTCGATTTAATCGACCTCGTTGCATCTTCCGCCGTGCATCAAGTCGATTGACCGTCTTAGATGCGCGTTCCGGCTTAATTGGTAATTAATTGGAGTAATAAAGGCTCCTTAGACGGTCATGTGAAAACGAAACAACTCGCTAGAATGTCTTGGCTGGGTTCATCGACCGTGAGGACGGGAAAGAAGCCCTCGTACTCATTATACTCTCACGGTAGGGTACATAAACTGCGTAAAGGTGATAATTATTTTAATGACGACGCGCTCGGGAAGTATCAACCGCTGGCAACGAAATCTCCTGATGATGCTTTCGCATTATTCAATGAAAAATGAATGCGTGAGGACCGGTCCCGTAATCACGGCTTGACAAACGCGTACGATTCAAATCTAATTTATCACTGTGACGCGTATAATGCTCGCCGGTGTTCCCCGAATTAAACTACACTCTAGACCGTAATGCTCGTTACTACGTTTGTACGTAAACCTTTTCAGACACGAATTGGTGGACTCCGAACCGCAATGGAGGGAAGCGCAGAAGCGGAAGGGCGAAGGAGTCCAACGAGCTGTCGTAAGTTCGAATAAACAACGTGATTTCGTGCATTCAATTTTTATAAGGACTCCCGGCACATTCAGAAATCTTCCTCGCTTTATACTCTTTTCTTGTTTTTTTTTTCGTAACACGTAATTAAAGTGAATACGATACTGTGATAGGTGAGCCACACAGAACCTAGACGGAGGCATAGGAGCAGGCACCGGAGTCCTTCTCAGAAACAACCACTGCCAGACGAGCTTAGGAAGTACGTTTCATTGAACAATATCTTTTGAGGACTCGAGACCTTGATAAGAAAATTGTAGTTAGTTTTAAAGAGAAAAACATTTAAACATTGTCTGATCGATCGAGGAAAAATTGGGACCAAGATATAAAAAATGATTTAATTACCAAATTGAAAAGAATTTATTTGGCACGGTCCCTGTAAAGATCATGTCTCGTGCATAGCAACGTAAGGATTAAGGTAACGGTTAATTTTCCAGACATTTGGAGTTTGGATTAATCGACACAACGGGAATGAGCGAGCAGCAACGACGAGAGATACCATATACGGTGGTTCAGTCGCAAACTGTACAGCAATGTCCCCTACAGTCTAGCAATTCCCGATTGGATGACGCAGACTCGTCGTCCCTGCCTAGGTACGATGATCTCAAGGCGGCCTGCAACATCCACAACCATCCTCCGCAACTGGAGGATGAGACGGGATCCGTAGTCATTGTTTAAAATCCCCTTTGCATGTGTTTTTTTTTTTTTTTTTTTATTTATTCAGAGCATGTACATTATCTACTATAAGCATGCCCCCTATTATTTATTTCGAAGCATGACAGATCCTTAATAAATCGATGAGATTAACAGCTTGTCGCACCTGTTTATTTATGTCCTGGCTGGCACCTACTGATCGCTTTCTGCTACTCCATGGAAGTGCGTTGTTGTTCCGTGGAATTACCATCCTCGGAATTGTAGTATTTGTTCGTTGTGTGTCTCGTTGAACAGTTTTCTTTGTGTATTGTGTGTTTTTTTTGCATCGTGTACTCGTCGAACATATGTCGGTATTTGGGAGTGTCGAGATTACTGGTGTATTGTCGTTGTTAAAAAGATCGTTTAAAATTCTCACGAACGCTCTCGAATCCCCCTTTAGGTGTTCGGTGTATCGTTAGGATACCGTAAACTTTTAAATATATTGGCGTACGTGAAATTAATCGACGGATGATACAGTTGTTGGCGTGATTATTAATGTTATATCGTTACGAATAAAAGATATGTGTATCGCTAAGGAATGCAACATAGCTCGTAGTATGTATTAACCGCATTTGTTCGTTTTGGTAAACTAAAATATATATATGTACATGCATCGATGTCGGAATGGTGCCCGATCTGGGATGATCGTTAAGTTTGGAGTGATATCGAAGACTGTCAAGGACTCACTTTCAGAACGATCGGATCCGTTGGCAAAAGAAACAGAAGAATGATACAGCATTGTCGCGACGGAAGTTATAATTTGCCGCCGACGAGGCCAAGCCAAGTCGAGACAAAGTACTACGACGGTAGTAGGACTGAGTGCAATATGAGGAAGGACTTTTATTATACACGAAACAACAGAATATTGATAGGCAGTAACGTGGACAGTGGCCTCGGGGAAAGCACACCGCAGGAATTTTCAAGCTGCTGCTCAAGCTCTGCCGACAGCGCTAAACCTACCCGAGTAGTACGTATTCTTTTCGCTTGCTCTTTTACAACGTCACTTAGCCGTTCAGTCAATTTGGTTTCAAGCGTGATTCGATACTTTCTGCGCGCATACGAGACTTTGGTGGACGATCATTTTTGCAAAAAGTAAAACAGTACCACCAGAGAGTAATGGGTAACACTTTTGCTTCAAGTAGTTCAAGCTTTTCGCTTTTAAAAGACGACGAAGGATCAACTAACAAGGAGAGGTCGTACGAGAGAGATTCCATTCGAATATTTTTCTGGTAACTCCAAAGCGAAAGAAAACACGTGGAATCACCGGGAAAAGTTTGGGTAAAATCGACGAACACACGGGCGCGACCTATCCTTGGAAGTAACGTAGGGTTTTTTTTTTATGGCAATAAAGGATTCTTACAACAATGTATCCCAGATGAAATTGTCTTTATTAAATGATGCACTTACAATGTGGAAGTCTTTTAGAAATACTAAAACGCTTTTTACAAATACATGTGGTTAAGGTATACTATTTCTTTCTCCGGTAGTTACAGCATTTTGTTACGTTATTTTTTGTTATCCTTCGGTGTTAAATTATTTTTCCCCGTTAAGAAGTAATAAATGCAAGATCGATATAACGAAATGCTGTTCCTAGAATGTAGTCCGTTGTATCGTACAATCTTCTGCATAGTATATTAGTAAAATAGTTTTGTTTGGTATAGACGCAATTGCAATTAGGGGGAGAGGTACGCTATGAACTGTCTTCAAACCAAGAAATCTACCATCCTGTTGATACTACTCTGGATGCTGTTCTGCAGCCCATTATATCGTAAGTGCTTCTTTTCATTGCTTTGTGCTTCTCTCTTGTAATAATATCGAGTAAGAAATTGATTAAACTTAAGGGCAACAATTAAGTATCGCTTTATTAATACCTAATACAGTACAGTAGTGCCCACTTAAGTGTCCGCGATTGTTTAAGTGGGCATGGTTACTTCTCAGAATTCGGCGGAGATAAGGAAAGAGGATAAGTGCGAGTGACATACAATACCTGGCACCCGAAACCACATATACGTATATCGATAACACTTAAGTGGACAAAAATGCGGTCAGTTATGTGGGCACTACTGTATATGCCATTGAGTATTCTTCTTATCATTGAAACAATACAATTACACTTTCCGAATAGTACTAGTATTTTTCACATAAATTACAACAAACTACACTTCCGTTCTCATTTCTTGACAAACTTGTATTTTCGGATAAACGTTTAATCGCGTGTCGATACACTCTGTTTTGCACTGTTTCAGAACTTTAACAAGGAGGCAACGGTACCACCCAAAATGAGCATGAAGCTTTAAATAAATAAAAAATAGACATTTATGCACATATTGTATATTTAAGGAAGTTTTTATACCTCATTCAAATTAAATATCTATAATCCCATCAGTCACTGAATCTTATGAAATGAAACATAAACAATGAATTACACGAGCAGCACTTTTATTCCTTACTTAAAAAGAGTGTCCCTAATCTTATCTAGTCCTTTACTTAGCTCTCTTTAGATGCCATGTGCCTCATCAAGTTTCCTATAAACTTTTCCATCTTCTTTAAGTCCTGTGCTATCTCTGTTTTGTATTGTAAGCACTGCAACAAACGTTACAATTGTATTATTTAAATAAGCCTAAAAATTATAAGGTAAGTTACGTAAGGTTAATATACTTACTGTTCGATTGTCTGTAAGTTTAAGACATAGAATACCTTTATTATGGCAATATTTCATTGTATACCGAGTCTGAAAGAAGAAAATAATAAATTATAAACCAACAATTGTAAAACTGTTTACAAATATAATGCCTGTGCAGATGTAAATGTTTAAGATTACACCTGTAGCCTATTGCTAAAATAAAACCTCACACAATGCTAATTTTCAATACCTTTTATCCTAACTAAGAATTAAATGTTGTTTAGAAAAGTTGTCGAAATAAAATTTTGTCTCAACTCCGAATGAATGACGTGTCATATCGCAATGTCATTCACCTTTCATAACCTATGAAATTGTTTTAAATTACTGACTGAAATATGTTTTCCGAACACCACTGTTAAAAAATACGTAAGATTTTCAATCTACAGAGATGAAAAATATAAAACAACATGCGTGAATTTAATTAAAATTTACCTTCATCGGATTTTGAAGATATAACCTCTCGGCGCCTTTCTCGAACTCTTCCCACGAACTTAAATATGTCATTTCTAATACTAAGAAAAGAATACACAACGTGGAAGATGATGCACCACACCGATATTTCTATTAATAATAACAAATTCAGTTCGACATATTGTAAAAATGATAATAGTTATCACAACACAAAACGTGTTTGATCTTCAATTTCGGAGTAAAGACCAGTAGGGAAGCAGAGATGCCAGATTGAGCACTGGGTGTACTACTCACACTATGCCAGATCACGCGTACGTAAGCTCGTACAGTTTCGGAAAGTTGACAAAGGCAAACTGTAAATAGTTTGTTATTTTCAACAATAGATGGCGCTTATTTTCGACCTCGAACCCTCTGGTGCTAAAACGCCCAAGTTTGTCGTGGGATAGTTCGTTACCTTCAACGCTAGATGGCGTTCATTTATCAACCTCAGGACCTCTGGTGCTAAAACGGCCAAGTTTGTCAAAAAATCCATCTAGCGTGGATGATACGAACTATTCCACGACAAACTTGGGCGTTTTAGCACCAGGGGGCCTGAGGTCGAGAAATAAGTGCCATCTAGCGTTGAGGGTAACGAACTATTCGACGACAAACTTGGGCGTTTTAGCACCAGAGGGTTCGAGGTCGAAAATAAGCGCCATCTATTGTTGAAAATAATGAACTATTCCGCTGCAAACTTGGGCGGCTCTCTCGACTCTCACGCGGCGGTTCGAAACTACTTTGGGCAGCTTCAGAATAATCGACAAAGAGAGTATGTGTCAGTTTGCCTTTGTCGGCTCTCCGAAACTCTACGAGCTCACGAACGCGTGATCTAGCATAGTGTGAGAGAGCACCTTCGGTGCCTTTCTGGCATCTCTGAGAGACTGTTGAAGAAGAGCAGTCAGTTTACCTTTGTCGACTTTCCGAAACACTACAAGCTCACGTACGCGTGATCTTCCATGTGTGAGTAAGGCACCGGGTGCTGAATCTGACATCTATGCAAAACCTCGGAGGGTCGACAAACACAAAATGACATATGCCCTCTTTCTCGTGGGAGTCGAGAGAGAAAGGCTCACACTTCCCTTCTCGCTATTGAGCAATTAATATCCGACCTCCCATCAACAGGTTTCCACTAGCCTCTGCTGACCGCTGCTGACCACTCCTGGAATTTTTGACCACGTATAACGATTACTACTGACGTCTGCCAGCCTCTGCTGGCCTCTACTGACCGCTGCTGATCACTCCTGTTACATCTGACAACGTATAACGATTACGACTGGCTACTGTTAGCCTCTCCCAGCCTCTGCTGGCCTCTGCTGACCACCGCTTATATTTCTGACCACGTATAACGATTACTCCTGACTTCTGCCTGCCTCCGCTGGACTCTGCTAACCGCTACTGACCACTCCTGTTACTTTTGACAACGTATAACGATTACAACTTGCTACTGCCTGCCCCTGCTGGACTCCACTTGCCTCTGCATGCCTCTGCTGGCCTCCGTTGGCCTCTGCTGACCGCTGCTGACCACTGCTGACCACTGCTGACCACCGCTTATATTTCTGGCAACGTACAACGATTACTACTGGCTACTGCCAGCCTCTGCTGACCTCTCCCAGCATCTCCCGACCTAAGCTGGCCTCTGCCAACATCTCCCGACGTCAGCTGACCATCGCTGACCACTGCTGACCGTTGCTGACAACTTGTGACATGATGTAATACAATATAATATGTTTATATGTATTAAAGTTTTGTATAATGTAAATCTATGACAATAAATGATATAATTTCAAAGTATTCTATGTGTTCTCATCATTTTTTACCGTCCTTTTCCTCTCCAAATCATTCTCCTACCTATAAGATGCGTACCACCTTCTTCGCAAGTTCACCAGCATTTTAGAAATGTTCCGGGCGGTTTGGAAATCCGGATGGCCTTGACCCAATTTCGAAAGTGGGTCAAGGCCATTCGAATCTTAGATAAATTCCGGGCGCTTTGGAAATCCGGATGGCCTTGACCCACTTTCGAAATTGGGTCAAGGCCATTCGAATCTTAGAAAAATTCCGGGCTCTTTGAAAATCCGGATGGCCTTGACCCAATTTCGAAAGTGGGTCAAGGCCATTCGAATCTTAGAAAAATTCCGGGCGCCTTGGAAATCCGGATGGCCTTGACCCACTTTCGAAATTGGGTCAAGGCCATTCGAATCTTAGAAAAATTCCGGGCGCTTTGGAAATCCGGATGGCCTTGACCCAATTTCGAAAGTAGGTCAAGGCCATCGAATCTTAGAAAAATTTCGAACATTTTGGAAATCC
This sequence comes from Colletes latitarsis, assembly GCF_051014445.1. NCBI lineage: Eukaryota > Metazoa > Arthropoda > Insecta > Hymenoptera > Colletidae > Colletes > Colletes latitarsis. Next base: position 33,130,147 of record NC_135137.1, read on the forward strand.
GGATTTGGCCTTGACCCAATTTCGAAAGTGGGTCAAGGCCATTCGAATCTTAGAAAAATTCCGGGCGCTTTGAAAATGCGGATGGCCTTGACCCAATTTCGAAAGTAGGTCAAGGCCACCGGCATTTCAGAAAACGCTCCGGGCACTTTGGAATTCCAGTTTTAAGTAGAGAAACGGTTTCTTATAACTAAGGGAATAATGGGGAGAAGAAAAGAAAGGTAAAAGTGACGAGAACACATAGAATTCTTTGAAATTATATCATTTATTGCCATAGATTTACATTATACAACACTTTAATACATATAAACATATTATATTATATTACATCGTGTCACAATTTGTCCGCAACGGTCAGCAGTGGTCAGCGATGGTCAGCTGACGTCGAGAGATGTTGGCAGAGGTCAGCAGAGGGTGGCAGTTGTCAGTAGTAATCGTTGTACGTTGCCAGAAACATAAACGGTGGTCAGCAGTGGTCAGCAGCGGTCTGCAGAGGCCAGCTCAAGCCAGGGGACGCTGGCAGAGGTTAACAGAGGAAGGCAGGAGTCGTAGTAATCGTTATACGTTGCCAGAAATATAAGCGGTGGTCAGCAGAGGCCAGCAGTGACAAGCAGAGATCACCAGGGGCGAATAGTAGCAAGTAGTATGCGTTATATGTTGTCAGAAGCATCAGAGATGGTCAGCAGCGGTCATCAGAGACGAGCAGAGGCATGCAGTGGCAAGCAGAGATCAGCAGGGGCGAACAGTAGCATGTAGTAATTGTTATATGATGTCAGAAGCATCAGGGGTGGTCAGCAGTGCTCAGCAGAGGCCAGCAAAGGCATGCACAGGCAAGCAGAAACCTGCAAAGGCAAGCAGAGACTTGTAGGGGCATGCAGTAGTAAATATTAATCGTTATACATTATCAGAAATACCTGCAGTGGTCAGTAGCGTTCGACAGAGGCCAGGAAAGTTCAGCAGAGACAAGCACATACTGACAGAGATCAGCAAAGACCAACAGAGGTTAGCAGAAGTCAGTAGTAATCGTTATAGGTTGTCAGAAATATAAGCGATGGTCAGCAGAGTCCAGCAGAGGCAAGCAGTAATCAGGAGCAGTCAGTAACAGTCGCTGTATGGTGTCAAAAGTTGTCGGGAGTTCTGTACTTTTGTCGGCACTGGTCATCAGAGGTCATCTGAGGCAAATAGAAACCAGGAGTAATTTGTAGAGTTCAGTAATGAACTCTAGGAAAGGCAAGTAAAAATACCTGGGCAGTCGAGATTCCAAATCGTATGCCGTAGACGGGAGGTCGGATTTCAGTTGTTAAGAGCGAGAAGGCAAATGTGAGCCTTTCTCTCTCGACTCCCACGAGGTGGTCCGAAATTACTTCGGGCGTCTTCGGAATAATCGAGGAAGAGGACATGTGTCAGTTTGCCTTTGTCGACTTTCCGAAACTCCACGAGCTCACGTACGCGTGATCTTCCATGTGTGAGTAGGGCACCGGGTGCTGAATCTGGCATCTCTGGTTTTATTTTGCGCGCTCGTCGAGCAGAGCGGTCAGTGCTTCATGGGCACCAACCCACCTCCTTATCCCCCTAGACAGAAAAAGTTATATTCTTCAGATTAATCAACAAATTATTTGCACGTAGACTGCAGGAGCGAAACTACAAATGTTTGATTGTAGAGTGACTCTTCTAACAGACTTTTAATCTCCTAATGGAGAATTTCGATTGAATGCTAGTTTTTATCAATCTCATTGTTGGACATGTGTGATGGCATCATATATCACATATTTTTTACAAAATTATAATAAATTACCGTTAAATATGAATACGATAAAAGTTCATTAAAAACGCACGTTTCTTTCTTGCTTCTCTCCTTCGAAATGTAGGAGTGAGAAGGAATACTAGGGAGAAAAACAAATTTCTAAAAGGAATTTCCTAATGTGTAATTTAGAATGGTCGAAAATGCGTTCCTAAAATCCTAACCTGACTGTATAGTTATTTTAGTCTTTCCTTTTCTTCGTCGTTATTTTTAGGAAGCTTCGTCTTAAGATCAACATTTAATGATGCGGAATATTGAGATAAAAGCAAAAATTGATGATCCAGAATTTTTAGTTTCTCGAGTAAAACAATTAACTAATGCAGATAGCATTATTATAAAACAACATGATACATTTTTTAAAGTAAAAGAAGGAAGATTAAAATTACGCATATTCGAAGTAAAAGTTGTTTTAATTTCAAAGTATTATTAGTAATTTTCTTCAACTTCGTACAATTTAATTCTGATAAAATAATAATGTCACTTTTAAATAATCCATTATATAAAGGCGACTAATGAAATGAATTTTCTATTTATTAGTTACTTTAGTCTCATCTAATATATTTTTTCTGTTTTCTGTATGTATGACGTATTTTAAAGCAGGTTTGTTATCTTTATTAAAGAATAGGTATATAGATTATGTATATTGTTTGTTAATTGCAAAGGTAATAAAATAGATGTGTGGGTGAACTAAACTTATGAATAAGAGGTTTTAAGCAGTGTTGGTGTTTGATTAATAATCTATTAGAATGTGATAGCTCGATAACAGTTATTAGTTACTAATTGAGATATGAATGGACATTAGCCGTATAATACAGGAACTGTCTTTTTTCCATATAGGATGGTTCAGGGGAATTACTTTATTATATAAGATCCAATACATTGGGTCCAAAACTTTGCACTTATGAAAAGACAGTTTTGAATGCTGATGCCTGTGTTGGAATTAAAAACATTTTAACTGCATCAAATGGTATCATAGGCACTGTAAAAAAGACTAGGAAATTATATATGATTGATCAAACTCGTGTTCATATCGATGAAGTTGAAGGTTTAGGAAATTTTATGGAGTTAGAGGTTTGTAGTAGAACAACAAAACCATCACTAAACATGTTACAGAACTTTCTCAGTACCTAGAATGAATTAAATAATTCCAACATTGGCTATTCGATAGGGATGTATCATTAGTATTATTATTTCAGGTAGTTTTAACAAATGAACAGGATTTGGAAGTTGGAGAGAAGATTGCTGAAGATTTAATGGCTAAGTTTAATATAAAAAGTGAAGATTTAATAGCAGAAGCTTATGTAGATTTACTTAATAAATCTAATGTATAATTGTAATAATACATAATATTTCTCACTGTACCTCTGTGGCATTATTTTGTGTACAAGACCAACATATGACCAAAAATTGTTTTTTTTTTTGTATGGTAATATTGAAATAAAAATAATCATAGTAAAAAATATTAACTAATCTTCGTAGTTCTGTAATTGTATAAGTCATTAACAAATACATTTATGTAGTTATTGCTGTATCTACTCTAGATGAGTGAGAAGACGATTATTTTGACCATTTAACAAGTCAAAGTATATTTCTTCGCAGAATTCTATAGCGATAATGAAAAATTTCTCCAGAATTGGTTATTAAATGTACGAGTTATTTACTGAGATTCTAATGGCGTTAATCGGCGGTGTTATGTTGTCTCCTCGATTGAAAGAGAAGAAAAATGTAGACGTGCAAAAGAGGAAAGGCGAGAACGAAAAGGCGATGGTACTTTACTATCATAACCGGGATACGCTATAGTGATAACGCCGCCCACGCTTCTCTTCCTTCCTCTTCGATGATCACATTCGCTCGTCACATTTCGCGCGTACGCGATCTAATTCAATACTGCCTGTTCGTTTTTAAGGGCACTGTACTGTGTTCTCTTTGTTTCGTTATCGTATAAAATAAATTTGCTGCTATTTATGGAACGAAAGAGCAGATGGAAAATATTTAAAAGTCTAAGACATTTAAATAAAAACTAAATAATAAAATAATAAAATAGATATTTCGGTTCACTGATCAAAATTATGAAAATTTCATGAATTTCAATTTCTTATTTAGAACGGGTGTTAATAATGAAGAAAGTAATGAAAGATTTTACTATTCGAGCAACATATTTTCAGATTTAAAAGGCAAGACGTGCTTTCCCGAGCGATGGCGTTGAATTGCCACCATAGAAGGACCTACGATTATAGTTAACGACCGAGGTACTGGCCAGTCTCAATGGTTTGGCATGCCTACCATAAACCATTCTGCAGAGAACTGAAGGGAAACGAATACAAGTGTGCTGCACGTGTGAACAGCAGCCGACCGGTTGACGCAAGGGACATTATGGTACATTGGCATGGCCTGTTAACGTCACATGGAAGATCCTTTAATTTCTAAATATTCTTCACATTATAAACAATTCTTATTGTTACATATCGATTATAATTAATTTAATATTTATAGATCCATATCCTCCTCCTCCTCATTCTCCTGTATGCTTGTTACACATTTCATTAATGTAAATTTCATAAATTATACTATAATAATTACTTATACAGGATGTTTCTTCAGAAGAGAATTATTTCAATTCGGTTCTGTTCTTTGACTTTGAACTATTTTTCTTCAGCACGATAGTAAATATTTCAGTATCAGTACTCGAAGACGATCGAGCCGTATAGAAGACCGCGCGAAGTATAACATTTGCGAACAGTGGTTTATTGTACTGCATCCGTAATACGATACTCCAGACTCCATGCTAATTACATCTCTGCTTACACTTTCGTAAACTTACACGTTTAATTCATGCAACGGATAAAAAAACAAATATGTAGAAATTACAAAACAATCAGAACCAATGTATGTTCCTATAAAATTAAAAAAGAAGAAAATCTATTATTTACATGTATACAAGTTAAAAAGATATAAAATTATTTATTCATTTACTGTATACTTATACGATATAGACGATTACTAACAAAATAAGTAACAATAAAATTAATTGTTCCAGAAAAGGCCTGTGAATTAACAGTAACGAAAAAGGAACGGACGCGTATAACAACGAAATTGTAAGGGGCTAATCCACCGAAAACCTTTTTTCTGCGTAACGCCCCCGCATCGTTCCCCTACTCGCTCTCTCTCTGCGTCTGTCATTCTTTCTCTAGAGCCACCCGCCGTTTCCCCTCGACCTGTATCACCACCCTCGTCCCGACAATCGAGAAAGGAGCCTCATTCTACGTACGGCACTGGTGGCTGTCGGAGGTTCTCCTTAACAGAGAAACGGTGCGAGAGACGCGTCACCAGGCGTCCACGGCGTTGCTCTCGTTCATTCTTGATCCAGTGATCGGCTTCGGTGTATCGTTGTCCGCGGGGATCGACCGTGCCCGTAGGATCGTTCGATCGATCAGTTTTTTCGAGTGTTGATCGCCCCGTCGTGGTGGATCGCCGAGATCTGACGGATTCCGGAGCCAGAAGCGTTCGAGAAAACTAGACACTCTGTGCCTGGGAGATACACCGAGTTAGGTAAGACGATTCTTGCGAGCTGTTATTAGTATTCTTTGTATGCACGTTGCTCGGTGCGTTTGTTTGCACGATGTTTGACGTTCAGACGCAGAACTGCGCGATCGAAGGCTGATTTGGTATGGTATTAGCCGAGATGGACTCTTATCTGGTGCATTATTGTAACGAATTGAAAATAAAAAACTTTTTACGCGCTCTTTGTTCAACAGGAATTAGAATTTAAAATATAATTTATGTATATGAATTAAAATAAAAAATGAGAATTTTGTAGAGTAAGCGAATAAACATGTGTATTTTGGAAAGCCTATAAATTAGACAATTTACTTTTATCTTTGTGTGTAAAATGTAGTATAAATAAACACATGCTCCACAAGCGGAAATACAATTTTTCGGTAAAAAGTACCAGTCTTAGAATATAAAGCTAACGTATAGCAATTAATTCACGACATTCATTCGTTCGAACAGTTAAATTTTTATTTGTTCCTTATGAAATATTTCATTCTGTATTATTTTTTATTATTTGAACTTCTGGCCGAAGATTATTAAGTTATGTCATGGCGGTTGAGAGAAAGCATTATTTTGTCGTTTAGAAAGAAATATACAAATTTACGAGCAGATCATGAAAATATGAGTTTGTGTGTGCTGAAAAGATAAGGTACAACAAATATTTGATTATCTAGCATTCGAGATAGCGCGAAATTTTTTAACTTATTTATAGACAGGTACCATTAAACGAAGTATTCTTATACAAAGGAGGATTTCTTTTATCTTAACACGTTCTATAGAAATATATTTATATTCCAGCAATTGTTTGTTTATTGAGTTCTTCGTTAGTCTAAACAAGCATGTCTTTATCAAAGTTTTCTATCGTAATAATTCTCTACGATGAAGAATAAAGATGTAACTAATGATATTACGACAAAATAATTTTTAGTTATATTCAAGTAGATGTTTTCAACTTTAATAAAAGTCATGTTTACTCAGATCAACGAAAACTATAATTACAAATTCATTCTAGGTAGTTTTATCGATCAAATTTATGCTTTCCAGAAGTTTCTCGCAAATATCTGTTTAAAACGAAGATCCAGCTATTTGTTGATAAATATCTAACGTTCCGAATACGCGAATAGCACCGGTTTTGTACGGTCGTTGAACTGTAGACGATAAATATTTGCGAAATTAGAGTTCGTTAATTGCTGAATTTTACTGAGCGCGAAAATGGAGTGATCGAAATGAAAGAACGTGTTTTTATTTATATTTATCTCGAATGTCCTCGTGCATTTCTTAATCAGCGATGCATTTATTTTTTGTTAGATTAGAATACTTGACACCAGTTTATGTTTCAAGCACTAATATCACTATAATTATTAACGGTAGATTTTTAAACGCGTGTAACGAAATAATTGATAATTCGAGAGTGAATCGAAGGGTCTTTAGTTTCCAGTGAAGTCGTAAACTCGAGACTTCATTCAGATGGGCTCAGGAAACGAACAATCGCGTCGGTAGACGATTAGGTTGCTTTTATGACTATGACACAAATACGATATGCGCAAAGTAAAAATATAGCAGAATTGAAAGGAAAGAGACTTCTAATCTTTCCTGGCGTTAGGTTTATCTGTTGACTATATAGAGTTTGTTGAGTTATCGTTAAAGAAAATTACGCGAATATAAATAAGCGTGACGTTGTTTTTGTATTATTTTTTATACATAAAAAATAAATCTACGGGCTGTTGTCATTTTTTTTTCTTTTTGCTTTCAGATGGAACATAACGCACATGGCTTAGGCTCGGTTGACAAAGTTTAAACGAGGGAAGGAGAAAAAATGGCTCAAATAAATTCTTGTCAGACGATCCTTGCAGTATTGTTATTCGTATTAACTATTGTTTCAAGTAAGTAATATTTAGCAACGCGCGGTCCTTTCTTTTTGTTTATCGAATATATTACATCACGTATATCTATACGATGTTAATAAAATTTTGTTGTACACGAGAAAGAAGTTGCAGATAAGATTAACTATAAATGGATCGCAACGAAAATGTTTGCATCGGTTTGGAAATTAATTTTACGCGACCACGGATCGTCTAGAATTCTTTTTGGCAGGAAAACGAAATTTCCTGGTTAATGATTCCGTCGATTGTAAACGACTTTCAGAACGAAATACATGGTTGGAAATCGTCTATTCATGATCACAACGGGCTTTCCATTCATTGCTCTTACGAGAAGACACTTTATCCATTACGATTAGATAGCGATTCGACCCCTCGACCCGCCTTTCTTCGGAACTTCTCAAGTTTATTTCGGTCTCCAAAATCTAAGCGCCCTAGAAATCTAAAACACGCAGACCAGAAGATATTAAATGGCATATTCGAAACTCACTAATAAATCACGGTGAAATTTCTTACTTAAACAAAAATGAACAGTCGAAGAGCGGCATATTGTATGGTAAATCAGAACTCGAATATATTTCGATCTAAAAATCTAAAGCATGAAGACATTAAATGGCATATTAAAAATTCATGAATTAAGTAAGATTACAAAAGTTTATTAAAAGATGTATGAGTGTTTATAAAAAAAAAAAATACTTAGGTTGGTAATTTATTATTTTGTAATATTGATAAATGATCAACTATGAATGTACGAGCAACAAAGAATAATAAAGTAATAAAGATGAATTATGAGCAATTGTAAATGAACAAAATGAGGTTTTTTGGTAGTTTTTCTTCGATTCAAGGGTTTTCATTTGTTGTAATAATTTCCAGAGACGCTACATCATAAACATCCGGTTGTCCCTTGCGATAAACTCTACCGGTAGTAGAATGCTACATGATAACTACACATTCTAAATTCGTTTAAAATTTTCTCCAAGAAATTATACTATCCAGTTCCCTTTTAAGTTTTTCAAAACGGTTTCAAATCAGATGAAAAAAGCAGGAATTCGTCCACTGCTAACGACATTACTTTTCTCCTTAGATGCTGCGGATCCGCAATATCCCAGACAAAGACTTCCTGTCAGAGGTGAGTTGTATTTCTTTATTTAAATCGAAAAAGAGAAAACATGTGATTCAGTCATTAATATTTTACCCTATAAATATATATTTAAAGAATCAACGTTACTGAGACATTTAATATCAATTGTATTACAAAACAATGTACGTCTGAATAAAACAAGTTTTCAGTGCTGAAAATTATGCTTTATAATTACTCCGAGATTGCACCAATTGTTTTCAAATTTTTAAGCTTATTCTCTCATGTATCTAGGGTAATTTGAGAAACTGGTACAAGTATTTCCTTTTTGGATATAACAGAAAAAAAATGAAAGTGAATTAAAAAACTTTGATCCCCAAAGACTGAAAATATTTAAGGCTGTGTGAAACCTTGAAAGAACAGATTCTGGTACAATTTCTTTTGAAACATCGACGTAAGAATACGTAGTACTAGATTAAGCATCCGCGATAAAAACGGGGTGTTATAGGATCGGTCCAGAGAGGAGATATGTCACCCACGGAGGTGGCGGCAGAGCGCCATAATTGGCCAAGGCAGACTGTTCCTAGTCCAAGAGGTAGCATTCTCGCTGGTTCCACAGAACAATTAAAACCAGCATGATAACGTTGCATACAAAAATTAATCTTTCTCTTTTTTTGTTTCTGCTACGCGCGTTATTTTACGCGAGGAACGGTATACAGGCGTGTCACCAAATTTTCAGCAACAGTTAGACGTGTCAATAATTTTGTGACTGTTTCTTTTCAATGGTCGCCACGATTTTTTGACAAACTTTTAACAATAAGAACAAAGTGCAAAAATTGATGAAATACATGATTTGTCGATCTTTAATATTACACTTGTTGATTGAACGATGACTAGAAGAGACACAGCCGCTGTCATGTGTACGTGACTTCACTGCTCCAGTCGCCATTTATTCAACTTATCGCGTTTGTTCAGGTTCTAGTTTTATCTTGTACACTTATCATTATATCTCTATATTTGTAATTTCTATAGAAAGCTGTCTAATGATATTTACGGCGATTTTATCAGCGATAAAATTACCCATCAAAGTGTTAAAAAATCGTGGTTACGACGAAGACTTTGTACAAAGTGTGTAGTGACGATTATACTTCCATTAATTCGAATAATAATTGTTAACAAAGATCTCTTTTTAATACAATAATGCGGCGAAACGGTCAAAGACGATTCGAGACACGCGAAATTCGTTTCCCTTGCCTTGTGTAATTTTGGTTGAGGTGGTGTCGCGTGGACGACTAACACACGGTCTCTGGGAGTTCTGTTAACCGTTGTTTACCGGTGTGAATAACAAATGTTGCCTCCGTAGCTGGTGATGTAACGTTACTCGAACTGGCTGAAGGGATCGGAGATAACCAAATATCGTAGCTAACTCGATCCTTCCTCGAGTACCACGACTTCTCTGACTGTCTTCGTTGTTCCTAGGCTCGCACGCGAAGAAGAAGCATCCCTGCGAGCAGAGTTCCTGTTATCCCGCAACGGGGAACCTGTTGATCGGTCGGAAACATCGATTGGAAGCGTCGTCCACTTGCGGCCTTCACGGTCCCGAAAGATACTGCATCGTTTCGCATCTGAAAGATCGAAAGAAGTGCTTCTTCTGCGATGCATCGTTACCGAAACAACGACACAATATCGAGAACATCGGCAGCACGTAAGAAAGAAATCAACAATTTTTAACTGCTACCAAATTTTAATTTGTATTTAAATAAATGGTGGTTCAATTTATATTATTTTTATCTTTAGGGGCTGGTGGCAAGCGGAAAATGGCGTCGAGAACGTCTCGATACGTTTCGATCTCGAAGCGGAGTTTCACTTCACCCACATCATCATCCGCTTCAAAACGTTCCGACCCGCGGCGATGCTAATCGAGAGATCTTACGATTTCGGAAAGACCTGGAAAGTGTATCGATACTTCGCCCATAATTGCGACCAGTACTTCCCTGGCGTCTCCATCAATCCACCCCAGAGACTCACCGACGTTATCTGCGAGACGCGATACTCTGGCGTGGCGCCATCGACAGAAGGTGACGTTATCTTCAGGTAAGCAAAACATCTAACATAAACAACGCATAACCCAAGCACGTGGACGTTGATAACGTTATGGGGTCCTGCCCATGAGAGACGAAAAAGAAAAGAAGATGGCCGAAGAGCGCTTGCGAGAGGAACCCTCTGGCGGCAATTACGCAATCCAATGGACCCCAAAACGTCAACGCCAGCGAATTAATTGATACTTTATGCAAACTTATGCAGATTTCAATAAAAAGTTGTAGAACATCGTCATAAATTAATTTCGTATTTTCAGAGTGCTGCCTCGAAACTTGGAGATCGATAATCCCTATTCAAAGGAAGTACAAAACCTGTTGAAAATTACGAATCTTCGTCTCAACATGACCAGATTGCACACTTTGGGCGACGATCTTCTCGACGATCGAGCGGAAATTCGCGAGAAATACTATTACGCTATTTCGAACATGGTTATTCGTGGATCGTGCTCTTGTTATGGTCACGCCTCCAAGTGTCTTCCTTTACCTGGTGTCCAGAACGAGGAGGACATGGTGCATGGTAGGTGCGAGTGCACCCACAACACCACGGGGCTCAACTGTGAGAAATGTCAGGATTTCTATAACGATCTACCGTGGAAGCCAGCCGTTGGCAAACAGACGAACGCTTGCAGGCCATGCAACTGCAATAATCATTCCACCTCGTGTCACTTCGATGAAACCGTTTACGAGAGATCAGGAAGAGTCTCAGGCGGAGTCTGCGACGATTGTCGTCACAACACTCGCGGTCAGAACTGCGAACAATGCAAACCGTTTTATTATCACGACGTCACGAAGGACATATCGCACTTCGAGGCTTGCCTACGTGAGTTCTAGGATTCCATATATCATTCTCCTTCGTTTAGAACTTTGTATAAAAATGGAATCGAAGATTGTCTAAGCTATCGTGCTATGTTTTTAATATTAACTTTATTTACTATTCTGCTTTGTAGCCTGCGATTGTGATCTCTCTGGCTCGTTGGACGACGGGATCTGCGACTCCAGAACCGATCTCCTCAGTGGAGACGAGTCTGGTCGCTGTCACTGCAAAACGAACGTGGAAGGTCGTCGCTGCGATCGTTGCAAAAATGGCTACTGGAACTTTGACCCAGAAAATCCGGAGGGTTGTCAAGGTTTGTGCGTTCCGCGTAAAAGTTTATCGCAAAATCAGTTAGAAAAATATATAGCAAGAGATTACTATCCACTTAGCTTGTACCTGCAATATCTTGGGCACCGTCGACAATCGCGGATGCAACATGGTCACTGGCGAGTGCACATGCAAACGTTACGTTACTGCTCGCGACTGCAACCAATGTATTCCGGAATATTGGGGCTTGTCGGAGGATCCAGACGGTTGCAAGCCGTGCGACTGCGATCCAGGCGGTTCTTACGAGAATTCTTGCGACGTCATAAGTGGCCAATGTCGCTGCAGGCCCCACATCAGCGGCAGAACCTGCAATCAACCCGAGCAGAGTTACTATACCGGGTCTCTGGACTTCCTGATCTACGAGGGCGAGTTATCAAGGGCTACAGACGTAATCAGTTTTCTATTTAAAATATATTCATTTATTTCTTAGTTTTCGATGAAAATGGAAGAGATTAGTATACTATTTCTTAAATTCGAAATGACGAATAATAAATGCATAGCCTGCACAATTGTTTATATATTTATATATTTGGTGCTTCGACAGAACTGCCAAGTGGTAATCAGAGAACCATACCGCGATGGCAGAAACAGCACTTGGACCGGAACAGGATTCATGAAGGCGTTGGAGGGTTCGGTGCTGAATTTCACGATCGACGATATACGTAAAACTTTATTTTACGATGTGATCATACGTTACGAGCCCGTTCAGCCTGGGGTCTGGGAAAACGTTCAAATAGTTATCGAGAGGGACGAACCAGTGGATCCTGACGGCCCTTGCGGCGACTGGAGACCGGAATACGACACGTTGTGGGCACAGTTACCAGTACGATCCAGGAGCGTTGTCGCGCAACCCTCCATTTGCCTGGAAGCAGGGAAACGATACAATCTCCTGTTGCAATTCCGTAAATTCCAAGGCCACACGGAAACACCTTCGGCTTCCATTTTAGTCGACTCCGTAAGAAACATTCTAATCATTTTTATTGAATCGTATGTAATACTTGAGGGACCATTTCTCTCGCAAGCGCCCGATTGACATTCCACCTGCATATATAGGGTGTTCGGTCACCTCTGGGAAAAATTTTAATGGGGGATTCTAGAGGCAAAAATAAGGCTTCGTTAAAAAGTTATTAAAAAATTTCAAATCATTCTGAAAAAATTATGTTTGGTTGCGGGGATCAATTATAAGCATTTTTGGTGAATAGACATACCTTCGAAATCCTACGCACTTTCGAGAAAAAAATTTGGATAGATGCCTAAATTTTTCGACGAAAAAAAAAATTTCAAATCGTTCTAAAAAAATTATTTTCGGTTGCAGGGGTCAATTACAATAATATTTGATGAATACACATACCCTCGAAATCCTACCCACTTTCCAGAAAAAATTCATTACGAGCGTAACTTTAAAGGTTAATAACTTTTTAACGAATCCTCCATCAACAAATTAGTATTCTTGATTTTCGTGTTATTTTGACCTCTAGAATCTCCCATTAAAATTTTTCCCAGGGGTAAACTCCCTAAACACTCATTTACTCGATACAAGTTACATTTTATAGCGAATTAACAACGAACAGTTTGATATAATTTGATACATTTAATTTTTCTGTCGATGGTTTAGATCGTTTTAAGACCGAGGATAGACGACATACCATTCTTTAAGTCGTCCGGTATCGGCGAACTCCGTCGTCAAGAATACGAAGCGTATCACTGCAGTGAATTCTTCAACGACATCGCTACCGTGTGGACCAACGTTCCCGAGGTCTGCAAAAAGTACCAGAATAGCATTGGTTATTTCGTGTACGACGGCGCCCATTGTAAGCAACCGTGCTATCTTCTTTAGTCGTGTTAATGATTTCAGTTAGAAGGTGGTAAAAATACGTCGTGTTGCTCGATTTCAGCTTGCGAGTGCAACGAAACCGGATCTCACAGTTTGCTTTGCGAGAACTATGGGGGCACGTGTCCCTGCAAACCGAACGTCGTAGGTAGACGATGCGATCGCTGCGCGCCGGGAACTTACGGTTTCGATCCGGAAGGTTGCATTCCGTGCGACTGCGATGGCGTAGGGGCTCTGGACAATTTTTGTGACGTGGAGACCGGTCGGTGCAAGTGTCGACCGAATACCTACGGGAGAACTTGCGGCCAATGTGAGCCTGGATTCTGGAATTTCCCGCATTGTCAACGGTGCGAGTGCAACGGCCACGCCGAAAGCTGCGACTCGAAAACCGGAGCGTGCATCAACTGTCGCGATTATACGACCGGCCACAACTGCGACCGATGCATCGACACGTACTACGGTGATCCTAGACTCGGGGTGGACATACCTTGTAGAGCCTGTCCTTGTCCAGGTAAATGGGAAAAATTTTAACAGGAGATTCTAGAGCCCAAAATAAGACGAAAATTAATAAAAATATAAAAAAATAAAAAGTTATTAACGTTTAAAGTTCTTTTCTAAATCTTTTCTAACTCAGGAACTTTGGATTCCGGCCATTCGTACGCCGAGAGTTGTTCCCTGGACTCGATGACCCACGACGTGATCTGCGAGTGTTACGACGGTTACACCGGTCCCCGTTGCGAAGCTTGCGCGGAGAACTACTTCGGGAATCCCGAGGTTCCCGGCGGCAGCTGCGAACCCTGCAATTGCAACAACAATACAGACCTCCGTCGACCTGGGAACTGCGATCCCAATACTGGTCGTTGCCTGCAATGTCTACACAACACAGACGGAGCGAATTGTCAGATTTGCAAGGCTGGTTTCTACGGCAATGCGCTCGAACAGGATTGCCAAGTATGCGGTTGCGATCCTCTGGGGACCGACAGCAACGCTGGTGGTCCTTGCAACCATCGAACCGGTCAGTGTCCTTGTCTGCCTCACGTTATCGGTCAACTGTGCGATTCCTGCGAGGAAAACCATTGGAGGATCGCCAGCGGCCAAGGTTGCGACCCTTGCGAGTGCGACGCCGTTGGAAGCGTTTCCGATAGGTTTGCATTTTAATCTCAATAGCTACGGAAATTTGTTTACAAGCTCTGACAACGGTCTTTTTTTAATCAGATGCAATCCGTTCGACGGCACCTGCGAGTGCAGATCCGGTTTCGGCGGAAGGCAGTGCAACGAATGCCAGACGAACTACTGGGGCAACCCGAACGTCGAATGTTACGCTTGCGACTGCGATCTGTCCGGCTCGTCCAGCCAACAATGCGACAGGGAATCCGGGATGTGCGTTTGCAGAACAGGAATCGGGGGCGAGAAATGTGACAAGTGTTACCGAGGTTACTACGGGAACGCGCCCCAGTGCATACCCTGCGGCGAGTGTTTCGACAATTGGAACGTCACGCTGACGGAGCTGAAGAACAAGACGGACCTCGTGATCGAGGAGGCGTCCAGGATCCAGAAGGTGGGGACCACCGGCGTCTACAGCGAGGAATTCGACGACATGGAGGAGTCTTTGGTTCAGGTGAGGGCGTTGATCAGCAACGCCTCCATCAGGAGCCAGGATCTGGACGAGCTGAACGACCTGACCATAGAGTTGAACAAGAACGTGTCGAAGTCTAGCAAGAAACTGGAGGAAGCGAACAGTCTTCTGGAGAACGTCAGCCAGAGAGTGAACCTAGGCGACGCGGCGCTGAAGAATCTCAAGAACAGGACGAACAATCTGCACCAGACCGCCGCCGATCTCAAAGAAAACGCGACCAGGCTGCAGGAGGGTAACGTGCAAGGCGCTCTGAACGTCACGCAACAAATGGCGGAGCAGTCGAGGCAGGCGGAGAAAATGGCGAACGACACCGGGAACGTGCTAGCGGACGCGGAGAGGTTCAGCAAGCACACGGAGACTCTGCTTTCCAAGAATCTCGACTCTATGAGGAACGCAGGGGCCAAGAACAAAGAGTCCCTGGACGCGATCGCCCGGAAACTGAAGACGTTCGACGAGATTATGCCGGTCTTGAATCTCAAGATGTGCGGGGACAATGTCACGGACTGTAGCAGCGTCTGCGGCGGAGCGGATTGCGGTTTCTGCGGAGGATGGTCCTGTGACGCTGGCGCTCTCACGAAGGCCAGCCAAGCTTTGGACGTGGCCAAGAAACAGGCGGATAAGATCAAGACTCACAAGGAAGAGGCTGAACAGCTGTTGCGTAACGTACGTGCCTAGACTTCTTTAGAAGTTACGGATTTAAATTACCAATACTTTTCAAGATAAAAAGTTGATCTAGAACGAAAATCTAAAAAGAAATTACTAGTAGTATGCAGGTCTGTTATTATGTGTAATGATACTTAACATTTTACACATAATAGAAGGGGGCAGGTTGAATGCTTCTTTTAGGTTTATCTTTATCAAAAAGTCTGTGGGGATTTTATTGACGAGTCTACTCTAACCCAGACCTATCTCTAACCGTAACCGGGTTAACCACTGTAAATCATGAGAAAGAACTTCCAAAGGTCATTAACCCTTAAGTGGATTATTGGGGCAACTGGGGTTCTCTCCAAGTTTAAACTAATATTGTATAATATATGTCAAATAAAGGAAAGGAGGAAAGCTGATTTCCATTTATCAATTTGGTAAAAATCAACATTAAATAAAATAATTCAGTTGAGATTGAGAGTCCACTTAAGGGTTAAATTTACCAATTTACTAATGCATTGGTTAACCCAGTTACATCACAAAACTGAGAACTAAATCCTTGTTACTATCCTTTTCTTCTTCAGATGATTCAAGTGAAGCGAGACGCGATGGTGGCTAGGTCGAACGCCCAAAACGCCTTCAACTTCGCCAGGAACACGCGCAATCTGTCCGACAGGGTGACGACGGACCTCTCCGACGTGAACAAACGGATACGAGACTTGCTGGAAGAAGATCAACCGACGCCAGCGATGATCAGAGACCTGGCGAACGAGGTGCTGACCAAGAACATTCAGTTGAAGCCCGATGAGATCAAGGACCTGGCGAGCCGCATAAAGAGCATCGTGGGCTCTCTGACCGATTCGGAGAAGATCCTCGCTGACACCAAGGACGATCTTATTCTGGCCACGAGTCTGCAGGAGGAGGCGAACGAGGCCAAGAAGGACGCCATCGAGAAACAGACTCTGGCCAACAAGGTGGTGGTGTTATTGAACGAGGCTGAGAAAGCTCAGGGTTTGGCGCAGGCGGCGATCAATCAGGCGGAACGCGACGTGAAGAGGTCGGAGAAGGACCTGGAGGAGATCTCTGAGGTGACCAAAGGCGCGCAGATGCAAGCTAATAGCACCACGCAGACCGTCGATGGTTTGGAGACCCGTTTGAGGCAGCTGCAGACGCAGTCCGTGAAGAACAACTACACGCTCACTGAGGTGATCGGTGATCAGGCTAGAAACGTGGGCGAGGAGGCAGAGGCCGTCGACGTAAAGACGAGGAAACTCGGGGAGGATTACAAACGGGTGGACGAGTCGCTGGATCTGAGGGTGAACAAGAGCAAGGGTAATATATTGAGGGCGAAGGAGTTCCTCCAGAGGGCCTCCAAGCTGACAGCCGACACGTCGACGAAGCTGAAGGATCTAGACGGCATGGAGAGCGTCTACAGGGACAACGAGAAGATGCTGAGCGATCTGATGATCGAGGTCGACACGTTGACCGACGAGATGGAGAAGCATCTCAAGGAGATCGAGCAGAAGGCTCAGCAGTACAGGCAGTGCACATCTTGAGGGCATGTAATGATGAAACGTTGATCGAAACTTTCGATTGCTCTTTACGAAATCGAAGTTCGACGAATGTTCTTTTCGAACCTTCGTATTCTTTTGTTTTAACAAGTAAAATTTTTTATACTCTTTGGATCCGAATCTTTCGCGAAGCGTCGGTCTCGAACGCCTTTGAAAATATCAACGAGGTCGGTGCTTCGATAAACAGTTTTTTTTTAAAGAGAAAGTATGAATATCGCCATACAAATTACGGAGAAGATGAAACGTAGGGTATAGACGAATAAAATAAATTTTTAAACGAGAGCAAAGCCCTACCAAACGTATCGCGAATTTAGCTTCGAATTTGGAGTTACTTTTCCAGTGCCATAATTGCAAACGAAGGGGCCATTTAATCGTTAGAGACATATATCGTATGTCTACAACAAATACATATATATATATATATATTTATACAAAAATTTTCGAAAGTTTAACGGATCGTATTTTTTAATTCTCTTTTCCGAATTTATTACAGCGTGAAAATGATCCAAAACTATGCAAGATTTTTTTTAATATCGCCATACTTGTATTTATATTTTTTATGCCATGACAAGAAATAAATTTGCGATAACGATGCTTACTTTGAGAACCACTCACGAAAAGGCAGGGAGAAATTTGCAGAGAGTATCATTGATCGGATGAGTCAGAGATGTGTGTTTAAAACGAATTGATAAGAGCATAAATGCCATTCCATCCCGCGTCCTGGGCGTCGCTTGATTCAATAGACAGCACGTTATTAAACTGGCTTGTTATTAAAAATTTGTCGAACTTTTGTCACGAATTGTGCTCAGAAATAATTCGGTACTAGTAATCGATTTCAGTGTCAGCGATTATTTATTAGCGTTTCGGTCGATTAAATCGGTGAATCGACGAATTAAAATTCGAACGATTACTAACGTTATTTTATTAATGATTATTTATTTCAAACGGGCGTTTAAGTTCTTGACAGTGCAGTTTGATCACTAGTCGACGATTCGGAAATTAATAAATAGCAACTGAATCATTTTCATTGCAACTTAGCACTGCAAAAGCCGAATATTACTCAAGAAAAGAAAAATGACTGAACTAGTTGTAACGCAGAGTTAAGACATCCACATCAACATTTCACGCACAATAGATTCGATCGTTACAAAATAAGTTTCTGTACTTATACGGTATATTTACGTTTCATTTATAAATAATATATACGAGACACTGTGCAATAGTTAACGCGAGGTAGATAGAATTTTCTAATTTCGATAGCCTGTAAATATACAATATGTCTTTCCGCCAAACTGCATTTTTTTTTAATACATATTCTTTTAATAATAAATAATAATCGTGTTATACGATCGTCGTATTATAAACGAAGTACGTGTTTTCGGAAAATGGAAGGTTTACGTTTAAATAAAAACTTTTGTAATATGAATTTCATATATTTTTAATACATATATACGCGTATGAACAATTGCACGCACGTGCATACATTTCGTGTTCAGTATGGGAGAATTTCAGAGGGAATTGTAATGTATGTTGAAAATTTGAAATAATATGCGGTTTTTGAAGGTGAACAAAGTCTGGAGTTAACAATCGAAGAGATTCAGAGAAGCGTTGGAAATATATAAGAAAGAATTCTGTAATGGAGAATGATTATAGATATTTATAGATCGATATTTTAGTTATAATCGACGTATTGATATTGTCAGCGGTGGCCATTATCGAATATGCGCTCTTACACGGGCAAAAAATGGAACAACGCTATTATTAAACCAAAAGTTTTTAATTGTATTTAATAAGTAGTTACGTTTATGCGACGATAGAGAATTATATATTAGAGAAATAAATAAAATTGAAAAATTAATAATCCGGGCAATCAGAATTTATCATTCCATTCGATTCAGTTTTAAATACTTCATTAATAGCAAGATTGAAATATTAAAAGATAAAACTCTATGTATAAAACAATCGAAATTTTGAAATGAAAAAATTTCAATGAATTCTATAACGAAGAATATAATAATAGTTTGTGGTATCAATCTTTGACAAAAAATTTAAACTCGCTTCGTATTCCGTAAAACATCGTCGAAGAAAGTCCTTATCCAAGTAGAAACGATAAAATTTTGATAATGGATAAATGTAAAACTTTGTAGGTTTAAGTACGATAACAGTATTTCCTTAGCTTGCTTTTTTATCGTTGGTAAAAAGACGAAAAGGACAAACCGGAAATATGAAAAGCGTGCATGATAAAATTTTCCAGTCATTAGAAACTTCATCGTGGAATAGAAAATTTAAAAGGAATTTAATTTCAAATTTCAAGAATTGAAAAGGATCTAAAATTCTAAAATTACAAATATCAAAGAGAGAACATTTATTTTAAATATTTAAATTGTTTTTAATGTTATTTTTCAAAATTGTAGTATTTAACATTTTTCTGTAGCAATTGTAACTTTGAAAAAATTTAATTATTCTGTCATAAATTAGTAGCGTGGGAACATTTGTCGTGTAATACTTCGTCAGGGGTGACTTTTATCAATGAAACAAGAAGCTTCTCCGGTCGTAGTAAATTCTGTTTCAGTCGGAACGCCGTCTGTAACGCGCTTCTTTATAAAAATAGTATTTATAGTTTATTATCGTAGAGTCTGGTTTCGATCTACATGTGCGCCCCTCCGGTCTCTGCCCTCGTCAAACGTCTTGACAGCGTGTCCTGTCCATCAGCGTTTGAACTTTCTGAATCAGTAGCCACGGCTAGATTCGACAGAGATCTTCAACAGATCAATCTACGAGCTACTTGAATAATTTTATAAAGGGTCGACGATCGAAGTAACCTCCAGATGCGTTCTGAAACCTAAAAGTAAAAGTTTCCTGTTCTCGAACAGTCGTACTCGAAGTACATTTATTTTAATTTTTACTCTCTAAACAATTATGGTAAATTTAAATAAAAAAATTTCAAAAGATCGTCGGAGAAGAAGTTCTTCTAAAACTGAATTCAATCACAAGCGAAATTGATATTCTCTATTGTGTTCGTTGCTCTGAATATTACAATTTCATTAGTTTTTTTTTTTTAGTTAAATACGAGATAAAAGAGCATTTGTTAAACTGGTACATGTTGAGGGAGATTGAGTTTAATGATATAATAATAAAATTGATAGAAGTTTGAATAGAGGAACGTGGGTTGAAGATCCCTGTTCCAGCACATAGAATTCTTTTATTTATTATTTCGACGTATGCATGTACCTCTCCCTAAAGTCGCCCTTTTGGCTTTTAGAACTCCAGCTCAGACGCCGTAGTATTTCGTGAATAGATAGCACTGTTGAATCGAAATGGAGTATGGGCTCGCGAGTCTATGCATAATGAGTTCATTCAGAACAGGCAGCAGTGGTTGCCCAACGCTCGAGATTACCATTAGAAATAAAAATTCGACGAAATAGCTGTGCAACGATACGCTACGTAAAAATAAAACTCTGGAACGATCCAAATTTTGGAAAAAATAGGGAATTCAAGCTCGAAAATAAATTGCAATTTCGAACAGGTAAAAATAATAATAGGTTTTTATTACTGAAAATGTAAAAGGACACGAGTTAATATAATTAAATATCATTTCTCTAACAGTACAAGAGCTCTTCGTTCTTTGATTAGTCTTTTGCATTCGAGGAGTCAAAAATTCAATAGACATTCTTTATCTAGAAGGATTATTTGAAAAATGTACCTGGGTAAAATAAAAATATTTATTGCTATACAAAACAAATAAAATTAAGAATATAAGTATCCACTTCGAGGGTACTATCATATATATTTTTTATATTTTTGATTTTAGTAGGAGTAACTATTTTAACTGTATTTGAAGGAAAAGTTCTAAGATCGAAGAAGGTCCTAATAAATTAGGAATTATAAGATTTTGTGTACGTGTGAATATATACGTTCCATAATTAAATTTCCTAATCAGATAATTGTTTTCTGGAATGGAAAGGGATAAGCTCGAGTCTCACCCTCGTGGTTGTTGGTCGTCGACAAAGAGTATGGTTTTTCAATGCATAATTCACGGCCCTTATCGTCGTCTGACCTGCCATCAGAGATTTATTGCAGACGATCATTTTTATTGGACGAAGATTATGGCTATCTATGGGCGCGTATTAGTCGACTTTATGCGCGGTCAGATTCCTGGCCTTTCCGGCTGAAATGTAAAAGTGCAATCGCCGCCATAAAGGAAATTGCTCATTAACCCTGTGACAGCAAACATCTTTTCTCTATCGCGACATTGCGTGCGTCGGTCTCGGTTTCATTGTCGATCGTTTCATCGCCAATAGCTGCGGTGGGTGTTCTAAACAATTACGAACAAATAAATTAACACGTGGGAACTATGTTAGCGGCGGAGCAAAATGTAATCCGATCAATGATTATCGTAATCGTAAATCACTAACGTACATTCCAATATTTCAATAATGTCTGATTTAATTCTATTATCAATTTGTAACAATTTTGGTTTCAAAACAATAGTAAAAAAGAAATTATCTAAAGTATTTATTTGGTTCAAGAAAAATAACGAAAGCTATAATATTTTACTTCTTGAAATTGACGTTGGCCAGAAAAATAGCGCGAAAGTTTGCCACAAATGGCATTGAATATAAATTACTATTATTTTAAAAGGTCAACAAATTCAAATTTTCAAATTAAATTATTTTCTTAAATTTCAATTTAATATCTGGGTAAGCAAGAGGAACGTTTATGAGTGTTTCTTAGTTTTTAAAACATGATTGGCAAAAATGGCCTGCAACGTCGTAGAGTGCTATGTAAATCGAATATTGTTTTCGTAGGGACAGCGTAGATAATGAGATGAATACTTTCTCACAAAGATGAAATATTGCCGTACCGATAGCGAGGGTTCGAGGTAAAAGGTCCTCTGTGTGCACAGTCTGATTACGCGAACCATTCGTCCCAGGTTATGTTTGGGCTCCGTTGTCCTGAAAACGGCCAAAAGAATTATGCTTCTTCTCACGGTGCATTCCAGGCAGGTTACTCGAACCGGTCTAATCGGGGTTGGTTATGCAAAATAGACCCCCGTTTTCGAAACACTTTTCGTTCCAGGATTTTGCTAGGAATAATAAAGTTAAACGCGAACAAAGTAGACAATCGAAGTACCATTACGTTACTTTGTTGAGAGAAAGAGAATTTTTCTTTCAGATCGTTATTAAAAATAATTGAAATTATCGAATAAATTAATACGCAGAGACATACGTGATTATTTCCGTGAAAACGAGTGTAAATAAAGAAGTCTCTTATCCCGTAGAGCGAGGCCAGGACTCGTTTTCTCGAGATTACTTTTAATCGCAGGGTGGAAAGCCAGGTGAGACGTATCGAGGGGATGAAAGGGGGTGCAGGGAGTGAGTTTTGTTTGAGGGACCGCTCCTTTCGATTGTTAGGATCCGGCTTTGTGCCGTCTACCGACAGCTGGCCTACGCGGTTCCAAGTCGCCTCTGCAGCCATCTTTACAATTTAACGCCAATGGGGGGGTTAACTTTCATTGAAATTATTTATGAAAAAAGTCGCCCTGCAACGACACTCATTGCGTACAAATTCATTCCAAAGTAAATGTGCATGAAAGAATGAAGATTCGATGAAACACGTGACACATTTTTACTGATTTCATAATATTTCTTATTCCCCATTTAATGCAAGGTGTAGGCATTTTAAAAAAATTAAGAAATAAAAGTAACGTACTATACATTCTACCATACTATACAGGCACATTTCATTGAAACAAGAAAATCATACGAATTTTTATAGAAATGTGATATGTAAATATTGGAATCAATCAATTTCAGAACGTGGAATAATTTAAACAATAAAAATTACGTCCAAACAATTTAATCAAATTTAAATAAATTTTCCATTTGGTAAGTTATGTTTCGGTGACCATAAATTGATAATCAATAGTCGCGGAAGGGTTCGATTGACCAAACTAATCGATAAATCAATGGTCCGTGGAAAGGACGAAGTGGTCGAACGCGTTGCTATTTGTCGTTACTCCATTTCGTCCTGTTGACAGTATTAATTCGAGCACGTGCCAATCGTGTTTCGACCATCGGGCCATCGCCCATTTTCGGCATTGGTCCGATCGTACCATCGTGAACAGCCGGCAGTCTGAGAAACGCGCGCCACGCGGAACCATCTAACCGTCAATGCGACCACAAAGTAATCGTAAAGTGCATTCTATGACCAATTCACGCTAAAAATATACGGTGAAACTGTCGACATCGTGCACGATTATTTAGGATTACCCGTGTGCTTCCACGAAAAAAAACTTACAATTTTTTTTTTAATTTATATATCGATGAAAATTGAGAATTCTAAGTCGTGATTTCTGGAAGGGTTGAAGATCTTAGTGCAATACGATTTCTCGCGGTGAGTGAAAAGTGTAATTAGCATTACAAGTAGCATTAATTGTGCAACTGTTGTGTTTTTTAAATTGAATTACGTATGGATTAAAATTGTGAACTCATAGCGTGACTTTTAAAATTATTTATTTTTATGACGATTATTAAATACGTAATTTGATGTAATTTTAGAGAACGTAATAATGTGATAGTAAATTGTTTTTCCGAGTTTGTGTAATGATTGTACTTGAATATGTTCTCAGGCAGTGCTCTTTTCTCTGAGTGTCGTATCAATATTACGATTATACCCTCCTTGTTCGACAAATAATGAAGAAAGTTGTTCAAACTGTGGAACATTTGATCTAAATAGCTGCTATGATGTGTGTATTTGATGTTCATCGACGGTATAGTTTAGATTACGGAAGAATTTTCTAATTTCTTCGAAAAAGTAGACACTTTAGAAGCTTCTTATAAAATTACACTTTGCAATGTTAAATATGCATCTTGTAGGTATAGTACGATTCTCAATTATTCGAACGAACCTCTGACATGCGAAAAAAAGAAATTATATTTTCACACGAAACCCATTTCTCAATTTCTAATATTTGTTATTATAAAAGTATAATGTTGTACAGTTTCTAATATAAGCTACAAATAATATTAAATTAGTTGGGTAAATTGAGTCAAGAAATAGCGATAAGAAAATAATTTTTGGAACAAGTTGCAAGTTTATAGTACCGGTCACCGGTGACCACCATGACAGTCAACGTATTAGTATTAATATCAAGGGAAGAAATATCGATCCACAAATGCTACCACCATAATATGAAAGTACATAACCCATAATAATAATTAATTAAAGATTTTCAATAAATATATACGCTGATTCTATAAACGATATAAAAGTATTATCAAATATTGTTCATTGATTCTAGAATTCAATTTTTACTCAGTGGTCAATAATTAGGCCAGTACTGAGTCCCACAATGCATCCTTAACCATCGAATTTATAAATAAAAATGTCCGAATAATAACAGATACAAAAAACTTGTGTTTTTGATAAATGAATAATAAAAGCAATGCAATGAAGTCATAATTGATAATAATTAGGTCCTTCTACCATAGTAAAGTAATAAAAAATTGCAGAAGAGAACAATTTGAAAAACATTAGCAAGAATAATTCAATCAAGCGTTTAGCAAAAGTTGATTTTAGCGTTTGGAAAAAGTTACTTGAATGGATGGAGTCCTGTAGATCCTTGTAGCCTTCCCTTTGGTTTCAAGCCTGCTACCAAGGAGTATCAAAGGATGTGAAAATTCTCACTGTGGCCAAGCCGTGATACGGAGAGAGTATCATTTCGCTCGATTGCGCTCGAACGATGCTCGTCAGCCTAACAATGATCCCCAAAGAGATTAATTAATTACGATTCCTTGGCGGCAGTGGTGCTTGAGCAAACCAGATCAAACGCGGGAGCGGTGCAAGTGCCAGATAAGGAGGCCTCGTGTACTCGTTGTAAAAGGGGAGTTAAAGATCGTCGGAGTTCGTCAGTCCCAGAAGAGCGCTCGTCGCGGAAGCTAGTAGAAAAGAGTTCGCGACTCTCGTCTTCGCGCGCGTGCTTCCTCCACAGAAATCGCGAATAATACGAAACGAAACATTTTTAAAGACAAATCAATGAAAAAACAATAATTATTCGCATACCGTAAAATTTACTTTATCGAAATATCATCGACGGTCTGCTTCGAAGAGTCTGGAGAAGAGATGAAGTCTTTAGGGAATTATTCTCGAACGGGTTTGAGGAAGTTTGACGCGTCGAACGGTTGAATCGAAACTTCGACGAAGGTAATTATAATAAATATATTGTAGAAGTTCCATTTATTTTTTGTGTATACAAGAGAAAGTGAAATAAAAATTTGGGAGAAGCGGCGCCACGAACTGTTATCGATGGGAAATTCGACGATTCGTGAAACGAAAACTGGACAAATTAGCTCGAATCGAGTCAGTGTTATCGTGAAACGTCTTTTCGAAACTTCGTGCTGTCAACGACGATAGGAAATTTATTCGATCAGCGTGGAAATCCGCACGAGACTGCTCGACGAATGCTCGCGGACGGAAGAAAATAAGAAACACGATAATGCGTTCGGCGTCAACAATCGAAACGATAAGTGAAATTGATTTATGGATTCGGTTGGTAAAATAGCGCAGCGGTTTCAGGACGTTCCGCGCGGATCCGTTTCGCCTCGAGGAGACGAAGAAATCCAGAAAACCGCGGAGAAAGCGGTGGAAATTAATTAATATCAATAAGACGAGGTCGAAGTTCACCGAGATCACGATATTTCTCGGCTGTCGCAAGAAGTTCAAAGGCTTCGGTGATTTCTTTAAAGGGAACATTCTTATTCGAGGAAGAAGAAGAAACAGCGAATTATCTTGCTCGCCAAGACGAAACAAATTTTAATCACGAACTACCATCTTGTCGGGAAAAATTCAATTCAGGAAAAGTCAAAATTAATAAATTTCAATAATACGAGAAGTTCACGTGCATCGTGATATTTTCAGAGTCATTGGAAGAAGTGTAAAGGTTACAGTTCATCATCTGAAAGGAAACAGAACCAATAATTGTCGACAAGATGTGTTCGAAATTTACAAACATTTTGATTAACTTTTTTAACAGGGAAGAGTCAATGTGTAATTTTTCTTCCGACAAGAATATTGCAAAAATTCACGTTTTTAAGACGTTTCGAGAGAGACTGAAGGAAGGGCCACGGCGCTGAAGAAAAATGAGTTTCGAGGAAAGCAGTGAAAATCAATTACTTTCTATAATAGGAGGTCGAAGGTCACGAAGATAGTTCTCAGACGCCGCTATCGCAAGAAGTTCGTGGCCCATCTTCCCGGTGGTTTCTTTGATTCGGAGGGGTCAGAAGGCCTCTTCGGTGCAGAGGAAAGGGATTCCAGTTCCATTTTTTCGACGTCGCGGGATCGTCGGCAAGAAAATCGGAGAAAGACACGAGTGGAGCTAACTGCCGCTAACGAACGAACAAAAAGAAGATGCGAGAAGAGCGAATTCAAGTGGCTCGCTAAGATGCAATTGCGTATTTAATTGGGCCGAACGTTTGGGCCTCGTCGAACAAACCATTCAAAAGCATGTAAATCGACCATTTGCATCTGCGACCTATACTTCATTAATAGATCATTAAAGAAATAGTTAATATATTTGTAATATACAATATTCTTTACCATATTTATGTAGTTATTTATTTTCTTGGTATTCTTTTGACTCCTATTATCCTTTGTCTATTATTTTATATTTATGTTTAAATAAATATAAAATTTCAAACTATTATACGTAGTCAGTTTTAAAAGTTCCATTCGAGTTTAATTTATTTTCTAGTTTTTAAAACTTATTCTTTATCGAACATTGCATCAATAAATTATTTATTATGCATAAACAAGTACAAAATTTCAAACTATTATACGTAGTCAGTTTTAAAAGTTCCATTCTAGTTTTAGTTTATTTTCTAGTCTTCGATACTTATTCTTTATTGAATCTTGTATGAATGAATTATTTGATGATCTGGAAACTATTAATTTTAAAAGGAAATTAAATAAAGAACACGTTGTCGCCTAAATATTGGAGTTTAATTTCTAAGTGACTTGTGTTTCCTTGCAGATATCGGTACTTTTCATGGAGTTGACGAGGTTCGTAGGAAGTTGCTTAAACAAACATGAGCTCTATAAATCCGTTGTGACTACGATACAAAGATTGAAGTACGACGAGAAAAATATTCCCTAAGAAGGCCAGTTTTATTATTAAGTTTAAACAGTACCTGGTGTAATAAGACTTAAGAACGAGGATGATAATGAAGTTACAAATAAGTTCTGATCTCGATTGGACACGATGACCGATACCAAAGAAAGAACGTAAGTAAAATATTGTACAGTCACGGATGCAGAAATAATTTCTTAATGATACTTATATGATTTACTAACTTACTATTTTCATTTAATAAATCGTTAAAAAGTTCGTTTCATTGTAATATTTTACTCTGTTGATGATATTGAAAGCAGGTGTTTCATAATGGCGTTCTTTCTTTTTCCCGAAAGTGTATTTACTCCGTTTTGCATTTCACTTTCTGGAAACGTACCACGACGGAAGAGCGCATAAACACGATAAAAAAATGAATGGTTCTGTGACAAATGGCACAATTTTCGGATTGGAAGGTGAGAGTATGAAGCACTTTCCTCGGCCAGTGACTATCACAGCAGCTGTTTGCGCGATTATTTTCTGCGTCGTTGGAGTCGCGGGTAACATATTGCTTTTATTTACATAATTATTTTTTTCCAAACATTTTCCCTATTTTTTCATTCAATCTTGTCTCGAGCAACTCAAAAAATTAAATTCAGCCTAGAAAAATAAAGAACTGCCTACTCTGAGAATAAACGTAAAGAGAATTCACTCGTGTTAATTCTTAAAGATCTTTTAAAGATAAAGTATAAGTTCGAACCGAGTTATTAAATTACAAAATTACAAAATCAAAGACGTGTCTGAATGCAATTATTAGATTGGAACGAAAATGGGATTAAAGTGAACACAATGATATTTCAAACGAATTACTACCTTGATTAATTCATTAAATATATTATTCCAGGAAATCTAAATTAATCTGCTTTCGAGAATCGAATTAGAAAGTGTTCAGTTAAGTTTGAAATTAAATCAGAACGGAAACGCGAGTAAACGATCAAAGTTAGAATGCAAGAAAGTTGTTTTCGCAGAATCGCGTTTATCGCGTGCGAAATAAAACACGCAGGAGATGCATATTTCCCAAAGATTCGGTCGTTTCGAGACGAATTATACACGCGTACATGATAGTTGAATCCTTAATTAGACGTTTAAATTCTACGGTCGTGTTAAGTTCTTGTTGACCTATGGGTACCATTTCACGAGTTATGGCGATTAACGTCTTTAATTTATGCGAGAGGGTGTCAGGAATTAGGATTATTAATCTCCTCTTTTTTAATCAACCACTTAGGTTTCCTTCGGAGCACAGGCACGCGATCATTCCACGTACAGTTACGAAATTTTCATTAAATTACTGTTACTCCCTGTGCATGTTTAATCGCAGTCTCGTTCTAGTTCCTCGCATACTTTGAATTTTACGCGAGAAAGTGTTTGGAAACAACAGATAAACGAATTATTTGTTAAAAAAAAAGTCACGAACGAACAATCCTTTTCAATTAAATAGATCTAATTGTATATAATTTCAGGATTTAAAGTTCGTTCGATACGTTCTCGACGTTTTTAGTATCCAAAGTTCGTGTCGCTCGTTTTTAATATTCAACAACGAGTGGTATTCGAGAAAAGCAACGCGTACTTATAATTTTTCTGTCGTTTCTATAAATTGCAGGGAATTTAGTGACAGTGATCGCGCTGTTGAAATATACAAGATTGAGACGACATGCAACAACTGCGTTCGTGATAAGTCTCAGCATTTCCGACTTGATTTTTTCCGCGGTAAATATGCCGCTAACCGCGAGCAGATATTTACACGAGGCGTGGGTGCTGGGCGAAACTCTATGCAAAATATTCCCTCTCTTCTTCTACGGAAACGTTGCTGTGTCTTTGCTGAGCATGGTCGCGATCACCATAAATCGGTACGTAATTCACACCAATCGTCACACACGATCGTTTAAAACTTTCCATTCTCTGAGATCCAAATCATGTCTATTAATTTCTTCGAGTCTTCAGCTTTAATTATCAAATTGTTGACTGCCCTCGAACTTGCTTCTTTCAAATATTTAAAGTGGGTGAACTGTAATATTTATCAATTTTTGAATGATGTCAGTGGTTAAATCGAAGTTTAAATCTTGCAATCACTCGCAATCTTTTAAAATTTTCCATCTTCGGAGATTCAAATCATGTTTATTAATTTTGTATAGTCTTCAGATTTAATTTTTAAATTGTTGACTTCCTCAGAGCTTGCATCGTTTCTTTCAAATAATTAAGTCAAGTGAACTATAATACTTGTAAATTTTTGAAGAGTATTAGTGTTATTAGGTACGTTGTAAAATGTCTTTGACGCTAATAATAGGAAACAACAGGTGTGGCAGTCAAACGAGACAGCAGTTTCGACGAAGTCTGTCATTCGTATTCGTTGTTTGCAACTTTGTTTACTTTCAAATACGCTGACGAAATGTACGATCAATTACACGAACTCAGCACTCCTCTGTGGAACTTGATCAGCTAATACTCATCCCAATAGTATCAAATGTATGCTCGATAAATACAACAGCGCATCTATCTTCAATTTAAAGTCAATATTTAGTTCATATAAAATGCTATAAAATTGGCCATTGACATTTCCAAATTCATTTAATTCATTTACATTTCTTAATAGAGTTTCGAGACGTGCATTTTAA
The DNA here is from genome assembly GCF_051014445.1 of Colletes latitarsis. Lineage (NCBI taxonomy): Eukaryota > Metazoa > Arthropoda > Insecta > Hymenoptera > Colletidae > Colletes > Colletes latitarsis. The sequence goes on from NC_135137.1 coordinate 33,160,155, forward strand.
GATTGATTTCTCATTCATAACTCTATACAGGGTGTTCGGCCACCCCTGGGAAAAATTTTAATGGCAGCTTCTAGAGACCAATATAAGACGAAAATCAAGAATAGTAATTTGTTGATAGAGGCTTCGTTAAAAAGTTATTAACGTTTGAAGTTCCGCCCGTATTGAATTTTTTTCTCGAAAATGCGCAGGATTTCGGGGGTATGTCTATTCACCAAAAATACTTGTAATCGACTCCTGCAAATAAAAATAATTTTTTTAAAACGATTTGAAATGTTTTAATTTCGCTGAAAAATTTGACTGCATTCCTGAATTTTTTTCTTGAAACTGCGTAGGATTTCGGAGGTATGTCTATTGACCAAAAATGATTGTTATTGACCCCTGCAATCAAAAATAATTTTTCCAGAACGAATTGAAATTTTTTTTTTCGCCGAAAAATTTAGGCACCTACGATGTCGATTTTTTTTAAAAACTCGTTTTCGATTTTTAATAATTTTGTTTGACGCCCTACAGAAAAGTTGTCTGGTACTTTTTTATAGGTACCCATAAGCTCTACTTCAGAAAAAAGTTTCATTGAAATATATTCACTATTGTAGGAGTTATAGCTGTTTGAAAATTGGACCATTTTTATGGGGTTTTTCTCATTTTGCGAGGTCAGGGACCAACTTTTCGAATATTTTTGTGATTTGTACATATTCTACATCAAAATACGTGTAGTTTGCTTTTTTAAACATTAAAATCGGCCAATCCGTTCAGAAGTTATGATGTTTTAAAGATTTGCATGGAATTTCAGGGAAGCATTTCTGGCCTCACATTAGATTTTTGTTTAGGAATTTTTTTCTCGAAACTGAGTAGGATTTTGGGGGTATGTCTGTTGACCAAAAATGCTTATAATTGACCCCTGCAACTAAAAATAATTTTTCCAAGACGATTTGAAAGACTTTTTGTTCGTTGAAAAATTTGGGCACCTATCCAAATTTTTTTCTCGAAAGTGCGTAGGATTTCGAAGGTATGTCTATTCACCAAAAATGCTTATAATTGACCCCCGCAGCCAAACATAATTTTTTCAGAATGATTTGAAATTTTTTAATAACTTTTTAACGAAGCCTCAATCAAGAAATTGATATTCTTGATTTTCGTCTTATTTTGGCCTCTAGAATCCTGTATTAAAATTTTTCCCAGGGGTGGCCGAACACCCTGTATATTCCTACGATGCGTGATCCAAATAAATTAATCACAAGCTGTTTCCTCAGAAACCAATCAAATTCCTTTTTTAAATTAAATGACGGTGTCATTCTTTCGTCACTTGGAACTATTTCTTTATATCACAGATGGTTACAAAGTTAAGTAAAAAAATGAAAATCGTGTGATCACAACCCAAAGTTTAAAATTCAAATAATACAAGCAAAAGTCCCTTATAATTCTCTTCGTGTTCGCCATTGGGCTTGCAAATGCTCGAAGAGGAAAAAAACGACGTTTCATCGAGTCTGACATAAATTTTCAGATACATACTGATCTCAAGATCGGAGATATACGCCCAACTGTACACTACTCGACGAATCATCCTGATGCTGATCGCCATTTGGACGCTGAGCTTCTCCATATTGTTGCCACCGTTGCTCGGTTTTTGGGGAACTTTGGGTTTGGAACCGTCTACCTTCTCGTGCACGATTCTGAAGAAAAATGGCGCCAGCCCCAAGAAGTTCCTCTTCGTGTTGGGGTTCATCGTGCCCTGCGTGGTCATCAGTGTCTCCTATTTGTGCATTTACTGGCGCGTTAGGACGAGCAGGAAGAACCTGGAGGCCCACGCGGGCGTTTTGAGGAGAAAATCCAGCGGCTTCCAACGCAGAGAGGATTCCAGAGTCACCAGACTGATGCTGACCATCTTCCTCTGTTTCCTATTGTGCTTCATGCCTTTGATGCTGACCAACGTGGCCGACGACAAGATGAAGATCCCGATTCTGCACGTGATAGGGTCGGTGTTGGCGTGGGCCTCGTCCGTGGTCAATCCTTTTATCTACGCTGGCACCAATAAACTCTACAGAGAGGCCTACAAGCAAATTTTATGCCCGATTTCTAGCAAAACGCAGACCATCGGACCGAAACCCACCCATTCGCACTCGAGCAAAGTATCGTCGCCGCAGGCGACTTGAAAGGCTGTTATAATATCTAAACGAGCTTCTACGCTATCGATAATATTGAATTAATACGGTATGACAACAATAATGTCACCGTGCTTTAGCATTTTGTTACGACCGCGCAAGATTAATGTGATTGTGAATATTTTGAGGTACTTCGAGACGCCATATTGTGCACGATCTTGCTATCATCATAGCTATTTTATATTTGGTGTACAGTTCAGGCTTGTTGTATGGTGTTTCGAACAGTATGGAAACTAGGCGCGTGGCTTAGACGTAATATTGTATTTTGGTACAAAACACTTTATTGCGAAATGCGATGGGTTAATCGATTTTGTGAATTTATTCCCGCTGACGAGGATCTACGAGTCTTATATCGTACGTTTAATATGGTCTTTTTACACTCACAGTTCCTTGAAATAATATTCTTTGCATCCTCGTGTGCCACACTTCATTCTACGTATTTCTGCCAGTCAAAGACGGCTGGTTTATTGATTTAAGTTCACACAAGTCAATTGCAATTTTTAATTCAAACAAATCCATCAGTTAGTTTGTAATTAAACTTTTGGAAGATAGCGAAGTGTATGCAGATCTCTGACATTTATGCCTGACGAGGTATGGGAGTTAATGAAATTACATTAAACTATGTAGAGATGATATTCGAATGTAAAATTTTTAATTGAACAGTTTCGCGTCGTAAAACAGTGTGTAAACTTTCGATCTAGCGGCAGGCAATAGCTTTCGCGTGCTATCATTATGTTGATGTTTTGTTAGATTAAAAGAAAAGGGAGAGATCAACAATATATGACCCAATCATGTATACGGCCATCAAGATCAGAAATGATCTTTGGATAATCAATTGTCTGACAAATAAGTGTACAGAGAATACAATTTGCAGATATGATCGATGTAAATATATAATAGAAAATAAATTATGATAAATAAATAAGATTCTATCTAGGTTTCTTCACTTTTATAGGTCGTGTGTCTATTAAAGCTACATCTACTGCTACATGCAATTGGGCATAGTGTGCGAAAGAGGGATGAGGAGTTCCTGGAGCCCCCGATACGCAGTCTGATAACACTGATTTCGAGTTGCAAATACGTTTTTGCCGAGTTATTTTTTAAATAAATGTTGTATTACAATTTAAAATAAGAAGTAGAGGATTTGCGGTGTACTTATCAATGAGGTACATCCTCAGGTATTTCAATAATCTTGAAATTTTTAAATAATCTTAATCGATTGGTTACTTTTACCAACGAAAAATAACCTGCCTAACTATAAATCTAAATTCGTTTATTATATCAAGAAACAATTCTATATTCGCAGCCATTAGCTCGGTGTTACCCACGATAGAAAAGCTTTTTTATCGTGGGTAACACCGATTACCAGGTCTCACCACGTGGAGGTTGCTGCGAGTGGAGACCCGAAGGGAGATAGATGGAATCAAAGTTCCATCGATCTCCCTTTTACATTCTTACAAACTAGATTACTAAACTAGAGAGATAGAAGGAAGCAATGTTCCTTCGATCTTCTAGTTTAGTCGTGCCAAGTAATTATTTCGTTTAAAAAGGGATGAAGCTAAATTATGGGAGACGCGACGCGACGCGATGCAGAACCGTGCAGCAGATCTTCGGATCGAATCGACACTGCCCTTGGTAGATTGATTTCTATTTCTAGAAATCGACCTATCATTGGCAGGCGACTAGATCTTTCGGACAAACTGGACGGTCGATCACATATTTCGTTCGACGAAACAGTGGTGACCGAAGCAAGAAACGAGAGAACGAGTCGAGAGAAGCTACTTGTTAAATAATTACTCGGCAATATTGGGAGACGCATACAATAGGGACTTAAAATTAACGTCGAAGCTCAAGTCTAGTCAAGTTGAAGCTAAAATTCGGACGATAGAAGGAAACAAAGTTCCTTGGATGTTGTACCAAGCAATTATATGGTTAAAAAGAGGGATGAAGCTAAATCGTGGGATACGCGACGCGACGCGACGCGACGCGACGCTGAACCGTGCAGCGGATCCGAGGATCGAACCTACTGCCCTTGCTAACTCGATCTCAACAAGAAAACAGAGAACTGCAACTCCGAATCGAGGTCTCCATTTCTCCAACGCAACCCGCCGGGAGCCCGAAGGACCCGACTTAGGCTGTCTGACAAAGAGAGAGTACCTGAGACGGTGTCGACTTCCGCTGGAAGGTATGCGTTTCCGCAGAATACGGAAACTCCACACCTTCCAGCGAAGTGCCGTTTTCCCTCAATCAAGCTTACCAAGGGAAGGCGATTAGATCTTTCGGATCAGATACACGGCCGATCACATGTTTCAATCGATGAAACAGCGGTGACCGAAGCTAGGAACGAGGGAACGAGAGAACGAGAAGCTACTTATTGAATAATTGCTTGGTACGATGCGAAAATATGTACAATAAAGAAATCTTCGACGTTAATTTTAAGATTCGCGACGAAGCTTAAATCTAATCGACTTAGAATTAAATGTCCCTCGGCGGTTGTGGCGTCTTACTTCGATGTCCCTGCGAATAATCTGAAACTAAAATTGATACCCATATTAGTGACATACGAAAGGGAATTTAATAAACACCATGCAAACTAGACAAAGTGATGGAATAATTTGTCGTGTTGACGTACCTAAGAGTGAGAATCTATAAGATTCTCGATGTTAGACCTACCTAAGGAAATGTACAAAATTTACACATGTTACGAACAAAGTATTCTACCTATACTTGCGTAACGAGAGTATAATATCGAAGTAAAATAGTAAATGATTCCAGAATTATCCGAAGAACCATACAAATTTCAAAGACGAACAGAAACAAAGATCGAAAATCCAACGCAGAATTGAAAATCCAACGATGAAATCAAAGAGTGAAAATATCCAAGAATTAAATATCTATAAGATTCTCGATGTTAGACCTACCTAAGGAAATGTACAAAATTTACACATGATACAAACAAAGTATTCTACCTATACTTGCGTAACGAGAGTATAATATCGAAGTAAAATAGCAAATGATTCCAGAATTATCCGAAGAACCATACAAATTTCAAAGACGAACAGAAACAAAGATCGAAAATCCAACGCAGAATTGAAAATCCAATGATGAAATCAAAGAGTGAAAATACCCAAGAATTAAACAAAATATCTAAGCGAAATAGTACAAGAATAAAAACCTTATTCTAATTAGCGACATTAAAATCCATAAAATAGTAAGGAAAGAAAATTGTACATGGGTTAACAAAATTCATAAAATAACATGCAAACAAAAATGGTATATGATTTGCCACAATCAATTCAAAAAATAAGGCAGAAGTAGAAATAGAGGAGGAAAACATAATAACCAGATAAAACCAGACAGTCAAACAACACTGAATTATGACCAAACAAATAAAATAAACTGGCCAATTCTGTGATAATAACATAAACAAGTAAAGTGAACTTACTACTTGTTGAGCATTAGTTACCATTACCAAGGAAGCAGCACCAAAGTTCCAGCTGTAACATAGGAAACAATTCGTAATTTAGCAAAAGCGACAGACAATTCCATAACGTTCAATTGGTATCAAACGACAAAATAGAAGTGGGGAGAGCAATTTTAAATAGTTCTTACCAGTGGTCATCACGGTCCGGCACTGGTCAGCAGTGGTCAGTAGTCGAATCTCCACTGGTCAGCACTGGTCAGTAGTGGTCAGCCCTGGTCAGTCCTGGTCAGTCCTGGTCCCCAGAGGTCAGCGCTCCACGAATAGCCTGACTTAGGCCCGCGAGACCCGGTTCCCCTGGATGCTCCAGGGGTACTGAAGAATTTGTCCAGCGGTAGTCTTCGAGTGGGGAAGTCGAAGAGTGGGGAGACAGTGTCAACGTGAAGAGTTAAGAACCGCTTGGTCTAGAGAACAACGCTATTTCGATTGATCCCACCTCTTGACCATTTCTGGATCTTCACTGAACCGCTGACCTTGATGTCAACCTCACTGTTGACCACCAGTGACCATAAGTTAGTCATTGCTCATCGACCCATTAAAACCATTACGAAGATTAGAGCCTTCTTACGAGGATCCCCTTACAATTTGATGGATGTTCTTTTTAACATTTTGTTCCACTTTGGAAGAGTGTATCTCATGTAAAACACTCATGGTACAGCGATAGCGTTCATCCCACTAGCGAGAGGTCTATTCTTTACCTCGTTTATGTGTAATAGGTATACATGGGTTGGAAAATAAAAATGCCTGGGCAGTTGAGACTCAAAACCGTATGCAGGTTGACACAAATCGGATTTCAGCTATTTCGAAAGCAAGAAAGGAAGACTCACTGTAACGTGTGCGTAAATACATACGAGTTGACTATGGGGAAAGGATTGAAATTCATTTCTAAATCTGTTGGTAATGTTGCGAGTGACACGAAAATGGTAATGGGGCTCTAGAGTCCCAGAAAAATGGGCCGAAAAAATACATTGTGTGAAAGGTCTACTCGTATACCTCGTCTGTGTCTAAACTTTCTGTATGCATTCACGTGCAATTCCCGTCTGTTGGAAAACTAGAAGTGCAAGCGCATTGAGTACGCTGTACTTCTGTTAGATGTCGCGGTTAAACTCCACCATTTACCTTTTGCATTCCAATGGCGCACCTACGACGATACAATTTTCAGTTACTTGCTTCTTTAAAATACCTGTCCTTGGATTTATTTAATTATTACCCTCCATACTCTTCTCAGTTTCACTCAACCAATATCTCTTCCCTTTCTCGAAACTTTCACACGTTGCTTTACCTATTCACTTCCGTTCTATGCTTTCGATCCCCTCGCAGGTACTATGCTAATATTCCCACTTTATGAAGCCTGTTCCATTCTCTCGATTTTCTTATCTAGCATTTCCTGTCGTATATTTCACTCCACTTCGAAGTGGCTGATGATCCTCTATCGTCCTATCTCCTACGTTTGCCATTTACTCGAAACCCTCCAACGATCTCATACTTTCGAAGAACCTATCCTCCGATCCTCGAAGTTTTCCAACGAAACGTTGACCGGAAGTCGATCGAAACGTTTATCAACGGTAGCAGTATCTTCTCCTCGAGCTGGTGCATGCTCGGGGTCCGAAACTTCCCTCGATCCGCGATATCACCGCAGAGGGGGCGGGGAAAAAATGTAATATGTATCTGGCGGTCGGGAACCAGGAAGGATCTCGCGAAATCGAAAGAAACACGGCGAGATCGCGGCGGTTTTCTCGCTTGGCGAACGCCGACGCCAGCATCCGCGAAACGAGCGTTCGTCTTCGGCCGATCGAGCGTCCCGATAATCCGGGCTTACGATTTACCGTCATTCGCGGATCGCCACGGCGTGAACAGCAGCGAGATAGAAACCCTCTGAATCGTAGCACCGATAGAGGCACGGTTGCGTTATGTTGCCGCTAATTTGGATTTATGTTCGCATTCGCACGTCGTGCCCCGTCTCTCGACACCTCGCGCCGCCTCCGACACCGACCGATCGGAGATCGGCCGCCCCCCTTTTTCCACGTTTTGCAGAAAATTTAGCGGCCCGTTGCCGGTTTCGCCGCGAGAATCCTGCAATTCCAACTGCACACGTTGGGGAACGGCAACACGACACCTTGTGGACGTTAGCCTATTATTATTAGGGAACCTTTCATCTTCAAGCTTTTGTCAAATTAATTGCAAGATTATTATTGCAATAGAATTTATACATACTTGATTTAAAATGTAGGAGGGACGCTAAAAAGATGGGGTCCAAATTGTATTTATAACTTGATCTAACATATTTTACATCGTGGACGTATGATTTCTTCGAAAGGGCTCAGAAAAATCTTAAAAGAATCTTAAATTTAACGAGAGTCCTCTTTAAACTGTGTAAATGGACCTTCACCCTCAAAGTTTTTGCTAAATTAATTGTAAGAATATTATTGTGATAGAACTTAAACATATTTGATTTGAAATACCGAAGTGTAGCTAAAAGAATGTGGCTCGTATCATATTTATAATTCGCACCTAACCTATTTTATGTGGATGTACAATTTCTTTGAAAGGGTTCAGAAGAAATAAAATGGCCAACATATAGTCCTAATAATAAAAGTGCATTAAATCCAACTAAAGTCTTTTCTAGAACGTGTAAATGAACGATACTCTATTACAAAAATTGATCTTCATTCAATTTAAAAATTGATTTTAAACATTTGAAAGCATTTTGGTGCAACTTTTAATTTTTTATTGCCACGAAAGTAGATCACGACGACTATCCGCTGTTCTACATTTAGAGTTTAGCTACGAGCTTGAGGCCATTGCTGTATTTGGAAACACGATGGACAAGCAGCTGCAATTACCATGTGATTTCATCTGTAACAAATTGTCGTTTATTGTAAGAACGAAGGAGACACGGAGGCTGAGCACGAGACGTCTTTAAGATATCCGTGAACTTTTCTGGTATCAAGAACGATTAAACAACAGAAGAAAATACATTTACACCGCTTACTGTTTATGTGCACACACTACGCGAAACTTAAATAGCGATATGAGTTATAGTCATCGTTCCTCTGTTTCCAGCGAACTTTCTAGCATGTCAACCTTTGTATATTCTCAGAGGATCTCTGACAATTTTTCAACAGGCCACCACGCTTTTGAATCGTGCATGGCTCGTGTGACTATCGCTGGTTTCCTAGCGTTCGAAGTTGCACGTGCATCTTTAGAACTCGAATACCCACCTTTACATTATTCATATGTAGATATTGAAAGCATAACTGTTGCTAGCGCAAGACCTATCGGTGGCTCGAACGTGACTATTCAATTTTGAAACGTAGCTAAAGACGAATGAAACGTATGCACTATGTAGACGAAGAATTGAAACGTATTCTAGTTTGTACTCTGCCAGTGTTGACTACAGCTTCAACGATATCATCGATTGGATGGAATTTTCGACACACTGGTGTATTTTATAAAAAATTCAAAACAATGTTGTGTATTTCTTCTTCTCTTTGTTTTGCTATATAATAAAGTTTGAATAAAATTAGATAAATACAAAGTTGTTCAAGTTCCTGCTGTCATCAGCGGGGTAACTTTACACGAAAAGTGTAGCGCTGGTAAGGCAAAGGGGTAACTTTGCGCGATAAATTGCGCTCCATCGACGACAAGAAGATGGCACGCAGGCGAGGGCGGCGCGAAAAAATCCAAAATCCGATCCGGACGGCACCGTGGTAGCGAGGGTACCGGTCGAGGTCGTCATTACCCGTCATTATCATGGCTCGGCCAACCACTGTAATCCGTATTTCATTTTCTGCCGGTTTTTTGTCCCTCCGGATCCCTCCACCCCCATCGACCGAGTGGTTACGGCCCTAGATTACAGGCGTTGGTGGACGACGACCGATAGTTTCCGCGATAGAAGTTACCTCGGGTGTACTCGGCGGTTTGCACCTTCCACCCTTCCTATCTCGAACCTTTTCCGCGATGTCGCAAGCCGTCAACCAGAGTTTACGAGCCGACGTTCGCGATCAAACGTTGCATAAATAAGTTTCACTCCAACGTACTCGATATCCACCTCTTAATTTCTGATTTTGTCAAATTAAAAGTAAGTTTCCATGTTTGACAAATCTCTAAAGTTATAAACGTGTCATTAGAGTGGTCTTTTATATCACTCGATCATTTTTTATGCGATTATACGCGCTTCAAAATGGCGTATCTTCGAAACATCTGCTTGATATCCACTTCTTAGTTTTCGATTTTTTCAAATTAGAAGGTAGTTTCGATGTTTAACAAATTTCTAAAGTTATAAACCCTTACTTAGCGTGGTCTTTTATATCATTCAATCACTTCAAAATGATGTATCTTCAAGTCACCTGCATTTAAAATCATCGTTTATAATTTTTTTCCAATTTAAACTACGAGTGACAGGATTTAATATACTTGATTTCTTTTTAAAAATTAAATTTATTTAAAGGAAATAGATCTAGCACAGTTTGTATATAAATAATTAAATCATTAAACAATGAATCCCATTCTACTCTACTGTCCCAATACTCTTGTTATCTACTATATTTAATATTGATATATAAAATAAAAGACAATAATACTTTTCTTGATCTTCGTTAACAAAATTATTTTCGTTCATCGGTATTAATTTTGTATGTACATATTTTTCTTTACAGTTTACTCAAAAAACAAATTTCGTAAAGATTTTCGAAACAGCTTGACGCATAATTTAAATTGAATTTCAATTTTGCGATTTATATGGTCGTTTGAAATCCCCCCAAATGGCGTGTTTCGTTGTTACTAGAAAAAGCCTACGCATTTTTTAATTTAGGACTATGTGAAAAAAATGTTGCTGTGTTATCGTTAAGTGAAATTTATGGTACGGTTTGTAATTCGTGAAACCAGCTTCAACGCGAGTTAGTAAAGCCTCTGAATTAGAATTGTAGATTCACCAGCTACTGGAATCGATACGCTGTTTTAGGGAATGGCGCCGTACAACACCGATGTTTATGATACTCCTTATGTATTTCGTCGTGAGTTATGAATTAAGGTGTTTGTGCCACCATTACGTTCTAAATATTTTCTCGTATGCCTCTCTATCGATGGTACAAGAATTTGCAATAATTTTGTGATGTATAATACATAAGATTCAGAAGCTAAAAGAATGTATTTCGTATTATATTTACTCACTGGGTGTGCAATTTCTTCTAAAGTGCTTGAAAGAAATAAAATGGCCGATATACAGTCCTAACAATAAAGGTTCATTAAATTTAATAAGCCCTCTTTGGTATGTATAGAATGAATTATTTAAAATATAGTATAAAACACACGAGATAAAATTGATTCATATTTTTTTAAGTTGTAAATTTAAGAATACTGTTAAACTTATAAAAGATTGAGACCAACCGCGTATAAATTCCACGAGTGGAAATAAATTGCATAGTTACTGTTCCATAATAATTGAAGAAAAATTCAGAGGAGTTAAATATGGCCGATAGTAGTAATTTTTCCCACTTTCTCAAGCTTCTTAGTTTAATTAGCGTAGCGAAGTGAAGCAGAATGCAGTTAAGCATTGTTGCGCTCGAAACAGGTTCACCGTTGCGCGCGTACTGACCTTTCGTCTCAGCTCATTCCTGCAACTATGCCGCGATGCCGAAGAAGAGGAGGTCGAAAGGTTAAATGGAATAAGAAAGCAAAAACTAATTGCCTCGCGAATCGTAGTTTACGCGCGAGGATATATCAAACAAAGCGTGGAGCATCGTCTCATCGTTTTTCCATACTCGTGTCAATTTAACGACTAAAACAATGTGATCCAGATTCGAAACAAACGAAATCGACCACTGAAAAGAGTTAACGAGAATCGAATTTTATTTTAGAATTATTACAGTTACGTTCGTTAAGGAATAACATTTCGATTTTTATTCGTTGTAATCTCGGACCTGGAATTTCTACAGTTTTTGATCAATTTTTAACATATGTTTTTTAAGTAAAATGTATTGAGCATTATATTTATACGATATCTTTTCGTCTGCACATCCGAAAGTATGCATCATCCTATATTTGAAATTAAGTCTCGAGCATGGATGCATATTTTGGGTGCGATAAATTATATTTTTTTTTTGCTGGAATCTCGTATATTAGTCCTCAGAAATTTATTGACTTTAAAATATCGTGTATAATCGTATTTCCATCGGGTCAAGAAGGGTTGGAAGAGCGGAGTGAAATTAATCGTTCGTGCGTGACTGTCGAGTAGTCGAATATTGTTACGAAATCTTGTAATATATTGTAAGACGCCGCGAAATACATTGAAAGTATCGTAAATATCGGGCGTAATGCGATTGCCGCTTCTGAAAACGGCGTATCGATTCCGGTAGCTGCTTAATCTACAATTCTAATTCAGGGGTTTAACTAATTAGCGTAAAAGCTGGTTTCACGACCTACAAACCGTACCGTAAATTTCGCTCGACGATAAGACGCTAACTTCTTTTTTTTCCCAACTATGGTTCTGGGTTAGGATACGCGTAGGTTTTTCTGATAACGGCGCAACACCTCACTGATTTTCAAACAATCGAACAAATCAACTAACATTCGATTGAGAAACCATTCACCAGAGACCATATTTTTAATAATATTATTCGATGCAACGAGATTAAACTGTATTTATACGTCTAAAAAAATTTAGTTAATTACTTTCGACTTTTCCAGTTTCATTTCTCATGATTTGATGCAAAATATTACGCAACGAGGAATGTTTATTCCGTTCGACGAACATCGTAGAGAGTAATTGATAATGTGACGTGTACAGAATCACCGACTAAACGACAAAAAACGATATTGAATTAATTAATACCTCCCGAGCGCTTAATTAAACGGCTTTGGATAAACGAGCATCCGCGATTTTTATTCGTCTCCGGTCGGCGCACTGTGTGTATTTCTATGAGATATTACTTGCCGAGCAATTAGTTCTATCTTTCTTAACCTTTTTAACCTATCGACCTCTTCCTCTTCAGCCTCACCGCATCCTTGGGACCGATTACATTCTTGCAGGACAAGGTTGTTAGAAAGGGCAGGGAGAAAGACCAGTGAACGTGTCTATGGCGAGGTAATAAGGTGTAAAAGGAAGCTCGGGAAAACAGAATAAACAAACTTTACCTCCCAAGCTATTTGCACTATAAATATTCGTGAAATTTTAATTTTATCATTAAAAGAATCCATGATAAAATATCCGAAAATTCAGAAACTTAAAGAACAATTCTTTGAGAGAAAAATATTTCTCTCAATGAAATAATTTGTAAATTACTATTTTTTTCAAATGAAAATCACAAGAAAGGAACTAAAAGAATTTATGTAAGGTTAGTAATATAAGTGATTTTAAATGTACATATCTTTCAAAAATTAATTCTTGTATAATGTTTCTAATGTTACCTTTGATTTGACGTTTCGTAAAATTAGTATAAACACGCTTATTACGTATGTTTGTAAAGAAGGTATTTCTTCTTTGGTAGAATTTAGAATCCTGTTATTTTATGGCACATTTCTGGAATGTTTGCTGAATAGTTTTTCTACGATATCGACAAAATCGAGCGACTGTTCAGGGAAAGTAAACCTACAGTATCGACAAGAGGGAATTAACCGCGAGGTTAAAGGGTTAAGACGATAAGTGGGAATCTTCGAACGGAGAAGGGACTAACCTTCTTTCGATGGAAAGATGAGATACTCGGCATCGCGAGACGGATAAAGACGAAAGAGATTAATCGTCTCGGATGGCTTTGCAATCGGCAGGTATCAAACACGCGAGGTTACCTTCTATCTTGAATGAATATAAACGACTCCGCTTAACACCCCCGTTCTACCTAATCGTCGACGATAACGATTATCGGTAATACCGGTGCTTGAAAGTATAAACTTGTACGGAAAATTATCAACCGTGCAATATTATCACTGGAATCCTCTGATAATGCATTCCGATAACGATTGCTCAATCATCAGTTTTTATCCATGCAATCACAATTATACATACTTCGATAGATAGTAGCCTTAAGTATTTTTTTGGTTTTATCGAGCAGTCAAATTGAATATTTAAATCAACATAAACTGTGAAAAAAGTTGCTTATGTGCAGTGGTAATAAATAATTAATGTGTTGTTTGATATGAACAAACAATACATGGCTTCTTTAAGAAGAATAGTTATTAGAGTGATAGTGTTTACCTCTGTAAATTTTGAAGTTACAAAGTCTCAATATTTGAAATTTACAAGAAAATGGTCTATAATTTAAATAACAAAAAATTAAAATCAATTACGTGGTTGGCTTAGGTATAACAAAACACTGAACACGACATTGAAACGAACGCATTTTGTAGTGATTTCAACGCGTGGGTACAGCAGCATCGCTGGACTTAGATTTCACAGAATACGAAAAGTATTACGAGTGCTATCATTTCGTTTTAGTAATTGTTTTTATTCGGTTTTTACGTATTTTTGCCGGCATTGAAAACGTTGGAATATTTTACTCTACCTGCACATACATTACACCGTTTAAAATTCTATCCTATAATCACGCACGCTTATGTCTTTATGAATATTTTTTGATACCGTAATCGTAATTACGGTTGACATTACAATCGAGAAACCTGCTCAATCACGGTATCAAAGGATTAATAACAAACGCCAACAAGTGGGACAACGATTTGCCAAGGCGCGGCAACAAATTCGATCGTTCAGGTGATTATTAAACACCGACGAAAAAATGATCGTCGAAGGACAGCGTTAATGGCGATTTACATACGTTCGGGACACCCAAGATTACTCAGAATTCGTTACGCCATTTTATACGTGTTCGATTTCGACGTTAAATCTTGAGAAAGATTCTGGATCGTGCAATTTTTCTAACAATACGACTGCCTTTTTTCTTTTATAATAGCAATAGGATATTATTTCATTATAAATGTTTAAATAGGAATAGTGAAACCATCTTCTAAGATTTTTAAAAGTTTAGCATATCATTTTGATGCTATTTTTTGTTTCGGAAAAATTGTATAAAATAAAATAACAATAGTATGTTATATAACAAGAATTTAGATGATGAATTTTAATAATTTCAATCTGTTGAGCAATTTTGTATCTCTCTACAGTGACTTGTAAAATGCTATTGAATATAAATGTGAACAAGTGAGAAACAAATATAGCGGCCATGACGATTTAAAGTTCTATTGCTATTGTTACTTATATATATTTATTCTCCTGTATTACACACGTAAATATCGAATAAAAATAATTTTTGTTAAAACATCGAACGGATGTTGAGTTTCTCTGGTTGCTGTAAGTTCAAGGGAGTCTCGAGTCGATAATAAAAATCACTATTCGAAGGGATAACGCGCCACTGGGTAACGTATGTACAAATTGGACGCGCGTAATTTCACGATTCTTTTTTCTCCCTCTTTCTCAGATTAAACACGAATGCCTGTTCGTACAATCGATTTACGGGAATGTCCGCGACGCGATATTAAAATACCCGCATTTCCGAGGTCACGGACGGCCATCGCGATAAAACGTAAAACACGGGGGAATAATGCCGAGTCGATAATTGAATACTTCTTACTTCCACGTCGAATAAATTAAATATCTCTGTTTCGCAGCCGACGGGGACAACCGGGACGCGAGAAATAAATCAGACACGCGCACGAGGAATGCGCGGGGAAGTGAAAAACGTCGTTTTAATACGCTGACGACGGTGGTGCGCGCCACGAACGTATCATTACGCCCGCGAAAGGGACAAAAGAACCATAGCGAGACGTTTAATCACCGTTTGCAACTTATCGTCGGGTCCTTCATTCTCGTAATATATTCCGTTCCCTTTCGAGACGGTAATAAGAGCGAGCCGCGTTCATATATACTTTTTTTTTTTTATTTCCTCCTCTTCTCCCTCACGGGGTATCCGATCATCGTTCCGTGCATTTACTTACCGAGCCACGATCGATCTCCGAATCGGCGCGACAATGCTTGTTGCCCGTAATGAATCTTGGTTGTCGCATAATGAGAGCATAAATTATGC